>NC_067244.2:143428717-144678717 GCF_019359855.2 Lolium perenne | reverse complement strand
CTGCAGAAAAGCTTGTGGATATATATGTGAAGGAAATTGTGAGTAAGCATGGAGTACCAAAGAAGATAGTCTCAGATAGAGGTTCGATTTTCACATCAGCATTCTGGAAACAACTACAAGAATCTTTGGGATCCAAGTTGGATTTCAGTACAGCATATCATCCACAAACCGGAGGACAAACCGAAAGAACCAATCAGATACTTGAGGACATCCTTAGAGCTTGTGCTCTGAACTTTGGAGGCTCATGGGAGGACCATTTACCTTTAGCAGAGTTCTCATATAACAATAGTTATCAGAGTAGCATCCAGATGGCACCGTACGAAGCATTGTACGGAAGGAAGTGTAGATCACCAATTTGTTGGTATGAAACCGGAGAGAACAAGGAATTTACACCGGACTACATCAAGGAGAGACAAGACGTCATCGAGGTGATCCGGGATAGACTCAAAATAGCCCAGAGTCGTCAGAAGAGTTACGCTGACTTAAAGAGAAGAGATTGGGAACCGAAAGTGGGAGACATGGTTTATCTGAAGGTTAGCCCAATGAAAGGACTTAAGAGGTTCGGAGTGAAAGGAAAGTTAAGCCCTCGATATATTGGACCATTTAAGATAATCAGTCAGAATCGAGGAACAGCTTTTGAGTTGGAGTTACCGGCACAACTAAGTCAAGTTCATAATGTATTTCATGTATCACAACTCAGAAAGTGTTTGAAGGCACCGGACGATCCTATCACATATGAAGAAATAGAATTGCAATCTGACCTAACTTATGTAGAAAGACCAGAAAAGATTTTAGAAGTACAGTGGAAGAAGTTAAGGAACAGGGCAATCAAATACTGTAAAGTGCAATGGCAACATCATCCTGAGCGAGAAGCAACTTGGGAGACGGAAGAAGAATTAAGGAAGTCTTACCCCGAGATGTTCAGGTACCAATCTTAACTTCGGGACGAAGTTTCTGTTAAGGGGGAGAGGCTGTAATAACCCAGAACATAGGAACAACGAAGGGTAGATTTAGAAATGGGATGTGCATTTCATCGTAAAACGGGGGAAATTTTCGCGATTTATTACAACTAAACCTAAGAGGGATCGAGGTTCTCTCTCATTTTGCACTTAGGGTTAGGCAATGTGAGTTAGGGAAATTTCGACATGATCTCTTTTGTATCTTGTTGATTTGGGGAATTGATTTCATTTGACAAGTGTTAATACATTTAACAATAAGCATTGAACAATATAAAATGGAATTCATAATTTAAACAACTTATGAATTCAAACAACTTTGAATTTCAAAGTGAATCATAAATACAATGTTTATTCCAGAATATAAATGTTACATAAATCAAAAGCTCATAAACAAAAACTTGGGCTTTATTGATATCACAACACAGATTACATTGTCTTTACAATATTCTTGATACAAGAATTGATAAATAATAAACAGAAATGAAAATAAAGATTACAATATTATTCCTAAACTAAAACCTAGACTATATGACTTGAAGTATTTCTTCATGGTCATGTCCATCTTCAAAACCTGCAAAACAAAGAACCAACACTAGCCAGAATGTTAGTGTTAGTCAAATAATTCAGTTTGGACAGAACCAAGTGACATGCACACTTGTGCTTGTCCAAAACCAGGGACAGCACAAGATAAGGGCAGCAGCAGACCAAACCTGAGCACCACCAGGGCTCAAGTTTCAGCATATGAGAGCACACAGCTCAAGTGTGCTGGGCAGCAACAGCAAGGCCATGCAACAGATTAGTCACCAAGCAAGCCAGGCTTGTGTGTCAATGCAGGGATAGAAGCAGGGTTCATATAAAAGGGGCACAAACCCTAGAAATCATAACCAGTCGACCAGATAAAGATTCACCAGGTAAGGGTGAAGCAAGAACAAGCTCAGTTCATCCAGTTCTTGAGCAAGAACAGAACCAACACACACAACCACTTAAGCCACCAGAAATCATGGTGACCTAGAAGATCATCCAAGATCTGGAGGTGAAGGGCTGTGAACAAACCCAAGTCTGCATCAACAAAACATTTCTTTCTAGGAGCTGGAACAAGGTATACCTAGTTCCTGGAAAAGATCCAATGGATCTAATCCATCATATGCATGACATAGTCATGGGGTTGAGCAGATGCTCAACAGGGTGAGTCATCACTTGGTTTTCACCAAGGATCATTGCTAGTCTAAAAAGCCACCAAAATAGAAACCATCCAGATACAGATCTTGTGCACAGAAGCAAGATCTGATGCACAGATAGCACCAGTAGATGAGTTACAATAAATAGCAGCTAATATAGACTACACAGAAAATCCTAGGCACATAACCATCAGTAAAACCCTAGATTTCTTCACAGGCAAGCATATTGGCATTCATAGTTAGTATGATCCCCAAATATGCAAGCAAAGTTGAGTAGCCAACAAGATCCAACCAATCATGTGATCAACCAGTCAGTAGCAAGGCTACTGAGGTCACATCACACTTAGCACCAATTATGAGAAAGCCAAATAGATCACATCACTATCCAGAAATGGATTCAGACTCTAATTGCTTGTAAAAGAATCATGAACAGCAAATTCATATACAAGCAAGTCATTTAAATCATCACTGCATAAGCAGTTCATCAGAATTTAAGTAATACAAGCATGAATTTATCACAGATTCATGCTAAGCATGACAGTAGCATACTGTTAAGCAACCCAATTTAATTCATAGCCACTAGAGCAAGTCTAGATAGCTAAGATGAGCAACAGCACAAGTAAGCAACAGCACAGTGATGCTTGAGCATCAGCATCACCAGATAATTGATTCATATAGCCACAGTATTAGCCAGTAAGCAATCACTGACAATCAATTGATCAAATGGATCAATTATAGCAAGCTAAGTTACACAGAGAGGTTAGCCAACAAGCAAGGAATGATCCAATGGATCATTGGCTTGCAGAGGTAGTACTGAATCATATCACAGGCACCTCTGGCACACACACAAGTGTCACAGATGCATCACAAGTACACCTAGACAAGCAAGCATGATAGACCAGTAAGCATAAGCCAGTCGTAACCAAGCATAGCATGGCATAGTTAGCTATTGAGCAAGCACAGTAGAGCATGGCAAGTGTAGAGCATGCTAGGAGCAGCAGAGAAGCAAGCACAGCATGAACAGCAAGCAAAGCAGCATGTGCCAGTACCAGTAAATGGTAATTGGGCCATGAACTTGCAATTAACAGAAGCACGGGCAATTTGCATAGGAATAGCATGGCTCTGTGTGATCATAGGATCATCAGAGAGCAGCAGAGCATGAGGAGGAAGAAGAACAGTAACGAGGGGAGGCGCACAGAAGAGAAGAGAAGATGCAACACTTACTTGCACCTGGAAGCAGAGGCTAGGGCATGGCGAGGCAGTGCTCGCGCGGCCCTAACAGCTGCAAATCCAGGGTAGGCGCCGACGTTACGCCGGCGAACCCAGACACGAACCAGCACCACCGTAGCAGCACCTGAGGCGACGGCACGAGTACTGCAAGCAGCACCCGCGCCAGGTCAACCCCAGGCACGTACTCATCGCTCGCCCTCGCCGGAGTTCGTCGAGGCGATTCTCCACGAGATCCAGATCGGAGGCGATTCGCCAGGAGAGGACGAGAAGGGAGAAACTGCGCGGACAGATCGATAGATCTGCTCGCGGCGGTTCAGGATCGGTTGGTGGCTACCGTGGAGGAGCACGGCGATGGCCGGAGCGAGGCGGCGGCCATGGCGGCGACGCCATCGCCACGGGAGTCGCCAGACGGTTAGGGTTAGACGAGCGAGTGAGAGGGCCGAGTGAGAGTGAGTGAGGTGGGCCACTTCGGCGCCACCGAACCCAAAAGGGGGCCAGCCTTATTGGGCCGTCCCTGGGTTAAGTTATTGGGCTGGGCCCAATAGGGGTCCAGAGGGGTATTTTGATCTTTTACATTTAATAAAAGATCAAAACTTTACCAAATTTTAATAAATCATAAACAACTCTAAAAATCCAATAAAAATTGGATTTATGAATGAAAAATAAATCTTAACAAGAATAAAATATGAAATGGAATTTATGAAACAAATTCAAAATTATGAATTTTTAGAATTTAAATAATAACTTGGAATTTAAAATTATTATTTCCTTGTAATTCAAATTCAAGGAAAAATCTCAAATAAGTTCAAATATTTATTTTCAAACATTTCAAAATGAAATTCTACTAATCCAAGTCATTTCTTTTGAAAGAGGGTATTTTTCCCAGAAAAATACTATACTCCTTTTTATTCCAAAAACTATAGAGTTCACTCTATAATTTCAAATTATTTTGGAATGACTAAGGTAATCATCAAGTAAAATCATTTTACTTTGAATTGTGGTACTTTGTGTGAATCACAAGGATTAATACTTTTAAATCAATTGTAAATTACCGTCAAAGACATAAATCTTAAATACAACCCTAAATTGTAATAACTCATTGGGGTAAAGGGATTCAACATAAAATAATCCATCCATGATTGCATTATTTGGATTTTTATAACATTGTCCTTACCGGACAATGATGCTTCTTACAGAACCCGAGGTCCAGGTTCCATCAACTGCATTGAACTGCACTATCTCGCAGTCCACAGGCAAGTTCACCCTTGCTCATGTCAATTTGATTATTTTCTACTACTTTAATGCAAAGCTATATACTTATCATTCCTGCATCGCAAATGAAATGTTATTTTCCAACTATGAATATGACTATGTGGCTGGCAATGGAACCATGGTATGTGTTGATATGGTGGAGGTTCCATTGCAATGGGTTATATCACCCTAGGATTAATTACCAATGCCGTCCAGTGATTCTAGCGCCGTACAAACCGCGTTGACCATGAGATCTATAATGGCTCTGGGGAAGCCAGCTGTATCTTTTCCCTTCTGCACGCCAACGGATTGGTAGAGCCGGCGGGGTGCTGGAGGCACTGCCGTAGGTTGGGATAGCCTTTTAAATCCCCATCCATTAGTGATGATGGCTCTACGATCTATGAAGGATTGTCCAAAGTACACCATGAGTAAAGCCGTATTATCGGGGGAAGTCTACTGGAGGTGTGCGGGTGGACAAAAGGGTGGGTTTGCAGTCGCGGAGAAGGCGGTGTGGGCTTGGATCTTTATACCTGGCCTCACACCAAAGGAAGTGTGAACGGGGGCAAGTCCCTGCGGATGGCAAAAAGGGTGAGATCTCTTGTGGGAAAAGTAACGCACCTCTGCAGAGTGTATCAAATTGTGGCTGTCACTCCTTGTTCCGGGAAGGGAAGCTATGACAGCGGCAGGAAAGGAACTCCACGAAGTTCTAGTCAACCTGTGAAGACTGACGGGCATAGTTTTCATAATAAAAGCAACCTTTTGAAGAAATGATTTCAAAAACATGCATTGACCTGCGATTTCCTGATCAATGGTCGTAGCTAGTGCATCAAACACCTTTTTATTCTTTTAGAACTTGCTGAGTACCTCTGTACTCACTTTCTTTCGACACCCTTGCTAGACTGTGATCCGGAAGTGGAGGCTATCAACGATGGAGCACCAGAAGGAAGCTACGAGCTGGTCTACGAAGAACCTGATCTTACCGGCGGAGTGGAAGGCGTAGACTATGGAATAGTCTACGGACCAGATGACACGGAGGTGGAGGAGTAGTGACATACCCTAGCATCATAGAGCCGAGCAACGTAGAACTTACCTAAATAAGTTGTTGAGCTCTTTATATTTGTTATGAGTTGTAATCGTACTTAAGTAGTATCTTAGGGTGTTCTCATAGGACCTGTGAGAATACCAACTTGTTAAGACAATGTTTGTAATAAAGTATGGAGTGTTATGACCTGCAATGTTTCTGTTGTACCACTCTGAGGGATATGGCAATTTGTGAGGAAGCCCCTTCACAAAGATCATATCAACGACTTGTATACTACAACATGCAGTGGTATGCTGGGTCACCGCAGCTGGTATCAGAGCAAATGTTGCGACCTTAGGTTGGAAAAAAAACCTAGTATAGGGAAGAAACCTGTAGGAGTCTAGTAGAAATAGTAAAGGATTCTCTAGAAGTATGGTGATTATTCACTTGAGAATAGCAAAACCATATATTTTAGTGCGATAATTCTTTATTATAGCTATTATGATGCATTATCATTACTAATATTCTGCTTTTGTATACAGCCATAATGGCGAACACTTTTCCTAAGAGGACTTTGAGGAAGGTTGAGGGTTGGCTCGGTGATTATGATGGACCAATAACAGCTCTCCTGTGTGGGATGCTGAAGGAACTTCATTGCGATCCACGGATACCTGTTATCAAGTATACTTACTATGATGGGGAAATCCTAGCCAAGTGCAGAGTATCGGTCCAACTACCGAAAAAGCTGTGATGAGTCGTATAATGCCATACGGAGAAGCCAAAACTATCACCACAGCTTACCATATGGGCCTATTCAAGGCAATCCTTGAGATAAGGCAGCACAAGTCAGTAGAACTGCTATGTTCAGAGTTTTCTCATATACCTCATGCCGAGGAAGATGAGGATCCCACACTGAATCATTTGGTGTTAGCACACAGAAGTCCTGAAGCTGCAGCACATCACATGGATAGCTGTAAGTCTTTATTGACCACGATGTACCTTTTACACATGAAGATGAGAGGTGAGATTGACCACATGCTAGCTGAGTTCACGGACCCTGATAAAGTCCAAACTCGGATGCGTGATTTGAGGGCACAACCACAACATACTACACCTTTCTTTAACCCAGACAGCGATGTAGATTTGAGTGACCAGTGGTCCAAGAGAAATCCACTTACAAGAGATCCACTTACACCTAACTTTGTCCCGCACTATCCACACGTGTCAGCATCGTATGATACTGGATATGGGGGAGACCATTCATGGAACATAAACTGCTCGGAGTCACCGATCGAGAACTCGATGGGTTGGCGTTTCGGGGAACCTTTCGGAGATGAGGAGGAGCCAATTCCATGTGATACAGGAGATGAGAGTAATGCGGTTAACCAGAATGTTAACCAAAGCTTTGAGCAGAAAGAGGAAGACACCAACTCCATTTCTTTAGATTTGGAGATGGGATTACCCAAAACATCCCAGTACGTCATAGGTGAGAGTTCTGGAACAAAGAAAAAGAAGAAGAAGAAGATGAGGGGTCAAGTGAATAGGAATCCTCCATGGATGACTGGAGAAGAGGAGCTGTATTCCACTGGGGATATGTATGAGTCTTTATCTAGTTACTTTGGCATGACAGATCTCTGTCTCGGCACTTCATCCGATTCAGACTACATACCTACGGGAAGAACTTTCATTCCGGACGGTCTTCGGAGGACAGACCGCTGTACCGGATGGACCCCAGGGATGTACGTGGAGGCGAGCTATGATGATGAGGAGTAGAGCTCCAAGGAAGAATAAAGTAATCTAGGAGTAGAGCTCAACAACTTATTTAGGTAAGTTCTACGCTGCTCGGCTCTATGATGCTAGGGTATGTCACTACTCCTCCACCTCCGTGTCATCTGGTCCGTAGACTATCTCATAGTCTACGCCTTCCACTCCGCCGGTAAGATCAGGTTCTTCGTAGACCAGCTCGTAGCTTCCTTCGGGTGCTCCATCGTTGATAGTCTCCACTTCCAGATCACAGTCTAGCAAGGGTGTCGAAAGAAAGTGAGTACAGAGGTACTCAGCAAGTTCTAAAAGAATAAAAGGTGTTTGATGCACTAGCTACGACCATTTATCAGGAAATCGCAGGTCAATGCATGTTTTGAAAACATTTCTTCAAAAGGTTGCTTTTATTATGAAAACTATGCCCGTCAGTCTTCACAGGTTGACCAGAACTTCGTGGAGTTCCTTTCCTGCCGCGTTCGCAGTTCCCTTCCCGGAACAAGGAGTGACAGCCACAATTTGATACACTCTGCAGAGGTGCGTTACTTTTCCCACAAGAGATCTCACCCTTTTTGCCATCCGCAGGGACTTGCCCCCGTTCACACTTCCTTTGGTGTGAGGCCAGGTATAAAGATCCAAGCCCACACCGCCTTCTCCGCGACTGCAAACCCACCCTTTTGTCCACCCGCACACTGATACGTCTCCGACGTATCGATAATTTCTTATGTTCCATGCCACATTATTGATGTTATCTACATGTTTTATGCACACTTTATGTCATATTCGTGCATTTTCTGGAACTAACCTATTAACAAGATGCCGAAGTGCCAGTTCCTGTTTTCTGCTGTTTTTGGTTTCAGAAATCCTAGTAACGAAATATTCTCGGAATCGGACGAAATCAACGCCCAGGTTCGTAGTTTACCCGGAAGCATCCCGAACTCACGAGACCCGCCAGAGAAGGGTGGCAGGGCCACCACACCACACCCCGGCGCGGCCTAGGGGGGGGCGCGCCCCCCTAGGGTGTGGGCCCCCCTTCGACCTTCCTGCGCCGCCTCTCCGCCTATAAAAAGCCCCTGGATCAGAAAACCCTACACCAATCGACGAAACCCACGAAAACCTTCCAGAGCCGCCGCCATCGCGAAGCCAAGATCTGGGGGACAGGATCTCTGTTCCGGCACGCTGCCGGAGCGGGGAAGTGCCCCCGGAAGGCTTCTCCATCCACACCGCTGCCATCTCCACCGCCATCTTCATCACCGCTGCTGCTCCCATGAGGAGGGAGTAGTTCTCCATCGAGGCTCGGGGCTGTACCGGTAGCTATGTGGTTAATCTCTCTCCATGTACTTCAATACAATGATCTCATGAGCTGCTTTACATGATTGAGATTCATATGAGTTTTGTATCACTACTATCTATGTGCTACTCTAGCAAAGTTATTAAAGTAGTTCTATTCCTCCTGCACGTGTGTAAAGGTGACAGTGTGTGCACCGTGTTAGTACTTGGTTTGTGCTATGATCATGATCTCTTGTAGATTATGGAGTTAATTATTGCTATGATATTATTGATGTGATCTATTCCTCCTACATATGCATGAAGGTGACAGTGTGCATGCTATGCTAGTACTCGGTTTAGTCTGTTGATCTATCTTACACTTAAGGTTACTTAAACATGAGCATTATTGTGGAGCTTGTTAACTCCGGCATTGAGGGTTCGTGTAATCCTACGCAATGTGTTCATCATCCAACAAAAGTGTAGAGTATGCATTTATCTATTCTGTTATGTGATCAATATTGAGAGTGTCCACTAGTGAAAGTGTAATCCCTAGGCCTTGTTCCTAAATACTGCTGCGTTACTACTGCTTGTTTCTTGTTTCTTTGCGTTACTCTTCTTGCAATACCACCACCATCAACTACACGCCAAGCACTTTTACGGCACCGTTGCTACCGCTCATATATATTTATACCACCTGTATTTCACTATCTCTTCGCCGAACTAGTGCACCTATTAGGTGTGTTGGGGACACAAGAGACTTCTTGCTTTGTGGTTGCGGGGTTGCATGAGAGGGATATCTTTGACCTCTTCCTCCACGAGTTCGATAAACCTTGGGTATCCACTTAAGGGAAACTTGTCACTGTTCTACAAACCTCTGCTCTTGGAGGCCCAACACTGTCTACAGGAAAGGAGGGGGAACGTAGACATCAAGCACTTTTCTGGCGCCGTTGCCGGGGAGGAAAGGTAAAAGGCACTCATACTACGGTCCCAGGTGAAGTATTTTTCTGTTGCCGTCGTGTGTGTGCTCGAAGCTATTTCCTTTAGATCCTGCAATTGCAACTTTTTGTTTCTTGTTTACACTAGTTTGGCATAATGGACAACAATGAGCTTCTTGTTCTATTTCCTGATTTAAAACATGGATTGTTTGATGCGAAAATTAAAAAACCTATGAAATCTTATTTGCATGCTGGTAGTAATATTAGTATGAACGCTTTGAACACCATTGTTGACAATAATATAGAAAGTTCTAAGCTTGGGGAAGCTGGTTTTCATGATATTTTTAGTCCCCCAAGCATTGAGGAGAAAATTTTCTTTGATGATACTTTGCCTCCTATTTATGATGATAATGATAGTGGTCTTTTGGTGCCACCTACTATGGAGAGTAAATTTTGTTGTGATTATACTATGCCTCCTATATTTGATAATGAGAATAATAATGATAGCTACTTTGTTGAATTTGCTCCCACTACAACTAATAAAATTGATTATGCCTATGTGGAGAGTAATTATTTTATGCATGAGACTCATGATAAGAATGCTTTATGTGATAGTTATATTGTTGAGTTTGCTCATGTTGCTACTGAAAATTATTATGAGAGAGGAAAATATGGTTGTAGAAATTTTCATGTTACTAAAATACCTCTCTATGTGCTGAAATTTTTCAAGCTACACTTGTTTTATCTTCCTATGCTTGTTACTTTGCTCTTCGTGAACTTGTTTATTTACAAGATTCCTATGCATAGGAAGCATGTTAGGCTTAAATGTGTTTTGTACTTGCCTCTTGATGCTCTCTTTTTCTTCAAATACTATTTCTTGTGAGTGCATCATTAAAACTGCTGAGCCCATCTTAATGGCTATAAAGAAAAGAACTTCTTGGGAGATAACCCATGTGTTATTTTGCTACAGTACCTTGTTTTATATTTGTGTCTTGGAAGTTGTTTACTACTGTAGCAACCTCTCCTTATCTTAGTTTTGTGTTTTGTTGTGCCAAGTAAAGTCTTTGATAGAAAAGTAAGTACTAGATTTGGATTACTGCACAGTTCCAGATTTCTTTGCTGTCACGAATCTGGGTCTACCTCCCTGTAGGTAGCTCAGAAAATTAAGCCAATTTACGTGCATGATCCTCAGATATGTACGCAACTTTCATTCAATTTGAGCATTTTCATTTGAGCAAGTCTGGTGCCATTTTAAAATTCGTCAATACGAACTGTTCTGTTTTGACAGATTCTGCCTTTTATTTCGCATTGCCTCTTTTGCTATGTTGGATGAATTTCTTTGATCCACTAATATCCAGTAGCATTATGCAATGTCCAGAAGTGTTAAGAATGATTGTGTCACCTCTGAATATGTTAATTTTTATTGTGCACTAACCCTCTAATGAGTTGTTTCGAGTTTGGTGTGGAGGAAGTTTTCAAGGGTCAAGAGAGGAGGATGATATACTATGATCAAGAAGAGTGAAAGCTCTAAGCTTGGGGATGCACCCGGTGGTTCACCCCTGCATATATCAAGAAGACTCAAGCGTCTAAGCTTGGGGATGCCCAAGGCATCCCCTTCTTCATCGACAACATTATCAGGTTCCTCCCCTGAAACTATATTTTTATTCCATCACATCTTATGTGCTTTTACTTGGAGCGTCGGTTTGTTTTTGTTTTTGTTTTGTTTGAATAAAATGGATCCTAGCATTCACCTTATGGGAGAGATACACGCTCCGCTGTAGCATATGGACAAGTATGTCCTTGGTTTCTACTCATAGTATTCATGGCGAAGTTTCTCCTTCGTTAAATTGTTATATGGTTGGAATTGGAAAATGATACATGTAGTAATTGCTATAATGTCTTGGGTAATGTGATACTTGGCAATTGTTGTGCTCATGTTTAAGCTCTTGCATCATATGCTTTGCACCCATTAATGAAGAAATACATAGAGCATGCTAAAATTTGGTTTGCATATTTGGTTTCTCTAAGGTCTAGATAATTTCTAGTATTGAGTTTGAACAACAAGGAAGACGGTGTAGAGTCTTATAATGTTTTCAATATGTCTTTTATGTGAGTTTTGCTGCACCGGTTCATCCTTGTGTTTGTTTCAAATAAGCCTTGCTAGCCTAAACCATTGTATCGAGAGGGAATACTTCTCATGCATCCAAAATACTTGAGCCAACCACTATGCCATTTGTGTCCACCATACCTACCTACTACATGGTATTTTCCAGCCATTCCAAAGTAAATTGCTTGAGTGCTACCTTTAAAATTCCATCATTCACCTTTGCAATATATAGCTCATGGGACAAATAGCTTAAAAACTATTGTGGTATTGAATATGTAATTATGCACTTTATCTCTTATTAAGTTGCTTGTTGTGCGATAACCATGTTTTCAGGAACGCCATCAACTCATTGTTGAATTTCATGTGAGTTGCTATGCATGTTCGTCTTGTCTGAAGTAAGGGCAATCTACACTGAGTTGAATGGTTTGAGCATGCATATTGTGAGAGAAGAACATTGGGCCGCTAACTAAAGCCATGCTCCATGGTGGAAGTTTCAGTTTTGGACAAACATCCTCAAATCTCTAATGAGAAAAGAATTAATTGTTGTTGAATGCTTAAAGCATTAAAAGAGGAGTCCATTATCTGTTGTCTATGTTGTCCCGGTATGGATGTCTAAGTTGAGAATAATCAAAAGCGAGAAATCCAAATGCGAGCTTTCTCCTTAGACCTTTGTACAGGCGGCATAGAGGTACCCCTTTGTGATACTTGGTTAAAGCATATGTATTGCGGTGATAATCCAGGTAGTCCAAGCTAATTAGGACAAGGTGCGGGCACTATTGGTACACTATGCATGAGGCTTGCAACTTATAAGATATAATTTACATGATGCATATGCTTTATTACTACCGTTGACAAAATTGTTTCATGTTTTCAAAATCAAAGCTCTAGCACAAATATAGCAATCGATGCTTTTCCTCTATGAGGACCATTCTTTTACTTTCAATGTTGAGTCAGTTCACCTATCTCTCTCCACCTCAAGAAGCAAACACTTGTGTGAACTATGCATTGATTCCTACATACTTGCTTATTGCACTTATTATATTACTCTATGTTGACAATATCCATGAGATATACATGTTACGAGTTGAAAGCAACCGCTGAAACTTAATCTTCTTTTGTGTTGCTTCAATGCCTTTACTTTGAATTATTGCTTTATGAGTTAACTCTTATGCAAGACTTATTGATGCTTGTCTTGAAGTGCTATTCATGAAAAGTCTTTGCTTTATGATTCACTTGTTTACTCATGTCATATACATTGTTTTGATCGCTGCATTCACTACATATGCTTTACAAATAGTATGATCAAGGTTATGATGGCATGTCACTCCAGAAATTATCTTTGTTATCGTTTTACCTGCTCGGGACGAGCAGAACTAAGCTTGGGGATGCTGATACGTCTCCGACGTATCGATAATTTCTTATGTTCCATGCCACATTATTGATGTTATCTACATGTTTTATGCACACTTTATGTCATATTCGTGCATTTTACGGAACTAACCTATTAACAAGATGCCGAAGTGCCAGTTCATTTTTACATTGTTTTTGGTTTCAGAAATCCTAGTAACGAAATATTCTCGGAATCGGACGAAATCAACGCCCAGGTTCCTATTTTACCCGGAAGCATCCAGAACACACGAGAACCGCCAGAGAAGGGTGGCAGGGCCACCACACCACACCCCGGCGCGGCCTAGGGGGGGGCGCGCCCCCCTAGGGTGTGGGCCCCCCTTCGACCTTCCTGCGCCGCCTCTCCGCCTATAAAAAGCCCCTGGATCAGAAAACCCTACACCAATCGACGAAACCCACGAAAACCTTCCAGAGCCGCCGCCATCGCGAAGCCAAGATCCGGGGACAGGATCTCTGTTCCGGCACGCTGCCGGAGCGGGGAAGTGCCCCCGGAAGGCTTCTCCATCCACACCGCTGCCATCTCCACCGCCATCTTCATCACCGCTGCTGCTCCCATGAGGAGGGAGTAGTTCTCCATCGAGGCTCGGGGCTGTACCGGTAGCTATGTGGTTAATCTCTCTCCATGTACTTCAATACAATGATCTCATGAGCTGCTTTACATGATTGAGATTCATATGAGTTTTGTATCACTACTATCTATGTGCTACTCTAGCAAAGTTATTAAAGTAGTTCTATTCCTCCTGCACGTGTGTAAAGGTGACAGTGTGTGCACCGTGTTAGTACTTGGTTTGTGCTATGATCATGATCTCTTGTAGATTATGGAGTTAATTATTGCTATGATATTATTGATGTGATCTATTCCTCCTACATATGCATGAAGGTGACAGTGTGCATGCTATGCTAGTACTCGGTTTAGTCTGTTGATCTATCTTACACTTAAGGTTACTTAAACATGAGCATTATTGTGGAGCTTGTTAACTCCGGCATTGAGGGTTCGTGTAATCCTACGCAATGTGTTCATCATCCAACAAAAGTGTAGAGTATGCATTTATCTATTCTGTTATGTGATCAATATTGAGAGTGTCCACTAGTGAAAGTGTAATCCCTAGGCCTTGTTCCTAAATACTGCTGCGTTACTACTGCTTGTTTACTGTTTTACTGCGTTACTACTGCTGCAATACCACCACCATCAACTACACGCCAAGCACTTTTCTGGCACCGTTGCTACTGCTCATATATATTTATACCACCTGTATTTCACTATCTCTTCGCCGAACTAGTGCACCTATTAGGTGTGTTGGGGACACAAGAGACTTCTTGCTTTGTGGTTGCAGGGTTGCATGAGAGGGATATCTTTGACCTCTTCCTCCCTGAGTTCGATAAACCTTGGGTATCCACTTAAGGGAAACTTGCTGCTGTTCTACAAACCTCTGCTCTTGGAGGCCCAACACTGTCTACAGGAAAGGAGGGGGAACGTAGACATCAAGCACTTTTCTGGCGCCGTTGCCGGGGAGGAAAGGTAAAAGGCACTCATACTACGGTCCCAGGTGAAGTATTTTTCTGTTGCCGTCGTGTGTGTGCTCGAAGCTATTTCCTTTAGATCCTGCAATTGCAACTTTTTGTTTCTTGTTTACACTAGTTTGGCATAATGGACAACAATGAGCTTCTTGTTCTATTTCCTGATTTAAAACATGGATTGTTTGATGCGAAAATTAAAAAACCTATGAAATCTTATTTGCATGCTGGTAGTAATATTAGTATGAACGCTTTGAACACCATTGTTGACAATAATATAGAAAGTTCTAAGCTTGGGGAAGCTGGTTTTCATGATATTTTTAGTCCCCCAAGCATTGAGGAGAAAATTTTCTTTGATGATACTTTGCCTCCTATTTATGATGATAATGATAGTGGTCTTTTGGTGCCACCTACTATGGAGAGTAAATTTTGTTGTGATTATACTATGCCTCCTATATTTGATAATGAGAATAATAATGATAGCTACTTTGTTGAATTTGCTCCCACTACAACTAATAAAATTGATTATGCCTATGTGGAGAGTAATTATTTTATGCATGAGACTCATGATAAGAATGCTTTATGTGATAGTTATATTGTTGAGTTTGCTCATGTTGCTACTGAAAATTATTATGAGAGAGGAAAATATGGTTGTAGAAATTTTCATGTTACTAAAATACCTCTCTATGTGCTGAAATTTTTCAAGCTACACTTGTTTTATCTTCCTATGCTTGTTACTTTGCTCTTCGTGAACTTGTTTATTTACAAGATTCCTATGCATAGGAAGCATGTTAGGCTTAAATGTGTTTTGTACTTGCCTCTTGATGCTCTCTTTTTCTTCAAATACTATTTCTTGTGAGTGCATCATTAAAACTGCTGAGCCCATCTTAATGGCTATAAAGAAAAGAACTTCTTGGGAGATAACCCATGTGTTATTTTGCTACAGTACCTTGTTTTATATTTGTGTCTTGGAAGTTGTTTACTACTGTAGCAACCTCTCCTTATCTTAGTTTTGTGTTTTGTTGTGCCAAGTAAAGTCTTTGATAGAAAAGTAAGTACTAGATTTGGATTACTGCACAGTTCCAGATTTCTTTGCTGTCACGAATCTGGGTCTACCTCCCTGTAGGTAGCTCAGAAAATTAAGCCAATTTACGTGCATGATCCTCAGATATGTACGCAACTTTCATTCAATTTGAGCATTTTCATTTGAGCAAGTCTGGTGCCATTTTAAAATTCGTCAATACGAACTGTTCTGTTTTGACAGATTCTGCCTTTTATTTCGCATTGCCTCTTTTGCTATGTTGGATGAATTTCTTTGATCCACTAATATCCAGTAGCATTATGCAATGTCCAGAAGTGTTAAGAATGATTGTGTCACCTCTGAATATGTTAATTTTTATTGTGCACTAACCCTCTAATGAGTTGTTTCGAGTTTGGTGTGGAGGAAGTTTTCAAGGGTCAAGAGAGGAGGATGATATACTATGATCAAGAAGAGTGAAAGCTCTAAGCTTGGGGATGCACCCGGTGGTTCACCCCTGCATATATCAAGAAGACTCAAGCGTCTAAGCTTGGGGATGCCCAAGGCATCCCCTTCTTCATCGACAACATTATCGTGTTCCTCCCCTGAAACTATATTTTTATTCCATCACATCTTATGTGCTTTTACTTGGAGCGTCGGTTTGTTTTTGTTTTTGTTTTGTTTGAATAAAATGGATCCTAGCATTCACCTTATGGGAGAGATACACGCTCCGCTGTAGCATATGGACAAGTATGTCCTTGGTTTCTACTCATAGTATTCATGGCGAAGTTTCTCCTTCGTTAAATTGTTATATGGTTGGAATTGGAAAATGATACATGTAGTAATTGCTATAATGTCTTGGGTAATGTGATACTTGGCAATTGTTGTGCTCATGTTTAAGCTCTTGCATCATATGCTTTGCACCCATTAATGAAGAAATACATAGAGCATGCTAAAATTTGGTTTGCATATTTGGTTTCTCTAAGGTCTAGATAATTTCTAGTATTGAGTTTGAACAACAAGGAAGACGGTGTAGAGTCTTATAATGTTTTCAATATGTCTTTTATGTGAGTTTTGCTGCACCGGTTCATCCTTGTGTTTGTTTCAAATAAGCCTTGCTAGCCTAAACCATTGTATCGAGAGGGAATACTTCTCATGCATCCAAAATACTTGAGCCAACCACTATGCCATTTGTGTCCACCATACCTACCTACTACATGGTATTTTCCAGCCATTCCAAAGTAAATTGCTTGAGTGCTACCTTTAAAATTCCATCATTCACCTTTGCAATATATAGCTCATGGGACAAATAGCTTAAAAACTATTGTGGTATTGAATATGTAATTATGCACTTTATCTCTTATTAAGTTGCTTGTTGTGCGATAACCATGTTTACTGGGGAACGCCATCAACTCATTGTTGAATTTCATGTGAGTTGCTATGCATGTTCGTCTTGTCTGAAGTAAGGGCAATCTACACTGAGTTGAATGGTTTGAGCATGCATATTGTGAGAGAAGAACATTGGGCCGCTAACTAAAGCCATGCTCCATGGTGGAAGTTTCAGTTTTGGACAAACATCCTCAAATCTCTAATGAGAAAAGAATTAATTGTTGTTGAATGCTTAAAGCATTAAAAGAGGAGTCCATTATCTGTTGTCTATGTTGTCCCGGTATGGATGTCTAAGTTGAGAATAATCAAAAGCGAGAAATCCAAATGCGAGCTTTCTCCTTAGACCTTTGTACAAAGTGACATAGAGGTACCCCTTTGTGATACTTGGTTAAAGCATATGTATTGCGGTGATAATCCAGGTAGTCCAAGCTAATTAGGACAAGGTGCGGGCACTATTGGTACACTATGCATGAGGCTTGCAACTTATAAGATATAATTTACATGATGCATATGCTTTATTACTACCGTTGACAAAATTGTTTCATGTTTTCAAAATCAAAGCTCTAGCACAAATATAGCAATCGATGCTTTTCCTCTATGAGGACCATTCTTTTACTTTCAATGTTGAGTCAGTTCACCTATCTCTCTCCACCTCAAGAAGCAAACACTTGTGTGAACTATGCATTGATTCCTACATACTTGCTTATTGCACTTATTATATTACTCTATGTTGACAATATCCATGAGATATACATGTTACGAGTTGAAAGCAACCGCTGAAACTTAATCTTCTTTTGTGTTGCTTCAATGCCTTTACTTTGAATTATTGCTTTATGAGTTAACTCTTATGCAAGACTTATTGATGCTTGTCTTGAAGTGCTATTCATGAAAAGTCTTTGCTTTATGATTCACTTGTTTACTCATGTCATATACATTGTTTTGATCGCTGCATTCACTACATATGCTTTACAAATAGTATGATCAAGGTTATGATGGCATGTCACTCCAGAAATTATCTTTGTTATCGTTTTACCTGCTCGGGACGAGCAGAACTAAGCTTGGGGATGCTGATACGTCTCCGACGTATCGATAATTTCTTATGTTCCATGCCACATTATTGATGTTATCTACATGTTTTATGCACACTTTATGTCATATTCGTGCATTTTCTGGAACTAACCTATTAACAAGATGCCGAAGTGCCAGTTCCTGTTTTCTGCTGTTTTTGGTTTCAGAAATCCTAGTAACGAAATATTCTCGGAATCGGACGAAATCAACGCCTGTGTTCCTATTTTACCGGAAGCATCCAACACACGAGAACCGCTGAGAAGGGTGGCAGGGCCACCACACCACACCCGGCGCGGCCTAGGGGCGCGCCCCCTAGGGTGTGGGCCCCCTTCGACCTTCCTGCGCCGCCTCTCCGCCTATAAAAGCCCCTGGATCGTAAAACCCTACACCAATCGACGAAACCCACGAAAACCTTCCAGAGCCGCCGCCATCGCGAAGCCAAGATCCTGGGGGACAGGATCTCTGTTCCTAAGACGCTGCCGGAGCGGGGAAGTGCCCCGGAAGGCTTCTCCATCCACACCGCTGCCATCTCCACCGCCATCTTCATCACCGCCGTCGCTCCCATGAGGAGGGAGTAGTTCTCCATCGAGGCTCGGGGCTGTACCGTAGCTATGTGGTTAATCTCTCTCCATGTACTTCAGTACAATGATCTCATGAGCTGCTTTACATGATTGAGATTCATATGAGTTTTGTATCACTACTATCTATGTGCTACTCTAGCAAAGTTATTAAAGTAGTTCTATTCCTCCTGCACGTGTGTAAAGGTGACAGTGTGTGCACCGTGTTAGTACTTGGTTTGTGCTATGATCATGATCTCTTGTAGATTATGGAGTTAATTATTGCTATGATATTATTGATGTGATCTATTCCTCCTACATATGCATGAAGGTGACAGTGTGCATGCTATGCTAGTACTCGGTTTAGTCTGTTGATCTATCTTACACTTAAGGTTACTTAAACATGAGCATTATTGTGGAGCTTGTTAACTCCGGCATTGAGGGTTCGTGTAATCCTACGCAATGTGTTCATCATCCAACAAAAGTGTAGAGTATGCATTTATCTATTCTGTTATGTGATCAATATTGAGAGTGTCCACTAGTGAAAGTGTAATCCCTAGGCCTTGTTCCTAAATACTGCTGCGTTACTACTGCTTGTTTACTGTTTTACTGCGTTACTACTGCTGCAATACCACCACCATCAACTACACGCCAAGCACTTTTCTGGCACCGTTGCTACTGCTCATATATATTTATACCACCTGTATTTCACTATCTCTTCGCCGAACTAGTGCACCTATTAGGTGTGTTGGGGACACAAGAGACTTCTTGCTTTGTGGTTGCAGGGTTGCATGAGAGGGATATCTTTGACCTCTTCCTCCCTGAGTTCGATAAACCTTGGGTATCCACTTAAGGGAAACTTGCTGCTGTTCTACAAACCTCTGCTCTTGGAGGCCCAACACTGTCTACAGGAAAGGAGGGGGAACGTAGACATCACACACCTCCAGTAGACTTCCCCCGATAATACAGCTTTACTCATGGTGTACTTTGGACAATCCTTCATAGATCGTAGAGCCATCATCACTAATGGATGGGGATTTAAAAGGCTATCCCAACCTACGGCAGTGCCTCCAGCACCCCGCCGGCTCTACCAATCCGTTGGCGTGCAGAAGGGAAAAGATACAGCTGGCTTCCCCAGAGCCATTATAGATCTCATGGTCAACGCGGTTTGTACGGCGCTAGAATCACTGGACGGCATTGGTAATTTAATCCTAGGGTGATATAACCCATTGCAATGGAACCTCCACCATATCAACACATACCATGGTTCCATTGCCAGCCACATAGTCATATTCATAGTTGTAAAGTAACATTTCATTTGCGATGCAGGAATGATAAGTATATAGATTTGCATTAAAGTAGTATAAAATACTCAAGTTGACATGAGCAAGGGTGAACTTGCCTGTGGACTGCGAGATAGTGCAGTTCAATGCAGTTGATGGAACCTGGACCTCGGGTTCTGTAAGAAGCATCATTGTCCGGTAAGGACAATGTTATAAAAATCCAAATAATGCAATCATGGATGGATTATTTTATGTTGAATCCCTTTACCCCAATGAGTTATTACAATTTAGGGTTGTATTTAAGATTTATGTCTTTGACGGTAATTTACAATTGATTTAAAAGTATTAATCATTGTGATTCACACAAAGTACAACAATTCAAAGTAAAATGATTTTACTTGATGATTACCTTAGTCATTCCAAAATAATTTGAAATTATAGAGTGAACTCTATAGTTTTTGGAATAAAAAGGAGTATAGTATTTTTCTGGGAAAAATACCCTCTTTCAAAAGAAATGACTTGGATTAGTAGAATTTCATTTTGAAATGTTTGAAAATAAATATTTGAACTTATTTGAGATTTTTCCTTGAATTTGAATTACAAGGAAATAATAATTTTAAATTCCAAGTTATTATTTAAATTCTGAAAATTCATAATTTTGAATTTGTTTCATAAATTCCATTTCATATTTTATTCTTGTTAAGATTTATTTTTCATTCATAAATCCAATTTTTATTGGATTTTTAGAGTTGTTTATGATTTATTAAAATTTGGTAAAGTTTTGATCTTTTATTAAATGTAAAAGACCAAAATACCCCTCTGGACCCCTATTGGGCCCAGCCCAATAACTTAAACCCAGGGACGGCCCAATAAGGCTGGCCCCCTTTTGGGTTCGGTGGCGCTGAAGCGGCCCACCTCACTCACTCTCACTCGGCCCTCTCACTCGCTCGTCTAACCCTAACCGTCTGGCGACTCCCGTGGCGATGGCGTCGCCGCCATGGCCGCCGCCCTGCTCCGGCCATCGCCGGCCTCCTCCGCCGTAGCCACCAACTGATCCTGAACCGCCGTGAGCAGATCTATCGATCTGTCCGCGCAGTTTCTCCCTTCTCGTCCTCTCCTGGCGAATCGCCTCCGATCTGGATCTCGTGGAGAATCGCCTCGACGAACTCCGGCGAGATCTCGTCCTCGCCGACGATGGGTACGTGCCTAGGGTTGACCTGGCGCGGGTGCTGCTTGCAGTACTCGTGCCGTCGCCTCAGGTGCTGCTACGGTGGTGCTGGTTCGTGTCTGGGTTCGCCGGCGTAACGTCGGCGCCTACCCTGGACTTGCAGCTGTTAGGGCCGCGCGAGCACTGCCTCGCCATGCCCTAGCCTCTGCTTCCAGGCGCAAGTAAGTGTGCATCCCTCTTCTCTTTTGTGTGCCTCCCCTCGTTACTGTTCTTCTTCCTCCTCATGCTCTGCTGCTCTATGGTGATCCTGTGATCACACAGAGCCATGCTATTCCTACGCAATTTGCCTGTGCTTCTGTTAATTGCAAGTTTATGGCCCAATTACCATTTACTGGTACTGGCACATGCTGCTTTGCTTGCTGTTCATGCTGTGCTTGCTTCTCTGCTGCTCCTAGCATGCTCTACACTTGCCATGCTCTACTGTGCTTGCTCAAGAGCTAACTATGCCATGCTATGCTTGTCTAGGTGTACTTGTGTTGCATCTGTGACACTTGTGTGTGTGCCAGTGGTGCCTGTGATATGCTTCAGTGCTACCTCTGCAAGCCAATGATCCATTGGATCATTCCTTGCTTGTTGGCTAACCTCTCTGTGTAACTTGGCTTGCTATAATTGATCCATTTGATCAATTGATTGTCAGTGATTGCTTACTGGCTAATACTGTGGCTATATGAATCAATTATCTGGTGATGCTGATGCTCAAGCATCACTGTGCTGTTGCTTACTTGTGCTGTTGCTCATCTTAGCTATCTAGACTTGCTCTAGTGGCTATGAATTAAATTGTGTTGCTTAACAGTATGCTACTGTCATGCTTAGCATGAATCTGTGATAAATTCATGCTTGTATTATTATGATGAACTGCTTAGGCAGTGATGATTTAAATGACTTGCTTGTATATGAATTTGCTGTTCATGATTCTTTTACAAGCAATTAGAGTCTGAATCCATTTCTGGATAGTGATGTGATCTATTTTGCTTTCTTTTAATTGGTGCTAAGTGTGATGTGACCTCAGTAGCCTTGCTACTGACTGGTTGCTCACATGGTTGGTTGGATCTTGTTGGCTACTCAACTTTGCTTGCATATTTGGGGATCATAGTAACTATGAATGCCAATATGCTTGCCTGTGAAGAAATCTAGGGTTTCTGATGGTTGCATACTTAGGATTTACTGTATATTCTTAGCTGCTAATCTTTCCCATCTACTGGTGCTATCTGTGTATCTAATCTGGCTAGTGTGTGCATCTGTGCATGATTTCTAGCTTCTGTGCACAAGATCTGTACCTAGATGCTTTCTATTTTAGTGGCTTTTGATTGGCAGTAATCCTTGGTGAAAACCAAGTGATGATCTACCCATATGAGCATCTGCTCATCCCATGCTTATGCATATGATGGATCAGATCCCTTGGATCTTTTCCAGGAACTAGGTATACCTTGTTCCAGCTCCTAGAAAGAAATCTTTTGTTGATGCAGACTTGGGTTTGTTCACAGCCCTTCACCTCCAGATCTTGGATGATCTTCTCAGGTCACCATGATTTCTGGTGGTTGAGTGGGTGTGTGTGTTGGTTCTGTTCTTGCTCAAGAACTGGATGAACTGAGCTTGTTCTTGCTTCACCCTTACCTGGTGAATCTTATCTGGTCGACTGGTTATGATTTCTAGGGTTTGTGCTCCTTTTATATGAACCCTGCTTCTATCCTTGCTTTGACACACAAGCCTGGCTTGCTTGGTGACTAATCTGTTGCATGGCCTTGCTGTTGCTGCCCAGCACACTTGAGCTGTGTGCTCTCATATGCTGAAACTTGAGCCCTGGTGGTGCTCAGGTTTGGTCTGCTGCTGCCCTTATCTTGTGCTGTCCCTGGTTTTGGACGAGCACAAGTGTGCATGTCACTTGGTTCTGTCCAAACTGAATTATTTGACTAACACTAACATTCTGGCTAGTGTTGGTTCTTTGTTTTGCAGGTTTTGAAGATGGACATGACCATGAAGAAATACTTCAAGTCATATAGTCTAGGTTTTAGTTTAGGAATCATATTGTAATCTTCATTTTTATTTCTGTTTATTATTCATCAATTCTTGTATCAAGAATTTTGTAGAGACAATGTAATTTGTGTTGTGATATCAATAAAGCCCAAGTTTTTGTTTATGAGCTTTTGATTTATTTAATATTTATATTCTGGAATAAACATTGTATTTATGATTCACTTTGAAATTCAAAGTTGTTTGAATTCATAAGTTGTGTTTAAATTATGAATTCTATTTTATATTGTTCAATGCTTATTGTTAAATGTATTAGCACTTGTCAAATGAAATCAATTCCCCAAATCAACAAGATACAAAAGAGATCATGTCGAAATTTCCCTAACTCACATTGCCTAACCCTAAGTGCAAAATGAGAGAGAACCTCGATCCCTCTTAGGTTTAGTTGCAATAAAGCGCGAAAATTTCCCCCGTTTTGCGATGAAATGCACATCCCATTACTAAATCGACCCTTCGGAGTTCCTATGTTCTGGGTTATTACACCCTCTCCCCCTTAACAGAAACTTCGTCCCGAAGTTAAGATTGGTACCTGAACATCTCGGGGTAAGACTTCCTTAATTCTTCTTCCGTTTCCCAAGTTGCTTCTCGCTCAGGATGATGTTGCCATTGCACTTTACAGTATTTGATTGCCCTGTTCCTTAACTTCTTCCACTGTACTTCTAAAATCTTTTCCGGTCTTTCTACATAAGTTAGGTCAGATTGCAATTCTATTTCTTCATATGTGATAGGATCGTCCGGTGCCTTCAAACACTTTCTGAGTTGTGATACATGAAATACATTATGAACTTGACTTAGTTGTGCCGGTAACTCCAACTCAAAAGCTGTTCCTCGATTCTGACTGATTATCTTAAATGGTCCAATATATCGAGGGCTTAACTTTCCTTTCACTCCGAACCTCTTAAGTCCTTTCATTGGGCTAACCTTCAGATAAACCATGTCTCCCACTTTCGGTTCCCAATCTCTTCTCTTTAAGTCAGCGTAACTCTTCTGACGACTCTGGGCTATTTTGAGTCTATCCCGGATCACCTCGATGACGTCTTGTCTCTCCTTGATGTAGTCCGGTGTAAATTCCTTGTTCTTTCCGGTTTCATACCAACAAATTGGTGATCTACACTTCCTTCCGTACAATGCTTCGTACGGTGCCATCTGGATGCTACTCTGATAACTATTGTTATATGAGAACTCCGCTAAAGGTAAATGGTCCTCCCATGAGCCTCCAAAGTTCAGAGCACAAGCTCTAAGCATGTCCTCAAGTATCTGATTGGTTCTTTCGGTTTGTCCTCCGGTTTGTGGATGGTATGCTGTACTGAAATCCAACTTGGATCCCAAAGATTCTTGTAGTTGTTTCCAGAATGCTGATGTGAAAATTGAACCTCTATCTGAGACTATCTTCTTTGGTACTCCATGCTTGCTAACAATCTCCTTCACATATATATCCACAAGCTTTTCTGCAGTATCTTTTGTGTTTACAGCTATGAAATGAGCACTCTTGGTAAGTCTATCCACTATTACCCATATCATATCCTTCTTCTTACTAGTCATTGGTAAACCAGTAACAAAATCAATTCCTATTTCATCCCATTTCCATTCCGGTATCTCTAGTGGTTTGAGTAATCTCGCAGGACTCTGATGCTCTGCCTTCACTCGTTGACATGTATGACATTCCGAGACATATTGTGCTATTTCTCTTTTCATGTTGTTCCACCAGAACATCTCCTTCAAATCCATATACATCTTAGTACTTCCCGGATGTATGGAATAAGGGGTTTCATGTGCTTCTTTTAATATGATTGACTTCACTTCTGGATCATCTGGTACACAGATCCTTTTCTGGAAGTATAATGAATCAAAATCCCCTAGATGGAATTCCGATGGTCTTCCTTCGCCAATCCTCTTGATTTCCTCTTGGATGAACAAATCATCCGCTTGCTTTCGGATAATCTCATATTTTAAGTCTGAGTACATCTCATCCATAATCCTCATGGTTGCTATACTTCCTTTGACATCACCTTGAATAAACAGAATCTGAGCATCTTCTAACTCTTTCCGAAGTTCCTTTGGAATCTCCCATTCCGTAGGTTGATTCTCCGTACTCTTCCTACCTAGGGCATCTGCTACTACATTAGCTTTGCCTGGTGTATAGTTGATCTTAAGGTCGTAATCCTTAATCAACTCCAACCATCTCTTCTGTCTCATGTTTAATTCTTTCTGGGTGAAGAAATATTTCAAACTTTTGTGATCGGTGTATAATTCACACTTGGATCCATATAGAAATTGTCTCCAACTCTTCAAAGCATACACAACTGCCGCTAACTCGAGATCATGTACTGGGTAGTTGTGTTCATGTGGTTTCAACTGTCTTGATCCATAAGCTATTACCTTCCGATCTTGCATAAGAACACATCCAAGTCCATTCTTGGAAGCATCACAATACACCGTGTAATCCTTTCCAGGTTCAGGAACTGCTAATACCGGTGCTGTGGTTAACTTATCTTTGAGTGTTTGGAAACTGGCTTCACACTCATCAGTCCACACAAATGGAGTATTTTTCTTGAGTAACTTGGTCATTGGTCCTGCAATCTTCGAAAATCCCTCTATGAATCTTCGATAATAGCCTGCCATACCAAGAAATCCTCGTATCTCCTTAGCATTTTTAGGTGATTTCCATTCCAATACGGACTGAACCTTGCTTGGATTCACCGCTATGCCTTCTTTGGTTATAACATGTCCAAGAAATTCAACACTATCTAACCAAAATTTGCACTTGCTAAACTTCGCATATAGCTGATGTTCCCTCAAAGTTTGCAGAACTATCTTCAAATGCTTGGCATGTTCTTCTTTATCTTTGGAATAGATTAAAATATCATCTATGAACACTATCACAAACTTGTCCAAGTACTTCATGAATATCTTGTTCATCAAATTCATGAAAATTGCTGGTGCATTTGTTAGTCCAAATGGTACAACCAAGTATTCATGGTGTCCATACCTTGATACAAACGCTGTTTTTGGTACATCTTCCTTCTTGATCTTGATTTGATGGTATCCTGACCTTAAATCTATCTTCGAGAAGACTCCCGCTCCTTTAACTTGATCAAAAAGGTCTTGAATTCTAGGTAAAGGATACTTGTTCTTGATAGTTACATTGTTCAAATTTCTGTAATCTCCACACATTCTCTTTCCTCCATCTCTTTTATCCACAAAAATAACTGGTGTACCCCATGCTGACACACTTTCTTGAATAAATCCCTTCTGTTCCAGTTCATCTATCTGAGCTTTCAGTTCCACTAACTCCTTTGGCCCCATCTTATATGGTGGTTGTGCTATTGGTGATGTGCCTGGAATCAGATCGATTGTGAATTCTATCTCTCTATCGGGTGGCATTCCCGGTAGTTCCTTAGGAAATACATCCTTAAACTCATTCACTACAGGAATATCTTCAATTCTCACTTCCTTCAAGCTATTGAGTTCCAATCCGATCTCCAACTCACTGTACTTATCTCCTTGGAACACTATTCGACCTCCTATGGAGTTACGAAGTGATACTGTTTTGTCTCCACAGTTAATCACCGCTCCATTTTCTGTCAACCAATCCATCCCTAAAATGACTGATATGTCCTTCATGAATATGATAAATAGGTCCGCGAAATACACACAGTCACATATGGTTAGGACTTGTGCTTCTTTCACGTGGGTTACTAAGATCGTTCCCCCCGCGGATAGAACAGTTATAGGGTTTCTAACTTAGAACATCTAAGCCCGAACTTTTCCACAAACTCCAATGCAAGAAATGATGTGGTTGCCCCAGTATCAAATAATACTTTGCCAGGATGAGTAAGAAGGCTTAGCGTACCTAAGACTGTTTGATCCGACTCTTCCGCTTGTTCCAAAGATGTGCAATTCAGCTTTCCATAAGACTTTCCCCTCTTATTGTTGTTGTTGATGTAGTTGCGGTTGTTGTTGTTGTTGTTGTTGTTGTTGTTGTTGTTTCCACCTCGTCCTCCAGAGCTCTGTCCGCTCCAAGATGACTTGTTTGGACACTCCGGCTTGATGTGTCCTTCCTTCCCACAACCATAGCAGATGATTCTGGGTTTCTGACAGTCCTTCTGCAAATGACCCTTTAGGCCACAATTGTTGCAGATGATTTGGTTGATTGGGTTCTGACTCTGACCTCCCTGGTTGTATTGGTTACCAGTAGTAGGTCTGTATCGGGGTTTGAAACTCCGATCAGGTGTTGGTTTACTGATTGGGTACTTCCTTGGCTCTATACGAGCCCTCTTCCTCCTGTCCTCTTGGACTTGCCGGTAATCATCCTCGAAAGTGATTGCCGAGTCAATCAGTTCCTGGAATTCGGCAGTCCGTGCCAACCTCAGTTGCATCTTCATGTATGGATTCATGCCTTTCATGAACCGCTTCTTCCGCTTCTCCTCGGTATCTACATCCTCAGGTGCATACCTGGATAACCTATTGAAATCCCGAACATACTGCATGATTGGTGCAGTATTCTGTCTTAGTTCTTCAAACTCCCTCTTCTTCAATTCCACCACGCTGTCCGGAACATGAGCATCCCGAAACTTCTTCTTGAACTCCTCCCAGGTGAATACCTTATCTGGAGGGTGTACTGCTACAAGGTTCTCCCACCATGATGCTGCTGGTCCTGACAACAGATAAGTGGTATATCTGATCTTCTCCTCATCGTTGCAACCAACGGTCTTCAATTTCCGTTCAGTATCCATGAGCCAATCTTTAGCGTCCATTGGTTCTGGAGCTGATGTAAATGGTAGTGGTCTTGCATTTTGGAAGTCCGATAGAGTTACTCCCTTGCCTTCATTACCCCTATCATTAATGACATGGGTAAAGAAATCCTGCATGTTTTTGCTCTGGCTTTCCTGGTAACGCCTCCTATCCTCCTCCATTGACCTCATATACTGTTGGAAGTCTGGGTGCAACATTGGGTGTGGTGGTGGTGGTGCGTTCTCTGCTCTAGCTGCTGCATCTGCCTCCTCTTTCTCTCTGGCTTCCCGCTCTCTGCGAGCCTCTTCGGTTTCTACTAACGCCATTTCCCCCTAGTCCTGTAACAAAGAGCGATTACTCATAATTACACCATGCAAATGTTTTCTGAGCTCAACTCATTGCCCAGAACTAGTCACACAATGAAATCAAGAAGCAAATCCAAAACAAACATTTATTATGTATATACACCGTATAATACATAACACACTCACAAACTTATATTACATGTGGTACATATAAACCACTTATTTGGCTCCAAGCCCAAGCCAACGGAAATCTAAAATACGTTCTAATACAATACCACCTAGATTACTTTATTCTTCATTGGAGCTCTACTCCTCATCACCATAGCTCGCCTCCGCGTACATCCACAGGGTCCATCCAGACAGCGGTCTGTCCTCCGAAGACCGTCCGGAATGAAAGTTCTTCCCGTAGGTATGTAGTCTGAATCGGACGAAGTGCCGAGACAGAGATCTGTCATGCCAAAGTAACTAGATAAAGACTCATACATATCCCCAGTGGAATACAACTCCTCTTCTCCAGTCATCCACGGAGGATTCCTATTCACTTGACCCCTCATCTTCTTCTTCTTCTTTTTCTTTGTTCCAGAACTCTCACCTACGACGTACTGGGATGTTTTGGGTAATCCTATCTCCAAATCTAAAGAAATGGAGTTGGTGTCTTTCTCTTTCTGCTCAAAGCTTTGGTTAACATTCTGGTCAACCGCATCACTCTCATCTCCTGTATCACATGGAATTGGCTCCTCCTCATCACCGAAAGGTTCCCCGAAACGCCAACCCATCGAGTTCTCGATCGGTGACTCCGAGCAGTTTATGTTCCATGAATGGTCTCCCCCATATCCAGTATCATACGATGCTGACACGTGTGGATAGTGCGGGACAAAGTTAGGTGTAAGTGGATCTCTTGTAAGTGGATTTCTCTTGGACCACTGGTCACTCAAATCTACATCGCTGTCTGGGTTAAAGAAAGGTGTAGTATGTTGTGGTTGTGCCCTCAAATCACGCATCCGAGTTTGGACTTTATCAGGGTCCGTGAACTCAGCTAGCATGTGGTCAATCTCACCTCTCATCTTCATGTGTAAAAGATACATCGTGGTCAACAGCTATCCATGTGCTGTGCTGCAGCTTCAGGACTTCTGTGTGCTAACACTAAATGATTCAGAGTAGGATCCTCATCTTCCTCGGCATGAGGTATATGAGAAAACTCTGAACATAGGAGTTCTACTGACTTGTGCTGCCTTATCTCAAGGATCGCCTTGAATAGGCCCATATGGTAGGCTGTGGTGATAGTTTTGGCTTCTCCGTATGGCATTATACGACTCATCAGCAGTTTTTCCGGTAGTTGAACCGATACTCTGCACTTGGCTAGGATTTCCCCATCATAGTAAGTATACTTGATAACAGGTATCCGTGGATCACAATGAAGTTCCTTCAGCATCCCACACAGGAGAGCTGTTATTGGTCCATCATAATCACCGAGCCAACCCTCAACCTTCCTCAAAGTCCTCTTAGGAAAAGTATTCGCCATTATGGCTGTATACAAAAGCAGAATATTAGTAGTGATAATGCATCATAATAGCTATAATAAAGAATTATCGCACTAAAATATATGGTTTTGCTATTCTCAAGTGAATAATCACCATATTTCTAGAGAATCCTTTACTATTTCTACTAGACTCCTACAGGTTTCTTCCCTATACTAGGTTTTTCCAACCTAAGGTCGCAACATTTGCTCGATACCAGCTGCGGTGACCCAGACATACCACCGCATGTTGTAGTATACAAGTCGTTGATATGATCTTTGCGAAGGGACTTCTTCACAATTTGCCATATCCCTCAGAGTGGTACAACAGAAACATTGCAGGTCATAACACTCCATACTTTATTACAAACATTGCCTTAACAAGTTGGTATTCTCACAGGTCCTATGAGAACACCCTAAGATACTACTTAAGTACGATTACAACTCATAACAAATATAAAGAGCTCAACAACTTATTTAGGTAAGTTCTACGCTGCTCGGCTCTATGATGCTAGGGTATGTCACTACTCCTCCACCTCCGTGTCATCTGGTCCGTAGACTATCTCATAGTCTACACCTTCCACTCCGCCGGTAAGATCAGGTTCTTCGTAGACCAGCTCGTAGCTTCCTTCGGGTGCTCCATCGTTGATAGTCTCCACTTCCGGATCACAGTCTAGCAAGGGTGTCGAAAGAAAGTGAGTACAGAGGTACTCAGCAAGTTCTAAAAGAATAAAAGGTGTTTGATGCACTAGCTACGACCATTGATCAGGAAATCGCAGGTCAATGCATGTTTTGAAAACATTTCTTCAAAAGGTTGCTTTTATTATGAAAACTATGCCCGTCAGTCTTCACAGTTGACCAGAACTTCGTGGAGTTCCTTTCTGCCGCTGTCAGCAGCTTCCTTCCTGGAACAAGGAGTGACAGCCACAATTTGATACACTCTGCAGAGGTGCATTACTTTTCCCACAAGAGATCTCACCCTTTTTGCCATCCGCAGGGACTTGCCCCCGTTCACACTTCCTTTGGTGTGAGGCCAGGTATAAAGATCCAAGCCCACACCGCCTTCTCCGCGACTGCAAACCCACCCTTTTGTCCACCCGCACACCTCCAGTAGACTTCCCCCGATAATACGGCTTTACTCATGGTGTACTTTGGACAATCCTTCATAGATCGTAGAGCCATCATCACTAATGGATGGGGATTTAAAAGGCTATCCCAACCTATGGCAAGGTGCCTCCAAGACCCCACCGGCTCTACCAATCCGTTGGCGTGCGAAGGGAAAAGATACACTCTGGCTTCCCAGGCCATTATAGATCTCATGGTCAACGCGGTTTGTACGGCGCTAGAATCACTGGACGGCATTGGTAATTTAATCCTAGGGTGATATAACCCATTGCAATGGAACCTCCACCATATCAACACATACCATGGTTCCATTGCCAGCCACATAGTCATATTCATAGTTGTAAAGTAACATTTCATTTGCGATGCAGGAATGATAAGTATATAGATTTGCATTAAAGTAGTATAAAATACTCAAGTTGACATGAGCAAGGGTGAACTTGCCTGTGGACTGCGAGATAGTGCAGTTCAATGCAGTTGATGGAACCTGGACCTCGGGTTCTGTAAGAAGCATCATTGTCCGGTAAGGACAATGTTATAAAAATCCAAATAATGCAATCATGGATGGATTATTTTATGTTGAATCCCTTTACCCCAATGAGTTATTACAATTTAGGGTTGTATTTAAGATTTATGTCTTTGACGGTAATTTACAATTGATTTAAAAGTATTAATCATTGTGATTCACACAAGGTACAACAATTCAAAGTAAAATGATTTTACTTGATGATTACCTTAGTCATTCCAAAATAATTTGAAATTATAGAGTGAACTCTATAGTTTTTGGAATAAAAAGGAGTATAGTATTTTTCTGGGAAAAATACCCTCTTTCAAAAGAAATGACTTGGATTAGTAGAATTTCATTTTGAAATGTTTGAAAATAAATATTTGAACTTATTTGAGATTTTTCCTTGAATTTGAATTACAAGGAAATAATAATTTTAAATTCCAAGTTATTATTTAAATTCTGAAAATTCATAATTTTGAATTTGTTTCATAAATTCCATTTCATATTTTATTCTTGTTAAGATTTATTTTTCATTCATAAATCCAATTTTTATTGGATTTTTAGAGTTGTTTATGATTTATTAAAATTTGGTAAAGTTTTGATCTTTTATTAAATGTAAAAGACCAAAATACCCCTCTGGACCCCTATTGGGCCCAGCCCAATAACTTAAACCCAGGGACGGCCCAATAAGGCTGGCCCCCTTTTGGGTTCGGTGGCGCCGAAGCGGCCCACCTCACTCACTCTCACTCGGCCCTCTCACTCGCTCGTCTAACCCTAACCGTCTGGCGACTCCCGTGGCGATGGCGTCGCCGCCATGGCCGCCGCTCGCTTCCGGCCATCGCCGGCCTCCTCCGCCGTAGCCACCAACTGATCCTGAACCGCCGTGAGCAGATCTATCGATCTGTCCGCGCAGTTTCTCCCTTCTCGTCCTCTCCTGGCGAATCGCCTCCGATCTGGATCTCGTGGAGAATCGCCTCGACGAACTCCGGCGAGATCTCGTCCTCGCCGACGATGGGTACGTGCCTAGGGTTGACTGTGCGCGGGTGCTGCTTGCAGTACTCGTGCCGTCGCCTCGTGTCTGCTACGGTGGTCTTGGTTCGTGTCCGGGTTCACCGGCGTAACGTCGGCGCCTACCCTGGACTTGCAACAGTTAGGGCCGCGCGAGCACCGCTCGCCATGCCCTAGCCTCTCGTCCGTGCGCAAGTAAGTGTGCATCCCTCTTCTCTTTTGTGCGCCTCCTCGTTCTTCGTTCTTCTTCCTCCTCATGCTCTGCTGCTCTCTGGTGATCCTGTGATCACACAGAGCCATGCTATTCCTACGCAATTTGCCTGTGCTTCTGTTAATTGCAAGTTTATGGCCCAATTACCATTTACTGGTACTGGCACATGCTGCTTTGCTTGCTGTTCATGCTGTGCTTGCTTCTCTGCTGCTCCTAGCATGCTCTACACTTGCCATGCTCTACTGTGCTTGCTCAAGAGCTAACTATGCCATGCTATGCTGGTCTAGGTGTACTTGTGTTGCATCTGTGACACTTGTGTGTGTGCCAGTGGTGCCTGTGATATGCTTCAGTGCTACCTCTGCAGGCCAATGATCCATTGGATCATTCCTTGCTTGTTGGCTAACCTCTCTGTGTAACTTGGCTTGCTATAATTGATCCATTTGATCAATTGATTGTCAGTGATTGCTTACTGGCTAATACTATGGCTATATGAATCAATTATCTGGTGATGCTGATGCTCAAGCATCACTGTGCTGTTGCTTACTTGTGCTGTTGCTCATCTTAGCTATCTAGACTTGCTCTAGTGGCTATGAATTAAATTGTGTTGCTTAACGATGCTCTTTGTCATGCTTAGCATGAATCTGTGATAAATTCATGCTTGTATTATTATGATGAACTGCTTAGGCAGTGATGATTTAAATGACTTGCTTGTATATGAATTTGCTGTTCATGATTCTTTTACAAGCAATTAGAGTCTGAATCCATTTCTGGATAGTGATGTGATCTATTTTGCTTTCTTTTAATTGGTGCTAAGTGTGATGTGACCTCAGTAGCCTTGCTACTGACTGGTTGCTCACATGGTTGGTTGGATCTTGTTGGCTACTCAACTTTGCTTGCATATTTGGGGATCATAGTAACTATGAATGCCAATATGCTTGCCTGTGAAGAAATCTAGGGTTTCTGATGGTTGCATACTTAGGATTTACTGTATAGTCTTAGCTGCTAATCTTTGCCATCTACTGGTGCTATCTGTGTATCTAATCTGGCTAGTGTGTGCATCTGTGCATGATTTCTAGCTTCTGTGCACAAGATCTGTACCTAGATGCTTTCTATTTTAGTGGCTTTTGATTGGCAGTAATCCTTGGTGAAAACCAAGTGATGATCTACCCATATGAGCATCTGCTCATCCCATGCTTATGCATATGATGGATCAGATCCCTTGGATCTTTTCCAGGAACTAGGCATACCTTGTTCCAGCTCCTAGAAAGAAATGTTTTGTTGATGCAGACTTGGGTTTGTTCACAGCCCTTCACCTCCAGATCTTGGATGATCTTCTCAGGTCACCATGATTTCTGGTGGTTGAGTGGGTGTGTGTGTTGGTTCTGTTCTTGCTCAAGAACTGGATGAACTGAGCTTGTTCTTGCTTCACCCTTACCTGGTGAATCTTATCTGGTCGACTGGTTATGATTTCTAGGGTTTGTGCTCCTTTTATATGAACCCTGCTTCTATCCTTGCTTTGACACACAAGCCTGGCTTGCTTGGTGACTAATCTGTTGCATGGCCTTGCTATTGCTGCCCAGCACACTTGAGCTGTGTGCTCTCATATGCTGAAACTTGAGCCCTGGTGGTGCTCAGGTTTGGTCTCTTCTTTGCCCTTATCTTGTGCTGTCCCTGGTTTTGGACAAGCACAAGTGTGCATGTCACTTGGTTCTGTCCAAACTGAATTATTTGACTAACACTAACATTCTGGCTAGTGTTGGTTCTTTGTTTTGCAGGTTTTGAAGATGGACATGACCATGAAGAAATACTTCAAGTCATATAGTCTAGGTTTTAGTTTAGGAATCATATTGTAATCTTCATTTTTATTTCTGTTTATTATTCATCAATTCTTGTATCAAGAATTTTGTAGAGACAATGTAATTTGTGTTGTGATATCAATAAAGCCCAAGTTTTTGTTTATGAGCTTTTGATTTATTTAATATTTATATTCTGGAATAAACATTGTATTTATGATTCACTTTGAAATTCAAAGTTGTTTGAATTCATAAGTTGTGTTTAAATTATGAATTCTATTTTATATTGTTCAATGCTTATTGTTAAATGTATTAGCACTTGTCAAATGAAATCAATTCCCCAAATCAACAAGATACAAAAGAGATCATGTCGAAATTTCCCTAACTCACATTGCCTAACCCTAAGTGCAAAATGAGAGAGAACCTCGATCCCTCTTAGGTTTAGTTGCAATAAAGCGCGAAAATTTCCCCCGTTTTGCGATGAAATGCACATCCCATTTCTAAATCTACCCTTCGTTGTTCCTATGTTCTGGGTTATTACAGCTTGAAGATGAACGCCGCAGAGAGGAGGATCGAAGAGCTGCAGATCAAGAGCGGTTGCGATCTGAGGAGCGCCGTCGTATAGAGGATCGTCGGCGTCTTGATGAAGATCGTCGGCGGGAGGCGTCCCGCGTCTCTGAGCGTTTGGCTCGTGAAAGGGCGCTGGCAGACAAGCAGCGCCTCGAAGACGAAGCTCGTGTGCGTGATCGTTGGGCTCACCGAGCCGAGATGCTGCCTGGTGATTCTTCTTGTGGTGACCCGGCATACCACTGCATGGTGTAGTATGCAAGTCTGATATAACACCAATGAAACACAGTTCCACGGGTATTATATCGCTCAGAGTGGTACAACAGAAACATATGCGGGTCCAAGGCATGTCTATAGAATTAGAACATTGACTCTATTACATAAGATCAGCACAGCCTCCTACTTTACAATGAGGTAAATCTGCAAATAAACTCCAGAAGAACGACTCGTAGTCTAATTCTATCACGAACTCTATTTGTAGAGTATTTGACTAGCTATAGAGGTTAAGAATAGATTCTAGCTAAGTAGGAGCTAGGTTGAGGAAGCTAGTTCCCTTCTATGGCTAAACTAGGTTTTCTCCTTGATGTATGTGGTATCTGACTCCTCTGACAGGGTCTTGTCTCTTGAAGTAGTTGTTGACTCCTCGACCTTCGAGTTGCACTGTGGATCCTTCTTCGATGCCTCCATATCTAAGCAGGGGATTTAAGAGTGGGATGAGTACGAGCGTACTCAACAAGTTCATTATAGGAAAGAGGTGTTTAATGCACTAGCTACAGCATTAGACCAGAAAGTCTAATACCAATGCAAGTTTTCATAACCATTTCTTCAAAAGGTTGCTTTTATTCAGAAGAACTATGTCCGTCAGCCTTCACCGGTTTACTAGAACTTCATGGAGCTCCTTTCCGGCCGCGTTCGCAGTTCCATATCCCGGAACAGGGAGTGACAGGTCACGGTTCTTTACACTCTGCAGAGGTGTGTTGCTTTACCCATAAGAGATCTTAACCTTGGTGCCAACCGGGCATATGTTCCCGTCCACACTTCCTTTGGTGTGAGGCCCGGTATAAGGTCTAGCCAATCATGTTCCTCCGCTACCTCGAACACCCACCCTTTGTTGCATACCCCGACCCTGGGTCCTCGTCGGTCCTCTTATACCACTTAAGGATGGACCCCGACCACGACAACAGTTTGGGACTCGTTAACCAAACTCCTTCGCCGGTAGCTGCAACCCATCATAGACCGCAATACCGTGGGGACTTTAGGCTTCCCCAGCCCACCGCTTGCACTTCGAGCGACAAGTGTCTACGGACTATGCCGTGGGGACTTTAGGCTTCCCACCACCGCTTGCCCCGACAGATACAAGTGTCTACGGTAAAGCGCATCCGTTGATGAACGAGAGGTGGAAACACTTTTGACTACTCCGTCCCACTCCGGATCTTATGGTTAACACGGATATTACGGCACAAGAATCACTGGCGACATTTGTTGTTTAATCCTAGATGGATATAAGCCCGTGCAATGGAACCTCCACCATATCAACACAATCCATGGTTCCATTGCCCACCACATAGTCATATTCATAGTTATGAAAGTAGTGGTTTTGATTTTTATGCAATAGTGATAACCATAATACTTTGCAAGTAATTTGATAGAAATACTCAAATGACATGAGCAAGTGATGAACTTGCCTTTCTTGGCTGCAAGATTATGCAGACAAGGTCTTCGATGCGTAATAACTCCAAATTCTGAAATAGCATCATCGTCCGGTAAGGATGATGTTTAAAAGATTGGCAAGGATGCAATAATGCATAAGTATGAGATGCATTTGCTCTAAACGTGACCTAACCCCGATGATTTAGGATTAGTAAGTTGTAATAATTAGCTCAGGGTGGGTTGCACTTTTAGAGTGATTCACAAACAAGGTTTTTATTCAGGTGTGATTACTTGGTATCAGGAACAGGTAGATAATAAAGTACAGTAATCAATTGAGCACACAAAGAATGATAATTGGCATAATGTTAACGTGTAAGGAACAGTTGTCAATTTTAGTACTATATGGCATGGTTAATGATTACTTGTTATATTCTTCAAAAGAATAACTTTTGAAGAACATGTTCTTTAATGAAGAATAATTATGATAATTAGGGTTGTGGAATTCTATGGTTGACTATGGTTTCATCTAGTTTCTGGAGTAAGTATTGGATGGATCACAACATAGTTGGATTCATCAGCAACTAGGGCTTGTAAGGTTGAGATAAGCCTAGTATCTTAAGCAATTAATTACACATGGGTGCTACCAAAGTTGGTTATATTTTACTAGTGATAGCTGGCTAGGGTTTATAGGTCCTTATAAGCAGGGTTGATGATGATTCCTTAGTTTCTTCAAAAGAATAACTTTTGAAGAACATACTTCTTAAATAATAAGAAGTGTAACAGTTAGGGTTGAGGTGGTTTAGGTTTTACTGTTGGTTCTGTTAGGTAAGGATTAATTGACTCCTAAATAGGATGGTGGATAAGTATCTCACACTAGTAGGGTTTAGTGGAACAGGGTTATGTAAGGTAAAATAGTATGTATGGTTGCTGTTAGGGTTCATCACAATGGTGTGATGCTAAATAGGAATGAATAAAAATGATGGCTTTGGTAATAGGATCTAGGGTTTACACTTGGTTAACCCTACTTAATTATCTTGGTCTGATGAAGATGAACACATAAGATGCTAATTAGTAGTGATAGGGTTACCATATTTTATGTGGATTAGAACTAGCATTTAGTTGCTAGATATGAATCTATGATTACTAATGAAGTAAAATGATTACATGTTCTAACTTAGGGTTTAGGTTAGAAGCAAACTAGGATTCATATGAATTAATGGAGCTAGGGTTTGGTGCATAATTGAATTAGGTTTTTATGGTTCCACATAAAATTATGAGGTTATCACTTGGTTTATAATGAAACTAGAGTTTTCTAAATACCCTAAAGTTCTTGAATTAATAACTTCACTTTAAGGTTGAAGTTATTAATAATCTTGAAATAAAATTGATATTGAATTTGGCATTTTATTATTTTTAAATAGTTAATAATTAAGGTAATTATTAATTAGGGTTTAAGTCCTTCTGATAATAATTTAATAAGTTAATAATAAAGGAAAATGGGTTTTAATGTTTTCCTTATTTACTTTCTGGTTTTTATTTGTTTTATACCTTTTTCCTAATTATTGAATTTTAACTGAATTTAGAATTAAAATTAAAGGCTTTAAATAACAAGTATTAAACAATTAAATTTTTATTAAAAATAAAAATTTCATATTATATTTTTATTAAATAGAGTTTACTTTTATAAGAATTTTGATACATTATTTATATTTTTCTGAGTTATAACGAACTTTTTATAAATCTGTAAAGTTTCAGCAATTTAATAGGATTTGGATAAAAATAGGAAATGATAACTGCACCCGGTCTAAACCTACCCACAGCCACTGGCTAGTGGGCCAGTGACCATGTCACGCGCCACGGTGGCATCTACGTGGCGTGGTTCACGGTGCCTGCGAGATGGCCGGCGACGGCGACGTCGCCACAGACCGCGCGGGGTTGAGCGGATGGGCTCAGTAGCTGCGGCTTGAAGTGCCGAGTGTAATAGGGTCGGCGCCCCCAACAAATGGTCGTCGGAGCAAACACCGGCGAGCACGGAAACGGCGGCGCACGGCGGACTACGACGATTTTGAGCTACGGTGGATGCTAAAGACTAATAATCGGTTGCTGAGAAGCGCATGCTCACCCTTGTTGCGTGTTGCTTCGAATTGGCGACGGAGATGGCCGGAGACGACGACACGGTCGACTTTTCCCTCGCCGAACCGCGGAAGGGAACGGCTAAATTCTTCCTCCCCAGAGCTCCCCTGGACGCGGTACTCCACCAGGATGACGAGGACGACGGGGCGCACCTCCTGGACCTAGCGGTTGGCTCTGGGATGGCCGGAATTGGTGGGACGAGAAGAACACCGGCGAGCTAGGGTTTCGGTTTCTGGCGCAAACGAGACGAAGAGAGGAGAAATTGAGGCTACCGCGGCGCTTTATAGGGTCTCCAAAGCGTGATGGCGGTCCGCAATGGCGGCGGCGACCGCGGGACGTGGCGCTTGCATCGCCGTGTCGAGCTCCTGTGCGAGTGGAGGAGGAGACGAAGACGAAGACGTTCGTCTCGTCTTTATCCGAGCGAAAAGGTACGGGCTGGTGTTGGGCTGAGGTTTGGAGCTGGGCCTTGGGCTGCTGCTGGGTTTCTTAGTGCTTTGTGGTGTTGGGCTGCGGTGGCCCATCCGGTAAGCCTCTCTTCTTTCTTATTTTCTTTTATTCATTTTCTGTTTTATTCCTTGATTTGAATTCTGATTTTAATTCAAATTTTAATTGCAAGTTTCTTACTTTGTTATTTCCATTAAGTTGTATAGCAGTGATTGTTAAACCATTCTTTCCTTTTGGAACAAGTATTTATATTTGACTTGTATTGCATACTGGTGTTTTATTCAAAATGGCAATTTAAGCATGAATTTATATCCTCATTTTATTTTTATGTTTTTCTTGTGTATCAATCTGTGTGAAGTATTAGAGTTGATACTTTGAACTTGAAGTATTTCAGAGGTTGTTATTAGGGCTTGTTATCTTATTTAAGTATTTGGTTGTTCACATATGATTTTATGTGAGTATCAATCTGTTAGGGTTTTTATGATGTCTATTACAATCCCCTTATTAAAGATAATAATAACTTTATATTTGAAAGATTCTAAATGGATATTGGTTCCACCATAATTGATCTTGGTTACCAAGATAAATAGTTGATCACTACATATATGGTTTAAACCATATAATGTAGCACATGGTTTTTCTTATGTTCAAGAATTGAAGCATAAGAATTGATTAATGTGCAAAACTAGGGTTCTAATGTTATTTACGAAATGGCATATGGTTTGGAACTTAGTTGTGGCTTAGGTTTTAGTTATGATCACCCAAGTGATACTCAACTAGGGTTGAGATTTAATTCTAGGTTATAGAGATGGGATAACACCATATTGCATGTGCTAGGGTTTAATCTCCCCTAACCATGATAAGGGTTACTTGCTTAATATTTTATGTTCTCCTCTAGTTACTAAGGTGTTGAGAATTGGTTTTATATTTTACCAACCACTTCTATTATTATCCTTAATTTGTTATTAAGGTAACTAAAGTAGTTATATTTCTTTTTATAGTTAACTTTGGTTATAATGATGGATGGTTTCTCACTTTGGTTCTTATGGGCTTATATCTTCTACTTCTAGTTCTTAGGGTTTATGATCATCATTCAATTTATAATGATCAAGGTTTGGGTTCCTAAAGTATCCCTAATGGAATGGTCTTCCCTTCTATGATCAAATGTTGTCTTGATGAACTAATGTATAGCACTTCTATTTTATCCTCTAGAATGAGCTATTATGATTGTCTCTTTAGTTTATATTCCAGGAGAATGCCTGAGATATAATGTTAGGGTTCTACTTAATCAATGATGATATTATCATCTGGGTATATGGTTAGTTCTCTCCCTCAAACTCAAGTGTTGCCTCAACTATCTTGAGTGTAGCACCATAATTGATCTCTCTTTTATAAGAATGGATTATTCTAGGTTATGGTGTACTCCTACTACTCTAGTTCAATGGTTGTCCTTTATTCTTAAATAGGTAAAACTATGTTTTGTATGAGTGGTCTCTCTCATTTTTTTTTTGGAAAGGACTTTAATACTAACTTAAGGTTAGGCCCCATAGGAATTGATGTGATCATCAATATCTATGTTTAACATAAATGGTTTCCCTCTCTAGGAATGTCTTGAATAATATCCTAGGGTTCCTCTTAAAGATTATGATTTAAATACCTTGGATGTCTATCCAAGGTTTAGCTCAAGGTTTGTTGCTTCTCTAATAATTATAATAGAATTCTCACCTTTCTAGGTTTGATGTAAAATAATATGGAATAGAGAAAGATATATATCTCTAGGTTTGATCTCCTTGTTTTGTTTCCAAGACAAAAGTAGAATGAATACCATGAGGTTCATGGTAGGATCAAGGATTAGTTTAAGACATGGAAAAGACAAGTGAAGAATGGTTTCTCCATTTATTGTTACTTGATTTCCAAATAGATGTATGTTCATATGTTATGGTAAGGATTACCATATTATAATCTTTTATAAGATCAAGCATTTGATCATTGAGTAAAGTGTTGTTGTGTTGATTATTAGTTCCATTTGATCTAACCCCTTAGATCAATTACCTCTACCCAAAACAAGGTTTTAACAAAGTCACGTTGAGGTTTATAGCGCTTGACTTGATGAACTACTTCAATTCCACCAAGGTCAAGTGAAACTTCGGATCGTGACTGTTTTACTTTAAAGCGCGAAAATTCCCCAGATTTTCTATGCATGAATGCAATGCACACATCTGTTTCCTCTATTTTTGTAACCCCATTACCTGGGATATTACAGTCTCTACCCCTTAAACTAAACTTCGTCCTCGAAGTTTGATCTCTCTCACGTTTCGGAGTGTGGATCTGACTTACGCAGACTTAAACTTTTCTAGAACTCCACAGTGATCTCACTGGATATAATTGAATATATCCCTTGTCCAGATTCTTCCTGGAATCCATTAGGGTTTGTCTCCGAACATTAATTTCTAACTCCAGTTCTATGATTTTCTTCCGGGAATCTAATAATACCTGTCTCTGAACCATGGCTCTTACTTTGATTCATTGATTTCTTCCAACTATTATAATCTTGTTTCCTTTCTCATTGAGTATTCGATGATTAGGACTTCTTCTGGTCCTGACAGTCTTAATTGAGGACTAATTGGATAACAATCTCCTATTTGAAAAAATAGGTCTTTGTTTTCCCCTACTACCAAAACTGCAGTAATGGTGCTTAATAAGGTACTAACTATGGAATTGGTTGTGATGGTTTATTTCCCTAGGAATGGATTAGACTCATTTAGTCCATCCAATCAGGGTTTATAATTGATACCTATAACTATTTTGGGGTATTTAGGTTCCATGGAAGGAGTCATTCTATTAGTCCTTAATTTTGGTATGGTCAATCTTCTTCGGTCTTTGGCCTTCTTGAGCTATATTTGGTCTCCTATATTTCCTTCTTCCAACTTTATTAACCTTAGTTTACTTGAGCTTCCGTACTTCTGAGTAACTATTACTCACTTTCTCAAGTTATAGTCCACTTCTTACTTCCTCGAGGTATGAACCTCGGCTTCTGGTCTGACTTCCTTCTGAAAGTAGTGTTCAATAATCTTATGAAAATAAGATCGAACTTCCTCTCAGTTCAGACCTTTTGCTTCTATCAAGCTTAAAGTATTGAGTTATTGTATATCTAACTCAATCTTTACTCTACCCCTTAGAGTTTTCTTATAGTCTTCAACTCCTTTTCTTCCAACTATTGGACTTATGGTTGGAATATTGGTCTAAGTATAGCTTTGGTTTGTACTTCTTCTAAGGTCTCATGAAGAATGTTCGTGGTATATCCACTCAGTTGTGGACATCCAATGTGAATCCTCCGACTTAATGATTATAGGTCATTGTTATTTGGTTAACAAAGTTTTTTATTTGTTCACCAACTTTTGTTACAAATAATTAAATCATGGACTATTTGTAATACTAACTGATACCAGCTGTGGTTATTATACCAACTGTGGCTATTTGATATCTAAAAATGGATTCTATTATAGGTTCTGATCAACTGGACGAGATATCTTCTACTCTATCTTCCAGTATTGATCCTATATCAATTGTGGTGTTCTGATATCAACTATGGTCTTCTTATATTTGCTATGATCTCCTAGATCATCTTCCTTTCTTCGAGGGTTTATTGTTGCAAGAAAACCACTAGCTGACACTATAAATATAGTATCCTAAGTGATTTCCCATGCATTCCCTCTTCTATATTGACTATGGATCTGCTTGAGCTTCACCATAATCACCAGTTATCTCACCTTCATGCTTCTTATGTACTAAAGTACTCCTCTGTTGAGGCAAAGCATGAGTTTTGATTGGTACTATCTTCAGAGTATTGTGGTTACTTCCCACAACTTTGCTTCTTTCTTCTGACGAACCTTCATCTTATCTTTGGAATTTTCCAGAATTCGTCGCTTCCTCACACGAGTACTATTACCCTCTAGATCTATAGCATCAAGTAATAACTTGATATTGCAACATGCATTTGCATATCGAAGTCAAACTTCATGTATGGATCTAGTCAAACAATGAAAATCCAATAAGATCCAAGAAGCTTCAGCTTTGTGCTTATAATACACACCATTGTAGGCCTGAATATACTAGTTGAGTAAGACATCTCTAAACATCAGGCTCTGATGTGTAGTATATAACACCACATAAGATAGGTTTATATCGTGATACTTAGCACAAGTATATGGAATTCTACTATTTGTCTCAACATTTACCTTAATTGCACATTTGCAATGAGATAAACTTGACACAAAGTGGTTTGGGATGGTTAAGGTTAACTAATTTTCTTTGGAAATACTACTTAACTTACATTTTATTGAGGACTATCTCACATGATATGTCTAGGTTCTATCATGTCTACTCTAAACACCTATTTATTAGGATATATCTCCTATACTTCTTAGTGTTTATACTATCAAAAGACTATGGTTATGATGTGCCTGGCACACTTCCCATTGTTTTGGAACACAATTCTTGCACTATTGTTTATTACTTGACTTCTTATTGTACTTCTCCTAAATATTTATGATGTTCGAGTCCATCACATAATGATTCCCAGGTGAATCATATATGATTACTATCACTACTCTGTAAGTAGACATGTTTTATTTCCATCTCTCTTACTTACCTCTCATGATTGACTCATCATGGTCGATACTACCTCATATAACTCCTAATTATCACTTACTAGCAACTGTTTCACAAGTCTAGATAATTTTAATTACTCATTACTTAACTTGGTCTACATCTTCTATTAGGATTTCTTAATTATCTTCATCACTTGATTTACTCCTATTTCATGTCTGAATAATTCTTACTTAATCATAACTTGAGTTGGTACACATCTTCCAATAGGATAGTTTCCTTATGGTTGTATCCTCTCTTTGGACTACCATGTATTGTATACCAACTATGATCTACTCATCTTTTGTTTTAAGGACTTATTGATGTTCTACATACTTGGAATTGGCTATTTAACTTAACTTAGGAAAGATAGGTAAGAAATGTTGACTCAAGTGTGTCAGGATTATTCTCAAGTGAATATCCATCTCAAGTCATAAGAAGTATTTGATTTAACTAAGACAGCTTCCTATAGACACTACCAATCCTATAGGTCTCCTTTAAAGGGTTTTAATCCTAGGGTCAAAGCATTTGCTCTGATACCAACTGTGGTGACCCGGCATACCACTGCATGGTGTAGTATGCAAGTCTGATATAACACCAATGAAACACAGTTCCACGGGTATTATATCGCTCAGAGTGGTACAACAGAAACATATGCGGGTCCAAGGCATGTCTATAGAATTACAACATTGACTCTATTACATAAGATCAGCACAGCCTCCTACTTTACAATGAGGTAAATCTGCAAATAAACTCCAGAAGAACGACTCGTAGTCTAATTCTATCACGAACTCTATTTGTAGAGTATTTGACTAGCTATAGAGGTTAAGAATAGATTCTAGCTAAGTAGGAGCTAGGTTGAGGAAGCTAGTTCCCTTCTATGGCTAAACTAGGTTTTCTCCTTGATGTATGTGGTATCTGACTCCTCTGACAGGGTCTTGTCTCTTGAAGTAGTTGTTGACTCCTCGACCTTCGAGTTGCACTGTGGATCCTTCTTCGATGCCTCCATATCTAAGCAGGGGATTTAAGAGTGGGATGAGTACGAGCGTACTCAACAAGTTCATTATAGGAAAGAGGTGTTTAATGCACTAGCTACAGCATTAGACCAGAAAGTCTAATACCAATGCAAGTTTTCATAACCATTTCTTCAAAAGGTTGCTTTTATTCAGAAGAACTATGTCCGTCAGCCTTCACCGGTTTACTAGAACTTCATGGAGCTCCTTTCCGGCCGCGTTCGCAGTTCCATATCCCGGAACAGGGAGTGACAGGTCACGGTTCTTTACACTCTGCAGAGGTGTGTTGCTTTACCCATAAGAGATCTTAACCTTGGTGCCAACCGGGCATATGTTCCCGTCCACACTTCCTTTGGTGTGAGGCCCGGTATAAGGTCTAGCCAATCATGTTCCTCCGCTACCTCGAACACCCACCCTTTGTTGCATACCCCGACCCTGGGTCCTCGTCGGTCCTCTTATACCACTTAAGGATGGACCCCGACCACGACAACGATTTGGGACTCGTTAACCAAACTCCTTCGCCGGTAGCTGCAACCCATCATAGACCGCAATACCGTGGGGACTTTAGGCTTCCCCAGCCCACCGCTTGCACTTCGAGCGACAAGTGTCTACGGACTATGCCGTGGGGACTTTAGGCTTCCCCAGCCCACCGCTTGCCCTGACAGATACAAGTGTCTACGGTAAAGCGCATCCGTTGATGAACGAGAGGTGGAAACACTTTTGACTACTCCGTCCCACTCCGGATCTTATGGTTAACACGGATATTACGGCACAAGAATCACTGGCGACATTTGTTGTTTAATCCTAGATGGATATAAGCCCGTGCAATGGAACCTCCACCATATCAACACAATCCATGGTTCCATTGCCCACCACATAGTCATATTCATAGTTATGAAAGTAGTGGTTTTGATTTTTATGCAATAGTGATAACCATAATACTTTGCAAGTAATTTGATAGAAATACTCAAATGACATGAGCAAGTGATGAACTTGCCTTTCTTGGCTGCAAGATTATGCAGACAAGGTCTTCGATGCGTAATAACTCCAAATTCTGAAATAGCATCATCGTCCGGTAAGGACGATGTTTAAAAGATTGGCAAGGATGCAATAATGCATAAGTATGAGATGCATTTGCTCTAAACGTGACCTAACCCCGATGATTTAGGATTAGTAAGTTGTAATAATTAGCTCAGGGTGGGTTGCACTTTTAGAGTGATTCACAAACAAGGTTTTTATTCAGGTGTGATTACTTGGTATCAGGAACAGGTAGATAATAAAGTACAGTAATCAATTGAGCACACAAAGAATGATAATTGGCATAATGTTAACGTGTAAGGAACAGTTGTCAATTTTAGTACTATATGGCATGGTTAATGATTACTTGTTATATTCTTCAAAAGAATAACTTTTGAAGAACATGTTCTTTAATGAAGAATAATTATGATAATTAGGGTTGTGGAATTCTATGGTTGACTATGGTTTCATCTAGTTTCTGGAGTAAGTATTGGATGGATCACAACATAGTTGGATTCATCAGCAACTAGGGCTTGTAAGGTTGAGATAAGCCTAGTATCTTAAGCAATTAATTACACATGGGTGCTACCAAAGTTGGTTATATTTTACTAGTGATAGCTGGCTAGGGTTTATAGGTCCTTATAAGCAGGGTTGATGATGATTCCTTAGTTTCTTCAAAAGAATAACTTTTGAAGAACATACTTCTTAAATAATAAGAAGTGTAACAGTTAGGGTTGAGGTGGTTTAGGTTTTACTGTTGGTTCTGTTAGGTAAGGATTAATTGACTCCTAAATAGGATGGTGGATAAGTATCTCACACTAGTAGGGTTTAGTGGAACAGGGTTATGTAAGGTAAAATAGTATGTATGGTTGCTGTTAGGGTTCATCACAATGGTGTGATGCTAAATAGGAATGAATAAAAATGATGGCTTTGGTAATAGGATCTAGGGTTTACACTTGGTTAACCCTACTTAATTATCTTGGTCTGATGAAGATGAACACATAAGATGCTAATTAGTAGTGATAGGGTTACCATATTTTATGTGGATTAGAACTAGCATTTAGTTGCTAGATATGAATCTATGATTACTAATGAAGTAAAATGATTACATGTTCTAACTTAGGGTTTAGGTTAGAAGCAAACTAGGATTCATATGAATTAATGGAGCTAGGGTTTGGTGCATAATTGAATTAGGTTTTTATGGTTCCACATAAAATTATGAGGTTATCACTTGGTTTATAATGAAACTAGAGTTTTCTAAATACCCTAAAGTTCTTGAATTAATAACTTCACTTTAAGGTTGAAGTTATTAATAATCTTGAAATAAAATTGATATTGAATTTGGCATTTTATTATTTTTAAATAGTTAATAATTAAGGTAATTATTAATTAGGGTTTAAGTCCTTCTGATAATAATTTAATAAGTTAATAATAAAGGAAAATGGGTTTTAATGTTTTCCTTATTTACTTTCTGGTTTTTATTTGTTTTATACCTTTTTCCTAATTATTGAATTTTAACTGAATTTAGAATTAAAATTAAAGGCTTTAAATAACAAGTATTAAACAATTAAATTTTTATTAAAAATAAAAATTTCATATTATATTTTTATTAAATAGAGTTTACTTTTATAAGAATTTTGATACATTATTTATATTTTTCTGAGTTATAACGAACTTTTTATAAATCTGTAAAGTTTCAGCAATTTAATAGGATTTGGATAAAAATAGGAAATGATAACTGCACCCGGTCTAAACCTACCCACAGCCACTGGCTAGTGGGCCAGTGACCATGTCACGCGCCACGGTGGCATCTACGTGGCGTGGTTCACGGTGCCTGCGAGATGGCCGGCGACGGCGACGTCGCCACAGACCGCGCGGGGTTGAGCGGATGGGCTCAGTAGCTGCGGCTTGAAGTGCCGAGTGTAATAGGGTCGGCGCCCCCAACAAATGGTCGTCGGAGCAAACTCCGGCGAGCACGGAAACGGCGGCGCACGGAGGACTACGACGATTTCGAGCTACGGTGGATGCTAAAGACTAATAATCGGTTGCTGAGAAGCGCATGCTCACCCTTGTTGCGTGTTGCTTCGAATTGGCGACGGAGATGGCCGGAGACGACGACACGGTCGACTTTTCCCTCGCCGAACCGCGGAAGGGAACGGCTAAATTCTTCCTCCCCAGAGCTCCCCTGGACGCGGTACTCCACCAGGATGACGAGGACGACGGGGCGCACCTCCTGGACCTAGCGGTTGGCTCTGGGATGGCCGGAATTGGTGGGACGAGAAGAACACCGGCGAGCTAGGGTTTCGGTTTCTGGCGCAAACGAGACGAAGAGAGGAGAAATTGAGGCTACCGCGGCGCTTTATAGGGTCTCCAAAGCGTGATGGCGGTCCGCAATGGCGGCGGCGACCGCGGGACGTGGCGCTTGCATCGCCGTGTCGAGCTCCTGTGCGAGTGGAGGAGGAGACGAAGACGAAGACGTTCGTCTCGTCTTTATCCGAGCGAAAAGGTACGGGCTGGTGTTGGGCTGAGGTTTGGAGCTGGGCCTTGGGCTGCTGCTGGGTTTCTTAGTGCTTTGTGGTGTTGGGCTGCGGTGGCCCATCCGGTAAGCCTCTCTTCTTTCTTATTTTCTTTTATTCATTTTCTGTTTTATTCCTTGATTTGAATTCTGATTTTAATTCAAATTTTAATTGCAAGTTTCTTACTTTGTTATTTCCATTAAGTTGTATAGCAGTGATTGTTAAACCATTCTTTCCTTTTGGAACAAGTATTTATATTTGACTTGTATTGCATACTGGTGTTTTATTCAAAATGGCAATTTAAGCATGAATTTATATCCTCATTTTATTTTTATGTTTTTCTTGTGTATCAATCTGTGTGAAGTATTAGAGTTGATACTTTGAACTTGAAGTATTTCAGAGGTTGTTATTAGGGCTTGTTATCTTATTTAAGTATTTGGTTGTTCACATATGATTTTATGTGAGTATCAATCTGTTAGGGTTTTTATGATGTCTATTACAATCCCCTTATTAAAGATAATAATAACTTTATATTTGAAAGATTCTAAATGGATATTGGTTCCACCATAATTGATCTTGGTTACCAAGATAAATAGTTGATCACTACATATATGGTTTAAACCATATAATGTAGCACATGGTTTTTCTTATGTTCAAGAATTGAAGCATAAGAATTGATTAATGTGCAAAACTAGGGTTCTAATGTTATTTACCAAATGGCATATGGTTTGGAACTTAGTTGTGGCTTAGGTTTTAGTTATGATCACCCAAGTGATACTCAACTAGGGTTGAGATTTAATTCTAGGTTATAGAGATGGGATAACACCATATTGCATGTGCTAGGGTTTAATCTCCCCTAACCATGATAAGGGTTACTTGCTTAATATTTTATGTTCTCCTCTAGTTACTAAGGTGTTGAGAATTGGTTTTATATTTTACCAACCACTTCTATTATTATCCTTAATTTGTTATTAAGGTAACTAAAGTAGTTATATTTCTTTTTATAGTTAACTTTGGTTATAATGATGGATGGTTTCTCACTTTGGTTCTTATGGGCTTATATCTTCTACTTCTAGTTCTTAGGGTTTATGATCATCATTCAATTTATAATGATCAAGGTTTGGGTTCCTAAAGTATCCCTAATGGAATGGTCTTCCCTTCTATGATCAAATGTTGTCTTGATGAACTAATGTATAGCACTTCTATTTTATCCTCTAGAATGAGCTATTATGATTGTCTCTTTAGTTTATATTCCAGGAGAATGCCTGAGATATAATGTTAGGGTTCTACTTAATCAATGATGATATTATCATCTGGGTATATGGTTAGTTCTCTCCCTCAAACTCAAGTGTTGCCTCAACTATCTTGAGTGTAGCACCATAATTGATCTCTCTTTTATAAGAATGGATTATTCTAGGTTATGGTGTACTCCTACTACTCTAGTTCAATGGTTGTCCTTTATTCTTAAATAGGTAAAACTATGTTTTGTATGAGTGGTCTCTCTCATTTTTTTTTGGAAAGGACTTTAATACTAACTTAAGGTTAGGCCCCATAGGAATTGATGTGATCATCAATATCTATGTTTAACATAAATGGTTTCCCTCTCTAGGAATGTCTTGAATAATATCCTAGGGTTCCTCTTAAAGATTATGATTTAAATACCTTGGATGTCTATCCAAGGTTTAGCTCAAGGTTTGTTGCTTCTCTAATAATTATAATAGAATTCTCACCTTTCTAGGTTTGATGTAAAATAATATGGAATAGAGAAAGATATATATCTCTAGGTTTGATCTCCTTGTTTTGTTTCCAAGACAAAAGTAGAATGAATACCATGAGGTTCATGGTAGGATCAAGGATTAGTTTAAGACATGGAAAAGACAAGTGAAGAATGGTTTCTCCATTTATTGTTACTTGATTTCCAAATAGATGTATGTTCATATGTTATGGTAAGGATTACCATATTATAATCTTTTATAAGATCAAGCATTTGATCATTGAGTAAAGTGTTGTTGTGTTGATTATTAGTTCCATTTGATCTAACCCCTTAGATCAATTACCTCTACCCAAAACAAGGTTTTAACAAAGTCACGTTGAGGTTTATAGCGCTTGACTTGATGAACTACTTCAATTCCACCAAGGTCAAGTGAAACTTCAGTTACTGTGACTGTTTTACTTTAAAGCGCGAAAATTCCCCAGATTTTCTATGCATGAATGCAATGCACACATCTGTTTCCTCTATTTTTGTAACCCCATTACCTGGGATATTACACTTCTCATGGGGAGGACCCCCTCAGATCGATTGATGTAAGTATGAACAACTCCTCTTCTATTCCGCCTTCGATTGCTGCTGCAGGGTCTGATAGGGGTGTTGCTAGTCTGGCTCGAAATCAATCTGCGCTTAGTTTGAATCAGCAACAGCCTGCTCCTAGTTCAACTGTTCCCCCTGTACCCGCTGTTCTACCTGAGCCAGTAGGGTCCTCTGTACCTCTACCGGTTCTGGGTTTGAACACGTCCACTGCTAGGGCTGCTGACAATAGATTTGCTAAGTTCAAAGGATCTTGCATGAATTGTCGTGGGGAACATCATTTTGATGTCTGTCAGACTAGAGAGCCTTGTGATTACAATGCACCTTTTTATGGCAGTGAAGAGTTTGGTTCTAGGTTTTATTCTATCCCAGTACCTGTCATGGAGAATCAACCTGTGGAACAACTGAATTATGCTCATATTACTGTTGAAAAGGGTGAAGTAAACAGCAGAAACATTGAACATGAGTTTAATGTATGGGCTGAGTCTATGAAGATTAACTGGAGGTTTTTTGCAAAAGAGGTCTCTCCCATCGAAGTTCGTAACCAGATTTCCATCTGCTAAAGCTATTGATGAGCTTGCACATTTCGGCAAACTCTTCATGAAGACAGTTCCAGGAGCTATCATCTCTTTGGAGAAATGGGTGGGTGATATTCAACCAATCTCTAGAATGGAGGAAGCTTGGTTTCGGGTGAAAGGGATTCCTATGAATTTCAGATGTAATTCTACTGTTTTCTATGCTGCCAGTTTGGTAGGCAAACCCTTGGCTCTTGACAAGAACTTTCTCAGGAACTTCTCTTATGTCAGAGTTAAGATTGGAAGTCAGGACCTATCTCTGGTCCCTAACACAAGAGTTGGTGAGATGGAAGGAGGTTTTTATGAACTTCAATACACCAGAGAGCTGTGTGAACCCATTCCTACCTCTGGTACCAGAATAATGGTTGCTAATGCTAATGAAGAAGGTGAGGATGATCATGGGACACCAAAGAGGCAAAGGACTGGTAGAAATGATTCAGATGCAGGCTCCCAATCTGCTCCTCCTAAAATAACCAATAATTCTACTAGAAACAATGTGTTGACCAGGTAGACTGCTGCAGCCATGTATGTTGCTTCTGGCAGAGACAATGGGAAAAGGAAACTGTTTGAGAGAGACATTCAAGACAAGGATGATAGTGTTGTGAATGTGGAGTCTAGCACTCCCATTTCCCTGCAAGATAAAGGTGGTAACAATATGGTGTTATCTGAGGTGCATAAATCTGTGACCAAAGCCTTTGCTCCATCAGTTCTATCACCTGGGCAAGCATCCTCTAGTGCATCTGCCCCCTCTTCTTCTTATGCACAATTCTTACATACTTTGATAAAGTCTGGCAGTGATAAGGCCTTCACCATTCAGAAGCAGTATAGAAAAGAGCTGGGGCCCATCCTGGAAGCAGTTAATGAAGAAGAAGCATCTGAGGAACAGGTTGACTATGATTCTACTGAATCTGATAGTGCTGCAACGTTTGTGAGATATATAAATCCTGGTCAGGGAGTTATGGCACTAGCTGCACCTACTCTTCAGGACAGAATGGCTGTTGATAGTCCTGTCAATGATGTACAAGTGGATGTTGATGGCACACAAGAAGATCCTCTGTCCCAAGTGGACAATCCCTCTGTTGTGGAATCTAACACTGACACTGGTGTCAATATTTCTCTACATCAAGCAGGTGGTGGTCCTCAACCTAGCCGCATGAGTTCCAGGATTATCTCACAAGATTCACATTCCACCAAGATTGCAGAGAAAGCTATCAAAATTGCTGCTACAAGAGATGTGTCAGGTACAAACTTAACCTCTCATAATTCCTTTGCTTTACTTGATGATGATGCTATACATGCAAGGGCCTTAGAAATAGGGGTTGATCCTAAAACGTTTAATTTGGATAATATCAATTATTTGAAAGATCTAGAACAGGCCAGGCATGCTATTGCTGTGGCACACACTGACATTGAATCAGAGATTGAGTCAGATGTAGAAAAAGTTATGCTTCTGGAATTTGACAGAGAGCAAGGGAGTGAAGATGAAGAGGGTTTTACACCTGTTTTGTCCAGGAAAAAAAGAAAGAAAAGAAGAAGTTTGATTAATTCTGGGAAAAGAAGAGGATCACCAGCGAAATCAGGTGATTCCTCTGAAGGAGCACAGTCAAAATCAAGTGCTGCCTTGGGAAAAGTGAACAATGCTCACCCTTTGAGTGGCATTGTCACTGGAACCAGATGCAGGAAAAAAAATCCAAGATATTTATGATAGGGGCAACTCTTAACTGCAGGGGTGTGGGGAAAAGAGGTATGAGTTGTTTTTTGGTGGATTTTATCAGAGAGCAAGAAGTGGACTTCATTGGGCTACAGGAAACAATCAAGAAGGAGTATTCTCCTGCTTTTTTCAGGGCTATAGATCCTCAGAATATGTTTGCTTGGAAGTGGATTGGTTCTGTTGGTAGAAGTGGTGGAATTCTGGGTGGTTTTAGGCTGTCCAGATTCAACATCACTGATACTGAGGTTGGCAGATTTTTCATCAAAGTTACTTTGATGGATCTTAAGCTCAATGTGACTTGGTGTTTGGTTATTGTATATGGTGCTGCTCAGATGAATGACAAGGAAGATTTCTTGATTGAACTTGGCAGAGTGTGCAGTGATCAAAGGCATCCTACTCTCATTGGTGGAGATTTTAATATTATTAGATTTTCTTCTGAGAAGAACAAATTCATGAGAGCCAATAGATGGACAGATATGTTCAACAACATCATTAACACTTATGCCTTGAGAGAAATCCATTTATCTGGTGGACAGTATACTTGGTCAAACAATCAGGCTGACCCCACTCTTGAAAAATTGGATAGATTTTTTATGAATAGTGAATGGGAAGATCTTTTCCCTTTGGCTACAGTTCACAAGATAAATAGAGATGTTTCTGATCACAATCCCCTTATCCTTGATACCATGGAGGACAAACCAAAAAAAAAGTATCAATTCAGATTTGAAAAAAATTGGATCAGAGAAGAAGACTTTCTGAGCAGAGTTGAAAGAATTTGGCAACAAAATGTCAGAGCCAAGAACAGCCTGGACAGAGTACAGACAAAGCTCAAAGCTGTAAAGAATAGTTTGAAGGGGTGGGGATACAACTTAAGGGGGAGAGATAAAAAAAGGAAATGTGAAATTTCTCTCCTGCTTGCTGAGTTGGAAATGAAAGAAGAAATATCTTCATTGTCTGATACTGATATCCAACAGAAAGCTGCTCTACAGCAGGAAATGCTTGACATGTTAGATAAGGAGGAATGTTTCTGGAGACAAAGGGCAAGAGATAATTGGCTTTTGAAAGGAGACAGTAATACAGCTTTCTTTCATAGATTGGCCAATGGTTGTAAGAGAAAGTCTAATATTTTTTCTTTGAAAAATGGAGAATCAGTTATTCAAGGGGATAAAGAGCTGTTGAATCATGCCACTCAGTTCTATAAAAATCTGTTTGGACCTGCAGATGACAGAGGGGTCAGACTGAATGCTGAGATATGGGAAAATGCAGAAAAACTTGATGACAGAGATAGGGAGATTCTGTCCAGAAGATTTACTGAACAAGAAGTCAAAGATGTAGTAGATCTGATGGAGAAGAATAAGGCAGCAGGCCCTGATGGTTTCCCCATTGAATTTTATCAAGCTTGCTGGGATATTATCAAGGAAGACATTATGGCAGTGTTTCATGACCTGCATGCACATAAAATTGACCTTGCCAGTATTAACTATGGTGTTATTACTTTAATTCCTAAAGGTGATGATGCTGATAGGATCCAAAAGTTCAGACCTATTTGCTTATTGCAAGTTTTGTTCAAAATTATCACCAAAACTCTTACTGTCAGAGTTACCCCAGTGATGGAGAAACTGTTGTCCAATCATCAAACTGCTTTCATCAAAGGGAGATATATCACAGATGGGGTTATGCTTCTCCAAGAAGTTCTGAGAGAAAGCAAATTTAGAAAGCAACAGGGGGTGGTGCTGAAAATTGATTTTGAGAAGGCATATGATAAAGTAAACTGGAGTTTCCTGTTTGATTGCTGTCATCAGAAGGGCTTCAGTAACAGCTGGCTTGAGTGGATCAAAAAGTGTGTGACAAATGGTACTTTAAGTGTGAAAGTAAATGACAATGTTGGTCCCTATTTTGCTAGTTGTAAGGGAGTTAGACAGGGGGATCCTTTTGCCCCTTTTCTGTTCAACATGGCTGCCAACAGCTTATCCAAGATGATATCCCTGGCTCAGCAGAATGGACTAATCAAAGGGCTTGCTGACAATCTAGTAGAAAAAGGCATTTCTCTGCTGCAGTATGCTGATGACACTATTCTGCTCATTCAGGATGATGCTGAGCAAGCTGTGAATTTGAAACTCATTCTGTATATTTTTGAAACAATGTCTGGGCTTAAAATCAATTTTGAGAAAAGTGAGGTTATGATGATCCTTGAGGATGAGGTGAAATCACAGTTCTTTGCTGCCCTTTTTAATTGTCCACAAGGGACTTGGCCAATTAAATACCTTGGCACTCCTGTTTGTGCAAGAAGACCAACTGTTGCAGAGATGAAATTTCTGGGGGAAAAAACAAAAAAGAAGATGTGTGGGTGGGTAGGGAATGCCATGTCCATTGGAGGGAGAGTAGTCAAAATAGATGCCTGCCTTTCCAGTGTTGCTGTTTATCAGATGTCCATGAGGCTGCTCCATAAGTCAACTATTGAACAAATTGATAGGCCCATCAGATCTTTTTTCTGGGCTGGGAGTGCTGATAAAAAGAAATACCACTTTGTCAAATGGAATTGGATTTGCAAACCAAAAAAGAAAGGTGGTTTGGGTATAAAAAATCTTCATCTGTTTAATATCAGCTTGATGTGTAAATGGTGGTGGAAGATTGAAAATGATTCTGGACCTTGGCAAGATCTGATGAGGAACAAATATCTCCAACAGGGTGGTGTATATCTTGCAAAGAAAAAACCTGGAGACTTCCCTCTCTGGTCTGATATGCTACAGGTGAAACAGATTTATTTGAAAGGGAGAAGGATGAAAGTGGGGAATGGTAAGAACACTAGTTTCTGGTGTGATGCTTGGTGTGGGCAGAATCCTTTAAAAGACAGATTCCCTGAAATTTTTGATATATGTATTGAGCAAGATGTATCTGTTGCTGAGGCTGCCAACATGAACTGGAATTTTACTTTCAGGAGATGGATGACACCTGATATTGCTCTGCAGATCCATGGCTTACATCAGATCATGTTACAGACAGTGTTAACTGACAGACAGGATAAACCTCACTGGAAATGGACAATAAGTGGTAAATTTACTGTTAAATCAGTTTATAATCACCTGTGTAGTAATGGGATGGACAGAACCTTCAAGCACTTATGGAAAAGTAAAATTCCTTTGAAAATCAAAATCTGGCTGTGGATGATTTGGCACAATGCTATTGCTACAAAAGACAACCTGTTAAAGAGGAACTGGCATGGGAATGCTTCCTGTCAATTCTGCAGTTGTCCTGAGAGTATTTCCCACATTTTCTTCTCCTGCCCAGCTGCAAAGTTCGTTTGGAGTGCGGTTGGGAAGTTGATTGGAGCAAGAACCAGACCTGGTTCCTTTACTCAGTTTTTTTGGTGGATTCCACGCTTTATCCCTGCAAGCAGAAACACGCAAATTGCGGGGTTGGCTGCGATTTGTTGGGCAATTTGGAAACTGAGGAATAGAGCTTGTTTTGATCATAAATTGATCAAGGATCCGGCTGAACTGATTAGTTACTCTACTGTCTTCATGAAATACTGGGCAGGTTTACATGGTGAGAAGGACGCTGAAGACCTGCGCTTGGGAGCTGATGGGCTTCTGAAGCTGGCTAGTGCCCAGAATGCCGAGGCTGGGGCTCAGAACAGGCCTCCCCCCGCGCAGAGGCCGCTGATGATCAGGGATGCAAGGAACGCTGACACTGATGAGGATGATATGGAGGAGGATGATCGTGTTGACATCTCCTGATGCGTTACATCTTGGTGAATATCTGCTGTAGGATTCTGCTTTTGGCTGGTGGTAGCTGTGTTAACCTTAGTTTGGTGTTGTTTTCGTTGTGCTATCTCTCTGTGTTGGGAGATAAAACTGTTAGATGTGTTGAGTTGTTGGTTTGCCCCAGGCAGCCTTTTAGTTCCCTTGTGTGGTGGTGTTCGTGTTGGAACATGCCTGATGGGCATGTGATACTCGTTTGTTTCGTTATCTGTTGATAATGAAATCCGATCCTAGGATCGTTTGGAAAAAAAAATGCAGTTCGAGTTGACGATCACACGGCTGCATTCTAGGGATAAAGCAAGATAAAGGTCATTCCGAAGGGCATATGTCCTGATTGTTCTTTCTTTGCCTTGCTCCTTTCCATTCGAATGGCTCTAGAACATATACGAAAATATTCTCTCTCTGATTTATTGGATATGCTTGTTTTTCTTTGTGATTCTGATAGATTGAGCAGAGAGAGCTATTTTTCTACCTACCATAAGCGCAAATCTCAAGGAATAATTCGGCCATAGGGAGCACATACGTACACATGCCAGTGTGTACAAAATCCATTTTGTATTAGTTATCACAGATTTAAATGTATCTGCACACAAAATATGTTTAGATATATGTATATAAGCGACAACTAATATGGAACAGAGCGAGTACTACACTAAATTAAGGGCGGTCTCAATGTGGAGCGATAAAATTGTATCTTAACCTTTCCTTGTCAGCAAGATACAAAACATGGTATTAGCATCCCAATTAACCATCTCTAATGGTGGGTCCGATTAATTAACTGATTTGGTGTGCCATGGAAATGAGATTGGCCATGGGCTCTAGGCCGGACGCAACGATAAGCTGAGATTTACTTTATGTTAGAATTCGCGTTAAGACTACTCATAGTGGGAGTAACTTCACTAGTAACTAAGTGTCTAACTCAGCAAATTTGCTTATGTGGCAGTGAGTTAATGAGGAGAGAGGAGCATGGAGTAACATAGCTAGTTACTGTAACATCACACTTCTCAAGATACAATGAGTCTATAAGCTAATTAATGAAGACATATATGATACTACTTTGATGTTACTAACCACTATGAAGATAGTAACATAGAGTAGTAACATGTGCATGTTACTACTCTATGTTACTTCCCACTATGACTAGTCTAAGAGTCGTATCCTAAATTAGATACCGTCTTCCTTCCTCTCTTCATTAATTCTCCCTCCAGCTCATAATCATTCCTATGTGCCATAATTAGATAGTACACTACACTGTAGAGCAATGTGAGTGCCCTAACTTTGGTCCAATTAATAAGGCATGTATACTCATTCAAAAATAAATGCTTACTAAATTTGACCAAATATATAAAAAATACCATATTTATAATATTTAATAAAGATTGTGAAAATATATTTTACGGTGCACCTATTGATGTTGATTTGGTGTAACAAATGTTCGTATTGTTTTCTACAATATTAATGGTTAAACTTAGACGGCGATGACATTGAACTAGATTTATAAGTCTTACTAATTTGAACAGAGGATGTGATACTACCTCCATACCGGTTTACAGGGGTATTACACACTTTGAGAAAAAGGTTTTGACTACTAATTTGGTTAATAAGATATGTGATATATGCTATAAAAATATACCATTGGATTCACATCGAAAAGAAGTTTCCAATGAGATAACTGTTGTGATACATATATCTTACATTTTATTGAAATTTAGTGTGGAGTGAGTATAGTTTCTAAAACACGTAATACCTATATAAATCGGTATGGAGGGAGTGCATGAACTTTCTAAGATCAAACAGATCCACAAAATCAATTGCATCACAGTCAATTCAACAAGCTGCAAATGTGCAACCACATTGATTATTTCCCTCAGTCGACACTGCAATCCGCCTAGAAAATTAGAGTAACATTTTTAATCGAAAAATATGCAGCATGGGAGCATTCTGCATCTTCCATTAACATACACAAGTTGTCAGGTGTTAATGCTATATTTTTGTTATCACCAGAATTTGACCGAGTCAGAGGTGGGCCGCGATCAAGATGGATTTGAAGAATATATATGGAAGAAATATGTGAATCGGCCTTTATATGCACAATATGGGCTAGTTAGCCCGTGTATCTGTAACATAGTAGATTACGTGTCGTTTTAGTTAGAGTTGGCTTCGTGCACGGTTGGGATTATTCCCACGTTAGAAAGTCCCCTGGACTATAAATATGTATCTAGGGTTTATGAAATAAACAACAACCAACGTTCAACCAACAAATCAATCTCGGCGCATCGCCAACTCCTTCGTCTCGAGGGTTTCTACCGGTAAGCATCATGCTGCCTAGATCGCATCTTGCGATCTAGGCAGCACAAGCTTCATGTTGTTCATGCGTTGCTCGTGCTGAAGCCTTTTTGATGGCGAGCAACGTAGTTATCATAGATGTGTTAGGGTTAGCATAGTTCTTCGTATAACATGCTATCGTAGTGCAACTCTTGCATATCTAGCCGCCCTTACACCTATCTTAGGTGTAGGGGCGGCACCCCGCTTGATCTTTATTTAGTAGATCCGATCCGTTACGGTTGCTCCTTGTTCATCAAGGATTAGTTTAATATCTGCAATAGTTAGGCCTTACAAAGGGTTGGAGGATCCAGCGGCACGTAGGGTGTCGTTTGCTAGTCCTAGACAGGATGTTCCGGGGATCAACCTCGTGTTGGTTTTTAGGCCCTATCTAAGATCGGCTTACGATCACCGTGCGTGGCCGCGAGGCCCAATCGTGAGTAGGATGATCCGATTATGCGGTGAAAACCCTAAATCGTCGTAGATCGTATTAGCTTTATCTTGATCAAGCAGGACCACCATATATTCGTGCACCTCGTACGAATCATGGGTGGATCGGCTCCTTGAGCCGATTCACAGGATAACCTGAGAGCCGATCGAGGCTCGTATTTAATGTTTACGTGTATGCCATGCAGGAAACTAAGCGAGGCATCTCCATCACCTTCCTGACCAGGTATAGGTCAGGTGGCACGCCCTTGCATTAGCATCGGACGTGTGTACCAGAGGCTTTGCGGGCCGTCGCTCGGAGGGACCTGGGCCAGCCGCAGCCCTAGGTTGTTCCCGGCTCTACTGTGTTGCCCGTCGCTGCCCGCCGGTGGGTTTTGACCGCAACACATTCTGGCACGCCCGGTGGGACCAGCTTCTACATCAACCACATCGCCATCTACATCTGAGATGGCGGACGGCACTCCAGTCACGTACGAGGATCTGACCGACGAGCTCAAGAAGAAGTATGACGAGGTCAAGACCATCCTCGAAGCCGACCTCATCGGCTCTTTTCACAGAACCCGTTCACATGGCATCAGGTGGAAGGGGTTCTCGCCTGATGGTGCACTCGATGGGATAGACCTCTCTGCCCCGTCAGAAGAACGCACCAGGTCCCTGCGGCAGGAGATCAACTACTTGGTGGCTCATTCGCTACACCGCCACTCTGAGAACCTGGTAAACACGTTGGAGCGTGTCGCTCTTCGGGTGATCCAGAGATCATGAGGCACCGTACTCGCCGTCGGGACCAGCTCTCGGGACGCATCAAGGAGAGTTGCCACTCCAGCCCCGTCCACCGCTGCCATTTGCGTTGGCGGCACCGAAGTGCCGAATTCACCGGCATTCGTCGTCTACAAGATTGGTGGTGACCCTAGTGATCGCCAGTTCTTGCATGAGGCGCCTAAGGAGATCCCTCACGGGTACACGTGCACGTATGTGCCGATTGCGAATCGGGCGCTCACAAACCAGGCCACAACATCGGGGACTTACGGGAAAACGGGAGGGACGTCGGCAAAGCAGATCTTGAGAAGCAGACGTGGCTAACTAAGTACGCCACCCCGACGAACCTCCAGAGCTCAGCTCCTGCAGTTGGCTCAGAGCTGGAAAAGCAAACATGGCTGGCTAAGTACGCCACCCCGGCGAATCTTCAGAGTTCAACTCCTGCAGCCAGCACAGCGGATCAGATCAGTACCATACTGAGAGACTAGTTCGGCATGGTGCCGAAAAGGAGGGCAATCGGCTATTCCAAGCCGTACCCCGACGACTACGAAATGATCCCGCTACCACCTAAATATCGGCTCCCTGATTTCTCCAAATTCAGTGGATCAGATGGTTCCAGCTCCATCGAGCATGTGGGCCGATATTTGGCACAGCTAGGAACGGCCTCAGTGTCGGATTCACTACGCGTGAGGTTCTTCTCACAGTCCCTCACGGGATCGGCTTTCGGGTGGTACACCTCGTTGCCACCAGACTCGATCCGGACTTGGAAGCAGTTGGAAGAACAGTTCCATATGCAGTACCACTCAGAGGCTTCCGAGTCCGGCCTTGCCGATCTAGCACAAATACGTCGAAGCGTGGAGAAAGCGTGATGAATACATCCAGCGCTTCAGGAATCTTAGGAACCGATGTTATTCGGTTCGTGTGACTGAAAAGGAAGCAGTCGAGTTGGCAGTAGCGGGCCTTGCAACACCGCTCAAGGACATGGCCTCCCAAGCAGACTACCCCTCACTGGCGCATATGGTTCAGAAACTATCGGCATATGAACAGCCCCACCCGGACCTTTACCAGGACAAATTCAAGCGTGCAGTAGTCCTGGTCGAGGCAGAGGAAGATGAAGTTTCTGCGGGAGATCAAGAGGTAGCAGTGGCTGAATGGACTCGGGGGGCAACCCCCGTGTCCTGCAAATGGGTAAAGCCACCAGGCCCGCCCAGGGGGTTTGATTTTGACGTGACCAAAACTGAGCAAATCTTCGACCTCCTGCTCAAGGAGAAGCAGTTGACGATTCCCGAAGGTCTCAAATTCCCCACGGTACAAGAGCTGAACGGAAAGCCATACTGCAAATGGCATAACTCGCTCTCCCATGCCACCAACGACTGCAGGGTTTGGCGTCAGCAGATCCAAATGGCGATAGAACAAGGACGTCTGATTTTCAACCAGTACGCCATGAAGGTCGACACCCAACCTTTCCCCGCCGTTAACATGGTGGAATGCACATACCCTGAAGGTTGCCAGCCAGGATCATCGTTCAGCATCAACATGGTAGGACTTGGACACCACTCTGGCAAAGATGGAGACGAGGGCAGCTGCTCTCGTAGCAAGGACACAGAGGAGGCCGCTCCACGCGATCGGCTCCGTCATGATGGCAAGCGCTACGTCACAGAGGGAGAAGTGAAGAACATAAGATATCAGCGACCCCTCTCTGATCACCTCCTCAACAAGTATGTGAGTCAGTATGACCAACGCCGATGATCCAGCGATGATGATGAAAGAGGTCGTCTGGCTAGAGAAGCCAGAAGACATCGTCGGCACGATCGCGATGAGGAGGAGCACGAGCGCCGTGCCAAAGGAAAGTCAAGGGAGCAAGACGACAACGATAGGCACTGGGACTGCCCCTTCTTCAGACACTGCTGGGATTCAGGAATGAGCCGATTGCCCACAATCGGCAATTGCCCAGAATGCAACCAGAAGAAGAAGGAGGCAGCCAACGTGTCCGTGTTCAAGCGCTTAGGACCTCTCCCGCCACAAAGCAAACGTGCTGAGTCCCCTCGGTGGGAAGATCTCGAGGATTCAGAAGACGAGGGACAAGAAGAAGAAGAAGACAGGTACCACCGGCCAAGGTGGTGCCCTGATGGACTCAGCCGTTCCCAAAAGCGCAGGGTTCAGCGATTGCGCGGCTTGGAGGAAGCCGAAAGGTTATACTTGCATACGCTAAGGAAGGCGCGACCTGATCTGGCCGCGAAAATTCAGCGAACCCTGGACGAAGAGGGTCGACCATGGAAAATGGAGTGGTGCCCCAAGCAAAAGAAAGCCGATGATGAAACATCGGCTGGCACAAACATGGTGTTCATCCTTCCTTCGGAGTTCAGTGCTCCAGGATTAGACGAGGCACCTGTGGCACAACTTGACTGCGGCCCACGGCCGGTTATCTTTGAGAAGCCACGAGAAAAAAAGCTACAGACATCTGAAGGCCCTGTACTTGCGAGGTTATATAGATGGGAGGCCTGTCAATAAGATGCTGGTGGACACCGGAGCGGCAGTCAACATTATGCCATACTCTATGCTACGTCGGTTGGGACGCTCTAGCTCAGATCTAATCAAGACCAACGTGACATTGAGTGATTTCAACGGCCAAGCGTCTGATGCACAAGGTGTTCTGAACGTGGATCTGACCGTAGGAAGGAAAACTATCCCTACAACGTTCTTCATCGTCGATAGCAAGAGCACTTATGCTGTTCTGCTAGGAAGAGATTAGATCCACGCCAACTGCTGCATTCCCTCCACGATGCACCAATGCATAATACAGTGGGATGGAGATGAGGTAGAGGTCGTCCAGGCCGATGACTCAGCCGAAATTTCAACGGCTGGCATGAACGCATGGGAAGCAGCAGGCCAAGAACCCCTCTCAGGTATCAATTTGGACGACTGCGAGCGCATCGACGTGACGAAGGGAAGGGTTAAGCTGGTTTTATCCACTGGCCTGACCATGTAGCTGAAGCAAAGCAATGAGCAAATGTGGCAAGGCTGATCCTTGTGATCGGCCCCAAAAATCTATGAAGGGGCATTACAGAACCTTCACTAAGCGCTTTAATCAATATGGAGGCCGATTCCAGCAATCGGCCAAAATTATCTTCACCACATGTTCTGCTTGTGTTCAACATCGATCTACTGGGCAGCGGTCACGTCGACGGATGAAAGTCAACACGAATCCTCGCGGAGCCGACGTGCAAGTACAGTGCCTTGGCTAACCACAAAGCCGATATCTGCAGTCACCTGGCAGATTCGGCTCGGGGGGCATATAGTCAGATGAACATGTGCAGATAAACATGTGTAAACATGTGTGCAGTGAAATACTGGGAGCCGATTAGGAAAAATCGGCCAGTAAAAAAAAAATTTTACATGACATACAGCCGATGCAAGGGCATCGACTTTAGAACTAAGAAACGAAGCCACCAAATCCAGTTCAGCTGAGGGGCCCTCTGCTTCTTCGCGGGAGTAAAACAATGAGAACTTCTTCAGCTGCTTTGAGCCGATCCGGGTTCCTGAACCTGCTTGTCGAGGATTTCAACCCTTGGTACTAGTTCAGCAGTGTTGACAGAAGGGGTATATCGGCTTTCTAAGGAAGAAAGGTGATCGGCTTTGGTGCATCCTCTCTGACATTCTCGCCTCGAGTAAGGCTCGGGGGGCAGCAGGCCTGGTGGATGCTCTGTTCAGGAGCCGATTGGGGTACCATCGGCTGATCTTTCGTCGCAACCTTCTTCACCAAATGATGAGTGTTTAAAGAAGACCATTAGGTTTGGTTGGAAGAATTCAAAGGCTTCCCTGAAGATTCTACATTATCCACCAGATTTCAGAATCATCAGTTGAAGAATGGGAGGGTGAATTTTAAAGGACCGATGCGTTGCTATCGGCTCATTACGCATTCGCAAAGGGGACAAATCAGCAAGATCAGTATGAGAGGAAATCGGCTAAATTAAGCTCAAAGGAAATCGGCAAAATCAAATTGGGAAAAGTTCTTCATTGATAGATTTCTTACATAAAAAGCTGATTGCTCTCAAAAGGAAGTACTAGGGGATACATTGCCCCATCTACTGCTACTGGTCCTATACTAAAGGTCCTATCTACGGGCCGTCGCTGCCCTCGTCGTCGCCGTCGTCGCCGCTGTCGGCGCTGCTCCCGGCGGGCTCGTCGTCGCTCCAATGGCCGCCGATCGGGCCCTCATTGTCCTCGTCCTCTTCGTCAGCGTCATCGTCGTCGCTGTCGAAGTCGCTGAGGTTCCCCGGCCAGGGGCAGAACCGCTTGGCCGGCGGCTCGTCGGAGGAGGTGTCGTCCTCCTCCTCCTCCTCTTCTTCCTCCTCCTCCTCCTCGGGAGAGGTGAAGTCACAGGAGAAGCGATCGTCGTCGCTCTCCTCTTCCGTTTCCCCGTCGGCGAGGAAGCGGAGGTCGCTTTCCCCGTCGGTCAGGGACTTGTCGTCCTCCGACCAGATGGAGAAGTCATGGCTAGGCTCCTCCCCGACCTCAATGGCGCGGCGGATATTGGCTGCGTGGACCTCCGCCGGGTTCGGCTCCGGCGTCGGCTCGCGAGAGGAAGAGGACTGGGTGGAAAGATCCGATGAAGCAGAGGAGGAAGAAGACATGGTGGCGCAGGAGGGCTTTTGGAGTGCTAATGCGAAGAAGATGCGGAAATAAACTGTGCGGAGCGGTTAAATAAAAGGGGATATAGTGGAAATTCAATGCCACAGTAGTTTCCGAGGAAGTGGTGCCTAAAAGAAAAAAAAACTGCCAGGTCATGCGGAGAAGTTGAGAAGGCAAGGCATCATGATGATGGATACTGCAACGGTTCTGTCACGACATGACCCAACGAAGGAAAAGCAGAGTGATTTTGGAATTACCAATTCCAAAACCAGGGGGGCATGTGTTATCACCAGAATTTGACCGAGTCAGAGGTGGGCCGCGATCAAGATGGATTTGAAGAATATATATGGAAGAAATATGTGAATCGGCCTTTATATGCACAATATGGGCTAGTTAGCCCGTGTATCTGTAACATAGTAGATTACGTGTTGTTTTAGTTAGAGTTGGCTTCGTGCACGGTTGGGATTATTCCCACGTTAGAAAGTCCCCTGGACTATAAATATGTATCTAGGGTTTATGAAATAAACAACAACCAACGTTCAACCAACAAATCAATCTCGGCGCATCGCCAACTCCTTCGTCTCGAGGGTTTCTACCGGTAAGCATCATGCTGCCTAGATCGCATCTTGCGATCTAGGCAGCACAAGCTTCATGTTGTTCATGCGTTGCTCGTACTGAAGCCTTTTTGATGGCGAGCAACGTAGTTATCATAGATGTGTTAGGGTTAGCATAGTTCTTCGTATAACATGCTATCGTAATGCAACCCTTGCATATCTAGCCGCCCTTACACCTATCTTAGGTGTAGGGGCGGCACCCCGCTTGATCTTTATTTAGTAGATCCGATCCGTTACGGTTGCTCCTTGTTCATCAAGGATTAGTTTAATATCTGCAATAGTTAGGCCTTACAAAGGGTTGGAGGATCCAGCGGCACGTAGGGTATCGTTTGCTAGTCCTAGACAGGATGTTCCGGGGATCAACCTCGTGTTGGTTTTTAGGCCCTATCTAAGATCGGCTTACGATCACCGTGCGTGGCCGCGAGGCCCAATCGTGAGTAGGATGATCCGATTATGCGGTGAAAACCCTAAATCGTCGTAGATCGTATTAGCTTTATCTTGATCAAGCAGGACCACCATATATTCACCTCGTACGAATCATGGGTGGATCGGCTCCTTGAGCCGATTCACAGGATAACCTGAGAGCCGATCGAGGCTCGTATTTAATGTTTACGTGTATGCCATGCAGGAAACTAAGCGAGGCATCTCCATCACCTTCCTGACCAGGTATAGGTCAGGTGGCACGCCCTTGCATTAGCATCGGACGTGTGTACCAGAGGCTTTGCGGGCCGTCGCTCGGAGGGACCTGGGCCAGCTGCAGCCCTAGGTTGTTCCCGGCTCTACTGTGTTGCCCGTCGCTGCCCGCCGGTGGGTTTTGACCGCAACAATTTTTTATTATAAAATCGTAGAGATATACATGTATCAGTTATTCTATTTTGATCAAATGCATCAAGTGCAACACGTGGTTCTTTATTTCTTTCGCTCCCTCTCCCCTTGGCCACCATGTGCAGTTGTGCACCCTCTCCCCACATAGCAAAAGTACTCCTGTACACGCTCTGGTCCTGTAATTTTTTAAAAAGAGATTGAACAGTTATACATTAACATAGAAGTTGTCAGGAGTTAATTCTATCTTTTTTATTACAAAATCCTAGAGATACACATGTATCAGTTATTCAATTGGATCAAATGGGCATCAAGTGCAACACGTGTTTCTTTAGGAACATGTTCCTTATGCTCCCTCCCCTCGGCCACCATGCTCACCCTATCCCCACATAGCAAAAATACTCATGTACACGATGAGCTATCTGGTCGTGCAAAATTTTCAAAAGAGATTGAATAGTAATATATTCTCTCCGTTTAATCTACATTCTAGACTACATTTATGTTCCGTAATAATCTATATTTTAGCTTTTCGTTAAAAATATATAGAAAACTAAGCAGTCTTTCCTTCTCAATTAGTAGATGTCATTACTTTGAATGTAGATGTAGCTTGGGTTGATTAATGTAGCACTAATTAGTGTAATACTCCCTCTCTCAGTTTATTAGGCGTGCGTGTATCCCTAGTCGTAAATTTGATCAAGTTATCATTAGTTCTATGTTATAAAAATTATACCATTAGAAAGTTTAGATGTTCTATTTTATAATGATATAATTTTTGCATTATATAATTTAAATTATATATGTCAAATTGACGACCTAGGGATACAAGGAAGACTAGTAAACTGAGATGGAGGGAGTATTAATTTATTTGATATTCTTAGGATGTAGATTAATAACATAGGGCTATGTTTTTGGTTTCCTTGGTAAAAAAAATTTGTGTATTCCCTCCGTTACCAAGGAAATCAGAATAAATATCCCACTTCCTACACCACATGCCACAATCTTAAATAACAGAAAATACTTCTTAGTGCTAGAAAGTTGAGCAATACATGCATATCCATAATTTATGCACCATTTAGCAGGTATACCGAATCCGGTAAGGGAGATTTGAGTTCTATCTTCTCTGAAGGTTTCAATAATCACAAGGTAAATATTTGCATGTTCTATTCATAATGCCTAGATCCACTATCTACCAGGCTTGACATTGCTACACCACACCAAAGGTGAGATAACTGAAATCATATATTGTCGGCTTAATCACCGCGTGCATGCAAATTGAGAAATTCTGCCAAAGGTGAGATAAAATTGGGACATTGCTACACCACACCAAAGGTGAGATAACTGAAATCATATATTGTCTAGATTACGAATAATTTTATCTTCTTAATTATGTACAATGATGTTCAAAAGGATATCCAATTTGACATTTTTGGGTGAAAATGTGACAACACTATTGCTTTATGTGTAGTTCCTTCAATGAACATCGACATAGCTCCCACATTCAGTATGAACACAGATGTGTCCAAGGTACTCCCTCCAGTCCAGTATATAAGTCCGGTGCGTATCTCTAGATCGTTAACTTGATCTATCTAATATAAATTATGTATCCCAAAATCAGATTATTAAAAAATATGAAATTTCAAAGTTTTCAACGATATAATCTTATAATAATATATGGTAAATAAACATTTGCACCATGGTGCCCGGACACCATACCCAATAGACGTTGGGTACGTGTTGACTATCTACATATATCTCATATATCTCATGTTAAGTTGATCAAATGATGATCTAGAAATAACGGGAATGGCTAATAAACTGGATCGGATGGACTCTTGTTGAGGTAATAACATGTGTGATGTCTTTTGCCTCCAGTTTTCTTTCGTAAAAACATGTGTAATGTCACTATTTAGTTACTAATAATTTGGCTAACATTTATGAAGCAGGTTTTTCTTATGAAATTCGTACCAGGTAGCACCGCAAACAGTAAACCCCAGAAAAACACAATGGACATGCTGGCTGTAGTACTCGAGCAAGTTGCTTCCATTGTGTTTCTCGATGTCCTCTGGCAAGTTTTATGTTATTTTAAAAAATTGGTCCACAACTTGGAAATGTTCATATTTGTTCGTACCACGTAAACTGTAAATTGACATGCAATAAGGAAACGACGGAATTAACAAGTCGACCCTGCTAACTTGTCAAGCAACCGAAGATGTAAAGACGCGACAGCGACCAGCGACGCCCCCGGCCTAGCGCAAGTAATACATCCAAGCTCAATCTCAGGCTTGCCCCCCTTGAAAAAAAGAGCGACCTTGCAGCAGCATTCGTGTCTCCGGATCAGAGCAGTGCAACGCGATGGCGACGGTAAGAGCATCCCCAGCTGTTGGGCTGCCCAGGCCGAAATCCGGCGTTATGTAGCGCCGGATGGATGTATTTTGTGGCCTGGGGAGGCCCATTTTCCCAGCCGCGAGCCCATGGTCGCCTTCTGACGCGCACCCACCGCGTGCATAGCGATGGTGCAGTCACCGGGAAGGGCAATCGTCGGAGTGCCCTCGACGCATTGAACCGTCGCGAAGTGGTCTGGAGAGCCGAAACGACTCGTCGGGAACGGTCGAAGTGGCCTCGATGCGAGAACCGCCGTAATGGAGCACGAACTCCGCGGAAGAGCAACCGCCGCTCTCTTCGTCGAGAGACCTACATATACGGTTTCCGACGGCCGACGCCATTCATCTGTTCTCTCCTCACCATCCTCCGTCAACCATGAGCGATCTCTCTTGGCCATCGGACACCGACAGCGAGGGGAAGCCGCCTGGATGGCGCCATTGGTGGGATAAAGCTGCATCGTCCAGCAGCGACGATTCCCCCCCCCCCCCCCCCGCCGGCCAGCGAGGACGAATGGGATGACGACGAGGAGGAGGACGCATGGGATGACGACGAGGAGGAGGACGAAGAGGCCAAGGAGCAGGCCGAGGAAGAGGAGGAGGAGCAGCAGGAGGAGGACGACGAAGAGGCTGAGGACACTGAGGAGGAGGAGGACTCAACTTCCTCCGACGAGGAGGTGATGAGCCGGAAGCGTCGCCGCCACGACGATGAGGCGGGGCCATGTAGGAAGAAGAAGTAGTTTAAGTTTGTTTTAAAGTTTTTATATGTAATTTTTATGTTTATTCGAATTATATTCGAAATATATATAATCTATCTATGTTGCACCACTTGAGAGTTCAAAGCTTTCGTTCGATGAGGGTATTGCCGTAGATCGGGAAGACGAGGGTATTGCCGTAGATCGGAAAGACGAGGGTATTGCCGTAGATCGGGAAGACGAGGGTATTGCCGTATAAACCCAGGCCATTGTCGCCGACAAGTTGGGGCCACGCGCGCTTTTGTTTCGTCCGGAGTCCCCGAAAGCTCCCCGGGGGGCCGGAGATGGCGTGGGATCGCCGGATGAATTTAGGCCCAAATCCGGACGAAAACGAGGAACCGGGGACGCGACTGGTCCGAATTACACCGTCCGGATGGAAAAAAAACGTCGTTCGGGGGCCTCTCGTCGGGGAGACGAGTGGAGATGCTCTAACCTGGTGGTGATCTGTAGACTCGCGTAGCGCTAATTATTTCTCCTCTGCTAATGGACCGGAAGAGTTGAGAGAATGTCTTTGCATCTGCATCTAACTTATCTGGAATGTTCGTTTGGCAACTCGAAGGTCCCGTCTCGCTCACGCCAGGATCCGTACGTTCGGTGAGGTTTAGGTTTGTCGCATGCATCTAAATCAGGGTTTGGTAGTCTCCACGTCAGCTTGAGAATGGAAATTTATTGTAATTTTATGGTTGCATAAGTCGATTGTGGATCTGTGCCTGGTCTTCCTTTCGGCAAAACTGCCGCCACGCACTCTAAAAGTCTAAAGAATGTGCTGAGGACGCTTAGGTTGGACAGACTTACGGGTATAGGTCAAATCTTGTCCTAACCCCTGTACGTGCAGTCCTAAAAGCATGGTCTCCCGTCAGTGTCAGTGAACGAAACGGCCCAGGCTCTTCCAGAAAAAGAAGAAGAATCGGCCACGTACGTACTGAACTGATCGATCGACCGAACTCCATGATGGCCGTGTCCATGCTGTACGTTCGTTCGATCTCGTCTGGGTACGTGGCGTGAGTGACGTGTACTCGGAATTGCAAGGTGTGCAAACTTTGGACACGTGTTTGGACCGGACATCCGGTGCGTGTGGGTGCTCCTAGCTAGCTGCGGAATGAGTCATTCCGAATGACGGCCCCGACCTTCGACAAATTAGCGACCATGCACGAGTCGCAACTTCCCTCAGAACTTGCCCTCAAAAAAAAAAACTTCCCTCAGAACTTTTTTTTTTTTTTGAGAACACAGTACAACGCAGACGCTCACAAACACGCACGTACAAACACCCCTATGAACGCACGCACGCACACCCTACCCCTATGAGCACCTCCAAGGGACTGAGCCGGCATATCTTGAGGTTGACGAAGTCACCATGGCCTTCATTGTTGACGGGCACGTCACCTACCACTGAAAGCATAATACGGTTAAATCCTGGAATAAATCCGGTAAATGCAACACCCATGTCAAGTCTGTGACTTGAACGAGCATGGTGCCCACCACAAGGGACCTAACCACCAGAGCCAAGCTCTGTTTGCAACTTCCCTCGGAACTTGCATCATGCATGTACAGTCGTAAGTGGATGAACGTCACCACGTCTGAGCGATTATTGAATGGGTAGCTAAATAATTTTGATTAACTGTAGACAAAGATAGATAAACATGCCATGTCATCGCCGCACTTTGTCCTAGCATGAGCCGACGTCGAGAACTCGGCATCCCAAAGCTTCTCCAGCCAGGCTAACCAGCTAGCAGACACGGATGCATCAAGTGCCAAACCCTAGGCCCACTCGTTCCTCGTAAAATATCACCGCGCGGGCGTAGCTAGTCGATCGATCGGGGGCGTGGATCCGAGTCAGCACGCGCGACACCGCTCGTCAAAACAGGGGACGTGTGGCGGAATATTAGGTCAGGAAAACAGATGAGTAGAATATATGCGTACAAGGTTTTGGATGATTCAGCTTAACTAGGGTAGGGCGATGGTGATGATGTCAGACCAAGAACTTAGGACGATGATGATGTGGGCCGATTGAGTTTTTTTACTGTTGGTGTTTTGGAACCGGGAACTTACTTTTTCTTTTGGTGATCTTGTCTTTTTTTTTTTGCGAGAAAGAGAGCCCTTGTATTAATTAAACATCCAGATTACATTCGTTTCGGCAAAGTGCCGGAACATCACCCGGACCTGACAAAGGCCAAACATGTGAACTACCATGTAGACGACCAAAGTTGGCTAGCGTGTGGCTTACATTATTTTGCTCTCTTTTAATTACTTGGAAAACTATCAAAGGACCAGACGCCTTCAGGTGCTTGATCTCCTGGGTGACAGCTGTGAAGGATGAGCGGTCAAGCTCACAACTTCAGCTTTTGGTGATCTTGTCTTTACATGCTTGGATTGCTACGGAAAGAGGAACCAGATAAAGAGCATCTAAGTATCATCATAATTGACAGGTTAATTAGGTGCTCAATGTTTGGGCAAGCTTTTTCTTTCCCGCCCCACTAGTAGAATACACCAATTTGGTCGACGGGGACACAATGTTACATTTGAATGCGAGTACGGAGTCCATTGTCGCTGGGGCGCGCTGGTCAATGTCGTGCAACACCAAGGACCATGAAATGAAGCTTACACCGTCGAGTCTGTCGATTTTTCTTCGAAGAATAGCCGGTCAGGCTCCCACTTCTCCTCAAGTCCTACTCACTTCGGTCATGAATAAATAATATGCTCTTACTTGTTTTCCAAATCAATTTATTCTACTTTCTCCGTTTATAAATAGATGCTTAGATTTTTTTAAATCTAAACTTTCAGATTTAAACAAATCGGGAAACATCTATTTATGAGCAGAGATAGTATATTTAATTAACTTTAAACCAAAACTAGCAACATGTATAACATTAAATTGGTATACTTCACTGCACAAACTGATCATGTGACACTCCCCTCGCTAAGAATTATAAGGTTAGAGAGGTTTTCTTGAAAAAATGTGTAGAGATTACAAAGTCTTTCTCATTTGTTGTCCGTTGCTTCAACACATATCTCCTTTTCTTACTTTCTCATATTGTAAAACTGCTGGGACATGCAGTAATTAATTAGCGGGAGTTATGGATCATGTCGGCACATATCTCCTTTTCATCCTACTCCTTTAAGACGGATCATGTCGGCACTAATTTAGTGTCCTAAATCCTTTGAAAAATATTAGTGTTATGCGGTAAATCCATATAAACTTAGTTCAATTTTTAGTACTCCATATAAACTTAGTTCAATTTTTAGTACTCCATCCGTTCCAGCAGCTTCATACTATGCGGTAAATCGCATGTTGCAAGTTGCAACAACACGTTGGAAGCAAGTGGGCAAGTGGTGGCCTCGTCCGTGCGGCCACCAATGTGAGTTGATGGAAATTGACCGAATAGGTTAACGGTTTGGTGATGGCTGCTCGCCGGCGGCCAGACAAGCCTAGGAGTTCTCAGTCCACATGAGCGGCCACCCGATCGTGTGACTCAGCTCCACCGCGCAATATGCCAAAACCGGTTGATCATCTCTCGGTTCTTGGTTTCCTGTGGGCCACGTAGGCCAGGAACCATATGCAACCCATAGGCAAATTATAACCCATTTTTCTTTTCATATGAGATCTACACCAATCTCGTTTGGTGCACGTCTAATTAGTCACTAACCTGTACTATAAGTGATATGCTGAACAGTGATACGTGATGCTGCTGCTTCTGTCTACTCCTACCAAAATATAATCGGGGTTATGTCCATCGACAAAGCATAATAATGCAACGTGCACCACGCATAGGAGTATTTTACTAGGGGTGAACAAACTGACCCGCACTTTGTGCTCTCAGGTGCCGCTCACCGTACATACTCCAAAAAATGTAGTAATTTCAAATAAAATAAAATAAAATCGAATCCTTTTGGGAATCAAAGATAATCCAGTATTGTACTCGTATAAAATTGTTTGGCCAAGAAATGTTTCACATTGATGTCTGGCAAAAAAAAAAACAAACATATGATGAATATAGCGTGAATAATACATTAATATAGGACCTTCAAGTCTGGTTTTTTTACCCAGGAAACAAGAGAAGTTATTCCATGGTGAATCTTTCGTATACGAGTACAATACATGATCATGTTTGATTCCCGAAAATATTTCAATTTTTCTGACCTTTTTCTAAATTACTACTTTCTTTTAATATAGGGTGCGCTTGCTCCCAGGTTCACCAACCTATTTTTGGCGAACTAACGCGTTAATACATTCTTGCTCCAGTGAGATAGGTGGTACGACCTTCCAACCTCACGGGATGAGCTGATCACTGCCCTAATCATAAGACTTGGTCACCTGTGTGTGACCAAGCAACACAAATCCAACGACTGAATTGGGCAGATCTCCAATTCTCCATGCATCAAGTCAATACCCTCGCTTAGGGAGTATCAACCAACGCCAACAGTGTCGTAACTGAATTAGAGCATATTTAGCAGATCTCGCAAAAAAGAGCTCAGCCTGCATCTCATTCGATTTTAGCTAGAAAACTGGCCCGTGCAGACATAGCATCGAGGCCCGACCCGTAAACCTCGATGCGTAAACCCTAAACCCGCCCAACAAACCTATACCTACGGGCTTTGGCCACTCGATACTTAAACCGCATCGTATTTTCACTCCCGCCACTTGCATTTCTTGCCAGTGCCATTGTTGATTCGGGCCATCCCCGGCACATTGCCGGCTGCCCAAGCTCACAGAGCCCTGATCTACCGGCCTATGAAATATGGGGCTCCAGTATCGCCCATGGCGGCCGTGGCACCTCACCGTGCCGCAATAGTTTTGATTGGTGAGGCGTGCCGTGAAGACCTCTACCAAGCAGTGGGCTCGCATCTCCAAGCAAGCGTGGTTCCACACTTCTCTCTCCTGGCACAATCACGCATATCCCACATGGGAGGAGATCCTCCCGTGCACGAACAACGGTGATGTGGGAAGCTCGCGAGCTTCCGTGAATGTAGCTCCGATCATCTCCCGCGGCTCCCATGCCCATCTCGGAGGACTCCTGGACTCAGACCTTGACACAAAACACAAGGACCGACACCTGCATATTGCGCCGCTTAACTCCTAGCCACCATCATTTTAGACGTGTGGGACAAGGCCGAGGAGGGGCGGCAGATGGTGGAGGCCTGGCGCGCCTCCATCGCATATGAGATGTGGCGCCAAGGTTTTGTCATCGTCAATTATGACAACTCCGATGGCTCGGAGTGAAGCCGTAAGCGCCGCAATGAGCACCCCTAAGTCTGGTGATGTATCCTGAGCTAGCGATTAGGGCTTAGGAACTAGATAAATGGTTTAGTTCCCCTTTTGGATTGAGTTTGTAAATTACTAAGATCTATGAAGAACTAGTTCAAAAATCTGACACCAATTTTTTTATTTTAGATTTGCAGTTTATACTTGCAGATCTAATCCTATACCGCAAAAGTTGTTTGTAGTTTACCTCCTCAAAATAGGCTTTCACGTTGCTTTATACGAATCGCAAACGATGTTTATGATATTCCTATTTTGTAGGGTCTGCTAGAGATGTTCTTAGGACGATCATGATTGCACTAAGGAGTGGTAACCCGAACTATAGTTCCAGTGCCGATCTTCGGTCCATCCTCGATAATATGTTGTGTCACAGCTAGAATATCTCTTGATTGGCTAGTCTCAATATTTTTTTTTTCTGAAACTACAACAAAATATCAACAAACTTGTGAAGTTTCCTAGTTTCGTTGGGTTTGGCAAAATAGTTATCTTGGAATTTCCGAGCTAATTTCGGACGAAGTTCTAATTTAGTCAAACTTAAGACGAAATGATTCCAAATTGATTTTCAGATATTTGGAGATTTTAGAAATTCGGGATTTTTGGTTGTTCTCAAAAAGTTTCTCGAACCAAAATTCAGACCTCCGTAGCAGCTGCTGGATGACGGCTGACCCCCCGCCTCGATCCGGCTTCAGCGATCGCCTGATTCTCGCCATTTTGTTTCCACATGTAATGATGTAATCTACTCCAATCCCGTTTGGTGAAGTCTTGGGTGATACGCTGATGAGCTGATACGTGATCCTGCTGCTTATTTGATTTCTCCAACCACTGTCCTTGTTCCAGTGAGGTACTGAGGTGTGAGGTGGGACCTTCCATCCCCACAGGGATCAGCGAGACGATAACTGTCATAATCACGGGGCTATACAGATCGCCATGCGAGTTGGCCCCGACTGAATTAGGCACATGTGCAGCAGGGATGAGATCAACATGATCCTGAGGAGCAGGAGTATCAACCAGCGGCGTGGTACCTGAATTAGGCAGACCATGTATTGTTTAGGTGGTAATCCGAACTATAATGCACAGCCTTAATCCCACCACATACATGTGTCCAGAGGGCGGAAGGAAATACTACTCCTACTACACATTCATCGAGCGGTCCATCTTTCTGGAGGTGTCGTGTTTTAGAATTTGGAGGTGGTTAGACGGTGCCTCCAGCTTCAGTGATCGCCGGATTCTGGCGATCTACCATGTTTGGTCTTCGAACTGTGCACCCACCCAGACCACTCCACAATCCGTTCGTCCGGTGCCTCCGTCGCCGGCCGGGATAGTGGCACGCTGCATGCAGTTCCATGGCATCACACAAAACTGAGCGCAGTCTCATCCATCGTATCTCTGTACTATAGCAGCTATCTGTGGTAGCGCAATGCGACGCAAGAGCACACTTGGGTGGACTCGCCGGCTTTCTATAGTATGTACAAAGTATACGTACGTGTGCTCCCGCAAAACGCGACCGGCCTTCACCGCTTAATTTGCCCGATCTGATCCGCCGCATATACGTACGCCTGAACCAACAACCGGTGATAAGGAGGCCAGCGAGTGATGATGAGATAGCCTTGCTCGCATCACAGGCACAGCATACGAGGACGACAGTTTGGCCGCACGTCGCTGGCGCCAGCTGCGATAGCTGATGGGGGGCGGTGGATGGATACGGCCGTCCGGTAGCCGCCGATCGAAGGGCTGCTGGCTAGCACCGATCACCCGATGCGTGCGTGGCGACAAGCGTGGCTGCGAAGAGATTCGGCTTGTCCTCCCGCCGTTCGTCCCGTGGTTTGTTGGGTACGCGCCCAGTTCAAGGCAGAGATCATGTCATGCTTTCATCCAGCTCCTGCGCGAGCTGATGGAAATTGACCGGAATAGTCCGGCGGCTCGGCTGCGGCCGCTGCCCATCCCAACGAACAGTTGAGGAGCTCACAGACCACCCCGTACGTAAACAAGCTCCATGCCTCCGACCTGGCGAGCTGCTCGATCGCGTTATCATGCATGCTGACTCAGCTCCACGTGGTAGGAGACCACTTTGGCAATTTCCCCCTGCCTTCGTACGTCCGGCGTGGTCGCGTAGGCATTACTATTGGCCAGTACAGCCAGAGTGTTGGGGCGATGATAATTTACACTTATCAATGCAAGTCTCATGGTACTCGATCTGGATCTTATCATTGAGGTGCCGATCGATATGCGCTCCTGCTTCACATGACAGCCAATGCCATATATGTAGGTGCAGTCTGGTTGTTGGGCCGCTAAAATTAGTAGGAGAACACACGGATTTCATGCATGCCACGATCGGTCTGCTCCAGATCACTCCTGTACCACCGCATCTGCATGCATGGTGCGGCTCCACAGCTCGGACATGGCCGGAGGCCAGGTCGATCGACACAATACCACAACTACCTCAGGCGGAGCGCACACCGCCATCAATGGTGCGTGTACGAGGACTTGCACCGTACAGGCGATTTATTAACCAGTGCTCCCGGGCTCCCACCTCCAGTGGTTTGCATGCCATTACCCCCACGAACTACTACTACCAAGCTACAGTGCCGATATGCATCGATCCATCTTCGTCCTCGTGTGTTGTGTCACGTCGCAGAAGAATTCCTCTTACCGGCGGAAGCACAAAACGTCCACACCTCCATCCGTGGTGCACGCCAATCTTGAGGGAGTCTCACGATCCGGCCATGATTGCATCGCCCCTATCCTGTTGTATCACGCCACACAATTCATCCTTATGAGCGTAAGTTAGTGCCGTTCCGTGCTGCTCGTCAATCGTGTCGACCAATCAATCACCTTCCGTAGCTACCTAGCTTCCGCCGTCTTACCGTCTCGATTCATCCATCCAAATCATGCTCGGCCGTACAGCTCGTGTAAGTTGGAACTTTCGCATGGCTGGCGATGATAAGGATACGAGCTATCGAATGGATAGCCTCGCTCGCATCACAGCCCGACAGCTAACCTAGTCCTTCTCCATTGATCGTCGTACGTATCGGTCCAAGCCGCGCAAGTTGATGGGGAGCTTTCGCTGGCTGTTGGCCTAGCCTGGTCGGGACAAGGTACGTCTCCTCTCCTCCAAGGACTAAAACTTAACTCCCTGTCCAGCTGAGCAAAATAGATTCCTATAATTTTGAGGAGGAGTTAAAGAGTGGCCGACTATAGCCGATCGATCTCGGTGTCACTACAAGGATTACAGAGATAATAATTTCCAATATGAATCGATGTACCAAGGTATCACTATGAAGATCACTAGGACCACAAATATAGCAAATGTTTTTTTTACCTCGGTTGCGACGAGTTCGGCATTTCATCAACCACCACAAGGGTAGCAACTTGGACGCGCACATTTTGCGGCAGCCATCTTGCGAGCTGCCGCATGTATAGCTGTCGCCTCGCAAGCATTCCGCTCCGACATAGCTATCGGCGTCAAGCCCGGGGCCTTCCTCTTCTTCTTGTTGGCCTCCGCCTCGGTGAGAGCCTCCATGGACCACCGGAGCTACGGGCGGGCGACCAGCCTTTAAAGGTGTTACCCATCCGCTTCCGCAGCAAAGATGGCGATGCATGGGTCGATCCCGGTGGCGTCGAACCGGCAGGAAACTTCAGTGGGGGTGCGGAATCGTCTTGCGGTCCCATCGTGGCTGCTGGAAGGGTAAACAATGCCGCCGGTGATGAACGACGACCAATCTAGACGCCATTGTCAGGCGGGACGGTAGGAGAAAAAGAAGAGAGGTCCTAACCAAAACCATGGTCAAGTCTCGTCCTAACCAAAAAAATGGTCTCTGTCTGTACCAAGGTTTTTTTTTCTCGGTTAACATTTTTTACCGGAGGGCACCGGAATTAACGGTTACCGCGAAATCTCAGAAATCTCGGGAATTTGCCGAACGAATTATTTCAAACAAATTTTGAATTTAAATTTTTTGAACCTTAAAATAAAAATTAAACTATCCTCTGTACACTATAAGGCTCGCTAGGCAGAGTGGTTAGGCCAGAGTTCTTTTAACATGCCAGTCGCGGGTTCGAATTCCGTTGGAAAACATGGTACTTTTTTAAAATTTAGCCTAACAGATTGAGTAAACCTTGGTCAAATAAAAAGTTGTTGTGAGTAGAACTCGAACTCGCAACCTCGAAGGTTTAGAGGCTGATACTTACAACCACAACAGACCATTCTATGTGTAAATGAAAGCGTTCGTAAGTTAGTTAACCACGTTTTTTCTGACCTACAAATTCAAATCTAACCGAATTTTTTTATCCGGTAGGAGTGTTTCTCAGAGGGTAACGAGATTTCCGGTTTTCGGGGAGATTTCGGAAATCTCGGCCGAGAAAAAAATCCCTGGTCTGTACACAAATCCCTCACGACCTTTCCAGACAAAATATATATACACATTTTTAGAACCTAGGTATTGCGAAACCCGATTAAACTTACTCTGCTACTAAGATATATAGTTGCTCGTTCACTAAGTTACAAAAATGTCGGGAGGGAGGAGTTTCCTTTAGACTGTTCATATGAAACTTATAATTTTTTCTAAGCTACATACTTTTAAATTTAATTATGAAAAATTGAACGCATGTGGCATTCTCTACATGTAAAATAATTATTTGATTTTTTTAAGATTTAAAATATGAATTATTAGCCTGCACAGTAAACCAGGTTGGGTTCAGTTGGACCCGGGTGCCCGTGTGTATTTCTAAAAAAACAGAGGAAGAATCGGCCACATACTGACCGACCGAACTCCCGTCCATGTTTTTTTTTTGAAGGAACCCGTTCATGTTGTATGTTCGCTGGGTCTCACCTGCACACACGGGATTTTTTTAAGCAATGCAAAATACGTGCCATTTTTATTGAATAAGGAAATTTAATTTTTAGAAGATTTACAGACCGTCTCGGCTATAAGCCAAGATCAAATACTAGAAACAACTACTTTCGCAGTATTACATTACTTAGAGCCTTGGCTTAGAGCCTTGGCACCCGCTAGTGGTCACATTTTCGCCTCCCCTTTCATTTTCGCCACAAGCATAGTGAAGTGATGGACTTGTTACAGAATACCCTAGCATTTTCTTGTTGTTCTTGCCATCTAAATCTGGTACCATATGCATAAAAATATATTGTACTCCCTCCGGTCTCATTTAATTGACTCAGATTTAGTACAACTTTGTACTAAATCTAAGTCAATTAAAAAGGACCAGAGGGGTAGTAATTGTTGTGATATGCTAGATGTTCGTGACACACTACTGCCTGCTATTTGTAAATTAATTTCACATAATAATTGTGTAGTACTATTATTATTTGGAGGTATATGGAAGCACAAACCTATTTATTTAGATAAAAGGCTCGTACATAACGATTTAAATTAATAAAACCCTCGGGGTCAAATTACAACACCAATCGACGTTGGGGTTACCAGCTTACAAAATAAGCAAACAACAAGAGAAAAAGGACAATCCTCCGTGAACAGCTGCACAATTATCTCGTTATCGCTGTCCATCGCGGCAATCAGACGAACACCTTGGGGGCATGGCGATACTATCGCGGTGGCGGCGAGCTCTGTTCTGGGCAAAACGGCGGCTGTCAGTCGGGGGTGGCGGCCGTGTGGATGGACGGCGGTTCCTAGACAGTCAACGGTTTTTATTGCAAGCAGGGTGGGCGCAGCGGCGACGGTGGCGATCTAGAGGGGTGGGAGTCGGCTCGGACATGTGCAGGAGGTGGGAAAACGGTGTGTCTGGCTGCCAGGCGGAGCCCACACTCATTTTCAGACGTGCCGCTAGGTGCCGGCGCGCCCGATTCGCGCCCTTGGCGAAGGGGCTGGCACGCGGGGTTACCGGCGACTCTATTGGGCTCCAAAATTGGCCGGCGCTGTTTGGAGCGCACCGATGCAAACCCATTTTCACTATCGGGACCGGTATCCCGAGGCGCCGGTAGAGATGCTCTAATCGATCGATCGGAAGAGTCGAGAGAAACTGTCCTTTCTTGTGTATCTAACTTATCTAGAAGGTTCGTTTTGCAACTGGAAGGTCCCGGCCTCGGTCACGCCAGGATCAGTACGTTCGGTGAGGCTTGTCGCAACTCGCAAGCAACTAAATCAGGGTTTGGTGGTCTCCACATCAGCTTGAGAATGGATATTTATTGCAATTTTATGCATGGTTGTATATATAAGTCGATTGTGGATCTGTGCCTGGTCTTTCCTTTCATCAATTCAAAAGCCTTTCGGCAAAACTACCGCCACGCACTCTAGAATCTGAACAATGTGGCGATGATTAGAGGATGGACAGACTGACGGGTATAGGTCAAATCTACTGATAGCCTCCGTTCGTACCGTCCTAACGAAAAGCAAGGTACGTTTTTGTCAGCGGACGAAACGGCCCAGGTTCTCCCTTCCAGAAAAAAGAAGAAGACGAAGGATCGGCCACGTATACGTACTGAACTGATCGCCGAACTCCATGATGGCCCGTCCATGCTGTACGTACGCTCGATCTCGCCATTGGTACGTGGCGTGAGTGACGTGTACCTGCAATTGCAAGGTGTACAAACTTTAGACACGTGTGTAGACTGGACAGCCGGCCCCAACCTTGGACAAATTAGCGACCATGCTGCACGAGCCGAAATTAACTTGCGTTTGCCATCACCACGTATGAGCGACTAGATAGATAAACGATTTATTACTGTAGGTTGAGAGAGATAAACGTGCCATGTCTTCGCCGCATTCGACGTCGACTCGTCGTCTCGTCGACTACTCGAGATCCCAAGCTTCTCCAGCCGACACAAAGTGACAGACACGGATGCATCAAGTGCCAAAGCCTGGGCCCACTTACTAATGTCCCGGTCCTAGCTCGTAGTGCTAAAATATCACTGCTCTTGCAGCAGCACCTGAGATGAGGCCGTCGCGCAGCGCGCGGCACTGCTCGTCGAAACAGGTGACGTGTCGGAATAACGGCAAAACAGGAGATGAGTAGAATATGCCGTATGCATACAAGGTTTTAGTTCAGCTGATGATGTCACACCAACAACTTAGGACGATGATGCTGTGCTGACTGAGTTATTATTTATCGGTAGGTGTTTGGAACCAAGAGCTTCTTTTTTTGTTGTTGGTGACCTTGGCTTTACATGCTTGGATTGCTACGGAAAGCAGAACCAGATGGAGAGCATCTAAGTATCATCATAATGCTAGGTTAATTAACCCGCAAAAAAAAATGCTACTCCCTCCGGTTCTTTTTTAATTGACTCAGATTTAGTACAACTATGTACTAAATTTGAGTCAATTAAAAAGGAACGGAGGGAGTAGGTTAATTAGGTGCTCAATGTTTGGGGCAAGCTTTTTTTTTTCCTCGTCCCCTAGTAGAATAAATTTGGTGGACGGAGACACACAATGTCTCATGTGAATACAAGTACCGAGTCGTCAACCTCATGGTCCATCGTCGCTGGGCTGCTCAATGCATGTCCTGCAACACCAAGGACCATGAAATGGAGCTTACAACGTCGCGTCCGATTTTTCGCTGAAGAATAGCCGGTCAGGATTCCACGTCTCCTCTACGTCATACTCACCTCCATCCACGAATAAATGTGCTTATAAATAATTATCTAAATCAAGCTTTTCAACTTTCTTCGTTCATAAATAGATGTAATTTTTTTTTAAAATTTGGAACTCCAGATACAATCAAATCCAAGACATCTATTTATGAACATAGTTACTACATTCGATTAATTTTATAGAAAAGTGAAGCAACACGTATGATATCAAATTGGTATACCCGGCGTCGCCACTGTAGAGAGGGAGTAGTGTATGTTCTAATTATTAATGATTGAGAGTTATGGATCCCAAATCTAGTAGCGGATATCAAGATGGATCATGTGATCCTTTCAAAAATATTTGTGCGATAAATGATGTTACATTTCCTGTAAACTTAGTTGAAATTTTAATATTTGACTTAAGACAAAGGTATTTCTTAACGGAGGGAATACCACGCGGTAGCTTCTTAGACTAGCCACAATGGGAAGTATCATAGACTAGTATCATATATATGATACTAGTTTATGATACAACACATGCAATACTATTGTGGCTAGTTTTACGATGGAAAAAATAGCCGGTTGCAAGTTGCAGCAACACGTTCAAAGCAAGTGGGCAAGTGGTGGTCTCGTTCACGCTCTACTGCGGTACCATAGAGTTCACCACGGTTACTGTTCATACACCACGGTGAACAGTGAATTGGAGGGCTCACAACAGATAAGGTCAGGTTTGTTGTTCACCACGGTTACTGTTCATTCGCCACGATGAATAGTGAATTGGAGGGCTCACGACACTGGTAGAAAAATAGGCTTCCGTCCAGCCCCATAAGTCGCGAAGCTATAGGAACCGCGACTAATGGGACCTTTAGTCGCGGTTCGGGAGGCGAACCGCGACCAAAGGCCTGGGCCCAGGGCGCTCGGTGGCCAGCTGGTGCACGTGGGGGGCTTTAGACGCGGTTGGCCTGGCCAACCGCGCCTAAAGGTGCCCGAAGGCCTTTAGTCGCGGTTGGCCAGGCCAACCGGGACTAAAGCCCTTCCCCTATATATACCCATCCAGCAGCCAACACTTAGCCATTTGGAGCCATTCTCTTCACAAACTTCACAAGTGGGTGTTAGGTTTGCTTTTGGTTCCTCTTATGCACATAAGGTGTTTGATGAAATGCCCCAAGAGCATGAAACAAACATGATATGAAGTGTTGGAGCCACACTTGACCTTTCTCATTTATTTTTTCCTCCTCGATCGCGGTTAGCAACTTGAACCTTTGATGTGTCATTGATAAAATATGCATGTGTGTAGTTCATTGTTTAATTTATATTGTTTATAGCTAGTTAGTTTAACAAATGCATGATGGTTAATTATATATTTTATATTATAATAATGCAGATGAATCGGCAATCGATGTACGGTAACCGACTCTCCGGCGAGTTCACTACGGGTTTGAAAGATTTTCTCGTAGTGGCTAATGCGAACAAGCAGGGGGGTTTTGTTATCTGTCCATGTGTTAACTGTAAGAATCAGAAGGGTTACTCTTCCTCAAGAGATGTTCACATGCACCTGCCGGCACGGTTGCATGCCAAGCTCTAATTGTTGGACCAAGCATGGAGAAAGAGGGGTTATAATGGAAGAAGATGAAGAAGGGGATGATTTCATCGATGAAAGCTATCTTGCTCATTTCGGTGATACTTTCATGGAGGATGCTGAAGGTGAAGGGGAAGGTGAAGGGGAAGGTGAAGAAGAGGCACGTGATGACCCCGTTGATGATCTTGGTCGGACCATTGCTGATGCACGGAGACGCTGCGAAACTGAAAAGGAGAGGGAGAATTTGGATCGCATGTTAGAGGATCACAGGAAGGCGCTGTACCCCGGATGCGATGATGGTCTGAAAAAGCTGGGCTGCACACTGCGGATTTGCTGAAATGGAAGGCACGAGCAGGTGTAGCTGACTCGGCATTTGAAAACTTGCTGAAAATGTTGAAGAATATGTTTCCAAAGAATAACGAGTTGCCCGCCGATGCGTACGAAGCAAAGAAGGTTGTCTGCCCTCTAGGTTTAGAGGTTCGAAGATACATGCATGCATCAACGATCGCATCCTCTACCGCGGTGAATACGAGAATTTGAATGAATGCCCGGTATGCACCGCATTGCGTTATAAGATCGAGGCGATGACCCTGGTGACGATGTTGAGGGCCGAGAAACCCGTGAAGAGGGTTCCCGCCAAGGTGATGTGGTATGCTCCTATAATACCACGGTTGAAACGTCTGTTCAGGAACAAAGAGCATGCCAAGTTGTTGCGATGGCACAAAGAGGACCGTAAGTCGGACGGGGAGTTGAGACACCCCGCAGATGGAACGCAATGGAGAAAGATCGATAGAGAGTTCAAAGATTTTGCAGCTGACGCAAGGAACATAAGATTTGGTCTAAGTACGGATGGCATGAATCCTTTTGGCGAGCAGAGCTCCAGCCATAGCACCTGGCCCGTGACTCTATGCATCTACAACCTTCCTCCTTGGTTGTGCATGAAGCGGAAGTTTATTATGATGCCAGTGCTCATCCAAGGTCCAAAGCAACCCGGCAACGACATCGATGTGTACCTAAGGCCATTAGTTGATGAACTTTTACAGCTGTGGGGCAGACCTGGTGTCCGTGTGTGGGATGAGCACAAAGAAGAGGAATTTGACCTACGAGCGTTGCTTTCGTAACCATCAACGATTGGCCTGCTCTTAGTAACCTTTCGGGACTGTCAAATAAGGGATACAATGCATGCACGCACTGCTTACATGAGACTGAAAGTGTACATTTGCCAAATTGTAAGAAGAACGTGTACCTTGGGCATCGACGATTTCTTCCGAAAGGTCATCCAGTAAGAAAGAAAGGCAAGCATTACAACGGCAAGGCAGATCACCGGCCGAAGCCTGCGGAACACACTGGTCTTTGAGGTATTTGATATGGTCAAGGATTTGAAAGTCATCTTTGGAAAGGGTCTGGCGGACAATCGGTTCGAAGGGAGCTGACAGACACGCAGCCATGTGGAAGAAGAAATCTATATTCTGGGAGCTAGAATATTGGAAAGTCCTAGAAGTCCGCTCTGCAATCGACGTGATGCACGTTACGAAGAATATTTGCGTGAACCTCCTAAGCTTCTTGGGCGTGTATGGGAAGACAAATGATACAAAGGAAGCACGGCAGACCGACAAAGTTTGAAAGACCCTGATGACCGGCATCCGGAACGGTTTCAAGGTCGTGCCAGCTACGCTCTGACCAAAGAAGAGAAGGTCATCTTTTTTGAATGCCTGAGCAGTATGAAGGCCCCGTCTGGATTCTCGTCCAATATAGAGGGAATAATAAACATGGCAGAGAAAAAGTTCCAAAACCTGAAGTCTCCACGACCGCTTGCAGTGATTATGACGCAATTGCTTCCGATTGCTTTGAGGGGCTCTGTAGGAAAATGTTCGAGTAGCCATTGTGAAGCTATGTGCATTCCTCAATGCAATCTCTCGAGAAGGTAATCAATCCGGAAGTTCTACCACGGTTACGTAACGATGTGATCCAATGTCTTGTCAGTTTCGAGTTGGTGTTCCCGCCATCCTTCTTCAATATTATGACGCACCTCCTGGTTCACCTAGTCGATGAGATTTCCATTCTCGGTCCTGTATTTCTACACAATATGTTCCCCTTCGAGAGGTTCATGGGAATATTAAAGAAATATGTTCGTAACCGTGCTAGGCCAGAAGGAAGCATCGCCAAGGGCTATGGAAATGAGGAGGTAATTGAGTTTTGTGTTGACTTTGTTCCTGACCTTAAGCCGATTGGTCTTCCTCGATCGCGGCACGAGGGGAGACTAAGTGGAAAAGGCACGATCGGAAGGAAATCAACGATATGTATGGACGGCCATTCTCTCGATTGAAGCACACCACACGGTTCGACCAATTCTAGCTTGGTGGCTCCGTACTTTGAGAAACACAAGAATATTTTACGCTCGGACAACCACAGGAAGCTTTGAATCCTGGATTAGGAAGGCCCACATGGAGACTTTCGGCGATTGGTTGAGAAAACATTTAATGAATGACGATCATGTTGTAGATCAATTGTACATGTTGGCCAAGACACCATCTTCGACTATAACGACTTTCCAAGGGTACGAGATAAATGGGAATACATTTTACACGATCGCCCAAGATAAAAAGAGCACCAACCAAAACAGTGGTGTCCGCTTTGATGTAGCAACCGAGAATGGGCAAAAGGTCACATATTATGGTTACATAGAGGAGATATGGGAACTTGACTATGGACCCTCCTTTAGGGTCCCTTTGTTCCGGTGCAAATGGTTCAAGCTAACGAGGAGGTGGGGTAAAGGTGGACCAGCAATACGGAATGACAATGGTGGATTTCAACAATCTTGGTTACCTTGACGAACCATTCGTCCTAGCGAAAGATGTCGCTCAGGTTTTCTATGTGAAGGACATGAGTAGCAAACCGAGGAAACAGAAAGATAAGAAAACGATCAGTACATCATGCGATGATCCAAAGCGCCACATTGTTCTTTCAGGGAAAAGAAACATCGTGGGAGTGGAGGACAAGACAGACATGTCAGAAGATTATAATATGTTTGCTGAAATTCCGCCCTTCAAAGTGAACACCGACCCAAGCATTAAGTTAAATGATGAGGATGCTCCATGGATACGGCACAATCGTAAGCAAGCAGGGACACAAGGAAAGAAATGATGTGTAATAATTTATTGTACCAAACTTTGTTGAATGGATCATGTGAATTATATTACCCGTGATGTGTTTGGTGCCCATTTTCGAATGATTCAATTGACTCGAGATAGCACTGATGATACATGAAATTTGGAGTGATTCAGTCATACTCCTGCCTAGGCGTATAATATGCATACTCGTAGTCTTCATAGCCGCCGTCGTTGAAATGGTAGTCGTCGCCTTCTAAGATACCGCCGTCGACGTCGCTGCTGTCTTCGCTGTCGTCGGGCGGCGCTCGTGGCTCGAATCGAGGGTAGCGCAGCGGGGATATCGCCGGCCGTGATGTAGTCCATGACGCTCTGCGAGTCCGGCCGTACCACCATAGCCGACGGCCGGCCTCGTGGAAGTTTCCGGAGGCGGACCGTCCTCCTCATACAGCGAGCGCCCTCTCACGCCGATTGATGAAGAAGGCGTCCCAAGTATGCTGGTTATCGGGATGCCAGGGATTCATCCGCTGCTCCGTCGTGAGGTCGAGGTAGTAGTGGTTCGTGATGGCCGCCGGCGCGCGGTACCACGAGGACGGGAGGGACCGGCACGCCGCCGGTGCTTAGGCTCCGGCCGTCGGGGACGCGGTAGCCGGTGGGCAAGGGTAGTTCGAGGCGCAAAGCTCCTCCACTGCCGGTAGGTTAGAGTGGGTGCGGTGGAAGCCATGAGAGAGTGATGAGAGATTGTAGAGATGTGATAATGCTGGCCAAGCCGGGCTACCTATATGTAGTGACAAATGGCGGGAAAAATGGGAGCGGGAAGACAGGAGGCGGGAAGAAAGAGGCGGGAAGAAATTGGCGGGAAGAAGAGGCGGGAAGAAAGTGGCGGGAAGAAAGAGGCGGGAAGAAAGAGGCGGAAAGAAAGTGGCGGGAAGAAAGAGGTGGGAAGAAAGTGGTGGGAAGAAATAGACGGGAAGAAAGAGGCGGGAAGAAAGTGGTGGGAAGAAAGAATTTTTTGATATATTATTTTTCTAATTTTTTTGATATATTATTTGTATTTTTAAGAATTTGAATTGAATTAGTTTTATTTTCTAAATTTTTTGATATATTATTTGTATTTTTAACATTTTGAATTGAATAAGTTTTATTTTTCTGAATTTTTTTGATATATTATTTGTATTTTTAACATTTTGAATTGAATTAGTTTTATTTTTCTGAATTTTTTGATATATTATTTGTATTTTAAGATTTTGAATTGAATTAGTTTTATTTTTCTGATTTTTTTGATATATTATTTGTACTTTTAACATTTTGAATTGAATAAGTTTTACTTTTCTGATTTTTTTGATATATTATTTGTATTTTTAACATTTTGAATTGAATTAGTTTTATTTTTCTGAATTTATTGATGTATTATTTGTATTTTTAAAATTTTGAATTGAATTTGTTTTATTTTTCTGAATTTTTTGATATATTATTTGTATTTTTAAGATTTTGAATTGAATTAGTTTATTTTTATGAATTTATTGATGTATTATTTGTATTTTTAAAATTTTGAATTGAATTAGTTTTATTTTTCTGAATTTATTGATGTATTATTTGTATTTTCAAGATTTTGAATTGAATTAGTTTTATTTTTATGAATTTATTGATGTATTATTTGTATTTTTAAAATTTTGAATTGAATTAGTTTTGTTTTTCTGAATTTATTGATGTATTATTTGTATTTTCAACATTTTGAATTGAATTAGTTTTATTTTTCTAAATTTTTTGATATATTATTTGTATTTTTAAAATTTTGAATTGCATTAGTTTTATTTTTCTGATTTTTTTGAGATATTATTTGTATTTTAAAATTCTGAAATTAAAAAGTATTTTGAAAAAAGACCTTTAGTCGCGGTTGGCCGACTAATGGTCCTTCCCGCGAGAAACCGAAAAACCGGCGAAAAAACACTTTAGTCGCGGTTGGGGTCACCAACCGCGACTAAAGGGTACCCTTTAGTCGCGGTTGGTGACCCCAACCGCGACTAAAGGCTGCTACCTATATATTTGCGCGCGGCGCTGAGCGGTTCGATTCTTCGTCTTCCTCGCTCTCGACGCCGCCGGCACGCCCGACGCCGCCAACGACGCCACCACCTCGCCGTCTCTCACCGTGCCGCCTCGCCGGGCGTCGCTCGCCCACGCCGCCGCCTCGCCGAGCACGTCGCTCGCCGCGCCGCACGCCTCGCCGTGCGTCGCTCTCGCCTCGGCCGTGCGCCTCGCCGAGAACGTCGCTCGCCGCGCCGCCGCCTCTACGCCGTTTCCCCGCAGAACGCCTCGCCTCTACGTCCCCAGACCGCCGCCGCTGCGCCGCCGCCACCTCACGCGCCGTGCCCCCTCTCCCCCTCTGCATGTCGCCGGGAACGCCCCATGCCGATCATCGCCATTGGCGAGCTCCGCGCCGCCGACGAAATTTCGGCCGGGCGCCGCCCGTTTAGTCCCCAGGACGCCGTCCATCTGGACCGTCCAGATCGCCCACGATCTGACGGCCACAGCCCTTCTAGGGGCGATCCGCGTGATCCCCCTCGCAGCCAATCGCGTTGCGCCTCGTCGCCTGCACAGTCAGCCCCCAGTCAAAAGCAATCAAACATTGTTTAAATTCCAGATTTGTTGTCCAAACTTGTAAAATTCGTATAAAATCAACCGTAGGGCCAAATTTTGTAAATTTTATACTTTCGGAAAGCTTACAATCTGTAGAACACCATTATGCCATAATATAGCATATGTACTGTGTTAGATTTCGCGTCAAAATTCAAGTAGAGAAATAGACCAGATTACACTATAAAATTTGTATAAAATAATCTACTGGTCCAAATTTGATGATTTTTTACTTTCTGGAATCCTCAGAACATGTACTTCAACTTGGTATAGGATTTGTACAACCTTGATACGTGCACAAACTTGCTTTAGTAAAATCTATCCGAATCAGTAATTCGAAGATAATTCAAATTCTATAAATCGTTTTCGAATAATTCCAATTGCACTACTTTTGTATTACTGTAACCTATCCAGGGAGGTCAAACTCATATTTTTATAACACATAATGCTTGCAGTAGCTAATTATTAAGATTGTATATGTTAAGTAGATACTCGAATAATGGTTTTTCTAAATCAAACTAAAAGTCCAGAATATTTTAGTGATATGACACATATCAGAGAGCACATAATGCAACACTTGCACACCACCTCTTTTGTGAAATTAAATCGTCCGCATACACATCTAATACGCGTCCCCCCTCTCGCCTCCCTCGTCGCCCTCTCGGTCACGCGGTCACCGCCACAGCCCCCCTTTCGCCACCGCCACCGCCCTTTCGCCACCGCCACCGTTCTCTCGGTCACGCGGTCACTGCGTCCCCCCTCTCGCCTCCCTCGTCGCCCTCTCTCTTTATATGTAGAAGAGATATGATAATGCATATACACAATTAATTTGTTTTGACTACATGTTTTCAGGACTGACATATGGCGGACGATAGAGCTGACCCGATTATGGACAACTATGATCCGGACGCTGAAGACCATATTTTCGGCATCATAAAAGGCGATATTCTATATGTGCCGACCGGACAAGAAGAAGATGATATCTCTTCTTATCTGAACCTTGAGGGTGAAGATGAAGGGCGCCGTCAGCAAGATGATGCCGAAGAAACGTCCATAAACGACGATCTTCAATTGGAAGTAGCAACCACCTCCGGCGCCGAGGTATATATATACATAGAGCTCTGGTGATACAAACTAACTGATTTGAATAAATATGTGTGTACTAACGCGCGCGACTCTCTTTCTTATTTTAGCCCTCGGCCGGATCGTCGAAACAATCGAGTACGTCGTCAAAGCGTGGCGCAACCAAGACGATGAAACCAGGAGAAACATGCACCATCGAGGTTGTCGAGGAAGCAACCGGCAGGCCGCTGGAGCCCCGCAAGAACGCCACCAAGTTTATCAGCCAATGCGGAGCCGTTGTTAGAGACAACGTCTCGATCACCGTACAGGAGTGGAATGAGCCAAAGAAGGCACGTCTTGGTTTCACTTTTGTCGATAAGAGAACAAAAAAAGATTGCTTCAACAAGCTTATGGAACATTTCGTTCTACCTCCGGAATACCGCAAATACGATGAGAAGGGTAACAAGATTGAGGAAAACAAGGAGAGGTGCAAGCTAGTCAAACAGTTCGCTCTTTCTAAGATGTCCAACGCATTCCGGAAATACAAGCAAAATCTAGCCCATGACTTTGTCAAGCAGGGCAAGACTCCGGATTTCAAAGGACAATATGAGAAACTGCAACATGATTGGCCAGAATTTGTGAAGCAAAAGAAATCGGAGTAGTTCCTTGAAATATCGAAAAAAATAAGGATAATGCGGCCAAGAAGGAGTACAATCATATTATGGGGCCAGGAGGGTATCGCTTTTGGCAGCCTAGGTGGGAGAAGATGGAGAACGAGCTGAGGGCGCGAGGAATCCGTCAGTGCACGGAGGGATGGGACCCAAGGGCCAAAAGATGGTGGTACGGGCATGGGGGATCGCTGAACCCGGAGACGGGGAGTGTGTTTATCGGGGCAAAATAATTAAACCCACCCAAAAGCTTATTGAGGCAATGAGGGATGCTCAAGAGGGGAGGATCAAGTTCAACAGAGAGAACGACGCCCTGACAAAAGCCCTCGGGAATCCTGAACACGGAGGACGTGTACGAGGCATGGGGCACATTCCGTGGAAAGTAGGGTTCCCCCAGAACGATGACCCTTACGGTTACAGAAGCCGTAAGAGAAAGATGGATCGGGAAGCAGATGTTGTGGCGCGGTTGGCATCGGAAATGGATGTCATGAAGAAAACCGTGAGTGTACTAGTAGCCGAAAGAGATGCAGCTCGGGCGCAGCATGAAGATCATCCATTGGATCTCGGAAGCCAGCAGCGGAGAAGCAGCGTGGCTTCCGCGGAGGCCCCACCGGCTGGTGCACCGACGATCGAAATTACTGCACCGGAGCCTCTGGTGGTCGAAATTACTGCACCGGAGCCTCCTCGCTACCCCGTGGACGATATAAAGGAGATGAAAGCATGGCATCTGTATTATCCTATCGGGAACATGTCCATGAAGGTAGCCATCGGCAGTTCTTTACCACCTGGAGCACTCCACCACAACAACCCCATTCAAGATGGCTATGCTCGTGTCACGGTGGAGGACATAGTCCAAGGGTTTGAGGACCTGGACATTGACATTGCTACACCTGAAGGGGCGACAAGACTTGGAGATGTCAAGCGCCAGTTCATTCTATGGCAGAAGAAGTTTATCAAGTTTCCAGGCGAGGCGCCATCAAGTCCACCCCCCTACGGTGGTGGTGGTGGCGGCGGTGGCGGTGGTGGTGGTGGTGCTTCACCTACACCTCCTTCACGTCAGCCGACGCCGCCCCCCAATTCACCTCCGGAGGGTAAGCAGCCGCCGGCCCCTAGTCCGCCCCGGGCGGGTGCGACGCCGCCCCAATCCACCTCCGGCGAAGAAGCGACGACGATCTGGATTATTAACCCGGACCCTTACGTACCTAAGAAAACAAAGGTACCGGAGCCATCACTGAAGCCTCTCCCCACGAGGCCTTGGGAACGTAGTGCCGAGGAAGTCGAGGCGGCCGCGACTGCTGATTTAGAGAAATGGAAGGCGGCCTGCAAGAAGAAAAGAGAGCCCGAGCCCAAGCCAGTATTTTCTGATGAGCAAAAGAAGTGGGCTAAGTCATTTTTGAACGCACCGTCCCAAGCCGCGAAGAATCTGCCTGACGACTATGCACGTGAACTAAAGAATCAGGCACGCATGTTCAAGGAGAAGAATGAGGAGGCCGATAAAGCGGAATTACAAAGTGCACAAAGCGGGAAACGAGTTGTTGCCCAGCTCGGGGAACAAAGTAAACAATCGATTGCCCCGCTTATAGTGACAGCCGCCGGTCCGGATGCCCCCGAAATCATAGAAGCTGCGGCAAAGACAGGGATTGACCGTAACGAGTGCCGAGAGAACAAGCGGCCAACTTAGGTATTACTCTTCGTGAACCGTTAGGCCTTGATAAGGCGCCGGTGAAGGAGGTAGTACTTACATATGTGAAGAATGGGCCTCTCGTCGAGCTGCGCGAGAAGAGGATCTACCTCCACAAATGAAAGGTCTGCTGAACTGGTACAAGGGTTACATAAAACATAAAAACGCCAAAGATTATATTTATGCGGAAGTTGGATATGAGCATCACTTCAAACAATACTACGTACAAATTCATCCGAGTGAATTGTTCCAGCTTTTCAATCTGCGCGAGCTCGACAAATCTATCATCGGTTGCTACGTTACGTAAGTGATTTATTTCTACCCCATCTCGTTCATATTGCACTGCACTATATATATATATATATATATATATATATATATATATATATATATATATATATATATATATATATATATATGTCCTAACTATATTGTTGTGTCCGCTATTATACATGCAGATTGAAGATTAAGGAATGCAGAGTAAGGAGCATCCATGATGTTGGGTTCATTGACCCATACATCGTTAATGGATATATGTTAAAGCATCACCCCGCCGACGTGGAGAAAAGACCTGTGGCGGTTTCTTGATAAGCAGGAACTCAAAAGTGATATTCTATTTCCTTACCATTTTGGGTGAGTGTTTATGTCTTGAGCACATTCTCTTTTGTTTACTCCATGCATGGTATGTGGCCGGCTAATCGATGAGTTATGCATGACGTATTGTGCATGTATCGTGTCCGCAGGTTCCACTGGATTCTGCTAGTAATTAAAGTTGACAAATCAGAATGTATCGTCCACGACTCTCTGAATATAGATAAGGCAGAGTGGGCCGACATGAGACAAATGATTCAAAAGTAATTGTTTTCATTCATTTGCGCTCTATATCGATCGGCCTATTTCGTTCGTTTCCTAATTAAGCTTCAAGTAATTAACTAATAACTCTCTTGTTCATTTAATTTTCTTTGCCTCGTAGGGTTTGGAGACGGTTCTCAGATACAAAGGTCGGTGAATTCAAAAAAGAGCTAAATTTCATGCGGTCAAAGGCTAAGAATGGTAGCGATATGCAGCCACCGGGAACCAATCTGTGTGGATACTATGTCTGTGAGATGATCCGGAGATACACCTCTGAGCGTGTTTGATACGTCTCCAACGTATCGATAATTTCTTATGTTCCATGCCACATTATTGATGTTATCTACATGTTTTATGCACACTTTATGTCATATTCGTGCATTTTCTGGAACTAACCTATTAACAAGATGCCGAAGTGCCGATTCTTTGTTCTGCTGTTTTTGGTTTCAGAAATCCTAGTAAGGAAATATTCTCGGAATTGGACGAAATCAACGCCCAGGGTCCTATTTTGCCACGAAGCTTCCAGAAGTCCGAAGAGGAGACGAAGTGGGGCCACGAGGTGGCCACACCCTAGGGCGGCGCGGCCTGGCCCTTGGCCGCGCGGCCCTGTGGTGTGGGGCCCTCGTGCCGCCTCCTGACCTGCCCTTCCGCCTACTTAAAGCCTCCGTTGCGAAACCCCAGTACCGAGAGCCACGATACGGAAAACCTTACAGAGACGCCGCCGCCGCCGATCCCATCTCGGGGGATCCAGGAGATCGCCTCCGGCACCCTGCCGGAGAGGGGAATCATCTCCCGGAGGACTCTACGCCGCCATGGTCGCCTCCGGAGTGATGAGTGAGTAGTCTACCCCTGGACTATGGGTCCATAGCAGTAGCTAGATGGTTGTCTTCTCCCCATTGTGCTTCATTGTCGGATCTTGTGAGCTGCCTAACATGATCAAGATCATCTATCTGTAATTCTATATGTTGCGTTTGTTGGGATCCGATGAATAGAGAATACTTGTTATGTTGATTATCAAAGTTATGTCTATGTGTTGTTTATGATCTTGCATGCTCTCCGTTACTAGTAGATGCTCTGGCCAAGTAGATGCTTGTAACTCCAAGAGGGAGTATTTATGCTCGATAGTGGGTTCATGCCTCCATTGATATCTGGGACGATGTGAGAAAGTTCTAAGGTTGTGGATGTCTTTGTTGCCACTAGGGATAAAACATTGGTGCTATATTCAAGGATGTAGTTACTGATTACATTACGCGCAATACTTAATGTAATTGTCTGTTGTTAGCAACTTAATACTGGAGGGGGTTCGGATGATAACCTGAAGGTGGAATTTTTAGGCATAGATGCATGCTGGATGGCGGTCTATGTACTTTGTCGTAATGCCCAATTAAATCTCACTATACTCATCATAATATGTATGTGCATGGTCATGCCCTCTTTATTTGTCAATTGTCCAACTGTAATTTGTTCACCCAACATGCTGTTTATCTTATGGGAGAGACACCTCTAGTGAACTGTGGACCCCGGTCCAATTCTCTATACTGAAATACAATCTACTGCAATACTGTTCTACTATTTTCTGCAAACAATCATCTTCCACACAATACGGTTAATCCTTTGTTACAGCAAGCCGGTGAGATTGACAACCTCACTGTTTCGTTGGGGCAAAGTACTTTGGTTGTGTTGTGCAGGTTCCACGTTGGCGCCGGAATCCCTGGTGTTGCGCCGCACTACATCCAGCCGCCATCAACCTTCAACGTGCTTCTTGGCTCCTCCTGGTTCGATAAACCTTGGTTTCTTTACGAGGAAAACTTGCTGTGCGCATCATACCTTCCTCTTGGGGTTCCCAACGAACGTGTGAGTTACACGCCATCAAGCTCTTTTTCTGGCGCCGTTGCCGGGGAGATCAAGACACGCTGCAAGGGGAGTCTCCACTTCTCAATCTCTTTACTTTGTTTTTGTCTTGCTTAGTTTTATTTACTACTTTGTTTGCTGCACTAAATCAAAATACAAAAAAATTAGTTGCTAGTTTTACTTTATTTGTTATCTTGTTCAAAAACACAAAAAAATTAGTTACTTGCATTTACTTTATCTAGTTTGCTTTATTTACTGTTGCTAAAATGGCCAACCCTGAAAATACTAAGTTGTGTGACTTCACAACCACAAATAATAATGATTTCTTATGCACACCTATTGCTCCACCTACTACTACAGCAGAATTCTTTGAAATTAAACCTGCTTTACTGAATCTTGTTATGCGAGAGCAATTTTCTGGTGTTAGTTCTGATGATGCTGCTGCCCATCTTAATAATTTTGTTGAACTATGTGAAATGCAAAAGTATAAAGATGTAGATGGTGACATTATAAAATTAAAATTGTTCCCTTTCTCATTAAGAGGAAGAGCTAAAGATTGGTTGCTATCTCTGCCTAAGAATAGTATTGATTCATGGACTAAATGCAAGGATGCTTTTATTGGTAGATATTATCCCCCTGCTAAAATTATATCTTTGAGGAGTAGCATAATGAATTTTAAACAATTAGATACTGAACATGTTGCTCAAGCTTGGGAAAGAATGAAATCTCTGGTTAAAAATTGCCCAACCCATGGACTGACTACTTGGATGATCATCCAAACCTTCTATGCAGGACTAAATTTTTCTTCACGGAATTTATTGGATTCAGCTGCTGGAGGTACCTTTATGTCCATCACTCTTGGTGAAGCAACAAAGCTTCTTGATAATATGATGATCAATTACTCTGAATGGCACACGGAAAGAGCTCCACAAGGTAAGAAGGTAAATTCTGTCGAAGAAACCTCTTCCTTGAGTGATAAGATTGATGCTATTATATCTATGCTTGGGAATGATAGGACAAATGTTGATCCTAATAATGTTCCGTTAGCTTCATTGGTTGCACAAGAAGAACATGTTGATGTGAACTTCATTAAAAATAATAATTTCAGCAACAATGCTTACCGGAACAATTCTAGTAACAACTATAGGCCATATCCTTATAATAATGGCAACGGCTATGGTAATTCTTATGGGAATTCTTACAATAATAATAGGAACACACCCCCTGGACTTGAAGCCATGCTTAAAAAATTTATTAGTACACAAACTGCTTTTAACAAATCTGTTGAAGAAAAGCTTGGGAAAATTGATATACTTGCTTCTAAAGTCGATAGTCTTGCTGCTGATGTTGATCTTTTGAAATCGAAAGTTATGCCTAATGAAAATCATCATAACAAAATTACTACTACAGCAAATGCCATTCAAGTTAGAATTAATGAGAATATAAGATTAATGGCTGAACTGCGTGCTAGGTGGGATAGAGAAGAAAATGAAAAACTAGCTAAAGAAAAGAATGTAGCTAAAGTTTGGACTATTACCACCACTTGTAATGCTAATGCTACACATGTTGCTGCACCTCCTACTATTAATAATAAAAGAATTGGTGTTAGCAATGTTTCCACTTCTAATGCAAAGCACGAGAAACTGCCTAAAACTGCTAAAACTGCTGAAATTGTCTGTGATAAAGCTGCTGAAATTTTTTCCAACATTGGGGATGATGATCCCATTGCTTTAGATTATAATGGTTTGAATTTTGATGATTGCCACATCTCTGAAGTTATAAAGTTCTTGCAAAAACTTGCTAAAAGTCCTAATGCTAGTGCTATAAATTTGGCTTTCACGCAACATATTACAAATGCTCTCATAAAAGCTAGAGAAGAGAAACTAGAGCGCGAAGCCTCTATTCCTAAAAAGCTAGAGGATGGTTGGGAGCCCATCATTAAGATGAAGGTTAAAGATTTTGATTGTAATGCTTTATGTGATCTTGGTGCAAGTATTTCTGTTATGCCTAAGAAAATTTATAATATGCTTGACTTGCCACCGCTGAAAAATTGTTATTTGGATGTTAATCTTGCTGATCATTCTACAAAGAAACCCTTGGGGAAAGTTGATAATGTTCGCATTACCGTTAACAATAACCTTGTCCCCGTTGATTTTGTTGTCTTGGATATTGAATGCAATGCATCTTGTCCCATTATATTGGGAAGACCTTTTCTTCGAACTGTTGGTGCTATCATTGATATGAAGGAAGGTAATATTAAATATCAATTTAGTCTCAAGAAAGGTATGGAACACTTCCCTAGAAAGAGAATGAAGTTACCTTTTGATTCTATTATTAGAACAAATTATGATGTTGACACTTCGTCTCTTGATAATACTTGATACACACTTTCTGCGCCTAGCTGAAAGGCGTTAAAGAAAAGCGCTTATGGGAGACAACCCATGTTTTTACCTACAGTACTTTGTTTTTATTTTGTGTCTTGGAAGTTGTTTACTACTGTAGCAACCTCTCCTTATCTTAGTTTAGTGTTTTGTTGTGCCAAGTAAAGTCGTTTATAGTAAAGTTCATACTAGATTTGGATTACTGCGCAGAAACAGATTTCTTTGCTGTCACGAATCTGGGCTGTATTCTCTGTAGGTAACTCAGAAAATTATGCCAATTTACGTGAGTGATCCTCAGATATGTACACAACTTTCATTCAATTTGAGCATTTTCATTTGAGCAAGTCTGGTGCCTCGATAAAATTCGTCAATACGAACTGTTCTGTTTTGACAGATTCTGCCTTTTATTTCGCATTGCCTCTTTTGCTATGTTGGATGAATTTCTTTGATCCATTAATGTCCAGTAGCTTTATGCAATGTCCAGAAGTGTTAAGAATGATTGTGTCACCTCTGAACATGTTAATTTTTATTGTCGCTAACCCTCTAATGAGTTGTTCTAAGTTTGGTGTGGAGGAAGTTTTCAAGGATCAAGAGAGGAGTATGATGCAACATGATCAAGGAGAGTGAAAGCTCTAAGCTTGGGGATGCCCCGGTGGTTCACCCATGCATATTCTAAGAAGACTCAAGCGTCTAAGCTTGGGGATGCCCAAGGCATCCCCTTTTTCATCGACAACATTATCAGGTTCCTCCCCTGAAACTATATTTTTATTCCATCACATCTTATGTGCTTTGCTTGGAGCGTCGGTTTGTTTTTGTTTTTTGTTTTGTTTGAATAAAATGGATCCTGGCATTCACTTTATGGGAGAGAGACACGCTCCGCTGTAGCATATGGACAAGTATGTCCTTAGCTTCTACTCATAATATTCATGGCGAAGTTTCTTCTTCGTTAAATTGTTATATGGTTGGAATTGGAAAATGATACATGTAGTAATTGCTATAATGTCTTGGGTAATGTGATACTTGGCAATTGTTGTGCTCATGTTTAAGCTCTTGCATCATATGCTTTGCACCCATTAATGAAGAAATACATAGAGCATGCTAAAATTTGGTTTGCATATTTGGTTTCTCTAAGGTCTAGATAATTTCTAGTATTGAGTTTGAACAACAAGGAAGACGGTGTAGAGTCTTATAATGTTTACAATATGTCTTTTATGTGAGTTTTGCTGCACCGGTTCATCCTTGTGTTTGTTTCAAATAGCCTTGCTAGCCTAAACCTTGTATCGAGAGGGAATACTTCTCATGCATCCAAAATACTTGAGCCAACCACTATGCCATTTGTGTCCACCATACCTACCTACTACATTGTATTTTTCCGCCATTCCAAAGTAAATTTCTTGAGTGCTACCTTTAAAACTCCATCATTCACCTTTGCAATATATAGCTCATGGGACAAATAGCTTAAAAACTATTGTGGTATTGAATATGTAATTATGCACTTTATCTCTTATTAAGTTGCTTGTTGTGCGATAACCATGTTCACTGGGGACGCCATCAACTACTCTTTGTTGAATTTCATGTGAGTTGCTATGCATGTTCGTCTTGTCTGAAGTAAGAGAGATCTACCACCTTATGATTAAGCATGCATATTGTTAGAGCAGAACATTGGGCCGCTAACTAAAACCATGATCCATGGTGGAAGTTTCAGTTTTGGACATACATCCTCAATCTCATATGAGAAAATTATTAATTGTTGTTACATGCTTATGCATAAAAGAGGAGTCCATTATCTGTTGTCTATGTTGTCCCGGTATGGATGTCTAAGTTGAGAATAATCAATAGCGAGAAATCCAATGCGAGCTTTCTCCTTAGACCTTTGTACAAAGTGCATAGAGGTACCCCTTTGTGACACTTGGTTAAAACATGTGCATTGTGATGATCCGGTAGTCCAAGCTAATTAGGACAAGGTGCGGGCACTATTAGTACACTATGCATGAGGCTTGCAACTTGTAAGATATAATTTACATGATACATATGCTTTATTACTACCGTTGATAAAATTGTTTCATGTTTTCAAAATCAAAGCTCTAGCACAAATATAGCAATCGATGCTTTTCCTCTATGGAGGACCATTCTTTTACTTTCAATGTTGAGTCAGTTCACCTATTTCTATCCACCTCAAGAAGCAAACACTTGTGTGAACTGTGCATTGATTCCTACATACTTGCATATTGCACTTATTTTATTACTCTATGTTGACAATATCCATGAGATATACATGTTACAAGTTGAAAGCAACCGCTGAAACTTAATCTTCCTTTGTGTTGCTTCAATACCTTTACTTTGAATTATTGCTTTATGAGTTAACTCTTATGCAAGACTTATTGATGCTTGTCTTGAAGTGCTATTCATGAAAAGTCTTTGCTTTATGATTCACTTGTTTACTCATGTCATATACATTGTTTTGATCGCTGCATTCACTACATATGCTTTACAAATAGTATGATCAAGGTTATGATGGCATGTCACTCCAGAAATTATCTTTGTTATCGTTTTACCTGCTCGGGACGAGCAGAACTAAGCTTGAGGATGCTGATACGTCTCCAACGTATCGATAATTTCTTATGTTCCATGCCACATTATTGATGTTATCTACATGTTTTATGCACACTTTATGTCATATTCGTGCATTTTCTGGAACTAACCTATTAACAAGATGCCGAAGTGCCGATTCTTTGTTCTGCTGTTTTTGGTTTCAAAAATCCTAGTAAGGAAATATTCTCGGAATTGGACGAAATCAACGCCCGAGGTCCTATTTTGCCACGAAGCTTCCAAGTCCGAAGAGGAGACGAAGTGGGGCCACGAGGTGGCCACACCCTAGGGCGGCGCGGCACGGCCCTTGGCCGCGGCCCTGTGGTGTGGGGCCCTCGTGCCGCCTCTGACCTGCCCTTCCGCCTACTTAAAGCCTCCGTTGCGAAACCCCGGTGCGAGAGCCACGATACGGAAAACCTTACGGAGACGCCGCCGCCGCCGATCCCATCTCGGGGATCCGGAGATCGCCTCCGGCACCCTGCCGGAGAGGGGAATCATCTCCCGGAGGACTCTACGCCGCCATGGTCGCCTCCGGAGTGATGAGTGAGTAGTCTACCCCTGGACTATGGGTCCATAGCAGTAGCTAGATGGTTGTCTTCTCCCCATTGTGCTTCATTGTCGGATCTTGTGAGCTGCCTAACATGATCAAGATCATCTATCTGTAATTCTATATGTTGCGTTTGTTGGGATCCGATGAATAGAGAATACTTGTTATGTTGATTATCAAAGTTATGTCTATGTGTTGTTTATGATCTTGCATGCTCTCCGTTACTAGTAGATGCTCTGGCCAAGTAGATGCTTGTAACTCCAAGAGGGAGTATTTATGCTCGATAGTGGGTTCATGCCTCCATTGATATCTGGGACGATGTGAGAAAGTTCTAAGGTTGTGAATGTGCTGTTGCCACTAGGGATAAAACATTGGTGCTATGTTCAAGGATGTAGTTCTTGATTACATTACGTGCAATACTTAATGCAATTGTCTGTTGTTAGCAACTTAATGCGGAGGGGTTCGGATGATAACCTGAAGGTGGACTTTTTAGGCATAGATGCATGCTGGATGGCGGTCTATGTACTTTGTCGTAATGCCCAATTAAATCTCACTATACTCATCATAATATGTATGTGCATGGTCATGCCCTCTTTATTTGTCAATTGCCCAACTGTAATTTGTTCACCCAACATGCTGTTTATCTTATGGGAGAGACACCTCTAGTGAACTGTGGACCCCGGTCCAATTCTCTATACTGAAATACAATCTACTGCAATACTGTTCTACTGTTTTCTGCAAACAATCATCTTCCACACAATACGGTTAATCATTTGTTACAGCAAGCCGGTGAGATTGACAACCTCACTGTTTCGTTGGGGCAAAGTACTTTGGTTGTGTTGTGCAGGTTCCACGTTGGCGCCGGAATCCCTGGTGTTGCGCCGCACTACATCCCGCCGCCATCAACCTTCAACGTGCTTCTTGGCTCCTCCTGGTTCGATAAACCTTGGTTTCTTTCTGAGGGAAAACTTGCTGCTGTGCGCATCAGACCTTCCTCTTGGGGTTCCCAACGAACGTGTGAGTTACACGCCATCAGCGTTCCGAGTGATCTCAATGCTCAGAGGAATAACCTCCGGATGATGCTTAGTCCAGAAGCTCGCTTCCGACCACTTCAAGAGGAACTAGCTGGATGGTTCAGGAGGGAAGTCCTCGATCCTAAAGGAGAACACCATTGCGAGGACGTAGAACTATACATGCATTAAATTATGTATGGAAACTTGTTCAAACTTGTATATGATCATCCGATGATATTGAATATATATTGTATATTCCTCTTGAATTCTTTTTGGTTCTAATTTCAAATTTGTTTGAAATTGTACATTCATATGCATGTATATATGTAGTACCGTAGAATATGTGAAACTCCTTCAAAATTACAATAAAGCACAAAAGAAATAAAACAATATACAAATTAAACAGAAAATATGTTTAGGGGGGGGGGGGGCAGGTTTAGGGGGGGCCTAAAACCCTAAACCTGCGGCGGCCTTTAGTCGCGGTTGGCCACAAAAACCCCCACTAAAGGTCCTCCGCCCCGATGGCCGCCTGGCGCCCACGTGGACGGGCCTTTAGTCGCGGTTCGTAAGGAACCGCGACTAAAGGGGGGGGCCTTTAGTCGCGCTACTTTGGTCGCGGTTGCGCAACCGCGACTAATGGCAGTTGCGAACCGCGACCAAAGGCCCTTTTTCCACCAGTGCGGGCCAACAAATAAGGTCAGGTACGCCGCGCTCGTGCTGTATAGGGTGCGAGAGATGTAGTTTACCATGTAGGGAGGCACGTATTTTGGCCTTGTCACACAGAAACTAAACAACAAGGTTCATCTTAAACCTACAACTGCAGGAAGAAAGAGGTGGAAAGCAGCTTTTTCTTTATTAGGTTAGCGTCGCACGCCACGCCTTGCTGTATACGGTGCGGCAGATGTAGTTTACCGTGCAGGGAGGCACGTATTTTGGTCTTGTCACACAGAAACTAAACAACAAGGTTCATCTTAAACCTACAACTGCAAGAAGAAAGAGGTGGAAAACAACTTTTTCTTTAGGTTATGAAACCCGACATGCTTGCTCTTGTGACCCAAACCTAATGGGACCGATTAATAAGGAAGTGATAGAAGCAGCTCGGTTTTCTTTCTTTTTTTGCCAACTGGCCATATACTTAATGTATATTTATCTAGTATTTGTGGAGGTAAAATGTAGAAAATTTGAAAAAGGATACGCTGCAAAATGATCTAGAAAAGGAAGACCCAGCTGCGCATCACCTAATGAAAGTAAGTTAATCAGTCGAATAAATTATGTTAGTACTTACAGATCAATCGAGAAATCTGAAAAATACACTGATTTGGTTCTTATAGGCATAACAACAAACACTCGTCAAGCACAAAAATCACAATCAGAGTACCTAAGATTTGTGAAGTTTTTGCGCCAATCATTCAGAACAAGCAATGATGTCTTCCATCTACTGAACAATAGACTTTAAAACATACATAAATTAATTGGTGAAGAGGAAATTGACTTGCAGCTTGAGGTTGTCTCGCCGAACTGCGCAAGTTAGCAGTCCAGGAGGGTGAACTGTATGGCCGGTCATGGGATGAAATAGCCGCACTTCACCTCTGTTGTCATGTTGTCGACGGCGAGGTGACTTCAAGGCGATGAACCCAAGAAACAATTTGATGGTATCAAAGTCCTATCATTGATAAAACTACACATAATTTTGATGACCATAGGTCAATAGGAGATTACCAAAACAACTTTAGGTAGTCATTAGTTGTTGTCTGATGGCTACCTGAAGAAAATTCCAACTGTCCTTTGCCTCTCAACAATGAAGATTCGACCGTAAGCAATTGAAAAACATATACACTCTTTGTAATAGACCATGCTAATATTTTATTTGATATTGAGTCATTAGCTTCTAAAAAAATATTGCAGAATTTTGTCAGTTTATCGCCATCTTCGTAAGTCTTGATATTTCATTGGTAGCAAAGTCTAGTTAGTAGCACTCTCCATATGCACAACTAAATAGTTCCCTTAACGACAACTAAAAAATATTCCCAGTGACATTGAAAACTCAAGTTTTAGATCAAGCAAGACCATTGTGATTAAAGAGAAGATATGTTCTACTCCCTTCAACAGTAGCAATACCTTGATTTCATTTGCACGAACTAAATTATAGATCTAAGTTCTTTTATACAAATTTCATATACTAAAAAATCATGTCCTTCTTGTCAAACATAAAACAATGGAAGTGGAAGGTTCTCAGATTAATTTTTCAACTCATTAAACATTTCTTGTATATAACAACATCAGCCAGTAAGAAACACATTGCCACTGTGTGGAGTAAAGAATGAATGTCTTAGAATTCAGAATAAGAAATGGAGCGGTTATGTATCATTCACTAGTAGAAAAAGGGGCAACCGTCTGGGGCTTTCGTACCGGTTCTCTTACGAACCGGTACTAAAGGGTGATTTTATACCGGTTTGTGCGCCCAGTCGGGCGAGGAGCATCTGTACCGGTTCGTGAGGGGCTTTCGTACCGGTTCGTGTTACGAACCGGTACGAAAGGTCTTCCGCCCGAATTTCAGGCCCATGTGGGGCCAGGGCTGGACCTTTAGTACCGGTTCCTAACACGAACCGGTACGAAAGGGTGCCCTATGATTGGCAAAAAAGCACGAAGATTCTACATAAAAGTTATTTTTATTTATTTTTAATTATTGGGTTGCAATTTTTGAAACTGGTCATGCCCAATATGAAAATCCTTGATCGCTCCACACCCACATGAATCACGGTATTTTTAAAAATTTATAAAGTGGATTTGAAATTTAAAACATATCCTAATAATTTGATGATTTATTTTATCAATTTGCAAGATCTTGGAGCGAAATAGTTTGTATTAGTCTGCAAAAATAATACAGATAAACCTATCATTAACAAGAAATGAATGTTTATCGTTCAGAGAGGATGCCATGTGGGACCATGAGCCAGCAGCGTCCTCATCGTTTCAAAGGCGGTAGGAGATCCAAAAAAGGCAACTATCCCGAAAATGGGGGTCAAAAATAAATCATAGAACGGAAACATTTATAGTTCAAAGAGGCTAACATGTAGGACCAATCTGCCAGCAGCATCCTCATCATTTCAAAGTCTGCAGGGGATCAAAAAAAGGCAAATAGGCAGAAATTAGGGGTCAAAAGTAAATCCAACAAAGGAAACTTTTATTCTTCATAGAAGATTACATGTGGGACCGACTTGCCAGCAGCGTCCTCATCGTTTCAAAGGCCACAGGGGATCAAAAGAAAAAGGAAAATAGCCAGAAATTAGGGGTAAAAAATAAATCCAACAAAGGAAAGGTTTATTGTTCATAGAGGCTGATATGTGGGACCCATGAGCCAGCAGCCTCCTCAATTTCAAAGGCGGTATACGATCGAAAGAAAAAGGCAAGTGACCAAAATCAGGGGGTAAAAAATCCAAGAAAAGAAACTTTATTGTACATAGAGGATGACATACGGGTCCCATGAGCTAGCACCTTACTCAACGTTTCAGAGACGGCATGAGATCGAAAGAAAAAGGAAAGTGACCAAATATTAGGAGCAAAAAATAATCCAAGAAAATAAACTTTTATTGTACATAGAGGATGACATATGGGTCCCATTTTGCAATAGTGGTCTCAAGGTTTCAAAGGCGGCATGAGATCGAAAGAAAAAGGCAAGTGACCAAATATCAGGAGCCAAAAATAATACAAGAAAAGAAATTTTTATTGTACATAGAGGATGACATGCGGGTCTCATGAGCCAGCAGCTTACTCAACGTTTTCGAGGAGGCATGAGATCGAAAGAAACAAGAAGTAGCCACAAATTAGGGGTTAAAATAATCAAAAAAATAAACTTTATTATACATAGAGGATGACATGTGGGTCCCATTTTGCAGCAGCGGTCTCAACGTTTCAAAGGTGGCACGGGTTCGAAAGAAAAAAGCAAGTGACCAAATATAAGTTGCCAAAAATAACTCCAAGAAAGGAAAGGTTTATTGTTCATAGAGGATGACATGCGGGTCCCATTTTACAGCAGCGGTCTCAACGTTTCCAATTTGGCACGGGATCAAAAGAAAAAAAGAAGTAGCCAGAAATTAGGGGTAAAAAATAACTCCAAGAAAGGAAACTTTTATTCTACATAGAGGATGACTTGCGGGACCCACGACCCAGCAGCTTTCTCAACCTTTCATAGGCGGCATGAGATCGAAAGAAAAAGGTAAGTGACTAAATATCAGGTGCCAAAAATAATGCAAGAAAAGAAACTTTATTATACATAGAGAATGACATGCGGGTCCCATTTTGCAGCAGTGGTCTCAACATTTCAAAGTCGCCATGAGATCGAAAGAAAAAGGCAAGTGAAAAATATCAGGAGCCACAAATAATCCAACAAAATCAACTTTTATTGTACATAGAGGATGACATGCGGGTCCATGAGCCAGCAGGTTCCTCAATGTTTCAAAGGCTGCATCCGATCGAAAGAAAAAGGTAAGTGACCAAATATCAGCCAAAAATAATCCAAGAAAATAAACTTTTATTGTACATAGAGAATGACATATGGGTCCCATTTTGCAGCTGCGGTCTCAATGTTTCAAAGGCAGCATGAGATCAAAAGAAAAAGGCAAGTGACCAAATATCAGGAGCCAAAAATAATCCAAGAAAAAAATTATTATACATAGAGGATGACATGCGGGTCCCATTTTGCAGCAGCGGTGTCAACATTTCAAACGTGGCACTAGATCGAAAGAAAAAGGCAAGTGACCAAATATTAGGTGAAAGATCAAGATGTCGCCTAGAGGGGGGCGGGGTGAATAGGCAATTACAAACTCTTGCGGATTTGTCTTGTAAGAATGCGGAATTAAACTATCGTTTAGTTTACAAGCACAAACCCTAAATATGCTAAGCTCAACTAAGTGTAACAATAGCAACTAGAGCTAAGCAAGATAGGCACAAGATATATGTAGCACAAGTGATAGCAAAATATATGTACTTCAAGCACGATGGCTATCACAAGGAAAGAGAGCTCGGGTATAGAAATAACTGAGGCACGCGGAGACGAGGATGTATTCCCGTGTTCCCTTGTTTTGTAACAAGGTACGTCACGTTTGGAGGAGTGGAGGTCCCACGAAGGATTCCCCGCGCCACGAAGGCTCACCCTATTCTCCGAACCACACCCACGAAGGATAATGGCCCTTTCCTTATGGTTAGCTTTTCCTCCGCTCCGGAGATGGCAAGCTCCACAACCACTTCACAAGCTCCACGAAGGAGAAGCCCGGGCCCCTTCACAATCTTCCACGAAGAGATCACTGGGACACCAACCAAGCCAACTAGGAGGTCACCCTCCAAGAGTAACAAGCTCACGGTCTCTCACTCGAACAAATCGTGGTGGAGAGCTCAACACTATGCAATGATGCAAAGCAAGAACACCGGAGGTGTTCAAATCCTTCACACTCAAATCCCACCAAAGCAACGAATGCTAGGATGAGATTGGAGAGGAAGAACAAGGGGGAAAGTCAACCAAAGACTCCAAGATCTAGATCCCAAGAGATTCCCTCACTTAGAGAAGAAATGGTTTGGTGGAAGTGTAGATCTAGATCTCCTCTCTCAAATCCTCAAGTATGAGCAAGAATGGTTGGAGGAATCAAAGGGGAGAGCAAGTTCTTCAAAATGGAACAATGGAGGTGAGAGAATGGGAAGAACTAGTTGTCTCAAGGTAGGAGAAAGGTATTTATAGTGGGGGAGGAAGAAATAACCGTTGGGGGAAAAAGACAAGGAAAAAAGCAATAAAATCGGGCTGAAAAAACAGCCCAGCCGGCCAGCAGGCCGGCCGACCGGAGCCTGGGCTGGGGAGGCCGGTCAGGCGTCCGGTCGGGCCGGCGCACCGACCGAGCGAGGCGGAGGAAGCGCACAGGCGGCGGATTGGCCACAGGCGCGCGGTGGCGGCAGGCCGCGGGTGGGCCTCTGGCGCGGACGGCCCAGCCGGGCGAGGAGGCGGCCCGTAGCGCCCGGGCGAGCAGGCAGCGAGGCCCCGGTCGGGCCGGGGCCTGTGCCGGGCAGGCCGGTCAATGGGCCGGTGGGCGCTCGGTCCGGTTGGCGCCCGGACCTGGCCGGCTGGGCCGGCGCATGGCCTGGCAGGCCGGGCGCCCAACCGGCGGCCCCTCCTCCTCTTTTCCTTTTTCTTTTATATTTTCTCTTTTTCCTTTTTCTTTAATAACTATTGCTCCCGAACTCCGATTGACATGAAACTAATTTCGTTTGGAAGATAACGACAAATGCTATCCTATAAAAAGTGCAAACTCAAGAATCTGTAGAAGGGAATTTTATCATGAATATAAAAGGTAGAACCTTATATCATGAATAACCGGTAAAATTACCCAACCTCGAAAACACCATAGAAGATGCATGCGAACTCCGTTTTCGATGAACTTGGGCTTGTTGTAAAGCTAGCAACAAGCTCAAGAACCTCACATAGAGAAACACCAAGAAGCAATAAGGATATGCAAAGTATGCAAAGGATTGAGCTCCCTAAGACGATGTGATCAAGTTACTCAACCGAAAGCCCCTCTTAATAGTGCGGCTATCTATCCTATAATCCGGTCTCCCAACATCCACCTGTTGAGACTGGTAAAAGGAAAACCTAGCAAGGCCATACCTTTGCCTTGCGCATCCCGCTTGATCTTGATGATAGCTCTTCAAGCTTCACTCAAGCCGGAATGCCTCACTTGACCAATGTTGCTTCGTGAAGACTCACAAATGCTCCCCCATACACTATGATGGGAAAGCTCCATTGATGCACATCTTCACTAGTCCATTATCACCAAATGGACGGCAAGCTTCAAGCATGTGATTCACTTGAGATGCTCATCTTGAACTTGCCCAACTCAACCTTGTATCTTCACATACTCACTTAAGATAGAGCATGGCTAATATTGAGTTCCACATAAAAACTCCATCTTCATTTCTTCTTATTGATCATACCACATATATATATATATCTTCATACTGATGATCTTGATGCCAATACACAAGGAATACCTTTGTCTTCATGGCATCCATACTTGAATCCAACACATGGAGTACAAGTAGTACCTATGGAATATTCCTTCATATAAACTCAATGAAAAACATTAGTCCATAGGGGTTGTCATTAATTACCAAAACCACACATAGGGGCAATGTACCCTTACATTAGGTTCCAAAAATAACTCCAAGAAAAGAAACTTGATTGTACATAGACGATGACATGCGGGTCCCATGAGCCAGCAGCGGTCTCAATATTTCAGAGGCGGCACGGGATCGTAAGAAAAAGGCAAGTGACCAAATATCATGTGCCAAAAATAACTCCAAGAAAAGAAACTTGATTGTACATAGAGGATGACATGCGGGTCCCATTTAGCAGTGGTGGTCTCAACGTTTCAGAGTCGGCAAGGGATCGAAAGAAAAAGGCAAGTGACCAAATATCAGATGTCAAAAATAACTCCAAGAAAAGAAACTTGATTGTACATAGAGGATGACATGCGGGTCCCATTTTGCAGCAGCGTTCTCAACTTTTTCATGGCGGTATATCATCAAAAGAAAAAGGAAGTAGTCAGAAACCAGGGGGTCATAAAACCAAGAAAACAATGAATTTTCGTTCATAGAGGATGACATGCGGGACCCATGATCCTGCATCGTAAACGGCTCGATCGGAGAGCATTGAACGAGATGGCGCGATCGAGAAAAACACAATGCTAGAGAGGCTGCCATCTAGGCCCTACATCCCTGGGCGGTGCAGATTTGCGTTGACTCGGTCGGCGCACCCGAGAATTCATCATGCACCACGTCCCGGGCCACCATACGCGACATTTTCGAGGTTTTCGTCGGGCTAGGTGGCCTCAAAAACGAGATTTTTTTTTGACATGCACCACGAAGAGAGAAAAACCGTCGGCCATGGTGCATCAGCAACCATGGCGCGACTTCAACTTCATACGGCTATGGCAACTTTTCTTGTAGTGAACTAAAACGTTACCGTAGTAGTAGTCGGGCAGCACCGAACAATATAGAATAAGCTGCTTGAGTAGTAATGGTCCTAAGCCTAGTTGTACCTATAGTTCATAGGATGTGTAGAGTTCGACTAGAATTCCCGAGTTATCCTCTGCGGACCCAACAGAAGCTCCTTATGATGTACATTTTTGGCTTGTAATAATATTAAGTGAGTAAGTTTGGATCAGCTATATTTCTGTTGTACCACTCTGAGGAATATGATATTTGCGGATTGGTACTTCGCACATGTTATATCCACGACCATCATAATACAACATGCAGTGGTATGCAGGGTCACTACAGGCAGTTCAACTTATCCTTCAGCGTTGCCGCCGTCTGTCTGAGGACTCCAGGAGCATGTTTGTGGTTCCACAGGAACACACTGATGTCCTGGGCCGTCTTCCTGGTCGTACTTCTTGTTCCCGCACCAGGTAAAAACTCTGGGGCACGTTTATAGTTCCAGAGGAACACATCGATGTCGTGGGTCGTCTTCCTCGTCCTTCTTCTTGTTCCCCGACCAGATAAAAACATCCTTCATCCTATCATCTTTCCACTAGCGGAGCTTAGTGCATGTCGGGGGGGGGGGGGGCACCGCCCCCCATGATTTGCATATGCATTGAAGATTTTTTTTGGGAGATCCTAAATTGTGGATTTCTGTGTATTTTGCCCCGCATGAACTCATGTATTTCATTTTGCCCCCCATCAACTTTCCGCAAGCTCCGCCACTGCATCTTTCATTAAACAAATCGGTCGCTTGCTAATCGTTATTATACCACAGTACTATACCTCATGACGAAATACATAAAGAATTACCCATGCAACCTTGTATTACTTCTGTGCTTCACAGTGTCTTTCAGCCTATGCCTCTGTCTCCGCTCCAATGTGAAAGGTAACTGCGCTGCGCTACACAGCCTTTTCTGAAACAAGACGCTACCAAGATCTAATTCTGCTTAAACTTTCCATTCGCAGGAGCTACCCTGCTTCTTGTGCCAAGGATGACTGGTTGCGGATCGTTAAGCCTAGCGCTCTTTTTTGGCACCATCGAAAGCTTCAACTCTGAGATTCTTCTTACCAGCAGCAGTCAGCGCAACCACTTCTCTGAGGTTTACCGAGGGGAAACCCTCACCCTCCCTTGGGCCGCGGTGTCGGCATCTGCGGATGTCGTGTCCTTCTTGAAGGCGCCGTCGTGGTAATCTTGACCCTCCTCGTGCTTCGGGTGAAAACCTAAGATCCAAGGATCGAGCGGTGGCGACGCTCTTGTGTCGTGGTCTTCTTGAAGACACCGCCTTGGAGCTCACAGTTCGTGGCTCTCCGTTGGTGGCGGGGCAGAGGCACGGTATTCGTCGACCTTTGTGCTTCGGGTGAAAACCTAAGATCCGCGGATCGGGCGGTGACGGCGCTCTCGTGTCGTGTTCTTCTTGAAGACGCCGCCTTGGAGCTCACTGTGTTTCTGCGGATGATGTTGGTTCTTTGTTTGGCGACCATCGACAAGGCTTGCGCCGTCCCCTGCGTCTTCGTCGAGTGGTGTACACATGGGAAGTGGCCTTGCCCACAGTGCAGACAGGCCGTGACTTTCTTCTGGCTAAACAAGGGAGGCAAGTATTCATGCTTTGATGAAGCTCGACAGTTCCTTGAGCGGAGGCATGCATACATGAGTGATGTAAAGAGTTTCAAGAAAGGCCGTGTTGTCCGTGGCCCGAAGCCAATTCTGAAGACCGGAACGGAAATCAAGGCCGAGTTAGATGCTCTTCAGCCTAGCCCTGATGGGAATGGTTTCTTGGGATATGGGGAGACACACCAATAGACTCACAACCGTGCTTATGGAAGCTCCCTTACTTTGAGTTTCTCGAGCTCCCGCATAACATTGATGTAATGCACACCGAGAAGAATATCAGTGAAGCCATTTGGAACACGAGTGTGGACACTGAGAAGACGAAGGATAACATAAAGGCTCGAATTGATCAAGAAATGTGGTGCGATAGGCCGGAGTTGAACATGCAGCCACCTCATGGTGCCAAAAAAACTTGGACTAAGCCACACGCTCTGTTCTGCCTCACAAAGGCCCAAAAAAGGGAGGTCTTCCAATGGATGAAGGACTCCTTGTTTTTCCTTGATGGGTTCGCAGCCAACGGGATGAGGGGTCTGAACATTGAAACGTTGCGAGTACAAGGACTGAAGAGTCATGACTACCACATATGGCTTGAGCGGATAATGTCGGTGATGATTAATGGCTATGTCCCTGAGAAGACTTGGCGAGTGCTAGCGAGGTTGAGTTTTTTCTTCCGCCAGATTTGTGCTAGGGAGTTAGACACTAAAGTGATTGGGAAGCTGGATAAAGAGGCACCCGTGTTGCTTTGCGATCTAGAGAAAATCTTTCCTCCAGGCTTCTTTAATCCGATGCAACACATGATCCTGCACCTCGCGGAGGAGTGCTTAAAGGGAGCCCGAATTGGGGCCGTTGGCAGTTTGGTCCCGAGAGAGAAACACAAAAGCTTTGTCAAATGACTGGCAATAAATGCAAGATCGAAGCATCCATAGCCGAGGCAGTCCTGAACGTGGAGGTGGAAAACTTCACCACTAAGCACTATGATCCCAACATTCACACAAAGCACAACCCGGTCTTCCGTTACAATGCCGCCAACAATGAAGAAGTACCCAAGCTTAGCATCTTCGTGGGGCTTGGTGGCAAGTCAAGTGGCTCGAAGCCGTACAGAACGGACCTACATGAGCGGACCTTGATCCACTCGTATGTCTTAAACACCATGGTCGAAGTGAAGCCGTACATCGAGTAAGTGCGAACCATTTAATTATTCGCAAACATTCACGGCCTTGATCCACTCGTATGTTCGTGGCTAACTCTTCCTCTTTTCATCGGTATAGGCAATTCAAGGCTATACATTGGAAGAATACCCACAGGGAGCCTACCCCGGAAGAATCCAAGCAAATTTTCGATAAGGGCGGCGGTTTCGGTTTCAGTAGCTGGTTTTGTAATTTGGTACTATTCTATCCAAATTAGCTAGCACTTCCGACATTTATCAGTTATTTCTCGTTCTAAACTTCTCGTGCTAAACTTGTAGGCAAGAACTGACAAAGAGATGAAGTCAGAGCTAAGAAAAATTGCTAGGGGCTTTGACCATTCCCTAGAAGCGTTCAACTCCTATGACGTGAACGGGTATCGCTTCCAGACCCATAAATACACAACAAGCCGGCCCAACGCGAAGACAATAAATAGCGGGGTGGTATGTCAAGGTGATGATGGGCTCCATTACTATGGAAGAGTCGAGGGTATATACGAGCTGAATTACGAGTTTCACAAAGGGCTAAATCCCGTCGTCTTCAAATGCCATTGGTTTGACCCACGTCGGGTGAGACGGGATCCTGAAATTGGGTTGGTCGAAGTTGAAAGGAACTATGTTTATAAGGGAGAGGATGTGTACATCTTGGCTACCCAGGCCATTCAAGTATTCTATCTCCCGTACGCGTGCAAAAACCCGACAAAACGTCTACATGGATGGGATGTTGTGATGACGGTACCTTCATGCAATAGGCCGCCACCGCCAAACAAGGACGATTACCGCCGCGTAGACCCCTCAGCAAAGAGTGTCGAGTTTTATCAGGAAGAAGGGCTCCCCGGCCATTTCACAATCGGCTTGCCGACTATCGATGACATGGTCGTAGATGATGAACAAGAAGATGCGGGCATGGATGGAGACAATGCAGAAGATGAAGCAGAGGATGTTTGTGCCCTGGAATACCTGAGTTTGCTCGAGGCGTTCAGAGCAGGGATTGACCTCGATGCAGATGGACCACATCCAGGTTTCATTGATGATTATTGGTTCGCCGAGCCTGATGACGATGAGGAGACACGCGGTCCAATCACGGATGGCGACACAGGCTACTGATCTATGTAGTAGTAATTGTGAGGCTAGCCTATTTGTAATAACTCTGTGTAACCGTGATTGTCTAGCTAGGTTATTTGTAAGAACTTCGTGCTATGTTTGAGAGAACTCTATGCTAGCTATTTGTTGCTTCCACTAATTAATGTTCATCTATTTGCATTATTGTTGCTTTCATTAATGTTCATCTACTTATATTTCTGTTGCTTTCACTAATATTTATCTCTTTACAATATTGCGTACTAATAAACCACTCTCTTCATTTGTGTTTGCAGGTGATTGAAGCATGCCGCCAAAAAAAAGGGTGGCAGTCTTAAAAAGAAGCTCAAGGACTTGGTAGGTGTAGGGACTTCGAGGCGGGGCCAAGCTACTACCCCCCTCCTAGCCCCCCTCCCATCGCTCCCCCAGTGCGACCGCGTAGGAAGAATCCGACGCGGGTACTCACTCCTAGTCCTAGCCCCCCTCCCGCAGCCGATGATGATGATGATGAGGTGGAGGCTGGGAGTGAGGAGGACCAGGAGCACCACGGGGGTGGGGAGGACCAGGAGCGGTATGGGGGTGACGAGGACCAGGAGGAGGAGGGGGTGGGGAGGACCAGGAGGAGGAGGGGGACGAGGAGGACCTCTCGGAGGATGAGGGGTTGGGGAACTTACCGTTCGATCCTGAACCAACCCTAGTTCAAGCGCCGGAGGATTACCAGTACGTTCCAGCTGTGGAGAGGCTGAGGCCACGTGATAGGAGGCCATATCGGTGTGGGATAACATAGCTCCCCGCGCTGAAGCACTGGCGCTACAGCCATGTTGTTCTAGAGCCCTATGGAAGGAGGTACATGTAATTTTTTGGCATTTCGTTATCGCAATTTTGTCATTATCAAAATTATTATCACATACATATTGATGTTACGTTTCATGGTGCAGCTCGTTCAGGTATGAAGACCCGTCGCAGAGGCCACCACGTGGGTACTCGAACATCCTTGGGGGCCTACTTAGAAGGTATTTCCCTGGGATAGTCGATCTCCCTACTGGTGGCTGCGACGTAGCTTGGAGGTGGGCGCACTACAGCCTCGTGGAAGATCCTCTTGGCCGCGGCAGCATGGCGGACGTGGTTGTTGGCAAATTTTGGGTACGTGACTTTTGACTTCTTACCATTCATACACTCTCCTTGGTTGATAATAATTGCACTAATGCCCCTTGTTTTACCTATGTGCATGGTTGCAGAAATACTTCAAGAGGGCCGAGGGGAAGGAAAATGCGTGCGATGATGTCCTACACCAGATTGCAAGGAAGAGGGTGACTGGCATGCACTACGAGGCACGTGTTCAGTGCGTCCGCAACTGGCACGCCGACCGCTTCGTCCACATTACTAAGGAGGACGCTCGCGACACGCTCATGCAGCCGTGGCAGTACATGCAGGTATTTGCATTTATGTGTTATTGATTTCTTTTTCGCCATGTAGTTTATTTTACCATAAGGGGTTTATCTTGTGCATGTAGAACCCTCCTCAGTACGTCGGCAACAATGAGAGGTGCTTTCTTGCGATGGTCATGTGGTGGACATGCCCCCAGTACCTCAAGGAGCACGAGGAGGGCAAGAAGAAGCGGGCAGAGATGCGAGGTGGATCGCATATCCAAGGCAGCATCCCCATCTCTCTTCACCTGCAGAACGAGGTGAGCAAATTAATGGTTCCTTCATTCTTTGAATTCATGTTATATATTTGTTAGCTCTGCAAATGTGTGCCACTTCACTTTATTACATGTTCTCTTTTGCAGGAAGTCAGGACAGGAGCGAAGCCTAACGTCTTTGCCGTGCTAAAGAAGATGAAGCAAAGGAAGACGGCGGATCCTGAGACGGGGTCCGTGTGGGTTAACCCGCAATCCGAGACCTAGTGCACGTCATATGTCTCCAAGTTCAAGCAGAAGTATGGCGAGGACGCCAACCCAGAGGCCGAGGACTTTGACCCTGAGGTTGCGGTGCTTGCGGGAGAAGGCTTGAAGCATGGCCGCCTATGGCTTGGTGACGGGTGCGTCGACCCAGCGAAGGTTCCCTCTCTCCGCCAGATCCGTCGTGGTCGTAAGAGCGGCCAGCCTGAGGTAGAGACCCGGCCACGGGCTTCAGATCTAGCTGTCGAGCGGTTACGAGTATGTTCTTCCTCCGGCCTCTACCTTTCCTTTACATGCTTTCCATTGAAATGTTAATGACATCGCGGCAACACATCGTAGGCGGAGATGGCAGCAAAGGAGCAGGCGGCCCAGGAGCATGCACGGAACATGGAGCGGCAGATTCTGGAGTATCAGCAGCAGCAGACACAGATGATGCAGCAGATCCAACAGCAGAATCAGATGATGCAGCAGCATCAGGCACAGATGAGCTGGCTGATGAGCCAGACGGCGCTGTCTTCTCCACCAGGGAATCTTTCTACTCCTCCTTTCTCCTTGTCGTGGATGCCGCCACCGTCCAGTCAGCCAGTGACACCTTTCACCATGAACAACACGAACATCATCCTGAGCATGAACCGCGGTGAGTCCTCCTACACTTGTGCCCAACCCGCTACTTGTACTTGTTCAATATGCAAGTGCAAATACTAATTCCATCAACCTTGTAGATTATGTGTCACAAGGCAATGACGATGAGGCGGGCGCAAGCAATGGAGGAGGACAAGGTTGATGGCATGGTCTTCGTGCACTCGTCGTCGTTGTAATGGATTGTTCACACTTGTTATGGATTGTTGACACGCGTACAGCACGCGACCGTTGGGAACCCCAAGTGGAAGGTGTGATGCGTACAGCAGTAAGTTTCTCTCAGTTAGAAACCAAGGTTTATCGAACCAGTAGGAGTCAAGAAGCACGTTGAAGGTTGATGGCGGCGAGATGTAGTGCGGCGCAACACCGAGGATGCAGCGCCAACGTGGAACCTGCACAACACAAACCAAGTACTTTGCCCCAACGAAACAGTGAGGTTGTCAATCTCATCGGCTTGCTGTAACAAAGGATTAGATGTATAGTGTGGATGATGATTGTTTGCAGAGAACAGTAGAACAAGTATTGCAGTAGATTGTATTTCAGATGTAAAGAATGGACCGGGGTCCACAGTTCACTAGTGGTGTCTCTCCCATAAGATAAATAGCATGTTGGGTGAACAAATTACAGTTGGGCAATTGACAAATACAGAGGGCATGACCATGCACATACATGATATGATGAGTATTGTGAGATTTAATTGGGCATTACGACAAAGTACATAGACCGCTATCCAGCATGCATCTATGCCTAAAAAGTCCACCTTCAGGTTATCATCCGAACCCCTTCCAGTATTAAGTTGAAAACAACAGACAATTGCATTAAGTATGGTGCGTAATGTAATCAATAACTACATCCTCGGACATAGCATCAATGTTTTATCCCTAGTGGCAACAGTACATCCATAACCTTAGAGGTTTCTGTCACTCCCCCAGATTCACGGAGACATGAACCCACTATCGAGCATAAATACTCCCTCTTGGAGTTAAGAGTAAAAACTTGGCCAGAGCCTCTACTAATAACGGAGAGCATGCAAGATCATAAACAACACATAGGTAATAGATTGATAATCAACATAGCATAGTATTCTCTATTCATCGGATCCCAACAAACACAACATATAGCATTACAGATAGATGATCTTGATCATGTTAGGCAGCTCACAAGATCCGACAATGAAGCATAATGAGGAGAAGACGACCATCTAGCTACTGCTATGGACCCATAGTCCAGGGGTGAACTACTCACTCATCACTCCGGAGGCGACCATGGCGGTGTAGAGTCCTCCGGGAGATGAATCCCCTCTCCGGCAGGGTGCCGGAGGTGATCTCCTGAATCCCCCGAGATGAGATTGGCGGCGGCGGCGTCTCTGGAAGGTTTTCCGTATTGTGGCTCTCGGTACTGGGGGTTTCGCGACGAAGGCTATTTGTAGGTGGAAGGGCAGGTCAAGGGGTGTCACGAGGGGCCCAGGAGACAGGTCGGCGCGGCCAAGGGCTGGGCCGCGCCGCCCTACCTCCTGGCCACCTCGTGGCCCCACTTCGTTGACTCTTCGGTCTTCTGGAAGCTTCGTGTGAAAATAGGCCCCTGGGCGTTGATTTCGTCCAATTCCGAGAATATTTCCTTACTAGGATTTCTAAAACGAAAAACAGTAGAAAACAGCAACTGGCTCTTCGGCATCTTGTTAATAGGTTAGTTCCAGAAAATGCATAAATATGATGTAAAGTATGCATAAAACATGTAGATATCATCAATAATGTGGCATGGAACATAAGAAATTATCGATACGTCGGAGACGTATCAGCATCCCCAAGCTTAGTTTCTGCTCGTCCCGAGCAGGTAAACGATAACAAAGATAATTTCTGGAGTGACATGCCATCATAACCTTGATCATACTATTGTAAAGCATATGTAATGAATGCAGCGATCAAAACAATGTAAATGACATGAGTACACAATTGAATCATAAAGCAAAGACTTTTCATGAATAGTACTTCAAGACAAGCATCAATAAGTCTTGCATAAGAGTTAACTCATCAAGCAATAATTCAAAGTAGAGGTATTGAAGCAACACAAAGGAAGATGAAGTTTCTGCGGTTGCTTTCAACTTATAACATGTATATCTCATGGATATTGTCAATGCAAAGTAATATAACAAGTACAATATGCAAGTATGTAGGGATCAATGCACAGTTCACACAAGTGTTTGCTTCTTGAGGTGGAGAGAGATAGGTGAACTGACTCAACATAAAAGTAAAAGAATAGTCCTTCAAAGAGGAAAGCATCGATTGCTATATTTGTGCTAGAGCTTTGATTTTGAAAACATAAAGAGAGCATAAAAGTAAAATTTTGAGAGGTGTTTGTTGTTGTCAACGAATGGTAGTGGGCACTCTAACCCCCTTGCCAGACAAACCTTCAAAGAGCGGCTCCCATTTTATTTTTATTTTTGTGTGGCACTCCTTCCAACCTTTCTTTCACAAACCATGGCTAATCGAATCCTTCGGGTGCCTGCCAACAATCTCATACCATGAAGGAGTGCCTTTTTATTTTAGTTTTATTACGATGACACTCCTCCCCACCTTTGCTTTCTCAAGCCATGGCTAACCGAATCCTTCGGGTGCCGTCCAACAATCACATACCATGGAGGAGTGTCTATTTTTATTAATTAAGTTGGGACTGGGAATCCCATTGCCAGCTCTTTTTGCAAAATTATTGGATAAGCGGATGAAGCCACTAGTCCATTGGTGAAAGTTGCCCAACGAGATTGAAAGATAAACACCACATACTTCCTCATGAGCTATAAAACATTGACACAAATCAGAGGTAATAAATTTTGAATTGTTTAAAGGTAGCACTCAAGCAATTTACTTTGGAATGGCGGAGAAATACCATGTAGTAGGTAGGTATGGTGGACACAAATGACATAGTGGTTGGCTCAAGTATTTGGATGCATGAGAAGTATTTCCTCTCGATACAAGGTTTAGGCTAGCAAGTTTATTTGAAACAAACACAAGGATGAAGCAGTGCAGCAAAACTCACATAAAAGACATATTGTAAACATTATAAGACTCTACACCATCTTCCTTGTCGTTCAAACTCAATACTAGAAATTATCTAGACTTTAGAGAGACCAAATATGCAAACCAAATTTTAGCATGCTCTATGTATTTCTTCATTAATGGGTGCAAAGTATATGATGCAAGAGCTTAAACATGAGCACAACAATTGCCAAGTATCACATTATCCAAGACATTTTAGCAAATTACTACATGTAGCATTTTCCAATTCCAACCATATAACAATTTAACGAAGAAGAAACTTCGCCATGAATATTATGAGTAAAGCCTAAGGACATATTTGTCCATATGCAACAGCGGAGCGTGTCTCTCTCCCACACAAAGAATGCTAGGATCCATTTTATTCAAAAAAAACAAAAACAAAAACAAACCGACGCTCCAATCAAAGCACATAAGATGTGATGGAATAAAAATATAGTTTCACTAGAGGAACCTGATAATGTTGTCGATGAAGAAGGGGATGCCTTGGGCATCCCCAAGCTTAGACGCTTGAGTCTTCTTGATATATGCAGGGGTGAACCACCGGGACATCCCCAAGCTTAGAGCTTTCACTCTCCTTGATCATGTTGTATCATCTCCCTCTCTTGATCCTTGAAAACTTCCTCCACACCAAACTCAAAACAACTCATTAGAGGGTTAGTGCACAATTAAAATATACATGTTCAGAGGTGACATAATCATTCTTAACACTTCTGGACATTGCACAAAGCTACTGAAAGTCAATGGAATCGAAAAATCCATCGAACATATCAAAACAGGCAATGCGAAATAAAAGGCAGAATCTGTCAAAACAGAACAGTTCGTAAAGAAGAATTTTATTGAGGCACCAGACTTGCTCAAATGAAAATACTCAAATTGAATGAAAGTTGCGTACATATCTGAGGATCACTCACGTAAATTGGCATAATTTTCTGAGTTACCTACAGAGAATTTTGCCCAGATTCGTGACAGCAAAGAAATCTGTTTCTGCGCAGTAATCCAAATCTAGTATGAACCTTACTAACAACGACTTTACTTGGCACATCAAAGCACAAAACTAAGATAAGTAGAGGTTGCTACAGTAGTAAACAACTTCCAAGACACAAAATAAAAACAAAGTACTGTAGTAAAAACATGGGTTGTCTCCCATAAGCGCTTTTCTTTAACGCCTTTCAGCTAGGCGCAGAAAGTGTGTATCAAGTATTATCAAAAGATGGTGCATCTACAGCGGGGTGTGGAGTTTTCTCAACCATGCATAGTATATTGGATACATAAGTTTCAGCGGCTCCCTTTTCATTAGTCTTGGGCTTGCTACTCTCATCAAACAAATTCTCAGGAACAAACCAAGCATAGTTATTTTCTAGTGCTTCATTCATCGCTAGGAGCTTACATGGTATTGGTGCTTTGACCTCCCCACCATCATTAATATTATTAGTGTACCTTACTCTCCCATGTCCATCTTTTCAAGGAGACTAACAAAATTGGTATAAGAACCAAGCATCTTATATTTAATAAAGACCTTTCTAGCCTCTCTTGCTATACCACCAAATTCTCTAAGAAGGGTTTGTAAAACAAAATCTTTCTTTTCCCCTTCTTCCATATCACTGAGTGTAAGAAACATGTGTTGGATTATAGGATTGAGATTAACAAATTTAGTTTCCAACATGCGAACTAAAGCAGCAGCAGCAATTTCATAAGTAGGAGCAAGTTCTACCAAGTGTCTATCTTCAAAATCTTCAACGGTACTAACATGATTGAAAAATTCTTCTATATTATTTCTCCCAATTATAGACCCACGTCCTACCGGCATGTTTTTTACGGTAAAATTAAAAGGAAACATGTTGAAATAAGTAAAGCAAATATAAGTAACTAATTTTTTTGTGTTTTTGATATGGCAAACAAGATAGTAAATAAAGTAAAACTAGCAACTAATTTTTTTGTGTTTTGATTTAGTGCAGCAAACAAAGTAGTAAATAAAATAAAGCAAGACAAAAACAAAGTAAAGAGATTGCGATGTGGAGACTCCCCTTGCAGCGTGTCTTGATCTCCCCGGCAACGGCGCCAGAAATTTAGCTTGACACGCATACAGCACGCGACCGTTGGGAACCCCAAGTGGAAGGTGTGATGCGTACAGCAGTAAGTTTCCCTCAGTTAGAAACCAAGGTTTATCGAACCAGTAGGAGTCAAGAAGCACGTTGAAGGGTGATGGCGGCGAGATGTAGTGCGGCGCAACACCAGGGATTCCGGCGCCAACGTGGAACCTGCACAACACAAACCAAGTACTTTGCCCCAACGAAACAGTGAGGTTGTCAATCTCACCGGCTTGCTGTAACAAAGGATTAGATGTATAGTGTGGATGATGATTGTTTGCAGAGAACAGTAGAACAAGTATTGCAGTAGATTGTATTTCAGATGTAAAGAATGGACCGGGGTCCACAGTTCACTAGTGGTGTCTCTCCCATAAGATAAATAGCATGTTGGGTGAACAAATTACAGTTGGGCAATTGACAAATACAGAGGGCATGACCATGCACATACATGATATGATGAGTATTGTGAGATTTAATTGGGCATTACGACAAAGTACATAGACCGCTATCCAGCATGCATCTATGCCTAAAAAGTCCACCTTCAGGTTATCATCCGAACCCCTTCCAGTATTAAGTTGAAAACAACAGACAATTGCATTAAGTATGGTGCGTAATGTAATCAATAACTACATCCTCGGACATAGCATCAATGTTTTATCCCTAGTGGCAACAGTACATCCATAACCTTAGAGGTTTCTGTCACTCCCCCAGATTCACGGAGACATGAACCCACTATCGAGCATAAATACTCCCTCTTGGAGTTAAGAGTAAAAACTTGGCCAGAGCCTCTACTAATAACGGAGAGCATGCAAGATCATAAACAACACATAGGTAATAGATTGATAATCAACATAGCATAGTATTCTCTATTCATCGGATCCCAACAAACACAACATATAGCATTACAGATAGATGATCTTGATCATGTTAGGCAGCTCACAAGATCCGACAATGAAGCATAATGAGGAGAAGACGACCATCTAGCTACTGCTATGGACCCATAGTCCAGGGGTGAACTACTCACTCATCACTCCGGAGGCGACCATGGCGGTGTAGAGTCCTCCGGGAGATGAATCCCCTCTCCGGCAGGGTGCCGGAGGCGATCTCCTGAATCCCCCGAGATGGGATTGGCGGCGGCGTCTCTGGAAGGTTTTCCGTATTGTGGCTCTCGGTACTGGGGGTTTCGCGACGAAGGCTATTTGTAGGCGGAAGGGCAGGTCAAGGGGCGTCACGAGGGGCCCAGGAGACAGGTCGGCGCGGCCAAGGGCTGGGCCGCGCCGCCCTACCTCCTGGCCACCTCGTGGCCCCACTTCGTTGACTCTTCGGTCTTCTGGAAGCTTCGTGTGAAAATAGGTCCCTGGGCGTTGATTTCGTCCAATTCCGAGAATATTTCCTTACTAGGATTTCTGAAACGAAAAACAGTAGAAAACAGCAACTGGCTCTTCGGCATCTTGTTAATAGGTTAGTTCCAGAAAATGCATAAATATGATGTAAAGTATGCATAAAACATGTAGATATCATCAATAATGTGGCATGGAACATAAGAAATTATCGATACGTCGGAGACGTATCAATTGTTCGCACTTGTTATGGATTGTTCGCACTTGTTATGGATTGTAATAATGGACATTGCACTTTGTTATGCATGAACTATGTGTGTTCAATGTATTTGTGGTGTTGTTGATGTGTTTGGTGATGCTATGGTGAATATATATGTTGTATATGTTATATATATGTGAAATGCAAGTTTGAAATGCAGGGATTAATGAAAAACAGGGAAAAAATGAAAAACCAGGGCATTTGCCGTGTGTATGCACACGGCAAAGGACTTTTGGTCACTTTGCCGTGTGCATACACACGGCAAAGGCGCCACGCGTCACCAGCCTGTGCTCCTGGCACGGCGCTGGGAGTGCCTGGAGGAGCCTTTGCCGTGCGGGCTGGGGCGTTGCCGCACGACAAAGGAAGCTTGCACGGCAGAGTGTGCCGCAGGGCAACGAGTTGCACGCACGGCAAAGAAGATGCCGCACGACAAAGATCTGCCGCACGGCAACGAGGTGCACGCACGACAAAGACACCTCGCACGGCAACGTAGCGCGCGCACGGCAAAGGTCTTTGCCGTGCAGTTTGGTCATGCGCACGGCAATATCTTCGTTGCCGTCGGAGGTGTTGCCGTGCAGACGTTGCCGTGCGTCGACGCACGGCAAAGCCTTTGCCGGATCTGTCGCACGGCAACGAAGTGTTTTCCCGTAGTGCGTGTTTGGTCTTCGAACTGTGCACGCACCCAGACCACTCCACAATCCGTTCGTCCGGTGCCTCTGTCGCCGGCCGGGATAGTGGCACGCTGCACGCAGTTCCATGGCATCACACAAAACTGAGCGCAGTCTCATCCATCGTATCTCTGTACTATAGCAGCTAGTTGTGGTAGTGCAATGCGACGCAGGAGCACACTTGGGTGGACTCGCCGGTTTTCTACCCTATCTTTACTATTAAATTGCAATAGGTGACTGCCTGATGTCACACTTAGATTTGGTTTTACTCTAATTTTATTTAGGCCCGAAGTCCTCTAGACGGGCCAATCTCCTCTCAATCTAGATCCAAATAGTCAATACCGATCCTAAAATAAGTTGATCAATAGACGATCTGTTTCCGACTCAATCTTAACTATTAGTTTGGTACATCAAAAAAGCCAAATGACGATCGTAAAAAACCGTTTGTTCCTTCCGTGCGTAAGAGAAAAACCGGAGAAAAAGTCGTTTCTTCCTTCCGTGCGTAAGAAAAAAAATCGTGCGGAAAGAGACCATCATGGTGCACAGTCATCCGGAGACAGGTGGCCATAGAGGCGTGCTGCTGCTGGTTACAGTCAACCTGCATCTGGCCGGACACAAGACCGGACGCGAGGACATGGAGTCGGGGAGGCGGAGGTCGGCAACGTCGCAGGACGCGAGGACATGGAGTCGGCGAGGCGGAGGTCGACAATGTTGCAGACACATGAGCGGCGTCGCGGTGCCGGGCTGCCGAGCATGGCGGAGCTTGGCTAGCTGCTGTCGAGGACGGATTGGGATGGAGCCGATGGGACCGGCGGTTCCCGGCTGGGCGAGCCAGGCGGACGGAGCAGTGAGATGGTTCGTTGATGAGTTCTTAAGCCGGTGTGGGCGGAAGTACGGTGCCGGTGAGGAGGACGTGCGTGCTCTGGATCGAGGTTTGAGACCAGCGAAGGGCGGCGTCGCTCTGGTGCTCACTGCGTAGGTCGCGGCCGTGGAGGGGTTCTACATGAGCCAGTGTGGCATGTCAAAAGTCACGTATACTGTATGTATTTGTACGCGACATGTCAGCATGACATCATCATGATGTTGTTACTATACCTTTCGTTCATCCACACAGCTTTGGTCGTTGCGCGGCACGTCCGCCTGGTATCCTGGGATTTCCCTCCATCGCAAACTCCGAACGATGCTGCAACGATTCCTACACAAACTCTGCCGGGCTGGACAGCCTACGATAGTCAAATTCATCTACGAACGATGCTGCTCCGATTCATACACAAAGTCTGCTGGGCTAGACAGCCTATAAATAAGTCTTGAATTGATTGAAACGTCAAATCAAAAACCACCAGATCGAAATTGCCTAACCCAAAGTCGTTTCGCGGGAGACCGTTTCGTCCCTACCCGCTCCCGCGAGCGGCAGGGCGAAACCCTACATCACGCGCCGCCGGGCCTCCCCTTCCCCTGTCCTCTCCCTCGCCGCCGCCAGAGGGCGCGCCGGGGCGAAGCCTCGGGGGGCGTCGGCGGCGGCGGGGACTCTCTCCCCTCTCGCTCGGTTGCGGTGGCGCGGGCTGCGGCGGTCGGCGGGGCGCGGCGCTGGTCGAGGGGCGCCGTGGCGTGGTCGTGCGGCGGCGGCGTGGCGGCTTCGTGTTCCCGGCGTGCCGTCGCGGGGGCGGGCTCTCGGGATCTTCCCGGCGGCAGTGACGCGCGCGGACGCTCCTCCGGCGGAAGATGGCACTCGCGGCGCTGGGCGGGGTGCCCCGACGACTTCGTGGAGGCGCGCGTGGCGGGTGGGCTCGGGCCAGGGCAGGGGCCTCTGGGCACTCCGAGCTCCGATCTACCCCCAGATCTGAGGGCCGCTGGCAGCCAGGGGGCTGCTGGCCACCGATCTGGCTGGTGGAAACCCCCCCCTCGCCGCCTCTCGTCTCGGGTTCTTCGCGGCAGGGCCGTGTCTCCTTCTTCAATCTGAGGTGTGTGCGCTTGGACGCCGGGGCGGCGGCCCTGGAAGGTGGGAGCTTGATGGTTGGCGGGCGTGCCAGAAGCTCGGGTGCTGGCTAGTGTCCACGGCCGTGAGGGCGGCGTGGCGCCGGCGAGCAGCGTGGTGCGGTGGTGGGTCGACCTTCTGGTTGGCCCAATCTGTAGATGGTGGAGGGATTCTGCCGAGGGGAAACCCTTGCCCGCTTGGGCCACGACGGCGACGTCCGCGGACGCCGTGACCTTCCTGAAGGCGTCGATTGGGGCTTCTCTCTATCCATCTACAAGCTCCGGGTGAAAACCCTAGATCCTCGGATCGGGTGGTGGCGGCACTCCGGTGTCGTTCTCTTCTTGAAGACATCGTCTTGGAGTCCACATCACGAGGCTCTCTGATGGTTGTGACGGAGGTGGTTCTTCGGCGATCATCGGCAAGGCTTGCTCCGTGCCCTCCCCTGGTCGAGCCTCCTTGGTGCTACCTCTCGATCTGTGAGCAACGCGGGTCGGTCCCCGGTGGTGGTCGGCTTCCGGTGGCGCTTCTGCGACGAAGGAGTGTTGTTGAGGCGCGCGTGAAAATGGCTCACTCTCGGGTGAGCTCCGGCCCGACACTGTAGACTCCAGCTCTTCTTTGAGTCCTCGTAGGCGCTTTGGCTGAGCTTCTTGGTCGCGATTCCGGCTGTAGCTTCTTCGGTAGTTCGTGTGGGTGTGTGGTGTCGTTTTGTAAGCTGGGTTCAGCACTCTGTATCGTTCTCGCCGTTGTTGGCTTTGTTAATTCAAAATCGGGCACTTCAGTGCCTTTTATCTAAAAAAAAAGTCGTTTCGCTGGCCGAAACTCTTCGTCCGCACTGTTCGCCTCTCCATCCGCACTTCTCTCTGCAGCTATGGCACCAGAAGAAACAGTAATCACTACTTAATTTTCATATGTGGCATAATCTGTTCTGCTTTATTCAGAATTTTTGACATTACGTGATTCTTTCAGCTTTCATACGTTGTCCTTTGGCTGACCTGTATTTTTGTTTTGTTTTAAATTTTTAATTGATGACGATAGCCTGTGGTCTATGGATTGTTGGTTGCTCAAATATGCTGATTCACAACTAAACTTTCATAGGTTACTCAAAAGAGAGCAAAGCAAAAAAAAAAAAAAAAGAAGAACGATGCCGATGCGGCAACCTGTGTACAGTGGAGTCTCGCCAGAGTCTGACTGTGCAGCTATCACGTTGCAGGTGGTGTTGGCGCACATTTTCTGCATGAATTTTGAAGCAACAAGTGTGGCATTATGACTAAGGACGGGTAAAGAAATACCATGTCCTACACTTCGATGTAAAATCAATTGCCGATTAAGCTTGGCGACATGCCAATTACAATCAACAATTAATTTTGATATACATTTTTTCCAATATAAAATTAGAACTAGCGGCTTATTTCATTCACGAAATACATAGGTTGATTGTAAAAGAACCATTCACAAATCATAAATTTCTAATAGCTGAGAACAATCAGCTGGGCACGGGCTCGCCTGTAATATAAACAAAAACATTCAAAACTATCTACCTAATATTAAAAGTAGGAGCCCGCTAGACATGTCGAAGAGACGTACAAAAACCAGCCTGCGTTTATCAACCCAAGACCACGGCTCAATTGCAAGTCCTTGTGCTCTATATGATGCATTGAAGATTCTTGGTAATCGTGCAAGCATATTTCTGATGTTATATGTAAATACTTTTTACACTTTCGCAGCAACGCGCGGGCATAGTGCTAGTGTACAAAGTATACGTATGTATTGGTGTATGTACGTGTGCTCCCGCAAAACGCGACCGGCCTTCACCGCTTAATTTGCCCGATCTGATCCGCCGGCTACATATACGTACGTACGCCTGAACCAGCAACCGGTGATAAGGAGGCCAGCGAGTGATGATCAGATAGCCTTGCTCGCATCACAGGCACGGCGTACGAGGACGACAGTTTGGCCGGACGTCGCTGGCGCCAGCTGCGATAGCTGATGGGGGGCGGTGGATGGATCCGGCCGTCCGGTAGCCGCCGATCGAAGGGCTGCTGGCTAGCACCAATCAACCCGATGCGTGCGTGGCGACAAGCGTGGCTGCGAATCGATTCGCCTTGTCCTCCCGCCGATCTTGATCGATCGCTCCGTCCTAGGGTTTGTTGGGTACGCGCCCAGTTCAAGGCAGAGATCATGTCATGCTTTCATCCAGCTCCTGCGCGAGCTGATGGAAATTGACCGGAAGAGTCTCTGCAGCCGGCTCGGCTGCGGCCGCTGCCCATCCCAACGAACAGTTGAGGAGTTCACAGACCACCCCGTACGTACACAAGCTCCATGCCTCCGACCTGGCGAGCTGCTCGATCGCGTTATCATGCATGCTGACTCAGCTCCACGTGGTAGGAGATCACTTTGGCAATTTCCCCCTGGCTTCGTACGTCCGGCGTGGTCGCATATGCAATACTATTGGCCAGTGGAACCAGTGTGTTGGGCCGATGATAATTTCCCCTTAGGCCTTATCAGTGCAAGTCTCATGGTACTCGATCTGGATCTTATCATTGAGGTGCCGATCTGCGCTCCTGCTTCACATGAGAGCCAATGCCATATAGGTAGGTGGAGTCTGGTTGTTGAGCCGCTAAAATTAGTAGGAGAACACACGGATTTCATGCATGCCAGGAGTACCACCGCATGTGCATGCATGGTGCGGCTCGACAGCTCGGACATGGCCGGAGGCGGGGTCGACATAGTACTACTACTACCTCAGGCAGAGCGCACACCGCCATCAATGGTGCACGCGGAGTCACAGAGGAAGAAGCGGTGACGTGCCACTGGAAAGAGACACGCGTAGAGACACAGGTTAGAAAAGAGGTCAAAGCGGTGAGTAATACCAGACAAAACATGAATCTGATCAGAGGCCCACCACAAACAGCAAAAGACACATGGCTAAGCCTACCAACACGACACGGCGGTAAAGCAAAAAGGAAAAGGACTGACCAAAACGTACTTAGAAGAAAATTTCTACAGGGCACCAAAACTGCACCTAGAAGAAACCCTATATGAATAAAACTATCAAATAGCATACGTGTTAGCTCCACATTAATCTCAAAAAAAATTCAAAACTCTTACAAAAAATATGTTAGTTCCCAAATAGTATAGTAGTTATGCATCAATCTACCTTCCTCCTTGTGTCACGTCGCAGAAGAATTCCTCTTACTGCAGGAAGCACAAACGTCCACAACTCCATCAGTGGTGCACGTACGTACGACGCCAATCTTGAGAGAGTCTCACGATCCGGCCATGATTGCATCGCCCATATCCTTGTATCACGCCACACAATTCATCCTTATGAGCGTAAGTTAGTGCCGTTCCGTGCTGCTCGTCAATCGTGTCGACCAATCAATCACCTTCCGTAGCTACCTAGCTTCCGCCGTCTTACCGTCTCGATTCATCCATCCAAATCATGCTCGGCCGTACAGCTCGTGTAAGTTGGGACTTTCGCATGGCTGGCGATGATAAGGATACGAGCTATCGAATGGATAGCCTCGCTCGCATCACAGCCCAACAGCTAACCTAGTCCTTCTCCATTGATCGTCATGCGTATCGGTCCAGGCCACGCAAGTTGATGGGGAGCTTTCGCTGGCTGTTGGCCTAGCCTGGTGGGGAGTGGGGACTAGGAGGAGGTCCTCTCCGCCGACCTGGTCGGTGCGGACAGACCACCGCACACTCACGCTAGGTATGTTGGGCCGGCCCAGCTTGTTTTTATTTTTTCCTTTCTTATTATTTTTCCATTTATTCAATCTGAACAGTTTAAATTTAAACAATTTTTGAATATGAACGATTTTCAAATTTGAGCAATTTTCGAATTTGAACAAATTTTAAAATTGAACGATTTCGAAATTCGAACAAATTCCAAAATTGAATGATTTTTGAATTTGCACAAATTTCGAATTTGAATAATGTTCAAATCTGAACAATTTTTGAATTTGCCCACTTTTTGACGTTGAACATTTTTTAAATTTGAATTTTTCTGATTTGAACATTTTTCTAACTATATTTTCAAAATTCATTTTTCTAAAATTTAAATAATTTAAAATCTGCATACTTTCTAAAAATTGTTTTTAAATATGCAGAATTTTAAAATTTAACGTTCTAAATTAAATCTTAAAAGAAAAGAGAAAAAAGAAACAGAAAAAAAGAAAACAGAAAACAGAAACAGAAACAGAAAAAATGGCCAGCACCTAACTGGGTGGCCCGTACCGCGCGCGGGAGTGTGCGGCACGCGGTACGCGCCGACCTGGTCAGTGTATAGGAAAGCGCGGGACTAGGTACGTCTCCTCCAAGGACTAAAACTTAGCTCCCTATCCCGCTGAGCAAAATAGATTCCTATAATTTTGAGGAGGAGTTAAACGGTGGCCGACTATAGCCGATCTCGGTGTCACTACAAAGATTACAGAGATAATAATTTCCAATATGAATCGATGTGCCAAGCTATCACTATGAAGATCACTAGGACACAAATATAGCAAAAAAAAAATACCTCGGTTGCGACGAGTTCGGCATTTCGTCGACCACCACAAAGGTAGTGACTTGGACGCGTTCTGCGGAGGCCATCTTGCGAGCTGCCACACGTATAGGTGTCGCCTCGCGAGCATTCCGCTTCGGCATAGCCGTCGGCGTCAAGCCCGGCGCTTTCCTCTTCTTCTTGTTTGCCTCCGCCTCGGTGAGAGCCTCCATGGACCACCGGAGCTACGAGCGGGCAACCAGCCTTTAAAGGAGGCCCAAAGGCCTTGCAGCCCTTGTTGGCGGCCTTCGCCGATGTCCCCATCGCCCTCACCATGTTGGTGTTCCCCATCCGTTTCCGCGACAAAGACGATGGTGCGTGGGTCGATTTCGGTGGGGTCGAACCGGCAGGAAACTTCAATGGGGGTGCGGAATCGTCTTGCGGTCCCATCACGGCTGTTGGAAGGGTAAACGGTGCCGCCGGTGATGAACGACGACCAATCTAGACGCTAGTGTGGGCGGGACGGCAAAAGAAAAAGAAGAGAGGTCCTAACCAAAACCAAGGTCAAGTCTCGTCCTAACAAAAAGAATGGTCCGAATCCCTCACGCCCTTTCCAGACAAAATAGATATACGTATTTTTAGAACCTAGGTATTGCGGAACCGATTAAACTTACTCTACTACTAACCATACATCGTTGTGCGTTCACTAAGTTACAAAAATGTCGGGGGGTAGGGGGGAGGAGCTTCCTTTAGACTGTGCATATGAAACTTATAATTTTTTTCTAAGCTACATGCTTTCAAATTTAATTATGAAAAAATGGACGCACGTGGCATTCTCTACATGTAAAAAAATTATTTGATTTTCTTAAGATTTAAAATATGAATTTTTAGCCTGCACAGTAAACCGGGTTGGGTTCAGTTGGACCCGGGGTGCCCGTGTGTATTTCTAAAAAAACAGAGGAAGAATCGGCCACATACTGACCGACCGAACTCCCGTCCATGTTGTATGTTCGCTGGGTCTCACCTGCACACACGGGATTTTTTTTAAGCAAGCCAAAAGACGTGCCATTTTTATTGAATAAGGAAATTTAATTTTTAGAAGATTTACAAAAACCGTCTCAGCTATAAGCCAAGATCAAACACTAGAAACAATTACTTTGACGATATTACATTACTTAGAGCCTTAGCGCCCGCTAGTGGCCACATTTTCACCTCCCCTTTTATTTTCGCCACAACCATAGCGAATGTGACGGACTTGTTCAGAATACCCTAGCATTTTCTTGTTGTTCTTGCGATCCAAATCTGTGCCATATGCATAAAAATATATTGTAGTAATTGTTGTGATATGGTAGATGTTCGTGATACACTACTGCCAGCTATTTGCAAATTAATTTCACATAATAATTGTGTATTATTATTATTATTATTATTATTATTATTTGGGGGTCTATGGAAGCACAAACCTATTTATTTAAATAAAAGGCTCGTAGAGCTTGATTTTAAATTAATAAAGCCCTTAGAGCATCTCCAGTCGCGTCCCCCAAACCGTCCCCCAAAGGGCGCCGGATCGACCGTTTGGGGACGTGTTTTGTTCGTGCCGCGTTTGGGGGACGTCGCTCCCCAGCCGCGTCCCCCAAACGCCGGCCCCAATCAGAAATTCAAATAGATGCATTCAAAAGAGATCGTTCCCGCCGATTCGTCGCGATCAGAGTAGCGGCGATCGATCAAAGTACTGGGCGCGCGATCATATTAGAAGAAGGGGTTGGTCGACGGCGTCGTGTCCTGAGTCGACGCAGGCCCGTCGAGCACGACGACCTCGTCGCGATCTGCCTGTTCCTGTGCATGGTGCGTCTGCTCCGTCGCCGACGCGGAGGCCGACGCAGGTGTAGCAGTAGAAGACGCGTCAGCCTGCTCTTGCTGCGCTCCCACTGCCGCCGATGCCGATGCCGCTGCCAGGGCCGCCGCGTCCGCCGCCGCCATTTTGGCTTCGATCTCGTCGAGGATCTGGCCTTTGAAGAAGTTGTGCGCCGCTCGCGTCCGGGGAGACATTCCCTCTGTCGACGTTCTCAGCAGGGACATGTCGTCCCTGCGTTTCTTGAGCTCCAGCTTCTCCTCTTGCCTCTTGAGCAGCTCGGCCCACCTTTGGTCGGCCTTCTTGTCGCGGGAGATAAAGGTCGAGGAGACGTCGGCGAGGCATCTCGTGATCGACGCCTGCGTCTTCTCAGACGACGCAGCGTCGGCCAAGGCGGCCTTGGCAGCCTTGTTGCCGATAGGGACGCCCCTGTCGAAGTTGCCGGCGGCGCGTCCCGGATCAATGGCGTCCTTCCCCTTGGACAGCGACAGCGCGTCGGCCGCCATTTCTCATTCACTTTGAGCTTGCCATAGCAATGCATCGCGCGAACGGCTTGTGACCTTCCGAGTTCTTGGCGTACATTTCCATGGCCCGATCAAACTAACCAAAGGAAGCGTAGTCATTTCATCGAACACAATGTGGGCGCTACGGATTATGGAAGAAACAGTCGTACCGGTTAGGCGGCGTCGGCGCGCTGTCGCCTCTGGTCTCTAAGTCCCTGATGGTACCCATGGAAGGAGTTCACCGACGCCTGGATGATGGCCCATCGCGTCGACATTGCCTTTTGGCTCCTCTTCATTGTCACTTTCAGTAGTCGCTGTTGATGAGCTTGCGCTCATCGAACTCGGTCTTGATCCTCGCCCAATACTTCCCGCCTTTTTGGTTGGCGCCGATGATGGAGTCATGGCTCACCGTCGCCCACGACTCGCACAGGCAAAGATCTTCCAGAGGCGTCCACTTCGGGCCTCGTGTGCCCGACGCCTTCTTCTTCTTCTTCTTCGTCCTCACGCCGTCCGCGTCTACCTCCACGAGATCATCGTCACCGGCACCCTCGTCGTCCTCTTCGTCGCCGCCCTCTTCGTCCTCATCGTCGTCCTCCTCGTCGTCCTCCACCCCCTCCTCTTCCTCGTCGTCCTCCTCAGCCCCGTCGTCCTCCTCAGCACCGGCGCCGTCGTATTCGAGCGGACCCCTGCGGCCGGTGAAAGGGTCGCCGTCCGGACCAGGGCACAGCTCGCGCTGCTCGTACGCCGGGGAGTAGAGGTTGTTGGGGTTGAAGCCGCCGTGCGGCGGCGCATCCCGGTAGTGCGGCGACAAGTTAGGCGTCACGCACCGGGAGTGGCGGAGGGGCCGTCGTTGTAGAAGGCGGCTTGCGACGGAGAGATCACTCCAGAACGTACACCGGCATGGACGTACTCCATGGGCTCGCGTTGGTGGCGGCGATACACCCGGCCATTACGTGCCGGTGCCGGCGCGCCGCCCGAGCCTTCTTCTCCAGCTCCACCGCCCTCCGTCCTTTCCGCTACCCCGTGGTTAGCGTCCGGCGCAGGCCATCTTGCTGCCATTCAGCGGCGGTCCTTCCGGCGGGCTTCGTCTTCGCCGCCGGCGCCTTCCGCGGCTTCGCGAACGGCGCTTTCGCCCCTATCGTCGCATTGCCCGGCGGCTTCTTGGCCGCTTTCTTCGCCATCTTTTTGGGGGCTGTCGGCGGCGCCATGGAATGGGGAGAGGGTAGCGGCGGCGGGTGGACGGCGGGAGGGAGAAAGAAATCGGCGGGATAGGAGAAATGAATCGGCGGCGGGATGTGTTTTGGGAGGCCTGTGCGCGGCGGTATAGGCGCGATTTGGCGGGAGCGGCGGGATTTGGCGGGAGTGTGGGTCGAATTTTCCCTGTGCCGCTGACGCGTCGGCCCCGCGCCTCCTCGCCTCTCATTTCGTTGTGTCCGGCGTCCCCGGAGCGTCCCCTGTGGGACGGGGACGGGCTCGGGGCGCCGGACACCGTATGGGGCCGCGCCGGACAAAAAAGGGCTTTGGGGGACGCGGCTGGAACGCTTTTTTTGTCCGGCGCGCCCCAAATCCCTTTGGGGGACGCTTTGGGGGACGCGACTGGAGATGCTCTTAGGATCAAATTACAACACCAATCAACGTTGGGTTACCAGCTTACAAAATAAGCAAACAACTGAGAAAAAGGAGAATAAAAAACAAGACAAGAACGACTACAACAAGCTATGATAGGACAATTCGATTCTTGTGGTCTTCGTCTCGAGCCGTTGAAGAGCATGGGAAGTCATTGGCGGAAGAAGCGCTAGAACCTCGACCAAACTGACAACACAGGTGCAACCTCACAGTCACACAAGGACCACGTAGCAGGGAACCAAGAGAACGATGCAGGTAGAGGCCTGAAGAGAGAACACTTTCAAGAATGGAACGTCACAAAGGTGACACCATTGATGATCTAACGAGGGTCTAGGTTTTCACCTAGAGACATCATATCAACCATGATGGGAGAAAGCAAATGCTCTTCGATGACGCCTCCAAGGAGGAGAATGGCTCCCGAGAGCATCACCATCATCTGCGTCGGACATACTAGGCATGGCTTTCGCCCGATCCATCGGCTTTCTCCACACATCCACCACTCCAAGAAGATTCCCGAAACACTCAAAGGTAGCCACCTGGCCCTGTGTGGAAGTCGCAACCCATAGCCAGGGTCCGACCCCTGGCCAGAACCGATGGTGGTGGCGCCGTTAAACATGCCCGCATGGGGACAAACCCCAGCCCGCCAATGCATCGACAGCGGCATGCCGCCAACCACAACCACGTCGCTCAGTGAACATACAGCCGAGATGTGCGACGACTCCATGAGGAGATTGGCCTCCCAGATAGTCCGCTAGGAGGCAAAACGAGGGCACCAAGGAACAAATGAGGCTAATTAAGAAAGGGACGAGCGGACTGCAACGTCACTCCGATCGCGACACTCGTCGCGATACAACTACCTACCAAAGAGGCGCGAAGGAAGCAGCTAGAGTTTAGTGATTTCTCAATAGGCGTTGGATACACATTGACTATCTACAAATATCTCATATTTCTCTCATTAAATTTTCTAATTAATCAACGATCTGCAAATACGTGCACGACTAATATGTCGGACCGGATGGACTATTTCTCACTCGTCGAGGGAAAAACATGTGCAATGTCTTTGCCGACAGTTTTCTTTCCAACAAAAGTGCAATACCAGTATGAATTACTAATAATTTGACGAACAATTATGAAGCAGTTCCTTCTTTTTATGAAGTTTGGACGAACTGGGTAGCACCGCAAAGCACACAAATATACAATGGACACACTGGCTGTAGTATTCCTGCAAGTTGCTTCGGTGCTTCCATTGTGTTCCTCGATGTCCTCTGACAAGGAACGCGGATTTCTAAGAGCATCTCCACTCGTCTCCCCGAGAAGCCCCCCACGAGCGGCTTTTTACATCCGGACGGCGAAAAACGGCCCAGTCGCGCCCCCAGGTTCTCGTTTTCGTCCGGATTTGGGCCTAAATTCATCCGGCGATCCCACGCCATCCCCGGCCCCCCGGGGAGCGCTCGGGGACTCCGGATGGAGCAAAACCAATCGCCCACGCCCACGTGTCTCCTCTTTCGTCCGGACTCCCCGGGCCATCCTTTTTTTTTCCCCGAGAAACGCCGCTTGGGGAGCACACGACTGGAAATATACTGCCCCCCAGGCCAATTTTTCGTCCAATCCAGACGAAAATTTCGCCGGATTTGGGCGTGGGGAGCGCCAACGAGTGGGGATGCTCTAACGGACCGTATGGCGCCCGGACTCAATCGTTGGCCCTCGGCTGCTGCACGGAGATTCGCTTGCAGGCCTACCCTCAAGCTCGTTGACCCCTATTCTCTGGCACATACAAGTAGCTGCCGAGGTGATACCCCTAATGGAAGGGACTGCCACTCTGCCAGCCTCCCCCACCTCGCTGTCCTTGCACTCTGCCAGCCTCCCCCACATGGAAGGGACTAACAAATACTACATGGAAGGGACTGCCACTCTGCCAGCCTCCCCCACCTCGCTGTCCTTGCACTCTGCAACCACGTACGATGGTGTCATGGCCATGACCGGACCCCTACTCCTCCCCACGTGACCCCCAAAATCAAGCCTCGTTTCGTTCATTATATTATGGCATCTTTAGCGACGCAACGCAAATGGATGACCGCGCGGTTAGAAAATGCTTCTGTATCCCAGCCCAACAGCGAACGACGCATAGTGTCTGACACGTCCGTCCAAATGCAAATGCGGCTCAAATATGCGACATGTTTGAGTCTGCACGGACGCTATGGCGTAGGTGTCCACATCGAGTTCGTGCGCCGCCTCTGGGAGGAAAACCGGCCAGTGACATGGCTGGATGCGAGTCTGCCTGGAGGAGGCTGGTACCTCAACTCCAGGCGCGTGTCGGACCCTCCCGTACCACGTGAGGGCCGAGAGCACCGTGACGAGGTGTGTTGCCGCCGAGCCATCCTGCTGACCAATGTCCGAGAAGACCCGGCATACGCGCTCAACGCCTACAATTGAAACTCCTTCGGGACGTGGGAGTTCGACGCGCGTCACCGAGCGGGGTACCTCGGCGACTTCGACTACTTCGACCGCGAACTCGCCGCGGACAACGACGACGACGAGGGCGAGTACGACGACAATGACGTGGACGAGGACGAGGGCGTCGAGGACGACGGTGCCACCAAGGCCGGGTACGAGGCCTCGTTGGACGACTGATACGTCTCCGACGTATCGATAATTTCTTATGTTCCATGCCACATTATTGATGTTATCTACATGTTTTATGCACACTTTATGTCATATTCGTGCATTTTCTGGAACTAACCTATTAACAAGATGCCGAAGTGCCAGTTGCTGTTTTCTGCTGTTTTTGGTTTCAGAAATCCTAGTAAGGAAATATTCTCGGAATTGGACGAAATCAAAGCCCAGGGGCCTATTTTTCCACGAAGCTTCCAGAAGTCCGAAGACGAAACGAAGTGGGGCCACAGGGTGTCCAAACCCTAGGGCGGCGCGGCCCCCCCCTTGGCCGCGTCGGCCTGTGGTGTGGGGCCCCTGTGCCCCCTCCTGACTTGCCCTTCCGCCTACTTAAAGCCTCCGTGACGAAACCCCCACTACCGAGAGCCACGATACGGAAAACCTTCCAGAGACGCCGCCGCCGCCGATCACATCTCGGGGGATCCAGGAGATCGCCTCCGGCACCCTGCCGGAGAGGGGAATCATCTCCCGGAGGACTCTACGCCGCCATGGTCGCCTCCGGTGTGATGTGTGAGTAGTCTACCCCTGGACTATGGGTCCATAGCAGTAGCTAGATGGTTGTCTTCTCCCCATTGTGCTATCATTGTCGGATCTTGTGAGCTGCCTAACATGATCAAGATCATCTATATGTAATTCTATATGTTGCGTTTGTTGGGATCCGATGAATAGAGAATACTTGTTATGTTGATTATCAAAGTTATATCTACGTGTTGTTTATGATCTTGCATGCTCTCCGTTATTAGTAGATGCTTTGGCCAAGTTGATGCTAGTAACTCCAAGAGGGAGTATTTATGCTCGATAGTGGGTTCATGTCTCCGTGAATCTGGAGGGGTGACAAGAACCTCTAAGGTTATGGATCTGCTGTTGCCACTAGGGATAAAACATTGGTGCTATGTTCAAGGATGTAGTCACTAGTTACATTACGCGCAATACTTAATGCAATTGTCTGTTGTTAGCAACTTAATCTTGGAGGGGTTCGGATGATAACTTTGAAGGTGGACTTTTTAGGCATAGATGCAGTTGGATGGCGGTCTATGTACTTTGTCGTAATGCCCAATTAAATCTCACTATACTCATCATGATATGTATGTGCATGGTCATGCTCTCTTTATTTGTCAATTGCCCAACTGTAATTTGTTCACCCAACATGCTGTTTGTCTTATGGGAGAGACACCTCTAGTGAACTGTGGACCCCGGTCCAATTCTCTTTACTGAAATACAATCTACTGCAATATTTGTTCTACTGTTTTCTGCAAACAATCATCTTCCACACAATACGGTTAATCATTTGTTACAGCAAGCCGGTGAGATTGACAACCTCACTGTTTCGTTGGGGCAAAGTACTTTGGTTGTGTTGTGCAGGTTCCACGTTGGCGCCGGAATCCCTGGTGTTGCGCCGCACTACATCCTGCCGCCATCAACCTTCAACGTGCTTCTTGACTCCTACTGGTTCGATAAACCTTGGTTTCTTCGAGGGAAACTTGCTGCCGTACGCATCACACCTTCCACTTGGGGTTCCCAACGAGCGTGTGCTTTACGCGTCATCAAGCTAAATTTCTGGCGCCGTTGCCGGGGAGATCAAGACACGCTGCAAGGGGAGTCTCCACTTCTCAATCTCTTTACTTTGTTTTTGTTTTGCTTAGTTTTATTTACTACTTTGTTTGCTGCACTAAATCAAAATACAAAAAAATTAGTTGCTAGTTTTACTTTATTTGCTATCTTGTTTGCTATATCAAAAACACAAAAAAATTAGTTACTTGCATTTACTTTATCTAGTTTGCTTTATTTACTGTTGCTAAAATGGCCAACCCTGAAAATACTAAGTTGTGTGACTTCACAACTACAAATAATAATGATTTCTTATGCACACCTATTGCTCCACCTGCTACTACAGCAGAATTCTTTGAAATTAAACCTGCTTTCTTTGAATCTTGTTATGCGAGAGCAATTTTCTGGTGTTAGTTCGATGATGTCATGCCCATCTTAATAATTTTGTTGAACTATGTGAAATGCAAAAATATAAAGATGTAGATGGTGACATTATAAAATTAAAATTGTTCCCTTTCTCATTAAGAGGAAGAGCTAAAGATTGGTTGCTATCTCTGCCTAAGAATAGTATTGATTCATGGACTAAATGCAAGGATGCTTTTATTGGTAGATATTATCCCCCTGCTAAAATTATATCTTTGAGGAGTAGCATAATGAATTTTAAGCAATTAGATACTGAACATGTTGCTCAAGCTTGGGAAAGAATGAAATCTCTGGTTAAAAATTGCCCAACCCATGGACTGACTACTTGGATGATCATCCAAACCTTCTATGCAGGACTAAATTTTTCTTCACGGAATTTATTGGATTCAGCTGCTGGAGGTACCTTTATGTCCATCACTCTTGGTGAAGCAACAAAGCTTCTTGATAATATGATGATCAATTACTCTGAATGGCACACGGAAAGAGCTCCACAAGGTAAGAAGGTAAATTCTGTCGAAGAAACCTCTTCCTTGAGTGATAAGATTGATGCTATTATGTCTATGCTTGTGAATGATAGGACTAATATTGATCCTAATAATGTTCCATTAGCTTCATTGGTTGCACAAGAAGAACATGTTGATGTAAACTTCATTAAAAATAATAATTTCAACAACAATGCTTACCGGAACAATTCTAGTAACAACTATAGGCCATATCCTTATAATAATGGCAACGGCTATGGTAATTCTTATGGGAATTCTTACAACAATAATAGGAGTTCACCCCCTGGACTTGAAGCCATGCTTAAAGAATTTATTAGTACACAAACTGCTTTTAACAAATCTGTTGAAGAAAAGCTTGGGAAAATTGATATACTTGCTTCTAAAGTCGATAGTCTTGTTGCTGATGTTGATCTTTTGAAATCAAAAGTTTTGCCTAATGAAAATCATCATAATAAAATTGTTACTACAGCAAATGCCATTCAAGTTAGAATTAATGAGAATATAAGATTAATGGCTGAACTGCGTGCTAGGTGGGATAGAGAAGAAAATGAAAAACTAGCTAAAGAGAAGAATGTAGCTAAAGTTTGGACTATTACCACCACTAGTAATGCTAATGCTACACATGTTGTTGCACCTCCTACTAATACTAATAAAAGAATTGGTGTTAGCAATGTTTCCACCTCTAATGCAAAGCGCGAAAAACTGCCTGAAACTGCTAAAAGCTGAAAGCGCGATAAAGCTGCTGAAATTTTTTCCAACATTGGGGTTGATGATCCCATTGCTTTAGATTATAATGGTTTGAATTTTGATGATTGCCACATCTCTGAAGTTATAAAGTTCTTGCAAAAACTTGCTAAAAGTCCTAATGCTAGTGCTATAAATTTGGCTTTCACGCATCATATTACAAATGCTCTCATTAAAGCTAGAGAAGAGAAACTAGAGCGTGAAGCCTCTATTCCTAAAAAGCTAGAGGATGGTTGGGAGTCCATCATTAAGATGAAGGTTAAAGATTTTGATTGTAATGCTTTATGTGATCTTGGTGCAAGTATTTCTGTTATGCCTAAGAAAATTTATAATATGCTTGACTTGCCACCGCTGAAAAATTGTTATTTGGATGTTAATCTTGCTGATCATTCTACAAAGAAACCTTTGGGTAAAGTTGATAATGTTCGCATTACCGTTAACAATAACCTTGTCCCCGTTGATTTTGTTGTCTTGGATATTGAATGCAATGCATCTTGTCCCATTATATTGGGAAGACCTTTTCTTGAATCGTTGGTGCTATCATTGATATGAAGGAAGGTAATATAAAATATCAATTTCCTCTCAAGAAAGGTATGGAACACTTCCCTAGAAAGAGAATGAAGTACCCTTTTGATTCTATTATGAGAACAAATTATGATGTTGACACTTCGTCTCTTGATAATACTTGATACACACTTTCTGCGCCTAGCTGAAAGGCGTTAAAGAAAAGCGCTTATGGGAGACAACCAATGTTTTTACCTACAGTACTTTGTTTTTATTTTGTGTCTTGGAAGTTGTTTACTACTGTAGCAACCTCTCCTTATCTTAGTTTTGTGTTTTGTTGTGCCAAGTAAAGCCGTTGATAGAAAAGTAAGTACTAGATTTGGATTACTGCGCAGTTCCAGATTTCTTTGCTGTCACGAATCTGGATCCACATCCCTGTAGGTAGCTCAGAAAATTAAGCCAATTTACGTGCATGATCCTTAGATATGTACGCAACTTTCATTCAATTTGAGCATTTTCATTTGAGCAAGTCTGGTGCCATTTTAAAATTCGTCAATACGAACTGTTCTGTTTTGACAGATTCTGCCTTTTATTTCGCTTTGCCTCTTTTGCTATGTTGGATGAATTTCTTTGATCCACTAATGTCCAGTAGCATTATGCAATGTCCAGAAGTGTTAAGAATGATTGTGTCACCTCTGAATATGTTAATTTTTATTGTGCACTAACCCTCTAATGAGTTGTTTCGAGTTTGGTGTGGAGGAAGTTTTCAAGGATCAAGAGAGGAGTATGATGCAACATGATCAAGGAGAGTGAAAGCTCTAAGCTTGGGGATGCCCCGGTGGTTCACCCCTGCATATATTAAGAAGACTCAAGCGTCTAAGCTTGGGGATGCCCAAGGCATCCCCTTCTTCATCGAAAACATTATCAGGTTCCTCCCCTGAAACTATATTTTTATTCCATCACATCTTATGTGCTTTTTCTTGGAGCGTCGGTTTGTTTTTGTTTTTTGTTTTGTTTGAATAAAATGGATCCTAGCATTCACTTTATGGGAGAGAGACACGCTCCGCTGTAGCATATGGACAAGTATGTCCTTGGTTTCTACTCATAGTATTCATGGCGAAGTTTCTCCTTCGTTAAATTGTTATATGGTTGGAATTGGAAAATGATACATGTAGTAATTGCTATAAATGTCTTGGGTAATGTGATACTTGGCAATTTTTGTGCTCATGTTTAAGCTCTTGCATCATATGCTTTGCACCCATTAATGAAGAAATACATAGAGCATGCTAAAATTTGGTTTGCATATTTGGTTTCTCTAAGGTCTAGATAATTTCTAGTATTGAGTTTGAACAACAAGGAAGACGGTGTAGAGTCTTATAATGTTTTCAATATGTCTTTTATGTGAGTTTTGCTGCACCGGTTCATCCTTGTGTTTGTTTCAAATAAGCCTTGCTAGCCTAAACCTTGTATCGAGAGGGAATACTTCTCATGCATCCAAAATACTTGAGCCAACCACTATGCCATTTGTGTCCACCATACCTACCTACTACATGGTATTTTCCGCCATTCCAAAGTAAATTGCTTGAGTGCTACCTTTAAAATTCCATCATTCACCTTTGCAATATATAGCTCATGGGACAAATAGCTTAAAAACTATTGTGGTATTGAATATGTAATTATGCACTTTATCTCTTATTAAGTTGCTTGTTGTGCGATAACCATGTTTACTGGGGACACCATCAACTTTTCATTGTTGAATTTCATGTGAATTGCTATGCATGTCCGTCTTGTCTGAAGTAAGAGAGATCTACCACCTTATGGTTAAGCATGCATAATGTTAGAGAAGAACATTGGGCCGCTAACTAAAGCCATGATCCATGGTGGAAGTTTCAGTTTTGGACATATATCCTCAATCTCAAATGAGAAAATTATTAATTGTTGTTACATGCTTATGCATAAAAGAGGAGTCCATTATCTGTTGTCTATGTTGTCCCGGTATGGATGTCTAAGTTGAAGAATAATCAATAGCGAGAAATCCAATGCGAGCTTTCTCCTTAGACCTTTGTACAGGCGGCATAGAGGTACCCCTTTGTGACACTTGGTAAAAACATGTGCATTGTGATGATCCGGTAGTCCAAGCTAATTAGGACAAGGTGCGGGCACTATTAGTACACTATGCATGAGGCTTGCAACTTATAAGATATAATTTACATGATGCATATGCTTTATTACTACCGTTGACAAAATTGTTTCATGTTTTCAAAATCAAAGCTCTAGCACAAATATAGCAATCGATGCTTTTCCTCTATGGAGGACCATTCTTTTACTTTCAATGTTGAGTCAGTTCACCTATTTCTCTCCACCTCAAGAAGCAAACACTTGTGTGAAATGTGCATTGATTCCTACATACTTGCTTATTGCACTTATTATATTACTCTATGTTGACAATATCCATGAGATATACATGTTACAAGTTGAAAGCAACCGTTGAAACTTAATCTTCTTTTGTGTTGCTTCAATGCCTTTACTTTGAATTATTGCTTTATGAGTTAACTCTTATGCAAGACTTATTGATGCTTGTCTTGAAGTGCTATTCATGAAAAGTCTTTGCTTTATGATTCACTTGTTTACTCATGTCATATACATTGTTTTGATCGCTGCATTCACTACATATGCTTTACAAATAGTATGATCAAGATTATGATGGCATGTCACTCCAGAAATTATCTGTGTTATCGTTTTACCTGCTCGGGACGAGCAGAACTAAGCTTGGGGATGCTGATACGTCTCCGACGTATCGATAATTTCTTATGTTCCATGCCACATTATTGATGTTATCTACATGTTTTATGCACACTTTATGTCATATTCGTGCATTTTCTGAAACTAACCTATTAACAAGATGCCGAAGTGCCGATTCTTGTTTTCTGCTGTTTTTGGTTTCAGAAATCCTAGTAAGGAAATATTCTCGGAATTGGACGAAATCAAAGCCCAGGGGCCTATTTTTCCACGAAGCTTCCAGAAGTCCGAAGACGAAACGAAGTGGGGCCACAGGGTGCCCAAACCCTAGGGCGGCGCCCCCCCCCCCCTTGGCCGCGCCGGCCTGTGGTGTGGGGCCCCTGTGCCCCCTCCTGACTTGCCCTTCCACCTACTTAAAGCCTCCGTGACGAAACCCCCAGTACCGAGAGCCACGATACGGAAAACCTTCCAGAGACGCCGCCGCCGCCGATCCCATCTCGGGGGATCCAGGAGATCGCCTCCGGCACCCTGCCGGAGAGGGGAATCATCTCCCGGAGGACTCTACGCCGCCATGGTCGCCTCCGGTGTGATGTGTGAGTAGTCTACCCCTGGACTATGGGTCCATAGCAGTAGCTAGATGGTTGTCTTCTCCCCATTGTGCTATCATTGTCGGATCTTGTGAGCTGCCTAACATGATCAAGATCATCTATATGTAATTCTATATGTTGCGTTTGTTGGGATCCGATGAATAGAGAATACTTGTTATGTTGATTATCAAAGTTATATCTACGTGTTGTTTATGATCTTGCATGCTCTCCGTTATTAGTAGATGCTTTGGCCAAGTTGATGCTAGTAACTCCAAGAGGGAGTATTTATGCTCGATAGTGGGTTCATGTCTCCGTGAATCTGGAGGGGTGACAAGAACCTCTAAGGTTATGGATGTGCTGTTGCCACTAGGGATAAAACATTGGTGCTATGTTCAAGGATGTAGTCACTAGTTACATTACGCGCAATACTTAATGCAATTGTCTGTTGTTAGCAACTTAATACTGGAGGGGGTTCGGATGATAACCTGAAGGTGGACTTTTTAGGCATAGATGCAGTTGGATGGCGGTCTATGTACTTTGTCGTAATGCCCAATTAAATCTCACTATACTCATCATGATATGTATGTGCATGGTCATGCTCTCTTTATTTGTCAATTGCACAACTGTAATTTATTCACCCAACATGCTGTTTGTCTTATGGGAGAGACACCTCTAGTGAACTGTGGACCCCGGTCCAATTCTCTTTACTGAAATACAATCTACTGCAATACTTGTTCTACTGTTTTCTGCAAACAATCATCTTCCACACAATACGGTTAATCCTTTGTTACAGCAAGCCGGTGAGATTGACAACCTCACTGTTTCGTTGGGGCAAAGTACTTTGGTTGTGTTGTGCAGGTTCCACGTTGGCGCCGGAATCCCTGGTGTTGCGCCGCACTACATCCCGCCGTCATCAACCTTCAACGTGCTTCTTGACTCCTACTGGTTCGATAAACCTTGGTTTCTTACTGAGGGAAACTTGCTGCTGTACGCATCACACCTTCCACTTGGGGTTCCCAACGAGCGTGTGCTTTACGCGTCATCAACGACCATGTCCAAGGCGGAGACAACGGCCACGACGACGACGGCCCGACGTGGGATCCGAAGACCTAGCCGCCGGACATTAGTGAGGAGGAGGCCATTGCCATCGCAATGGTCAATAGCGAGCTCGACCAGCTCGCTATGTTGAATAGCCTCGCCGTCCATCTTCGTGAGTCCTCGCTGGCGTAGGGGAGGCTGGCGACTCTTCCGGCCACGCCGACGCGTACGAAAACGTGCGCGCCGGCTGATGCTCCTTTGATAGCCTAGGATCCGTGGCCGCCTTCACCGCAGACTGCCCTTCCTCCTCCACCGACGGTGTACCAGCTCCCATGGCGGATGCCAGAGTTCATCGAACTCGTCAGTGACGGCGAGCATTAGTTCGTACCTAGGTTTTAGCAGGCCTTGTTGGCCTATGGTTTTTAAATGGAGAAAAAAGATTATGCGGCGGGCCGCTGGGGACACCCCTAGACGCAAACGGACGCGAGATCAATTTCGATCCTGACGCAAAAGGATGTTTCACGTCCGTTTTAGCGTTTTAGCGTCCGATATGCGCCCGTTGGAGATGCCCTTACCGCTCATGCAGTTTTTTTTTTGAAACCTCTAAGAAATCTTGAGCAAATCAGGCTCTATTTGCAACAAGTACACCCGAATTTTTTTTAATACAATATTTTCACACCGTATGATTCTCCTTGACCTTTTTTTCCTTTCTACAATCAACTGGTTTGACATAATTCAAATCTCAAGCTTTTAGTACATTTCAGAAAAAGGGAGATTGGTGATTTGGAGTTCCAAACTTCAACCGTTTGTTGTTAGATTCTCAAGAGAGAGAACTAACACACATTAATACAGTAAAACCATAGACCATCCTTGATTCATATCATATTTCATGTTAGGGTTGGGTTTGTGTGCGGAGGGGATGAGGCAGACCAGCGCGCCCCCTGTTCATACGTAGGAGGCAGCCGAGGGGGCGGCACGCTTGACAATGTCATTAATTTCATTGGCAGAGGTGGACGGTGGCCGCTAGGTAGGCGAGACATCGCCATTAACGTGGCGCAAACTGCCGAAACGATGTCACCTCACCAGTACTGGTTATCCGCTGAGAAGACTCATCGAGCGAGGGTTTATTTTTTATTAAGTCATTAGATCGATCACACCACTGCAGCAGATACATCCTGAGGCCCTTCTTGGCCATATCTACACCTTGACAGAGCCGTGGCCACCCAGGTTTGGTTGATGACAATCTCCGTGAGGTGCGAAGAAACCAATGGTACTAACATGGCAATATACATGTCACACGACCACCTTCTGGAATGTATCCCCAAGCACTACCTCAAGGTTCTAATTAACACATTATTCGAGCAAGGTATCCTCAGACCCTATCAAAAGGATCTTTCTTTCCTAGCAAATGTATCCATTGTCCGTGCTTTGAAAGTCTAGATCCTTTATCTGGCAAGGTATCCTCACGTGTCATCTAAGTTATCCTTCTTAGAACATGAGATCATTTTTTCCACTAGGGATCCTCAAGCACTATCGAAATGATCAATTCTATATGCTAGATGAAAGTATATGTTTGTCATGGATGATAGCATTTTGCACGGTATCCTCACGCTTTGTCATAGGTACTGTCAACACCCGGATTTTTAAGTCCAGATGCCTATTATGCCGTACATCGCAATCCCATGAATAATGTTTTTGCGAGACATAATAGTAAGTAGCATAGAGTCATCATTTATTACATCACATATTGTCTTACAACCATAGATCACATGATCCAATATTACACGAATATATTGTTCAACATCACAAATAGTAGCGGAAGCGAAGTAGTAGTGGACGAACTATTCCACAGGCAACGCTTGACGTTAGAAGACGGTCCTAGTTATCGTAGACGTCCTGCTGTCCGTCATCCTGATACTGGTGCTCTCCTTCATAGTCTGGCATTTGAATAGCCAGGGCAAAGCCATGAGTACTTTTAAAGTACTCGCAAACTAACTCTAAGATAAATACTCATTAAGTGTAAGGGGATGCTAAGCTCTAGGTTTCTTTGCATAAAGCCAAGTTTTAGTTTCATAAATCTTTGGTAAAAGCCTAATTCATGTGCTAGACTAAGTCAAGTGGGAACATTAGTGTCATTCCCACAACTCATTATGGATCACCATAATGTCACCTTTCAAACCACCATTCATTTCTAGAACCAAAACATTTTAATGATAACGGAGATAGTATGGCCTTTCCAATCGTCCGTAACCGTGGACACGGCTATTCGAATAGGTTTAACACTCTGCAGAGGTTGTACTCTTGTGCCACAACTTTTGATTACATCCGTCGAGGGTAACCTCGAATCATCGTAACACAGTACGCGGATCATCAATCGAAACCTTTCACTTGTATATGCTAGTATGAGCACCTCTCCCTATGAGCTTGGCCTCCCGGTGAAAACCGCAGTCAACCCGGGAACTGCACAGGGCTTGGGCCGTACATTCACCTCATTTCAACATCAACCACAATTAACGGAGGCAGCCGCAGCGTAACCCCTATGATGTTTGTTCAGAGGAACCCATACTAAAATACACAAGTTTCTAGTTAAGCCCTACCCATAATCAGGTATTGTGGGGGTACTTGTATAATTGGAAGGGTATCGCATTCAAACTCAATCATCTATTTTGTCAAAAAAAAATCACCATCTTCTCTTGGTCATATTCACCTTCAAAAATCTTTCACTTCAGTTCAAAACACAAATGTTCCCATCTAGAGTAGTCAATTTTAGTTCTTAGCAATAGCAACTAGTCATGAGGGGGTGCTATCTAGCTTTATTTGCTTAGGCTAACTTTGATGCTCTTGTTCTACTCTAGACAAGTGAATCATAAATCAAAAGGGTACTTTGAAATAAATAAGCAAAAGCAAATGTAAGTAAAAACATGGGATAGGTAATACATAAAAGTAAAGTGTGATGGTGCCTTTGCTCTTGTAGAGCTAAGCACTTGTGTTTAGCAAGGGTTAGCTTGCCTTGAGCTGGGTAGTTATCGAAGTTCTCTTCTTCTTCCTGAGAGTAGCCTTCCTCTTCTTGGTATTCCTCGTTACTAGCGTCTATATACGAATACGAGGTATAAATACTAAACCAAGCTCACATGCTAAACTAGAGGCACTCAAAATAGTTCACACACTAGTCCTATCATCAATCAAACATGGCATGGTGGGTTATTTGATGAATTATTAATTAGGAGAAAAATAATTTCCTCTCATTATTCCTAAATCTTAAATTTGGTATGTAGATCTTTAAAAGAAAACATTCCTTTTCATTACCTCTTATTAAGATTTAATCTCTTCATATAATGATAAGGTATGAAATATAGGTTGACCCAAAGTCAACATTTCATATCTATTATATGTGAGTTCAATTTAATTGAAGTGTTACACTTCACATAGTTTTAAAAACTTAACATTTAAATGAATTAAAATCTCTAAGTAATAATTCTCAAGGGTTCATTTGCCTAAGTCATTCCCCCTGGTTATTAGTACTTAGGATCAAAATTTAAATGAGAGGGAAATCTCACATTAGGGTTGAGTTTGAATTCCTCTTTTAAAAAAAATGTTCTAGAAATGACTACATAGCCATTTTATTTGATCTAGTCCATGATCATACAAACAACAGGGCTATGTTATTGCATAATCAATTAGAGGACATCATTTGTGATTTATTAGAATTGGAATTACTTCAAAATCTATTTTGGTTGAATTTTAAATAAAGTTTGAAAGTGCAAAAGTCCCTGTCTTTTCTTTTTTGTCAAATTAAATCTATAACGAAAATGGAGATGGGGCCAGTGGCATTGGATGGGTAAATTCATGGGCTTTCCAACGGTATAAAGTTTGCTCACTTTGGTTTGGTAGAATTCAAATTATTCAAATTTTACTAATATTCAGCAGAGCAAAGTTTGAATAAAGAAAAAAACTAGATTTGAATTTGTGGGCTTCGGCGGGAAAGGTTATTGGGCCGAAACGAAATTCGGCAGCACTTCGCAGCCCAACACGCGGCTGGCGCGCTCGGGCCGCGCTGACAGGGTGGGGGCCACCTGTCGGTGTCTATTTAAACGCCGAACCGGTATGCGAAAGAATGGCCGTAGGATTAGAACAGAGATCTACGGCTGGGGAGCGTCGTCGTCACCGACGGGATTCCGACGAGGGCACGGCGGCAGTAGGGGGTCGGGGAGCCTACCAGGCCGATGCAGGACTCAGGCAGTAAGCGCGGTGAAGGTGTAGTCGATGGGGAAGAGGTTGGGAGCAGCGGCGGCGCTTGGGGTGGCGCCAATCGTCGACGGTGAGCTGCGTCCCCCGGCGGCTCCGATTTGGAAATTGCTCCTCCTCCGGCGGCAATCGAACGAACTAAGGTGGTGAGGATGATCAGTGGTGAGAGGGGAGTCGAGTGGTGTGAGAGGAGCTTGCTGGGAGGGCCTCTATTTATAGCGGCGAGGGGTGCCGCGGGGTGCTGCAAGGGCGCGGCCATGGCGTGGCGTTTCCGGCGAGCGAAAGGGCAAGCGAAGGACGGGAGCGTGTAGGCCTTGTCCTGGAGATGCTCAAGGAGTAGCTGGCGCAGAAAAAGGGAGATGGGATCGCTCGGGCGCGAGTGATGAGTGTGGCGGTACCCGCGGTACTTCGCCGGCGAGGACGACGGCGACAAGGCCTCTGCGCGTGCTTGAGCATGTCTAGCAGGTAGAGGGAGTAGAGGCGGTTCTCGTTCCAGAGGTAGGGATGCAGGGCGAGGACGGTGGCGTGCAAGTGGACGACGTCCTTGCGCGTCCAGGGCGTGATCACCACGCCGGCTGGCACTTCCTGGCAAGGTTTGGACACGGGCGTTCTGGGCAGTGCCGTGCAGTGGCGATCGATCCAGTGGTACGGGCGTGATCCTTATGTATCAGGGATGCTTGAGGACATGGAGAAACGACGAGGGAGTGGCCAGGGAGATGGGTGCCAAAGGTGGCCGGCATGGCATTGTTTAGCATGTTCTAGGGTTTCTCCTCCACTTTAATCAGCCATGCAAGTACTGGGCTAGAGGCAGGGGGTGTAGGGGAGGCTGATGATCACTTTGCCAAAGTGGTTTAGGGTCAAAACTGCTGGATAATAGCATGTATCACTTAGTCTAGATGCTGCCTGCCACCTGTTCGACCAAATGGCCGCAAGAAACTTTCTTTCAAATTTTGAAAATCTTTTTGGTGATTCTCATTTATATAAATGTTGGGATGTATTGGTGGTGGTGGCACTCAATTTGGAATTGATTTGCAAGTTTTCAAAATTTGGGGTGATCTTCTTCTCTCTCTCGGGTTCCCTCTTTGCCCTCTTATTCTGGTCAACCTAGTCAACTTTAGGGAGGGTGGTCAACATCAAAGTTTCTCACCTTGACATGGTCTTTGATGACCTGGCTTTAGTTGACCTTGCTTAGTTTAAGATTTGAGAAAAACAGAGGGGTAAAGAGGTGAAGAAAATATTTTTGTGAGATGTGACCATTATCACATGTGTGAGGAAATCTTGATTTCTTTTGATTTGATTCTTGATCCAAGGATGCAATTGTGTTAGTTTATCACATTGAAGTATTTTAGAAGCAAGGGAGCAAGCAAACTTGGCCTTGGTTGAGGATTGGTTATTTTACATAGAGTGTATGTGAGTGAGAGAGGGGTTTTTCCCAAATTTCTTTATTTCTCCTCAATTTAGGGTTTAGTGAACTTTGTTAGGGTTCACATAGCAAGGTTTACACATACTAACACTCATCATGGCAATTGCACAAAAGAATATCACTCAAATGCATTTATCTATATGTGGCCCTATATGCATAGAAAAAGTTTTTGTTAATTGCAAAATTTGAGTTTGGGGAATTTCTCTTTCTTGTTTATTATTGTTGAAACTTGAGATGTTACAGGTACCCATAAAAGGAATGGAGAACAATGTATCCCCAAGAACTATCTAAAGGATCTACAAGGACTATCTACAAGATATATTCGGTGTACAAACGGTTCAATTGAACTTAGTATCCCATTTCCAGGAATGTATCCACAAGCACTATCTAAAGGATCCGAGTAACACATTATTTGAGCAAGGTAACCTCGCGCCCCATCAAAAGGATCTTCTTTCCTTGCAAGTGTATCCGTTGTCCATGCTTTGAAGGTCAGATCCGTTTTCTGGTAAGTTATTCTCGTGTGCCATATAAGGTATCGTTTTTTCGAACTTGGGATCATTTTTACCACAATGTATCCTCAAGCACCATCGAAAGGATAAACTCTATATGCTAGATGAAAGTATATGTTTGGCACGTGAGGATAGTATTTTCCACGGTATCCTCACGCTTTATCTGTGTGATCCCTTTTCCAAGGACTATCTAAAGGATCCCCAAGCATTATCTAAAATATATATTCGGCGTGCACACTATTCGTACGAACTTAGGATCCCTTTTACAAGAATGTATCCCCACACACTATCTAAAGGATCCAAGTAACACATTATTCAAGCAAGGTATTCTCACGCCCCGTCAAAAGAAGCTTTTTCCATCCATAGTCCATGCTTGGAAGGTCAGATCCTTTATCCGGCAAGGTATCCTTTGGTGTCATCTAAGGAATCATTTTTTTTGAACTTGGGATCATTTGTACCGCAAGGTATCCTCAAGCACTATTGATAGCAAAGTATATGCTTGGCATGTAAGATACTATTTTTGACTGTATCCTCATGCTTTATCATAGTGGTCCATTTTGCAAACAATATCTAAAGGATCCCCAAGAACTATCTAAAAGATATATTCGGTGAACACACGGTACGTCCAAACTTAGGATTCCATTTCCAAAAATGTATCCCCACGCACTATCTAAAGGATCCAAGTAACACATGATCCGAGCATGGTATCATCACGCCCTATCAAAAAGGATCTTCTTTCCTTGCAAGTGTATCATTAGATAGTGCAAGGTATACTCGCATGTCATCTAAGTTATCCTTGTTCGAACTTGGGATCATTTTTACTACTAGGTATCCGCAAGCACTATTGAAAGGATCAAGTCTATATGCTAGATGAAAGTATATGTTTGGCACGTAGGATAGTATTTTTCATGGTATCCTCACGCTTCATCATTATCTAAAAGATCCACAAGCACCATCTAAAAGATAACTTCGGTGTACACACGAGAAATTCGTCCTAGGATCAATTTTACAATAATATATCCCCACACACTATCTAAAGGATCCAGTTAACCTTCTTTCTACCAAGGTATCCTCGCGTCCTATCAAAAGGATCTTCTTTCATAGCAAGTATATCCATAGTTTGTGCTTGGCAGGTTAGATCGTTCTTTCCGGCAAGGTTTCCTCGCGTGCCACCTACGGTATCCTTTTTCCAAACTTGGGATCATTATTTATCACAAGGTATCATGAAGCACCATCGAAAGGATCGATTCTATATGCTAGATGAAAGTATATATTTGTCACGTAGGATAGTATTTTGCACAGTATCCTCACGCTTTGGCATAGGTATCCGTAAAAGGAACAGAGAACAATGTATCCCCAAGCATTATCTAAAGGATCCACCAGCACTATCTACAACATACAATCGGTGTACGAACGGTTCATTTTAACTTAGTATCCCATTTCCAGGAATGTATCCCCAAGCACTATCTAAAGGATCTGAGTAACATATTATTTGAGCAAGGTAACCTTGCGCGCCATCAAAAGGATCTTATTTCCTTGCAAGTGTATCCATTGTCCGTGCTTGGAAGGTCAGATCCGTTTTCCGGTAAGTTCTTCTCACGTGTCATATAAGGTATCTTTTTTCGAACTTGGGATCATTTTTACCGCAATGTATTCTCAAGCACCATCGAAAGGATCAATTATCTATGCTATATGAAACTATATGAAAGTATATGTTTGGCACGTGAGGATAGTATTTTCCACGGTATCCTCACGCTTTATCTGTGTGATCCATTTTCCAAGGACTATCTAAACGATCCCCAAGCATTATCTAAAAGATATATTCGGCATGCACACGGTTCGCCTGAACTTAGGATCCCTTCTACAAGAATGTATCCCCACGAACTATCTAAAGGATCAAGTAACACATTATTCAAGCAAGGTATCCTCACACCCCATCAAAAGGATCTTTTTTCCTAGCATGTGTATCCATAGTCCATGCTTGGAAGGTTAGATCCTTTATCCGGCAAGGTATCCTTTGGTGTCATCTAAGGAATCTTTTTTCCGAACTTGGGATCATTTGTACCGCAAGGTATCCTCAAGCACTATCGATAGCAAAGTACATGCTTGGCACGTAAGATACTATTTTTTACGGTATCCTCGCGCTTTATCATAGTGGTCCATTTTGCAAGCAATATCTCAAGGATCCCCAAGAACTATCAAAAAGATATATTCGGTGTACACACACGGTTCGTCCAAACTTAGGATTCCTCTTATCCAAAAATGTATCCCCACACACTATCTAAAGGATCCAAGTAACACATGATTCGAGCATGGTATCATCACGCCGTATCAATTAGGATCTTCTTTCCTTGCAAGTGTATCATTAGATATTACAAGGTATCCTTGCGTGTCACTCAGTTATTCTTGTACGAACTTGGGATCATTTTTACCACTAGGTATCCTCAAGCACTATTGAAAGGATCAATTCTATATGCTAGATGAAAATATATGTTTGGCACGTAGGATAGTATTTTGCATGGTATCCTCACGCTTCATCATTATATATCTAAAGGATCCACAAGCACCATCTAAAAGATAACTTCGGTGTACACACGTTCCTCCTTGGATCCATTTTCCAATAATGTATCCCCACGCACTATCTAAAGGATCCAGTTAACCTTCTTCCTAGCAAGGTATCCTCGGATGCTATCAAAAGAATCTTATTTCATAGCAAGTATATCCATAGTTTGTGCTTGGCAGGTTAGATCGTTCTTTCCGGCAAGGTTTCCTCGCGTGTCACCTATGGTATCCTTTTTCCAAACTTGGGATCATTTTTTATCACAAGGTATCATGAAGCACTATCGAAAGGATCAATTCTATATGCTATATGAAAGTATATGTTTGTCACGTAGGATAGTATTTTGCATGGTATCCTCACGCTTTGCCATATGTATCCGTCAAAGGAATGGAGAACAATGTATCCCCAAGCATTATCTAAAGGATCCACAAGCACTCTCTACAAGATATATTGGGTGTACAAACGGTTCATTTGAACTTAGTATCCCGTTTCAAGGAATGTATCCCCAAGCACTATCTAAAGGATCTGGGTAACACATTATTTGAGTAAGGTAACCTTGCGCCCCATCAAAAGGATCTTCTTTCCTTGCAAGTGTATCCATTATCCGTGCTTGGAAGGTCAGATCCGTTTTCTGGTAGTTATTCTCGCGTGTGTCATATATGGTATCGTTGTTTCGAACTTGGGATCATTATTACCGCAATGTATCCTCAAGCACCATCGAAAGGATCAATTCTCTATGTATCCTCAAGCACCATCGAAAGTACAACTTGACGCTTAGATATCCTCGTTAAAAGGTTAAGAACTTAAACAAACCGATTGGTATGTTACTAGGGTGAGACGGAAAGGGGCGATACAGAACTTTAAACTTTAAATAAGGTCTCCTGGATATTTATTTTTCAGTATCTGAAGAACTTTATGAAGGTCCGAACAAAATTTACATGTATATAGTAGCAAAAAATACAACGAGTATTTCTTATTCAGGGCAAAAATTTAAAATGTCAAAGCCTAAGGCTGAAATTACAGATTAATACGTACATGCTAACACTATACTAGACGTGGAGTGGTAGGCACCGGCAAGGTACATCCATAGACGTGTGTGTCAGAGGCTTGTACCTTGGTGTCGGAACCTTGTACCAGAAATTGTACAACTTTCATGCTATCTACTAAGGCACTACAGTGTGTACTGCTAGCTATCAGGGCATGAGCAATGGTGGCATACACAACTAGCTGCTCCATGTAAAAAAGTTGTCAGAAGCAACATGGTCAATTTTATCTCTCCAATAGAAGCTACAACACTATGTATCTCTTTCTCTCTCCAAAAAGCATGCTTTTTAGGCTTAAGATCCCACTTCTTGAAGAGGAGGCTGCCTCCTCATCTGAACCTACTTTGGACCACCCGAACCTAGTTAAAGGTGTGAGGCAGTAGATCTAGGGCAGTGCATTGGGCATGCCCTCAGTTGCTCTACATAGCTCACCTGGTAGATACTAGCTTGAGTGGGCCCCTTGGTCAACATGCAGTAGTAATCTTGAAGAATCTGCAACGGTGAAGATAGGGTCAAGGCGCCGTAACGTCCGCTCAATTGAAATATCGTCTGACAAGTATGTTTTAGAAAAAATGGTCCACAACTCGGAAATGGTCATATTTGTTCGTACCACGTAAACTGTAAATTGACATGCAATAAGGAAACGACGGAATTAACAAGTCGACCCTGCTAATTAACTTGTCAAGCAACCGAGAAGATGCAAGTCTCAGACGCGACAGCGACCAGCGATGGCCCGTATAGCACAAGTAATTAATATATCCAGCCCAATCTTAGGATTCCACGCTTGTTTACTGTTAACCGTCAATCTCACGCGCGCCTGCTCCCCGGTGAAAAAAAAAGAGCGACCTCGCAACAACATTCGTGTCTCCGGATCGGAGCAGTGCGACGCGACGGCGACGGTAACCTGGTAGACTCGTATGCATGTAGCGCTAATGTGTCGGAAGAGGCGAGATAAATGTCTTTGCTTGTGTATCTAACTTTTTTTTTTGAATAACAGCAGGAGAACTGCTGTGTTCATTGCAATAGAGGAGAAATGGTACAGAGATCCAAATAGCTCGGTTTATTGGAGGAAAACCGGGCAAAAACCTTTACATCCACAGGAATACCACAAAACATACAGAGCGCCGGGAAGGCCGACTAAACGACACAAAGAGAACACCGGTGCAAGTGACTTCATCACACATCATCCCTCGTGCTTACGACGGGAGACTTCGACTTCGTCACAACAGCACCAAGTTCACTTTGAAGCCGTCGCCTCAACTGCCACGAGCTTGTTCGCCGCTTCAACAACACCGGAGAGAGAAGACATATCCGAAGGGGGGCGGGCATGTGCCGCTCCGGTCCCGAGAAGAGGACCAACAAATCACGCCTGACGCTGTCAGTATGTCAAGGGTATTCCTGCCACCCACCGTTGCTACCCCTTGGCTTCATCGATCCCAAACAGATGCACCGCCGCCTGAATCGAGAGTCTCGGTCTCCAAGACGACGCCCCCAAGAAGGAAGCGACATCGTAGATGCCGCCGTCATCTGATCCAAAGGAACTGGATCTAGGTTTTCACCCGGAGACCATGAGACTTCGACGGAAGGGGGAGGAAGAAGTTCCTCGACGACGCCTCCAACAAGGAAAGCGGCGCACAAGGCGTCACCGCCGCCGGCATCACTGCAAGGTTTTCACCCGGAAGCTTCCATCCTCTCCAACCCAGCCTCACACGTGGCCCATAGCATCGGGAAGAAACCTCCGCCCAAAGGGAGCAGCGCGCGACCAAGGCCAGCAACCGGAGCACCAGATCTAGACGGGGAGGCCCGCCACGCACAGGATCTGCGCATCCCGGCCACCCTACAGCCGAAGCTGCAGCGCCACGCGCCAGATCCGCCGCCAAGCAATGGATCCACCGCCGTCCGCGCCGAGCAGCAGCTCACGTCGCCGGCCACCACGACCGCAGTCCGGGGCCGCCGCCGCGCCCAACCGCTCCGACGCCCGCGTGAGCATGGCCAGCCTCGTCCGCACCAACGGCCGCTTGGCCGTGGTCGGCCTCGCCCGCACCAGAGCCCGCTTGGGCGCGGCCGGCTTCGCCCGCACCAACCACCGCCCGCTTGGGCGCGGCCAGCATCTTCGAAGGTAGCAGCTCGCGTCGCTTAGTGGAGAAGGCCCGCCGCCACCGGCCACCGCACGGGCTTTGCCCGGCGGCATCCACCGGCGGCGGCGGGGGAGGATCTGGAGGAGGGAGCGGGTAGGTGGTGCAGGCCTGGGCTCCGCCCGCGCCGCTCCAGGAGGAACCACGCGGGGGCTCTCTTCTTCGATAGGACAGAGTTGTTGAGTCCTACTACTCGTATCTAACTTATCTAGAAGGTTCGTTTTGCAACTGGAAGGTCCCGGTCTCGGTCACGCCAGGATCCGTACGTTCGGTGAGGCTTGTCGCATGCATCTAAATCAGGGTTTGGTGGTCTCCACATCAGCTTGAGAATGGATATTTATTGTAATTTTATGCATGGTTGTATATATAAGTCGATTGTGGATCTGTGCCTGATCTTCCTTTCATCAATTCAAAAGCCTTTCGGCAAAACTACCGCCACGCACTCTAGAATCTGAACAATGTGGCGAGGATCAGAGGATGGACAGACTGACGGGTATAGGTCAAAAACTCTTCCTGTCATTTCCTTTTTCTTGTTTCCTTTTTAATTGCTGTAGTATCAAAAACTCAGAGTACCTTGTATTTCCGTTGAGCAATTAATGGAAAGGGGAGTGATCCCAAGTTGAAAAAAAAGGTCAAATCTACTGATAGCCTCCGTTCGTACCATCCTAACGAAGAGCAAGGTCTTTGTCAGTGGACGAAACGGCCCAGGTTCTTCCTTCCAGAAAAAGAAGAAGACGAAGGATCGGCCACGTATACGTACTGAACTGATCGCCAAACTCCATGATGGCCCGTCCATGCTGTACGTTGTTAGTTTGGCTGAAACGATGCCTCTTCCTGGCTCATGTTCCGTGTTTATATAGGGTAGAAAGAGCCTCTACCGTGGCAATACATAGAGCGTATATACGGGTGGAGTACTACTCCATACCATACAACGTGATACATAGCATATGTCTAACAGCCCCCTTAATCTAAAATTCTCTGAAGATTTAGATTACGTCTAAATTCTCTCAAGTTGGCAACCTGTAAAGCCTTGGTAAACCCATCAGCTATTTGATCTTTACTTGATATGAACTTGACCTCAAGTTGTTTGCATGCCACTCGTTCACGAACAAAGTGGAAATCAATTTCAATGTGTTTTATTCGGGCATGAAACACGGGATTTGCAGACATATAGGTAGCTCCTAAATTGTCACACCAAAGTCGTGGTCGTTCTCTCAATCGCACACCAAGTTCTTTGAGAAGAGATTCAACCCAAATAAGCTTGGTGGTAGCATTGGCTTGTGCTTTATATTCAGCTTCTGTGCTTGACCTGGAGACTGTAGGCTGTTTTCTGGAACTCCATGAAACCAGGTTTGGTCCTACAAAGATAGCAAAACCTCCTGTAGATCTCATGTCATCCAAGTCTCCAGCCCAATCTGCATCTGTAAAGGCACTTAATAGAGTAGAGTGTGACTTCTGAAAGGTAATACCAAGCCGTGATGTATTAGAGACATAGCGAAGAATTCTTTTCACTGCTGTCCAGTGAGAGGTCATGGGAGCATGTAGATATTGGCAAACCTTGTTAACTGAGAAAGATAGGTCTGGGCGAGTCAAAGTGAGATACTGGAGAGCACCCACAATGTTGCGATATCGTGTGCTATCTTCAGTGCCTAGAGGTTCCCCTTAGTGAGAGATAGCTTTTCAATGGAGGATAGAGACATGGGTGCGGCCTTGCAGTCCTTCATACCAACTTTATCTAATAAATCAGAGGCATACTTATGCTGAGTAAGTACTAACCCATCCGGTGTATGAGCAACTTCAATCCCGAGAAAGAAGTGCAATTTTCCAAGATCCTTGATTGCAAAGTGCACATTGAGTTCCTTGAGCAAGATGGCAATGGCTTGATCTGAGGAGCTAGTCACAATAATGTCATCAACATATATCAGGACATAAATCATAATATCATGCTTGTGATAAACGAACAAGGATGTATCAGCTTGAGAAGGAATGAACCCGAGGACATGCAGTTTGGAGCTCAAACGAGAAAACCAGTCACGAGGAGCTTGCTTGAGACCATATAATGCTTTGTCAAGCTTGCAAACGTGGTGAGGAGCACGGGGATTTTCAAAACCAGGGGGTTGCTTCATATACATATCCTCTTCCAGAACACCATGTAAGAACGCGTTCTTTACATCTAGCTGCCGAAGACTCCAGCCTCAAGAGACAGACAGAGCTAAAACAGTGCGAATAGTGGCTGCTTTAACAACTGGACTGAAGGTGTCTTCATAATCAATGCCAAAACTTTGCTTGAACCCTTTGGCGACGAGGCGAGCTTCATATCGGTCAATAGAACCATCAGAGCGTCTCTTGATGCGATATACCCACTTGCAATCTATGATATTTCTGTGAGAGCCACGAGGAACAAGATGCCATGTATGATTATTGATGAGAGCACCATATTCTTCTTCCATAGCATGACGCCATTGAGGATGATCAAGAGCCTCAGAAGTAGTGCGAGGCTCCCCTGTGGATGTTCGAAGACCATAACGAACTGTACCATCTGTGTAAATTTTTGGGTTGCGTATACCTTGTTGGAGGCGAGTGCGCACTCCCAGTTGTGGCGGAGCCACAGGAGCAGAACCTGCAGAGGATCCTGACGGTGGCGACGAGACCACGCTGTCGCTGCTGGCGTCGGTGTCGGAGACAGCGGCAGCCGAGGAGGGCGTGGCGGGCTCCGGTTGGTCCGGAGGTGGAGCCGCGCTGGCGCTGTCGGCCGGGCTATCGGGGACGTGGGGGGCGCTACTGCTGCTGCCGTCCGAGGCAACAGCAGGGGACCCAGGCGGGGTGCGTGGCGTGGCCGGGCTGGAGGAAGCCTGGGGCGTTGCTGAGGGGGAGATTCTCCCGCCCTCGGGATCAGCAACGACGCGGCGACCAGGTGCTGGCGGCGGGCGATCCGAGGCGGATCCCTGCCGCGCGTTGGCACGTAGCGGCAACGGCGGTGCAACTTCAGAGGACTCTCCCGAGTCCGTTTCTTCACCGTTTTCAACGAAATTTGTATCAGAATGATCAGTATGAAGAGTGCTATCATCTGGAGGTGGAATATCTTGATGTTCCTGGCCAAGATTAGTCATCACATGTATAATAGGCAAAGGCATGTAATCATCAGTTTGTGCATCCCCAACAGTAGTAGGTGTATCATGAGGGAGCAAAAGAGTGTCATTACGGAGGCGGCGGCCTGCATTAGGATGCAGGTCAGCGAAAGGGAAAATACGCTCATCAAAGACCACATCACGAGAAATGTAAACACGTCTCGTGGAGACATCTAGACATTTGACACCCTTATGAAGAGGACTATATCCCAAGAAACCACATTTAGTGGAGCGGAAGGCAAGTTTGCGCTTGTTGTAAGGTTTAAGATTGGGCCATCAGGCGCAACCAAAAACAAGCAGGGATTCATAGTTGGGTTTGGAGTGCATAAGGCGTTCAACAGGAATGTCAAAATTGATGACTTTGCTGGGAAGGAGGTTAATCAAAAAGGTAGCTGTAAGAAAAGCCTCATCCCAGAATTTTAATGGCATGGATGCATTTGCAAGAAGGGACAAGCCGATTTCAACTATATGGCGATGTTTGCGCTCAGCGGAGCCATTCTGTTGATGAGCATGTGGACAAGAGACATGATGAACAATGCCACACTTTTGAAAGAAGATCTCGCCATTGGTACGTGGCGTGAGTGACGTGTACCTGCAATTGCAAGGTGTGCAAACTTTAGACACGTGTGTAGATTGGACAGCCGGCCCCAACCTTGGACAAATTAGCGACCATGCTGCACGAGCCGCAACTTGCGTTTGCCATCACCAGGTACGAGCGACTAGATAGATAAACGATTTACTGTAGACTGAGAGAGATAAACATGCCATGTCATCGCCGTATTCGACGTCGATCCGTCGTCTCGTCGACTACTCGAGATCCCAAGCTTCTCCAGCCGACACACAGTGACAGACACGGATGCATCAAGTGCCAAAGCCTGGGCCCACTTACTAATGTCCCGGTCCTAGCTCGTACTAAAATATCACCGCTCTTGCAGCAGCACCTGATGATGAGGACGTCGCGTGGATCCGAGTCAGCGCGGCACCGCTCGTCGAAACAGGAGACGTGTCGGAGTAACGGCAAAACAGGAGATGAGTAGAATGCCGTATGCGTACAAGGTTTTGGATGGTTCAGCTTAACTAGGGTGGGGTGATGATGTCACACCAACAACTTAGGACGATGATGCTGTGCCGACTGAGTTATTTTTTATCGGTAGGTGTTTGGAACCGAGAGCTTCTTTTTTTTGTTGGTGATCTTTGCTTTACATGCTTGGATTGCTACGGAAAGCAGAACCAGATGGAGAGCATCTAAGTATCATCATAATGGTAGGTTAATTAGGCGGCCCTAGGGGGGGAGGGGCGGCCGCCCTGGGCCCCCGAGACCGAGGGGCCCCAAGTCCCGGCTAGTTTTTTTTTTTTTTGAGAAGGTGTACATATATTCAAGATAAGACCAGCACAACCAGACACGTACACCCAGGAATGAGATCCGGTGCCCTGACTGAGGCAGGGCACGGATGAACAGTACCGTGCCCTGCTGCCTTTTCTGGCCGTTGGATCGAGAACCGATGGCTGGATGAACGTGAACAGGCGCATGCTACAGGGGACATCTACAGTGCGTATGCTACAGTATATTTGCTACAGTGCATCGTCCACAGTACCTACTACAGTGACATCCACAGTACATGCTACAGTGCAAAATCTGGTCTATTCATTTTTGATCCAACGGCCAAAGCAGCAGGGCACGGTACTGTTCATCCGTGCCCTGCCTCAGTCGGGGCACCGGATCTCAGTCCGTACACCCACCACTAGAACATACTACCACAGCTGTCCCAACACATTTGTACAAACAACCCCAGAAAATAAAGAAAAAACAAAGAGGTTCCACTGGAGCCAAGCTTGCACAGCTCGTCGTCTTCAACCACGGCCTGCCGTCCGCCGTGCAACTCCACCCCTTACTCCACTGCAGCAAAGAAGAGGAAAAAAGGACGCTGCACGTCCCCGCTGCACACGCCATCGCCATCCAAGGCTTTGAGGGCCGCAAAAGTGCATGTCCCGACGGACAGGAGCTGAGTTCCGGTTGCAGAACATCGGCCGGGACTCCGTCCCCGGCATCGCAGACCAGCCCTTCACCAGCACCACAGGGAGATAGAGGTAAGAACTGACATGGACAGAACATAGGTCGAGGAGGAGAACACCGTCCCACCCGTGCTGGACAGCAGCAAGACACTTTATTCAACTGGGAATGAGAAAGACGGGTATCCACCACGACACATCCAACAAACGCAGCAAAAGCAGCAAAGCCTACATCTAAACCTAGTAGAACTATATACAGAGGAAGCCAACCTCCTACTCCATCCTCTCGCCGGCCAGCTGCGCCTCCGGAGAGAAGAAAGGAAAGGGGCGGCGGAGGAACTGGGCGGTCGACTCTCAAGAGCTCACGCTAGAGGAGAGAGAAGCAAGGGCGCCATTACAGCCAGGTTTTCTCTATCTCTCGTCGTGAGAAAGAAGGACGAAGCGTAGTTTCAAAAAAGAAAGAAGGACAAAGCGTTATGCACCTAGTGGGCTGGACACTTTGGTTATTTGGGCTTTTTTTCTTGATCAGCTCGGGCCTTTTTCTTTTAATTTGCTATACGCCTGTACATGGGAGGTGCTATACACCACCCTGGTCGGTGCGGACTAGGCATCGCACCCCCCAGGGTGCCTGTTTGGGCCGGCCTAGTGACGATTTTTTCGTTTATTTTCGTTTTTTATGTTTTTCTCCGTTTCTGCTGTTTCAATTTTTTCTTTTTAAAAAATTTAAAATGCCAATGTGAAATTTTTTCGGAAAAACAAAAATTTCCAAAATTTGTATATTTTCGAAAAATTGAAAGCATTATTTTCTAGATTTTATTTTTTTATATGAACAATTTTTTGATTTGAACAATTTTCGATGTGAACAAATTTTACATTTGAACATTTTTTAAATTTGAACATTTTAAAATTTTAAACAATTTTTTAATTTAAACAAATTTCATATTTGAACGGTTTTTAAATTTGAACGGTTTTCAAATTTGAACGGTTTTTAGATTTGAACGGTTTTCAAATTTGAACATTTTTTAAAAAAAATCAATTTGAACAATTTTTTTAGAATTAAAATTTTCGAATCTAAAAAATATTAACAAAACCGAAAACAGAAAAAAGAAAAGAAAACTGAAAACTGAAAACTGAAAAAGAAACCAGAAAAAAAAAACGAACTGCACAGGCTAAACAGACCCAAATGGGCCGGCCCATACCCGACCAGGGGGTGTGCGGTGGCCGGTAGCCACCGACCTGGTCGGTGTATAGGTTTTGCCCCTGTACATCTGGTGAAGGGAAACTGCTCGGTAGCGCGCGTGCGCTGCCGAGTGCCGGTTCGCTGAGACGCGCATGACAGCGCAGTGGCTGTGCTCGGCAGTGGCCAGCCAGCCCGCCCGTGTTCGACTCCCAGGGGGAGCGAATTTGCGGGTGTCTCACCGGGGGCTCTGGGTCCCTAATAAAATCCCCTCCACACATATGTGCCACAACTACTAGCTCCTAGGGACACTCAAATTATGTGTGCTGTGTGTATAGTTCTAGAGTCTAACTTGTGCACTAGTGGTGTGCGTGTGTGTGGTGTGAGTGTGGTGTTGAGTTAGTGCATAAGTTCAGATACTACAGCTGTAACACAGATCGAGGGGCCTCAAAAAAAAAAAGTGCCGGTTCGCTGAAGAATTCGATCGTGGGTTTCGGCCCGACTCGCTTCCATGCTATGCCATGTTTCTTGTCGATAGGAATATAAGATGGTTCGTTCCGTGAGGCTAAAAAAAAGGATGGTTCGTTCCGTGCGAGTGGGTTCCGCAGTTTGTTCCGTATGACTGGGTCGCGCAAGTTTATACGTAGTTCTTTGGTTCGGAGGGTGGTCTGTTATACGTACGCGCAAGAAAGCAGGTTGACGATTCCATACACAGCCAATCACAGAGAGTATATGAATTAAAACGTTGTTCTTTCAGTCTATGCCACTACTACGTATGCCATTTTTTTCTTCTTTTCTCTCTCCTTCTTACATTTTTTTTTCCTTTTCATGTTCCTTTTACTTTATTTCTTATTTCTTTTCATTTATCTTTTAAATTTACTTTTTTAATTTTCTAATAGGATTTTTTCCCATTTAGGTTTATTTTTTCTCTCTGTCTAAACGTTCCGTTCCCTCCGTCTAACCTCTTATATCGCTATATTAAAATTTGTATTCGTATCCGTCTGAACTCTTGTTTCCATGTGTTTAACATGTTGTTCCCCTCCGACTAAGTTGTTGTTTCATCCCGTCTACGTTGTTGTTCTCCTTCGCCGAGGTTATTGTTTTCTTCCATCTAGGCTCTTGTTGCTTCCATCTAGGTTTGTTGTTCCCCTCTGTCTATGATATTGTTCCTCTTTTGCACGCTCTTTGTTCCTCTTCGTTTAGGCTATTGTTCCCCTCCGTCTAAGCTCTTGTTCCCATCTGTCTAGCCTGTTGTTCCCCTATGCATAGGTTGTTGTTCCCCACCGCCTAGGCTCTTGTTCCACACTAACTAGGCTGTTGTTTCCGATCGTCTAGGTTGTTGTTTCCATCCGTACAGGTTATTGTTCCCTTTCATCTTGGCTATCGTTCCTCTCCGATTAGGATGTTGTTCCCCACAGTCTAGGTTGTTGTTCCCATCCTTATAGGGTGTCGTTCCCTTCCGTCTTGCCTCTTCTTCCCCTTTGTATATGCTCCCTAGGTTGTTGTTCTCTACCATCTAGGTTGTTGTTCCTCTCTGTCTTGGCTCTTCTTCCCTTTTGTATAAGATTTTGTTCCCCTCCGTCTAGGTTGTTGTTCCCCACCATTTAGGTTGTTGTTTCCCACCGTCTAGGTTGTGTTCCTTTCCATCTTGGCACTTCTTCCCTTTTATATAGGCTCTTGTTCCCCTTCGTCTAGGTTGTTGTTCCCCACCTTCTAGGTTGTTGTTCCCCTTCGTCTTGGCTGTTGTTACCCTTCGTATAGATTACTATTTTCTTCCCTTTTGTATGAGGTTGTTATTTTCGTTTGGTTTTAATTTTACATTCCCATTTTATGGAACTAGGGCCATAAACAGCAAGCTAACGACAGCATGGGTCAGGTTCAATAAAAAAAGCATCGCTCGTTAGGCTCCACCGTTCTAACATTTTCCACGTAAGATGATAAGAAACCTTTTTTTAGCCACCTCGCACATGCAAGGGAAAAGGAAGCTACAAGAAGCAAGCAGCTGTCACTCCGTACGCCCTGCATGCATTGATCAGAATTGCATGCGCATGTTCAGTTAAAAAAAAGAATCGCTCATTAAAGCTAGCATGCATGCCGCTGCAGTCCAAACACGGCCCACAATCAAAAAAAAAGTCCGAACACAGCCCAGCGTGGAGGCAACAGAGCAGCAGTATCCGACCAGCGCGCATCGAAACACTTCATACATTTTTAGTCCCACCTCGCCGCGCTAATGAACGAGACACCAGTTTAAATAGCTTCCCCGTCGCATAACAGACGTACGGCTCCGCGTCTCAACTTCTCGTCGGCCCCACAACGCTCTGCTGCATAGCGGCAGTACCGGACTGGCCCAACCGGCCTCGATCTTGTGAAGTGGTGATTAAGTTCCGCTCAAAGAAAAAAGCTGGTGATTAAGTGGGTGGGGCTATTGCAGCTAACACACCGCACCTTAAAAAAGGAATAAGGGCAATTGACAAATAAAGAAGGCATAACAATGCACATACGTAATGTAATCAACACAAATATCGTTAGACAAAGCATCAATGTTTTATCCCTAGTGGCAACAGCACATCCACAACCTTAGAACTTTCTGTCACTGTCCCAGATTTAATGGAGGCATTAACCCACTATCGAGCATAAATACTCCCTCTTGGAGTCACAAGTATCAACTTGGCCAGAGCTTCTACTAGCAACGGAGAGCATGCAAAAACATAAACAACTCATATATGATAGATTGATAATCAACTTGACATAGTATTCAATATCCATCGGATCCCAACAAACACAACATGTAGGATTACAAATAAACGATCTTGATCATGATAGGCAGCTCACAAGATCGAACATGATAGCACAATGAGGAGAAGACGACCATCTATCTACTGCTATGGACCCATAGTCCAGGGGTGAACTACTCACACATCGATCTGGAGGCGATCATGCCGATGAAGAGACCTCCGGGAGATGATTCCCCTCTCCGGCAGGGTGCCGGAGGCGATCTCCTGAATCCTCCGAGATGGGATTGGCGGCGGCTGCGTCTCCGGAAGGTTTTCCGTATCGTGGCTCTCGGTACTGGGGGTTTGCGACGAAGACTTTAAGTAGGCGGAAGGGCAGGTCAGGGGGCCACACGAGGGCCCCACACAACAGGCCGGCGCGGCCAAGGCCCAGGCCGCGCCGCCCTAGTGTGTGGCCGCCTCGTGGCCCCACTTCGTTTCCTCTTCGGACTTCTGGAAGCTTCGTGGAAAAATAGGCCCCTGGGCGTTGATTTCGTCCAATTCCGAGAATATTTCCTTACTAGGATTTCTGAAACCAAAAACAGCAGAAAACAGCAACTGGCTCTTCGGCATCTCGTCAATAGGTTAGTGCCGGAAAATGCATAAATATGACATATAATGCGTATAAAACATGTGAGTATCATCATAAAAGTAGCATGAAACATAAGAAATTATAGATACGTTTGGGACGTATCAAGCATCCCCAAGCTTAGTTCCTACTCGCCCTCGAGTAGGTAAACGATAACAAAGATAATTTCTGAAGTGACATGCTATCATAATCTTGATCATACTATTGTAAGCATATGAGATGAATGCAGCGATTCGAAGCAATGATGAAGATAATGAGTAAACAACTGAATCATATAGCAAAGACTTTTCATGAATAATACTTTCAAGACAAGCATCAATAAGACTTGCATAAGAGTTACTCATAAAGCAATAAGTTCGAAGTAAAGGCATTGAAGCAACACAAAGGAAGATATAAGTTTCAGCGGTTGCTTTCAACTTCAACATGTATATCTCATGGATAATTGTCAACACAAAGTAATATAACAAGTGCAATAGGTAAACATGTAAGAATCAATGCACACAGTTTACACAAGTGTTTGCTTCTAGGATAGAAAGAAGTAGGTAAACTGACTCAACAATAAAGTAGAAGATAGGTCCTTCGCAGAGGGAAGCATGGATTACTATATTTGTGCTAGAGCTTTTCATTTTGAAAACAAGAAACAATTTTGTCAACGGTAGTAATAAATCATATGTGTTATGTATAAGATATCCTATAAGTTGCAAGCCTCATGCATAGTATACTAATAGTGCCCGCACCTTGTCCTAATTAGCTTGGATTAACACGGATTATCATTGCATAGCATATGTTTCAACCAAGTGTCACAAAGGGGTACCTCTATGCCGCCTGTACAAGGGTCTAAGGAGAAGGTTCGCATTGGATTTCTCGCTTTTGATCATTCTCAACTTAGACACCCATACCGGGACAACATAGACAACAGATAATGGACTCTTCTTTTAATGCTTAAGCATTCAACAACAGTTAATATTCTCATAAGAGATTGAGGATTTGTGTCCAAACTGAAACTTCCACTATGAATCATGGCTTTAGTTAGCGGCCCAATGTTCTTCTCTAACAATATGCATACTCAAACCATTTGATCATGAAAATCGCCCTTACTTCAGACAAGACGAACATGCTGATGACCCACAAGTATAGGGGGTGTATCGTAGTATTTTCGATAAGTAAGAATGTCGATCCCAACGAGGAGCAGAAGGTGTTGACAAGCAGTTTCGATGAAGGATTCCCTGTAAATGCTCACAAACAAGTATTCAGGGGGTTTTGATGTAACAGTTGAATAAAGTACGAGTAAGTAAAGTGCGAGAGTAACAATTGCAGCGAGTGGCCCAATCCTTTTTAGCGCAAAGGACAAGCCGGTTTGTTTACTTATAATGACCAAACGTTCTCGAGGACACACGGGATTTTAGTCTAGTGCTTTCGCTACATACAGCTGATTAATCTTCATTGTTTTGATAAGTGTTGTGTGGGTGAACCTATGCTAATGTACCGCCCTTCCTAGGACTAATACATACTTGTGATTATACCCCTTGCAAGCATCCGCAACTACAAGAAAGTAATTAAGAATAAATCTAACCACAAACTTAAACTACGAGATCCTGCTATCCCTCCTGCATCGATATACCAACGGGGGTTTAGGTTTCTGTCACTCCGGCAACCCCGCAATCGGCAAACGAGTACAAGATGCATTCCCCTAGGCCCATAAAGGTGAAGTGTCGTGTAGTCGACGTTCACACGACACCACTAGAAGAATGACACCACAACTTAAATATCATAACATTGAATATTACTCAACCATAATTCACTACTAACATTTAGACTTCACCCATGTCCTCAAGAACTAAACGAACTACTCACGAGACATCATATGGAACATGATCAGAGGTGATATGATGATGAATAACAATCTGAACATAAACCTTGGTTCAATGGTTTCACTCAATAGCATCAACAACAAGTAGAAATCGATACCGGGAGAGTTTCCCCTATCAAACAATCAAGATCAAACCCAAATTGCTACGGCGGTGACAGTGTCCAGCGGTGGAGACGGCGGTGATGATGGTGGAGATGATGATGATGGTGATGGAGATGATGTCCAGCTCGATGACGGTGACGATGGCGTCGATTTCCCCCTCCGGGAGGGAATTTCCCCGGCGGATTCCTGCCCGCCGGAGAGCTCTTTTCTCTCTGGTGTTCTCCGCCCCGCAGAGGCGGCTGTGGCTCTTCGCGAGGTACCCTCTGTAGCTTAGGTTTTCGGGACGAAGGGTTTCGCGAAGAAAAGGAGGCGAAAGGGGCTATGGGGCCCCCACACCACAAGGTGGCGCGGCCAGGCCATGGGCCGCGCCGGCCTGTGGTCTGGCCCCACCTTGGGTCTTCTCAGCTCCCCCTTCTGGCTTCCTTCGTCATCTGGAAAAATAGGATTTTTGGTATAATTTCCTTACACAGTTGATCTTCCGAAATATTGCATTCTGGCGGTGTTTTTCCAGCAGAATCCTGGCTCCGGTGCTTGATCCTCAATAATGATGAAACATGCAAAATAGATGAAATAACATAAGTATTGTGTCCAAATATGAAATATATCAATGAATAACAGCAAATTATGATATAAAATAGTGATGCAAATTGGACGTATCAACTCCCCCCAAGCTTAGACTTTGCTTGTCCCCAAGCGAAACTGAACTCAGTAAACAGGACCACATGTTTATGGAGTGAAGAGTCGATAAATAAAATACGGACAAGAAGCATCATATTCATTCACACAAGACATTCTAGTAAACAACTTCCTCATATAACTCAACTTGAAACAAGTATAAGTCAATCACAAATAAAGGTGCATAAGAAATCATAGTTGGTGATGGCAAACTTTGTTCTTGGTCAGAGAACAATTAACAAATTATACTTATCTCATTGAGCAGCACTCTCATGTTAAAGTTTATATGGCACAACTTGCATACTCAATCATAATAGTCTCCTCATAATCATTGATAACTTGCAAAGCTATATTCATTCAGATAAAACTTGTACTAAACAAGGAAGAATGAAAGACATGATGAAACAAATCACAATATAATGGTTTGATCACAACTACTCAAATGCTTTCTTGAGATGGAGAGAAATAGGTTTACTGACTCAACATAAAATAAAAGACAGGCCCTTCGCAGAGGGAAGCAGTGATTAAATCATGTGCTAGAGCTTTTTCAGTTTTGAAATCATATAGAGATAATAAAAGTAACATTTTGAGAGGTGTTTGTTGTTGTCAACGACTGGTAGCGGGTACTCTAACCCCCTTGCTAGACAACCTTCAAAGAGCGGCTCCCATTTTATTTTTATTTTGTGTGGCACTCCTTCCAACCTTTCTTTCACAAACCATGGCTAACCGAATCCTCGGGTGCCTGCCAACAATCTCATACCATGAAGGAATGCCTTTTTATTTTAGTTTTATTATGATGATGACACTCCCCCCAACCTTTGCTTACACAAGCCATGGCTAACCGAATCCTTCGGGTGCCGTCCATCAATCACATAACATGGAGGAGTGTCTAATTAGTTTAATTAGTTTGGGACTGGGAATCCCATTGCCAGCTCTTTTTGCAAAATTATTGGATAAGCGGATGAAGCCACTAGTCCATTGGTGAAAGTTGCCCAACAAGATTGAAAGATAAAACACCACATACTTCCTCATGAGCTATAAAACATTGACACAAATAAGAGATACTAAGTTTTGAATTGTTTAAAGGTAGCACATGAAGTATTTACTTGGAATGGCAGAAAATACCATGTAGTAGGTAGGTATGGTGGACACAAATGGCATAGGTTTGGGCTAAGGTTTGGATGCACGAGAAGTATTCCCTCTCAGTACAGGTCTTGGGCTAGCAAGGCTAATTAGCAAGCATAAGAGTTGAAGGAAACAAACAAATATACATGTGATAGAAACAATCATGCATCTTCCTTGTAAGCACAAACAATTTTAACTTCAGAATAATAAGCTATGAGCTAACAAGAAAGAAAGACAATGAAATAACTACATGTATTTCTCTTTTCTACTTAAACCTCAAAGTGTTGTTGCTATTGACCAATGCTAAGTTTGCCAAAACCAAATAGATTTATTCAATGCTCCCAAAGTGATACCAATACTAACAACAAGGTAAATCATATAGTAGAGATTGCAAACTAAAATAAGATGTGCAATATGTAAATGATAAGACTTCTCATTAATATTTCATAACGATAACTCACACCAAGGGATACATAGATAACCAACTAAAGGAGAGATACTTCCAAACTGCAACCCATCTTATATGATAACTTCCCTACTCATGATATGACACTACTTGACAATAAAAAGTAAAAGGTAGTGATGATGTGATACCGCGGCACTCCCCCAAGCTTGGAACAAACCAAGGGGATGCCAATACCGATGATGAATTACTCCTTCGGCGATGGTGGTGATGAACTCCTGACAAGCTTCTCAATAAGCTCCTGAAGCTCATCAATCTTGTATGTGAGATTGCGAATCATCTCCGAATTGTGCTCGACGCGGTTAAGAAGTCTGTCCGACGGCGAGTCCCAACTCTTAGAGTTATTTCCCCACTCTTCACCCTCAGGCTTCCTCCTTCCTGCAGTGTTAGAGCGATCTATATCCCAATTGCTAGGCAATGCTGCCTTGGGAGTCCCTTCAATTTGATTATTGAAAATTAGATTGTGGAAGGGATGGTGAATGCCTGATAAAGATGTTTTCGGAGCTAGGTAATGACGTGGAACCGCTCCTCCAGTGCGAATTCTTGCGCTCTTGTTTGCACTAAAAGGGTTGTCCACCACCTTGATGCTTGCGATGGTAGCACGCGGGTGTGCGCGCGAATCTTCCTCCACCTCTTCTTCATCCTCTTCCTTGACGTCCTTGTCCTCCTCTTTCCACCCAAGATCTCGATTATCTTCATCCGGAAACTCCTTGCCCTTGTTCTTGGAGACCATGGTGCTTCTAAACTGAAAACAGATCCTGGCAGAAACAGCTCGAAACAAAACACGTCGAGAAAACGATATACGGACCTCCAGGGGTCCGGGGGATTATATAGCAAAAAATTTCACGACAAAAAGAAAGTACCAGATCGAACCAGAGTCGGAAAGGGGCGACGAGGCGGCCAGACCATAGGGCGGCGCGGGCCCAGGCCAGTCCGCGCCGGCCTATGGTGGCACGCCCTCGTGCGTCTTTTCCACTCCGTTTCGAACTCGTAATTTTTCATATTTTCCAAAAACAGCAAAAATATAGTTCGGAAAGTAAATTGCGAACTTTTCATTACCAGTACTGTTACCTATTCAAAGTCGAGTTCTGGCGGACTGTCAATTTGTCCTTTAATGAAAGCCTCCGGTGTTTCCACTTGAATAATATCAACATCAACATTATAAGAATCACCTGAGATATAATGCTTGAGTCTTTGTCCATTCACCACTTGCGTAGCATTGCCTTGGAGAGAGCTAATTTTAATTGCTCCTGAACGATACACCTCCTCAACAACATATGGTCCTTCCCATTTCGAGAGTAATTTCCCTGCAAAGAATCTGAGACGAGACCGACACAATAGGACTTTATCCCCAATATTAAATTCTCTTTTGATAATCCTCATGTCATGCCATTTTTTAACTTTCTCTTTAAAGAGTTTAGCATTTTCATAAGCTTCACTTCTCCATTCATCTAGAGAACTCAATTGCAACAACCTCTTATTACCGGCAAGTTTAGGATCTTTATTTAATTCTCTAACAGCCCAATAAGCTTTGTGCTCTAGTTCTAAAGGTAAATGACAAGCTTTTCCGTAAACCATTTTATAAGGTGACATTCCCATGGGATTTTTATAAGCAGTTCTATAAGCCCATAGTGCATCCTTCAATTTACTAGCCCAATTCTTTCTAGTTTTATTAACAGTCTTTTGCAAGATAGATTTAATCTCTCTATTTGATAATTCTACTTGCCCACTAGTTTGAGGATGATAAGCGGAAGCAATTCTATGATTAATACCATACCTAGCAAGAGTTTTTCTAAAACCACCATGAATAAAATGAGAACCTCCATCAGTCATAATATATCTAGGCACTCCAAATCTAGGAAAAATAATGTCTAAAAGCATTCTTAAAGAGGTCTCACCATCAGCACTTTTGTAGGTATGGCTTCCACCCATTTAGTAACATAATCAACAGCAACAAGTATATGAGTGTTACCTTCTGAAGACGGAAAAGGTCCCATGAAGTCAAATCCCCAACAATCAAATGGTTCAATAACAAGAGTATAATTCATAGGCATTTCATTACGTCTGGAGATATTACCAACCCTTTGGCATTCATCACAAGATAAAATAAACTTTCTCGCATCCTTGAAGAGAGTTGGCCAATAAAAACCTGATTGTAGAACCTTTTGCGCGGTTCTTTCTCCAGCGTGATGTCCTCCATAAGCACTACCATGACATTTACTCAATATCTCTTGTTGTTCATATTCGGGAACACATCTTCGAATAATACCATCCACTCCTTCTTTATATAAGTGTGGGTCATCCCAGAAATAATGCCTCAAGTCATAAAAGAATTTCCTCCTTTCTTTGAGCTGAAAAGGTTGGAGGCAAGTACTTGGAAACAATAAAGTTAGCATAATCAGCATACCAAGGACTGTCTCGCGAGCTCACCTTTATCGCAGCCAATTGTTCATTTGGAAAACTATCATTAACAGGAACAGGATCATAAGCAATATTTTCCAATCTAGACAAATTATCAGCAACAGGATTATCAGCACCTTTCCTATCTACAATATGTAAATCAAATTCTTGCAAAAAAAGTACCCATCTAATAAGCCTCGGCTTAGCATCTTTCTTTGTCATAAGGTATCTAATTGCAGCATGGTCAGTATGAATCGTAACTTTTGAATCAACAATATAAGATCTAAATTTATCACAAGCAAAGACTACAGCTAATAATTCTTTTTCAGTTGTAGCATAATTTCTTTGAGCAGCATCAAGAGTTTTACTAGCATAATGAATAACATTCAGTTTTTTATCTACTCGCTGTCCAAGAACAGCGCCTACAGCAAAATCACTAGCATCACACATAATTTCAAATGGTAAGTTCCAATCAGGAGGTTCAACTATAGGAGCAGTTGTTAAGGCTTTCTTAAGAGTTTCAAAAGCTTCCTTACAATCGTCACCAAAAACAAAAGGTACGTCTTTTTGAAGAAGATTAGTAAGAGGCTTTGAAATCTTGGAGAAATCTTTAATAAATCTCCTATAAAACCCAGCATGACCAAGAACACTACGAATACCTTTAACATCCCTATGATAGGGCATCTTCTCAATTGCTTCAACTTTAGCTCTATCAACTTCAATACCTCTCTCAGAAATTTTATGTCCCAATACAATTCCTTCATTAACCATAAAGTGGCATTTCTCCCAATTAAGAACAAGGTTAGTTTCTTCACATCTCTGCAAAACTTTATCAAGGTTTCGCAAGCAACTATCAAAAGAATTCCCATAGACGGAAAAATCATCCATGAATACTTCCACAATACTCTCACAAAAGCCATGAAAAATAGCAGACATGCATCTTTGAAAAGTAGCAGGAGCATTACATAAACCAAAAGGCATACGCCTATAAGCATAAGTTCCATAGGGACAAGTAAAAGTGGTTTTCTCTTGATCTTTAGTTTTAACAGCAATTTGTGAAAACCCAGAATAACCATCAAGAAAGCAAAAATGAGTATTTTTAGACAATCTTTCTAGCATTTGATCAATAAATGGTAAAGGGTAATGATCTTTCTTAGTAACTTTATTAACTTTTCAAAAATCAATGCACATTCTATACCCTACAACTACTATTTGAGGGATGAGCTCATCATTATCATTAGGCACAACAGTCATTACTCCTTTCTTGGGAACGCAATGGACAGGACTAACCCATCTACTATCAGCAATAGGATATATAATACCAGCTTCAAGAAGTTTTAATACCTCATTCCTTACCACCTCCTTCATCTTTGGAATTAGACGACGCTGATGTTCAACAACAGGCTTTGCATCATCTTCCATATTAATAGCATGTTGGCAAATAGAAGGAGAAATCCCCTTCAAATCATCAAGAGTGTAGCCAATAGCTCCTCGGTGTTTCTTCAATATTTCCAATAACCTTTCTTCCTCAATCTCTGAAAGCTTAGAACTAATAATAACAGGATATATTTTCTTATCATCAATATGAGCATATTTAAGATTATCAGGTAAAGGCTTTAAATCAAAAACAGGATCTTCCTTTGGTGGCGGTGTTGTACCCAAATCTTCCACCGGTAAATCATGCTTGAGAATAGGTTGGCGAAGAAAAATTTCCTCAAGCTCATCTCTTTCTTTCCTAAAAACTTCACTCTCGCTATTCTCCAAATGTTGCTGCAAAGGATTATTAGGAACAAGAACAATAGATGCACATTGTTCCATTTTAAAATCATTACTAGGCAAATCAGCTTTATAAGGGGTTTTGGTAAATTTAGAGAAGTTAAACTCATAAGATTCACCAGCAAATTTAGTCAAAATTTTCTCTTTCTTGCAATCTATAATAGCTCCACAAGTATTTAGAAAAGGTCTACCAAAAATGATAGGACAATAATCACTAGCAGCAGAACCAAGTACCAAAAAGTCAGCAGGATATTTAATCTTACCACATAGAACTTCTACATCTCGAACAATACCAATTGGAGAAATAGTTTCTCTATTAGCCAGCTGAATAACCACATCAATATCTTCAAGTTCACAAGAATCAATTTCGTGCATAATCTCCGTGTAAAGCTCATAAGGAATAGCACTAACACTTGCACCAATATCACATAAACCATAATAGCAATGATCACCAATTCTAACAGATAGCATAGGAACACTAACTTGTTTGGGTTTATTAGGATGTGAAACAATATTAGAAGCATCTTCACAGAAAATAATATGACCATCCTCCACATTTTCAGTCACAAGATCTTTAACTATTGCAACAGCAGGTTCAACTTTTATTTGTTCTTCAGGTTCTATAGGTTTCTTTTCACTTTTATGAACCGCACTATTTATAACAGAGTACTCCTTCATTTTAGCAGGGAAAGGAGTTTTTCAATATAAGCTTCAGGAATAACATGATCAGCTTCAACTACAACGCATTTATTAATAGATGAATCAATTTTATCTTTATACGGTTCATGATACTTATCAAAATTCTTCTTAGGCAATTCATAATGAGAGGCAAAAGCTTTATAAAGATTTGCAGCAACTTGAGAATCAAGACCATATGTAGCACTCATATTACGAAATTTATCAGTATCCATAAAAGCTTCAATGCATTTATAATCATAAATTATACCGATTCTCTATCCTTGTCGTTCTCCCAACCTTCAGTATTTTCTTGGATCCGATCAAGAAGGTCCCTTTTAAACTCTTCTTTGTTGCGTGTAAATGATCCAGAACAAGAAGTATCCAGCAAGGTCTTGTCTTGAAAAGAAAGTCTTGCATAGAAATTATCAATAATAACATTACCAGGAAGCTCATGAATGGGGCATTTGAGCATTAAAGACTTCAATCTCCCCCAAGCTTGGGTAATACTCTCTCCATCATGAGGCCAAAAATTATATATGCGATTCCGATCCTTGTGAATTTCACTTGGAGGATAGAACTTAGAATAAAACCGGGGCACAATATCATTCCATTCAAGAGAATCCCCATTATCCAGTAATTTATACCAATGAGTCGCCTTACCAGACAGCGATATAGAGAATAGTTTCTTCCTCACTTCATCCATAGCAATACCTGCACACTTGAATAAACCGCATAATTCATGCAAGAACAATAAATGATCTCCAGGGTGGACAGTTCCATCCCCTTCATAGCGGTTATCCATAACACGTTCAATAATTTTCATAGGTATTTTATATGGTATCACTTCCTCACCTGGCGCCTCATCCACTACCGTTGCAGTAGTAGTAGATTTCCCAAATAGAAATTGAAGAGAAGATCTCTCCATAATGACTTATAGCAGCAGGCAGAAATAAAATCAGCACAAACAGTAAAGGTTTTCCTTACCAATTCCACTTACCAATAGCGCTTCGCTCCCCGGCAACGGCGCCAGAAAATAGTCTTGATGACCCACAAGTATAGGGGGTGTATCGTAGTATTTTCGATAAGTAAGAATGTCGATCCCAACGAGGAGCAGAAGGTGTTGACAAGCAGTTTCGATGAAGGATTCCCTGTAAATGCTCACAAACAAGTATTCAGGGGGTTTTGATGTAACAGTTGAATAAAGTACGAGTAAGTAAAGTGCGAGAGTAACAATTGCAGCGAGTGGCCCAATCCTTTTTAGCGCAAAGGACAAGCCGGTTTGTTTACTTATAATGACCAAACGTTCTCGAGGACACACGGGATTTTAGTCTAGTGCTTTCGCTACATACAGCTGATTAATCTTCATTGTTTTGATAAGTGTTGTGTGGGTGAACCTATGCTAATGTACCGCCCTTCCTAGGACTAATACATACTTGTGATTATACCCCTTGCAAGCATCCGCAACTACAAGAAAGTAATTAAGAATAAATCTAACCACAGCCTTAAACTCTGAGATCCCGCTATCCCTCCTGCATCGATATACCAATGGGGGTTTAGGTTTCTGTCACTCCGGCAACCCCGCAATCGGCAAACGAGTACAAGATGCATTCCCCTAGGCCCATAAAGGTGAAGTGTCGTGTAGTCGACGTTCACACGACACCACTAGAAGAATGACACCACAACTTAAATATCATAACATTGAATATTACTCAACCATAATTCACTACTAACATTTAGACTTCACCCATGTCCTCAAGAACTAAACGAACTACTCACGAGACATCATATGGAACATGATCAGAGGTGATATGATGATGAATAACAATCTGAACATAAACCTTGGTTCAATGGTTTCACTCAATAGCATCAACAACAAGTAGAAATCGATACCGGGAGAGTTTCCCCTATCAAACAATCAAGATCAAACCCAAATTGCTACGGCGGTGACGGTGTCCAGCGGTGGAGACGACGGTGATGATGGTGGAGATGATGATGATGGTGATGGAGATGATGTCCAGCTCGATGACGGTGACGATGGCGTCGATTTCCCCCTCCGGGAGGGAATTTCCCCGGCGGATTCCTGCCCGCCGGAGAGCTCTTTTCTCTCTGGTGTTCTCCGCCCCGCAGAGGCGGCTGTGGCTCTTCGCGAGGTACCCTCTGTAGCTTAGGTTTTCGGGACGAAGGGTTTCGCGAAGAAAAGGAGGCGAAAGGGGCTGTGGGGCCCCCACACCACAAGGTGGCGCGGCCAGGCCATGGGCCGCGCCGGCCTGTGGTCTGGCCCCACCTTGGGTCTTCTCAGCTCCCCCTTCTGGCTTCCTTCGTCATCTGGAAAAATAGGATTTTTGGTATAATTTCCTTCCACAGTTGATCTTCCGAAATATTGCATTCTGGCGGTGCTTTTTCCAGCAGAATCCTGGCTCCGGTGCTTGATCCTCAATAATGATGAAACATGCAAAATAGATGAAATAACATAAGTATTGTGTCCAAATATGAAATATATCAATGAATAACAGCAAATTATGATATAAAATAGTGATGCAAATTGGACGTATCACATGCATAGCAACTCACATGATATTCAACAAAGGTAAAAGTAGATGGCGTCCCCAGAAACATGGTTACCGCTCAACAAGCAACTTATTAAGAAATAAGACACATAAGTACATATTCTTCACCACAATAGTTTTTAAGGCTATTTGTCCCATGAGCTATGTATTGTAAAGGCAAAGAATGGAAGTTTTAAAGGTAGCACTCAAGTAATGTACTTTGGAATGGCGGAGAAATACCATGTGGTAGGTAGGTATGGTGGACACAAATGGCATGGATTTGGCTCAAGGATTTGGATGCACGAGAAGAATCCCTCTCAATACAAGGCTAGGCTAGCAAGGTTGTTTGAAGCAAACTCAAGTATGAAATGGTGCAGCAAGACTCACATATAAACATATTGTAACTATTATAAGACTTTACATTGTCTCCTTGTTGTTCAAACACCTCAACCAGAAAATATCTAGACTTAGAGAGACCAATCATGCAAACCAAATTTTAACAAGCTCTATGTAGTTCTTCATTAATAGGTGCAAGGTACATGATGCAAGAGCTTAAACATGATCTATATGAGCACAAAAATTGCCAAGTATCACATTATTCAAGACATTATACCATTTACCACATGCAGCATTTTTCGTTTCCAACCATATAACAATGAATGAAATAGTCCAACCTTCGCAATGAACATTAAGAATAAAGCTAAGAACACATGTGTTCATACGAAACAACGGAGCGTGTCTCTCTCCCAAACAAAGAATGCTAGGATCCGATCTTATTCAAACAAAACAAAAATAAAAACAAACAGACGCTCCAAGCAAAGCACATAAGATGTGACGGAATAAAAATATAGTTTCACTAGAGGAACCTGATAATGTTGTCGATGAAGAAGGGGATGCCTTGGGCATCCCCAAGCTTAGACGCTTGAGTCTTCTTAAAATATGCAGGGATGAACCACGGGGGCATCCCCAAGCTTAGACCTTTCACTCTTCTTGATCATATTGTATCATCCTCCTCTCTTGACCCTTGAAAACTTCCTCCACACCAAACTAAAAACAAACTCATTAGAGGGTTAGTGCATAATTGAAAATTCATATATTCAGAGGTGACATAATCATTCTTAACACTTCTGGACATTGCACAAAGCTACTGAAAGTTAATGGAATAAAGAAATCCATCGAACATAGCAAAACAGGCAATGCGAAATAAAAAGGCAGAATCTGTCAAAACAGAACAGTCTGTAAAGACGAATTTTACAGGGGCACTTAACTTGCTCAGATGAAAATGCTCAAATTGAATGAAAGTTGCGTACATATCTGTGGATCACGCACGCCCAGATTCGTGACAGCAAGAAATCGGTTTCTGCGCAGTAATCCAAATCTAGTATTGACTTTACTATCAAAGACTTTACTTGGCACAACAATGCAATAAAATAAAGATAAGGAGAGGTTGCTACAGTAGTAACAACTTCCAAGACTCAAATATAAAACAAAGGTACTGATGACGTGTAACTCACACGTTCGTTGGGAACCCCAAGAGGAAGGTATGATGCGCACAGCAGCAAGTTTTCCCTCAGAAAGAAACCAAGGTTTATCGAACCAGGAGGAGCCAAGAAGCACGTTGAAGGTTGATGGCTGCGGGATGTAGTGCGGCGCAACACCAGGGATTCCGGCGCCAACGTGGAACCTGCACAACACAACCAAAGTACTTTGCCCCAACAAAACAGTGAGGTTGTCAATCTCACCGGCTTGCTGTAACAAAGGATTAACCGTATTGTGTGGAAGATGATTGTTTGCGAAAAACAAGAAACGATATTGCAGTAGATTGTATTTCAGTAAAGAGAATTGGACCGGGGTCCACAGTTCACTAGAGGTGTCTCTCCCATAAGACAAACAGCATGTTGGGTGAACAAATTACAGTTGGGCAATTGACAAATAAAGAGGGCATGACCATGCACATACATATCATGATGAGTATAGTGAGATTTAATTGGGCATTACGACAAAGTACATAGACCGCCATCCAACTGCATCTATGCCTAAAAAGTCCACCTTCAGGTTATCATCCGAACCCCCTCCAGTATTAAGTTGCAAAGCAACAGACAATTGCATTAAGTATGGTGCGTAATGTAATCAACAACTACATCCTTAGACATAGCATCAATGTTTTATCCCTAGTGGCAACAGCACAACACAACCTTAGAACTTTCTGTCACCTGTCCCAGTGTCAATGCGTGCATGAACCCACTATCGAGCATAAGTACTCCATCTTGGAGTTACAAGCATCTACTTGGCCAGAGCATCTACTAGTAACGGAAAGCATGCAAGATCATAAACAACACGTAGATATAACTTTGATAATCAACATAACAAGTATTCTCTATTCATCGGATCCCAACAAACGCAACATATAGAATTACAGATAGATGATCTTGATCATGTTAGGCAGCTCACAAGATCCGACAATGATAGCACAATGGGGAGAAGACAACCATCTAGCTACTGCTATGGACCCATAGTCCAGGGGTAGACTACTCACACATCACACCGGAGGCGACCATGGCGGCGTAGAGTCCTCCGGGAGATGATTCCCCTCTCCGGCAGGGTGCCGGAGGCGATCTCCTGGATCCCCCGAGATGGGATTGGCGTTGGCGGCGTCTCTGGAAGGTTTTTCGTATCGTGGCTCTCGGTACTGGGGGTTTCGTCACGGAGGCTTTAAGTAGGCGGAAGGGCAAGTCAAGAGGCGGCACGGGGGGCCCACACCATAGGCCGGCGCGGCCAGGGGTGGGGCCGCGCCGCCCTAGGGTTTGGCCACCCCGTGGCCCCTCTTCGTCTCGTCTTCGGACTTCTGGAAGCTTCGTGGAAAAATAGGCCCCTGGGCTTTGATTTCGTCCAATTCCGAGAATATTTCCTTACTAGGATTTCTGAAACCAAAAACAATGAAAACAGAATCGGCACTTCGGCATCTTGTTAATAGGTTAGTTCCAGAAAATGCACGAATATGACACAAAGTGTGCATAAAACATGTAGATAACATCAATAATGTGGCATGGAACATAAGAAATTATCGATACATCGGAGACATATCAGCATCCCCAAGCTTAGTTCTGCTCGTCCCGAGCAGGTAAAACGATAACACAGATAATTTCTGGAGTGACATGCCATCATAATCTTGATCATACTATTTGTAAAGCATATGTAGTGAATGCAGCGATCAAAACAATGTATATGACATGAGTAAACAAGTGAATCATAAAGCAAAGACTTTTCATGAATAGCACTTCAAGACAAGCATCAATAAGTCTTGCATAAGAGTTAACTCATAAAGCAATAATTCAAAGTAAAGGCATTGAAGCAACACAAAAGAAGATTAAGTTTCAGCGGTTGCTTTCAACTTGTAACATGTATATCTCATGGATATTGTCAACATAGAGTAATATAATAAGTGCAATAAGCAAGTATGTAGGAATCAATGCACAGTTCACACAAGTGTTTGCTTCTTGAGGTGGAGAGAAATAGGTGAACTGACTCAACATTGAAAGTAAAAGAATGGTCCTCCATAGAGGAAAAGCATCGATTGCTATATTTGTGCTAGAGCTTTGATTTTGAAAACATGAAACAATTTTGTCAACGGTAGTAATAAAGCATATGCATCATGTAAATTATATCTTATAAGTTGCAAGCCTCATGCATAGTGTACTAATAGTGCCCGCACCTTGTCCTAATTAGCTTGGACTACCTGGATTATCACCGCAATACATATGCTTTAACCAAGTATCACAAAGGGGTACCTCTATACACTTTGTACAAAGGTCTAAGGAGAAAGCTCGCATTTGGATTTCTCGCTTTTGATTATTCTCAACTTAGACATCCATACCGGGACAACATAGACAACAGATAATGGACTCCTCTTTTAATGCTTTAAGCATTCAACAACAATTAATTCTTTTCTCATTAGAGATTTGAGGATGTTTGTCCAAAACTGAAACTTCCACCATGGATCATGGCTTTAGTTAGCGGCCCAATGTTCTTCTCTAACAATATGCATGCTCAAACCATTCAACTCAGTGTAGATCGCCCTTACTTCAGACAAGACGAACATGCATAGCAACTCACATGAAATTCAACAATGAAAAGTTGATGGCGTCCCCAGTAAACATGGTTATCGCACAACAAGCAACTTAATAAGAGATAAAGTGCATAATTACATATTCAATACCACAATAGTTTTTAAGCTATTTGTCCCATGAGCTATATATTGCAAAGGTGAATGATGGAATTTTAAAGGTAGCACTCAAGCAATTTACTTTGGAATGGCGGAAAATACCATGTAGTAGGTAGGTATGGTGGACACAAATGGCATAGTGGTTGGCTCAAGTATTTTGGATGCATGAGAAGTATTCCCTCTCGATACAAGGTTTAGGCTAGCAAGGCTTATTTGAAACAAACACAAGGATGAACCGGTGCAGCAAAACTCACATAAAAGACATATTGAAAACATTATAAGACTCTACACCGTCTTCCTTGTTGTTCAAACTCAATACTAGAAATTATCTAGACCTTAGAGAAACCAAATATGCAAACCAAATTTTAGCATGCTCTATGTATTTCTTCATTAATTGGTGCAAAGCATATGACGCAAGAGCTTAATCATGAGCACAACAATTGCCAAGTATCACATTACCCAAGACATTAATAGCAATTACTACATGTATCATTTTCCAATTCCAACCATATAACAATTTAACGAAGGAGAAACTTCGCCATGAATACTATGAGTAGAAACCAAGGACATACTTGTCCATATGCTACAGCAGAGCGTGTCTCTCTCCCATAAAGTGAATGATAGGATCCATTTTATTCAAACAAAACAAAAACAAAAACAAACCGACGCTCCAAGAAAAAGCACATAAGATGTGATGGAATAAAAATATAGTTTCAGGGGAGGAACCTGATAATGTTGTCGATGAAGAAGGGGATGCCTTGGGCATCCCCAAGCTTAGACGCTTGAGTCTTCTTAATATATGCAGGGGTGAACCACCGGGGCATCCCCAAGCTTAGAGCTTTCACTCTCCTTGATCATGTTGCATCATACTCCTCTCTTGATCCTTGAAAACTTCCTCCACACCAAACTCGAAACAACTCATTAGAGGGTTAGTGCACAATATAAATTGACATATTCAGAGGTGACACAATCATTCTTAACACTTCTGGACATTGCATAATGCTACTGGACATTAGTGGATCAAAGAAATTCATCCAACATAGCAAAAGAGGCAATGCGAAATAAAAGGCAGAATCTGTCAAAACAGAACAGTTCGTATTGACGAATTTTAAAATGGCACCAGACTTGCTCAGATGAAAATGCTCAAATTGAATGAAAGTTGCGTACATATCTGAGGATCATGCACGTAAATTGGCTTAATTTTCTGAGCTACCTACAGGGAGGTGGACCCAGATTAGTGACAGCAAAGAAATCTGGAACTGTGCAGTAATCCAAATCTAGTACTTACTTTTCTATCAACGGCTTAACTTGGCACAACGAAACACAAAACTAAGATAAGGAGAGGTTGCTACAGTAGTAAACAACTTCCAAGACACAAAATAAAAACAAAGTACTGTAGGTAAAAACATGGGTTGTCTCCCATAAGCGCTTTTCTTTAACGCCTTTCAGCTAGGCGCAGAAAGTGTGTATCAAGTATTATCGAAGGATGATGCATTCTCAGCGGGGTGCGGAGTGTTCTCAACTATGCATATTATCTTTTCTATGTGAGTTTCAGAGGCTCCCTTTTCATTAATCTTGGGCTTGCTACTCTGATCAAACAAATCTTCAGGAACAATCCAATCAAAATTCTTTTCTAGTGCCTCACACATTCCCAAGAGCTTGCAAGGTATTGATGTTTTAATATCCCCCTCATAATTAATTTTATTAGTGTACTTTTGTCTATCCTTTTCCATCTTCTCAAGGGTACTGGCAAAGTTGGTATAAGAACCTAGCATATTATATTTAGTGAAAACTTTTCTAGCTTCTCTCGCTATTCCCCCAAATTCCTTAAGAAGGGTTTCTAATACAAAATCTTTCTTTTCTCCTTCTTCCATATCACTAAGTGTAAGAAACATATGTTGAATCACAGGATTAAGATTAACAAATCTAGCTTCTAATGCGTGTACTAAAGAAGCAACAGCAATTTCATAAGTGGGGGCAAGTTCTGCCAAGTGTCTATCTTCAAAATCTTCGACCGTACTAATATGAGTGAAAAAATCTTCTATATTGTCTTTCCCAAGGATAGACCCTCGACCTACCGGTACATCTTTAAGAACAAACTTAGGAGGAAACATTATGAAATAAGTAAAGTAAATGCAAGTAAACTAATTTTTTTGTGTTTTTGATATAGCAAACAAGATAGCAAGTAAAGTAAAACTAGCAACTAATTTTTTTGTATTTTGATTTAGTGCAGCAAACAAAGTAGTAAATAAAACTAAGCAAGACAAAAACAAAGTAAATAGATTGAGAAGTGGAGACTCCCCTTGCAGCGTGTCTTGATCTCCCCGGCAACGGCGCCAGAAAAAGAGCTTGATGGCGTGTAACTCACACGTTCGTTGGGAACCCCAAGAGGAAGGTATGATGCGCACAGCAGCAAGTTTTCCCTCAGAAAGAAACCAAGGTTTATCGAACCAGGAGGAGCCAAGAAGCACGTTGAAGGTTGATGGCTGCGGGATGTAGTGCGGCGCAACACCAGGGATTCCGGCGCCAACGTGGAACCTGCACAACACAACCAAAGTACTTTGCCCCAACGAAACAGTGAGGTTGTCAATCTCACCGGCTTGCTGTAACAAAGGATTAACCGTATTGTGTGGAAGATGATTGTTTGCAGAAAACAAGAGAACAAGATTGCAGTAGATTGTATTTCAAGAAAGAGAATTGGACCGGGGTCCACAGTTCACTAGAGGTGTCTCTCCCATAAGACAAACAGCATGTTGGGTGAACAAATTACAGTTGGGCAATTGACAAATAAAGAGGGCATGACCATGCACATACATATCATGATGAGTATAGTGAGATTTAATTGGGCATTACGACAAAGTACATAGACCGCCATCCAACTGCATCTATGCCTAAAAAGTCCACCTTCAAAGTTATCATCCGAACCCCTCCAGTATTAAGTTGCAAAGCAACAGACAATTGCATTAAGTATGGTGCGTAATGTAATCAACAACTACATCCTTAGACATAGCATCAATGTTTTATCCCTAGTGGCAACAGCACAACACAACCTTAGAACTTTCTGTCACTGTCCCAGGTGTCAATGCAGGCATGAACCCACTATCGAGCATAAGTACTCCCTCTTGGAGTTACAAGCATCTACTTGGCCAGAGCATCTACTAGTAACGGAAAGCATGCAAGATCATAAACAACACGTAGATATAACTTTGATAATCAACATAACAAGTATTCTCTATTCATCGGATCCCACCAAACGCAACATATAGAATTACAGATAGATGATCTTGATCATGTTAGGCAGCTCACAAGATCCGACAATGATAGCACAATGGGGAGAAGACAACCATCTAGCTACTGCTATGGACCCATAGTCCAGGGGTAAACTACTCACACATCACACCGGAGGCGACCATGGCGGCGTAGAGTCCTCCGGGAGATGATTCCCCTCTCCGGCAGGGTGCCGGAGGCGATCTCCTGGATCCCCCGAGATGGGATCGGCGTTGGCGGCGTCTCTGGAAGGTTTTTCGTATCGTGGCTCTCGGTACTGGGGGTTTCGTCACGGAGGCTTTAAGTAGGCGGAAGGGCAAGTCAAGAGGCGTCACGGGGGGCCCACACCATAGGCCGGCGCGGCCAGGGGTGGGGCCGCGCCGCCCTAGGGTTTGGCCACCCCGTGGCCCCTCTTCGTCTCGTCTTCGGACTTCTGGAAGCTTCGTGGAAAAATAGGCCCCTGGGCTTTGATTTCGTCCAATTCCGAGAATATTTCCTTACTAGGATTTCTGAAACCAAAAACAGCAGAAAACAAAGAATCGGCACTTCGGCATCTTGTTAATAGGTTAGTTCCAGAAAATGCACGAATATGACATAAAATGTGCATAAAACATGTAGATAACATCAATAATGTGGCATGGAACATAAGAAATTATCGATACATCGGAGACGTATCAGGTACTGTAGTAAAAACATGGGTTGTCTCCCATAAGCGCTTTTCTTTAACGCCTTTCAGCTAGGCGCAGAAAGTGTGAATCAAGTATTATCAAGAGATGAAGCATCGACAGAGGAGTTTGGAGTTTTCTCAACTATACATGTTATCTTATCTATGTAAGTTTCAGAGGCTCCTTTTTTATTATTCTTAGGCTTGCTATTCTCATCAAACAAATTTTCAGGAACAAGCCAACCATAGTTATTTTCTAGAGCTTCATGCATTCCTAGGAGCTTGCTAGGTATCGGTACTTTAATTTCCCCTCCATCATTAACATTATTGGTGTACTTTATTCTATCAATGTCCATCTTTTCAAGGGTACTAGCAAAGTTGGTGTAAGAGCCAAGCATCTTATATTTATTAAAGACTTTTCTAGCCTCTCTTGCTACACCACCAAATTCTTTAAGAAGGGTTTCTAAGACAAAATCTTTCTTTTCTAGGGAGAGCTTTAGTCAACGGTTCTGACACACTCAGAAACGTATGTATTTTGCAATTCATTTGCGTCTTCACGCATCACTCATTTTCCAAATGAGTCGGCATTAAATATGTTTGGTCTTCTGGTGGAACCTTAATTCCGGGGTTTGAAATATGTCACTAATATTGTCATACACAATATAGCTTCAAAGTTCTGACACTACCGGAACTACACCAAGTTCTCAAAGAACCTCTTGACTTAACATCCTCAGTCATTGTCAAAACAATGACATATTCTGCCTTCATTTGTAGAATCCGTCACAACATATAGAACTTATCTAAATCTAGCATAGACAACTTCTAGCTCATTGTGCTACCTTTTAAACAACACTTAGCCTAATTTTGAGATTGATTTTTTTTTTATATGTGACCAAACTAATATCGGTGCAACACCTTACAGCGATTTGTTTGTCATTACTCATACAAAACTATATATCCTTGGTTCTTCTAAAGCACTCAGGGATATTCTTACTATTTATTTAATAATCATCACATGAATCATTCTGGTATATGCTCCTAACATTTTAGAGCACAGGACATCTGATTGTGTACATATTATTCGTGATTCATAATCACTCATGTGTTTTTACTCATTGAGTGTCAGATACACTCAAGTCTTGTTAAAACTTCACATGAAAAGAACACCTTCTTAATATTTCTATATTGAACTACTTCAATATCCATTCTATGTACTTTGACTTAAACTTATTATGTGTTTCAATCTATCTTCATAGATCTTGACACTAAATATGTTTCTGTCCATATTCTTTCATTAAAGTTAATTCTCAATGAAACCTTTTATAACCAAGTATATAATTACATCATTTATAACCAACTATATGTCATCTACATAAAGTATTATAAATATGTCTCAGCGCTCCCACTTAATTTCTTGCAAATGCAAGCATCTTCATCGTTTCTGATGAAATCCAAAACTCTTTGACTATTTCATCTGGTGAAGATTCCAACTCCGCGATACTCACTTCATCCAATTGAAGTTCGTATACCTATCTAGTATTCCACGGACTAGCAAAACAATTGGTTGTATCTTGTATACACCTTTAATACACACTTTTGTTAAGTAATGTATTTTGCCATCCTACTATCATATCTCATGAAAGAAATATATAGCGATTACTAGAATAATCCACATAGACTATAAGCATTGCTACGGAAGATCTAATCTTATCGTAGTCAATTCTTTGAACTTTGTCGTAAATAACTTTTCGACAAGTCGAGCTTATTCAAGGATATTCCATCCAAGTCCATCAATTTTATAGATCCATTTACTTTCAAAAAGTATTCATCTATCTTGGATTTCATGGCGTACAACCATTTTAACGGAGTCAGGGCCCATTATAACTTCTTTGTTTGTAGTTGGTTTATCATTGTTCAAAAAACAATCCTTTGTTCACAAATAATTTATTTGATCACAAAGTAAATCATACCTACAAGGTTCAATAAGTACTTTGATCTCCATGACTATAACATTTTGTAGACATGGGAGCCATGATCGTCGTGGCCGCTTCCGGAACCAATTCCGATGCTGCGCTACTCTGATCATTATGCTCAGGTTCATAAACCTTATCAAGTTCTATTGTCCTCCCACTCAAATACTTCGCTAAAAACAATTTCTTGGAAATAAGTAAGAAACATTGACAAACACTTTTGTCTTTGTCTCCATAGTGGAAAGAATTCCCAATCAAATCTGTGGGATAACCAACAAAGACATTCATCCGATTTTGGTTGTAAACTTATTTACTTTATGCTATGCATTCCAAAATTTAAGAAAGGACTATTAGGGTTCATACCCATGTCATAACTCGTATGGTGTCATTTCAACGGATCATGATGATGCTCTATTTAGTGTAAAAGCGGTAGTCTCTAAAGCATAATCCACAAAAATATAATGGCATCAATATTTTATCTCATCATTGATCCAACAAGGTTTGGATACATCTCTCGGATACTCCATCATCACTATGGTACTCTAAGAAACGTGAGTTGTAGAACAACTTCATAACTCTCTTAGATGTTCGCTAAAACTCGTAATTCAAATATTTCCACTATGATCCAATCATAGATATATGACTTTTCTATTACGATGATTTCCACTTCATGCTGAAATTTATTTGAATCCATTCAAAATTTTCAAACTTCTTCCTTATCGAATATATCCACATATATATACTCAATTCATTGTTGGAAGTTTTCATGAAGTAGAAGAATCTCCCGCACACAACTATGCCCAGTGAACCACATACATCATCATATATGTTTTCACTAAGTTAGTTTCCCGTTCAACTCTTGGCCTATGAACGGTATTTTAGTCATTCTCTTTAGAAAAGATTTGCAAGCGCCAAACGATTCAAAAATCAAATGACTCCAAAAATCCATTTGCATGGAGTTCCTTCATGCGTTCCTTTCTAACATGACCTAAATGGTGGTTCCACAAATAAGTGGAATTCAAATCATTTGCCTTATGGCATTTTAGCGTCAGTGTTATGTATGTGTGTTTCACCATTAAGATTTATAATAACTTATCCATCGTACATGGAGTAATGTCATAATTTGAACAACTCATTGTTTTCATTTGACCAGAGCAACAATAACAATTATTAAGTTCTTTATTATAAATTCTAAGGGCTAGGTAAAATGCCAACGATAAACATAATAACACTTTATTATGATCCAGACGTGCATTATTACCATATTCCTTATCAGTCACTTAGACCATCGTATTCTTGTATTGCGTTGTACTGTGTGACATCTCATACCAACCAATCTGGTACAAATACCCAAGAATTTCATTATGCGACTAAACAAGGAATACAATCATAACATGTATATCATTTATATACACCTGAGCTAGACTTTCTAGTCTTTTCTTTCTTTCTGCCAAAATATCTTTTGTAGTTTCTCTTTTAGCTTTCCTCATTCTCAGAAAACACTTCACCTTCAATAACTTCTAGGTTTGTTGGTCAAATACCAATAATCTTGAGGTTCTTACTTTGAAGCTGATCATCATATGAGAAGTGTTCCAGATTTCACTATTAGTAACTTTGTGATATGATGAACAATTTCACTCATAATTTTATCCATTATATCATGACGACTTTCTGAGACCATGTCTGTACATGCTAGGCTCGTAAATTTTAACCTCAGTATTCGCATGTGCAAATCTGGCTTGCACCCGTTGTATGCACACGTAGAATCTGTAACACCCGATCATCACGAGATGCTTCGAAACGACGAGTCTTAGCAACGGTGCATACTAAAGACGATCACTTCATGGATATGCGAATATTGTTAGTGCCCCAGAAGTTGGAGAATTGGGACGCCTGGCGTCTTCAACCTTCATACATTCCCATAAAACTTATGAGTTTTTGTAGTCTCACCAAATTATATTCTATCATCTTGCAACAAGGTCTTAGATATCCCATATATCTCATACCTCGCTTATTTTTGAAAACTAAATTTTCAGCTCCTTACTTTTCAAACAGATTTGAACTTCAAGTTTCACGGAGACAAGATGACTTTAGGTACTAATTGAAACCATAGCTCTTTGAATCAACAATGTGAGGTTTACTAAAAGTTTGCAATAGGACTTAATCATTTCTTGATTCTTTAACAATACGGTACCAGTCCGTAAAGTTTCTTGTCAGATTTTAACAGTATTTCTATCTCAATTACAAGACTAGCGCTTGGTAGAAAACGGATGCCAATACTACAAATTAATTCAAAATACTACTCAGACTATGTTTATGATAATTAGTTTATGTTTTAATCTAATTACTAATGAACTCCCACTTAATACAACATCCCTCATAGTTGTTAAGTGGTACACGATCCAGATCCACTACACCAAAGCCGATCATCACGTGAGATGATGTAGCTTCAATGGTGAACATCAACATGTTGATCATATCATCCATATGACTCGTGTTCAACCTTTCGGTTTCCGTTGTCCCGAGGCCATGTCTGTACATGCTAGGCTCGTCAAGCAAACCCAAGTATTCCGCGTGTGCAACATGGCTTACACCCGTTGTATGTGAACGTTGAGTCTATCACATCCGATCATCACGAGATGCTTCGAAACGACGAACTATATCAACAGTGCATACGAGGGGAGTACACTTTATTATCTTGATATTAATATGAGGGATCATCTTATAATGCTAGCGTCGCGTTCTAAGCAAAATAAGATGCATAAAGGATTAACATCACATGCAATTCATATGTGATATGATATGGCCCTTTAGTCTTTGCGCCTTCGATCTTCATCTCCAAAGCACGGACATGATCTCCATCATCAACGGGCATGATCTCCATCATCGTCGGCGTAGCGTCAAGGTCCATGGCACCGTCTTCATAGTTGTTCACCTCATGTAGCAACTATTACAACTACTTTGAAATACTACTCAACATGAAATTTAAAGACAACCATAAGGCTCCTGCCGGTTGCCACAATACAATAATGATCATCTCATACATAGTCATCATCACATTATGGCCGTATCACATCACCAAACCCTGCAAAAACAAGTTAGACGTTCTCTAATTTGGTTTGCATATTTTACATGGTTTAGGGTTTTCGAGTGAGATCCAATTTACCTACGAACATGAACCAAAACGGTGATACTAGTGTTGTCAATAGAAGAGTAAATTGAATCTTCGCTATAGTAGGAGAGACAGACACCCGCAAATCCACTAATGCAATACAAGTTGCATGTCGAGCGTGGAGCAAATCTCATGAACGCGGTCATGTAAAGTTAGCCCGAGCCGCTTCATCCCACTATGCCACAAAGATGCAAAGTACTCAAACTAAAGACAACAAAAGCATCAACGCCCACAAAACCATTGTGTTCTACTCGTGCAACCATCTATGCATAGACACGGCTCTGATACCACTGTAGGGATTCGTAGCATAGAAAACAAAAAATTTCCTACCGCGAGAATGCAATCCAAGCCAAGATGCAATCTAGAAGATGGGAGCAACGAGGAGATCATCGAGACTCACCCTTGAAGATTTCCAAAGCCTACAAGATGAGGCTCTTGTTGCTGCGGTAGACGATCACTTGCCGCTTGCAAAAGCGCGTAGAAGATCTTGATCACGGCGCCACGATCGGGCAGCACCTCCGTACTCGGTCACACGTTCGGTGTTGATGAAGACGACGTCCTTCTCCCCGTTCCAGCGGGCAGCGGAAGTAGTAGCTCCTCCTTGAATCCGGCAGCACGACGGCGTGGTGGCGGTGGCGATGGAGAACTCCGGCGGAGCTTCGCTAAGCGTGCGGGAGAGGTGGAGGAGGTGGGGCGGCTAGGGTTTGGGAGAGGGGGGCGCCGGCCACTAAAGGGTGCGGCCACCTTGTGGTCTTGGGGTGGTCGGCCCCCTCCCCTATGCCCCTCATTATATAGGTGGAACCCCAAGTGTTGGACTACAAGTCTTCGAATAAGACCCGAACCCAAAACCTTCCATGTAGTAGGGAAACCTACCCAAGGTGGGACTCCCACCCAAGTGGGATTCCCACCCTTCCATGAAGGGGGTGGCCGGCCCCCTTGGTGGAGTCTGATACGTCTCCGACGTATCGATAATTTCTTATGTTCCATGCCACATTATTGATGTTATCTACATGTTTTATGCACACTTTATGTCATATTCGTGCATTTTCTGGAACTAACCTATTAACAAGATGCCGAAGTGCCGATTCTTTGTTTTCTGCTGTTTTTGGTTTCAGAAATCCTAGTAAGGAAATATTCTCGGAATTGGACGAAATCAAAGCCCAGGGGCCTATTTTCTCACGAAGCTTCCAGAAGTCCGAAGGAGAGACGAAGAGGGTCTACGGAGGGGCCACACCCTAGGGCGGCGCGGCCCCCCCCTTGGCCGCGCGGCCCTGTGGTGTGGGGCCCCCGTGCCGCCTCTTGACCTGCCCTTCCGCCTACAAATAGCCTCCGTGACGAAACCCCCAGTACCGAGAGCCACGATACGGAAAACCTTCCAGAGACGCCGCCGCCGCCGATCCCATCTCGGGGGATCCAGGAGATCGCCTCCGGCACCCTGCCGGAGAGGGGAATCATCTCCCGGAGGACTCTACGCCGCCATGGTCGCCTCCGGTGTGATGTGTGAGTAGTCTACCCCTGGACTATGGGTCCATAGCAGTAGCTAGATGGTTGTCTTCTCCCCATTGTGCTATCATTGTCGGATCTTGTGAGCTGCCTAACATGATCAAGATCATCTATCTGTAATTCTATATGTTGCGTTTGTTGGGATCCGATGAATAGAGAATACTTGTTATGTTGATTATCAAAGTTATGCTTATGTGTTGTTTATGATCTTGCATGCTCTCCGTTACTAGTAGATGCTCTGGCCAAGTAGATGCTTGTAACTCCAAGAGGGAGTACTTATGCTCGATAGTGGGTTCATGCCTGCATTGACACAGGACGATGTGAGAAAGTTCTAAGGTTGTGTTGTCTTTGTTGCCACTAGGGATAAAACATTAGTGCTATGTTCAAGGATGTAGTCACTAGTTACATTACGCACCATACTTAATGCAATTGTCTGTTGCTTTGCAACTTAATACTAGAGGGGGTTCGGATGATAACCTGAAGGTGGACTTTTTAGGCATAGATGCAGTTGGATGGCGGTCTATGTACTTTGTCGTAATGCCCAATTAAATCTCACTATACTCATCATGATATGTATGTGCATTGTCATGCTCTCTTTATTTGTCAATTGCCCAACTGTAATTTGTTCACCCAACATGCTGTTCGTCTTATGGGAGAGACACCTCTAGTGAACTGTGGACCCCGGTCCAATTCTCTTTCTTGAAATACAATCTCTTGCAATACTTGTTCTCTTGTTTTCTGCAAACAATCATCTTCCACACAATACGGTTAACTCTTTGTTACAGCAAGCCGGTGAGATTGACAACCTCACTGTTTCGTTGGGGCAAAGTATTTTGGTTGTGTTGTGCAGGTTCCACGTTGGCGCCGGAATCACTGGTGTTGCGCCGCACTACATCTCGCCGCCATCAACCTTCAACGTGCTTCTTGACTCCTACTGGTCCGATTAAACCTTGGTTTCTTACTGAGGGAAACTTGCCGCTGTGCGCATCACACCTTCCTCTTGGGGTTCCCAACGGACGCGTGTCGAACGAAAAGACAATACGTCAACCACGCGCATCAAGCAAATTTCTGGCGCCGTTGCCGGGGAGATCAAGACACGCTGCAAGGGGAGTCTCCACTTCTCAATCTCTTTACTTTGTTTTTGTCTTGCTTAGTTTTATTTACTACTTTGTTTGCTGCACTAAATCAAAATACAAAAAAATTAGTTGCTAGTTTTACTTTATTTGCTATCTTGTTTGCTATATCAAAAACACAAAAAAAATTTAGTTACTTGCATTTACTTTACTTATTTCATCATGTTTCCTTTTAATTTTACCACAAAAGACATACCGGTAGGACGTGGGTCTATAGTTGGGAGAAATAATATAGAAGAATTCTTCAACCATGTTAGTACCATTGACGATTTTGAGGATAGACACTTGGTAGACCTTGCGCCTACTTATGAAATTGCTGCTGCTGCTTTAGTTCGCATGATGGAAACTAAATTTGTTAATCTCAATCCTATAATCCAACACATGTTTCTCACGCTAGGTGATATGGAAGAAGGGGAAAAGAAAGATTTTGTATTAGAAACCCTTCTTAGAGAATTTGGTGGTCTAGCAAGAGAAGCTAGAAAGGTGTTTGCTAAATTTAATATGCTTGGTTCTCCTACTAATTTTGGTAGTCTCCTTGAAAAGATGGATATGGATAGAATAAGATACACTAATAATATTGATGATGGAGGGGAGATCAAAGCACCAATACCATGTAAGCTCCTAGCTATGAATGATGCACTAGAAAATAACTATGCTTGGCTTGTTCCTGAAAATTTGTTTGATGAGAGTAGCACGCCTAAGACTAATGAAAAGGGAGATGCTAAAACTTATGTATCTAATATACTATGCCTGGTTGAGAAAAGCCCACACCCCGCTGTAGAAGTACCACCCTTCGATAACACTTGATACACACTTTCTGCGCCTAGCTGAAAGGCGTTAAAGAAAAACGCTTATGGGAGACAACCCATGTTTTTACCTACAGTACTTTGTTTTTATTTTGTGTCTTGGAAGTTGTTTGCTACTGTAGCAACCTCTCCTTATCTTAGTTTTGTGTTTTGTTGTGCCAAGTTAAGCCGTTGATAGAAAAGTAAGTACTAGATTTGGATTACTGCACAGTTCCAGATTTCTTTTCTGTCACGAATCTGGGTCCACCTCCCTGTAGGTAGCTCAGAAAATTAAGCCAATTTACGTGCATGATCCTCAGATATGTACGCAACTTTCATTCAATTTGAGCATTTTCATTTGAGCAAGTCTGGTGCCATTTTAAAATTCGTCAATACGAACTGTTCTGTTTTGACAGATTCTGCCTTTTATTTCGCATTGCCTCTTTTGCTATGTTGGATGAATTTCTTTGATCCACTAATGTCCAGTAGCATTATGCAATGTCCAGAAGTGTTAAGAATGATTGTGTCACCTCTGAATATGTCAATTTATATTGTGCACTAACCCTCTAATGAGTTGTTTCGAGTTTGGTGTGGAGGAAGTTTTCAAGGATCAAGAGAGGAGTATGATGCAACATGATCAAGGAGAGTGAAAGCTCTAAGCTTGGGGATGCCCGGTGGTTCACCCCTGCATATATCAAGAAGACTCAAGCGTCTAAGCTTGGGGATGCCCAAGGCATCCCCTTCTTCAGCGACAACAGTATCAGGTTCCTCCCCTGTAACTATATTTTTATTCCATCACATCTTATGTGCTTTTTCTTGGAGCGTCGGTTTGTTTTTGTTTTTTGTTTTGATTGAATAAAATGGATCCTAGCATTCACTTTATGGGAGAGAGACACGCTCCGCTGTAGCATATGGACAAGTATGTCCTTGGTTTCTACTCATAGTATTCATGGCGAAGTTTCTCCTTCGTTAAATTGTTATATGGTTGGAATTGGAAAATGATACATGTAGTAATTGCTATTAATGTCTTGGGTAATGTGATACTTGGCAATTGTTGTGCTAATGATTAAGCTCTTGCATCATATGCTTTGCACCCATTAATGAAGAAATACATAGAGCATGCTAAAATTTGGTTTGCATATTTGGTTTCTCTAAGGTCTAGATAATTTCTAGTATTGAGTTTGAACAACAAGGAAGACGGTGTAGAGTCTTATAATGTTTTCAATATGTCTTTTATGTGAGTTTTGCTGCACCGGTTCATCCTTGTGTTTGTTTCAAATAAGCCTTGCTAGCCTAAACCTTGTATCTAGAGGGAATACTTCTCATGCATCCAAAATACTTGAGCCAACCACTATGCCATTTGTGTCCACCATACCTACCTATACTACATGGTATTTTCCGCCATTCCAAAGTAAATTGCTTGAGTGCTACCTTTAAAATTCCATCATTCACCTTTGCAATATATAGCTCATGGGACAAATAGCTTAAAAACTATTGTGGTATTGAATATGTAATTATGCACTTTATCTCTTATTAAGTTGCTTGTTGTGCGATAACCATGTTCACTGGGGACGCCATCAACTATTCGTTGTTGAATTTCATGTGAGTTGCTATGCATGTCCGTCTTGTCTGAAGTAAGAGAGATCTACCACCTTATGGTTAAGCATGCATATGTTAGAGAAGAACATTGGGCCGCTAACTAAAGCCATGCTCCATGGTGGAAGTTTCAGTTTTGGACAACAATCCTCAAATCTCAAATGAGAAAATTATTAATTGTTGTTATATGCTTATGCATAAAAGAGGAGTCCATTATCTGTTGTCTATGTTGTCCCGGTATGGATGTCTAAGTTGAAGAATAATCAATAGCGAGAAATCCAATGCGAGCTTTCTCCTTAGACCTTTGTACAGGCGGCATAGAGGTACCCCTTTGTGACACTTGGTAAAAACAATGCATTGTGATGATCCGGTAGTCCAAGCTAATTAGGACAAGGTGCGGGCACTATTAGTACACTATGCATGAGGCTTGCAACTTATAAGATATAATTTACATGATGCATATGCTTTATTACTACCGTTGACAAAATTGTTTCATGTTTTCAAAATCAAAGCTCTAGCACAAATATAGCAATCGATGCTTTTTCCTCTATGAGGACCATTCTTTTACTTTCAATGTTGAGTCAGTTCACCTATTTCTCTCCACCTCAAGAAGCAAACACTTGTGTGAACTGTGCATTGATTCCTACATATTTGCTTATTGCACTTATTATATTACTCTATGTTGACAATATCCATGAGATATACATGTTACAAGTTGAAAGCAACCGCTGAAACTTAATCTTCTTTTGTGTTGCTTCAATGCCTTTACTTTGAATTATTGCTTTATGAGTTAACTCTTATGCAAGACTTTATTGATGCTTGTCTTGAAGTGCTATTCATGAAAAGTCTTTGCTTTATGATTCACTTGTTTACTCATGTCATATACATTGTTTTGATCGCTGCATTCACTACATATGCTTTACAAATAGTATGATCAAGATTATGATGGCATGTCACTCCAGAAATTATCTATGTTATCGTTTTACCTGCTCGGGACGAGCAGAACTAAGCTTGGGGATGCTGATACGTCTCCGACGTATCGATAATTTCTTATGTTCCATGCCACATTATTGATGTTATCTACATGTTTTATGCACACTTTATGTCATATTCGTGCATTTTCTGGAACTAACCTATTAACAAGATGCCGAAGTGCCGATTCTTTGTTTTCTGCTGTTTTTGGTTTCAGAAATCCTAGTAAGGAAATATTCTCGGAATTGGACGAAATCAAAGCCCAGGGGCCTATTTTCTCACGAAGCTTCCAGAAGTCCGAAGGAGAGACGAAGAGGGGCTACGGAGGGGCCACACCCTAGGGCGGCGCGGCCCCCCCCCCTTGGCCGCGCGGCCCTGTGGTGTGGGGCCCCCGTGCCGCCTCTTGACCTGCCCTTCCGCCTACAAATAGCCTCCGTGACGAAACCCCCGCATGCGAGAGCCACGATACGGAAAACCTTCCGCAGACGCCGCCGCCGCCGATCCCATCTCGGGGGATCCAGGAGATCGCCTCCGGCACCCTGCCGGAGAGGGGAATCATCTCCCGGAGGACTCTACGCCGCCATGGTCGCCTCCGGTGTGATGTGTGAGTAGTCTACCCCTGGACTATGGGTCCATAGCAGTAGCTAGATGGTTGTCTTCTCCCCATTGTGCTATCATTGTCGGATCTTGTGAGCTGCCTAACATGATCAAGATCATCTATCTGTAATTCTATATGTTGCGTTTGTTGGGATCCGATGAATAGAGAATACTTGTTATGTTGATTATCAAAGTTATGCTTATGTGTTGTTTATGATCTTGCATGCTCTCCGTTACTAGTAGATGCTCTGGCCAAGTAGATGCTTGTAACTCCAAGAGGGAGTACTTATGCTCGATAGTGGGTTCATGCCTGCATTGACACCTGGGACAGTGACAGAAAGTTCTAAGGTTGTGTTGTGCTGTTGCCACTAGGGATAAAACATTAGTGCTATGTTCAAGGATGTAGTCACTAGTTACATTACGCACCATACTTAATGCAATTGTCTGTTGCTTTGCAACTTAATACTGGAGGGGGTTCGGATGATAACCTGAAGGTGGACTTTTTAGGCATAGATGCAGTTGGATGGCGGTCTATGTACTTTGTCGTAATGCCCAATTAAATCTCACTATACTCATCATGATATGTATGTGCATTGTCATGCTCTCTTTATTTGTCAATTGCCCAACTGTAATTTGTTCACCCAACATGCTGCTCGTCTTATGGGAGAGACACCTCTAGTGAACTGTGGACCCCGGTCCAATTCTCTTTACTGAAATACAATCTACTGCAATACTTGTTCTACTGTTTTCTGCAAACAATCATCTTCCACACAATACGGTTAACTCTTTGTTACAGCAAGCCGGTGAGATTGACAACCTCACTGTTTCGTTGGGGCAAAGTATTTTGGTTGTGTTGTGCAGGTTCCACGTTGGCGCCGGAATCACTGGTGTTGCGCCGCACTACATCTCGCCGCCATCAACCTTCAACGTGCTTCTTGACTCCTACTGGTCCGATTAAACCTTGGTTTCTTACTGAGGGAAACTTGCCGCTGTGCGCATCACACCTTCCTCTTGGGGTTCCCAACGGACGCGTGTCGAACGAAAAGACAATACGTCAACCACGCGCATCAGAGTCCACCTTGGACTCCCCCCTCTAGGGTTGGACGGCCATGGGGAGGTGGAGTCCCTCCGGGATTCCTCCTTCCTTAGTGATTTCTTCCGGACTTTTCTAGAACCTTCTAGAACCTTCCATAAATGCACCGGATCATTTTCAAACTTATAAAATGACTTCTTATATATGAATCTTATTCTCCGGACCATTCCGGAACTCCTCGTGATGTCCGGGATCCCATCCGGGACTTCGAACAATACTTCGAACTCCATTCCATATTCAAGTTCTACTATTACAACATCAAACCTTAAGTGTGTCACCCTACGGTTCGCGAACTATGTAGACATGGTTGAGAACTCTCTCCGACCAATAACCAATAGCGGGATCTGGAGATCCATAATGGCTCCCACATATTCAACGATGACTTAGTGATCGAATGAACCATTCACATACGATACCAATTCCCTTTGTCACACGATATTTTACTTGTCCGAGGTTTGATCATCGGTATCACTCTATACCTTGTTCAACCTCGTCTCCTGACAAGTACTCTTTACTCGTACCGTGGTATGTGGTCTCTTATGAACTTATTCATATGCTTGCAAGACATTAGACGACATTCCACCGAGAGGGCCCAGAGTATATCTATCCGTCATCGGGATGGACAAATCCCACTGTTGATCCATATGCCTCAACTCATACTTTCCGGATACTTAATCCCACCTTTATAACCACCCATTTATGCAGTGGTGTTTGATGTAATCAAAGTACCTTTCCGGTATAAGTGATTTACATGATCTCATGGTCAAAAGGACTAGGTAACTATGTATCGAAAGCTTATAGCAAATAACTTAATGACGTGATCTTATGCTACGCTTAATTGGGTGTGTCCATTACATCATTCATATAATGATATAACCTTGTTATTAATAACATCCAATGTTCATGATTATGAAACTAATCATCTATTAATCAACAAGCTAGTTAAGAGGCTTACTAGGGACTCATTGTTGTTTACATAACACACATGTATCAATGTTTCGGTTAATACAATTATAGCATGGTATGTAAACATTATCATAAACACAAAGATATATTATAATAACCATTTTTATTATTGCCTCTTGGGCATATCTCCAACAGCTACTGCTATGGACCCATAGTCCAGGGGTGAACTACTCACACATCGATCCGGAGGCGATCATGGCGATGAAGAGACCTCCGAGAGATGATTCCCCTCTCCGGCAGGGTGCCGGAGACGATCTCCTGAATCCCCCGAGATGGGATTGGCGGCGGCTGCGTCTCTGGAAGGTTTTCCGTATCGTGGCTCTCGGTACTGGGGGTTTCGCGACGAAGACTCTAAGTAGGCGGAAGGGCAGGTCAGGGGGCTACACGAGGGCCCCACACAACAGGCCGGCGCGGCCAAGGCCCAGGCCACGCCGCCCTAGTGTGTGGCCGCCTCGTGGCCCCACTTCGTTTCCTCTTCGGACTTCTGGAAGCTTCGTGGAAAAATAGGCCCCTGGGCGTTGATTTCGTCCAATTCCGAGAATATTTCCTTATTAGGATTTCTGAAACCAAAAATAGCAGAAAACAGCAACTGGCTCTTCGGCATCTCGTCAATAGGTTAGTGCCGGAAAATGCATAAATATGACATATAATGCGTATAAAACATGTGAGTATCATCATAAAAGTAGCATGGAACATAAGAAATTATAGATACGTTTGAGACGTATCAACTACCATTTAAAATGTTTATTAGTAAAATGTTTATTTATAAATTACCATTTGTTGCTTCTAGGGCCCTAGTTTTCAGTTTCGCCCCGAGCCCTTAAAATCTTAGGACCGGCCGTTTGGGGCAAGTTTTTTTTTCCTCGTCCCCTAGTAGAATAAATTTGGTGGACGGAGACACACAATGTCTCATGTGAATGCAAGTACTGAGTCATCAACCTCATGGTCCATCGTCGCTGGGGCTGCTCAATGCATGTCCTGCAACACCAACACTAGTAGAAAAAGAGGCTTCCGTCCATCCCCATTAGTCCCGGAAATATTCAAACCGCGACTAAAGGGGGCTTTAGTCGCAGTTCGGGAGGCAACCCGCGACTAATGCTCCACCCGCGACGAAAGGGTACCCCTTTAGTTTCTTGTATGAATTTTCTTCGTTTATCTAAAGGGTTAGTCGCGGTTGGTGTCCCCAACCGGGACTAAAGGTTTTCCGAGTTTTTTTTACTCCCACGCACCCTGCACCCCCCAGTGGATCGCCTTTTTTTGGTTTGTAAAATACAAAAGAAAATGATAGAAAATTCAAAAAAAAAATTGTTTTCAGATTCTTGTATGTTATGCAACCTACTATTCGGAGAAATTAAGAAATTCGAATTTTCACTTTTTTTGCAAAAAAAGTTAAAAAAATGGTAAAACCGCAATAACTTTTGCATACGACGTCGGAAAAAACGTATAATATATCAAAAAATCCTGGGAAAAAGTTACATCCGAATTCACCCGGGTTTACCCGGTTAGCCAATTTTTAGATTCTCAAAATTCCAAATGAAAATACGAAAGCAGGAAGATTTTAGTTTTGCTATAAATTATGGATTTTATATTTTTTAAATTTTTCAAAAAAATAAAATTAATAATTGCATCCAGCATAAAGAGTACTATTACTTTTATCCAAATTTTAGATTTTCAAATTTTTAGGTTTTGCCAAAAAAAATATTTAAAAAATTTAAAAAATTTTAAAAAATAAAAATTAAAAAGTTAATGTTTATTTATTTATTCACAATTATTATTACATCATTATTTTTGTTTATGAAAAAATTTATTTGAAATTCAAACAATAAAAAAATGTGACATCGACCAACATGTTAATAGGATTGATATGATAATAGTATCACATACATGTGCGCGTAGCACTTGGATGCGGGACGGAATGGAACTCGGAAGTTAAGCGTGCTAGAGGTGGAGTAGTGGGAGGATGGGTGACCGAGCGGGAAGTTTGACCACGATTAAGTAATTTGACTAGAGATAAGTGTAGTTAGAGATAGAGACTAAGCTATGCAAATAACTGAAATAATAGAAATTCTGAAAAAAAAAATAGAAAAAAAAAACGGAGTGAAAAAAAATTAGAAACCCAAATAAATTTTTTTTTTTTAACGAAATAGCCTTTAGTCCCGGTTGGGGACACCAACCGCGACTAAAGGTCCTTCGCCCAGGCGCACGCTAGCCGCCCACGTGGACGGGCCTTTAGTCGCGGTTCGTAAGCAATCGCGACTAAAGGGGGGGGGGGAGGCTTTAGTCGCGCTTAATTGGTCGCGGTTGCGCAACCACGACTAATGGCAGCTGCGAACCGCGACTAAAGACCATTTTTCTACCAGTGCAATGACCATGAAATGAAGCTTACAACGTCGCGTTCGATTTTTCGCTGAAGAATAGCCGGTCAGGATTCCACGTCTCCTCTTAGTCATACTCACCTCCGTCCACGAATAAATGTGCTTATAAATAATTATCTAAATCAAGCTTTTCTACTTTCTTCGTTTATAAATAGATGTATTTAATTTTGAAAAAAATTGGACCTCCAGATACAATCAAATCCAAGACATCTATTTATGAACAGAGTTACTACATTTGATTAATTTTATATAAAAGTGAAGCAACACGTATGATATCAAATTGGTATACCCTGCGTCGCCACCGTAGAAATTGATCATCTAACACTCTCCTCGCTAGGAATTATAAGGCTCGAGATTTTTTTTTTTAAAGTTATGTATAGATTATAAGGTTCTGTCTCATTTATTGTCCTTTTCTTAATACTATTCTATCTCTCATAGTTTATTAGGCATGCACGTATCCCTAGGTCATAAATTTGAGCAAGTTAGCATTAGTTATATGTTATAAAAATTATATCATTAGCAAGTTTAGATGTTCTATTTTCCAATGATATAATTTTTGCATTAAATAATTTAAATTATATAGGTTAAATTGGTGACCTTGGAATACGGGTAAGACAAGTAAACTGAGATGGAGAGAGTACTACATGTCCTTTTTAGTAACTTTCACTGCTCGTAAAATATTACTACCTCCGTCTCAGTTTATAGGGCTTGCGTGTATCCCTAGAATATCAATTTGTCCAATATAATATCAGTTGTACAACATAAAAATTATATCATTAGAAAGTAAAACATGTGAGCTTTCTAATGATATAGATTTTATATTATATATCTTGTATTATTATTATTAAATTTACTACCTAGAAATACGTGTAAGCCTTACGAACTAAGTAGGACGGAGGGAGTAGTGTATGTACTAATTATTAATGAGTGAGAGTTATGGATCCCAAATCTAGTAGCGGATTTCAAGATGGATCATGTGATCCTTTCAAAAATATTTGTGCGATAAATGCTGTTACATTTCCCTGTAAACTTAGTTGAAATTTTAATATTTGACTTAAGACAAAGGTATTTTTTAACGGAGGGAATACCACGCGGTAGCTTTTACGATGGGGAAAATAGCAGTTTGCAAGTTGCAGCAACACGTTCAAAGCAAGTGGGCAAGTGGTGGTCTCGTTCACGCAGTCACCGGTGTGAGTTGATGGAAATTGGCCGAACAGATTAACAGCCGAACAAACCCTCGGAGTTCTCAGTCCACACTAGGAAGTGTAGCGCGCGCCCATGGTGTCGATCATGTAGAATGTGTAGTCAACATTTAGTTCTTAGGAGCTATCTTTTTGTTGTTTATGGTGGCTGTTTGTGTGTGTGATTAATTTTGCAAAATAAACTTGTGTGGCTAATTTCTTTTTCGCATTTGTTGTTGTCTACTAGTTTCCGTTAAAGATTTAGTCGTCGTTGAAAAATTACTATCAAATAATGACCGTAGAGAAATTACTATTGAGGCTAAAGATTTGTGTCAAGTAATTACCAGTGCGCTGATAAGGATTAATGTTGAATAATCATTGTCGAGGTGGAGATCTATGTCGAAAAATTACTGTCGAAGAAGTTGACAAATCACAGTCAATGCTACCGCGGTTAAATTATGTCGGGAAAATATTTCGAAGAAATACTATCAAAGAAAGGAAAAATAACAATGTGGGGGTAACTAATGGTAGGAAATTATGCATGAAAGTTATCTCGAAAACTTATGGCCAAAGAATAGGGAGAATACTATTGGCGAATTATTGTTACTATAACGATCGTGGAAAAATTACGGTCAGAAAAGTGTGGAAAAACCACTATCGAATAATTGAAAAAAAAGCAACGTAAAAAAAAGTCGGGGCTAGAGGGTAAGTACCGCCGTGCCGATATGTTATGTCAAAAAGTTGACGCGGTCACTGATTGGAAGAAAATAATTATGTCACCGATTGGGAAAACATAATTATGATAAAATGAAGAATTATGTTAAAGATTTAACATCAAAAGAAATATTAGGCAAATGCCACCCAAAATAATGTAGTTGCATTGTATATTGCTATGAATTATATTAGCATGGTGCTACTGTTCACAGCGGGTACTGTTCACGCTGCGGTACTGTAGAGCGTTGTTGCTGTTTACCGCGGTTACTGTTCATACGTATGAGCGGCCACCGGATCGTTCAGGTGACTCAGATCCACCGCACATTATGCCAAAACCAGTTGATCATCTCTTATTCTCTTGGTTCTTGGTTTCCTGGGGGCCACGTAGGCCAGGAACCATATGCATGCGCAACTCATAGGCAAATCATAATCCATTTTTCTTTTCACGTGCGATCTACACCAATCTCGTTTGGTACAAGTCTAAGTCACTAACATGTAATAAGTGATACGCTGATACAGTGATACGTGATCCTGCTGCTTCTATCTACTCCAAAATATATGCCCGTCGACAAATATTATTAATAATACTGCAACGTGCACCACGCGTATGAGTATTTGATTAGCGGGGCGCAACAAACACATTACTAATACGATCTTGCTCCAGTGAGGTGTGTGGTACGACCTTTCATTGATGTGCTGATCACTGCCATAACCATAAGACTTGATCATCTGTGTTTGACCGAGCAACACAGATGGACAAACGACACGATTGCATCCTAACGACTGAATTATGCAGATCGGCATGCATCAGGTCAATATCAACGTTTAAGGAGTATCAGCCAGTGATTGGGAAAAAAAAAAAGGAGTATCAGCCAGCAGCGCCGGAACTGAATTATAGCATCTGTAGCAAACCCCACAAATAGACCTGGTTCGCATTTGTTTCGGTTTTGCCCACATAGCTGGCTCGAGCATACACCACATGGAGGCCCGACTCGTAAACCTTGATGTGCTAAACCCTAAGTTAGCCCCGCATACCATTATGCCTGTGGGATGCGGCCGCTCGACACGATAAATTGCTCGCCTTTTCACTCTCGCCCTGTTTCATTTCCTGCGCTCATAGTTGTCAGTTGCAGAGGCGGCAATCTGGCAAGGTTTGGCCTCCGCCACAACTAAAATTTTCCCAACTTCACCAAGTATATGTGTTGGCACTCACAAAATTTCAAATTCAATGTTAATGTGTAGGTTGGCCATACCTAAAAAAACAATTGCTACCTCCGCTACTCGTAGCTGTCGATTCCCGCTGAGCTCTTGGAGCGTCGATCTACTAGCCTGCGAAATGTGGGGCTCCAGTTTCGCCTGTGGCGGCCGTGCAACCTCGCCGCACTGTGGCGGTTCTTCATCGGTGAGGAATGCCACAGAGACCTCCCAGAGTGGTGGGCTCACATTTCCGAGAAAGCATTGCGCCACAACGTCCTCTCCCTTCGCAATGCCACATCTCCCGCGTGGGCGGAGATCCTCCTGCGAGCATGACGGGTGACACGGGAATCCCACGAGCCGCCACACATGCAGTTCTGGGCACCTCCTGCGACTCTCGTGCCCCCCCTCAGAGGAATCCTTGGACTCTGACCTCAACATGGAACGGGAGTGCCGCCACCTATAGATTGTTGGGCGGAATTCCCTCGCCACCGTCGCTCATACTTGTGGGACAAGGCTGAGAAGGAGCACTATAAGAAATATGTTAACTAGTGACCTTCTTACAATGATCATGAATAAATTGGTCGTTAGCCGTTTGGGAGGGTCCAAACCCTAATTTTCTACAACCATTCTGGTCATAAAGGTCATAATTTCCTTACTTGAATTGGTCATAGAGTTAACAATACCGTCCATGACCTTAATTCTAGCCGATTACGACTAATTTAAATTGTCATGACTTCTAATTCCCAACATCAACATTTTTACTATCCCAAGATGCACACATGTGCACAATATAGAGTCATTTAAACAAACTATGCAGACTGTCATATAGAGGAGAGGGACTTCAGGATGGGCAAAGTGTTGGGACAAGCTTCGTTGCTGGATGGCAATTCAAAAGCACGCAACACATTCCACCTTAAGCCCAACTTTTTTTTTTTTGGTAAAAATTGGTGTTGCTTCGGCGCGGTAACGAATTGTGTCTTTCTACTTGCAACCGACTCTGAAAAGTTGTGGTGTTTTATATCTTAGAGGATGAACCACACCTTCATTCATAAGCGGTTTTTTATGATCTGTAAATATGAATTTTGTTTTGTAAATGTCACCTGTAAAACATATAGAAGCAAAAATAGATATTTCACAAATATTTATGAGACTATTATTTTGTACAAAAAATACACTATGGCAAAAGATTTAGTTTTTACACATATAATTCAGCTCAAATTAGGCAAAGTTATTACTGCAATAAGTTTACCACTAGTACTATTCTTGTAGACAATAAACGATCGTTCTGAACAAACTCCAAGGCATGAACCGTGGGCCTAAGAGCATCTCCAGCCGTTGGGGCTCCCCAGGCCGAAATCCGGCGCTAAATAGCGCCAGATTGATGTAATTTTTGGCCTTGAGAGGCCCATTTTTCCAGCGACGAGTCCAGGATGGATGAAAGTTTTTGACGAAATACGTCGAATTCAGACAAAATTGGGCGAAACTCGTTCAAACATAAGCGAAATCTAATGATATTTAACATATATAGGCGAGTGCGTACATAAATAGGCTGAATTCGTACATATATTTGAATTCGGCGACAGACTAACTTAAACTTAAACTAAAACCGGCCTTCTACATGCCGAAATGGCGGTAGAAGGCCGTGTAGTCCGCGCCGTCGTCGTCGCTCGAGCTGGCGGCGTCCTGGGGCGGCGCCGCCTCGTACCAGCGGCTCGAACCCTGCCCGGCGTCGCCGGCGCGTGGCGGCGTCGGCCGCTAGATGTCGTCGTCGCTGCTCTCCTCGAGCTTGATCAGCTCGACGGTCTGGCGCGGCGTTCCTTCCCGCAGCGTGCGGCGGCGCGGATGCCGAATTGCCGCGCGGCGGCCAGGTCCAGCAGCCGCCGCTGCTGCTCCGCCTCCTGGCGCTCCCAGTCCCGCCTGGACCACTCCAGCGCGGCGTCGATGGGGAGGCTGTTGTCGGCGGGGACCAGGTCCTGCAGCGACCTGGCGATCGCCTCTTCCACCGCGGCGTCCTCCGCGCGCTTGGCCTCCTCCTCGGCGAGCTGGTTGGCGGCGGCGGTTGCCTCTTTCTTTGATGACTTCCTCTTCCGCCCGCGCTGCAGAGAGAAGGGTTGGTCGCGGATGACAAGGGCGCCGCTCCTGCGCCCTCTGGTCGACGGTGGAGACGCCGGCTCCTTCTTGACGAAGACCGGCGTCGACGGAGATGCCGGCGTCGACGGAGATGCCGGCTCCTTCTTCACGAAGGTCGGGGGCGCCGATCCGCCGGACCTGGACGCCGACCTCGACCCAGACGAGGAGGAGGACGACGCCATCTTCCTCGGCGTCTAGGAACTACCATGTCGACGTGACACGGTAGGCGGCGGCATTTCCAGGACGGGGTAGTTCCCGCCCTCGATGTGCGTGAGCATATTCGGGAGGGTGCGGCCAGGTGTGCTCCACCACCGATGGCGGCCGCCGGCGTTGTTCCTAGCGGGAGGAGGAGGAGGGGGGCCGTCGTAAGCGGCAAGCACGCGCTCGTACCTACGCCGGAAAAAGTCGGTCGGCCCGACCCATCGGCGGCAGTGGGATCGGGACGTCGCCCGCGCTCAGTCGCCATCCTCCCGGCGCGCGGAAGTCCGGTGGCGCCGGGTAACTCGCCATGTGGAGGAGCCGCCCCTCCCATTGGTGGAGAGAGCGGCGGCCGAAGCCATTGTTGGCCGCGCCGTCGTTCGCCATTGTTTGATCGCTCGAGATTGGGGAAGATCTGGGGAAGGTGAGAGCAGGGAGCGTGGTGAATGCGGTGCAGACGCGGTAGTTCGGCGATAAATAGAGGTAGGCGCGAGTGAAACCGAGTCGACGACATTAACTCGCCGCGTGGAAGCTACGCATCCGGCGAACACTGACCGACGACAGACTTTTACAGCGCGCGGAAGACGATGCGATGAAGACGACGATCGGTCTCTCTCGCCGACAAGTTGGGGCCACCAGTCGCGCGGGAAGTTTCCTCGGCGTTTCCCGCGCTTTCGTTTCGTCCGGAGTCCCCGAGCGCTCCCCGGGGGGCCGGGGATGGCCTGAGCTCTCCGGACAGATGAAAGGCCTAATCCGAACGAAAACGAGGAACCGGGGGCGCGACTAGGGCGTTTTCGTCCATGCAGATGATAAAAAGCCGTCCTGGAGGCCTCGTCTGGGCCCCCGTCGGGGAGACGGCTAGAGATGCTCTAAGAGAGGAGGGTCCCAGCTACAACTAGTTTAAATTATATAGAGCGAGGTGTAAATTAGTGCGGAGGAAACTTTTGGTTCCCAGCGCGGGGTGTCTGCGCGCCTATGGAATTTTCAGTTCCAAGCGCGGTTCGTATTACCCTAAAATCCCCTTCATTTTCATCTGGCGGGCGCCAGCCTCTCTAGCCAACATGCCCTTTCTTCCTCCCAAGACACAACACAACCCTATCCGCCGCCACACCCCCTGGGCCCTCGTTCACCCAAGCTTTTGGGGCGGCGCTCCCGAGCTCGCCCTTCCTTCACCCCTACCACCACTCAGCGAGCGGAATGCTACTACTCTGGCCTCTCCTCGACCAGCTCTCTCCCGCTCCACGTTCATGGCTATCCCCCACCGCTACTCCGCCACGGCCTTCCGCTACCACCGCGCGTCCTTCACCCCACCACCGCGCCGCCATGGTGTACTCTTCACTGCCTGGCCTCCGTCCCTCCTCCGTGTCTGATCTGGAGACAACGAGGCGCTGCCCTTCATCCACGAGGATTTTAAGCTAGCCGTCCAGCGTGACCCGTGGATGGACGGCCTCGCCGTGGTCGGCGCGCGTGAGATCCTGCGGTGGACCAATCCAAGAAGCCGACGGATCTGACTGCGGGGTCGCCGGAGCTGGCCTCGGGGTCGCCGGATCTGGCCATGTGGTCGCCGGACCACGACTTCACCCAGCCATGCGGCATCTCACTTTTACCCTTCTTCCACTCTCGGTTTCTTTCTTTCTTTCTAACTCCTTTTCTCTTAATCTCTGTCTGCAGGTGGAACCCTGCATGTATACGGCTTCTCGGACCTCGGCTACAGCGGATGGCGTAGCTTCATGGCCGACACACAGGGCGGCGCCGATGAGGATCTTGTATGCAAATTTCCCCATCAACTGCTCTACCTCAGGTAATTTTCTTGGTAATTTATGGATTTTTGGCCTTTGAGATATCACTAGATGTGCATGTGAATAGAAAATTTGTGTGTCTAGTATACTTTCACGACTGCCAGAACATCTGTAACATAGCTACTAGGCGAGATGTCTCACATACCAAGCAAGGAGAGGTAGTCACGAAGCTAGCCATAAATTATATTACTAAATATTGTTTCAGTAGAGTCGTTGCAATTTACTTTTTTTTTCAAGGATACGTCGTGGATAGACATCGGTTTCATAGAAGAAAAAACCAGAAGGCCAGCGTTACAACACACTCTAGGCACAAGCGCCATGGAGTGCAACCCCACACTGCCGCTAGACAGCACACACACGCTATGGAACTACTCGCGGCATCTCCACTTATCCACTACTGCTAGGGCGTCCCTGAACAACCCAGCCGCTCTCCAGAAGTTTTACAGGTTCAGGATGATGCTAGAAACGACAGGCTTTACATCATAAGTTTATCATGATAAATATGTGTCAATCTTGCACCTATTTAAAACTTGCCATTGATGTAGCAGAAGTCTTACAGGTTATTTACTTCTGAATCACCAAGGCGTGGACTGATTCCATGTGCTTAATGATTCAAATTTTCCTCGACATAAGAACTATTGTCTATGAAAATATGAAAAGCGACACCATTACACGGGTCAGCAATCATATTTGCTTTATTCACAAAAAGATCAAGAATGAATACGGTAGAATAAATTGTATGATGGCAGGACAACAAAGTAGATAGCTTATCAGCAATGGACTGAACCTGTATAAGTGTTCACATCGTGTTATCAAATTATGTTAAGTTTCTAGATTAGATTTATTAGTTTCTTGATTCAGTGTTCATACTAGACACATGTTCTTTTATTATTGTTCTTGACTCTTCTGCCTGCAGACTACAAATGTATTGAAGAATTACCTCTACTATGACTCTTGGGCTCACCCCTTTGTATAAGAGGGGGAATATATTAATTAGGTTACAGTGCTGTATATTCTCAATCTATCAGCATCTGGTTTTGTATTCTTCCTAGATAATTTATTAGCAGAACAGTCTCTGCCATTAGTATTTGATGTTTCTGATGTGAAGACACGTACTAGGCCATGATTGCCAATGAAGCTATGAGCTCCTATCCTTTATAAAGTTATGTGTATCTATAATTGTTGGTGTTCTGCTCGCTTTTTGTGTTATCTTTTATGAGTTCTCTACCATTTCTTTTGCCATTATCTTCCTTGCAAGGTGAGACCTACGGCCGCCTTCAATATTTTGCAAACTTGATATGGTTTTTCTTTCCTGCACACCACCCTTAGGTATTTAATTATTTTATTTGCTTTCCATTCGTTAAATAAAGTCTACAACTGAAATTGGTAGGTTGGTGGACCAAAACTTGCGGTTCTTAACAAGGTATATCACGGCCTGCCGCAGGTTGCAGGTCTCCAACGACAAATATCAGGACCTAGAGAAGGAAATGGAGAACTGTTAAAATAAGGCGACATGAGGACCTGTTGATGTGGCAGAACTGAAGTTGATCTATGGTTTTCGTATAATGCCGTCGTAGGATTTGTGCTCGCTCTTGCAGCACCGCAGTCCTTCGGCACTTTTTTTTTTTTTTGGAATATATATTTCTATATATAAGGTAGAGGAGCCTCTACCTTTTTACAGCCAGAGGAAATACAGGGGGTGAAGGGTGAATTTACAAACCAGGTAAAATCCTGGGGGGTTTAGGAAGAAAAGAAATAAAAAACTACTCCATATCCAGTTTGTTTGCCCATGAGATCAACTGCGGTTGCAGTTTTTGTGATCGGTTACTCCATAGTCTGAGCTCGTTAGCGATCTGCTTGAGTAGAGCCTGTCTCCCAATATCTTTATAGTTAAAGACCCTATCATTTCTTGCCTTCCAGAGTCCGAGCAGGCATGCAGCAACACACACTGTCCAGGTTTTTGAAGACTTACTTTCTTCAGTTATAGAGACAAATTGGCTAAGCGAGCTTGTTCGTGCAGCAGTGCTTGCAAGGTGAAATCTGTCCCAGACCCAGGTAGCCTGCTTGCAATGCAGGGCAATATGGTGTACTGATTCAAGAGCAGGGCATTGGTCACAGCCGGCATCATCACACCAGCACTTGTTGGCCATGTTATCCTTGGTGTTGAGCCTACCCCTGAACGCAAGCCAGAGAAAGAACTTGTGTCGCGGTGGAATTACAGCTTGCTAGACCCAATGAAATTTGTCCCAAATTAGTCCCCTGTTGCTGAACAGGTGATAGAAGTCCTTCGTGGTGGATGTTTTGCCAGTGATTACCATTAGCCTTGTATCTCCGTGAGTGTTACTGATTGGTTGAACAGAGCTTAACTCCTGTAAAATTGATTGCAACTGTGCCTCAGCAGTGACTGACAATGGTCTAAGTAAGGCAATGTTCCACTGGCCATTGGAGAATTGGGAGGCCACTGTGCAGTCCTTGTCGACAGCAAAGGAGTATATAACAGGCATGCTTGTATATAGCCTACCCAGGGACGTCCAATTATCTTTCCAAAAAGATGTTCGAGCTGCCCCATTATGGTTACAGAAGGTTGCCGCTTGTACTATTGGAATTAGCTTCCTAATAGATTTCCATAGGGTAGATTCATGGCGGGAAGGAGAGATCGGTATTGTGTCCTGTAGATGCCAATTGGCCATCCAAGAGAAACAAGGGCCAGTACCAGTGGATAGCAACTTTGAAGTGAAGTTTGCCATGACAGCCTTGTTGTGAATCCTCAGGTCCCTGATCCCTAAACCTCCCTGAGTTTTCGGCATAGTGACTATACTCCAAGCCACCAGACATTGCCCGCCCAGAATTTTCTCCTTGTTTTTCCAGAGGAAAGCACGTCTCAATTTGTCCACAGCTTCTATGCTCCCTTGATCCCACTCAATGCAAGCCATGAAGAAGTTTGGAATTGCAGACAAGACAGAATTAATCATTTGTACTCTGCCCCCCGAAGACATCAGCCTTGGCATCCAACCTGGTAGACGTCGTTGAATTTTATTGATCACTGGCTGTAGCAGTTGTTTTGATATTTTATTAGCTGATAGTGGTAGACCCAGATATGTGCAGGGCAGAGCCGCAGTGGGACAACCCAGCAGTGATGCAGCATTGTTTGCGTCTAGCTCAGACATGTGCATAGGCACGAATGTGCTCTTCTGAAAGTTTATTTGCAGACCGGTGAAATCTGAGAAAGCATGTAGGATTTGCTTTGCCAGGAAGGCCTGGTGAACAGAACCTTGTATAATAAGAAGTGTGTCGTTAGCGTATTGCAAAGCAGGGTAAGGTGATCCTTGTTGAATTGGATGTCCCAAAAAACCAGATTCATATGCCTTCCTGAACATTTGCTGCAGAATATCTGCTACAAGGATAAAAATGTATGGAGATAATGGATCACCCTGTCTGACGCCCCTCTGAATGTTGAATTTCTTGCCGCTTTGTCCATTAATTATCATTTGTGCTTGTGAAGTTTTCAACAATTCTCTGATCCAACCAATCCATTTGTCAGGGAAACCTCTGGCTGTCATAGTGTGGAGAATAGCCTCCCAATGCATTGAGTCGAAAGCCTTCTGGAAATCTAGTTTTAGGACAATAAGAGGCTTCTTCATCTTGTTAGCAGATTGAATCATTTCAATGGCAGCAGCGAAGTTCTCCACAATTGATCGATCCTTGATGAACCCAGACTGCATGGAGTCCACCAGAGTACTGATTTTTGGCTGCAGTCTATTGGCCATAACCTTTGCAATTAATTTTGGTATAGAGTGTTGAAGAGAGATTGGTCGGTAGTCCTTCATTTCCTGAGGGTCATCACGCTTTGGAAGTAGAGCTATGTAAGCAAGATTCACTCCAGAAAGATTCACCGTTTGATCATGCCAAGCCTTGAATAAGGCGAGTAGTTCCGGCTTCAACTCTTGTAGATAGAATTTATAGAATTCATTCGAGAATCCATCCGGCCGTGGGCTTTTGTTCGATGGCAGCTTCTGTATGGCAGTCTGTATTTCTTCCCAAGTGAATTGTGAAGTGAGTGACTGTAGCTGCACTGATTGACTGTCATACAGAGTGGTCAATGAAATATTAGGTGACCAAGATCTTCTTTCAGAGAATATCTCTGCAAAATAGTCTGTAGCTATTTTTAGTTTGTCATGGTCTCCGAAGAACTCATTTCCGTTGTGTGAGAGGAACCTAATCTTGTTCTTTCTGAATCTGTAGGTGGCCATTGTATGAAAGAACTTTGAGTTCTCATCCCCAAGTTTACACCACTTAACTTTGGCTCTTCTCTTCCAGTGTTGTGCTTCAGAATAGCAGAATTATTTACTCTTGTTCTGACAAATATTTCTGAAAACAAACTCCAAGTTGGACAGTTTTCTCCATTCCTCAGTAGCATCAAGAAATTTGATTGCATGATCAATATTATGGTGTATGCTCCTAAGTGATTTCTTCTCCCTTTGCCATTCCCTGGTCGCTGCTCGGACAGAACGAAGTCGGTAATTTAGCCTTGTTACAGGAGCCATCTACCTAGTCTCTTTTGTGAGAATATGTTTTGTCTTCTGCACAAGGTCGCTACAAATAAACCAGTGATCATCATATCGGAATATGTCAGATTTAATTTGTGGAACAGCCATGTCCAGGAGCAAGGGTTTATGATCAGAGGTTGGCCTAGCCAAAGCCTTGCATTCAGAGTGTTTGAATTTCTGCCCCCACTGCAAATTCACAAGTACCCTATCCAATTTAACCAAGGTTGGATCCCGTCTCATATTGCTCCAAGTGTACCTGGAGTTGCAAATTTCAATCTCCATTAGCTCCATTTCGTTGATCCAGTCGTTGAAAGTCTCTATGTCCGCCCATGCAATATTGTCATTGCTCTTCTCGTGCGCATATCTGTAAATGTTAAAGTCGCCTGCCAAGACCCAAGGTCCAGAGACATTGTGCTGCAGTGCTCTCATGTCATTAAAGAAAATTAGTCTGTCGGAGGCATCACAGGGTGCATAAACATTTGTGACTGTAAATGAAGTTTCATCGGCAGTTGAGCTGACATGCACTGTGAGAGAGTGTTTGTTTTTTTGGATTTCAGTGACATCAAATTCCTTTTCAGACCAAGCAATCAGAGTCCCACCAGCAGTCCCTTCAGCTGGTTGATAGACATAACCTGTATATTTTTGCGGAAGAAATTGTCTGACTTTGAAAATGTTGATCTCATGTAGCTTGGTTTCCTGGATACAGATCAAACTGGCATCTGTATCAGCAATGTGCTTAAATATGACACTGTTTTTTTCTTCGTCCCCAAGCCCTCGGGTGTTCCAAATCAGAATCTTCATTTGAGAACGAGTAGTCCCCCGAAGCAGAACAAGCTATGCAATGCAAGATGAGATGCAGTGGTGTGCACAAAGACAACGTAGGGAGACAAGCAAATTATAAAGAAGAAACTGTTGGTGTTACAGGGTGCATTACAGGGTGCATTACAGGCGATGGAAGGAAGTAAAATGCATTGTTGGTCCGAGGCGTCACCTATTGTGCGCATACCCAACTTTGGAGGAAAAGTAAAATGCAGGCGGGTAAAACAAAGCACCCTATCTAGTAAACACCTAACAGCGACTAAAAGCGCATGCTCAGCCATGAGAGACAGCCTTCTCCGAGCTCAGTTCGGCTTCGTGATCCTTCAGCGCCACATCAACCATTTCCATGGTAATGCCACAGCAGCCAGCCAGATCTTTGAGGGTCTGGCGGCTCATCTCTGGAGGGCTCGAAGAGATGGGCAGTGGGGCGATGTCGTTGATGTCAGGGATCCTCCTTGTCTTGCGTCGGCGAGAGGACGCGGAGCCAACAGAAGAGTCAGAGTCTCCGGCGACATTAGCCTTCCTGAGAGAAGCCCTCTCCACCGAGTCCAGTCTGACCCCATCTTGAAGCTTCTTTATCCTCGGACTGCGGCGACAGTAAGTGATAGTCGCCGCCTGCTTCTTCTTGGCCGGTGAAGGTGGCGCCGGCTCGTTGAGGTCCGGCAGGCCGTCAGAGTCGGACAGCAAGACCTGAACCACCGAGCTTTTTGTTGGCGCGAACGTTTGAATGTCCGCGAGCTGGGCCGGGCCGCAGTCAGTTGGCCCCTTTCCTTTTGGATCAGAAGGAACCCCGCTTGTTGGGCCGCGGCGGCCTGCGCGTGGCGGCGCGGAAACCTTGGTAGCTGCCGCCCGCGTCGCAGCTGAAGCGTCCTTGTCGGCGACAGTGAAGAGGAACGGGCCGGCTTGGCCCAGCATGCTTAGGGAGCCCACAGTCATCGGGTTCCCCTGTTTGCCAGACGCAGAACCACCCAGCCCAGCCACCGCCAGAGCATCTTGCAGAGAGTCCTGGCTGCCAGGAGCAGCGATGATGGTGTTGAAGTGGAGGACGTCATCAGATGGAGCAAGAACAGGTGTGAAATCTCCTGCTGCAAGACTGGTGATGAAAGGGGAGGCCTCAGAAGCACAGCAGATGTAAGGAACGGGTGGAGCTCTGACCGGGTTGAAGGGGAGAGAGAGCAGCGGAGCAAGGTTGTTGTTAAGGAACTGGTTGGCAAGGGGATTTGGGCAAGTGGGTGGGGACGGTAGATGGAAACAAGTGGTGGGGAAAGTCTGAGTGAAAGGTTGTGTAGGTGGCAGGGAAGAAGGAGGCATGGACAGCGGAGCCACGGGCGGGCCCATGAGCGACGCAGGACGGAGCTGCCTCGGAGGGTACATGTTATCGATCTCCGGCAACAGCGGCAGCGGCAGGTGGTCATTGACCTCATCAGGGAACATGCTGAAGAGGAGGGAGCGAACAGTCTCCCAGGACAGGCCCACGTCTTGCTTGAGCCCACGCACGTGCGGGCGCCGATTAAAGTTGTAGACGGGGAAGGGCTGCTCAGCCGGATTTCCTATACACCGACCAGGTCGGCGCGTACCGCGCGCCGCACACCCCCCCGCGCGGTACGGGCCGGCCCAGTTCGGGTGTTGGGCCAGTTGGCCGCTTTTTTTTCTGAGTCATTTTTCTGTTCTGTTTTTTTTTTCATTTCTGTTTCTTTTTCATTTCTGTTTCTTTTTTCGTTTTTAATATTTAATTTTTTAAATTTACTTTTTTTTTAATGTAAAATGTTCTAACTAAAAAAATTCGAGAAAATTTAAAATTCGAAAATTGTTCAAGTATAAAATTGTTCAAATGCGAAAATTGTTCAAGTATAAAAATTGTTCAAATTCAAAAATTTTTCAAGTATAAAAATTGTTCAAATTCGAAAATTGTTCACATATAAAAAATAATATTTTTTTGAAAAATATTTTTTCCGATTTAAATTTTGTTCTAATTTAAAATTTGTTCCAATTTAAAATTTGTTCTAATTTGAAAATTGTTCCAACCTGAAAAATGTTCAAATTTTGAAAATATTTAAATTTCTAAAAAAACTAAAATAATTTTAAAAAATCGGGTCTAAAAAGAATCATCTTTTAAAAAACGTAAAAAGAAAAATTAACCAGAAAAAACAAAAAAGCAAAAAAAAACAAAAAAACAGGAGTGGGAATATGTTGGGCCGGCCCAACAACCCGCCTGAGGGGTGTGCGGCGCCTGGTCCGCGCCGACCAGGTCGGCGTACAGCACCCCCCCTGCTCAGCAACCCCGGCGGCCGGCTCTCCGACAGGGATGCGGACACGGAACGTACGTGCCCGGCTCAAGGCGATGCTGACGTCGAAAGCCATCACACCATCAGAGACGAATGCCACCTTGGCGAAAGGCGGCTCAGATGGCACAACAGCGACACTCAGACGCGCCGATTCGGCGAGGAACGTCTTGAAGTCAGTGAGCGAGGCATCGTCAGGAGCGCGCAGAGCACGACGTGCCGCCAGCGAGAGCGGCCGTTCCCCAGCGGAGCAGGAGTCCGGAAAAGCCGGTGCGAGGCGCTGCTCAACCGACCGGTCGCCTTGGCCAGCGGAGTGCCCACGAGAAGCAGGAGAGGATGGTGGAGCAGCATTCCCAGACCGCACCCAGGTGTAGGCACGCCTTGGGCGGCCACCCCGGTGTTGCTGGTGCCCACCCCGAGGATGCACCGGAGGCGAAGGATGATGGAACCGCGGAGCCGGAGGCGGGGAGCTAGAGCTGCCGCTGCTGCCAGAGGCCGTGTCCCAGATCTCGTTGATGAAGACATCGGCATAGTTCCCGCGCTCGCCATGCTTGTGGAAAGCGATATGGTGTGGGATGTGGCGTGGCGACTCAACCTTTACCATGATGAACAAGGCTGAGTAATCATGGCCGCGCACGGCGCCGTGCTCGACGCTCATGAGCGTGGCAAAGCCACTGACGGCGAGGCGGATGCCGCGCCGTTCCCAGAAGTCAAGGGGAAACTTCTCAAGGGTGAGACAGGCGATGTAGCGATAGGAGAAGGTGAAGCAGCCGTCGCCCTCTTCGTGCGGCCTAATGTGAACAAGGACGAAAGAATCATCGATGTCACGAACACGCAGCGGGCTCCGCTCCAGGGCTGCGACATGGTCATGGCGGCGAAGGAACATAGCATAGCAGGAGCCAGAGGATGAGGAGGCGAAGCGCACGGCTGGATTCCCGAGCTTTTGATGAAAAACCCTCCGAAGCCATGGAATGGGGTTGTGTCTAGGTGGTTGGATGTCAACGAGGCAGGCGAGGGCGTGAGGGTCTTGGACAGGCGGGCAGTGGATGTCGAGAGAGGTGGGGCGGCCATGGATCACAGGTTCCATCGCGCTGCGCGCAGCGGTGGATTGGCGACGAAGGGCAAGGAGGGTTTGGCACTGGTTGCGTTTGTGGCCGCAGCGCCTGCAAAACCAGCAGACGACGGTGTTTGGACAACGGAAAGCTCTGTGATTATATTCGAGACAGCGGAAGCAACGTTTGTGAAGGTTGATAGGCTGGTAGAGATGGAAGGAAGACGGAGGCATGTGAGGCTGAGGTGCCGAAGAATGGCGAAGCAGCACCTCTTTATAGGAAGGTATGAGCAGCGGTGGAGCGTTGGCGGAGGTAGTAACTGGGTTTCAATTTGTTCCCGCCGCCGAAGGGTTTAGCACGCGTGGCCGTTGCATGCCCTGGGCTGTCACACATCTGGGCAGAGAGAGGATAGAGGTCAAGTCCTCATTAAGGCCCGTTATCCTCTGGCCGGAGCAGGCACCTGGGATTGTGCGTCGCTCATCTCTAGTTGACAAGTTGGGGTTGAGATGTGGTAAGACCTCACGATGAGCAACGGTAAAAACACCCTGAGAATCAGCAATGACATTGGGGTGGAGAAGTTCACATGGAGAGGATTGCGTGCCTTGCACTGTAAGAAGCTCAGTAGTTCCAGGATGGCCAGAAGCGGTGGGAAACTCAGAGCTTCGAGCAAGATCGGCTGAAGCGGTGAGCGCAGGAGAGAGGCGGTTTACCGCACCGAGAACTGCGCCGCTGCACCGTCCCGTCCGGTCACGTCGAACTGACGAAGTGTTCATTGCACGGCCAGCGGCGCCGCTAGATGCGTCGATGAGGCAAGGGTCACCGTGGCGGACATGCAGCGGTTCACCGAAAAGAACGGTGGCGGGCTTAGGCGGCAACGAGAAGGTCGCAATGAGAGGCCCAGCGGCCCAAGAGCCCACCAGGACAATCTCTGCGGCCACGTCAGGCGAAGCAACCCGAAATTCAAATTCTCCCGCATCAGCCAGCTGAACGGCGAACTCAGGCGGCGAGCCACCGAACCAAAAGTGCAACAGATTTGCTGCAAAGGATGCCGCAACCGAGATTCCTTCAGAGATGATGGACATGTGGAGCAGAGTCGAGCGATCAAGCGCAGGATTGACGGCGCGGGTTGTGCCGCAGTGGTATCTTTCCATAATCGCCGCCTCAAAACGGATGCCGGGAGAGACGGGCGGGCGGAAGTAACTCATGGCTGAAGCGCGCTTTCCTACCGTGCGAGGTGTGTGGCTAGCTATGCAGGCTTCGGATCCCCTGGAGTTGGACTCAACTCCACCGCGTGGAGTTGGATGAATCCCAGCCCTTCTATTTTTTATGTGGCCTAGATTTAATCCGCTGTAACAACCTATGTTTTATCTACTAATTTGGAGGGAAGTTTTTTTTCCCTCTTGATGGTTCCCTCCAAAAAATAACTAGTCGCTCCATTTTTTCCACCAAAACCACACCACGTACTGTTTTTCCCACCAAAACTAGCAGTCTAGCACATCCATTATTATCTTCCTTTTCCCGATCTCTATTCTCCGTGAAGCCTCCAGATCTATATACTTCTTCTCTGCGATCTGTATTCTTCGTCAAGCCTCCAGATCTGTACACTTCTCTTCTCTGCTGGTATAGTGGTATTCGTGACATTCAGTAATGCAGCCAGAATACAACAATGGACATCTGAGCGGAAATCTCAACGTGGAATCCAACAACAGCCATGAACATGCTGCAAGCTGGACTCCCAGGCTAGGTATGGAATTTAGTACAACAGATGAGGCATGGAATTTCTGGGTTTCTTATGCAGGAAAAACTGGATTTGATGCTAGAAAACACTATAGCAATAAAAATAAGGATGGAGTGGTGACATCAACAAGATTTTTATGTGGAAAAGAAGGTCATCGATCAAGAGATAAACGCGAGAGTCAATACAAGTCTTCGCGTGCTGAAACAAGAACAGGATGTAATGCACGGATGGGAATTATTTTGAACAGGGAAACTAACAAATATCAAGTGCATGACTTTGTGGCAGAGCACAATCATATCTTTTATCGGCCGGATATGATCCACTTGATCCCATCTCAGCGGAAAATTTGTCCATTGGATGCCATGGACATAGACGCAGCAGATCACGCTGGCATTGCACCTAAGGCAGCACATGTATTTTCTGGAGAAGTTGTTGGCGGAACTTCCAATCTTGGATACACACTGCAGGATCGCAAAAATTATTTGAGGAGTAAGCGCCAACGTAGCTTGCAGTATGGTGAAGCAGGAGGTTTGTTAAAGTATTTTCAGCAGCAAGTCATTGATAACCCATCTTTTCAATATGCTATTCAGCTAGATAGTGAAGAACAAATAACAAATATATTTTGGGTTGATGCTAAAATGTTAATAGTATTTTCAGCAGCTTGCAGTATGGTGAAGCAGGAGGTTTGTTAAAGTATTTTCAGCAGCAAGTCATTGATAACCCATCTTTTCAATATGCTATTCAGCTAGATAGTGAAGAACAAATAACAAATATATTTTGGGTTGATGCTAAAATGTTAATAGACTATGCTTTATTTGGTGATGTGATTGCATTTGATACCACATATTCTACCAACAAAGAGTACAGACCTTTGGGAGTTTTTGTTGGATTTAATCATTTTCGAGAAATAGTGGTTTTTGGAGCAGCTCTCTTATATGATGAAACAGAAGATTCTTTTGAGTGGTTATTTGAAACTTTTCTAGCAGCACATAATCAAAAGCATCCTAAAACAATTTTTACTGATCAAGCTGCAGCAATGGGCAATGCAATTGACAAGGTGTTTGTGGATACAATACATGGTTTGTGTTGCTGGCATATGGGCCAGAATGCAGTAAAGCATTTAAGTGCATATAAGGATGAAGAACCAACAGAAATGGTCCTCCCTAGTGACCATGGTCAAACAATGGAAGAAGAACCAATAGAAGGGGTCCTCCCTAGTGATCCTGGTCAAAAAATAGATGAAGCAACAAAAATATTGAAGGAATACAAGCGTTGCATGTATTTATATGAAAAAGAAGAGAAGTTTGAAGAAGTTTTCAAGTGGATGCAATCTAAGGTGAAGAAAGGGAGTTGGCTGGATGGTGTTTACAAACTAAAGCACAAGTGGGCTTACTGCTACATGAAGGATGTGTTTACATTGGGAATGCGAAGCACACAACTCAGCGAGAGCTTCAATAAGGACCTGAAGCAACATCTGAAATTTAATTTAGACATAGTGAGGTTCTTCAAACATTTTGAAAGGGCCGTGCAAGAGAAGCGTGAGAAGGAGATAAAGTCTGAACATGAAGCTAGGAAAAAATTGCCAATGCTAAAACTGAAGGGCACACCAGTACTACAACAAGCAGCAAATGTTTATACACCACCTATATTTAAGCTCTTCCAGGAGGAGTTTGAGAAATCAACAGCAAATTATATCAAGAACTCAGTGCAGAACGATTCGGTCATTGAGTTCAGTGTTGCCACTTGCAGTCTTGAAGGAAAGCCAACTAACGGTTATGGATATAAAGTATATGTTCACCCCATTAATCAAACAGTTTCTTGCAGCTGCAAAAAATTCGAGAAAAACGGGATCCTCTGTAGCCATGCTTTAAAATCACTAGATATGATGAATATCAAGTTGATTCCAGAAGCATACATTCTTAAACGGTGGACAAAAGAAGCAAGATCAGGTATCGTGCAAGACAACAGAGGAAAGGAAATTGTTGAAGATCCCAAGTTAGAAAAATTGCACCGATACAAATCTATATGCAAAAAGTTTGCTCGCATGGCTTCCAGGGCAGTGGACTTTGATGAATCTTATTTCTTACTAGATAGTTCACTTGATTCAATGAACAAAACCATAGAAGCGAAGATACAAGAAATTTTCAAGCCAGAAGAATCCCCTGAGGACAGTTCGCCAGTGCCACAGGAAATCTTGGAGAGTAGAGTGGCTGGTTTAAAAAAAAGAGAAGGCCAAAAAAGTAGTAAGAGACCAAAGGATTGGGTTGAATTAATGCAAGAAAAAGCTAAAAAGAAAGGGAAAAAACAGGCCAAGTCAACGCAAGGGAAATCCAAAAAAAGAAAGAAAGGTGGAGCAGACACAAAGGAGGGTCCAAGTGCTGAAGTACAATACTACAAAAATAATGTAACAGCTACTGTTCATCCCATGGATCCATAAGTTTCCACAAATGTATTGAGTCTAATCATGCAATTGTTTTTATCAACTATAGGGTGTCGAGGTACCAATAGATATCTTGTGGATGAACGAAAATGGAAATGCTACTGGCTTCACGGAATCGTTGTTGGTAAGATATCAAGTTTATGTACGATAAAACTTGACAACATTAAACCTTTGGTTTCTGACAAGTTTGTATCATAATTCAGGGACCGACCGATAATGGTTTACCTCCATCACATACTAATCTTACAGGCACCACATCATACAGTCAAGTATGTAATTTATGCTATGTTATTGAAACATAATCTAATTGCAATATATCATATTTCATTTCATTCTTACTTAGTTTCTGCATTTACTATCTAACAGGAAACAAGTATTAGATATACTCAAGATGAGCAATTGAATTGTCCTCCTGTCAGCAGCATTCCAACAAGCCAATTTGCAGGATACTACGATCAATTCTTGTGAACAAGCCAAGAAAAAATGCTTATTTGATCATATGTACTAGTTATGCTAATCCTTGTTACTACAGTACACATTTTCCTCTTGATTTGTTACTGCAAGTACCGTATAGCAGTACAAGAATCATAAATGGATTGGCATATATTTTTTCATACCAGTTCTTGCTCGACTGGCCACTGCAGTCGCTCTGTGTGTGCCCCTTCTCTTCCTCCCATGAGCTCGAGTCCCTGAAGCCAACGTATTGTTGGCGCGAGCTCCTTGAGCGGACTTGCTGGAGGCCGCAAAGTCACGATTTTGGGGTGCGCTCCCGGTGCAGCAGAGACTCCGTGGAGGCTGCAAGCTCTCGATTTGTGGCGACCTGCAGCGGCTACTCCATTGACACTGGAAGGTCGTGATTTGGCTCGACCTGCGGCGGCGACTCCGCGGAGGCTGCAAGGCCGCGACTTGGGCGAGCTCCTGGTGCGGCCTCAACTTCGTGGAGGTTGCAAGCTCGACTTGGTACGCTCCCAGCGCGGCCTCGACTTGGTTAGCTCCCAGCGCGCCGCCGGCTCCTCGTGCCGCGGCGAATCAGTAGAGACCGCAAGCTCATGGCGATGAGGCAACTCGGTGGAGGAGGTCCTCGCGACTTGGGCGAGCGCTTGCTAGGGCGGCGACCCTAGGGGAGGAGGCCGGGATTAGGCCGTCGATTGGCTGCCGGAGCTAGGCTGTACGCGACCTACCGGAGCTGGAGTAGAGACAGGGGAATCGTGTGTGGCTAGCTGTCCTTCAAAACCTTATCCAAAAGAGGAAAACGATGCTCTTAGAAGACATGGAAAATCTGGGCCATAGAAAGAATAGAACGGTTGGGATTTGCCTAACTCCACGCGGTGGAGTTGAGTCCAACTCTAGGGGATCCGAAGCCTAATTTTAGCCACCAGAAGCACTACTTCTAAGAATTTTTAGTACTACTTTCGGCAATCAAAAGCATTGTTGCTAGGAATCTCTAGGCTCCTGTATGCAATATATCTAGATCCACTAGGAAAATGCAGAGGCCTACTACTTCTAAAATTCTCTCATTGTCGCCTCTTACATGGCCTGTTTAAATTAGTCTTTACTAAGCAATCACTGTTGCTTCTTAGGTAGTCTACTTGATTAATCATTACTAACCACTCAGATGCATCCAAAGAAAAAACGATACTCTGCTACATATATACTTCTTGGTTGAAATAATTTTCAGTTTCAACATCTGTGTTTATGGCAGGAAGGAGGGCGGTGCAGGGGCCCGTCAAGGGCGATCCACCTGCTTCTCCTGCCGGCGCTGCTCCTCCCTAGCAAGGATGGTTGAAATAATATGTGTGGGAAGCCACGAGCGAAACCCGATCTTCTCCTCCTCCGATCTCCCCATCGCATCAAGGGGTTGTCGCTCGCCGCCAGTGCCGATGTCTCCTCTGTCCCAGCCGGCGTATCCTCTGTCCTGTCCAGATGGACCATCAGTGAGCCGACTCCTAGTGGGGCCTTCAGGGATGCAGCCTGCTTCCGACGGCATTGGCGTGCAGATGTGCTCCGGGTCTTCATGCGCCTCTACCAACAAACGCTGGAGCTCCACCCGCACTGAAAATAGGTTCCACTCCATCACCTGCTCCATACTCGCTTTGGAATCCAGTCAGCGCAGGTACATCCGTCGGATGATTTTCAAATTATTATGTCTCATCTACATATTCAATCTTACACGTGCGGCAGGGCATAACTGAACTTGAATGGAGTTTGAACTTTAGTACATTACTAGTAAAAATGCCCGTGCGTTGCACTGGGAATAAAACAACGATTTTATTATTAAAAAATCTTTTAACAATTTATCTTCCGCTGCCACACGGACAATTTTATTGTACCTAATAGTAGAAGTAAAAGAGTTTTGGAGGTTTCATCCATTTGTTTCCATCATCTGTCATCCGTCACGCTCGGCCAATTGTGTCGCGCTAAAATCGCTAAAAAAAACTGTTCTCCCTCGCCCTAGCGATCCCGCACCAGAAAACCAGTGTACTCGAAGGATTCGACGATGGAAAACCAAGGGAAACCGGTGCAATTGAGCCATCCCGTGCTAGGAAAATCGGATAGCGTGCTAGGAAAACCAGCAAAGGAAGTTGTTCCTACATCATCAAGAAAAAAAAAGTACGTTCCCGCGAGCGATCTGTTTTATCATATTAGTGAGGTGTTACTAACAGAGTTTATTATTTTTTAGATGATAATAGAGTTTATTGTTAGGGGTGTGGATAATTTTAGCTCCATATCCGCATCTGTTTTCGAGAATATGGTATGAACTTTTTAATAATCCGCTGATGATGATTAAAATGTGCCTCTCCAATCTAGAATCTTTTTTTATACATAATATTCTGGGCAACTTCACAATATTTTACATTGGGTGCCAACCTTGCAGACAATAAAACATTGCAAGGTACACTGATGGAAGACAACATAATTCTAGATTGTTTACTCTGTGGAATTACATACTTTTTTACCGTCCCGGTAGCATCCATCTCTATTGACTATAGCTGGTTTTTCACTTTTGCTCATCACCTCGTGGTCACTCTTCTATTTTGAAAAGTCAAAATATTTAGAAATATTTCTAAGAAAGGAGTATCAAGTGCCATATTACAACAAAGAATATTTTACTCTCTCAAACATCTAAATTACCCATGCCATATTACAACAAAAATATTTAACTCTCCCAAACTTAAATTTCTCATGCGCTTAGTGCCCCAGCTAGCAGCCAAAGGTTTGCCTCATTTCGTGCGCCCATAACAGTGGTGTAATTAAGATATCACGGTGCAATGCAAACAATAGCAGCAGGATGCAATAGGAAAGAAACAACACCACCTCATTTTAGCTGGTATGTTTCCATTGAATCCAACACATGCCTGGCTCAGGTAAACCGCATTACCTATCTACATAAAGGATCAAGGTTTTCTTTTTCTCAGTTACATATAATTGTAGTTTATGTGTTTGTTGACTTAGTAAGACAATCATTTATAAGGCATGCAGAACATTTTTCATGAACGGCTCTGCATTTTTTGGGGAAGTTACTTGATGTGGAACAATTCTTTTTAGCACTATGAGCATTTTCTTATGCTATGGGGAAAAATCAAGCGGCAGCACTTTCCATGTGTTGTGAATTTGTGATTGGTTTCCCCTTGCTCCACATTTAATAGCATTTCTACTGGTTTGCCTGCCCAAATAGATTAGGGCGAATTTCTACTTTCTAGCTGCTTGAAGATTTAGACATGAGGCCCATAAATAATATGTATCCAGAATGCAGTTAGTGTGTCGAAAAGCCGAGGTGAGGTCTAAATGCTCCATAATTTCCGTTTTTCTAGCTATGGATGGACTATTCTTGATTACTAGATAAACAACACACCATTTTTAACTAAATTTTAAGCGAGGTCACAAAACTAAAATATAATTAGGCAGTGAAGAAACTGAGATCTGCTTCCTGTTGTTTTGCTTATAGGATTCAGTTTGCAATCGATGCTTATCAGATATTATTTCAAAAATGAGTATGAGTCTTGAAATCTTTGCATTTGTAGCCAATACTTTACTTTTCTATTGCAGCTATGATATATATCCAAATTTATTTACCAACTGAGTTACTCATCGCATGATCTATCCTCACATGTGTAATGAAGTTTTATTTGCAGGTAGTTAAATTAAATTACGTGCATTGTGATCATGCCAGATAGTTGTTGCTCCTCAATATTGCTATATTTTTACCATGTTACAGCAATATTCTAAGATCTCTTATCATCATTCATATAAGATCTCTTAGCATCATTCATGAGATTAATTTATTTACTCTTTCTTTTTTAGTTTCCCAGTCAATGAACAATTAGGCATGTTGCTGGATGTATATAAACCTTTCTTTTTTGTTATGACTGGTGCACATTGTATTCGCTGACTTAAATTGCATTGCTATGGATATACGGCAATGCATACTCTTGCTGTGGTGTAGACTTTGTGTGGGGACCCCGGACTAGCTGTCCGAAATACCCTGTTATGCATTCAACTCACGATCCCATGATCAGTGCACCGTGAGCACATAACCGAACTGAATATCCAGATTACATCATCCATTACAATACCGAATACATAAGTCTTACAATAGCGAGGTCACATGACCCAGTCTTACATAAATGCCACAACGGGCGAGTTCACAAACACAGCAGCGGATACACGTCAACGTCGTCGGGCCCAAGTCATGCCTTAGACCTACAGGCGTCTGACTTGGAGAGCGTCCTAGGTCGCATAGTCATCCCGATATCTTCCATCATCTTCATAGTCCTCCTCATAGTCTGGCCAAGTTAATAGCCAGGGACAAAGCCGTGAGTACATTTGGAATTGTACTCGCAAACCATCACAAAGGGGTGCTAAAGTAAGCTAGCTAAAGGAAACAAGAGAGGAAAGGTAGTTTCTCTTATTGATATAGCATGCACCAGTTTCTCTTGTTGATATAGCATACCGGCACCTCAAATGATGCGGACACTATGGTGTATCTATGACATCCCTATATCTCTGTTGAAGAAGATACTTCAAAAGATAGACTACCCCATCTCTATATCTTTGTTAAAGAAGAGTTGCATTCTTCCATCCCAATTGATGGATATGCGAGGGAAAGTCCTATGACATCTCTATATCTTTGTTAAAGAAGAGTTGCATTCTTCCATCTCAATTGATGGACATGCGAGGGAAAGTCCTATGACATCTCTATATCTTTGTTAAAGAAGAGTTGTTCTACATGAAACATTAGGTAAGAGTTCCCCACTTGGTCTTATTTTTCCTCGACCATCTCCATATGGTCGACACACACCCTTCTTCCGTACCCTTCCGGTACATCCAACACAACACTTTCTTTGCAAAGCATTTTCCAAAACAAAACTCAACACAGCTCGGTAACGGCCATTCCAACCGTCCATGACCGCGGACGCGGCTATTCGAATAGTTTTAACTCTGCAGAGTGTGCGCACTTTCACCACAAGAACCAACAAATCCGCCGGAATCATCTCCGGTTCGTCATACGAAGGTATGCGAGTCTCGGATAGTCAGTCATAGTCTTTCGCTTGCGTCCATTGACATAAGTCCTTCCCTGCGGGCTTACCCCTTCCCGGCACCCCGGCAGCATACCTCCTTTTTGAGCGTATCTCCGGCGCCACGACGGAAGACCCTCAGTAATCGTCCGGCTATCGATCTAGACAGTGTATTGCCTCCTCCAGAGCGCAACCCGGCGTCGGAGGTCATCGTGACCCTCTCTACAGAGTTGTGAAGGGTGCTTATGTCAACTTCGACGAACTACGGACTAAGCCCGTGCCCACTTTGGGTGATGTGGCTGCGCTGTATAATTGGTCCGGGCGAATACAAAGAAACGTGTGTTGTTTTTCCCAAAGTCCACCATCACATACACATAATTCCTCCTTCCAACGATTTTGACAAGAATCCCTTTTCTTTCATAAATCATACACTCGGGCAAGGGTAGCTTATCCAAGGTTTTCATAAAACATTTACAACAAGGTAAGCCTTGAGGGGTTCCCAACCTATAGTTTCATGAGTTGAACTAGTATTGCTCAATGGCCGAGATGAGAGTCATCATGCCATAGAAGGTATAAAAAGGGTAGTGGTGTGGATCATACTTGCTTAAGGTAAGCATGTAAGTTGACAAGATAGGGTGGATCAAACTTTCAGATTTGTGGTACTACTAAACAACTTGGGTGGTGTATGTTTACTTATCCAACCAACAATTCAAGGGTACACGGCATACTTCTCTCAAGTTGAGAATTACACCAAGATTCATGACTTTGATACCTCTAGACTTAACATAGTGGTGGTGTGAGGTGAAAATCTATCTTTGAGTGGGACATGCTCATGTTGAGCATACGGAGTGACTCAAGGGAGTGACACGGCCATGACACCATGCATCCCTCCAACATGTGTGCAAGGGTGGAACATCACCACAAGGAAATACTCCAAATTACAACCATACATAGACCATTATAGAGAGAACACACATATAGAAACAAGATGCTTTGGGACGTCAACAAATGACATCCACAAGACATAAATCAGAGTTCAAAGATGGCTTGCCTTGGTTGGCTTGTCCCTGGTCCTCCTCAAATCCTTCTCCAAAGTCCTCCCCTTCAACTTCACCCTCGTTCGTATCTAGCGTCGCAAAAGTAAACGGTACACATAATCAATACACAACATAAGAACCAAGGGTGTTTTAATAAAATATGCAAAACATGCAGGGGAGTTGTTGGGCAGTAAATAAAGATGGGTTGTTTAATTTTAAACAAAAGGGATGTAAAGGTTTTATACAAAACAATCAAAATTTGAGCCTATCATAGCATGTGACACACATACATTCATAACCAGAGACGAAATTCTATGAACAGAGACTAATGATATTTTTCCTAGATGCACAGTAACAATATAAGATCAACACAGTTGGAATCATTCAAAAATGTTAATTTTCCAATTTTATGAATTAGGAATACTAACCAGAATACAGTGATCATGTTTAATACATTAGAAATCGCACAAAAATCCTAAAAATACACGGCCAGTGGCATCTGAAAGGTAATTTCATACTGGTTCTAATGCAGTTGGAAACATGCCAATCAGAGCTACCAAACTATTTTTATTAGCAAAACAGTATACTGGCACATTTCCATTTTTAGTTTCTGGTTTAAAAATTCTCAAACAAATAAAATGGGCGGGAACACCCTGGGCCGTGCGGTGCTGTGCAGATGGGCCAGCCCAGTGGGGCTCTCCGGTGGCCGGTGAAGAAAAAGAAAAAAAAAAAAAAGGCCGGGGCCCGTGGCGGGCCAGGCAGGCCGATGTGACCATGCACGCACGCCGACGTGGCCGTGCATGCGCCATGCGCCCGCCCGATCTGGATCCGACGGTCCAGATCTGACGCGTGCTCGACGTCCGCGGCGCTCGCCGGCACGGAGGAAGAAAGGGGCAGCGCGACGGCTTACCAGCGGCTGGCGGTGGCGTGGCTCGGCGTAGGTGGCTTGGCGGCGTGGGTGTGCAGCTCGTGGACGTCCTGGCGAGGCTCGGACACGTCGGCGTCGCCTCGCTTGGCGGCGTCTGCGTCATGGGTGTCGCCGGTGCGTCGTCGGTGTCGTTGCTCCGCTGCAGATCTGCAAGGCAGAAGGCAACGGAGAGGGTCAGGGGAGGCAGGAGGTGGTGCTGATGATGAGAGAGCGGAGAGGGAGGCGTCGATGGCGTCGCGGCAGTGACCACCTGCACGTCACCCACGCGGTGACCGTGGTGCGCGCCTCGGCGCGTCGCAGCAGGGGCTCGGCTGCCGCTCGAGCAGCCAGGGGTGGAGTGGGGCAGCCTAACGGCGTAGTGAGAGGGGAGCTGAGGGGGAGAGGCGTGCCTCTGGGTGGGTTTTTATAGGCAGAGAGGGGCACGGTAGTGGGAGGGGTTGTGGCGATGGCCAACGGGCGTCCAAGGGCTGGCGTCACGCGCTGGCCCCACAGTGACGTCGCCCTGGAGCGTTAGTGATGGGAGGGAAACGAGGGGGCGCGCGGGCAGTCGAGGTTGATGGCGCGTCGAACGAGTAGACGCCATCATGTCGCTTGACCAGCGTGGCGCGCGCGTGCGGTTTAGGGCTAGGGTTTTGGCGCGGGAGAGGGGTACTGGTGGCGTTCTGGGCCAAGGAGAGGGGGTGGTGCGGGTTAGGGTTGGGCCAGGGCAAGGGAGAGGGATGGTGGTGTTGTCCACGGCCCAAACCAGGGAAGAAAAGAGAGGGAAGAGAGAAAGGAAAAAGAGAGGGGGCAGTTCCCCCTCTTGTCTCTCGGCCAAAACCAAAGAGAGAAAGAGAGAGAAGAAAAGGGCAGGGGTGAAAAGAAAAGGGGCCATGCCATTGCATGTGCCATGGTGTGATCAAAGTGCATGTGCACAAATTTTGGAAAGAAGATTTGGGGAAAAAACATAAGGTGGTGGTGTTGGTGTTGAGGGTCTCTAGGTGATGAGATGGCATTATCCAAATAAGGGAGGGGAGTGTTCCTCCTTATTAAGATGGTGATGGTCAACAACAAAATCTAGGATTTTTAGTAGTGAGAAAAAAAAAGTTAGGGTTGGAGTCAACACATGAAGGTTCAAACCCTACTGATTTAAAATGAGGTACTAAAATATTAACTAAGGTAACTCTCCATTTCAACAATCCTAATGCAAATTTTAATATCACACCACACATGAACACAATCAAAAACTCTAGCAGTGATAAAATAAAAAGTTTTTGTTGGTTCAAAATTTTAAGTAGAGGTAAAATGCAGGTTCTGAAAAATGGGGTGTTACACTTTGTGATGATCTCCCATTTTCGAATGCATGTCGTACAGTTTATCCATTTTTTGCAGGGATGTATACTCAATTTCTCATGTCATTTATCACTAATATTTTTATTCCTCCTTGACACAGGATAAAAGTTATTCCCTTGTATTTTCTAGATAACATGTTTTGAGAATAATTCATATATTTATGACATCCACTCTTGTGGTGGCAAACATAAAAATTCAAGTACACCCCACTTGTGACTTCAAACCCTGAAGGCCTGCATTTATATTTAGTGGTTTTTGCAGGAAGCATGAAGAGCAAAAACACTATGATGTATCTGCAAAGGGAAGCAATCTATCTGCACAGTACGTTTTTTTTCTCTCATCAGCTCTGTATTCTACATGAATATGATGCACGCTTTTAGGTTCCCTCGCACATTTGATATTAAGTAACGAAGATGCCAACTTATTTTAATAGTTCATTGAAAGTAAAATTTTCCAATTCAGTTGTGCTAGCTCTGATGGGACATCCTGTCACTCTGCCATGCTGCCATTTGTTGGCAATGTTTAGCAAAACAAATTAGCAATAGTCATCTTCGAGTGCTACACAATGAACTAGCGACTGTTCTCTTCCAGTGTTACAAGTTTCTCTTAAGGAGAGCTTTTTGAGTGTCCCCAAAAATTTCCTTCATATTATATATATGCTATATCCTTTAGGTGTCAAAACAACAGTGCACAGTAATTTGTTCAGTGCAAGTTGACCATGATAAACTTATGTGATGTATTTCTGCAAGTTTAGAGCACACGATCTGTAGAGATATAGAAACAACTAACTCAATCAATTAGTAATATAAATAGTAGAGAACCCCATTTGTGATCCGAGTGCTTAATTTGGGTTTTTGGTTATCGTTTGTTCTCTGGTCTGATGCAGAGCTACACTACTCTTAGCGCATAGGGTGTATTTTATGGTTATATGTATGTATCCTGCAACTATGTCCTTTTATCATAGCAAGGCCTAGGGGTGTCTTGAAATATACACGATTTGAGAACAATAGGTACTTTTACTAAGAACTTCCTTGCTCATATATTCGAACATATTCTCTTTTGCTTTCTTGCAATTTGGAAATTTCTATGTATGAGATATGATGATAGGGCCACAAGATCACGAAACATCATGCACACCACTGACAGTCCATCCAGCCCGAACACGCTAGGGAAACCGTACGAGTCCGTGTCGCCAGCTAGACGGCGATCGAGGGGATACTCTGGAGAGGAGGCGATAGCTTCAGCAGCAGCGACGAGCCAATGTATTCCTATGGGAGAGCTCGAGCCCCACCATCCCTGCCCCTGTCAAGAGCAAGGTAATCCTTGTTCATCATCTGACGATGAGGAAGATACAACCGGCGTGAACGACTCTATGCCAAGGAAAGAGAAGGCCGACACCGTAGCTTGGCCTTCAATCCCTTCCCCTCCTTCAATTGTTTCCTTTCATATTTGATCTACTAGATGTGACACGTACTAGATTTAGTAAGCAATCCATATTCAAGTCCCTCCAACTGCATATCTAAGATCAATTATGTGACTTATTTGCGCATTCAGCACTAAATATCGCCTTTTTACTGTCACTCCATATCACCATTATCATTTAACACTAACGTGTCTGCTACCTTGACTGTGCGGCGTGCCGCCGCGCCTGCCCATGCTAGTTTAACAAATTCTTGACATGTGCTCTGCTGTTAACATCAAGCTTTCTTGAATATTAATTTATAGTACTCCCTCCTTCACAGTTTATTAGGCGCGCGCGTACCCCTAGGTCATCAATTTAACCTATATAATTTAAATTATATAATACAAAAATTATATCATTAGAAAATAGAACATCTGAACTTTCTAATGATATAATTTTTATAACATATAACTAATGCTAACTTGATCAAATTTGCAACCTAGGAGTACGCGCGTGCCTTATAAACTGTGAGAGAGGGAGTAGCATATAATGTTGGGATTTCTATTATCGTGCCCTCGGGTCCTTAGTTGTGCTCAGTTTTCCCTAGCTCGTTAGTTTTTCCTCAGTTTTTCCCTCTCTCTAGTTTGAAACCCCTCGCAGACGCTCGGATGGGAGGGTTGCCGTCAGGTCAGAGGCCTTACCATTACCGTTAATCTGATGGGTGGGGCTGCACAGAGGGCAGTTCCTCTCTAACCCGTCTCGTGCTGACAAATGGGGTCGCTCTATAGGGCTGCCGCAACCAATGACCAGTGGGGTCATCTATTTTTCAGGAAAAGTCATATATTGCCGCTCTGAGGGGCTGCCGCAGCCAATGACCAGTGGAGTCGTCTATTTTTCAGGAAAAGACATATATTTGCCGCTCTGTGGGGCTGCCGCAGCCAATGACCAGTGGGGTCGTCTATTTATTTATAGAAAATCATATATTGCCGCTCTGTGGGGCCTCCGCAGCCAATGACCGCTGGGGTTGTCTATTTATTTAGAGAATATAATATAGATCCGCTCTGTGGGGCCGCCTCAGCCCATGGCAGGTGACTATTTTCGTAGCTTAATCTAAAGTGACTCTTATGCTAAACATTGTGCATAATATATAGAAAATAGCTAGATCTCTAATGGGATGGATGCATGGCTTCACGTCGTCGTCACTTTCATCGTCAGTATCTTCGTCGTCTGAGTAGTAGTACTTCCTGCACATTGTTCCGTCGAACACCTTCACTGTGAGCACATCATCGCCTTCATATTTGAAGTGTACGTAGCAGCCGAAATTCACACCGTGCGCGATGGCGAAATTCTCCCAGCCCTTGTCGAGATACATCCGGCCTTGTCCGTCAAATAGGACCTCCATGGTCCAGAGACGAGGACCGCAGTCAGCTGCTCGCAGATACACCTTAGCTAGCTCCTGGCCGTCAAGATAGTCCACAAACTTTTTTGGGAGTGCCTGCAAAGAGATCGAGCGCCGATCGTTTGAAATTAAAGGTTTTTTTAGAACATGCCCATAATTAATCACATGCATCATATATGTGGGAACGCGTACGTAACTTCTTGACCAAAGGGTCTTCATAGATGACGATGAAGAACTCCTCTATGATCAATGACAGTGTTGACGACGGTGGTGGTGGCAATGATGATGATCCACCACCTCGGCCGCCCCTTCTCCTTCCCCTTCCGGTCCGCGTCCGAGACGTGGAAGTCATGGCAATGGATGATCAAGTGTATGTGAATGAAGGAGAGAGAGGCAGAACCTATTGACACAAGGGATGGCCGTTGTGGGTGTTTATAAGGGAGAGATGACCGTTGTAGGGTTTACACAATAAATTAAGGAGGAGGTGACCGTTGTGGGGGTTTACACAATAATTTAAGGAGGAGATGACCGTTGTGGGGGTATATATCTCAACAAAAAAGTAATGCGGACTATCTTGACGGAAATGGAACTTCGTGATTTAGTTTATCATTTTACCGTGAAAAGTAATGCCTAAAAGAAATGGTAATTCGTGATAGTTTATCATTTTACCGTAATGGCTACAAGAAATTGGTGATTGTTCATCATTTTTTGCGTGAAAAGTAATGGCTACAACAAATCGGTGATGGTTTATCATTTTTTGCGTGGAAAGTAATGGCTACAAGAAATGGGTGATGGTGTATCATTTTTTGCGTGGAAAGTAATGGCTACAAGAAATGGGTGATGGTGTATCATTTTTTGCGTGAAAAATAATGGCTACAAGAAATGGGTGATGGTGTATCATTTTTTTGCGTGAAAAGTAATGGCTAAACAAATTGGTGACGGTGTATCATTTTTTGCGTGAAAAGTAATGGCTAAACAAATTGGTGATGGTGTATCATTTTTTGCGTGAAAAGTAATGGCTAAACAAATTGGTGATGGTGCATCATTTTTTGCGTGAAAAGTAATGGCTACAACAAATTGGTGATGGTGTATCATTTTTTTGCGTGAAAAATAATGACTAAACAAATTGGTGATGGTGTATCATTTTTTTGCGTGAAAAGTAATGGCTACAACAAATTGGTGATGGTGTATCATTTTTTGCGTGAAAAATAATGCCTAAAAGAGTTCATAATTTAGCTCGTGAAAAATAATGCAGAAAACCAAACTTTAGCGTACTGGGTAACCGCCCTTAAGCATACATAGAGGGTGGAAGCTAACCGCCGACAGAGAGAAGGTGGTGGCCCCGACCAGAGAGAGAGAGATAGGGGTTATCCTGCCCGTTAAATCCTACGATCAACGGTCAGCGGCCACGATCCGCGTGACATCGGCTAGACCAATCAGGGCAATGTTGGGCGTCTGTGAGAATTTGTGAAGGGAGAGGGCAAAACTGAGTAGTATCAAGAAACCAAGGGCAAGTGAGTAGTAAACAGACTAAGGGATTCAAATATGAGATTTAAAAAATGGAAAATGCGTGTTTGGTACAATGAAACCCATCTTGGCCTACCTCAAACTATTTGCAATACAAATATACATGAGTGTGAAAATTATGGCCTCATTCAGACAAAGTATGTTTTCGGGAAAGCTGTTTTGGGTAGGGCTTATTGTGGAAAACCATGCACCTTCATAGCTACTAGGTGATTTGAGAAGTGGTAATTTGTGGTAAAAATTGATTTATCTATGATTTGAGAAGTGGCAATTTGTGCTAAAGACTCCATGACTAAGTGCCACTCTTTTTCGGAATTTTTTGCACATTAAATAACTCATTTAACTAGTTAATCCCATTTGTTGACTCTCTGTTGACCAGCCACTTGAGGGTAAAACTGAGTATATTGCACTAGCCAGTATTAGCACTCAAGGCGAAAATTGATCACACAAAAAATACTAGTATATGACTCGAGGGTATACCTGAGTATATCTAAATTTCCAGGGTTAGACTCGGGGACGCGTGTTGCGGTGCAGAAGTGGAAGACGTGCCATTGTTGACGCGTGTCGCGGTGCAGACGTGCAATAGTGGACGCGTAGGATGCGGGTCGCATTTAGGACGCGTAAGCCCCTGTCTCCCTCCCTCTGCACATAGTACGTCTCAATCTCGCTCACGCACGAAACCACCCCTCTCATGTCCCATCAACTTCTCCAAAACACCCCAACCGCCGTACGAGTGCTCCCCTGCCGGCGATGGAGAAGAAGAATGCGCCGGCGGCCATCGCCCCCGAGCCCATCGCCTCCGAGCCCGTCGCCTCCCAGCTCGTCGCCTCCGAGCCCGTCGCCTCCGAGCCCATCGCCGCCGAGCCCGTCGCCTCCGAGGGCGGCGCATCCAAGTGCGGCGCCTCCGTGAACCGGGCCTGTCTCACGGCTGACGGACCACTTCACAAGATCGGCGAATGCTTATTGGCGAATGAGGAGTACGTGGACACCTACTCTGCTATGAGGCAAGTCTGTAGAAATTGGCGCTCAGGTTTACCTGATCCCGACGTGCACCTGCACGAATGGATCATGCTAGACCATGCCCTTCCACACGCCGCTGAGTTCACCTTCCTCCATCTCGGCACATCCCGCTACGTCACCATAGATCTATCTGCAGTTCGTGCAAGGTTCAAATTCCTCCATATCTATAGGGTTAATCTATTCTTATTTTCAATCTTAGTGCTGAATGTTATCTTCATCAATATATTTTAGATTCTACTTCGTCGGCTTTTCCCGTGGCGTCATCGTGCTTACCCAGAAGAACCCGCCGCGCAAGATATGGCTTCTGAACCCACTCACAAAGACATCAAACACTATGTTTGAGGCGCAGATGCCAACTGTTTTTCTGGATTCAGTCGCTGCAATCAACTTCCCGACTATGGTCTTCACTTGCGGACATTACCCGGAGGAACTTGGTTGGGTCGATGAGAGCACTCCAACTAAGGATATATATGAAGATTGGGGAGAAGGAAGATTTTCGATCAAGAACCATAGTATGCGTTGCATTACCCCGTTCAATGGTGAACTGTATGCAATAGCTGTGGATAATTTTGAGTCCGGAAGAATAGTGTGCACCAATGTACAGAAGCAGCAGCGCGCGAGCACTGTCAAGATGGAGACACTAATTTCATTTTCAGAACTTGGACGTGACAAGTTCTACCTTGTGAAGTCGGATGGTGATCTGCTGCTTGTGTTGATGAAAAACACGCCTGTGGTGTACCGTGTGGACACTCAGAGCCGCTCTCTCCATCCGGTCAGTAACATTGGCATTCATGCCTTCTTCGTGCATTATATCCGGTGTATCTCCGTCGACACCAGAGTGTACCCGACTCTTCGACCTGGCTGCATCTATTACACGGATTTGGGTTATACCAGAGAGTACTTTCATGATACAAATTTCTGGGATGAGTCGCCACAATATGTGCATAGATTAGGAAGCTACGGTCTGAGAAATGAAAACAGGCCATACCGTTTGGAGGATGTATTGGCCGCACGCTGTAGACGGCGGGAGTTCAATGAATATTTTCTTGGGATAATGCACGAATGGAGCGACGCAGAAATATATGAGGATTGAATAACAAATTCATTCATCCTGGGGTATCCTAATCTTCTTGTTGGCCATACATTGCGTGCGTCTTGTATTTTTTCCAGCTTAGTTTGTCGTGAACATTAACAATGTTATTGGCTGCTTTTGGCTGCTGTATGCAGTTTACCTATGTATATTATACTTAGTTTTCTGATTATGCTGCTGTGAATTTATCATATAATAGCTTCTAGATTTGCTACTAGATTTGCTGCCATATTGGGCAAAAAACGAGGGCCAAAAGGCATAAATAATTGAAGAAAGACAGAAATAGAAGCTTCTCTAGATTTGATACTAATTTGGTGAAAAAGACAGAGAGAGAAAGAGGGGAAAAGGTGATGTTAAAAATGTCAATTTGGGCTGAGAGAGACAAAACCCAGCTCTCACGTACAACCAAACATGGTCTCGTGCTGTCCCACACGGTCCCTTCCTACCAACCCCACACGACGCGGCCGCACAGACGACGCGGCTCCACACGTCAGCACGGAACGTTCAAATAAACGGATTCCTTCCGTCTGAGCTCTTTCTGCGGGTTTCAGACAAAGGCTTGGGAAAAACTGAGGAAAAACTAAGAGACTGGGAAAAACTGAGCACAACTAAGGAACCGAGGGCACGAAAATAGAAATCCCTATAATGTTGATGTCAGTTTGTAGTCACAAGATGACATCAGAAACTGAAAAGAAATAAACAAATACATGCATGCCTACACGCATTCACAATCTGAATACACCAAGTATAATAAACTGAAATTTATATCTCATGATCAGTTGTCCTTATTTTGTTTCCATTCTTTTCAGCAGATTAGCTTCAGTTAATTATTATGATGTATTTCTGGCTTGTACATTATTTCTTATTAGCATTCAGCTTTTAGACTCGTTTCCCTTTATTGAAATCGATGAAAAGAACCTGCCTTTCAGTTTGTTTTAATTCCTTTAGATGTTTTATTCACATTTTGTGTAGCTAGTACTGCCTCTTATTTTCTTCGTAGTCTCACATATAGGCAATGAGCTACTGAGCTGATCTGGTCGTGTTAATTCAGTCTACATTCTTGTGTAGTACTAAAACTACTTCCGCTTAGAACTAGTCCTGTAATAAGATGTAAAGGAAGCACTTGTGGATTGTGTATAGCATTTTCATCCTTGCTGTGATATTTTCTTAAGATTTTATTGTAAGGCAACAAAGGAGCTAGTAGTGTTATTCCATGCATGCGTACTGATAAAGAGAGTTTCACAAAATGTTTTCATGTCAACATGTATCGAATAGTTTTCATATGTTGAAATTCGGAATGCGCCAACTATGATAAGCTGAAAATTTAATTAGTACAAGATTTTTTTGTCATAACTGCAAGAGTCCCGACAAGGAGTGCCTGTAATTGCGTGAATTCCTTCAGCATAAAGGAATCTGTTTTGCATTTGTTGACACCAGGGTTGACAAGATGAAGTTTGCTGCCCATGGCATGACTATTCCTCCAGAGAGATGGATTGATATTCAAGATGTGGTCATTTTCAAGTGGGATGACAAAAAGACCGGGATGTCTCCGTTGGCAGGAAATATCATCAATGAAGCATACCACAAAATGAACAGTAATGCCAATTCTGAATTTCACGAGCGTTAGGAGTCGTACCCACTACCTTTGAAAAAACCTAAGGTATTCTGCCATTGATGGGTTCATCAGCTACGAGCTTTACAAACCCATCAAAGAACTCATTGATGAGGGGGTCATTCCGTTTATTTCACGACCTACATATGTTGACAAGTTTGGACAGTTCTGCGTTGTAATTCCTCGGAAAGATGAGGTGAAGCCATATATTGGGAAGTTTGGAGAGTACATTGAAATTTCTCGGAAAGATGAGGTGAAGCCCAAGTTTTGGACACCGTCAATGAAACTTGTTTTTTTTTGTCATGGAGGCTCGAATTGTTTTCTAATTTCAGTTTGAGTTTATTTTTGTGTGATGGATTTTGGGCCTGTCCAAATCAAGTGTGTTTCGGTCATTGTGCCATTAAGTCGGTGTGGGGCCTCTCCCAGCCATGGCAGAGTTTGGAGTCACCCTATAAAGGGTTTTGGTAGCTGCCATATGTATCCTTAGACTTGTTATTTTCGAGATTGAGTATAAACCAGAAAAGTCCCGATGTTTGGGGGTGCATATTAGTATGTTTGTTTGCTGATCTTCGAGATCTGATGTATTGCGAGTTTTAGTGATTCCACATCTCACACAATAAACAAAAGACAACCCCATTGCTAGTCATTTCTCATGTTCCTCCATACACATTCTCGAGAAGCTTGTGCCCTACAACATACTATGGTCAGTTCCTACTGTACATGACTTAAGCAAAAGTCATCTGAAAACTAGAGTACGCTAATGTCATTTTAATTACAAATAATGGATAGAGATAGGAGCTGGCTGTCTCTTAAATCGGAAACAGAGATGTAAATCGCCAAATCGGTACATGCCCGGTACCCGCAGTGGTCTGGGGCCGGCGAGATGTAGAGCCGAGAAGGCCCGCGGCAGGGGGAGACGAAGAGGACCTACCCGGGAGTTAGGGGCGGAGCCGCGGAGGGTCAAATCGGGGGAGGGCTGAGCAGGGGCAGCCGGCGAGTTGGGGACGGAGCCGTGCTACCGCGGAGGCTGAAGAGGACAGGGCGGCGGACGTAGGTCGATGAGGCCGGAGAACCCTAACCAAAGCTCGTTGCAGTCTCTCTCGCACTACCAACTCAATCGACTCCTCTGCTTCCTTTTGACCAGCAAAGACATGTCACAAATCCTAACCAAAGCTAATCTCCATCTCGGTGCTCCATGGCTGGGACAGGCCCCACACCGACTTAATGGCACATGACCGAAACACACTTAATTTGGACAGGCCCAAAATCCATCACAGAAAAATGAGCTCAAACTGTGGATTTTGTACACCCACACATGGGTGTGGGTGTATTATGTACCACTCATTTTTTCTTGAGATTCGTGCTTCATGTTGTCAGGTGGACATTTTGTTTGCCTCCCGCAATTTATCTGTCACCTCATTCTCTCCTTTTCTTCCGGCTTTTCTCCGTACACCTCAGTCCTCACTGCACAAGCTTAGGTGTTGTTCCATGCCCAGACCTAGCAGTAGGTAGGGATGCTGCAGAGCAGAGAGATGCTCCGAGGCTGCATTTCCCCCTCTCTCCTCAAATTCCTGATGCTATCGTAGCGGATAAGATTCGAGCAGAGGTCTTCTCCAACAGGCTCACCGGCGACCTCGCCTACTGCTCGTCCCTCCACAACATCTCGGCCAACAACGTCAACCTCACCTGCGCGCTCCCGGAGTTCAACGGCGCGATGCCGTCACTCCGGCAGTTTCACCTAGCATAGCGATGATCAAGATGTCCGGGCCCATGCCGGAGTCTCTCAGCTTGGTTGAGGACAGCGTCAGCCATTTTCTCGCTCTCCTCGCCGCCGGCAAGATCCCATCTTTTTTCCCCGCACCATCTGCGCGCCTGCCTTTTGCCGCTGCCCGGGCTCCTCTGCGTTGCAGCTCATGCACCTCCCGTCGTCTCCGCCATGCCGCCAATGCGCAGGTACATTACGTCGCTGCCGGGCCGGAGCTCATTTTCTTCTCTCCCCGCTCCCTTCACTTGCTGATGTACTAACGACGTCTTGCTAGCAATTTGTTCAATTCCTAGGAATACCTTCAGCAATGCTAATTTCTTCTTCGGTTACAGCTTGACGACGGAGCGGTACACCAGGGGATGCTGGTGTTTCAGCTTGCTGAAGTGAATTTGGATTGTTTTATTATTTGTGAAATGTGAAACAGAGAAGCTGTTCAATATGTACTGTTTTTTCGTCCAAAACAAAATGGTCAGTGATGACACCAGAGTTAGGGAAGAACATGATTGCCGGCGCTGAATTTGCATCCCTTATGTGCTGCTCGAAGATGGCAACTCGTTCTCTGAACTTGGAAATCAAACTGAGGATTCTTGCAACCACGAGTTACGTACTGAGTCACCGGCAGGTTTTGTCGACGCCGAGTCTGGAACACAATGCAACGACGGTTCCGCGCTCGACGCCTTTACTGTGGGAGATGTTATTATTTGTTCAAGTCTTCATTAGCAGCTAGCTATGTAGGAGTTAGTAGATAGTTTTGGAATACTGATGTGTGATGTATAAAGGCTGACTGTAGCGTAAGCTATTTCCTGAACTGCTAGCAATGGATGCCATGTACTATGACTTTTTGTTCCAAGGATTACTGTCGCCTAAGGCGTTCTATATGCTTTATGGATGTGCTCTCCTCCTTCGACTCATCAGTTAGATTGGTGCTAATCATACCACAAAGTTCTGGATCGAAAATCATTAACAAAGTCTATTCAACTAATCTTTACAAACACATCAGATTCAGTTTGAGTGAAAAAGGTAAAAGAAGTGCAACCACATCTCGTTGGCACCTAAACAGAGGGTCATAGGTCCGGGCGATGGCGTTGACGACGAGCCTCCGCGTGCTCAGCGGTAGCATGCCGCAGCATGGAGAGCAGCCCGGTGACAGATTGCATCTTCCTTTGCTCTGGACGGACTGGATGGCCTCTGCCACCGCCGCCGCCTCATGCTTCGCGTACAGCATGCGCCGTGCGGCTCAGCGACTGCCACTCCTCCAGCACCGGTCGTGGTCACCACAGTCACGCAGCGCTCGTTCATCTGTGTCACGAACGAGCCGCCGTAGCCGATGTCGAGCACGACGGGCACCGTGCCCTTTGGCTTCGCGGCGAGCGCCTCCTCGGGTGGTAGGCCTCGACGGCATGGTTCAGTGGCTCTTCGGCAGCGGTGCCGGCTCCACGGACCTCGCCGGAGATCGCGGCCAGCACCGTCACCGAGGCAGCGACTCGCAGGTCGCAGCCCCGTGCATGAGCAGGTGCTCGAGCGCCGGCGTCGGATGGGCACTCGCCGCCGGGCATGTAGTCCATGTACCGCTCCAGCTCGTCCTGGAAGCGGCCACAGGCGTTGCCCAAAGCCGTCTCGCTTCCGCCGGCAACGATCCCGATGGCCCAGAGCCGTCTCGCTCTGGCTGCCGCTGCTGCGAAGAGAGGAGTCTCCTAACATCACCGGTTTAGAGAAGGGAGAATGAACTAGAGGGAGAAAGAAGCGCCTGCTGGAGAAGGAGACGAGAATAGCTATGACTGTGAGAGACAAGCCAATGAATAGTGTCGCGGTTTTTAGGGGAATCCTGCACCTAGCTCTGCCTACGACGACGCAACCGTCCATGCCCCGGGATTCCTGCATGTCTGCTTACTTTTCGCCTCGTCACACGGCTGTAGCAGCTAGAGAAAATGGCACAAAACAACTTTTCTCACATTTCTTTTTCTACGGATCTTAAAGCACAGCAGGCTATGGACGGTAGAAATAACATCCACACCCATGTTTGTAAGCACAAATGTATTTCCGCAAACTGAAATTAGAAAACAGTTCGAACCTCCATGACAAAAAACAAGTTTCATTGACAATGTCCAAAACTTGGGCTTCACCTCATCTTTTCGAGGAATTTCAATGAACTGTCCAAACTATCCAATATATGGATTCACCTCATCTTTCCAACAAATTAGAACGCAGAGCTGTCCAAACTTGTCAACATATGTAGATCGTGAAATAGACGGAATGCCCCCCCTCATCAATGAGTTCTTTGATGTGTTTGTAAAGCTCGTAGCTAATGAACCCATCAATGGAAGCATACCTTAGGTTTTCCAAAGGTAGTGGGTACGACTCAAAGCGCTCGTGAAATTCAGAATTGGCATTACTCTTCATTTTGTGGTATGCTTCATTGATGATATTTCCTGCCAACTGAGACATCCCGGTCTTTTTGCCACCCCACTTGAAAATGACCAGATCTTATTTTTATAAGAATTTTGATATCTTATTTATATTTTTCTGAGTTATAATATTTTTTATATTTTTGCAAAGTTTCAGCAATTTATGAAATTTGAATTTATAACAGAAATGCTAAACATACACGGGTTGAATCTACACAGAGAGGCTGACTGGTGGGCCTTGGCCACATCAACTGCCACATTGGCGGTTGACTGGTCAAAATAGGCGACGTGGCAAAGGGGAGCTCCTAGCCGACGGCCAGTCGACAGCGGCGCCGGCGTTGGAGGGCTCCCGCGGGGCTGTGCGCATGTGCAAAGGAACCGGGGCAACGCGGTGAACCATAAGGTAGCGGCGCCCCCTCGAAAAGGTCGCCGGATTGGCTCCGGCGAGCTCCGACTGCGGCGGTGCAAGGCGGTGGACGACGCTAGCATGCTACGGTGGATGCTAAGAGAAGATAAAGGGCTCTAGAGAAGCATAAGCACACATTGATGCTTAGGGAAGGCTCGACGGCGGTGATTGTTGACGGTGGTGACGACGTGGTCCAATTTTCCGTGAGGTACCGGCGAAAGGGAACGACGATTCTCTAGCGACTGAGAGCTTCCTGGCTCGATTCCTCTTGCACGGTGGGCTTGTCGAGGACGGCGATCACAATGGCGTCCACGACGAGGCGTGGGGAGGCTTCGAACGGCGGCGATGAAGGTGACCGGGGCGAGCTAGGGTTTCAGAAATTAGGGGAAAAAGAAGAACGCGAGCGAGGGAGGCTTCGACCGGGTATTTATAGGGTTGAGGCGGTCGTCGATGCTTGCGCGATCCACAATGGCGGCCGTGACGTGGAGTTCTCGTCGCGGTGGCATTCTCCTGTGCGTCGACGGTGGCGAAGACGAAGACGAGGACTTCGTCTTCAATCTTATCGGTGAATCGGTACGTGGACTTATGTTGGGCATGCTTGGTGGGCTTCTCCTGGGCTGGTACAGGCTACTGCTGGGTTGTGCTAGTTATTTTAGGATTTATGGTGTACTCCTAATATTTCCTTAGGTATCTAGGCTAAGACTCCACTTGGCTATCTTGGTTGGATTAGTCTCCTCCTTACTTTATCAATTCATGGATATAGTTTTATTCCATTTGATCCTAGATCATCTCACCACTCCAAGGTGAGATGGTTTATATCCTAATACTTTAGTTCAAAGGTTGCCCTTGATTCTTAAATAAGTAAAGCTAATGTTGGTATCTATGGTTTCTCTCATTTGGGAAAGGCTTTAATAACAACTTAAGGTTAGGCTCCATAGAGAATGATGTAATAATCAATATCTATGTTTAATATAAATGGGTTCTCTTTCTAGGGAATGTCTTGAATAATATCCTGGGGTTTTTCTTATAGATGATGGTTTGAGCATATGGATGTATCTCCAAGGTTTAGCTCAAAGTTTACATTGCTTCTCTAAATAATATAGAACCCTCTCTCCTCTAGGTTTTGACATATCTTAATTTTGATTAGAGAGGAATATATACTTCTAGAGCTGATCTCCTTGTCACGTTTCCAAGAATGAAGTAGAGTGAATACCATGAGGTTCATGGTAGGAACATGAATTAGTTTAAGATATGGAAAAGATAAGTGAAGAATGGTTTCTCCATTTTATTGTTACTTGATTTCCAATTGAATAGAGATTCATATGGTATGGCAAAGAATATCATATTATGATCTTTTATAAGATCAAGCAATTGATCCTTGATTAATAGGTTATTGTGTTGGTTTTGGTTTCATTTGATCTAACCCCTTAGATCAAATCATCTCTACCCAAAACAAGGTTTTATCAAAGGTCACATTGAGGTTTATAGCGCTTGACTAGATGAGCTACTTCAATTCCACCAAGTCAAGTGAAACTTCAGTTACTGTGACTGTTTTACTTTAAAGCGCGAAAATTCCACGGATTTTCTATGCATGAATGCAATACACACATCTGTTTTCTCTATTTTTGTAACCCCAAATCCTGGGATATTACAGTCTCTCCCCCTTAAACTAAACTTCGTCCTCGAAGTTTGAACTCTCTCACGTTTCGGAGTGTGGAAGTGACTTATGCAGACTACGACTTTTCTCGAACTCCGTGATGATCTTTCTGGATATAATTGAATATATCCCTTGTCCAGATTCTTCCTGGAATCCATTAATGTCTATCATTAAACAACTATTACTTCCTTTACTTCCATGATTTCTTCCAATATTATAAACTTGTTTCCTTTCTCTTTGAAGATTCAATGATTGGGACTTCTTTTGGTGTTGACAGTCTTAACTGAAGACTAATTTGGTAACATACTCCTAATTGGTTATCCAAAACCTTGGTTCTACAAGATTTGTTTAAGGTAGGTTCTATTTCCCATTACCAGCTAAAACTATAGTAATGGTACTTAGTAAGGTATTTACCCTGGAAATGGTGTTGATGGTTTATTTCCCTAGGAATGGATTAGACTCACTTAGTCTATCCAATCATGGATTATGGTTGATACCTATAACTATTTTGGGTTCTTTAGGTTCCATGAAAGGAATCTTTCAACTAGTCTCTTATTCTGGTATGGTCAAACTCCTTCGGTCTTTGACTTTCTTGAGTTTTATTTGGTCTCCTATATTTCCTTCATCCAACTTCTTTATCCTTGACTTATTTGAGCTTTCGTACTTCTGAGTAAATATTACTCACTTTCTCAAGCTATTGTCCAATTCTTACTTCCTCGAGGTATGAACATCGGCTTCTGGTCTGACATCCTTCTGAAAGTAGTGTCCAATAATCTTATTAAAATAAGATCGAACTTCATCTCAGTTTAGACCTTCTTCTTCCATTTTGCTCAAAATATTGAGTCCTGGTACATCCAACTCAATATTTACTCTCCTCCTTGGAGTTTTCTTATGGTCTTCAAACTCCTTTTCTTCCAACCATTGGACTTATGGTTAGAATATTAGTCTAGGTCTAGCTTATGGTTTGTACTTCTTCTAAGGTCTCGCGAAGAGTCTTTGTGGTGTATCCACACAATTGTGGACATCCAATGTGAATCCTTCTATTCAATGGTTTTAGGTTTTAGTTATTTGGCTGACAAGATTTATTTGTTCACAACTTTTTGTTACAAATAATCCAATTGTGGACTACTTGATAACAATTATGGCTATTTAATACCCCAAAATGGATTCTTATATAGGTTTTGATCAACTGGACGATACATCTACTACTTTATCTTCCAGTATTGAACCTATACCAATTGCGGTCTTCTTATATCCGCTATGGTTTTATATATCATCTTCCTTCTTTCAGGGTTTATTTTGCAAGAAAACCACTAGCTGACACTATGAATATAGTATCCTAAGTGATTTCCCACGCATTCCCTCTTCCATAATGACTATGTTTCTGCTTCAGCTTCACCATAATCATCATATTTTTCACCTTCATGCTTCTCCTGCACTGAAGTACTCCTCTGTTGAGGCTAAGCCTGAGTTTTGATTGCTATTTCCTTCAAGTTATTGTGGTTACTTCCCACAACTTTGCTTCCTTCTTCTGACGAACCTTCATCTTGTCTTCAGAATCTTCAGAATTCGTCACTTCCTCACACGAATACCATTACCCTCTAGATATGTAACATCAAGTAAGGACTTGATATTGCATCATGAACATGCATATCAAAGTCAAACTTCATGTATGGATCTAGTCAATCAATGAAAATCCAATAAAATCCAAGAAGATTCAGCTTTGTGCTTATAATACACACCATCATAGGCCTGAATATAATAGTTGAGTAAGACATCTCTAAACATCAGGCTGAGATGTGTAGTATATAACACCACATAAGATAGGTTTGTATCGTGATACCTAGCACGTATATATGGCATACTACTATTTTGTATCAACATTTACCTTAACTGCTCATTTGCAATTGAATAAAGTTTACAAATCAGTACAAAATAGTTGCGGTTGACCTAATTTCCTTTGGAAGTATTAGCTTAACTTCCTTTGTGCTGGAGAATAGTCTCACATGAGATCTCTCCGGACTCTTACATAACTACTCTAATCACATACTATTAGAGCATAGCTCCTATACTTCCAAGTGTTTCTACAATGTGGCTATGATTCTGGTATACTTGGCACATTTGCCCAATTTTTGGAACATAATTCTTGCACTATCGTTTTAACACTTGGCTTCTTATTGTACTCCTCCTAAGTATTTATGATGTTATAGTCCATCACATAATGATTCTCGGGTGAATCATATATGCTCACTATCTATACTATGTAAGTAGACATATTTTTATTCCAATCACTCTTCCTTACCTCCCATGATTGACTCATCATGGTCTATAATACCTCATATAACTTATATATGTCATTTAGTATCAGTTGTTTCACAAGTTTGGATAGATTTTACTTGCCCATTTCTTGTCTTGGTATACATCTTCTAGTACAATATCTTACTTATCTTCATCTCTCGATATTACTCCTATTACAGGTCTGAATAACTCTTACTTAACCATAACATGTGTTGGTACACATCTTCCAATAGGATATCTTCCTTATGGTTGTATCCTCTCTTTGGACTACCATGTATTGTTTACCAACTATTGTCTACTCATCTATTTTTTTAGGACTTCAATGGTGTGCTGCATGTTTGGAATTAGTTAACTAATTTCACTTAGGAAAGATAGGTAAGAAAGGTTGACTCAAGTGTGTCAGGATTATTCTCAAGTGAATATCCATCTCAAGTCATAAGAAGATTTGGTTTAGCTAAGACAACTTCCTATAGACACTACCAAACCTATAGGTCTCCTTTAAAGGGTTTTTATCCTAGGGTCAAAGCATTTGCTCTGATACCAACTGTGGTGACCCAGCATACCACTGCATGGTGTAATATGCAAGTCATTGACATAACACCAATGAAACACCGTTCCGCTAGTATTACATCCCTCGGAGTGGTACAACAGAAACATATGCGGGTCCAAGGCATGTCTATAGAATTACACACAGACTCTGTTACATAAGATCATCACAACCTCCTACTTTACAATGAGGTAAATCTGCAAATAAACTCCAGAAGAACGACTCGTAGTCTAATCTTATCACGAACTCTATTTATAGAGGTTTTGACTAGCTAAAGAGGCTATGATAGGATTCTAGCTAATTAGGAGCTAGGATTAGGAAGCTAGTTCCCTTCTATGGCTAATCTAGGTTTTCTCCTTGTTGGATGTGGTGTTTGACTCTTCAGACAGGTTCCTGTCCCCTTGAAGTAGTTGTTGACTCCTCAGCCTTCGAGTTGCACTGTAGATCCTCCTTCGATGCCTCCATATCTAAGCAGGGGATTTAAGGTGGGATGAGTACGAGCGTACTCAACAAGTTCATTATAGGAAAGAGGTGTTCAATGCACTAGCTACAGTCAAGGACCAGAAAGTCCAAGACGATGCAGGTTTTTGTAATCATTTCTTCAAAAGTTTGCTTTTATTCTAAAGAGCTATGTTCGTCAGCCTTCACCGGTTTACTAGAACTTCATGGAGTTCCTTTCTGGCCACGTTCGCAGTTCCATAACCCGGAACAGGGAGTCACAGGTCACGGTTTGTTACACTCTGCATAGGTGTGTTGCTTTACCCATAAGAGATCTTAACCTTGGTGCCAACCGGGCAGCTTTCCCATCCACACTTTCGTGGTGTGACGCCCGATATAAGGTCCTAGTCAATATTGCATTTCCCCGCGACCTCGCACACCCACCCTTTGTTGCAATTCCGACCTTGGGTCCTCGCCGGTCCATATCACTTGGATATCTTCCGACCTCGACAACTATCAGGTCGCAACCATGATACCTTCGCCGGCCGTTGCAACCCATCATAGACCACATTACCATGGGGAATTAGAATGGGATCCCCACCCTCAAGTTGTTCTCGCAAGACACAACTGCTACGGTAAGCGCATCCGTTGATGTACGAGAGGAGGAAACACACTTGACTACTCCGTCCCACTCCAGATCTTATGGTTAACACGGGTTTTACGGCACAAGAATCACTGGACGACATTTGTTGTTAATCCTAGATGGATATAAACCCTTGCAATGGAACGTCCACCATATTCATACAATGGTTCCATTGCCCACCACATAGTCATATTCATAGTTATGAAAATAGAATTTTTGCTTTTCATGCAAGAGTGATAAGTATAGTACTTTGCAAGTAATTTGGTAAAAATACTCAAAGTGACATGAGCAAGCGATGAACTTTCCTGCTTTCTTGACTGCAAGATTATGCAGGCAAGGTCTTCGGTATGCAATAACTCCAAATTCTGAAATAGCATCATCGTCCGGTAAGGACGATGTTTAAAAGATTGGCAAGGATGCAATAATGCATAAGTATGAGATGCAATAGCTCTAAGCGTGACTGATACGTCTCAAACGTATCTATAATTTCTTATGTTCCATGCTTGTTTTATGACAATACCTACATGTTTTGTTCACACTTTATATCGTTTTGATGCGTTTTCCGGAACTAACCTATTGACGAGATGCCGAAGTGCCAGTTCCTGTTTTCTACTGTTTTTGGTTTCAGAAATCCTAGTAAGGAAATATTCTCGGAATCGGACGAAATCAATGCCCAGCATCCTATTTTTTCACGAAGCTTCCAGAACACCCGAGAGCCGCCAGAGGGGAGCCCTGGGGGGCCCACACACCAAGGCGGTGCGGCCAAGGAGCCAGGCGCGCCGCCCTACTGTGTGGTGGCCCCGTCAGCCTTCCGACTCCGCCTCTTCGCCTATTTAAGCCTCCTCGACCTAAATCTTCGATACGAAAAAGCCACGGTACGAGAAACCTTCCAGAGCCGTCGCCATCGCGAAGCCAAGATCTGGGGGGACAGGAGTCTCTGTTCCGGCACGCCGCCGGGACGGGGAAGTGCCCCCGGAAGGCTCCTCCATCGACACCACCGCCATCTTCATCACCGCTGCTGTCTCCCATGAGGAGGGAGTAGTTCTCCATCGAGGCTAAGGGCTGTACCGGTAGCTATGTGGTTAATCTCTCTCTCTGTACCCCAATACAATGATCTCATGAATTGCTTTGCATGATTGAGATCCATATGATGAGCTTTGTATCACTATTAGTCTATGTGCTACTCTTGTGATGTTATTAAAGTAGTTTATTCCTCCTTCACGGTGTAATGGTGACAGTGTGTGCATCGTGTAGTACTTGGCGTAGGTTATGATCATAATCTCTTGTAGGTTATGGAGTTAATTATTACTTTGATAGTATTGATGTGATTTATTCCCCCTTCATAGTGTAAAGGTGACAGTGTGTATGCTATGTTAGTACTCGGTTTAAATTGCAAAGATCTATTATGCTCTAAAGGTTACTTAAATATGAATGCCGAATGTTGTGGAGCTTGTTAACTCTGGCATTGAGGGAGCTCTTGTAGCCCTACACAACGAATGGTGTTCATTATCAAACAAGAGTATATGTAGCACAAAGGAAGAGAACTTATTTATTTATGTGATCAATGTTGAGAGTGTCCACTAGTGAAAGTATGATCCCTAGGCCTTGTTTCCAAATACTGCAATCATCGCTTGTTTACAATTTTACTGCATCTTTACTTCCTGCAATATTACTACCATCAACTGCACGCCAGCAAGCACTTTTCTGGCGCCGTTACTACTGCTCATATTCATTCATACCACTTGTATTTCACTATCTCTTCGTCGAACTAGTGCACCTATACATCTGACAAGTGTATTAGGTGTGTTGGGGACACAAGAGACTTGTATCGTGATTGCAGGGTTACTTGAGAGGGATATCTTTGACCTCTTCCTCCCTGAGTTCGATAAACCTTGGGTGATCCACTTAAGGGAAACTTGCTGTTGTTCTACAAACCTCTGCTCTTGGAGGCCCAACACTGTCTACAGGAATAGAAGCGTGCGTAGACATCAGTGACCTAACCCCGATGATTTAGGATGAGTGAGTTGGGAATAATTGGTTTAGGGTGTGTTGCACTTTTAGAGTGATTCCACAAACAAGGTTCTTATTAGGGTTTGGTTATCTTAGTATCATAAACAAGTGGCATAATAAGGCATTGTAATCAATTTAGCATACAAGGAAAAGTAGTTGGCATAATGTTAACATGTAAAGAACAATTGTTGGTTTTGGTACTATAAGATAAGGTTGATGATTACTTATCATATACTTCAAAATAATACCTTTTGAAGAACATGTTCTTTAATGAAGAACAAGTATGATATTAGGTTTGTGGGGTTATATGGTTTACTATGGTTCCAATTAGTTTCTGGAGTAATGAGTAGATGGATCACAACAAGGTTGGATTCATCAACAACTAGGGCTTGTATGGTTTTACTTAAGTATAAGCATCTTAATAAATTAATTATATATGGGTGCTATCAAGGTTGGTTATATTTTAATGGTGATAGATAGCTAGGGTTTATAGGTCCTATTAAGCAGGGTTGATGACTACTCTTTATTTACTTCAAAAGAATAACTTTTGAAGAACATATTACTTAAGTATTAAAAGGTATTTCAATTAAGGCTGAGGTTGTCTAGGGTTTGCTATTGGATCCACTAAGTAAGGAATAGTTAGTTCCTAAATAGGATAGTTCATAAATATTTAACACTAGTAGGGTTTAGTGTGTATGGTATATGATGCACCATATTGGATACAGTTGCTATTGGGTTTCATCACAATAGTGTGATGCTAAATATGGATAGTTAAGGATGGTAATTTGGATGATAGGAACTACGGTTTACACGTAGGTGATCCTATTTGATCATCTGGTTTTATTTGGATGAAAACATGAAATACTAATTTATTATCAAGAGGGTTCCTATATTTTATGTGAACATGGATATGGATTTAGTTACTCATTATGGATCTATAAGTGATAATAAATTATCATGAGCACATTATATAACCTAGGGTTTAGGTTAGAAGCAAGCTAGGGTTCACATAAAATAGTAGAGTTAGGGTTTGGTACATAATGGAATTAGGGTGTTAGTGTACTTATATTAAATTATGAAATTATAATTTGCTTCATAATGGAATTAGGGTTTCCTAATTATGATGCAAGTCTTAAAGTAATAGCTTGGTTATAAATTTGAATAAAAATAATAGTGGAGTTGGCATTTTATTATTTTTAGAGGATTAATAATTAAGATAAATTATTATTCAGGGTTTAAATACCTATTAATAAATATTTAATAAGTTAATGATAAAAGAAAATGAGTTTTAGTTTCTTCTTATTATTCTTAATGATTTTTATTAATTTTAGAAAGTTTTCCTAATTACTGAGTTTTAACTGAATTTAGAAATAAAGAAAAGGCTTAAATAATAAGTATTAAACAATTAAATTTTTATTTAAAATAAAATTTTCATATTATATTTTTATTGGATAGATATTATTTTTATAAGAATTTTGATATCTTATTTATATTTTTCTGAGTTATAATGATTTTTTATATTTTTGCAAATTTTCAGCAATTTATGAAATTTGAATTTATAACAGAAATTCTAAACGTACACGGGTTGAATCTACACAGAGAGGCGGACTGGTGGGCCTTGGCCACGTCAACTGCCACGTTGGCGGTTGACTGGTCAAAATAGGTGACGTGGCAAAGGGGAGCTCCTGGCCGACGGCCAATCGACGGCGGCGCCGACGTTAGAGGGCTCCGGCGGGGCTGTGTGTCAACACCCGGGTTTTTAAGTCCAGATGCCTATTATGCCATACATCGCAATCCCGGGAAGATTGCTGTTGCGAGACATAACAGTTGATATCATACAGTCATCATTTATTACAATCCAGAGTCGTCTTACAAAAGTAGATCACATGATCAAATATTACACAAATAGTTGATCTAATGATCAACGACCACAATACATAGCGGAAGCGTAGTAGTAGTGGACTATCTAATCCATGGGCCAATGCTTGACGTCAGAAGATACTCCTAGTTGTTGTAGATGTCCTGCTGGCCGTCATCTTCATACTGCTGCTCCTCTTCATAGTCTGGCCATTTGAATAGCCAGGGACACAGCCGTGAGTACTTTTAAATTACTCGCAAACTAATACTAGTGTAAGTACTTATCAATTTTAGTCAAGGGGTGCTAAGCTCTAAGTTTATTTGCATAAAGGCAATTTTAGTTCATAAGCTTTTAGTAAAAGACTCTTCATTTGCTAACTAACTCAAGTGGGAACATTAGTGTCATTCACACAACTCAGTTATGATTCAAGTCAAGTCATCATTCAATTCATCATTCCTTTTTAAGAAAACATCTGATAACGGAACAGTATGGCCTTTCCAATCGTCCGTAACCGTGGACACGGCTATTCGAATAGGTTTACACTCTGCAGAGGTTGTACTCTTGTGCCACAACTTTTGATTACATCCGTCAAGGATAACCCTGAATAGTCGTAACTCAGTACGCGGATTATTAACCATAACCTTTCACTTACATACCCTAGTATAGGCACCTCTCCCCATGAGCTTGGCCTCCCAGTGAAGACAAACCGTCAGCCTGGGAACTGCACAGGGCTTGGGCTGGACATTCATCTCATTTCACGTCATTTCACATCATTTCACTTTCAATGGAGGCAGCCTCGGCATAACCCCTATGACGCTTGTTTAGAGGGAACCCATACTAAGATGCATAAACTTTCAGTTAAGCCCTACCCATAATCAGGTATTGTGGGGGTACTAAGTAATTGGAATGGTATCGCATCCGAACCCAACCATCAGTTTTTATCAAATTCATCATATCATATCATTTCAAGTCACATTCACCTTCAAAATCTTTCAAAGTCATTTCATTTCACATGTTCCCATCTAGAGTAGTCAATTTTATTTATTTAGCACTAGCAAATAGTCATGAGGGGTGCTAACTAGCTTTGATTGCTCTAGGCTGACTTTGATGCTCTTGTGCTACTCTATACCTAGACCAAGTGAATCATGAATCAAAAAGTAACTTTGATAAACCAAAATCAATAAAGCTTGTAAAGTAAAAACTTGGGATAGGATCATTAAGCATGAAGTAATAGGTAAGTGTGCCTTGCTCTGGTAGAGCTTTGCACTTTGCAAGAATATTAGCTTGCCTTGGTTGGTGTACTGATCAAAGTGGTCTTCCTCTTCCTGGAAGTAGACCTCCTCCTCCTGATACTTCTCGGTACTAGCGTCTAAAAACGGATACGAGGTAACAATCACCAAACAATGCTTAAGAGCTAGGCTAAGCACACAAATGGTTCACACAAGCTATTCTAGCATCACAACATGATTATTATGTTGGTTGACTTTATTTTCTTCTTAAGAAAAATAATTTCCTCTCATTACAAATATTGATTAGGGTTTCTATTTATTTCTTTGGAGAAATAATTTCCTCTCATTGAATCTTGTTAAGATTTAATCTACTCAAATAATAATATATGATCCGATGTTGACCAAGGTCAACACTTCATAATCATCATTTGGGAAAATGATTTAAATGAGGTGCTACACCTCATGCAATTTAATACTAACATAGTAGTGATTTAATGTCACCAAATAATTCAATATGAGATTATATAGACCATGGTCACTACCTCATGTTGAGTTACTTGAGACAAGATTTAAATGAGAGAATACCTCTCATATGATTTAATAAATATTTTTGGATAATTTAAATGGACTAGAAATAGCCATAGAGCCATTATTTAATCTAGACCATGATCATACAAACAACTATGTGATATTTTTACATATCTAAGTAGAGTATGTGAAATGTGATTTATGAGGGTTGGAATCAACTGAAAATCACTTAGGGTTGATTTTTAATAAATGTTTGAAGTTTGAAAAGGCCCTGCCTTGTTATTTTTACTAAATTAATTCCACAATGAATCTAATGTTGAGACCAGTGTAGTTGTTTAGATAATTTTCTAATCTTTCCAAATATATAAAATTTATTAAATTTGGCTCAGTAGATTTATTTATATTTAAATTTGAATATGGAACCAGTAAGCAATTTGAATTAAATGGAATTAATCAAATTTGAATTTTTGGGCCAGCGCGGGAAACGAACTGGGCCAAATAGAGAAAAACAGAATGGGCCGGCCCAGCAGTGTGTCTCGCACACGTGGGCCGTCTGACGCTGGGTCCCACGCGTCAGTGACACTTAAACGCCGAAACGGTATGGGCTGTTCTGGGACGCACGGTCAGACGACGATCCAACGGCTCACACCCATCGTTGTCGACGGTGAGAGGAGGGTACTTGCGCGGCGAGAGCAGGGGGTCGGCGGCTGTGGTGACCCTGCATACCACTGCATGTTGTAGTATGCCAGTCGTTGATATAACATTCGCGAAGTACCATTCCGCAAATATCACATCCCTCAGAGTAGTACAACAGAACATAGCAAGGTCCATAACTCATTCACATATTATTACAATACACATACACAAGTCGTCTCGGAGCTCCTCTTGGGTCCTAAGAGGATATCTCCTGGGTTCGAGGTGAACCCAACTTAACTTACAATACCATTGTCTCATTAAACAAAACATTTATTTAATCGAGCAGCTATATGGTAAGAGTTTGTGCTGCTCGGCTACTACTACTCCTCAGATATCTCTAGGCTTGTTCTTCTCCGGAAGCCTCCCCGGATCCGTAGACGATGATGTAGTCTACGCCTTCAACTCCTCCTGAGAGGTCAGGTGCATCATAGCCGATAACCTCGGCTCCTTCATTGTTGTCGCAGTCCTCCTCCAGACGGTTCAGACAATCTAAGCATGGGATTTAAGAGTGGTATGAGTACGAGCGTACTCAACAAGTTCATTATAGAAAAGAGGTGTTTAATGCACTAGCTACGATATTAGACCAGAAAGTCTAATACCAATGCAAGTTTTAATAATCATTTCTTCAAGAGATTGCTTTTATTTCAAAGAGCTATGTCCGTCAGCCTTCACCGGTTTACTAGAACTTCATGGAGCTCCTTTCCGGCCGCGTTCGCAGTTCCTCAATCCCGGAACAGGGAGTGACAGGTCACAGTTTTTTTTACACTCTGCAGAGGTGTGTTGCTTTACCCATAAGAGATCTTAACCTTGGTGCCAACCGGGCAGCTTTCCCGTCCACACTTCCTTTGGTGTGAGGCCCGGTATAAGGTCTAGCCAATCATGTTCCTCCGCTACCTCGAACACCCACCCTTTTGTAAGATTGTCCTCCCCTATATCCATGATGAGACCGTTCCGGGCATTCATATGCCTTCCCCTATCAACATGGATAGACCGTTCCGGACACCTTACAATCCCTCATAGACCGCAATACCGTGGGGACTTAAGGCTTCCCCAGCCTACCGCTTGCACTTCGCACGACAAGTGTCTACGGACTGTGCCGTGGGGACTTAAGGCGTCCCCAGCCTACCGCTTGCCGCCGACAGATACAAGTGTCTACGGTAAAGCGCATCCGTTGATGAACGAGAGGTGGAAACACTTTTGACTACTCCGTCCCACTCCGGATCTTATGGTTAACACGGGTATTACGGCACAAGAATCACTGGCGACATTTGTTGTTTAATCCTAGATGGATATAAGCCCGTGCAATGGAACCTCCACCATATCAACACAATCCATGGTTCCATTGCCCACCACATAGTCATATTCATAGTTATGAAAGTAGTGGTTTTGATTTTTGTGCAATAGTGATAACCATAATACTTTGCAAGTAATTTGATAAAAATACTCAAATGACATGAGCAAGTGATGAACTTGCCTGAATACTGCAAAGTTCTGCAGTTGGAAGGTATGGACTGACCCTTGTCCTCTTGTTCTGAAAAATAGCATCATTGTCCGATAAGGGCAATGGTTAAAGAAGCAATTATGCATGATTCCATTTTTAGGGTTTGTTCCCCCCTTCCGATGTCTTTATTATTTCCTGTAAGAGGTTAATACTAGGAATAATTTGGGGATACTTGATTTAAAGTAAAATACATCCTTGAAATGTTGTCAAGGTATTTTTGAAGTCCCTATTCATTAATGGACTTATTTTTATTATTGAAAATCTTATGTGTGATTTAAATGATTATTTAAATCCTCAAATGAAGACTTATTTTTGAATGTCTTCAAACACTCTCGTTTGTATTTTATTATGATAGAGAATTTTATGCTGATCTATTTTCATATTTTTACTTATTTTTTTAGAGCTTTGAATCATTTTCTATTCATTTTCAAAGTTTCTTGTTTATTTGAAATGTGAAAAGACACATTTACCCCTGGGCCCCACCTGTCAGGTGGCCCAACGGGTTGAGTCTAACCCGAGCCGCCCCAACCGGCTCGGTCGGACCCAGACGCGCTCGTCCTCTCCTCTCGCGAAACCCTAACCTCTCCCGCGACGCGTGGTCGCCCGCTGCGCCGTCGCCGCTTTGTTCCGGCCACCTCCGGCCATCGCCGGCGGTGAGATGGGGCGCATCTGCACCGCCTTGTGACGGCGCACCAGATCTACGGCGTCGATCTGGTCCTCGCCGCCTCCGCTTCTCGTCCCCAACACGTCTGCTCGCAAGGCCGTGGAGTTCCGCGGCGATTCGTCGCCGCCGACGCTCCTGGCGGTGTGGCTTGGCCGTAGGCCTCGCCGTGCCTGCGCTGGAGCCTCCGCGCTTCGGCGACCGCCTGGCCTGTCCAAGGCTTGGCGTGGCTGTGCCTAGGCCGTGCCGCCGTACCGCCATGGCGACGCCGAGGTGCTGCTCCAGGTTGGTGCCCCTGTTCTCCTCCTTTCTCTCCTCCTCCTCTTCGTCTAGCTCTGTCTACTGGCCTGTTTCCCCCATGGAAATGCTGTGCCCTGCCCTATTGGCCATGGCCATTGCTTGTGCTGCTGCTCTACCTCTATGTGCTCTGCTGCTTGTGCTTGCTGTGATGCTGCTACTGTGCCATGCGTGTGCTGATGCTGTTCTTCTCTGCAACTTGTTGTTCTACATGCTACTGACCCTATTAGCCCTGGCCATTGTTGCCCTGGCCATGCCAGTGCTTGCCATTCTTGCTAGATCCTTGCTCTGTGCTTTTGTTCATGTTACTATGCTTGTCAGACACTCAAATGTATTCATTTCTGTTGCCATGGCTTAATTACAATGTATAATTCTTGCAGTTTTGCAAGTGCCAGTGCTTCTGTGGCTAGTTCTTGTGCTCAAATTCATGAGCATGCTCATCTGAGCATTGCTGTTGGCTTAGCAGTGTGATCCAGTGATGAATTGATATGTGCTTTTCTTGTGTATTATGATCCTTTGGTTCATCAAGCCTTTGATGTGCTTCTGGATACAATTATAAAGCCTGATGCCCTTATCAGTGATGCAATTGTTCAGTTATTTAATTATCTGTTCATGTGTTAATTGCTTAGAATGAGTTATAGCATACAGTAGCATGCTCCAACAAGCTTCTGGTGTTCATATGATCACCAGTTGTTTGTAACAGCTGCCCTTTGGTGTCTGTGCCTCACTGTTGCTCACTTGTGTATCACACAGGCCTGGCCTGATGTGTGCTGTTGCTTGCTTAAGCATCAATTGATGCCTGTCATGATCCATTTGATCATTGGCAAGACCCTGGTGCATCAATTGCTTGTCTGTTTCATTTATCTGTTTATCCTTGCTTGATTAGATGGATAAATGATGTGAACTGAGATTCAGTGATGATCATCTCAATGGATTTGGTAGGGTTAGATGGATGCCAACACCTGGTTGTGTACCCTAGCCCTCCTTTTGAACCCTACTGGGTGATGATATCTGTGCATGGTTTCTTTGTTGGAATTGGTTAAGGGTTGAGGTGATCCTGGCAGTATACATGTGCTGCCCTGGGATGGCTCCCCTATCTGTTGGCTTGCTGTTGCTTACCAAATGTTGTCTGGTGATCCATTTATTGGATTGCCAGAACTCTTGATGTTGAAAACAAACAGACAGTATTCTGTCTAAGTCTGATGGTTTTAGCTAGGTCAATAGGTGCTTTGTGATCCTGATTGGCTGCAAGGAATAAATCCATGCTGGATTTCTCTGGTTTTGACACTGTGTTGTCATAACCAGTGTTCCCTGGTTTATTTTCCTGTTAGCCTAAGTTGTACTTGCTGGCACCAATTGGTTTAGTAACCAAATGATGATACATCTAGGGTTTTCTACCCTTCTGTGCTCCTGTGATGCAATCATGCTTAAGTATGAGCAAGATATGATCTTGCTCAGGCTCTTGTGTGGTATACCTCACTCCAGCTCCTAGAATTAAGTGTTGTTGTAGAGGATTGCTTCTGTGATGCTTGGTTTGCTTGCCCTTCTCCTCCTTACAAGCTTGTGGTGCTTTACTCCATCTGGTACTTGCTCACAGCTGACAGTTCTTGGTGAAACTGTCCCTGGATGGTTTCTGATGGCTTGTGGTTTTTCCTGTTCTAAGTGTTCTTGGTGTTCTTGATGAACTTACCACTGCTGCTGTCGATGGATGAACAAATGACTAGGGTTTGGCTCTGAAAAGGTTATATATGGTGCTCTCTTGCATCCCTGGTCGACAGCTCCTGCTTGTCACCTTAGTGACACACTGTGTGTGTGTGCAGCATGCACACAGCCCTGTGAGCAGGCTGTGTGTGTGTGTCTTTGTCAAGTCTTTGTGCACCTGAACCTGGAACTTGGCTTTGGCCTGGATCAGCTCGGCCACATTGAGCTTATCTGCTCATTTCACCTTTCCATTTGATTTCTAACTTGCCAAGTGGCTTTGCCACTTGGCATAACTTCTCTTTGTTGTGTTTTTGTGCAGGGATCATCCATGGCTCAAAATGGACTTGGAATTCATCAAGTTCAAGATCAAATGAAGATGATCTTGTAGAATTTAGTCTAGGATCATTAAATTGTAATTTTTCTTTATTTTTCATTCTTCTATTCTGCCCATTTATGTAATGTGTTGTAATTCATTTATTTCCATTATGAATAATGTAAAGACAATGTATCTTGTGTGTTATTCAATAAAGCTCAAGGTTTTCCCTAATGAGCTCCACTTTATTATAATTGTTCATCTTGTTTATTATTGATTATTTACTTAATGAATTTCCTCAATTGAATTATTTAAGGTAATTATTTAATGTTTGAATTTGAAATTCAAATTCAACCTTGGTTTGAATTCAACCATGTCATATCATTTAGAATTCAATCAAGTAAACTCTCCCCTCTTTTCTCAAAACCCTAAACTAGTGAAGTGAGATGCAAGTTTGTCGCACTCTCGAAACCCTAACCCTGTAAGGTGTCGAGAGAGAAACTTGTCCCCCTTCGATGCAGTTTTTGTTTAATAGCGCGAAATTTCCCCAGAATTTACTATGCAATGCACATCCCTTTCTAAAATCTACCCCTCGATCGTCTCTAAACCTGGGACATTACAGCCTTTCCCTCTTAAAGAAAACTTCGTCCCGAAGTTGTGGTTGTAATACCTGAACAGCTCGGGGTATGTTTTCCTTAGGTCTTCCTCTTTTTCCCAGGTGGCTTCCCTCTCGGGATGATGCTTCCATTGTATCTTGCAATACTTGATCGCCTTGTTTCTGAGTTGTTTCCAGCTTTCTTCGAGAATCTTAGCTGGCTTCTCGATATAAGTTAAGTCTGGTTGTAACTCGAGCTCGTCATGTGATATTGGTTCATCTGGGGTCTTCAAACATTTCCGAAGTTGTGAAACATGGAATACATTGTGAACTTGAGCTAGCCTTCCCGGTAGATCCAATTCAAAGGCTAAACCTCGATTCTGACTCAGTATCTTGAAAGGTCCTATATATCTAGGACTGAGTTTCCCTTTTACTCCAAACCTCTGGAGTCCTTTCATCGGGCTTACCTTAAGATAAACCATGTCTCCAACTTGTGGTTCCCATGTCCTTCTCTTCTGATCGGCATAACTCTTTTGCCGGCTCTGGGCTATCTTGAGCCTGTCTCTGATAATGTCAATGATTTGTTGTTTTTCCTTGACATAATCAGGGTTGAACTCTTTGCTTGCTCCGGCTTCATACCAACATATTGGTGATCTACACTTCCTTCCATACAGAGCTTCAAATGGTGCCATCTTGATGCTGCTTTGATAACTATTGTTGTATGAAAACTCTGCTAAAGGTAGATGCTCCTCCCATGATCCTCCGAAGTCTAGGGCACAAGCCCTAAGCATATCTTCTAAGATCTGATTGGTTCTCTCAGTTTGTCCGCCTGTTTGTGGGTGATACGCGGTACTATAATCCAACTTGGATCCTAAAGCTTCGTGAAATTGCTTCCAGAATGCTGATGTGAACACGGATCCTCGATCCGACACTATCTTCTTAGGCACTCCATGCTTACTCACGATCTCTTTGATGTAAAGATCAATAAGTTTCTCTCCTTTATCCTGTTGGTTTACCGCTAAGAAGTGTGCACTTTTCGTCAACCGGTCCACGATTACCCATATCATGTCCTTCTTTTTATTAGTCATGGGTAGTCCGGTGATGAAATCCATCCCTATCTCCTCCCATTTCCACTCTGGAATAGGTAGAGGTTGTAACTTCCCTGCCGGACTCTGATGTTCAGCCTTCACTCGCTGGCAGGTATGGCATTCTGCGACATATTGTGCTATCTCCCTCTTCATGTTATTCCACCAGAATAGTTCCTTTAGATCCATGTACATCTTTGTACTTCCCGGATGTATGGAATATGGTGTTTGATGAGCTTCCCGGAGTATTACTTCCTTGATTTCAGCAATATCCGGAACGCAAATCCTCTTCTGGAACCACAAAGATCCAGATTCTCCTCGGTGAAACTCTGATGGTCTTCCCTCATCTATTCTCCTCATCTCTTCTACAATGAATGGATCGTCCAGCTGACCCATCATTATCTCATTCTTCAAGTTAACATTCAGTTCATCGGCTACCTGCAACGCCGATAATCCTTCATGGGCTTCCTTCTCCCAAAGTTGTATTTGGGCTTGACTTATTTCCTTCCTCAACTCCGGTGATATTTCTTGTTCCATTCCTCCGGTACTCTTTCTACTCAGGGCATCTGCTACAACATTAGCCTTCCCTGGTGTGTAATTGATTGTCAGATCATAATCCTTGATCAATTCTAGCCATCTTTTCTGCCTCATTTTGAGTTCCTTCTGAGTGAAGAAATATTTGAGGCTTTTATGGTCTGTATAGAGCTCACACTTAGCTCCATAGAGAAAATGTCTCCATGTTTTAAGTGCAAAAACGACAGCTGCTAATTCCAAATCATGTGTTGGATAATTCACTTCATGAGGTCTGAGTTGCCTCGATCCATAAGATATCACTTTCCGATCTTGCATGAGTACGCAACCCAATCCATGCTTGGATGCGTCACAGTACACGGTGTAATCCTTGCCCACTTCCGGAACTGCTAACACCGGTGCCGTGGTGAGTTTCTCCTTCAGAGTTTGAAAACTCTTCTCACACTCCTCTGACCACACGAATGGTGTGTTCTTCCTTAGCAACTTTGTCATTGGTCCTGCTATCTTAGAGAATCCTTCAATGAATCTCCGATAGTATCCTGCCATTCCTAGGAATCCTCGGATTTCCTTGATAGTCTTGGGTGCTTCCCATTCTAGAACTGCTGCTACCTTGCTCGGGTTGATAGCGATTCCATCTTTACTAATGACATGACCAAGAAATTCCACTTGATCTAGCCAAAATTCACACTTACTGAGTTTGGCATAAAGTTGGTGTTCCCTTAGTTTTTGCAACACTACCCTCAAATGATCGGCATGTTCTGCCTTGTTCTTGGAATATATCAAGATATCATCGATGAATACGATGACAAACTTGTCTAGATATGGCATGAAAATCTTATTCATGAGATTCATGAATATTGCTGGGGCATTGGTCAATCCAAAAGGTACTACAAGGTATTCATGGTGTCCATACCTTGAGACAAAGGCAGTTTTCGGAACGTCCTCCTTCTTGATCTTTATCTGGTGATAACCGGATCTTAGATCAATCTTGGAAAAGACTCCCGCTCCTCTAACCTGATCAAATAGATCTTGTATCCTTGGAAGTGGATACTTGTTCTTGATTGTGACGTTGTTCAGATTCCTGTAGTCTCCGCACATCCTTCTTCCTCCATCTCTTTTATCCACGAAGATCACAGGTGATCCCCATGGTGAAACACTCTCCTGAATGAATCCCTTTTGTTCCAAGTCATCCAGTTGTTCCTTGAGTTCTTTCAGTTCCTTAGGCCCCATCTTATATGGTGCTTTGGCAATCGGAGCTGTTCCTGGAATTAGGTCGATAGTGAATTCTATCTCCCTATCTGGTGGCATACCAGGTAATTCCGCAGGAAACACATCCTGGAATTCATTTACTACAGGTATATCTTCTAACTTCACCTCCTTCATGCTATTCAGCCGTAGCTCAACTTCAATCTGTGTATGTTTGTCGCCCTGGTAGATCATTCTACTTCCATCGGGACTTTTCAAAGACACCGTCTTGTTTACACAGTCGATCAATGCTCCATTAGCTTCTAACCAGTTCATACCAAGAATGACATCAATGTCCTTCGTCGGTAAAATGAACAGGTCCGCGTCAAACGCGCACTTATTGATCATAATGACTTGTTTTTGTTTGGCATGGGTTACAACTATCGTTCCCCCCGCAGAAAGTATGGTTATGGGTGTATCTAACTTAGTGCAACTAATCCCATGTTTGATGATGAATTGTTGAGAAATGAATGATGTAGTTGCACCAGTATCAAAAAGTACTTTGCCAGGATGAGTGAGTATCTGGAGCGTACCTATCACCGCCTGGTCAGAGTTGACCACCTCCTCCAGACTGGTACAGTTCAGCTTGCCGAAGGGCTTCTTATTCTTCCAGTTCCCTCCGGTGTTTCCTCGATTTCCTCCTCCTCCAGATTGACCTCCTCCACTATTCTTCTTGGGGCAGTCCTTCAGCATGTGCCCCTCCTGGCGACAACCAAAGCATATAATCCTTGGTTTCTTGCAATCCCTGGCAAAATGCCCTGGAAGTCCACAACTCCTGCAAACACTTTGATTTGCAGTCTGGAATGCCTGATTCTTCCTACTACCGTAGTAGTTGCTGTTGTTGTTGTTGTTGTTGTTGTTGTTGTTGTTGTTGTATCTAGGCTTGAAACTCAAGCTGGTGTTAGGCTTGTTACTAACAAACCTCTTAGGCTCATACTTGGCCTTTTTCCTCTTCTCTTCTTGCAGTTGTTTGAAGTCATCTTCAAGAGTGATGGCTGCATCCACCAACTCTTGGAATTCCGTTGCTCTCATCATCCGCAGCTATACTTTGAACTGGGGACTTAACCCCCTCAGAAATCTCTTCTTCTTCTTGTCCTCGGTGTTGACTTCCTCAACAGCGTACCGGGACAGCTTTGAAAACTCCCTGACATAGGTCAGGATTGCCTTGTCCTTCTGCTCGAGACCCTCGAACTCTCGACGCTTCAGTTCCACAATACTTTCAGGGACATTAGATTCCCTGAACTTCCTTGCAAACTCCTCCCAGGTAAATACCTTTCCTGCCGGATACACGGCTACAATGTTGTCCCACCATGATGCGGCAGGTCCACATAGCAGATGGGTAGCATATCGAACCTTCTCTTGATCATTGCATCCAACAGTGTTGAGCTTGCGCTCAGTATCCATCAGCCAATCTTCCGCGTCCATAGGCTCTGGCGCGTATGCGAAAGATATCGGCTTGGTGTTTTGGAAGTCTGCTAATGTGACTCCCTGGTTCTCAGGTCTCTCCACCCTATTCTGCTGCATCAGATCTTGAAGGAATTTGTTCTGCAGCTCTAGTGTTACACGCTGCCTCTCTTCCGCCAGTTGCATGTACTGGATAAAGTTTTGCTGCGTCATGGGTGGTGGTGGTGGTGGAAACTGATCTCTGGCTGCACCCTCAGCCTCTTCCTTCTCTTTTGCTTCGCGCTCCATGCGCTGTGCTTCAGTCTCGTTTCCTAACGTTGCCGACATAATCCCCCTAGTTCTGCAACACAAGATGATACTCATAGTTACTCCATGCGCAAGTTTTCTGAGCTCAACTTGGTGCACAGAATTAGTCACGCAATGGAAATCAAGGAGCAAATCCAAATCATACAAAACATATACCCTGTATATACATACATAAGTGGTCTTATTACAATACTCAAGTCGATGTGAGTATGCAAACTCACTTATTAAAGTATATGTACAAATTTATACAAATATTACAAACTATAATACACGTGGTACTTGTGTATTATAGCCTCGCCTCCCTTGGTGGACTCTAGTCGATCTTCACTCCCGATACATTCCAGGCTTCCATCCGGTCGAACGTGTCGTCCTCCTGATAGACCCTGGAACATAAGGTCTCCCCGTTGGCTTGTAATCCGAATCCGATGATGACCCTAAGGAGAAATCAGTGTTCACAAACTGATCGTTGAGTGCATCATAATCCACCCATCGGGTGTACTCTCCTGTAGGCCCACCATAAGGGTTACCAAAACCCATACCCGACTCAACCTGTGTCGGATATCCTCCATCCACTCCTTCATTACTAGGATAGCTTTGGTTCTGGGTTGTTGCATCATCGTTCATCTCTCCATCATAATACTCAGTAGTACTATGGGTTCCAGTATCATTACCCCAACGCCAACCCCTAGAATTCTCGATCGGAGTCTCGGAACGCTGGTTGTTTCCGGATTCCGCTCCGCCTTCGTATCCCCCATAGGAACTACCCAGGTAGTTCCCAGGTGTAGCAGGTGTAGGTTCATGCGCAAGTGGATCAAAACTGATGTAGTCACCAGCTGAATAAACTGGTGTGTGCACTACATTCTCCATAGGTTCTTTCCCCCTACTCTCCTCCTTGGGTTCGGTAAATTCCTCTAGCATCGTATCAATAGCTCCTATCAGATGATGGTTCAATTTGAAAGAGTAATGATATGAAGTTTCGGCTGTTATCCATATATTTTGCCGCAGCTATGGGTTTGCGTTTGGCGTATTTGTAGTGGTTGAGCATGGGATCTTCTTCCTCCTGATTATGAGGAATATGGGAGAACTCGGAATTCATAAGCTCTTTTGTCTTATGTTCCCGTATGTCGGTTATGGCTCTCATAACAGCTATATGGTAGGCTGTGTTGGTTGTCCTAGCTTCTCCAGCTGGCATGACTATGCTCATTCCCAAAGATTCGGGAAGTCGCAGTCCTACTCTGCACTTGGCCAATACCGGTCCATCAAAGAACATGTACTTCTTTACTGGAATCTGGGGATCGCACCCAAATTCCAATAACATGGCTCGTAGGATATCAGCAAGTCCTCCTTGGTATTCGTTCAGTGTGGAATCCATAACTTTCACGTTTCTTCCCGGTCGTGCACTTGCCATGTTGGCTGTAGAATTAGAAAGATTATAAGATTAGTAATAATGCATCATAATAGAGATAATAAAGAATTATCGCACTAAAAAATATGATTGTTGTATTCTCAATTGAATATACACCATATTTTTAGAGAATTCTTTACTAATCCTATTTGACTCCTAACGTTTAGTCCCATTTACTAGGTTCCATCCTAAGGTCAAAGCTTTTGCTCTGATACCAACTATGGTGACCCTGCATACCACTGCATGTTGTAGTATGCCAGTCGTTGATATAACATTCGCGAAGTACCATTCCGCAAATATCACATCCCTCAGAGTAGTACAACAGAACATAGCAAGGTCCATAACTCATTCACATATTATTACAATACACATACACAAGTCGTCTCGGAGCTCCTCTTGGGTCCTAAGAGGATATCTCACAGGTTCGAGGTGAACCCAACTTAACTTACAATACCATTGTCTCATTAAACAAAACATTTATTTAATCGAGCAGCTATATGGTAAGAGTTTGTGCTGCTCGGCTACTACTACTCCTCAGATATCTCTAGGCTTGTTCTTCTCCGGAAGCCTCCCCGGATCCGTAGACGATGATGTAGTCTACGCCTTCAACTCCTCCTGAGAGGTCAGGTGCATCATAGCCGATAACCTCGGCTCCTTCATTGTTGTCGCAGTCCTCCTCCAGACGGTTCAGACAATCTAAGCATGGGATTTAAGAGTGGTATGAGTACGAGCGTACTCAACAAGTTCATTATAGAAAAGAGGTGTTTAATGCACTAGCTACGATATTAGACCAGAAAGTCTAATACCAATGCAAGTTTTAATAATCATTTCTTCAAGAGATTGCTTTTATTTCAAAGAGCTATGTCCGTCAGCCTTCACCGGTTTACTAGAACTTCATGGAGCTCCTTTCCGGCGCGTTCGCGATTCCTCAATCCCGGAACAGGGAGTGACAGGTCACAGTTTTTTTTACACTCTGCAGAGGTGTGTTGCTTTACCCATAAGAGATCTTAACCTTGGTGCCAACCGGGCAGCTTTCCCGTCCACACTTCCTTTGGTGTGAGGCCCGGTATAAGGTCTAGCCAATCATGTTCCTCCGCTACCTCGAACACCCACCCTTTTGTAAGATTGTCCTCCCCTATATCCATGATGAGACCGTTCCGGGCATTCATATGCCTTCCCCTATCAACATGGATAGACCGTTCCGGACACCTTACAATCCCTCATAGACCGCAATACCGTGGGGACTTAAGGCTTCCCCAGCCTACCGCTTGCACTTCGCACGACAAGTGTCTACGGACTGTGCCGTGGGGACTTAAGGCTTCCCCAGCCTACCGCTTGCCGCCGACAGATACAAGTGTCTACGGTAAAGCGCATCCGTTGATGAACGAGAGGTGGAAACACTTTTGACTACTCCGTCCCACTCCGGATCTTATGGTTAACACGGGTATTACGGCACAAGAATCACTGGCGACATTTGTTGTTTAATCCTAGATGGATATAAGCCCGTGCAATGGAACCTCCACCATATCAACACAATCCATGGTTCCATTTCCCACCACATAGTCATATTCATAGTTATGAAAGTAGTGGTTTTGATTTTTGTGCAATAGTGATAACCATAATACTTTGCAAGTAATTTGATAAAAATACTCAAATGACATGAGCAAGTGATGAACTTGCCTGAACACTGCAAAGTTCTGCAGTTGGAAGGTATGGACTGACCCTTGTCCTCTTGTTCTGAAAAATAGCATCATTGTCCGATAAGGGCAATGGTTAAAGAAGCAATTATGCATGATTCCATTTTTAGGGTTTGTTCCCCCCTTCCGATGTCTTTATTATTTCCTGTAAGAGGTTAATACTAGGAATAATTTGGGGATACTTGATTTAAAGTAAAATACATCCTTGAAATGTTGTCAAGGTATTTTTGAAGTCCCTATTCATTAATGGACTTATTTTTATTATTGAAAATCTTATGTGTGATTTAAATGATTATTTAAATCCTCAAATGAAGACTTATTTTTGAATGTCTTCAAACACTCTCGTTTGTATTTTATTATGATAGAGAATTTTATGCTGATCTATTTTCATATTTTTACTTATTTTTTTAGAGCTTTGAATCATTTTCTATTCATTTTCAAAGTTTCTTGTTTATTTGAAATGTGAAAAGACACATTTACCCCTGGGCCCCACCTGTCAGGTGGCCCAACGGGTTGAGTCTAACCCGAGCCGCCCCAACCGGCTCGGTCGGACCCAGACGCGCTCTTCCTCTCCCCTCTCGCGAAACCCTAACCTCTCCCGCGACGCGGTGGTCGCCTGCGCCGTCGCCGCTTTGTTCCGGCCACCTCCGGCCATCGCCGGCGGTGAGATGGGGCGCATCTGCACCGCCTTGTGACGGCGCACCAGATCTACGGCGTCGATCTGGTCCTCGCCGCCTCCGCTTCTCGTCCCCAACACGTCTGCTCGCAAGGCCGTGGAGTTCCGCGGCGATTCGTCGCCGCCGACGCTCCTGGCGGTGTGGCTTGGCCGTAGGCCTCGCCGTGCCTGCGCTGGAGCCTCCGCGCTTCGGCGACCGCCTGGCCTGGCCAAGGCTTGGCGTGGCCGTGCCTAGGCCGTGCCGCCGTACCGCCATGGCGACGCCGAGGTGCTGCTCCAGGTTGGTGCCCCTGTTCTCCTCCTTTCTCTCCTCCTCCTCTTCGTCTAGCTCTGTCTACTGGCCTGTTTCCCCCATGGAAATGCTGTGCCCTGCCCTATTGGCCATGGCCATTGCTTGTGCTGCTGCTCTACCTCTATGTGCTCTGCTGCTTGTGCTTCTTGTGATGCCGTCTTTGTGCCATGCGTGTGCGATGTCGTTCTTCTCTGCAACTTGTTGTTCTACATGCTACTGACCCTATTAGCCCTGGCCATTGTTGCCCTGGCCATGCCAGTGCTTGCCATTCTTGCTAGATCCTTGCTCTGTGCTTTTGTTCATGTTACTATGCTTGTCAGACACTCAAATGTATTCATTTCTGTTGCCATGGCTTAATTACAATGTATAATTCTTGCAGTTTTGCAAGTGCCAGTGCTTCTGTGGCTAGTTCTTGTGCTCAAATTCATGAGCATGCTCATCTGAGCATTGCTGTTGGCTTAGCAGTGTGATCCAGTGATGAATTGATATGTGCTTTTCTTGTGTATTATGATCCTTTGGTTCATCAAGCCTTTGATGTGCTTCGGATACAATTATAAAGCCTCGATGCCCTTATCGGTGATGCAATTGTTCGATTATTTAATTATCTGTTCATGTGTTAATTGCTTAGAATGAGTTATAGCATACAGTAGCATGCTCCAACAAGCTTCTGGTGTTCATATGATCACCAGTTGTTTGTAACAGCTGCCCTTTGGTGTCTGTGCCTCACTGTTGCTCACTTGTGTATCACACAGGCCTGGCCTGATGTGTGTCGTTGCTTGCTTAAGCATCAATTGATGCCTGTCATGATCCATTTGATCATTGGCAAGACCCTGGTGCATCAATTGCTTGTCTGTTTCATTTATCTGTTTATCCTTGCTTGATTAGATGGATAAATGATGTGAACTGAGATTCAGTGATGATCATCTCAATGGATTTGGTAGGGTTAGATGGATGCCAACACCTGGTTGTGTACCCTAGCCCTCCTTTTGAACCCTACTGGGTGATGATATCTGTGCATGGTTTCTTTGTTGGAATTGGTTAAGGGTTGAGGTGATCCTGGCAGTATACATGTGCTGCCACAGGATGGCTCCCCTATCTCGTTGGCTTGTCGTTGCTTACCAAATGTTGTCTCGGTGATCCATTTATTGGATTGCCAGAACTCTTGATGTTGAAAACAAAATGCACGATATTCTGTCTAAGTCTGATGGTTTTAGCTAGGTCAATAGGTGCTTTGTGATCCTGATTGGCTGCAAGGAATAAATCCATGCTGGATTTCTCTGGTTTTGACACTGTGTTGTCATAACCAGTGTTCCCTGGTTTATTTTCCTGTTAGCCTAAGTTGTACTTGCTGGCACCAATTGGTTTAGTAACCAAATGATGATACATCTAGGGTTTTCTACCCTTCTGTGCTCCTGTGATGCAATCATGCTTAAGTATGAGCAAGATATGATCTTGCTCAGGCTCTTGTGTGGTATACCTCACTCCAGCTCCTAGAATTAAGTGTTGTTGTAGAGGATTGCTTCTGTGATGCTTGGTTTGCTTGCCCTTCTCCTCCTTACAAGCTTGTGGTGCTTTACTCCATCTGGTACTTGCTCACAGCTGACAGTTCTTGGTGAAACTGTCCCTGGATGGTTTCGATGGCTTGTGGTTTTTCCTGTTCTAAGTGTTCTTGGTGTTCTTGATGAACTTACCACCGCTTCGTCGATGGATGAACAAATGACTAGGGTTTGGCTCTGAAAAGGTTATATATGGTGCTCTCTTGCATCCCTGGTCGACAGCTCCTGCTTGTCACCTTAGTGACACACTGTGTGTGTGTGCAGCATGCACACAGCCCTGTGAGCAGGCTGTGTGTGTGTGCTGTCAAGTGCTGTGCACCTGAACCTGGAACTTGGCTTTGGCCTGGATCAGCTCGGCCACATTGAGCTTATCTGCTCATTTCACCTTTCCATTTGATTTCTAACTTGCCAAGTGGCTTTGCCACTTGGCATAACTTCTCTTTGTTGTGTTTTTGTGCAGGGATCATCCATGGCTCAAAATGGACTTGGAATTCATCAAGTTCAAGATCAAATGAAGATGATCTTGTAGAATTTAGTCTAGGATCATTAAATTGTAATTTTTCTTTATTTTTCATTCTTCTATTCTGCCCATTTATGTAATGTGTTGTAATTCATTTATTTCCATTATGAATAATGTAAAGACAATGTATCTTGTGTGTTATTCAATAAAGCTCAAGGTTTTCCCTAATGAGCTCCACTTTATTATAATTGTTCATCTTGTTTATTATTGATTATTTACTTAATGAATTTCCTCAATTGAATTATTTAAGGTAATTATTTAATGTTTGAATTTGAAATTCAAATTCAACCTTGGTTTGAATTCAACCATGTCATATCATTTAGAATTCAATCAAGTAAACTCTCCCCTCTTTTCTCAAAACCCTAAACTAGTGAAGTGAGATGCAAGTTTGTCGCACTCTCGAAACCCTAACCCTGTAAGGTGTCGAGAGAGAAACTTGTCCCCCTTCGATGCAGTTTTTGTTTAATAGCGCGAAATTTCCCCAGAATTTACTATGCAATGCACATCCCTTTCTAAAATCTACCCCTCGATCGTCTCTAAACCTGGGACATTACAGCCTTTCCCTCTTAAAGAAAACTTCGTCCCGAAGTTGTGGTTGTAATACCTGAACAGCTCGGGGTATGTTTTCCTTAGGTCTTCCTCTTTTCCTGTGTGGCTTCCCTCTCGGGATGATGCTTCCATTGTATCTTGCAATACTTGATCGCCTTGTTTCGAGTTGTTTCCAGCTTTCTTCGAGAATCTTAGGCGGCTTCTCGATATAAGTTAAGTCTGGTTGTAACTCGAGCTCGTCATGTGATATTGGTTCATCTGGGGTCTTCAAACATTTCCGAAGTTGTGAAACATGGAATACATTGTGAACTTGAGCTAGCCTTCCGGTAGATCCAATTCAAAGGCTAAACCTCGATTCCGACTCAAGATCTTGAAAGGTCCTATATATCTAGGACTGAGTTTCCCTTTTACTCCAAACCTCTGGAGTCCTTTCATCGGGCTTACCTTAAGATAAACCATGTCTCCAACTTGTGGTTCCCATGTCCTTCTCTTCTGATCGGCATAACTCTTTTGCCGGCTCTGGGCTATCTTGAGCCTGTCTCTGATAATGTCAATGATTTGTTGTTTTTCCTTGACATAATCAGGGTTGAACTCTTTGCTTGCTCCGGCTTCATACCAACATATTGGTGATCTACACTTCCTTCCATACAGAGCTTCAAATGGTGCCATCTTGATGCTGCTTTGATAACTATTGTTGTATGAAAACTCGCTAAAGGTAGATGCTCCTCCCATGATCCTCCGAAGTCTAGGGCACAAGCCCTAAGCATATCTTCTAAGATCTGATTGGTTCTCTCGGTTTGTCCGCCGTTTGTGGGTGATACGCGGTACTATAATCCAACTTGGATCCTAAAGCTTCGTGAAATTGCTTCCGTAATGCTGATGTGAACACGGATCCTCGATCCGACACTATCTTCTTAGGCACTCCATGCTTACTCACGATCTCTTTGATGTAAAGATCAATAAGTTTCTCTCCTTTATCCCGTTGGTTTACCGCTAAGAAGTGTGCACTTTTCGTCAACCGGTCCACGATTACCCATATCATGTCCTTCTTTTTATTAGTCATGGGTAGTCCGGTGATGAAATCCATCCCTATCTCCTCCCATTTCCAATCTGGAATAGGTAGAGGTTGTAACTTCCCTGCCGGACTCTGATGTTCAGCCTTCACTCGCTGGCAGGTATGGCATTCTGCGACATATTGTGCTATCTCCCTCTTCATGTTATTCCACCAGAATAGTTCCTTTAGATCCATGTACATCTTTGTACTTCCCGGATGTATGGAATATGGTGTTTGATGAGCTTCCCGGAGTATTACTTCCTTGATTTCAGCAATATCCGAACGCAAATCCTCTTCTCGGAACCACAAAGATCCAGATTCTCCTCGGTGAAACTCGATGGTCTTCCCTCATCTATTCTCCTCATCTCTTCTACAATGAATGGATCGTCCAATTGACCCATCATTATCTCATTCTTCAAGTTAACATTCAGTTCATCGGCTACCCGCAACGCCGATAATCCTTCATGGGCTTCCTTCTCCCAAAGTTGTATTTGGGCTTGACTTATTTCCTTCCTCAACTCCGGTGATATTTCTTGTTCCATTCCTCCGGTACTCTTTCTACTCAGGGCATCTGCTACAACATTAGCCTTCCCTGGTGTGTAATTGATTGTCAGATCATAATCCTTGATCAATTCTAGCCATCTTTTCTGCCTCATTTTGAGTTCCTTCTGAGTGAAGAAATATTTGAGGCTTTTATGGTCTGTATAGAGCTCACACTTAGCTCCATAGAGAAAATGTCTCCATGTTTTAAGTGCAAAAACGACAGCTGCTAATTCCAAATCATGTGTTGGATAATTCACTTCATGAGGTCTGAGTTGCCTCGATCCATAAGATATCACTTTCCGATCTTGCATGAGTACGCAACCCAATCCATGCTTGGATGCGTCACAGTACACGGTGTAATCCTTGCCCACTTCCGGAACTGCTAACACCGGTGCCGTGGTGAGTTTCTCCTTCAGAGTTTGAAAACTCTTCTCACACTCCTCTGACCACACGAATGGTGTGTTCTTCCTTAGCAACTTTGTCATTGGTCCTGCTATCTTAGAGAATCCTTCAATGAATCTCCGATAGTATCCTGCCATTCCTAGGAATCCTCGGATTTCCTTGATAGTCTTGGGTGCTTCCCATTCTAGAACTGCTGCTACCTTGCTCGGGTTGATAGCGATTCCATCTTTACTAATGACATGACCAAGAAATTCCACTTGATCTAGCCAAAATTCACACTTACTGAGTTTGGCATAAAGTTGGTGTTCCCTTAGTTTTTGCAACACTACCCTCAAATGATCGGCATGTTCTGCCTTGTTCTTGGAATATATCAAGATATCATCGATGAATACGATGACAAACTTGTCTAGATATGGCATGAAAATCTTATTCATGAGATTCATGAATATTGCTGGGGCATTGGTCAATCCAAAAGGTACTACAAGGTATTCATGGTGTCCATACCTTGAGACAAAGGCAGTTTTCGGAACGTCCTCCTTCTTGATCTTTATCTGGTGATAACCGGATCTTAGATCAATCTTGGAAAAGACTCCCGCTCCTCTAACCTGATCAAATAGATCTTGTATCCTTGGAAGTGGATACTTGTTCTTGATTGTGACGTTGTTCAGATTCCTGTAGTCTCCGCACATCCTTCTTCCTCCATCTCTTTTATCCACGAAGATCACAGGTGATCCCCATGGTGAAACACTCTCCTGAATGAATCCCTTTTGTTCCAAGTCATCCAGTTGTTCCTTGAGTTCTTTCAGTTCCTTAGGCCCCATCTTATATGGTGCTTTGGCAATCGGAGCTGTTCCTGGAATTAGGTCGATAGTGAATTCTATCTCCCTATCTGGTGGCATACCAGGTAATTCCGCAGGAAACACATCCTGGAATTCATTTACTACAGGTATATCTTCTAACTTCACCTCCTTCATGCTATTCAGCCGTAGCTCAACTTCAATCTGTGTATGTTTGTCGCCCTGGTAGATCATTCTACTTCCATCGGGACTTTTCAAAGACACCGTCTTGTTTACACAGTCGATCAATGCTCCATTAGCTTCTAACCAGTTCATACCAAGAATGACATCAATGTCCTTCGTCGGTAAAATGAACAGGTCCGCGTCAAACGCGCACTTATTGATCATAATGACTTGTTTTTGTTTGGCATGGGTTACAACTATCGTTCCCCCCGCAGAAAGTATGGTTATGGGTGTATCTAACTTAGTGCAACTAATCCCATGTTTGATGATGAATTGTTGAGAAATGAATGATGTAGTTGCACCAGTATCAAAAAGTACTTTGCCAGGATGAGTGAGGATCTGGAGCGTACCTATCACCGCCTGGTCAGAGTTGACCACCTCCTCCAGACTGGTACAGTTCAGCTTGCCGAAGGGCTTCTTATTCTTCCAGTTCCCTCCGGTGTTTCCTCGATTTCCTCCTCCTCCAGATTGACCTCCTCCACTATTCTTCTTGGGGCAGTCCTTCAGCATGTGCCCCTCCTGGCGACAACCAAAGCATATAATCCTTGGTTTCTTGCAATCCCTGGCAAAATGCCCTGGAAGTCCACAACTCCTGCAAACACTTTGATTTGCAGTCTGGAATGCCTGATTCTTCCTACTACCGTAGTAGTTGCTGTTGTTGTTGTTGTTGTTGTTGTTGTTGTTGTTGTTGTATCTAGGCTTGAAACTCAAGCTGGTGTTAGGCTTGTTACTAACAAACCTCTTAGGCTCATACTTGGCCTTTTTCCTCTTCTCTTCTTGCAGTTGTTTGAAGTCATCTTCAAGAGTGATGGCTGCATCCACCAACTCTTGGAATTCCGTTGCTCTCATCATCCGCAGCTATACTTTGAACTGGGGACTTAACCCCCTCAGAAATCTCTTCTTCTTCTTGTCCTCGGTGTTGACTTCCTCAACAGCGTACCGGGACAGCTTTGAAAACTCCCTGACATAGGTCAGGATTGCCTTGTCCTTCTGCTCGAGACCCTCGAACTCTCGACGCTTCAGTTCCACAATACTTTCAGGGACATTAGATTCCCCGAACTTCCTTGCAAACTCCTCCCTGTGTAAATACCTTTCCTGCCGGATACACGGCTACAATGTTGTCCCACCATGATGCGGCAGGTCCACATAGCAGATGGGTAGCATATCGAACCTTCTCTTGATCATTGCATCCAACAGTGTTGAGCTTGCGCTCAGTATCCATCAGCCAATCTTCCGCGTCCATAGGCTCTGGCGCGTATGCGAAAGATATCGGCTTGGTGTTTTGGAAGTCTGCTAATGTGACTCCCTGGTTCTCAGGTCTCTCCACCCTATTCTGCTGCATCAGATCTTGAAGGAATTTGTTCTGCAGCTCTAGTGTTACACGCTGCCTCTCTTCCGCCAGTTGCATGTACTGGATAAAGTTTTGCTGCGTCATGGGTGGTGGTGGTGGTGGAAACTGATCTCTGGCTGCACCCTCAGCCTCTTCCTTCTCTTTTGCTTCGCGCTCCATGCGCTGTGCTTCAGTCTCGTTTCCTAACGTTGCCGACATAATCCCCCTAGTTCTGCAACACAAGATGATACTCATAGTTACTCCATGCGCAAGTTTTCTGAGCTCAACTTGGTGCACAGAATTAGTCACGCAATGGAAATCAAGGAGCAAATCCAAATCATACAAAACATATACCCTGTATATACATACATAAGTGGTCTTATTACAATACTCAAGTCGATGTGAGTATGCAAACTCACTTATTAAAGTATATGTACAAATTTATACAAATATTACAAACTATAATACACGTGGTACTTGTGTATTATAGCCTCGCCTCCCTTGGTGGACTCTAGTCGATCTTCACTCCCGATACATTCCAGGCTTCCATCCGGTCGAACGTGTCGTCCTCCTGATAGACCCTGGAACATAAGGTCTCCCCGTTGGCTTGTAATCCGAATCCGATGATGACCCTAAGGAGAAATCAGTGTTCACAAACTGATCGTTGAGTGCATCATAATCCACCCATCGGGTGTACTCTCCTGTAGGCCCACCATAAGGGTTACCAAAACCCATACCCGACTCAACCTGTGTCGGATATCCTCCATCCACTCCTTCATTACTAGGATAGCTTTGGTTCCGGGTTGTTGCATCATCGTTCATCTCTCCATCATAATACTCGGTAGTACTATGGGTTCCAGTATCATTACCCCAACGCCAACCCCTAGAATTCTCGATCGGAGTCTCGGAACGCTGGTTGTTTCCGGATTCCGCTCCGCTTCGTATCCCCATAGGAACTACCCTGTAGTTCCTGTGTAGCAGTGTAGGTTCATGCGCAAGTGGATCAAAACTGATGTAGTCACCAGCTGAATAAACCGGTGTGTGCACTACATTCTCCATAGGTTCTTTCCCCCTACTCTCCTCCTTGGGTTCGGTAAATTCCTCTAGCATCGTATCAATAGCTCCTATCGAGATGATGGTTCAAATTTAAAGAGTAATGATATGAAGTTTCGCTGTTATCCATATATTTTGCCGCAGCTATGGGTTTGCGTTTGGCGTATTTGTAGTGGTTGAGCATGGGATCTTCTTCCTCCTGATTATGAGGAATATGGGAGAACTCGGAATTCATAAGCTCTTTTGTCTTATGTTCCCGTATGTCGGTTATGGCTCTCATAACAGCTATATGGTAGGCTGTGTTGGTTGTCCTAGCTTCTCCAGCTGGCATGACTATGCTCATTCCCAAAGATTCGGGAAGTCGCAGTCCTACTCTGCACTTGGCCAATACCGGTCCATCAAAGAACATGTACTTCTTTACTGGAATCTGGGGATCGCACCCAAATTCCAATAACATGGCTCGTAGGATATCAGCAAGTCCTCCTTGGTATTCGTTCAGTGTGGAATCCATAACTTTCACGTTTCTTCCCGGTCGTGCACTTGCCATGTTGGCTGTAGAATTAGAAAGATTATAAGATTAGTAATAATGCATCATAATAGAGATAATAAAGAATTATCGCACTAAAAAATATGATTGTTGTATTCTCAATTGAATATACACCATATTTTTAGAGAATTCTTTACTAATCCTATTTGACTCCTAACGTTTAGTCCCATTTACTAGGTTCCATCCTAAGGTCAAAGCTTTTGCTCTGATACCAACTATGGTGACCCTGCATACCACTGCATGTTGTAGTATGCCAGTCGTTGATATAACATTCGCGAAGTACCATTCCGCAAATATCACATCCCTCAGAGTAGTACAACAGAACATAGCAAGGTCCATAACTCATTCACATATTATTACAATACACATACACAAGTCGTCTCGGAGCTCCTCTTGGGTCCTAAGAGGATATCTCCTGGGTTCGAGGTGAACCCAACTTAACTTACAATACCATTGTCTCATTAAACAAAACATTTATTTAATCGAGCAGCTATATGGTAAGAGTTTGTGCTGCTCGGCTACTACTACTCCTCAGATATCTCTAGGCTTGTTCTTCTCCGGAAGCCTCCCCGGATCCGTAGACGATGATGTAGTCTACGCCTTCAACTCCTCCTGAGAGGTCAGGTGCATCATAGCCGATAACCTCGGCTCCTTCATTGTTGTCGCAGTCCTCCTCCAGACGGTTCAGACAATCTAAGCATGGGATTTAAGAGTGGTATGAGTACGAGCGTACTCAACAAGTTCATTATAGAAAAGAGGTGTTTAATGCACTAGCTACGATATTAGACCAGAAAGTCTAATACCAATGCAAGTTTTAATAATCATTTCTTCAAGAGATTGCTTTTATTTCAAAGAGCTATGTCCGTCAGCCTTCACCGGTTTACTAGAACTTCATGGAGCTCCTTTCCGGCCGCGTTCGCAGTTCCTCAATCCCGGAACAGGGAGTGACAGGTCACAGTTTTTTTTACACTCTGCAGAGGTGTGTTGCTTTACCCATAAGAGATCTTAACCTTGGTGCCAACCGGGCAGCTTTCCCGTCCACACTTCCTTTGGTGTGAGGCCCGGTATAAGGTCTAGCCAATCATGTTCCTCCGCTACCTCGAACACCCACCCTTTTGTAAGATTGTCCTCCCCTATATCCATGATGAGACCGTTCCGGCATTCATATGCCTTCCCCTATCAACATGGATAGACCGTTCGGACACCTTACAATCCCTCATAGACCGCAATACCGTGGGGACTTAAGGCTTCCCCACCTACCGCTTGCACTTCGCACGACAAGTGTCTACGACCGTGCCGTGGGGACTTAAGGCTTCCCCAGCCTACCGCTTGCCGCCGACAGATACAAGTGTCTACGGTAAAGCGCATCCGTTGATGAACGAGAGGTGGAAACACTTTTGACTACTCCGTCCCACTCCGGATCTTATGGTTAACACGGGTATTACGGCACAAGAATCATCGGCGACATTTGTTGTTTAATCCTAGATGGATATAAGCCCGTGCAATGGAACCTCCACCATATCAACACAATCCATGGTTCCATTTCCCACCACATAGTCATATTCATAGTTATGAAAGTAGTGGTTTTGATTTTTGTGCAATAGTGATAACCATAATACTTTGCAAGTAATTTGATAAAAATACTCAAATGACATGAGCAAGTGATGAACTTGCCCGAACACCGCAAAGTTCTGCAGCTTGGAAGGTATGGACTGACCCTTGTCCTCTTGTTCTGAAAAATAGCATCATTGTCCGATAAGGGCAATGGTTAAAGAAGCAATTATGCATGATTCCATTTTTAGGGTTTGTTCCCCTTCCGATGTCTTTATTATTTCTGTAAGAGGTTAATACTAGGAATAATTTGGGGATACTTGATTTAAAGTAAAATACATCCTTGAAATGTTGTCAAGGTATTTTTGAAGTCCCTATTCATTAATGGACTTATTTTTATTATTGAAAATCTTATGTGTGATTTAAATGATTATTTAAATCCTCAAATGAAGACTTATTTTTGAATGTCTTCAAACACTCTCGTTTGTATTTTATTATGATAGAGAATTTTATGCTGATCTATTTTCATATTTTTACTTATTTTTTTAGAGCTTTGAATCATTTTCTATTCATTTTCAAAGTTTCTTGTGTATTTGAAATGTGAAAAGACACATTTACCCTCGGGCCCCACTGTCGGGTGGCCCAACGGGTTGAGTCTAACCCGAGCCGCCCCAACCGGCTCGGCCGGACCCGCACGCGCTCTTCCTCTCCCCTCTCGCGAAACCCTAACCTCTCCCGCGACGCGGTGGTCGCCCGCGCCGTCGCCGCTTTGTTCCGCCACCTCCGGCCATCGCCGCGGTGAGATGGGGCGCATCCGCACCGCCTTGTGACGGCGCACCAGATCTACGGCGTCGATCTGGTCCTCGCCGCCTCCGCTTCTCGTCCCCAACACGTCTGCTCGCAAGGCCGTGGAGTTCCGCGGCGATTCGTCGCCGCCGACGCTCCTGGCGGTGTGGCTTGGCCGTAGGCCTCGCCGTGCCTGCGCTGGAGCCTCCGCGCTTCGGCGACCGCCTGGCCTGGCCAAGGCTTGGCGTGGCCGTGCCTAGGCCGTGCCGCCGTACCGCCATGGCGACGCCGAGGTGCTGCTCCAGGTTGGTGCCCCTGTTCTCCTCCTTTCTCTCCTCCTCCTCTTCGTCTAGCTCTGTCTACTGGCCTGTTTCCCCCATGGAAATGCTGTGCCCTGCCCTATTGGCCATGGCCATTGCTTGTGCTGCTGCTCTACCTCTATGTGCTCTGCTGCTTGTGCTTGCTGTGATGCTGCTGCTGTGCCATGCGTGTGCTGATGCTGTTCTTCTCTGCAACTTGTTGTTCTACATGCTACTGACCCTATTAGCCCTGGCCATTGTTGCCCTGGCCATGCCAGTGCTTGCCATTCTTGCTAGATCCTTGCTCTGTGCTTTTGTTCATGTTACTATGCTTGTCAGACACTCAAATGTATTCATTTCTGTTGCCATGGCTTAATTACAATGTATAATTCTTGCAGTTTTGCAAGTGCCAGTGCTTCTGTGGCTAGTTCTTGTGCTCAAATTCATGAGCATGCTCATCTGAGCATTGCTGTTGGCTTAGCAGTGTGATCCAGTGATGAATTGATATGTGCTTTTCTTGTGTATTATGATCCTTTGGTTCATCAAGCCTTTGATGTGCTTCTGGATACAATTATAAAGCCTGATGCCCTTATCAGTGATGCAATTGTTCAGTTATTTAATTATCTGTTCATGTGTTAATTGCTTAGAATGAGTTATAGCATACAGTAGCATGCTCCAACAAGCTTCTGGTGTTCATATGATCACCAGTTGTTTGTAACAGCTGCCCTTTGGTGTCTGTGCCTCACTGTTGCTCACTTGTGTATCACACAGGCCTGGCCTGATGTGTGCTGTTGCTTGCTTAAGCATCAATTGATGCCTGTCATGATCCATTTGATCATTGGCAAGACCCTGGTGCATCAATTGCTTGTCTGTTTCATTTATCTGTTTATCCTTGCTTGATTAGATGGATAAATGATGTGAACTGAGATTCAGTGATGATCATCTCAATGGATTTGGTAGGGTTAGATGGATGCCAACACCTGGTTGTGTACCCTAGCCCTCCTTTTGAACCCTACTGGGTGATGATATCTGTGCATGGTTTCTTTGTTGGAATTGGTTAAGGGTTGAGGTGATCCTGGCAAGATACATGTGCTGCCCGGGATGGCTCCCCTATCTCTGTTGGCTTCTGTTGCTTACCAAATGTTGTCTGGTGATCCATTTATTGGATTGCCGTAACTCTTGATGTTGAAAACAAACAGACGCATTCTGTCTAAGTCCGATGGTTTTAGCTAGGTCAATAGGTGCTTTGTGATCCTGATTGGTCGCAAGGAATAAATCCATGCCGGATTTCTCTGGTTTTGACACCGTGTTGTCATAACCGGTGTTCCCCTGGTTTATTTTCCTGTTAGCCTAAGTTGTACTTGTGGCACCAATTGGTTTAGTAACCAAATGATGATACATCTAGGGTTTTCTACCCTTACGTGCTCTGTGATGCAATCATGCTTAAGTATGAGCAAGATATGATCTTGCTCGTGCTCTTGTGTGGTATACCTCACTCCAGCTCCTAGAATTAAGTGTTGTTGTAGAGGATTGCTTCTGTGATGCTTGGTTTGCTTGCCCTTCTCCTCCTTACAAGCTTGTGGTGCTTTACTCCATCTGGTACTTGCTCACAGCTGACAGTTCTTGGTGAAACTGTCCCTGGATGGTTTCTGATGGCTTGTGGTTTTTCTGTTCTAAGTGTTCTTGGTGTTCTTGATGAACTTACCGCTCTTTTGTCGATGGATGAACAACTGACTAGGGTTTGGCTCTGAAAAGGTTATATATGGTGCTCTCTTGCATCCCTGGTCGACAGCTCCTGCTTGTCACCTTAGTGACACACTGTGTGTGTGTGCAGCATGCACACAGCCCTGTGAGCAGGCTGTGTGTGTGTGCTGTCAAGTGCTGTGCACCTGAACCTGGAACTTGGCTTTGGCCTGGATCAGCTCGGCCACATTGAGCTTATCTGCTCATTTCACCTTTCCATTTGATTTCTAACTTGCCAAGTGGCTTTGCCACTTGGCATAACTTCTCTTTGTTGTGTTTTTGTGCAGGGATCATCCATGGCTCAAAATGGACTTGGAATTCATCAAGTTCAAGATCAAATGAAGATGATCTTGTAGAATTTAGTCTAGGATCATTAAATTGTAATTTTTCTTTATTTTTCATTCTTCTATTCTGCCCATTTATGTAATGTGTTGTAATTCATTTATTTCCATTATGAATAATGTAAAGACAATGTATCTTGTGTGTTATTCAATAAAGCTCAAGGTTTTCCCTAATGAGCTCCACTTTATTATAATTGTTCATCTTGTTTATTATTGATTATTTACTTAATGAATTTCCTTAATTGAATTATTTAAGGTAATTATTTAATGTTTGAATTTGAAATTCAAATTCAACCTTGGTTTGAATTCAACCATGTCATATCATTTAGAATTCAATCAAGTAAACTCTCCCCTCTTTTCTCAAAACCCTAAACTAGTGAAGTGAGATGCAAGTTTGTCGCACTCTCGAAACCCTAACCCTGTAAGGTGTCGAGAGAGAAACTTGTCCCCCTTCGATGCAGTTTTTGTTTAATAGCGCGAAATTTCCCCAGAATTTACTATGCAATGCACATCCCTTTCTAAAATCTACCCCTCGATCGTCTCTAAACCTGGGACATTACAGCGGCTCACCGGCGGCGCGGCGATCGTCGGCGAGGTGCTGCGGCGGCGTTGTGGACGACGGCGAGGCTCCAGGAACAAACGACAGCTCCGGGGGTGGCTCCTAGCGTCTCCTCCTTCCGCGGCGGCGTCACGGACTCCAGTGATGCAATTGGAGGGCGGCAGTGGCTAATGTGGAGCGGCGAGTGGACGAGGAGGGTCAGAGAGGAGAGGGGAAGCTTGTGGTGTGGTGGATTGAGGCGCGGGGGTGCTCCTTTTATAGCAGCGGAATGAGGCCGTGGTGCTGCGGCGAAGTCGTCCATGGCAACGTCGCTACAGGGGCACAGAGGGGCTGGCGCTGACGCAGGAGAGTTGGCGGGGTCAGTGCGGTGACGCAGCGCCTGATGGCGGGGAAAACCACGCAGTGACGAGTGCAGGAGAGCTTCGTCTCTGGCGCGGGTACCGGCGGATGGCGTCGACCATTTCGTCATCTACAGGGTTCCCGCGGGCAGGTGAGCGTGTCTATGGCGTAGCTGGTGGCGTGGCGGAGCTGGTGGCGAGCGGAGAGGGCACAGGGTGGCGTAGGTCAGTGGGGCGACGTCATGGCCTGGCGCACTCTGGTGCTTGTCCGTGCGCGCTCTGGCGTGCGCGTGTGATGTCTACGGGTGCTTCTATTCTTGTAGACAGTGTTGGACCTCCAAGAGCAGAGGTTTGTAGAACAGCAGCAAGTTTCCCTTAAGTGGATCACCCAAGGTTTATCGAACTCAGGGAGGAAGAGGTCAAAGATATCCCTCTCATGCAACCCTGCAACCACAAAGCAAGAAGTCTCTTGTGTCCCCAACACACCTAATAGGTGCACTAGTTCGGCGAAGAGATAGTGAAATACAAGTGGTATGAATGTATATGAGCAGTAGTACGGCGCCAGAAAAGTGCTTGCTGGCGTGCAGTTGATGGTAGTAATATTGCAGGAAGTAAAGATGCAGTAAAACAGTAAACAAGCAGCGATAGCAGTATTTAGGAACAAGGCCTAGGGATCATACTTTCACTAGTGGACACTCTCAACATTGATCACATAACAGAATAAATAGATAGATGCTAGACTCTACACCCTCTTGTTGGATGATGAACACCACTAACTGTGTAGGATTACACGAACCCTCAATGCCGGAGTTAACAAGCTCCACAATATTCAATGTTCATATTTAAATAACCTTAGAGTGCATAACAGATCAACATAACCAAACCAAGTACTAACATAGCATGCACACTGTCACCTTCACACTACGAAAGGAGGCATAGATCACATCAATACTATCATAGCAATAGTTAACTTCATAATCTACAAGAGATCACAATCATAGCCTACGCCAAGTACTACACGATGCACACACTGTCACCATTACACCGTGCAGGAGGAATAAACTACTTTAATAACATCACTAGAGTAGCACATAGATGAATAGTGATACAAAACACATTGCAATCATAAAGGGATATAAATAAACACTTCACTATGCCATTCATAACAGTGAATAAGTATTCTGTGAAATATAGCCTAAGAGACCCACACGGTGCACACACTGTCACCTTTACACACGTGGGACAAGGAGTCTCCGGAGATCACATAAGTAAAATCCACTTGACTAGCATAATGACATCTAGATTACAAGCATCATCATATGAATCTCAATCATGTAAGGCAGCTCATGAGATTATTGTATTGAAGCACATAGGAGAGAGATGAACCACATAGCTACCGGTACAGCCCCGAGCCTCGATGGAGAACTACTCCCTCCTCATGGGAGACAGCAGCGTTGATGAAGATGGCGGTGGTGTCGATGGAGAAGCCTTCCGGGGGCACTTCCCCGTCCCGGCGGCGTGCCGGAACAGAGACTCCTGTCCCCCAGATCTTGGCTTCGCGATGGCGGCGGCTCTGGAAGGTTTTCTCTCGTTTCGTCGAATGTGGTAGGGTTTTCGCGACGGAGACTTTAAGTAGGCGGAAGGGCAAGGTCGGTGGAGTCCTGGTGGGGCCACACACTAGGCCGGCGCGGCCAGGCCTTGGGCCGCGCCGCCCTACTGTGTCCCCACCTCGTGGCCCCACTTCGTTTCCCCTTCGGACTTCTGGAAGCTTCGTGGAAAAATAGGACCCTGGGCGTTGATTTCGTCCGATTCCGAGAATATTTCCTTACTAGGATTTCTGAAACCAAAAACAGCAGAAAACAAGAACTGACACTTCGGCATCTCGTCAATAGGTTAGTTCCGGAAAACGCATAATAATGACATAAAGTATGCATAAAACATGTAGATATCATCAATAATGTGGCATGGAACATAAGAAATTATCGATACGTCGGAGACGTATCAGCATCCCCAAGCTTAGTTCCTGCTCGTCCCGAGCAGGTAAACGATAACAAAGATAATTTCTGGAGTGACATGCCATCATAACCTTGATCATACTATTGTAAGCATATGTAATGAATGCAGCGATCAAAACAATGGTAATGACATGAGTAAACAAATGAATCATAAAGCAAAGACTTTTCATGAATAGTACTTTCAAGACAAGCATCAATAAGTCTTGCATAAGAGTTAACTCATAAAGCAATAATTCAAAGTAAAAGGTATTGAAGCAACATAAAGGAAGATTAAGTTTCAGCGGTTGCTTTCAACTTATAACATGTATATCTCATGGATAATTGTCAACATAGAGTAATATAACAAATGCAATATGCAAGTATGTAGAAATCAATGCACAGTTCACACAAGTGTTTGCTTCTTGAGATGGAGAGAAATAGGTGAACTGACTCAACATAAAAGTAAAAGAAAGGCCCTTCGCAGAGGGAAGCATTGATTGAGCTTTGGTTTTGAAAACATAAAGAGAGCATAAAAGTAAAATTTTGAGAGGTGTTTGTTGTTGTCAACGAATGGTAGTGGGCACTCTAACCCCCTTGCCAGACAAACCTTCAAAGAGCGGCTCCCATGAAGGACGTTATCTCTACCAGCAAGGTAGATCATCCCTCTTCTCTTTTGTTTACACATGTATTTTAGTTTTATTTATGGATGACACTCCTCCCAACCTTTTGCTTACACAAGCCATGGCTAACCGAATCCTCGGGTGCCTTCCAACATTCACATACCATGAAGGAGTGTCTATTTGCAAAATTAAGTTGCTTACTGATGAATCAGAGAAAAACATGTGAAGAGAATTTATTAATGAAGGTTGATTAATTGGGGGCTGGGAACCCCGCGCCAGCTCTTTTTGCAAAATTATTGGATAAGCGGATAAAGCCACTAGTCCATTGGTGAAAGTTGCCCAACAAGAATGAAAGATAAACACCACATACTTCCTCATGAGCTATAAAACATTGACACAAATCAGAGGTGATAAATTTTGAATTATTTAAAGGTAGCACTCAAGCAATTTACTTTGGAATGGCGGAGAAATACCATGTAGTAGGTAGGTATGGTGGACACAAATGGCATAGTGGTTGGCTCAAGGATTTTGGATGCATGAGAAGTATTCCCTCTCGATACAAGGTTTAGGCTAGCAAGGTTATTTGAAACAAACACAAGGATGAACCGGTGCAGCAAAACTCACATAAAAGACATATTGTAAACATTATAAGACTCTACACCGTCTTCCTTGTTGTTCAAAACTCAATACTAGAAATTATCTAGACTTTAGAGAGACCAAATATGCAAACCAAATTTTAGCAAGCTCTATGTATTTCTTCATTAATGGGTGCAAATTATATGATGCAAGAGCTTAAACATGAGCACAACAATTGCCAAGTATCAAATTATTCAAGACATTTTAGAATTACTACATGTAGCATTTCCCGATTCCAACCATATAACAATTTAACGAAGAAGTTTCAACCTTCGCCATGAACATTAAAAGCTAAGAACACATGTGTTCATATGAACCAGCGGAGCGTGTCTCTCTCCCACACAAGCATTTATTCAAACAAAAACAAAAACAAAAACAAACAGACGCTCCAAGTAAAGTATATAAGATGTGACCGAATAAAAATATAGTTTCAAGAGAAGAAACCTGATAAGTTGTCGATGAAGAAGGGGATGCCTTGGGCATCCCCAAGCTTAGACGCTTGAGTCTTCTTGAAATATGCAGGGATGAACCACGGGGGCATCCCCAAGCTTAGACTCTTCACTCTTCTTGATCATAGTATATCATCCTCCTCTCTTGACCCTTGAAAACTTCCTCCACACCAAACTTTAAGCAAACTCATTAGAGGGTTAGTGCACAATCAAAAATTCACATGTTCAGAGGTAACACAATCATTCTTAACACTTCTGGACATTGCACAAAACTTTTGAAAGTTAATGGAACAAAGAAACTCATTCAACTTAACAAAAGCGGCAATGCGAAATAAAAGGCAGAATCTGTCAAAAACAGAACAGTCCGTAAAGATGAACTGGAAGGGGCACTTAACTTGCTCAAACGGAAAAACTCAAAACTAATGAAAGTTGCGTACATATCTGAGGATCACGGACGTAAATTTGCAGATTTTTTTGATTTTTTTTACAGAGACTTCTGCGCGAATTCGTGACAGACAGCAATGCTGTTTCTGCGCAGCAATCCAAATCTAGCATCAACTTTACCATAGCAACTTTACTTGGCACAAAAACATGATAAGGAGAGGTTGCTACAGTAGTAAACAACTTCCAAGACTCAAGAAAACAAAAATTGCTGTAGCAAAATAAACACATGGGTTATCTCCCAAGAAGTGCTTTCTTTATAGCCATTAAGATGGGCTCAGCAGTTTTAATGATGCACTCGCAAGAAATAGTAGTTGAAGCAAAAGAGAGCATCAAAAAGCAAATTCAAAACAAATTTAAGTCTAACATGCTTCCTATGCATAGGAGTTTTGTAAATAAACAAATTCATGAAGAGCAAAGTAACAAGCATAGGAAGATAGAACAAGTGTAGCTTCAAAAAATTCAGCATGTAGAGAGGTGTTTTGGTAACATGAAAATTTTTACAACCATATTTTCCTCTCTCATAATAATTTTCAGAGGCATCATGAACGAACTCAACAATATAAGTATCACATAAAGCATTCTTATTCACATGCATAAAAGTATCATTACTCTCCACATAAGCATAATCAATTTTATTAGATGTAGTGGGAGCAAATTCAACAAAGTAGCTATCAGTATTATTCTCATCATCAAATATAGGAGGCATATTGTAATCATAATTAAACTTATCCTCCATAACAGGTGGTACTAAAAGACCAATATCATTATAATCATCATAAATAGGAGGCAAAGTATCATCAAAGTAAATTTTCTCCTCAATGCTTGGGGGACTAAAAATATCATGCTCATCAAAGCCAGCTTCCCCAAGCTTAGAATTTTCCATATCATTAGCAACAATGGTGTTCAAAGCGTTCATACTAATGTGTTCCATAGGTTTTTAAATTTTCGCATCAAACCATCCATGTCTTAAATCAGGAAATAGAACAAGAAGCTCATTGTTGTCCATTATGCCTAACTAGTGTAAACAAGAAACAAAAAGATGCAATTGCAGGATCTAAAGGAAATAGCTTCGAGCACACACACAACGGCAACAGAAAAGTACTTTACCTGGGACCGCAGTATGAGTGCCTTTTACCTTTCCTCCCCGGCAACGGCGCCAGAAAAGTGCTTGATGTCTACGGGTGCTTCTATTCTTGTAGACAGTGTTGGGCCTCCAAGAGCAGAGGTTTGTAGAACAGCAGCAAGTTTCCCTTAAGTGGATCACCCAAGGTTTATCGAACTCAGGGAGGAAGAGGTCAAAGATATCCCTCTCATGCAACCCTGCAACCACAAAGCAAGAAGTCTCTTGTGTCCCCAACACACCTAATAGGTGCACTAGTTCGGCGAAGAGATAGTGAAATACAAGTGGTATGAATGAATATGAGCAGTAGTACGGCGCCAGAAAAGTGCTTGTCGGCGTGCGGTTGATGGTAGTAATATTGCAGAAGTAAAGATGCAAAGAAACAAGAAACAAGCAGCGATAGCAGTATTTAGGAACAAGGCCTAGGGATCATACTTTCACTAGTGGACACTCTCAACATTGATCACATAACAGAATAAATAGATAGATGCTAGACTCTACACCCTCTTGTTGGATGATGAACACCACTAACTGTGTAGGATTACACGAACCCTCAATGCCGGAGTTAACAAGCTCCACAATATTCAATGTTCATATTTAAATAACCTTAGAGTGCATAACAGATCAACATAACCAAACCAAGTACTAACATAGCATGCACACTGTCACCTTCACACTACGAAAGGAGGCATAGATCACATCAATACTATCATAGCAATAGTTAACTTCATAATCTACAAGAGATCACAATCATAGCCTACGCCAAGTACTACATGATGCACACACTGTCACCATTACACCGTGCAGGAGGAATAAACTACTTTAATAACATCACTAGAGTAGCACATAGATGAATAGTGATACAAAACACATTGCAATCATAAAGGGATATAAATAAACACTTCACTATGCCATTCATAACAGTGAATAAGTATTCTGTGAAATATAGCCTAAGAGACCCACACGGTGCACACACTGTCACCTTTACACACGTGGGACAAGGAGTCTCCGGAGATCACATAAGTAAAATCCACTTGACTAGCATAATGACATCTAGATTACAAGCATCATCATATGAATCTCAATCATGTAAGGCAGCTCATGAGATTATTGTATTGAAGCACATAGGAGAGAGATGAACCACATAGCTACCGGTACATCCCCGAGCCTCGATGGAGAACTACTCCCTCCTCATGGGAGACAGCAGCGTTGATGAAGATGGCGGTGGTGTCGGTGGAGAAGCCTTCCGGGGGCACTTCCCCGTCCCGGCGGCGTGCCGGAACAGAGACTCCTGTCCCCCAGATCTTGGCTTCGGGATGGCGGCGGCTCTGGAAGGTTTTCTTTGGTTTCGTCGAACGTGGTAGGGTTTTCGCGACGGGGACTTTAAGTAGGCGGAAGGGCAAGGTCGGTGGAGTCCTGGTGGGGCCACACACTAGGCCGGCGCGGCCAGGGCTTGGGCCACGCCGCCCTACTGTGTCCCCACCTCGTGGCCCCACTTCGTTTCCCCTTCGGACTTCTGGAAGCTTCGTGGAAAAATAGGACCCTGGGCGTTGATTTCGTCCGATTCCGAGAATATTTCCTTACTAGGATTTCTGAAACAAAAAACAGCAGAAAACGGGAACTGGCACTTCGGCATCTCGTCAATAGGTTAGTTCCGGAAAACGCATAATAATGACATAAAGTATGCATAAAACATGTAGATATCATCAATAATGTGGCATGGAACATAAGAAATTATCGATACGTCGGAGACGTATCAGCGTTTGTCACTGGGCGCGCTCGTGCCGGCGCGTGGCGTGCTCCATTTAGTCGAGCAATGTGTCTAGCACGTCCAGGAGAGGAAGGGGAGTTTATTTGACATGGTGGTGCACGTTGGATTCGGCTAGAGAGAGAAGTGGCATGTGATGCCCATGTCATGCCACGGCATGGCATGGTTCTTGAATATTTTGCACAAACAAGAGTGTCTCTGGTACTGGCATGATGCAAGGAGTGTATGAGGGTACTCAAGGTGACATAGTCTTGATGGTTGAGTCAATGGTCCACTAGATTTTAGGATGTATAGGGTTGGCAGCAAGGTGCACACAAGGTGTTCGGTCAAATGGCCGCAAGAGAGAAATATTCAAAATTTGAAATGAATTTTGGTGGAGTTGATTCATATAATAATTGGCACATAATGGTGGTGGTGGTGTGCAAAGTTGAGTTGATTTGCAAAAATTCAAAATGGGTATGATCTTGTTTTTGTTTCAATGTTGCCACTTTGCTTGCTCATAATTTGAAATCTAGCAAGAATTTGCAGGGGTGGTTTTGAGCAAAGTTGTTCACCTTGATGTGGTCTTGGATGAGGTGCAAAGAGTTGAGGTTGTTTAGCTTAAAAATCTCTTAATAAAGAGGCTCAAAGTAGGTGTCATGTTAAAAGGGCAGATTTGACCATTATCTCATCTTCTCTGCCTCATATTCAGCTCCTTCTGAGTGAAAATGTACTTCAGGCTCTTGTGATCCGAATAGATCTCGCATTGATTACCCATGAGGTAATGACGCCAAACCTTCAATGCTAAAACTACGGCTGCAAGCTCTAAGTCATGGGTTGGATAATTCTGCTCATGTTGCTTCAGTTGCCTAGACAGATAAGATATCACTTTTCCTTCCTGCATCAACACACATCCAAGACCAATCTTGGATGCGTCCCAATAGACGTCAAATGGCTTGGTGATGTCCAGCATGATCAGGATTGGGGCTGTGGTTAATCTTGCCTTGAGCTTCTGGAAGCTCTCTTCACATTTGTCCATCCATTCAAACTTCTTATCCTTCTTCAACAGTTGGGTCAACGGTCTTGCTATGCTTGAAAATCCTTCAACAAATCGGTGGTAATATCCCGCTAATCCAAGAAATGCGCGGACCTCGGTCTGAGTGGTTGGGGCTTTCCATTCTGCAACGGTCTTGATCTTGGCGGGATCTACGACAATTCCTCCCGCAGACAAGATATGTCCCAGGAATCCTACTTCCTTTAACCAAAACTCACATTTGCTGAACTTGGCATACAACTTGTGCTGTCTAAGGGTTTCTAGCATAATCTCCAGATGTTGCTCATGTTCTTCTTCTGATTTGGAGTAGATTAGAATGTCATCGATGAAGACAACGACAAACTGTCCAAAAAGTTCATGAATATCTTATTCATGAGGTTCATGAAATATGCGGGGGCATTGGTTAATCCAAACAACATCACGTTGTACTCATACAACCCATATCTGGTGGTGAAGGCAGTCTTCGGAATATCCGTTGCACGGATCTTCAGCTGATGATAACCAGTCCTAAGATCAATCTTAGAGAACACGGTGGCACCGGTCAACTGGTCAAACAGGTCTTCTATCTTTGGCAAGGGGTATTTGTTCTTGATGGTGACATCGTTAAGATTACGGTAATCTGTACATAAAAGAGTGGCACCGTCCTTCTTATCCACAAAAAAAACTGGCGATCTCCAGGGTGATGCACTTGGTTGGATCAAACCTTTGGCTAGCATATCATCCAGTTGCTTCTTCAGTTCCACTAGCTCTGTCGGGTTCATACTATAGGCTCTCTGGGCTATAGGTCCTGTTCCAGGGATTAACTCAATGATAAACTCGATATCCCGATCTGGGGGCATACCGGGTAGATCATCAGGAAACACATCAGGGTATCTACAGACGACCCTGATCTGATCCAAAGTTGGCTTGGCTAAACTCTGGTTGCAGGTAAACTTTCTGGACAGCCTTTCAGATATGTGTTCTACTAACACTCCTGTGTTACTAGTCATGGTGATGGCCTTCTTGGCACAATCAATCAATCCATGGTGTTTGGACATCCAATCCATACCCAGTACTACTTCCAAACCTTTTGCTCCCAGAAAAATCAAATTTGCATAAAAATCTATTTCATGAATTTTGATAGGCACATCTTTGCAAAGTTTTCCAGCTTTTGTTGTTGATCCAGGTATTTGAACTATCATGACATGCTTCAAACTGATTGGTTGAATTTTACTAGTGCATGCAAAATCTTCAGTAACAAATGAATGCGATGCTCCAGAATCAAACAACACTCTGGCAGGTACTGAGTTAACAGAAAACATACCCAGTACAACATCTGGTGCTTCCTGTGCTTCTTCCGCACTCATGTGAAAGAGGCGGCCGTTGCGGTTGTTGGGGTTGTTGGGGGTGAACTTTCTGCCGGTGGAGACACGGCGTTGCTGCTGAGCTGGTGCAGCGGTGTTGGGGGTGGTCTTGGCTAGCTTCTTGGGGCACTCATTGGAGTAGTGTCCCACAGTTCCGCATTCATAACAAGTCACTGTTGATTTGTCCTTGGGTGTGACGGGGATGGCGTTGCTCCCAGTCCTTGGAGCAGTATTGGGGTTGTTGTTGCCGGGGGCTCACATCGGGGCGCGGTTGAAGTTGTTGTTGTGGTTGGCATGGGGGTTGTTGTTGTTGTGGCCTCCTGGCCTTGGGTGTCCTCCACTCCGGTTCTGAAAACTCGGACGTGACATCTGCATCTGGGGCTTGTTGTTTCTTGGGGCGAAACCTCCGCTTGAGCTGGGGCGATACCTCGGGGTGTTGCTGGGCCCACTTTGGTGCATCATGCGGCGTTTGTGGTTCTCGTTGGCTTGGTGGAGTTTTCCCTCCATCTGGATGGCAGAGTCCACTAGGGCTTCAAGGTCGGCAAAGGGGATGTTGACTAGCACAGTCTGCATCTCGTCGTGCAGTCCGTTCAGAAATCTCTCCTTTGTCTTCTCAGTCGTGTCGGTCTCATCCGGGGCGTACCTTGACAAGGTGAGAAACCTGTCGCGGTATTCTACCACGGACATTCTACCCTGCTTGAGTTCCCTGAACTCGTCCCTCATCTTCTTGATTAGACCCGGGGGCACGTGATACTTGCTGAACTTGAGCTTGAAATCTGCCCAAGTCATGATCTGTCCGGCATTCATGGCACGGGTGCTGGTCCACCAGGCTCTTGTAGGTCCTGCCAAATAGTGTGTGGCAAACAACACTTTCTCGTTGGCTTCAACTACAACTACTTCTAGATTGTTCTCCATGGTTTGGAGCCAATCATCAGCATCGAGTGGTTCTCCAGTCTTGCTGAACACAGGGGGATTGGTGTTTTGAAAGTTCTTAAGTTTTGATCCTGGGTGATCATGGTTCCTGTGACCTTGATTGTTGTTGGCTATCTGTTGCAGTGCTGCTATGTTGGCTTGCCTTTCAGCCCTTTCATCTTCTCTATCGGCCATCAAGGTCTGCAACAGTTGCATCATCGCATCTTGATTTGCGCTGCGAGTTGGAGGGGCCATCTGAACATGGAGATAGATCATGAGATAAGAGGGAATTTTCTATGGCTTATTTTGGGTAAGTTCAAAAAATTTAAAACTGGAATTCTTTTGATGTTGAACACAAACACTCATTCATTCATTCATTCAAACATCACATATTACAAGCTAACACTTGAATGGTTTTAAGAACCATTTTACTCGCGCTACGATACAAAGGACGGGATACAAACTCACACCTACACACGTGATCAAGTGCAACTACTCATCATCATCATCCACATCGATCGGGATGAAGTCATATTCTCCGGCCTCCAGGAACTCATAGTCCTCAACATCAGTGTACTCGTCTTCCTCAAAGTCATCGTCATCACTCATGAAGGCTTCTCCTCCCTGAATGTCTTCACCTTCCTCTTCCATCTCCTTCAGCTGGTCCTCTTGGGCCTTGACAGTGGCCTCCAAGGATACTATCATTGCACGGAGGCGCGCAATGGTAGCGTCCTTCTTGGCACGCTGCTGGCGGACTGACTTGTGGTCATTTGCAAGCATCTTGATAGCATCGGCATGCTGAGCCAGGTGGAGGTGAGTCTGGTTGGCGTAGACACGAGCATTGTCCAGCTCCTTCTGGGTCTCGTGCAGCATAAAGTCCAGATGCTCCACGTGGTACTTCAGCACCGGGTGTGATGACAGTGCCATGGGTCCTCCGGTGGAATCATGCCTTGCAAAGTGAGCAAAGCGAGTCCCCTGGAGCTCAGTCACGTGCTGTCCGCACAGACGGGCAAGTGCTTCCTGCAGAGCACGAGCGAGTCCGTCCAGCCAGTTGCTTTCCCTGATGGAAAAGAGGGTCCTCTCAGAAGTAGGAGGCTCCATCTTGCCCCTCAGATCAGCGGTGATAACCCACGGAAGTTCCCCTCCGGGCTAGTCGTTGACTTCAGTTCCGTAGAACTCCGGGTGCGGGCGATCGAGAAGGTCAGACAAAGCGTCCAAGTCCCTCTCGAAAACCAAGCTCCCACCATTGCCCAATTGGTAAAACTTGGTGCTGGCCTCCATCTGAAAGTGAATTGGATGAGTAAGTTAGAGAAGTGAACAAGTGTGGCAAAATTTTATGTAGATTTATAAAGAAGAGCATGACTTATCATTTGGAAAAGATCTCAAGGAAAAGAGAGTGAATAATTTTGTTAGACATATTCACTTCATTTGTTTTTGAAACTAAGTTTTTCGGAACGTCCATTCTAACTAGGGTCTCCTAAGGTCAAACAATGGCTCTGATACCAACTTGTCAACACCTGGGTTTTTAAGTCCAGATGCCTATTATGCCATACATCGCAATCCCAGGAAGATTGTTGTTGCGAGACATAACAGTTGATATCATACAGTCATCATTTATTACAAGCCATAGTCGTCTTACAAAAGTAGATCACATGATCCAATATTACACAAATAGTTGATCTCATGATCAACGAACACAATACATAGCGGAAGCATAGTAGTAGTGGACTATCAAATCCACAGGCCAACGCTTGACGTCGGAAGATACTCCTAGTTGTTGTAGACGTCCTGCTGGCCGACATCTTCATACTGCTGCTCCTCTTCATAGTCTGGCCATTTGAATAGACAGGGACACAGCCGTGAGTACTTTTAAAGTACTCGCAAACTAATACTAATGTAAGTACTTATCAATTTTAGTCAAGGGGTGCTAAGCTCTAATTTTATTTGCATAAAGCCAATTTTAGTTCATAAGCTTTTAGTAAAAGACTCTTCATTTGCTAACTAACTCAAGTGGGAACATTAGTGTCATTCCCACAACTCAGTTGTGATTCAAGTCAAGTCATCATTCAATTCATCATTCCTTTTTAAGAAAACATCTGACAACGGAACAGTATGGCCTTTCCAATCGTCTATAACCATGGACACGACTATTCGAATAGGTTTACACTCTGCAGAGGTTGTACTCTTGTGCCACAACTTTTGATTACATCCGTCAAGGATAACCCTGAATAGTCGTAACTCAGTACGCGGATCATCAACCATAACCTTTCACTTACATACCCTAGTATAGGCACCTCTCCCCATGAGCTTGGCCTCCCAGTGAAGACAAACCGTCAGCCTGGGAACTGCACAGGGCTTGGGCCGGACATTCACCTCATTTCACGTCATTTCACACCACTTCACTTTCAACGGAGGCAGCCTCGGCATAACCCCTATGACCCTTGTTTAGATGGAACCCATACTAAGATGCATAAACTTTCAGTTAAGCCCTACCCATAATCAGGTATTGTGGGGGTACTAAGTAATTGGAATGGTATCGCATCCAAACCCAACCATCAGTTTTTATCAAATTCGTCATATCATTTCAAGTCACATTCACCTTCAAAATCTTTCAAAGTCATTTCATTTCACATGTTCCCATCTAGAGTAGTCAATATTATTTATTTAGCACTAGCAACTAGTCATGAGGGGTGCCAACTAGCTTTGATTGCTCTAGGCTAAATTTGATGCTCTTGTGCTACTCTATACCTAGACCAAGTGAATCATGAATCAAAAAGTAACTTTGATAAACCAAAATCAAGAAAGCTTGTAAAGTAAAAAACTTGGGATAGGATCATTAAGCATGAAGTAATAGGTAAGTGTGCCTTGCTCTGGTAGAGCTTTGCACTTTGCAAGAATATTAGCTTGCCTTGGTTGGTGTACTGATCAAAGTGGTCTTCCTCTTCCTGGAAGTAGACCTCCTCCTCCTGATACTCCTCGGTACTAGCGTCTAAAAACAGATACGAGGTAACAATACCAAACAATGCTTAAGAGCTAGGCTAAGCACACAAATGGTTCACACAAGCTATTCTAGCATCACAACATGATTATTATGTTGGTTGACTTTATTTTCTTCTTAAGAAAAATAATTTCCTCTCACTACAAATATTGATTAGGGTTTCTATTTATTTCTTTGGAGAAATAATTTCCTCTCATTGAATCTTGTTAAGATTTAATCTCCTCAAATAATAATATATGATCCTATGTTGACCAAGGTCAACATTTCATAATCATCATTTGGGAAAATGATTTAAATGAGGTGCTACACCTCATGCAATTTAATACTAACATAGTAGTGATTTAATGTCAGCAAATAATTCAATATGAGATTATATAGACCATGTTCACTACCTCATGTTGGGTTACTTGAGACAAGATTTAAATCAGAGAATACCTCTCATATGATTTAATAAATATTTTTGGATAATTTAAATGGACTAGAAGTAGCCATAGAGCCATTATTTAATCTAGACCATGATCATACAAACAACTATGTGATATTTTTACATATCTAAGTAGAGTATGTGAAATGTGATTTATGAGGGTTGGAATCAACTCAAAATCACTTAGGGTTGATTTTTAATAAATGTGTGAAGTTTGAAAAGGCCATGCCTTGTTATTTTTACTACATTAATTCCACAATGAATCTAGTGTTGAGACCAGTGTAGTTGTTTAGATAATTTTCTAATATTTCCAAATATATAAAATTTATTAAATTTGGCTTGGTAGATTTATTTATTTAAATTTGAATATGGAACCAGTAAGCAATTTGAATTAAATGGAATGAATCAAATTTGAATTTCTGGGCCAGCGCGGGAAACGAACTGGGCCAAACAGAGAAAAACAGAATGGGCCGGCCCAGCAGTGTGTCTCGCACACGCGGGCCGTCTGACGCTGGGTCCCATGCGTCAGTGACACTTAAACGCCGAAACGGTATGGGCTGTTCTGGGACGCACGATCAGACGACGATCCAACGGCTCACAGCCATCGTCGTCGACGGCGAGAGGAGGGTACTGGCGCGGCGAGAGCAGGGGGTCGGCGGCTCACCGGCGGCGCGTCGATCGTCGGCGAGGTGCTGCGGCGGTGTTGTGGACGACGGTGAGCCTCCAGGAACAAACGGCAGCTCCGGGGGTGGCTCCTAGCGTCTCCTCCTTCCGTGGCGGCGTCACGGACTCCGGTGATACAATTGGAGGGCGGCGGTGGCTAATGTGGAGCGGCGAGTGGACGAGGAGGGTCAGAGAGGAGAGGGGAAGCTTGTGGTGTGGTGGATTGAGGCGCGGGGGCGCTCCTTTTATAGCGGCGGAGTGAGACCGTGGTGTTGCGGCGAAGTCGTCCATGGCGACGTCGCTACAGGGGCGCAGAGGGGCTGGCGCTGACGCAGGCGAGTTGGCGGGGTCAGTGCGGTGACGCAGCGCTTGATGGCGGGTAAAACCACGTAGTGACGAGGGCAGGAGAGCTTCGTCTCTGCGCGGGTACCGGCGGATGGCGTCGACCATTTCTTCGTCTACAGGGTTCCCGCGGGCAGGTGAGCGTGTCTATGGCGTAGCTGGTGGCGTGGCGGAGCTGGTGGCGAGCGGAGAGGGCACGGGGTGGCGTAGGTCAGCGGGGCGACGTCATGGCCTGGCGCACTCTGGTGCTTGTCCGTGCGCTCTTTGGCGTGCGCGTGCGTCACTGGACGCGCTCGTGCCGGCGCGTGGCGTGCTCCATTTCTTCGAGCAATGTGTCTAGCACGTCCAGGAGAGGAAGGGGAGTATATTTGACATGGTGGTGCACGTTGGATTCGGCCAGAGAGAGAAGTGACATGTGATGCCAAACAAGAGTGTCTCTGGTACTAGCATGATGCAAGGAGTGTATGAGGGTACTCAAGGTGACATAGGCTTGATGGTTGAGTCAGTGGTCCACTGGATTTTAGGATGTATAGGGTTGGCAGCAAGGTGCACACAAGGTGTTCGGTCAAATGGCCGCAAGAGAGAAATATTCAAAATTTGAAATGAATTTTCGTGGAGTTGATTCAGATAATAATTGGCACATAATGGTGGTGGTGGTGTGCAAAGTTGAGTTGATTTGCAAAAAATCAAAATGGGTATGATCTTGTTTTTTTTTCAATGTTGCCACTTTGCTTGCTCATAATTCGAAATCTAGCAAGAATTTGCAGGGGTGGTTTTGAGAAAAGTTATTCACCTTGATGTGGTCTTGGATGAGGTGCAAAGAGTTGAGGTTTTTTAGCTTAAAAATCTCTTAATAAAGAGGCTCAAAGTAGGTGTCATGTTAAAAAGGGCAGATTTGACCATTATCTCATGTGAGCTCCATTTGATTTAAAATTTGATTTGATTTGAGTTTCTTTGATTCAAAAAGTGTTATTAAGTGTTTAGTAACATTCTACAAACAACGGCACAAACCAAATTGTCCTAGATCAAAGTTTTGCAAAATGTCCATAACACATGTATGTGTTGAATTTTATTTTTTTCTTATTTCTTTTTCCTTCTCTTTTGTTGATCCTAAGATCATGTGCTAGGGTTTTTAGCTTCATTGATGAGCACAAACAATCATCATGGAAAACAACACAAGAATTGAGTATGAGCTCTATGCATATCATATTTGTCTTTATTTATTGAAATTTGGGATGTTACACATGTGCTAGAGTATGAGCTCTATGCATATCATATTTGAAGTGTTGATCCTAAGATCATGTGCTAGAGTTTTTGTTGGTTCACATTTTTGAGCAATTGAATCTCTTTGTCTTTATTTATTGAAATTTGGGATGTTACACTGTGCGCGTGTGCAAAGGAACCGAGGGAACGCGGTGAACCATAAGGTAGCGGTGCCCCCTCGAAAAGGTCGCCGGAGTGGCTCCGGCGAGCTCCGACTGCGGCGATGCAAGGCGGTGGACGACGCTAGCATGCTACGGTGGATGCTAAGAGCAGATAAAGGGCTCCAGAGAAGCACAAGCTCACAGTGATGCTTAGGGAAGGCTCGACGGTGGTGATGACGTGGTCCAAATTTTTGTGAGGTATCGGCGAAAGGGAGCGACGATTCTCCAGCGACTGAGAGCTTCCTGGCTCGATTCCTCTTGCACGGTGGGCTTGTCGAGGACTGCGATCACAATGGCGTCCACGGCGAGGCGTGGGGAGGCTTCGAACGGCGGCGATGAAGGTGACTGGGGCGAGCTAGGGTTTGAGAAATTAGGGGAAAAAGAAGAACGTGAGCGAGGGAGGGAGGCTTCGACCGTGTATTTATAGGGTCGAGGCGGTCGTCGACGGTCGCGCGGTCAATAATGGCGGCCGGGACGTGGAGTTCTCGTCGCGGTGGCGTTCTCCTGTGCGCCGGTGGTGGCGAAGACGAAGACGAGGCCTTCGTCTTCGATCTTATCCGTGAATCGGTACGTGGACTTATGTTGGGCAGGCTTGGTGGGCTTCTCCTGGGCTGGTACGGGCTGCTGCTCGGTTGTGCTAGTGGGTTTGGCAGCTGGGCTGCTGCAGCCAGGTAAGCCTGTTTCTTCCTTTTATTTTATCTGTTCTCTTTTTCTATTTTCTATTTTGTTTATTTAAATTCACATTTGACTTTCCATTTTTTTAACAAAATTTAAACTGTGTGCACCCTTTGGAACATACCAATGTATTATTATAGCCAATATAAGATACTAGGATATTTCATGTATATTTGCATTAATACCTTTGGTTATGAATATTATTGGAATTTGGAACTAGGCATTTTAATTAAGAGTCATGATTCCAATAACAACTTGGGATGGTTCAAATTATTTTTAAAGAGGCTCTTTTAAGTATTTATTGATAGTTAAGTTTCTATTTTTACTACTTTGTAATAAAAAAATTACAAAGCATAGCTTATTGTTTAGTTTCTTACTTAAGAAATTGATCCCATGACATTATTTTATGTGCTCATTTATCTGATAAGGAATTGGGGCTTGAGTCAAATCTATTCCAAGTTTACTACTGTTACTATATTTAATCTAGCTTGAAATACCTAGAGTGGACATTATTCTCATCATGGTTTGGTTTTGGTTTATGAGGATAAGTGGTTGATCACCACACAGGGGTTTTAGTTATAGGACTTAGCACTAGGTTCATCTTATGTTCCATAATTAAGCATAAGCTTTAACTAGTGAGAAATTCTAGGGTTCTAATTATATTCACCTAATGGCACATGGTTTGAATCTCAAATAGGACATAGGTTTTAATTTTGATCACCCTAGTGATGCACAAACTAATCATCTAGATATAAGGATAGGTCTCTCCCTTAAATTCAAGTGTTGCCTCATCTAAGTTGAGTGTAACACCATAGCTTAAGCTCTCTCTCATATAGGAGTAGTTATTCTAGGATTTATGGTGCACTCCTAATATTTCCTTAGGTATCTAGGCTAAGACTCCACTTGGCTATCTTGGTTGGATTAGTCTCCTCCTTACTTTATCAATTCATGGATATAGTATTATTCCATTTGATCCTAGATCATCTCACCACTCCAAGGTGAGATGGTTTATATCTTAATACTTTAGTTCAAAGGTTGTCCTTGATTCTTAAATAAGTAAAGCTAATGTTGGTATCTATGGTTTCTCTCATTTGGGAAAGGCTTTAATAACAACCTAAGGTTAGGCTCCATAGAGAATGATGTAATCATAAATATCTATGTTTATAAATGGGTTCTCTCTCTAGGGAATGTCTTGAATAATATCCTAGGGTTTTTCTGATAGATGATGGTTTGAGCATATGGATGTATCTCCAAGGTTTAGCTCAAAGTTTACATTGATTCTCTAAATAATATAGAACTCTCTCTCTCTCCTCTAGGTTTTGACATATCTTAATTTTGATTAGAGAGGAATATATACTTCTACAGTTGATCTCCTTGTCATGTTTCCAAGAATGAAGTAGAGTGAATACCATGAGGTTCATGGTAGGAACATGAATTAGTTTAAGATATGGAAAAGATAAGTGAAGAATGGTTTCTCCATTTTATTGTTACTTGATTTCCAATTGAATAGACATTCATATGTTATGACAAAGAATATCATATTATGATCTTTTATAAGATCAAGCAATTGATCCTTGATTAATAGGTTATTGTGTTGGTTTTGGTTTCATTTGATCTAACCCCTTAGATCAAATCATCTCTACCCAAAACAAGGTTTTATCAAAGGTCACATTGAGGTTTATAACGCTTGACTTGATGAGCTACTTCAATTCCACCAAGTCACGTGAAACTTCAGTTAGTGTGACTGTTTTACTTTAGGCGCAAAAATTCCCAGGATTTTCTATGCATGAATGCAATGCACACATCTGTTTTCTCTATTTTTGAACCCCAAATCCTGGGATATTACATGCCCCCCTCTCCCAGTCGTTGGATGGAGCAGATAGATTCAAATCTCCCGTAGTTAGCCAAAGTCTAATCTCTTGGCACATATGCAAACCCTATGGTGCAGCAAGCTATCCCCTGCAGCGTAGGCAGCTTTTACTGCTCTCCATGTATCATCAATTCTCACCTAAAGGGCCTGACTGGTTGCTCGCATGGAAAATTTCGTGTTTCCTCATTTGGCATGCTCGATGTCGTATGAGGAGAAACGGAGTTTTGGACTATGTTGCGCACTAAGTTTGGATCCCAACAATGGTAGTAGGTGTATGAGGGGAGAAGTAAAGGCCGACCTGATTGGCAGTACAAATTGTTTTCGGTCATGTGCTGTAATATCCCAGGTTTAGAGGCAATAAAATGAGAGAACTCCAAAGTGTGCATTGCATTCATGCATAGAAAATCCGGGGAATTTTCGCGCTTCAAATAAAACTTACCACAGTAACTGAAGTTTCACTTGACTTGCTGGAATTGAAGTAGATCATCAAGTCAAGCGCTATAAACTTCACTGTGATCTTTGCTAAAACCTTGTTTTGGGTAGAGTTGATTTGATCTATGGATTAGATCAAATGGAATTAGTTTTACAACAACACATTCTTTAAGAATCAAACCCTAACTTATTAAACACTTAACAGTTAGCAACTACTTTTGTGTGTAATTTAATTCACTTATAAATAAGTTAAACCACAGGGTCTAAAGTGCATAAAAGCCACACATTCTTATTTAAATCATAACTTATTAAGTATATGGAATATCATAAAACTAAATCCATTTACATTACGATTTATAGTTCAAACTATTTGAATCAAACTAACTATGAGCATTTTGGAACTCATATGATCATGCCTTGGTGAAATCAAACACCAACTATCCAAATTTGAGGAATAACCTTCAATTTTAACCTTTTCACCAATATTATAATATAAATCCAATCCAATATGATATAGTGACTCATCAACAATAATAAAACCATCCACAAGATACTTAGTAGCAAATGCCACTTGGCTATCCAAAAATAAATCATATGAGGGGATAAGGATCATGCCACATGGGATGAAAATATCTACATGACTTGCTTTCCAAGCTTTGTCACCTCATGCTCAAAGGATTGCTATGGATGAGGGCATGACACCCAAGCACCTTACTCATCAAACCAACACAAGAGTCACCACCTATGTGTCATGATACTAGAGCTTGCCCAAGCCTATAAATAGAGCCACACCCTTCATCCATTTGCTCATCAAGTACCATGATACATGGGAACAAACACATAGAGCCACTCCATATGAATTAGCTAGGATCAAGATGAAGAAGCTAGGAGGTGGAGGCATACCACAAGATGCAGGTTTATCATATTTCCTGAAGAACAAGCTACAGAATATTGCAAGGGAGCATGGCTATCAAATTGTTTTGATGTTCAAATTATTTTGAACCTGCAAAACCAAATAGAAATCAGATCTGAATTCAAATAGAAATATCAAACATAAAATAAAAACAGAAAATAGAAATTTGAAATAAGAAAGGAGGGAAACTTACCTGGCAGGCCGAGCAAAGACCGCAAGAGCCCATCACCACCACGTCCACCAAGCCCAAGACGTAGCCCAGCCCGACGGAAAACGGTCCGCGTACCGTTTCGCGATTAAAAAGAAGGTCGCCGTCGTCGTCTTCTTCTCCGAGCTCGACACCGCGGCAGCGCCAGTAGGCCACGAGCTCGTCGGCGATAAGGATGACCCTGGACGTCGCAGACCATCTCAGAGCCACGCCCAACTCTTCTCGCGTCCGAGCATATCCAGAAGCAAAAGATCTTCGCCCATAGGAACCCTCCAGGCACCGCCACCTCCCGACCGTCGTCGTCGTCGTGTCAAGGCCTCAGAGCTTCCCTCGGCCTATAAATAGGGAGGGAAGAACCTCCGTGATGTCCTTGTTCATCTCCGCCCCTTCATTCACTCTCGGGCCCTCTCTATCTCTCGATTCCATCTGCTCCAGTTCGCCGGTGTCGAGGAAGAACACGGCGGTACGGACCACCCCAGCCTCCGGCGCATGGTCCAGGAGGAGCGCCTGGACTCAAGGAGCACCCTGGAGGAGCAGAGCATCAAGGGGAGCAAGGAAGCGGCTCAATTTCGGCGTTCCCTTCTGCGGCACATCGCCGGGAAATCACCAATCGCCGTCGTCTCCGACCACCTCAAGCCTCGCCGAGGGTCTCGTCGTCTTCCTGGTGAGCACACGCATCTCCAGCATCTACTCTTGCTTCCTAGAACCCTCTGTAGCTCGAGATTCATCATTCACCGGAGTGCGCCGCCGCAGCACATGGATGCCGGTGATGCTCCGGTGAGCTATTCGAGTAGACGACCACACCATCGGGTTCAGTAGATCGAGAGGAGTCCATTAGTACTAGCCGCGCATCTCGGGGAGCCCAGAATCGGCGTCGCCGTCGCGTTCTGCCTCGCCGGCGTCAAGCCGCCGGTGATGTCGACGTGGCAGTGGGACCGTTGACCACTTTGACTCGGTCAACTGCCAACGAGGCAGCTGACCTGGACCAGACCCCACATGTCTGTCTCTCAGACTAGAAACGAATCGGTATCTTTAGTATTTTTGTTTAATTTCAAATTCCAGAAAATTGCAGAAACTTTGTAATATCATAGAAAATTCATTTCAACTCAGAAAAATATAAATAATATATCAAAATGCTCACAAAAATAAACTCTATTCAAATAAAATATAAAACAAAAATGTGTGTCAAAATAAAATTTCACTTATTTTTAACCTTATAAATTATGTCATTCAATTATTTAAAATACAATTTTAATTCAATAATTAGTGAAGTTATAAAAATTAAATTTTAATTATTCAGTAACCAAGTAAAATGTTAAGATTAATTTTATTTACCATATTTGCATTAACTTAATTATTAGTGGTAATTCATAAACCCTAATTGCAAATTACTATTTTCTATTTTATTTAAATAGTAATAACTCAAGAAAATATTATAAGCCAATATTATTTTGGTAAATCAAAACTTATTTACTCAAACATCTTTAGTTAACAAGTTAATTATTTTAAACCCTAATAACAATTATTAAACCCTGATTCTTAATTAAACTAAAATAGGAGTTACTCTAATTATTAATTCTTGTGGAAAATTAATATAATGTTAAACCATTACTAATTTTGATTCAAAGTAATTAGTTACCACCCCTATATTGTCAATCATCATTTTAGGAGTTGTACCATAACTTAGAAACCCTAGTTTCAATTTGAGTAAGACATTGATCCCATTATTTTATGTGTTCATCCTAAATAGTTGAAATCCTAAAACCCTAGGGGTTTAGCCCATGTGAACATAGCCACTTCAACTTTACATATAGAACCTTAATAAGAAACAATTGAATGCATGCTCATGATCCATTAGCATAAACCAAGTCACATGAGATTGTCATTTCATGTTCCTATTCTTAATTAAAAACCTATATGATTCACTAGTATCACCTAGATATAAACCCTAACCTGTTACCACTTGTTAGCACCATTGATCATCAATCCGATATACCATACCATTAGGATCAACCTCAACCATCATAATTTAGTAGCACCATAATAATAAACCCTAATACCAACATTGTGTAGCAAATTACATTACATGCTCCTAATCAACTAAACCCTACTTAGGAAATAATAAGCCACTTAGCTTAGAAACCATCAGAGACTATTTAGTAAAGCCATTGTAAAACCATAGTAAACCCTAATAGCTAATTTATAGAACCATCTTAAATAACCATCCTTTAATATGATGTATATGGGAAACCATGGTAATAACCCTATCAATACTTACTACATATAAACCCATTCAACTTAAAGGACCCAACTAGTTCCTATTAGTGAACTAAATGAATTCAATAGTAAACCCTAGAAAGCCATAGCTCCTATATATAATAGTTCATATTCTTATTTAACCTGTTCTTCAAAAGTTATTCTTTTGAAGTACAAATGTCAATCAAACCTTAGAAGCTTAATCCTTCTTTGAAATACTCATTATTTCTTAAACAATATGTTCTTCAAAAGTTATTCTTTTAAAGTATAATATAAGTAATCATCAACCATGTTCTGTAGAACTTAAAATTGACAACTGTTCTTTATATATTATTTCACCACTATTCTTTATGTGTATAATTGTTATGATGTCTTATATCACTTGATTATGATACTAATATAACCAAACCCTAATAAGAACCTTGTTTGAGAACAATTATAAAAGTGCAACCAACCCTAAAGAAATCTTTACAACTCATCCATCCTAAATCATCGAGGTTAGATTACGCTCGGGACGATTGCATCTCATACTATGCATTATAGCATCTTTGCCAGTTCTTTAAACATTGTCCTTACCGGACGATGATGGTATTTCAGCATTTGGAGTTATCACGTACCGAAGCTTTTGCCTGCATAATCTTGCAGTCAAGAAAGGCAAGTTCATCGCTTGCTCATGTCATTTGATTATTTTTATCAAACTATATGCAAAGTACTATACTTATCACTCATGCATTGAAAAGCAAATATTATTTTACAATTATGAATATGACTATGTGGTGGGCAATGGAACCATGGTATGTGTTGATATGGTGGAGGTTCCATTGCAATGGGTTATATCACCCTAGGATTAATTACCAATGCCGTCCAGTGATTCTAGCGCCGTACATATCGCGTTATCCATAAGATCTATAATGGCTCTGGGGAAGTCAGCTGTATCTTTTCCCTTCTGCACGCCAACGGATCAGAGAGCTGGTGGGGTGCTGGAGGCACTGCCGCAATAGGTTGGGAAATCCTTTTAAATCCCCATCCATTAGTGATGATAAGCTCAACGATCTATGAGGGATTGTCCGGAGTACACCATGAGTAAAGCCGTATTATCGGGGGAAGTCTACTGGAGGTGTACGGTTGGACAAAAGGGTGGGTTTGCAGGGTCGCGGAGAAGGCAGTGATTGGCTTGGATCTTATACTGGGCCTCACACCAAAGGAAGTGTGGACGGGGACATACTCTCGGCCGGCAACATGGTTAAGATCTCTTGTGGGGTAAAGTAACGCACCTCTGCAGAGGGTATCAAGAATTGTATTGTCACTCCCTGTTCGGGAAGGAATCGCGAACGCGGCAGGAAAGGAACTCCACGAAGTTCTAGTCAACCTGTGAAGACTGACGGGCATAGTTTTCAGAATAAAATAAACCTTTTGAAGAAATGATTACAAAAACTTGCATTGGCCTATGACTTTATGGTCTATGGCTGTAGCTAGTGCATGATACACATATTTCCTAATATGAACTTGCTGAGTACGCTCGTACTCATTCTATCTCGTTTGAACCCCCTTCTTAGAGCAATGCACCGAAGGAGAAACTACCGTGGAACTCGAAGACAAAGGAGTTAACTGCAACAAGATGAAGAAGCCAATCAACGAAGTCAATGGAGTCAACTTCTGCATCAGTTAGAGTGGAAACTTAGACTATTAATAGAAGGGAACATTTCCCTAATCCTAGCACCTAAGTAGCTAGAATTCTATAGCAAGCCAAGTAGCTCTTAAGCTAGAGTTAGCAATCAGATATACTACGAGTCGTTCTTCTGGAGCTTTATTTGAAGTTTTACCTCACTGTAAAGTAGGAGGTTGTGTTAATCTTATGTAAACAGTTCGTGTGTACTTCTATAGACATACCTTGGACTCGCATATGTTTCTGTTGTACCACTCTGAGGGATGTAATATGGGTGGAACGGTGTTTCACTTGTGTTATGTCAACGACTTGTGTACTACACCATGCAGTGGTACGCTGGGTCACCGCAGCTGGTATCAGAGCAAATGCTTTGACCCTAGGATTAAAAAACCCTTTAAAGGAGACCTATAGGTTTGGTAGTGTCTATAGGAAGTGATTTAGCTAAGTCAACTATGCTAAACCAATTATTCTTTTTGACTTGACATGGGTATTCACTTGAGAATAATCCTGACACACTTGAGTCAATCTTTCTTATCTATCTTTCTTTAGTAAAGTTAGTTAGTTATCTGACTTCATTCCAAATAATTAGAACACCATTGAAGCTTAAGATAATTGGTGGTAGTAGACCACAGTTGGTATACAATACATGGTAGTCCAAAGAGAGGATACAACCATAAGGAAAGATATCCTATTGGAAGAAGTATACCAATGCAAGTTATAGTTAAGTAAGAGTCATTAAAAATGTCAAATGACTGATGTTAAGTAAGGGAGATAAGTTATACAAGGTAGTATATGTCTATGATGAGTCAATCATACGAGGTAAGGAAGAGTGATAGGAGTTACATGAGTCTACTTTCAATAATAAACTAGGTACTCATATATGATTCACTTGAGAATCATGGTATGATGGAGTAGAACATCATAAGTACGATAACAAAAGGATGATAAGGAGTAGGATTTAGGGAATAGTTCGAAAGCTTAGGCCTTAAAATCCTAATAACTGTACCAAGAATGTTAGATCCATAGTCCTTAATTTGAAGAAGGCTTATTTAGAGCATATCACATAGAGAAATCCTAGAGTTATAGGTGGTATATTCTAAACAATCATGTGTTTAGAGTAGACATGTTAGAACTAATTGTATTATAGGAAGTAGTCCTCAATAGCACATATATTTGGTATACTGTTTTGTTAGTACTTCCAAAGAAAACTAGGTTAATTCCAACTATCCTAGGCCATTTTGTTTCAAGTTTGTCTCATTGCAAATGTGCAATTAAGATAAATGTTGTGACCACTAGTAGAAATTCACGTATTGTGCTAAGTATCACAACCTAAACCTATCTTATGTGGTGTTATATACTACACATCTGATCCTGATGTTTAGGGATGTCTTACCCAATTATTATATTCAGGCATATAATGATGTGTATTATAAGCACAAAGCTGGATTTTACTGGATTTTATTGGATTTTCATTGTTTGACTAGATCCATACATGAAGTTTGAATTTGATATGCAAATGCATGTTGCAATATCAAGCTCTTACTTGATGTTATAGGTCTAGAGGGTAAAGGTATTCGTGTGAGGAAGTGATGAATTCTGAAGTTTTTGAAGACAAAATGAAGGTTCACTTGAAGAAGGAAGTAAAAATTGTGGGAAGCAACCACAACAATTTGAAGGAAGGACCAATTAAAACTCATTTCTATCCTTAATCGAGGAGTATTTCAACATGGAAGTACCATGGAAGTGAGAAAAATAGTGAATATGGAGCAGTAGAAGTAGAGCTGTATTCATTCTAAGAAGAAGGGAATGCAAGTGAAGTCACTTACAATACTATTTTCATAGTGTCAACAAGTGGTTTTCTTGCAAAACAAACCCTAGAAGAAGGAAGATAGACAAGTGAAGTCGTAGCTGGTATAATAAGACCGCAGCTGATATAGGATAACCATGAAGAGAAAGAATGTGAAGTGAGGTATTTCTTATCTAAAACTATGTAAGTAGCCACAAATTGGTAGGTAGATATTGCCTAAAACCATAACATAGTCACAACTGGTATCCAATAAGCAACACCTGGTGCTAGATAGTCTGCAGCTGGTACCAGATAGCCCACAACCTGAACATTTCTTTACCCTAAAAGAAAGGGGGATTCCGCAGCTAGTATTTCACAGCCGGTATCTCGTAGTTGGTAAATATTTAGTCGGAGGATTCACATCGGATATCCACAACTGTGTGGATACACCGCAAAGAAGTCTTCGTGAGACTTTAGAAAGGTACAAAATATAAACCAAACTTAAACCAACTACCTAACCTTGGAGTTTAATGATGAGAAGAAAAGGAGTTTGAAGATCATTAGTAAACTCCAAGGGGGAGAGGAAAGCTGAAGGAGAAGTATTAAGATATTATTGGTAGTGTGATAGATGGAGAAAAAGGTCTGAACTGAGAGGAAGTCCGATCTTATTTTTATAAGGTTGTTGGGAAGTACCCATATAAAAGTACTCTCAGGAGGATGTCAGACCAGAAGCCGAGGTTCATATCTCGAGGAAGTAAGGGTTAGACCTTAACTTGAGTTGGTAATTGTAATTACTCGAAACCAAGAGAACTCAAGTAAGTCCAAGATAATGAAAATGGATGAAGAAGTTATCAGAGGACAATCAAAGCCTAAGAAAACAAAAGACTGAAGGTATTAATCATACCAAAACATAAGCCTATTAGAAAGATTCCTTTCATGGAACCTAAAGAAACCAAAGGGAAGATAACTAGTATAAACTAGAAGCCATGATTGGATGGACTAAATGAGTCTAATCCATTCGTAGGACTAAACAACCAGGACATGCCTATTGTAAATACCTTACTAAGTACCATTACTTTCGTTATGGTAGTAAGGGAAAACAATACCCTACCTTAAATAGATCTTTTAGAATTAAGGTTTGGACATCGCAGCTGGTACACCATAGTGCCATATTACACCGCAGCTGGATTACCACAGCTGGTAGAACCAAGATTTGAGTACCCAAATAGGAAGATGTCACCACAACCATTAGTAAAGTCCCTTAACACCATAAGATGTCCTAATCCAGGAATCTTTGGAAAGTAAGCCGATAAGCTTAGAGTGTTGGAAGAAATCATAGAATAGAAGGCAGTAACAGTGCCAGACATCAGAAGACTCCAGGAAGGATCTGGACAAGGGATATATTCCACTATATCTAGTGTGATCACCATGGAGTTGAAGGATGGTGATCTGTTCAAGACATTTCAACCTTCCGAAACATGAGAGCGTTCGAACTTCGGGACGAAGTTCAGTTTAAGGGGGAGAGGCTGTAATATCCCAGGTTTAGAGGCAATAAAATGAGAGAACTCCAAAATGTGCATTGCATTCATGCATAGAAAATCCGGGGAATTTTCGCGCTTCAAATAAAACTTACCACAGTAACTGAAGTTTCACTTGACTTGCTGGAATTGAAGTAGATCATCAAGTCAAGCGCTATAAACTTCACTGTGATCTTTGCTAAAACCTTGTTTTGGGTAGAGTTGATTTGATCTATGGATTAGATCAAATGGAATTAGTTTTACAACAACACATTCTTTAAGAATCAAACCCTAACTTATTAAACACTTAAAAGTTAGCAACTACTTTTGTGTGTAATTTAATTCACTTATAAATAAGTTAAACCACAGGGTCTAAAGTGCATAAAAGCCACACATTCTTATTTAAATCATAACTTATTAAGTATATGGAATATCATAAAACTAAATCCATTTACATTACGATTTATAGTTCAAACTATTTGAATCAAACTAACTATGAGCATTTTGGAACTCATATGATCATGCCTTGGTGAAATCAAACACCAACTATCCAAATTTGAGGAATAACCTTCAATTTTAACCTTTTCACCAATATTATAATATAAATCCAATCCAATATGATATAGTGACTCATCAACAATAATAAAACCATCCACAAGATACTTAGTAGCAAATGCCACTTGGCTATCCAAAAATAAATCATATGAGGGGATAAGGATCATGCCACATGGGATGAAAATATCTACATGACTTGCTTTCCAAGCTTTGTCACCTCATGCTCAAAGGATTGCTATGGATGAGGGCATGACACCCAAGCACCTTACTCATCAAACCAACACAAGAGTCACCACCTATGTGTCATGATACTAGAGCTTGCCCAAGCCTATAAATAGAGCCACACCCTTCATCCATTTGCTCATCAAGTACCATGATACATGGGAACAAACACATAGAGCCACTCCATATGAATTAGCTAGGATCAAGATGAAGAAGCTAGGAGGTGGAGGCATACCACAAGATGCAGGTTTATCATATTTCCTGAAGAACAAGCTACAGAATATTGCAAGGGAGCATGGCTATCAAATTGTTTTGATGTTCAAATTATTTTGAACCTGCAAAACCAAATAGAAATCAGATCTGAATTCAAATAGAAATATCAAACATAAAATAAAAACAAAAAATAGAAATTTGAAATAAGAAAGGAGGGAAACTTACCTGGCAGGCCGAGCAGCACCGCAGCAGCCCATCACCACCACGTCCACCAAGCCCAAGACGTAGCCCAGCCCGACGGAAAACGGTCCGCGTACCGTTTCGCGATTAAAAAGAAGGTCGCCGTCGTCGTCTTCTTCTCCGAGCTCGACACCGCGGCAGCGCCAGTAGGCCACGAGCTCGTCGGCGATAAGGATGACCCTGGATGTCGCAGACCATCTCAGAGCCACGCCCAACTCTTCTCGCGTCCGAGCATATCCAGAAGCAAAAGATCTTCGCCCATAGGAACCCTCCAGGCACCGCCACCTCCCGACCGTCGTCGTCGTCGTGTCAAGGCCTCAGAGCTTCCCTCGGCCTATAAATAGGGAGGGAAGAACCTCCGTGATGTCCTTGTTCATCTCCGCCCCTTCATTCACTCTCGGGCCCTCTCTATCTCTCGATTCCATCTGCTCCAGTTCGCCGGTGTCGAGGAAGAACACGGCGGTACGGACCACCCCAGCCTCCGGCGCATGGTCCAGGAGGAGCGCCTGGACTCAAGGAGCACCCTGGAGGAGCAGAGCATCAAGGGGAGCAAGGAAGCGGCTCAATTTCGGCGTTCCCTTCTGCGGCACATCGCCGGGAAATCACCAATCGCCGTCGTCTCCGACCACCTCAAGCCTCGCCGAGGGTCTCGTCGTCTTCCTGATGAGCACACGCATCTCCAGCATCTACTCTTGCTTCCTAGAACCCTCTGTAGCTCGAGATTCATCATTCACCGGAGTGCGCCGCCGCAGCACATGGATGCCGGTGATGCTCCGGTGAGCTATTCGAGTAGACGACCACACCATCGGGTTCAGTAGATCGAGAGGAGTCCATTAGTACTAGCCGCGCATCTCGGGGAGCCCAGAATCGGCGTCGCCGTCGCGTTCTGCCTCGCCGGCGTCAAGCCGCCGGTGATGTCGACGTGGCAGTGGGACCGTTGACCACTTTGACTCGGTCAACTGCCAACGAGGCAGCTGACCTGGACCAGACCCCACATGTCTGTCTCTCAGACTAGAAACGAATCGGTATCTTTAGTATTTTTGTTTAATTTCAAATTCCAGAAAATTGCAGAAACTTTGTAATATCATAGAAAATTCATTTCAACTCAGAAAAATATAAATAATATATCAAAATGCTCACAAAAATAAACTCTATTCAAATAAAATATAAAACAAAAATGTGTGTCAAAATAAAATTTCACTTATTTTTAACCTTATAAATTATGTCATTTCAATTATTTAAAATACAATTTTAATTCAATAATTAGTGAAGTTATAAAAATTAAATTTTAATTATTCAGTAACCAAGTAAAATGTTAAGATTAATTTTATTTACCATATTTGCATTAACTTAATTATTAGTGGTAATTCATAAACCCTAATTGCAAATTACTATTTTCTATTTTATTTAAATAGTAATAACTCAAGAAAATATTATAAGCCAATATTATTTTGGTAAATCAAAACTTATTTACTCAAACATCTTTAGTTAACAAGTTAATTATTTTAAACCCTAATAACAATTATTAAACCCTGATTCTTAATTAAACTAAAATAGGAGTTACTCTAATTATTAATTCTTGTGGAAAATTAATATAATGTTAAACCATTACTAATTTTGATTCAAAGTAATTAGTTACCACCCCTATATTGTCAATCATCATTTTAGGAGTTGTACGATAACTTAGAAACCCTAGTTTCAATTTGAGTAAGACATTGATCCCATTATTTTATGTGTTCATCCTAAATAGTTGAAATCCTAAAACCCTAGGGGTTTAGCCCATGTGAACATAGCCACTTCAACTTTACATATAGAACCTTAATAAGAAACAATTGAATGCATGCTCATGATCCATTAGCATAAACCAAGTCACATGAGATTGTCATTTCATGTTCCTATTCTTAATTAAAAACCTATATGATTCACTAGTATCACCTAGATATAAACCCTAACCTGTTACCACTTGTTAGCACCATTGATCATCAATCCGATATACCATACCATTAGGATCAACCTCAACCATCATAATTTAGTAGCACCATAATAATAAACCCTAATACCAACATTGTGTAGCAAATTACATTACATGCTCCTAATCAACTAAACCCTACTTAGGAAATAATAAGGCACTTAGCTTAGAAACCATCAGAGACTATTTAGTAAAGCCATTGTAAAACCATAGTAAACCCTAATAGCTAATTTATAGAACCATCTTAAATAACCATCCTTTAATATGATGTATATGGGAAACCATGGTAATAACCCTATCAATACTTACTACATATAAACCCATTCAACTTAAAGGACCCAACTAGTTCCTATTAGTGAACTAAATGAATTCAATAGTAAACCCTAGAAAGCCATAGCTCCTATATATAATAGTTCATATTCTTATTTAACCTGTTCTTCAAAAGTTATTCTTTTGAAGTACAAATGTCAATCAAACCTTAGAAGCTTAATCCTTCTTTGAAATACTCATTATTTCTTAAACAATATGTTCTTCAAAAGTTATTCTTTTAAAGTATAATATAAGTAATCATCAACCATGTTCTGTAGAACTTAAAATTGACAACTGTTCTTTATATATTATTTCACCACTATTCTTTATGTGTATAATTGTTATGATGTCTTATATCACTTGATTATGATACTAATATAACCAAACCCTAATAAGAACCTTGTTTGAGAACAATTATAAAAGTGCAACCAACCCTAAAGAAATCTTTACAACTCATCCATCCTAAATCATCGAGGTTAGATTACGCTCAGGACGATTGCATCTCATACTATGCATTATAGCATCTTTGCCAGTTCTTTAAACATTGTCCTTACCGGACGATGATGGTATTTCAGCATTTGGAGTTATCACATACCGAAGCTTTTGCCTGCATAATCTTGCAGTCAAGAAAGGCAAGTTCATCGCTTGCTCATGTCATTTGATTATTTTTATCAAACTATATGCAAAGTACTATACTTATCACTCATGCATTGAAAAGCAAATATTATTTTACAATTATGAATATGACTATGTGGTGGGCAATGGAACCATGGTATGTGTTGATATGGTGGAGGTTCCATTGCAATGGGTTATATCACCCTAGGATTAATTACCAATGCCGTCCAGTGATTCTAGCGCCGTACATATCGCGTTATCCATAAGATCTATAATGGCTCTGGGGAAGTCAGCTGTATCTTTTCCCTTCTGCACGCCAACGGATCGGAGAGCTGGTGGGGTGCTGGAGGCACTGCCGCAATAGGTTGGGAAATCCTTTTAAATCCCCATCCATTAGTGATGATAAGCTCAACGATCTATGAGGGATTGTCCGGAGTACACCATGAGTAAAGCCGTATTATCGGGGGAAGTCTACTGGAGGTGTACGGTTGGACAAAAGGGTGGGTTTGCAGGGTCGCGGAGAAGGCAGTGATTGGCTTGGATCTTATACTGGGCCTCACACCAAAGGAAGTGTGGACGGGGACATACTCTCGGCCGGCAACATGGTTAAGATCTCTTGTGGGGTAAAGTAACGCACCTCTGCAGAGGGTATCAAGAATTGTGACTGTCACTCCCTGTTCCGGGAAGGGAACTGCGAACGCGGCAGGAAAGGAACTCCACGAAGTTCTAGTCAACCTGTGAAGACTGACGGGCATAGTTTTCAGAATAAAATAAACCTTTTGAAGAAATGATTACAAAAACTTGCATTGGCCTATGACTTTATGGTCTATGGCTGTAGCTAGTGCATGATACACATATTTCCTAATATGAACTTGCTGAGTACGCTCGTACTCATTCTATCTCGTTTGAACCCCCTTCTTAGAGCAATGCACCGAAGGAGAAACTACCGTGGAACTCGAAGACAAAGGAGTTAACTGCAACAAGATGAAGAAGCCAATCAACGAAGTCAATGGAGTCAACTTCTGCATCAGTTAGAGTGGAAACTTAGACTATTAATAGAAGGGAACATTTCCCTAATCCTAGCACCTAAGTAGCTAGAATTCTATAGCAAGCCAAGTAGCTCTTAAGCTAGAGTTAGCAATCAGATATACTACGAGTCGTTCTTCTGGAGCTTTATTTGAAGTTTTACCTCACTGTAAAGTAGGAGGTTGTGTTAATCTTATGTAAACAGTTCGTGTGTACTTCTATAGACATACCTTGGACTCGCATATGTTTCTGTTGTACCACTCTGAGGGATGTAATATGGGTGGAACGGTGTTTCACTTGTGTTATGTCAACGACTTGTGTACTACACCATGCAGTGGTACGCTGGGTCACCGCATGTGCTCCCCCTCCCAAAATTATCTTTGGGTGGGGACATGAAAGAAACGAACATTTCTTTTTCTAGCATGCACGTCCCACGTCCTTGCCCCATCAGCATGGACACGTCGTCAACAAAGCCTTCCCAATCGTGAAACATGTCACGTTGCTCGTGCTCTGGAAATGCTGGCCGGGTCTCGACGTGCATGCAGATCGCGTTCCAAGCTACTCCTTGACGTCACATATCATCAACCTGAATATGGCGGTGTTTTAGCTGGTGGCATGTACGCAGACAATTGTGGATCAAGCGCCATAGGACCACCTTCATCTTCCCAGGGGCTTCGATAGACCAAAGAGCCTTCCAAATTATTCTCCTCTACCCCTCATTTAGAACCAGCACCATGACTAGCATTACCTTGATGAGTGAAGAACACAGCAATACGTGCCATATTATATGCAGAGGCAAATAGTATATTGACCAAACTTGTCATGTGGCTAGGACAGGAAGTCGGCACCCCAAGACCAACTAATTAATCGGGATTTCGAGGATAACCTCATCCAAGTCTTCATGTAAGAAAGCTCTAACCGTGTCTGCTTCCCAGCTCGTGACCTCGCCAGACATCAGAGAATGCACCTTGGTGCTTCTCGGGGTCGGTGACAAGGGCTTGAAGGAGCCAACTGGGTAGCCCGGAGTCCAAGGATCCTTCATGATACTAATGCCATCCCAATTGTTGACGCCCACCTGATTCCTCTTAACAACATATATATCATGGCCGAATAGGATGGGTCACCACGCGAACGAAGTCGATCAGGGTTTAGCCACAGACAGGAACTCCACATCAGGATAATAGCAACCCTAGAGAACCCTTGCACAAAGAGATGAAGGCTCATTAATGAGCCTCCAACACTTTGTACCCAATATTGCTTGGTTAAAGAAACCAAAGTTTCTAAACCCCAAACCGTCAATAGATTTCGGTGAAGACACCCACACCCAGGATTTAAAATGCATTTTCTTACTCCCATCATCAAACCCCCACCAATGATCTGCAACATTGGGCTGCATCGTATCACATGTTGAGATCGGGACACGGAAGCAGGTTATTACATGGTTCGGAATTGCTTGAGACACTGCTTTCAGCCACACCTCCTTGCCAGCTCGACACAAGGACGACTAGAAATACTAGTGACACACCTCCACACTCTTTCAACAAGAAACTTAAAAGAAGTTGTGGGTGCCCTAGCAATGTTTGTTAGCATCCCTAATCATGAAGCACCTCGTTCGAGACTTTCAACTTATTGTTCACCAATTGCTTGAAACTATCCTTTAATTTTTAACGAAAGAAAACCAATGTTTTTTTTTAGATTAACTTTCTAACGAAAAGCCCCACAATAAGTGTCAAAAACCCCTTTCCGTGTTTCAACAATATGACTATCACTTCGTGTAAAGAAGATATCATATGTGAAGAGTAAGTGTGATATAGAAGGACCTTTCCGTCCATTGCTAAACCTTGTAGCTCACTAAGACCCTCCTTCCTCTGCAGTAAACAAGATAAACCTTATGTGCACAGCAGAAAAAATACATGTTGATAGGATCTCTTTGCCGAATACCCCTCGAAGCTACCATTGGGGATGCGAGATCACCATTCACCTTAAATCGCGTACCTAGCTAAAGTAACATACCTCATCACCGAGGCCACCTAGCTAGCATCAAAGCCCATCCCACTCAATACGATCATACGCCTGCATCATGTCCACTCTGAGGGCAAACGAAGGATTATTGCTCCTAATTGTATGCAAACACTCATAAGCAACAAGAGCACTATCAGTAATAAGCTTCCCGGGAACAAAGGCACTCTAGTATTATGACACAATATTCGGTAGCAAGACTTTCAACCTGTTTGCAACAACCTTAGAAGAAATCTTGTACAACACTTTACATAGACTTATTGGTCGAAACTTAGACAAGTGTTTTGCATTAGTTACCATTCGAATAAGCACAATCACCAAGTAACAAAAACATGCCGGTATATCATTCCCTCCCAAGAAACTTCGAACAACATCACACACATTATTCGGGATGAGATCCCAATGCACATGATAGAACATAGTTGGGAAGCCGTCAGGGCCAGGGGCCTTAGTGGCCCCACCTAGAAGAGAACCGCTTTGATTTCCTAATTAGAATAAGGCCTGCACAAGTTGGCATTCATATGATCATCCACCTTGGTCGGAATCGCCTCAAGAACCGTGTCCATAGTCTCCACGGGTTCCGATCCAAAGAGATCCTCATAGAAGTGCTAAACCACCCCTTGATCCCGACCAGGTCAGAACAGACCGAGCCATCTTCCTTCACTAGCTCTGTGATACGATTTGTATGTCTCCGTGCAGTTTCTTTTGAATGGTAGAAAGCGGTATTTTTGATCACCCTCGCGAAGCCACTTCACATGAGATCGTTGACGCGCCATTATCCCCTCGCGCTTGAAAAGGTTGCAGAGCTTCCACTCCACAGATTTTTCCACAGCATCCCAACATCAAAAACTAGGCCATTCCGAAGTGTACGAAGAGCTCGCTCCAGGTGTTTAATCTCCCGCCGAAAAGAGCCAAATGACACTACCACAATCCTTGAGCAAGCCCGCCATCTGGTTGATGTTGGCCCATGCAACCTGCATAGCATTTGTCTTAGCCCAGTTCGTTACCCAGGCTGCTTCGACCACCCCAGCATAATCTTTGGCCTGACGCCACATAGTCTCGTACTTAAAACCTTCAGCACTGGCAGTGAAGACATGTGAGGCGAGCAAGGCAGCAGAGATATTCGAGGATAGCATAATGATACGAGGTTGTGGCGGATGATGTCTTCCATGATGCGTCCCTCAAACAAGGAGGAGAATCCCTTGTACGTTACCTCTCTGTGGACGTCTACTCCGGTGCTCATTCCTTGGAAAAATTATGGGCGCATCAAATACAAGGACGGTGGAGATCCTCCCATACCTCTTCGTAAGCGGGGGCACGATCGTAATTTCAACAAATCTGACATATATGTACAGACCTATACAGACCCGTATGGCCCATATTGTCTTGCACGAGCCAATTTTGTACGTATGGCATACTCGGTACTCGTAATGTCATGTGTGTACATGGAGCAATATGAACCGAAAAGGCACCACATATAAAAGGGTATATATACAGTATTTATACATACAAGTATACATGGGCTTGATATGGGTTTCAGTGGATCCAACATAAGAAAAAACCCAAATATAACCCCTCAATTTCAGTTAGGGGACACCGACGATGCACCACTCCTCCTCAGAGAGCGCGCCCGCAGCAAAGCGGCTGTCGCTGGCCCGGTCTGCATCCGTTCCAGCGCAGAGATCGGCTCCAGGGAAGATGCCGGTGAAGTTGGAGCAAGTCGGCGTGTGCCTTGACTTGGAGGCGGGAGTGAGAGTTGCGACGATGTCGAGGCCGAGCAGGGCGGCAATCCTGATGAAGCTCTACAGCGTTTTCGCAGGGTAGTTCAGCTTATCCTTCAGTGTTGCCGCCGTCTGTCTGAGGACTCCGGGAGCACGTTTGTGGTTCCAGAGGAACACAGTGATGGCATGGGCTGTTGTGGGTATACTTCATGGGTGTACCATCAACAATGCCTAGATCCGGCAAGCCCGGGTGGCCCGTAGACGGTGATGGTGGCGTATGGCCCATCAGGCGGCCCAGTTGCTGTAGATCAAGATGGATGAAGTCCAGCCCAGGAACAAGGAGCCGGATCCACCAATCAACTCTAGAAGTCGGATCCGGCCTGGCCCATCAGGGGTAGCCAGATCCGGTACAACGCATAAGGGAAGGTGGATCCTTGACGTGCACGGCAAGATAGTATACCGTAGTTAGGCGACTTGTATTCCTGCTAGGACTCTCCGTGTAAACCCTAGATCCTGACGCCTTTATAAGCCGGATCCCGGGAGCCCTAGAGGGACAACCACAACTCATTGTAACAACGCGAAAGAGCCCAGATAATTCCAGACAAGCAGCAATAGGCCCTGTCATCGAATAGGTGTTCTGAAACTGGGTTAATCGCGCACCACCGTCCCGAGGACTCTCCGCCCGATGGCCCCTACTTCTTCTTCCCTCCATGAGGATCCCTCCTCTGCAGTACCGTCGAATAGGCAACGACAGTTGGCGCCCACCGTAGGTCCAGCGGCGTCTGGAGGTCGGAACCAGGAGAGTTCCGCCATGGGAAGCTACGACAAATCCATCGTTGTGGGGCGTGTCCTTTATGCCGAGAACTTTCCGATCGTCCCTTAGGACGAGTGCTGGATTCCGGCTAAAACCGACCCCATCAAGCTATCCATCGTCCCAATCGGCGGCATTCACATCTTCATCAGTGAGACCATCGATTTCGACAGAAACGCTCTGGTAAGTCACGCTGACGCGACCGCTGCCGAGCAGGACATAGTCGCGAAGATCCGATCCGAGCAGGACACAGTCGCGAAGATCCGCCATGGAAGATTTTGCCTTAGATCTGGGGAAATTTCAAAACCCACCCAATCCACCCCTGAGCAGGAAATTACGGTGGAAGACAAATGCAGATCCGCCTGGGTCTCCCAGGTGTTAGAGAAGCAAAGGTGTCACTTCATGCACTTCCTCGCACATACCGCAGGAACCATCCCTCCTCAGGATGGATTCGGACCCATGCAGGTTGAGGCTACCGGAGATAGCGATGTTTCGGATCAGCAAGAGGTCGCCGGAGACAACAACGCTCTGGATCAGCAGGAGGAGGCCGGAGAAAAAGAAGAATCGATCCTGGGCAACCTAATCCCGACATCTGACGATGCTTCCTCCATGGACACTCAAGAGTATAGCCGTGCTATGAAGGAGTTGGAGGATGAGGAGCAAGCTGAAGCAGAATCCGCCCTGCCAAAGGAGGTCCTTGTGACCTTAACTGGGCTAGAGCTAGAAACTGAGGAAAAAGCAACTCCGAACGATGCCGGACTTCCAGGACCGTCCAATTCGAAGACCCTGCCCTCGCGGCCGCGCTATCGCGTGATGCCAGATCCCGGAGAAGGACGTGTCCTTGAACACGAAGATATGTCCATAGAAGAGCTCGCCAGACAGGCAGGTCGGGACGCTATTGTGAACTCATAAATCCTGACCAAGCCAATCACTCCGGAGGAAGCCGCAGACCCGAAAGCTCTAGAAGCCAAAAGGAAGGAACTGCTGGCCACCGTCGAAAAATTTGCCAACACTGCAGTAGCGATGCTGGAGGAAAGGCAAGATGCAGAGGAAGTGATGGAGAATTTCCTCAAAAGAGAGCACGAAGCCGTCGAATACTTGGAAGAGGCCAAAGCACTTCGGCGAAGGTGGGAAACCATCATAGAAGATGCCAGCAGGGAAGCCGATAGGATCCGCCGGGAGGGCATTCGTCCCCGCAAGATCAATTTCACGACCCCCACCAAGCAGCAGCCGCTCACAACTCCAAAGGATAATATGAAGAAGGCTGTGGAGCTTTTGGCCAAAAACGATGAGGAAATCGACATCAACCATCTCCGCACACTCGTAGCTTCAGCAATGAAGCAACAGAGCCAGACACTTCGCGCAGGTTGGAATCCAACCCGGAACTATGCGTATCCACCGCGCAGAAGGACGCCTCAGGAAGGGAACATCGTGATGATGAATCGCGCACCGGATCTATAGAGCGTAGAAGGAGAACCAGAGAACATCCAAATCCGATCCCCGTACCCTCGAAAACACCTCCGACGGACCCAAACAAGGGAAAGGATCTGATGTACACTAGCAGGGTCAAGTACCGAAACCCGTCACCTCCGCCCGGAACCCGCGTCCTCCTCCGCCACCTCGCCGCTGTAGTCCAGCCGGAAACACCAGACCCCATGGGCCTGGTGGAATTAATATCCGCGACAACGTGGTACCTTAGAGGAATCAGAACACGGAGCGCACACCGGAGCCTCGTCGGAGCCGGAACAAAGAACGCGAGCCTAAGCCCCGCAGAAGCCGGAACGAGGGAGGCGACTGCCATCATGACGAAGTGTCAACACCCGGATTTTTAAGTCCAGATGCCTATGATGCCATACCTCGCAATCCCAGGAATATTGTTTTTGCGAGACATAATAGATTGATATCATAGAACATCATCCATTACAAACCATAATCGTCTTACAACAAGGGATCACATGATCCAGTCTTACAATATAGTTGATCTAATGATCAAAAAAAACACACAGCGGAAGAAACGTAGTAGCGGTCCATCTATTCCACATGCAACTTTTGACGTCAGGAGGTAGTCCTAGTTATCATAGACGTCCTGCTGTCCATGTTCCTGGTACTGGTGCTCCTCTTCATAGTCTGGCCATTTGAATATCCAGGGACAAAGCCATGAGTACTTTTGAAGTACTCGCAAACTAATACTAATGTAAGCACTATCAACTATAGTAACGGGGTTCTAAGCTCTAGGTTCATTTGCATAAAGCTAGTTTTATTTCATAAGCACTTAGTAGTAAAAGACTCTTTATTTGCCTAACTAACTCAAGTGGGAACATTAGTGTCATTCCCACCACTCTGTTGTGATCAAGTCAAATTCACCTTTCAAGTTCAAGTCACAAGTCACCAGTCATATGTCACATTTTTGAAATTGTCTGATGACAGAACAGTATGGCCTTTCCAACCGTCCATAACCGTGGACACGACTATTCGAATAGATTTACACTCTGCAGAGATTGTACACTTGTGCCACAACTTTTGATTACATCCGGCAGGGATAGCCCTGAATAATCATACTCAGTATGCGGATCATCAACCATAACCTTTCACTTACATATCCTAGTATAGGCACCTCTCCCCATGAGTTTGGCCTCCCAGTGATAGCAAACTTGTCAACACCCGAATTTTTAAGTACAGTTGCCTATTATGCCATACATCGCAATCCCAGGAAGATTGTTTTTGCGAGACATAACAGTTGATATCATAGAGTCATCATTCATTACAAACCATAGTCATCTTACAACAATAGATCACATGATCCAAAATTACAATAATAGTTGATCTAATGATCAACGAACACAACACGTAGCGGAAGCGAAGTAGTAGTGGACTAGCTATTCCACAGACAACGCTTGACGTCAGAAGATGCTCCTAGTTATCGTAGACGTCCTGTTGTTCGTCGTCCTGATACTGTTGCTCCTCTTCATAGTCTGGCCATTTGAATAGCCAGGGACACAGCCATGAGTACTTTTAAAGTACTCGCAAACTAATACTAGTGGAAGTACTATCAATTTTAATAAGGGGGTGCTAAGCTCTAGGTTTATTTGCATAAAGCCAATTTTAGTTCATAAGCATTTAGTAAAAGACTCTTCATTGTCTAACTAGCTCAAGTGGGGATATTAGTGTCATTCCCACAACCCTGTTGTGATCAAGTCAAGTTCACCTTTCAATTCATCATTCCTTTTTAGAAAAACACTTGACAACGGAACAGTATGGCCATCCAACCGTCCATAACCATGGACACGACTATTCGAATAGGTTTACACTCTGCAGAGGTTGTACACTTGTGCCACAACTTTTGATTTCATCCGTCAGGGATAGCCCTGAATAATCATACTCAGTATGCGGATCATCAACCATAACCTTTCACTTACATACCCTAGTATAGGCACCTCCCCCATGAGTTTGGACTCCCAGTGAAGACAAACCGTCAACCTGGGAACTGCACGGGGCTTGGGTAGGACATTCACCTCATATTCACGTCATTTCACTTTTAACGGAGGCAGCCTCGGCATAACCCCTATGATGTTTGTTTAGAGGGAACCCATACTAAAATACATAAACTTCCCGTTAAGCCCTACCCATAATCAGGTATTGTGGGGGTACTTGTAAAATTGGAATGGTATCGCATCCGAACCCAATCAGCAGTTTTTATCAAATTCATCATGTCATTCAAGTCACATTCACCTTCAAAATCTTTCAATAGAATGACTCATCATTCCTAGGTTTTCAAAGTCATTTCATTCACATGTTCCCATCTAGAGTTGTCAATTTTAGTTTTAGCACTAGCAACTATTCATGAGGGGTGCTAACTAGCTTGTATTGCTCTAGGCTAGATTTGATGCTCTTGTACTACTCCATATCTAGACCAAAGTGAATCATGAATCAAAAATAAACTTGGATAAACCAAAGTCAAAAACTTGTAAAGTAAAAACTTGGGTTGGGATCATTAAAAACAAAGTAATATGTAATGGTGCCTTGCTCTTGTAGAGCTTCGCTTTAGTGTAGCTTGCAAGAGTATAGCTTTCCTTGGGTGGTACAGTGATCAAAGTTTTCTTCTTCTTCCTCGTAGAAGACCTCCTCCTCCTGGTAGTCTCCGGTACTAGCGTCTATAAACGAATACGAGGATACAATCACCAAACAATACTTAAGTAGACTAATTAGCCTTAATGGCTCACACAAGATGATCTAGCATCATCCCAATCATCACTCAACATCATACTAGGGTTTTCTTTATTTAGTTTTTAATAATTAAATTCTACTATTTGAGAATTACAAGATTTAATACCCACTAGGGTTGCCATTCATTTCCTTTGAAAGTAATTTCATCTCATTGAACATTACTAAGATTTAATTTCCTCAAATGATAAAGTATGAGATCATGTTGACCAAAGTCACCACTTCATATTTATCCATTTAGGAAAATGATTTAAATGAGATACTCCTCTCATACAATTTAAATACTACTTTGATTTAATATCCTCAAGTAATAACATATGAGATCATGAAGACTAATGTCATCACATCACATTGAATTATTTGATAAAGTGATTTAAATGAGATGCTACACCTCATAGATTTGAAATACTAAATTTGAAATAGTTTATATGGGCTAGAAATGACTACATAGCCATTATTTGAATCTAGCCCATGATCATATGAAACAACCATGTCATATTTTTGCATAAAAAATTATAGTTTTTGAAATGTGAATTATGAGAGGTGGAATCACCTCAAAATTCATTATGGTTGTTTTTTAATAATTTTTTGAATTTTGAAAAGGTACTGATTTTTTATTTTTCTTGCAGGTGATCTGTAATGAGCTAGGGATTGAGACCAGTGGGGTTTGTTAGTTCTTTTCATCTACTTTCACACGAAATTGGAATCATTTAATTTGGGTTTGTAGATTTGAAGTTATTCCATTTTGAACACAGCACCAGTATTGGATTCGAATTAAACGAATTAAACATAATTCAAATAGTTGGGCTTAGGCGGGAAACTAAACGGGCCAGAGAGAGAAAAGAAAACGGGCCAGCCCAACTGCGCATCTCGCACACGTGGGCTGCCTGACAGCGGGACCCGCCTGTCAGCGGCTAATCAAACCCGAAACGGTATGAGCTAACGTGGGCCGCATGATTAGATCGTGATCGAACGACGGTTGATCATCGTCGTCTCCGACGAGATCGAGCCTTACTGGCGGCGAGCCTAGGGGGTCGGAAGCTCACCGGAGGTCCGGCGGTCGTCGGCGTTGATGCAGGGCGATGTTGTCGAGGATGGCGAGGCTCCTTGTACCGGCAACGTCTCCTGGGGCGGCTCCTAGCTCCGGCGATCTTGCAGCAGAACTGGCAGCACTCCGGCGATCGATTGGGGCTCTGTGGATGAAATTGGGATGAGGGATTGCTTGAGGAGGATCAGGGAGAGGAGAGGAGTGAAGTGGTGTGAACAAATGGGAGTGGGGGAAGCCTCCTTTTATAGGGTTGAGGAGGTGTTGCGGGGCATGCTCGGGTTGTCCATGGCGCTGGCTCTCTGGGCTGCGAAGGGGCAAGGCAAGGACAGGGGATGGTGCTACGTCATCAGGCGGTCCTTGTGCGAGTCATGGCGCAGCAGGGGGTGGACAGGAGCGTGCGGGCGACGTCAAGGTCTCTGCAGTACCGCCGAGGAGGTCGTCGACGATGGTGTCGGCTACAGGGCATGGGAGAGAGATGGAGTGTGTCTGGGAGCTTCCTGGTGTCGTGGCGAGTGAGTGGGAGAAAGGAGAGGGCGAGGGGAGGTCAGCTGCATCCGGGCGAGGCCTTGTACTGGCGCATCCAGAGCATGTCCATGCGCGCTCTGGCGTGTTCTGGGCGTCGCGGGCACGTCCTGGTCAGGGAAATGGCGTGCTCTCCTTGGCCAGGGCTTGTACCAGCAGGGTCAGGTTGATGTAGGCAACCTATTTGACAAGGCGAGAGAGAGAGGGGAGGAGAGTGACATGGTGAGCATGGTGGTGGTGACCAAGGGAGGGCATGGCCATGGCATGGATCCTCTATGCATTTTTCTTGGTCTATGAGGGCAATGCAAGTTTAGGTGAGGTGAGACCAAGGTATGTGACATGGTTGGCAAGGATAGAGAGAGCTAGAGTATGCACAAAAGATCATGGCCAACATGAGTGACATATGCCATGACCTTGGCATGGCTTGTGTCATGGCGAGCATGGCTAGACAATGTGATGTCATTGGGAGTTGTTGGAGTACAAGGTGCACTATAGATGAGCACAAGAAAAAGGGGAGTGAGGTGGGGAATAGTGGGTAGAAAAGTGGTTGTACTTTTTATTCAACTATGTGATCACCATATGTGAGATGCAATGGTCTCATTTGACTTTGAATTTGGCCAAAATACTTTATGGCTGTGATCTAAATAATGTTTGGCATCAATTGGTGGTCTTGGTTTGAAATGTGGAGTTGGTTTGTGAAAATTCTAACATTTGGGGCAATCTAGAATCTGTTTCAAAGTTGCCACTTTGCATGCTTATATTAAGAGTTTGACTTTGAATCAGCAAGGTTGACTTTTACCAAGTTGTTCACTTTTATGAGTACAATAGATCTGGGCAAAAAGATTAGAAAGTTTAGTTTAAAAAATTAACCAAAGGGGCTCAAAATAGGTAACATGTTAAAAGTGGCAGATTTGACCATTAGCATATGTAACTTAGATTTTCATTTTTCCTTTGATTTGTGTTGCTTTTCTTTGACCCAAATTGTATTGTTTTGTGTTCAAATGGTATAGTGTTGTGTTTGAGCAAATCAAAGAAAGAAGGGAAAATCTACATATAGGCACCGCATGTCTAATGCTCCTGTGCGACGCGCGTCGCGATTAGGAAAAGCGCATCGCGCCCTAAAGGATCGGTCGCAACGTTTTCGCTGGTGTCATCCTCTCACGAGTGTTCTTCGCCACATAACCTTTGTCTGTGAAACCACCTTGATACGTCCAAAACGTATCTACTTTCCCGAACACTTTTGCTATTGTTTTGCCTCTAATTTGTGTATTTTGGATGCAACTAACACGGACTAACGCTGTTTTCAGCAGAACTATTCCGGTGTCTCGTTTTTGTGCAGAAATCCAACTTTCAGGAAAATCCTCGGAATTTATGCGAAAGGCCCTATTTTCCCAGAATACTGACGGAGCCAGAAGGGCAAGCCAGGTGGGGGCCCGAGGGCCCCACACACTAGGCCAGCGCGGCCCAGGAGGGGCCCGCGCGGCCCTAGTGTGTGGCGGCCTCGGCTGGCCCCCGACGCCCTCCTTCGGACTACTTATTGCCTTCGACCTAAAAACGCACGGGGAGAAGTCGAAGTCGCTAGAAACCCTCCAGAACGCCGCCACATCGCGAAACTCCGTCTCGGGAGCCAGAAGTCTCCGTTCTGGCACTCCGCCGGGACGGGGAATTGGAGGAGATCATCGCCATCATCACCACCGACGCCTCTCCATCGACCAGCCATGTTTCCCCCATCCATGTGTGAGTAATTCCCCCGCTGTAGGCTGAAGGGGATGGTAGGGATTGGATGAGATTGGTCATGTAATAGTATAAGATTATTAGGGCATAGTGCCTAGTGTCCGTAATTGGTACTTTGATGATATTGTTGCAACTTGTTATGCTTAATGCTTGTCACTAGGGCCCGAGTGCCATGATCTCAGATCTGAACATGTTATTACTTCATCATGATATTCATTGTTTATGGTCTTACCTGCAAGTTGTATACACATGTCGCTGTCCGGAACCAATGGCCCCGAAGTGACAGAAATCGGGACAACCGGAGGGGATGGTAGTGATGTGAGGATCACATGTGTTCACGGAGTGTTAATGCTTTGCTCTGGTACTCTATTAAAAGGAGTACCTTAATATCCAGTAGATTCCCTTGAGGCCCGGCTGCCACCGGCTGGTAGGACAAAAGATGTTGTGCAAGTTTCTCATTGCGAGCACGTACGACTATAATTGGAACACATGCCTATTGATTGCTTTGTACTTAGACACCGTTTTATTATTATCTGCAAATGCCCTGCTTGATTGTTACATGAGTTTCTCTCATCCATGCAACGCCCGTTATCCGTCCCCGTGCCTACAGTATCTTAATCCTGCTGTTTACTATAATCACTACTGCTGTCTTTGTTACTCTGCTGCTGTTATTTTACTACTGCTACTGCTATAAAACTATTACTATTGATAAACTCTTGCGAGCAAGTCTGTTTCCAGGTGCAGCTGAATTGACAACTCCGTTGTTAAGGCTTTCAAGTATTCTTTGTCTCCCCTTGTGTCGAATCAATAAATTGGGTTTTACTACCCACGAAGACTGCTGCGATCCCCTATATTTGTGGGTTATCAAGACTGTTTTCTGGCGCCGTCGCCGGGGAGCATAGCTTTATTTGAAAGTTCACTTGGATTGATATTGTTCGCTGCAAATTCTCCATCATGGGTAAACCTCGCGATCCTAAAGTCGCCATATTACCATCCACTACAAGAAAAGGTACAACTCTGAGTACCTCTGCTGCTCTTGATTCACCATCTGTGATTGATAAACTTGTTTCACCGCCACATGCTTCACATGCTGGTACTTCTGCTGAATCTGAAAATTCTTATAATATTAATGATGCTTCTGTTGTGCTTGATGATAGTGGTTCATTGGGATCTTTTCTAAATGCTACAATTGCTAGGTCTAGACAAATTGAAAATACTGAAACTCCTAATGCTACTACACCTGTTAATTCACCTGAACTTGATTATTCTAGTGATGATCCTGATGAAGATTATGTGGAGCTTAATGATGATTTTATTAATAGATGCAATGCTACTGCTGATGCAAGCAAAATTAAAAAGTTTCTCACACAATATACTGTTAGACATAAGTTATCTCCTGATCCTAAATTTGCCACATCTCCTATATGCATTAAGGATAAAGATTATGATTTTTCTCTTGATCTATCTCATATAGCTATTGTAGAGAAAGCACCCTTTTGTGGTACTGAAAAAGAAAGTGCTGTAGAACACATGATTGAACTTTCTTCTATGAGTAGTTTGTTTTCTGATGATGTCAAGATGCGTACTTATTTTGTCGCTAAAATTTTTCCTTTCTCATTAAAGGATGATGCTAAAACTTGGTATAATAATTTGCCTCCTGGTTCTATTAAAAGTCCAACTGATTTGCGTGATGTTTTCTTTCGAAAATACTTTCCTGCTAGTGCTCAACATGTTGCTTTACAGAAAATTTATAGATTTGACCAGGGAGATGAAGAGAAATTGCATGAGGCTTGGGCAAGATTTTGTTCTCTTATCAGAGCTCGACCTGGACATGATTTAGAAAAGAATGATCTACTTGATATATTTTATAGTGGACTAACCATTGAGTCTAGGCCATATTTGGATAGTTGTGCTGGTTGTGTTTTCAGGAAAAGAACTCTAGACGAAGCTGAAGAATTATTGGCTAAAATAGGCCGAAATCATGATGATTGGACTACACCTGAACCAATTCTAACGCCAATATTGAAGAAGAGGGGTTTAATTAAATTGAATGATGAAGATATGAGGGAAGCCAAGAAGTCTCTCAAGGAGAAAGGTATTAAATCTGAAGATGTGAAGAATCTACCTCCCATAGAAGATATATGTGAGATAATTCCCCCTTCATCCATGATTGAGGTAAACTCCCTTCAGCGCTTTACTAGGGAAGATATTCCGTATTCAAAACCTCCTGCGCAATGCTTAGATGAGTTTGATAATTATATTGTTTAGCAAAGTAATTTCAATATGAGAGTAGAGAATCATTTAATGGAAAATTCTCAAGCTATTAGTGAATTGCATGGTATTGTGGAGAGAACCTCCAATGATGTTAAGATGCTTGTTAAACATTTTCAAATGGTTCAAACTCAAATTGATCAACTTACTAAAGTGCAAAATGACTTATTAAAAAATAATTCTAAAGAGAAACATGCTTATGAAGTAACAACTAGAGGCGGTGTTTCTACCCAGGATCCTCTATATCCTGAAGGGCATCCCAAAAGAGTTGAACAAGATTCTCAACGAACTGAAACTAGTGCTCCATCTAAGAAAAAGAAAAAGAAACATAAAACTGCTGTAGAATCCTCTGATCCTGTTAATGATCCTAATACTATTTCTATTTCTGATGCTGAAACTGAAAGTGGTAATGAACATGATAAAGATAATGATAAGAATGATGCTTCTGATAAAGAAGAGGTTGAAGAAGAACCTGAAAAGCATGCTAAAATTAAGAAGTATACTAAAGAAGATTTTATTGCTAAGAAACATGGTAATGAAAGGGAACCTTGGGTTCAAAAGCAAATGCCTTTTCCTGCTAAGAAACTAAAATCAAAGGAAGAAGAACACTATAACAAATTCTATGATTGGATGAAACCTTTATTCCTGCAAATACCTTTGACTGATGCTATTAAATTGCCTCCTTATTCAAAGTATATGAAAGATATTGTTACTAACAAAAGGAAAATCCCCAATGAGGAAATTTCCACTATGCTTGCTAATTACTCTTTCAATGGCAAAGTTCCAAAGAAGTTGGGCGACCCAGGTATACCGACTATTCCTTGTTCTATTAAGAATAATTATGTTAGAACTGCTCTATGTGATTTGGGAGCCGGTGTTAGTGTTATGCCTTTTTCTCTTTATAAGAGACTTTACTTAGATAAGTTGATACCTACTGATATATCTTTGCAAATGGCTGATAAATCTACTGCTATTCCTGTTGGTATATGTGAGGATGTTCCTGTTCAAGTTACTAATAACTGCTTGATATTAACTGATTTTGTTGTGTTGGAAATGCCTGAAGATGATAATATGTCTATTATTCTTGGGAGACCTTTTCTTAACACCGCAGGGGCTGTTATTGATTGCAATAAAGGAAAGGTTACTTTCAATGTTGATGATAGGGAGCACACCGTCTATTTCCCCAAGAGGATTGATAAAGTATGTGGAGTTAATACTATTTCTAATGTGAGAACTATCAAAGTGGGAACCATTGATTGTCCTATATATGAGCCTAAAGAAGAATATCAAACTCTTGTGATTGGATCCATATCAATACAATTCAAGGTAACATGATTGATTTGAGGTTTATTTCTTCTTATGCTATGTAAAATTTATTTGGTGGCAAGACTTGATCAACCTTGTTAACAAATACTTTTTATATGCATAGAGGAGGTAAACAACATCTCTTTCTTCCTCCACTTGTTCTACTTGCTGTAGCACTTTTGTTTTGTAAAGTTCCTTAGTTAGTTAGAGATTTCAAAAAATTTCCTGGCCAGTAATAATAAACTTAATACCCAGAAATGTGCATTTTTCAAAGTTTTCAAAAATCCACAAAAATTATACCGTTGGTCCTATTTTTCGACGAGGCACCTGGGAGCACCTGGGGATGACCAGTGGGGCACCCCAGGGTGGCACCCCACAGGCCGGCGCGACCTGCAAGGGGGGCGCGCCACCCTGGTGTGTGGGTCCCCCTTTGCCCCACTTCATCATCTCTTCCTCCCATTCTTTTCTCTCTCCCGAAAAAACTCGCACCAGGTTCCTCTCACTCGCGTTTTTGCTCAAGAGCTCCAGATTTCTCGATCTCTTTGCTCAGCCCAGATTTCTGTCTGAAATTTGGCATATTTGCTCTTCGGTATGTGACTCCTCCAACCATCCAAGTAGAATTTTGTTTGGTTGAGTATATCTTGAATATTTTGCTGCTGTAGGTAACATGTTTAGTGAGCTTGCATGCTTGTTCTAAGTGGTAGAAACTAGTTTTGATGCATGATTAGTACTCTAGCAAGTTCCTATGGTAGTTTCCCTCAATTATATGTCACCAAATCAGATTTTATATTGTTTGTTGAAAAATTTCAGAAAATGGAAGGGAGTAGGCACCAACTCAACCAACAAGAATTGGAGGTACAACAGGTTATGAGAGTTCACCGCAAAGAAGGAGTATATCCCTCTTACTACCCGTGCGAAGATTTTATGAGAAGTGCAGGGATCTTGCAAGATGTTCAAAGTCTAATCTCTCTTGCAGGGTTGGATGATTTTGTTGATGGTGAACCATGCCAATATGCAAAACTGACTATGTCAGTAGTGCATGTAACAGAACCACTTTGTTAATCAAATAAATGTCGTTAGTTGCTCATAAGCATGCATGCATTTGCATTTATAATTTGAGAAATCTTGCACTCAAATGCTTTGAAACATTGTTCCAAATGTTGCATTTTGCTCTAACAAAATTTTTGTGCAAAAATCCCCTCCAAATTTGGGTCAAAATACCCTAAAATCATCAAAATTTGGCCCTGTTTTTCTTTTTCCAGAGAAATCCCAAAAATCCAGGGGGGTTTTTAGAAAACCCCCTTTCTTCTCCACGCAGGCAGGCAGGCTCCTGCCTGTCGACGCCGTGGCCGTCGATGGCGCCGGCGGCCTGGATGGTCCCCGCCGCCCCCTGGCCGCCTTAAAGCCTCTCCGCGGCGCCGGAGAGCAAACCCTAGCACGCCCCTTTCTTCCTCCCCCTCCATCTCTGGCCACGGGCCAAACCCTAGCCGGCCAGAGCTCGCCGTCGCCGCCGTTGCCGGCCGCCCCAAGCTTGGCCGCCACCGCTGTTCGCTCCGCCTCGACGCCCTCGACCTCCTCCACCAAACGGCGCCCGCGGAGGAGCTCCCAATCGCGCCAATCGGGCGACGCCCGAGCCGCCGGCCTCCGTCGCTCGCCGGCGATTCCGGCCATCTCCGGCCAAGCCGCCAAGCCCGCCGTGCTCACGGTGAGCTCCTGGTCCTCCCGGTGCCCGCCGCTCGACCCATCTCGCCGCGTAGCGCGCCGGCGACGTGCGCCTGCCCCGGCCTCCGCGCGAGCTCGTCGGAGCTGCTCCTCCGGCGACCATTGGAGGGCGGCGCCGCCCTCTTTTGGTTCGCGGAGCCCCTGCGCGTCCAACGCGCGTGCTTCCGCGGCCCCTGGCGCCCTGCCTCGCCGAGCCAGTGCTCGACCTGGGAGCCCAGGCCATGGCTGACGCCATGCTGGCGTCATAATGACGTCAGCGGCCTTTTTCTATTTTCTGTTTTTACTATTTACCATTTTCAGAAAATGGTTAAATCTTATTTATTTAATAACTAATTCATATTAATTCAGAAAAAGACGTATAATATACCAAAATGTTCAGAAAAACATTCTCTACAAGTTTAGGAGTAATTCATACATCATTACAACCTTTGAACTTGTAAATGTAGTGAAACCCTAAAAGAACCCCTCTCATATGGCGGTGTCCGATGCCGGAACCCCATTAAATTGACGATGCACCTAGGGTTACTCAATTCTATTAACATGACATATCATTCATCTTGTATGCGCATTGCATTATGCCATGTCGTGATTGTTTATTTCCCCTTTCCGGTGTTTGGTTCTTCGCGAATAGGATCTGAGCCGGAGTCCGACGTCAACGCCACCGAAGAACAGTACTCGTCCGCTGAGGGACAAGGCAAGCCCTAACCTGGTTCATCTATGTTTTCGAAATGTTTTATCTGTGGTTCCTACATATCGCATACGATTCAACTGTCTTTTATCGGTAGATAGAGTTACCCTATCTGTTGCATGTCCGACCTTTGTAGCCTCGATACCCTGATCCACTGCTCCTAGCATAACTAGGTTTGGCATGTGTGCGTCGCGAGAGCCTCTATCTCTTATGCTTAGCCATGCTTAGTTTGTTACGCTACTACTCCGGTCTTCGGACTGGAGCCTTACAATGAAATGAATCTAGCATGACAGGTTGACGTGGTAAGTATAGAGATGATGATAAACATGATTAAAGGCTCAGACGAGAGGCCACATTGGGATGTGGTGGGTTGTTTCGTTTCTGCCGACCCTAGGAACCGAGTTCTCGCCTCTTGAACCAAGACCGAGCGTACAACCACACGAGGCCCTATTATGGTACCCTCTCGACTCACTAACTTGCCTAGTAGATTCCATGAGTCACATAGTTTGCGCGTTCTTTGGACATATGCATTGAAAATGTTTGTGAAAAGGTGCATAGCATACAGGTAGGTAAGCGTGGCCGAGGTGGCTTGGGTTAGAGTCCCTGGTGAAACCCACCTCGCCTCACATCGTTAAGGACCGACTTCGGGACTTGACCCGTTACGGCGGAACAATCCTTAGCGCGTGACTCATGGTCTCGGCGACAGCAAGGTAAAGGTCGTGGTCGACCACCCTCTGCCGGCTTTCCACGGAAGAGAGCTAATATATTGGCATTAAGAGTCGGTTGGCACGTGTGGGTAAAGTTGTGCACCCCTGCAGGGTTATGAATCTTTTCGAAAAGCCGTGTCCACGGTTATGGACGACTTGGGAACGGACGTGGAGATCATAGAGAACATGAACCTAATCGTAAAACTTGGCAACCAATGTGTGCTTACGGACACCTTCTTCGGGTGTTGAGGGGGTGATCCGAGGATAGTGGTTCGAGATGATGAAGATTGGTGGATACTATATGATGATCAATAGGGATAGAGATGTCGCTCTCTTATCCCCTTTCAAACGTTCTGAGTAGTCGAGCTTCTCTTCTCTCTTATCTTACAAAGAAAAACTGGCTTTACGCAAAAGAAGATCTACCAGAAAGCCTGCATACCCGCTTTGCTAAAAGGTTGTACTAAGTCTTGCTGAGTCCCTGTACTCAGCTTTGCATGCTTTTGTTTCAGATGAAGTCGCTACAGCCGAAGGTGGTTTCTACGTTAACATCGACGGTTAGTTTGGAGTTCCCAGGCAGCAGCCTGCGACTTATGGGCTGGGACGTCGCTTTATGTTATGGCTTCTTAAGCCCTTTGCTATCTTGTTATTTAGAATAACATAATTTGCTTCCGTTGCTTGTTGAATGTTGGGTCAGTGACCTCTGCGTGTAATAATTTGGATCTTACTCTGCTAAGAGTTGTAATATATTCTTTTGAGTCGTAGAGTCACTGTTGTGTTACCGATTCCCTCACTGTAGTCTCTCGAGCTCGAGGTTAGGCTTATGTCAGACGAAGATCTGGTATTTGTCTAACCCTGATCCCGGGGGTGCCACAGGTTTTGGTATCAGAGCAGGACTGCCTGTAGGAAACCCTTGTTCACTGATCGATGTTGAGTCTAGCTGTTGCGAAAACTATTTGAAAGCTAAAGATTATTTGCAAAATTCTGAATAGGATTCTTTTTACTCCTTACCCGGTGTCACTCTAATGCTGAGTCATCTTACCTGGTTTTGATTGGAAAAAGATTTCACTTCTTTCCTCTCAATTCAAATCTCTAGGATACGCGGGTTTGGGTTATTTTTCTCCAGTACTCCGTATCTGGTTGCTTGTCTTCGAGTTTCCAGAATGCCTCAGTTAATCTGAAGCATTGTTCCTTTATTTTTGCTTCGGGTACTTAGCATCCAATTGTTTGCCTTTATGTGACATGGTGATTGTATGTCATCTTTGCATTCCATCTTCATGGTTTGTGAGTCGGTTAGTAGTGTGTACATTTTGTATGCTTGTTTAACTACTATGATCGATACGATGATATATCCTCATATCACATATCTTGTCTTTCAGCATGCTCATTGCATTCGGTACATGCTATCCTTCCGTTGAATCTTTCCGATGAATCCGTGTCTCATGGTTTTTGTCTTCTCCTCAGGATGTCAGGCGGTACTAGAAGTGGTGCTGGCCGTGGTCGTGGTCATGGCCGTGGCAATGGTCGTGGAGATGGCCACGAGGAGAATCCTGACCTTCCTCCTCCTCCTTCTATGGTCCAACTTATGGCCATGTATGAAGCCAATCGCGTAGACAACATTAGGCTCCTTGAAAGGATTGAGCGTAACACAGCTCAGCGTCATGAGGAACAAGTGGGGATCCGAAGTTTCATTCGCCTCACCCCACCAGTGTTCAGTTATTCCACCGAGCCACTTGATGCTGACTACTGGCTCCGTACCATCGAGCGCAAGCTTGAGGTTGCCCACGCTGCTCAAGCAGATTGGGTGAACTTTGCCACCTACCATCTTGAAGGAGCTGCTGGTTCATGGTGGGAAAACTTCCTGTTGATGCAGCCTGCTGGTCATGTCGTAACCTGGCCAGAATTCAAAGCTGCTTTCCGTGCATATCATATCCCAGAGGGTCTGATGGATGAGAAAAGAGAAGAGTTTACGAAGGCGACGCAGGCGTTGGTTCTATCTGTGATTACCAAGGTAATTTCTATCGTCTTGCCTGCTATGCTCCTGAAGAAACTTCCACTGATGCCAAGAAGCAAGCCTTGTTCCGCAAGGGACTGGATCCTGAACTTCGTCGAGATCTTCATCTCCTGGACTTCCCAACCTGCCAAGATCTTGTCAACAAGGCTATGAAGGCAGAAAGAGGAAAGGTGGAGTATGAGGAAACTCGCAAGTATCCTCGAGATACTTCTCAGTCTTCTGGATCAGGCAATCAGCGCCGTCGTGTTTTCATTCCATACAGTGCTGTGCCTCGTGCTCCTAATGCACCAAAGTCTTCTGGTTATGCTCCTCGCCCACAAGCTCCAAACAATGCCGGCGGAACCAACTATCGTCCCGCTATGGGTACTCCAGGCAGTGGTGCGTGCTTCACTTGTGGTCAACCTGGCCACTTCAAGAGAGAGTGCCCTCACAGTGTTCATGGAGTTCCACAGTCAACTAAGTCTACCAAGCCTCTAGTTGCTGGTCGTGGTCGTCTGACCCATGTCACAGCTGAGGAAGCTGAAGCAGATCCAAGCGTCATAATGGGTACGCTTCGAATCAACTCCATTATAGCTACAGTTCTGTTTGATTCTGGAGCATCGCATTCATTCATATCCCAAGAGTTTGCCCAATTGCATGGGATAACCTTTGTGAAGTTGCCTACTACTCTAATGGTTCAGTCCCCGGGTTCCACTTGGCGAACCAATATGGTTAGTCATGGGAATAAAATCGAGATTGGATATCTTCTTTTTCCAATTCCCCTCATTGCCCTCAAGTCAACCGACATTGATATCATTTTGGGCATGGATTGGCTAGCTAAATATCAGGCTGTCCTTGATTGTGCAGCCAGGTCTCTTACTTTGACCGATCTTTCCGGAAGCTCCATTCTGTATTGGTCTTCGGCAGCAACATCTCCATCAGCAGTACATATTCCTGATGCTGAGTTGTATTCCCTTGATGTCTTACCTCCGCTTGAAATTTCTGATGTTCCGGTGGTTTGTGACTTCCCTGATGTCTTTCCGGAAGAATTACCTGGCATGCCACCTGATCGAAGCGTAGAGTTTGTCATCGAGCTGGTTCCTGGAACTGCTCCTGTATCTCGACGTCCTTATCGTATGCCTCGAGAAGAGTTGGTTGAACTGAAGAAGCAGTTGGAAGAGTTAGAAGGGAAAAGGTACATCCAACCTAGTACTTCTTCTTGGGGATGTCCTGCACTCTTTGTCAAGAAGAGGGATACCAATGTTCCGCGTCTGGTTGTTGATTACCGGCCGCTCAACGCAGTAACCATCAAGAACAAGTATCCTCTACCTCGAATCAATGATCTTTTCGATCAATTGAGTGGTGCCACAGTCTTTTCCAAGATGGATTTGAGATCAGGCTACCATCAAATCAAAATCCGAACGGAGGACATTCCAAAAACGGCGTTCATGACTCGTTATGGTCTTTACGAGTACACCGTCATGTCCTTTGGCCTCACAAATGCTCCAGCCACTTTTATGCGGCTCATGAACTCAGTGTTTATGGAGTATCTTGACAAATTCGTCATTATCTACATTGATGATATTCTGGTCTACTCCAAAACCGAAGAAGAACACACTGAACACTTGCGTTTGGTGCTGACAAAGCTTCGTGAACATCGTCTCTATGCCAAGTTTTCTAAATGTGAGTTTTGGCTACAAGAGCTCATCTTTCTTGGCCATGTGGTCTCTGCAAAAGGTGTTGCAGTCATTCCAGATAAAGTTCAATCCGTTCTTGACTGGAAGACTCCTAAGTCAGCCAAAGAGATTCGGAGTTTTCTTGGATTGGCGGGTTATTACCGTCGATACATCGAGAATTTCTCCAAGATTGCCAAACCAATGACTGATCTTCTGAAGAAAGATAAGAAGTTTGAGTGGTCAGAAAAGGCTGAAGAAAGTTTTCAGACACTGAAAATAAAGCTGACTACCGCTCCGGTACTTGTCCTTCCAGACACAAGCAAAGACTTTGTCATCTTCTGTGATGCATCTCTTCAAGGGCTCGGATGTGTGTTGATGCAAGATGGCCATGTAGTGGCTTATGCCTCTCGACAGTTGAAGCCACATGAGCTCAATTATCCAACCCATGATTTAGAGCTTGCAGCTGTTGTCCATGCTCTTAAGCAATGGCGACCTTACCTTTACGGTAATCGTTGCGAGTTATACTCGGATCATCAAAGCCTGAAGTATCTCTTTACCCAACCGGATCTGAATCTCAGGCAGACAAGATGGTTGGAACTCATCAAGGACTATGATTTGGGTCTTAACTATCAGCCCGGCAAAGCCAACGTCGTTGCTGACGCGCTAAGTCGGAAGTCATATTGCAACAATCTGATGCTCAAGCAATGTCAACCTGCCCTCCATGAGGAATTTGCAAGACTCAATCTTGAAGTTGTTCCTCAGGGATTCCTTGCCAACTTAGAGGTGAAATCCTCTCTTGAAGACCAGATCAAAGACGCTCAGAAGCGTGATTTGGGTATCACTAAGATCAAAGAGAACATTTCTAGCGGAGATGCTAAATGTTTCTCCGTCAACGATCAAGGTGTTGTCTACTTTGGTAACCGCTTGGTGGTGCCGAAGAAAAAGAACCTAAGAGAGCTTATCCTTCGAGAAGCTCATGAGTCTCCTCTATCTATTCATCCTGGAAGTACAAAGATGTATCAGGATCTTCGCCAAAGGTTCTGGTGGACCCGGATGAAAAGAGAAATCGCTCGCTTCGTAGCTGAATGCGACGTTTGCCGTCGTGTAAAAGCTGAGCATCAAAGACCAGCTGGTACTCTTCAACCTCTATCTACTCCTGAATGGAAATGGGATGAAATTGGCATGGATTTCATTACCGGACTTCCCAAAACTCCAAAGGGAAATGACTCCATATGGGTAGTGGTGGATCGTCTATCCAAGGTTGCTCATTTTCTTCCTGTTCGGGAAAGTATTCGTGCTAGTCAACTAGCAGATCTCTATATATCCCGGATAGTCTCTCTTCACGGTGTTCCGAAGAAGATCATCTCTGATCGTGAAAGCTTGTTTACCTCGAAATTCTGGGAAAGTCTTCAAAACTCCATGGGGACAAATCTTTCCTTCAGCACGGCCTATCATCCTCAAACCGGTGGTCAAACCGAAAGGGTGAATCAAATCCTTGAGGACATGCTCAGAGCCTGTGTTATATCCTTCGGCAAGAATTGGGAAAAGTGCCTTCCATTTGCTGAATTCTCCTATAACAACAGCTTCCAGTCTAGTCTGGGTATGGCGCCTTTTGAAGCTCTTTATGGACGGAAATGTCGAACCCCTCTGAATTGGTCAGAAACCGGTGAAAGACAATTCTTTGGACCGGACATGATCAAGGAAGCAGAAGATCAAGTTGGCATTATCCGAGAGCGTTTGAAAGCTGCTCAGTCTCGTCAAAAGAGCAATTACGATCGTCATCATCAAGAAGTTCGCTATGAAGTTGGCGAGCAAGCTTATCTTCGAGTCACTCCTTTAAGAGGTGTCCATCGTTTCGGTATAAAAGGCAAACTAGCTCCTCGCTACGTTGGTCCTTTCCGCATCCTTGCAAAACGAGGTACACTTGCCTACAAGTTGGAACTCCCTCCAACTTTTCCTGAAGTTCATGACGTCTTCCACGTCTCCCAACTCAAACGTTGCTTCAAAGATCCCATCCGTGGTGTTGATCACGAGACACTTGATCTCCAAGAGGATCTAACCTATCGAGAGTATCCTGTCCGTATCCTTGATGAAGCTGAGCGTAAAACTCGGCGTCAAACCATCAAGTTCCTGAAAGTTCAATGGTCCCATCACTCTGAGTCAGAAGCAACCTGGGAACGAGAGGATCGTCTCCGATCTGAGTACCCTGCCTTCTTTTCTAAAACTTAGGAATCTCGGGGACGAGATTCTTGTAAGGGGGGTAGAGTTGTAACAGAACCACTTTGTTAATCAAATAAATGTCGTTAGTTGCTCATAAGCATGCATGCATTTGCATTTATAATTTGAGAAATCTTGCACTCAAATGCTTTGAAACATTGTTCCAAATGTTGCATTTTGCTCTAACAAAATTTTTGTGCAAAAATCCCCTCCAAATTTGGGTCAAAATACCCTAAAATCATCAAAATTTGGCCCTGTTTTTCTTTTTCCAGAGAAATCCCAAAAATCCAGGGGGGTTTTTAGAAAACCCCCTTTCTTCTCCACGCAGGCAGGCAGGCTCCTGCCTGTCGACGCCGTGGCCGTCGATGGCGCCGGCGGCCTGGATGGTCCCCGCCGCCCCCTGGCCGCCTTAAAGCCTCTCCGCGGCGCCGGAGAGCAAACCCTAGCACGCCCCTTTCTTCCTCCCCCTCCATCTCTGGCCACGGGCCAAACCCTAGCCGGCCAGAGCTCGCCGTCGCCGCCGTTGCCGGCCGCCCCAAGCTTGGCCGCCACCGCCGTTCGCTCCGCCTCGACGCCCTCGACCTCCTCCACCAAACGGCGCCCGCGGAGGAGCTCCCAATCGCGCCAATCGGGCGACGCCCGAGCCGCCGGCCTCCGTCGCTCGCCGGCGATTCCGGCCATCTCCGGCCAAGCCGCCAAGCCTGCCGTGCTCACGGTGAGCTCCTGGTCCTCCTGGTGCCCGCCGCTCGACCCATCTCGCCGCGTAGCGCGCCGGCGACGTGCGCCTGCCCCGGCCTCCGCGCGAGCTCATCGGAGCTGCTCCTCCGGCGACCATTGGAGGGCGGCGCCGCCCTCTTTTGGTTCGCGGAGCCCCTGCGCGTCCAACGCGCGTGCTTCCGCAGCCCCTGGCGCCCTGCCTCGCCGAGCCAGTGCTCGACCTGGGAGCCCAGGCCATGGCTGACGCCATGCTGGCGTCATAATGACGTCAGCGGCCTTTTTCTATTTTCTGTTTTTACTATTTACCATTTTCAGAAAATGGTTAAATCTTATTTATTTAATAACTAATTCATATTAATTCAGAAAAAGACGTATAATATACCAAAATGTTCAGAAAAACATTCTCTACAAGTTTAGGAGTAATTCATACATCATTACAACCTTTGAACTTGTAAATGTAGTGAAACCCTAAAAGAACCCCTCTCATATGGCGGTGTCCGATGCCGGAACCCCATTAAATTGACGATGCACCTAGGGTTACTCAATTCTATTAACATGACATATCATTCATCTTGTATGCGCATTGCATTATGCCATGTCGTGATTGTTTATTTCCCCTTTCCGGTGTTTGGTTCTTCGCGAATAGGATCTGAGCCGGAGTCCGACGTCAACGCCACCGAAGAACAGTACTCGTCCGCTGAGGGACAAGGCAAGCCCTAACCTGGTTCATCTATGTTTTCGAAATGTTTTATCTGTGGTTCCTACATATCGCATACGATTCAACTGTCTTTTATCGGTAGATAGAGTTACCCTATCTGTTGCATGTCCGACCTTTGTAGCCTCGATACCCTGATCCACTGCTCCTAGCATAACTAGGTTTGGCATGTGTGCGTCGCGAGAGCCTCTATCTCTTATGCTTAGCCATGCTTAGTTTGTTACGCTACTACTCCGGTCTTCGGACTGGAGCCTTACAATGAAATGAATCTAGCATGACAAAGTTGACGTGGTAAGTATAGAGATGATGATAAACATGATTAAAGGCTCAGACGAGAGGCCACATTGGGATGTGGTGGGTTGTTTCGTTTCTGCCGACCCTAGGAACCGAGTTCTCGCCTCTTGAACCAAGACCGAGCGTACAACCACACGAGGCCCTATTATGGTACCCTCTCGACTCACTAACTTGCCTAGTAGATTCCATGAGTCACATAGTTTGCGCGTTCTTTGGACATATGCATTGAAAATGTTTGTGAAAAGGTGCATAGCATACAGGTAGGTAAGCGTGGCCGAGGTGGCTTGGGTTAGAGTCCCTGGTGAAACCCACCTCGCCTCACATCGTTAAGGACCGACTTCGGGACTTGACCCGTTACGGCGGAACAATCCTTAGCGCGTGACTCATGGTCTCGGCGACAGCAAGGTAAAGGTCGTGGTCGACCACCCTCTGCCGGCTTTCCACGGAAGAGAGCTAATATATTGGCATTAAGAGTCGGTTGGCACGTGTGGGTAAAGTTGTGCACCCCTGCAGGGTTTTGAATCTTTTCGAAAAGCCGTGTCCACGGTTATGGACGACTTGGGAACGGACGTGGAGATCATAGAGAACATGAACCTAATCGTAAAACTTGGCAACCAATGTGTGCTTACGGACACCTTCTTCGGGTGTTGAGGGGGTGATCCGAGGATAGTGGTTCGAGATGATGAAGATTGGTGGATACTATATGATGATCAATAGGGATAGAGATGTCGCTCTCTTATCCCCTTTCAAACGTTCTGAGTAGTCGAGCTTCTCTTCTCTCTTATCTTACAAAGAAAAACTGGCTTTACGCAAAAGAAGATCTACCAGAAAGCCTGCATACCCGCTTTGCTAAAAGGTTGTACTAAGTCTTGCTGAGTCCCTGTACTCAGCTTTGCATGCTTTTGTTTCAGATGAAGTCGCTACAGCCGAAGGTGGTTTCTACGTTAACATCGACGGTTAGTTTGGAGTTCCCAGGCAGCAGCCTGCGACTTATGGGCTGGGACGTCGCTTTATGTTATGGCTTCTTAAGCCCTTTGCTATCTTGTTATTTAGAATAACATAATTTGCTTCCGTTGCTTGTTGAATGTTGGGTCAGTGACCTCTGCGTGTAATAATTTGGATCTTACTCTGCTAAGAGTTGTAATATATTCTTTTGAGTCGTAGAGTCACTGTTGTGTTACCGATTCCTTCACTGTAGTCTCTCGAGCTCGAGGTTAGGCTTATGTCAGACGAAGATCTGGTATTTGTCTAACCCTGATCCCGGGGGTGCCACAGTGCAGGATTTTAAATTCAATTGGTCACGATCTAACCCCATGGTTCAGTACAAAATTTATAATAAAACTGTCAACTTGCCATTCAATGATTTTTGTGCAGCAATTAGAGTGCCGCAATGGGGATCATGCGAGAAGATAAGGGGATCGCCGCAAGAGTTCTTGGACCTCTTCAAGATGATTTGTCATGGAAGAAGCTTCTCAGAGGATGGTGGTAAAATCAGTAGCATTCAACTCCCAGCTATTCGCTACTTTGCTTATTTCATCACCAAGTGCGTTCTAGCAAGAAAGAATGGAAGTAAAATATCTATCCAGGATTTAGCCTTTCTAGCTGCTGCATTACAAGGTGATAATACTTATAACTTGGGTGCTTTGATAGCCAACAGACTTGCTACTAACCGTGAGAAGGGAGGAATTTGTGGAGGTCTCATCGCCTCTCGTTTATTAGCTATGCATGGTGTAGAACCGCACCACCTTGATATTCAACTTCCCATAGAGAAACTTGACATAGTCTCTATGATTAAGCATGAATTTGTTTCTGATTCATCTAATTTGAGCAACTTGTCTTACAGAATAACATTTTACAAGAAAGCTTGGAGGATAACTGATGTCTACGGGTGCTTCTATTCTTGTAGACAGTGTTGGGCCTCCAAGAGCAGAGGTTTGTAGAACAGCAGCAAGTTTCCCTTAAGTGGATCACCCAAGGTTTATCGAACTCAGGGAGGAAGAGGTCAAAGATATCCCTCTCAAGCAACCCTGCAACCACAAAGAAAGAAGTCTCTTGTGTCCCCAACACACCTAATAGGTGCACTAGTTCGGCGAAGAGATAGTGAAATACAGGTGGTATGAATAAATGCGAGCAGTAGCAACGGCGCCAGTAAAGTGCTTGCTAGCGTGCAGTTGATGGTAGTAATATTGCAGGAAGTAAAGATGCAGTAAAACAGTAAACAAGCAGCGATAGCAGTATTTAGGAACAAGGCCTAGGGATCATACTTTCACTAGTGGACACTCTCAACATTGATCACATAACAGAATAAATAAATAGATGCTAGATTCTACACCCTCTTGTTGGATGATGAACACCACTAACTGTGTAGGATTACACGAACCCTCAATGCCGGAGTTAACAAGCTCCACAATATTCGATGTTCATATTTAAATAACCTTAGAGTGCATAACAGATCAACATAACCAAACCAAGTACTAACATAGCATGCACACTGTCACCTTCACACTACGAAAGGAGGAATAGATCACATCAATACTATCATAGCAATAGTTAACTTCATAATCTACAAGAGATCACAATCATAGCCAACGCCAAGTACTACACGATGCACACACTGTCACCATTACACCGTGCAGGAGGAATAAACTACTTTAATAACATCACTAGAGTAGCACACAGATAAATTGTGATACAAAACACATTGCAATCATAAAGAGATATAAATAAGCACTTCACTATGCCATTCATAACAGTGAATAAGTATTCTGTGAAATATAGCCTAAGAGACCCACACGGTGCACACACTGTCACCTTTACACACGTGGGACAAGGAGTCTCCGGAGATCACATAAGTAAAATCCACTTGACTAGCATAATGACATCTAGATTACAAGCATCATCATATGAATCTCAATCATGTAAGGCAGCTCATGAGATTATTGTATTGAAGTACATAGGAGAGAGATGAACCACATAGCTACCGGTACAGCCCCGAGCCTCCATGGAGAACTACTCCCTCCTCATGGGAGACAACAGCGGTGATGAAGATGGCGGTGGTGTTGATGGAGAAGCCTTCCGGGGGCACTTCCCCGTCTCGGCGGCGTGCCGGAACAGAGACTCCTATCCCCCAGATCTTGGCTTCGCGATGGCGGCGGCTCTGGAAGGTTTTCTCTGGTTTTGTCGAACGTGCTAGGGTTTTCGCGACGGAGACTTTAAGTAGGCGGAAGGGCAAGGTCGGTGGAGTCCTGGTGGGGCCACACACTAGGCCGGCGCGGCCAGGGCTTGGGCCGCGCCGCCCTACTGTGTCCCCACCTCGTGGCCCCACTTCGTTTCCCCTTTGGACTTCTGGAAGCTTCGTGGAAAAATAGGACCCTGATACGTCTCCAACGTATCGATAATTTCTTATGTTCCATGCCACATTATTGATGTTATCTACATGTTTTATGCACACTTTATGTCATATTCGTGCATTTTCTGGAACTAACCTATTAACAAGATGCCGAAGTGCCAGTTGCTGTTTTCTGCTGTTTTTGGTTTCAGAAATCCTAGTAAGGAAATATTCACGGAATTGGACGAAATCAACGCCCATGGGCCTATTTTGCCACGAAGCTTCCAGAAGTCCAAAGACGAAACGAAGTGGGGCCACGGGGTGCCCAAACCCTAGGGCGGCGCGGCCCCCCCCCTTGGCCACGCCGGCCTGTGGTGTGGGGCCCCCGTGCCCCCTCCTGACTTGCCCTTCCGCCTACTTAAAGCCTCCGTGACGAAACCCCCAGTACCGAGAGCCACGATACGGAAAACCTTCCAGAGACGCCGCCAACGCCGATCCCATCTCGGGGGATCCAGGAGATCGCCTCCGGCATCCTGCCGGAGAGGGGAATCATCTCCCGGAGGACTCTACGCCGCCATGGTCGCCTCCGGTGTGATGTGTGAGTAGTCTACCCCTGGACTATGGGTCCATAGCAGTAGCTAGATGGTTGTCTTCTCCCCATTGTGCTATCATTGTCGGATCTTGTGAGCTGCCTAACATGATCAAGATCATCTATCTGTAATTCTATATGTTGCATTTGTTGGGATCCGATGAATAGAGAATACTTGTTATGTTGATTATCAAAGTTATATCTATGTGTTGTTTATGATCTTGCATGCTCTCCGTTACTAGTAGATGCTCTGGCCAAGTAGATGCTTGTAACTCCAAGAGGGAGTATTTATGCTCGATAGTGGGTTCATGCCTACATTGACACCTGGGACAGTGACAGAAAGTTCTAAGGTTGTGTTGTGCTGTTGCCACTAGGGATAAAACATTGATGCTATGTCTAAGGATGTAGTTGTTGATTACATTACGCACCATACTTAATGCAATTGTCTGTTGCTTTGCAACTTAATACTGGAGGGGGTTCGGATGATAACCTGAAGGTGGACTTTTTAGGCATAGATGCAGTTGGATGGCGGTCTATGTACTTTGTCGTAATGCCCAATTAAATCTCACTATACTCATCATGATATGTATGTGCATGGTCATGCCCTCTTTATTTGTCAATTGCCCAACTGTAATTTGTTCACCCAACATGCTGTTTGTCTTATGGGAGAGACACCTCTAGTGAACTGTGGACCCCGGTCCAATTCTCTTTACTGAAATACAATCTACTGCAATACTTGTTCTACTGTTTTCTGCAAACAATCATCTTCCACACAATACGGTTAATCCTTTGTTACAGCAAGCCGGTGAGATTGACAACCTCACTGTTTCGTTGGGGCAAAGTACTTTGGTTGTGTTGTGCAGGTTCCACGTTGGCGCCGGAATCCCTGGTGTTGCGCCGCACTACATCCCGCCGCCATCAACCTTCAACGTGCTTCTTGGCTCCTCCTGGTTCGATAAACCTTGGTTTCTTTCTGAGGGAAAACTTGCTGCTGTGCGCATCATACCTTCCTCTTGGGGTTCCCAACGAACGTGTGAGTTACACGCCATCAAGCTCTTTTTCTGGCGCCGTTGCCGGGGAACTGAAGAAAAGCTACACCACAGAGATCTCTAACTCCCACGTCAACTTTGCGCCAGCAACTCTTTTTCTGGCGCCGTTGCTGGGGAGATCAAGACACGCTGCAAGGGGAGTCTCCACTTCTCAATCTCTTTACTTTGTTTTTGTCTTGCTTTATTTTATTTACTACTTTGTTTGCTGCACTAAATCAAAACACAAAAAAATTAGTTGCTTGTTTTACTTTACTTAATATCATGCATGTTTTTATTTCACTAGTTAAGCATAATGGAAAACAACAAAAATATGAGAGATCTTTATGAACTTTATCTTGAATTAGGACATGATGTGTTTGAAGAGAGAATTAAAAAACCCATGGAACTTTATATGCATGCTAATGGGAATGTTATTACTATGAATGCTTTGAATACCATTGTTGCTAATGCTATGGAAAATTCTAAGCTTTGGGAAGCTGGCTTTGATGAGCATGATCTTTTTAGTCCCCCAAGCATTGAGGAGAAAAATTTCTTTTATGATTACAATATGCCTCCTATATATGATGATAGCCACTTTGTTGAATTTGCTCCCACTACAACTAATAAAATTGATTATGCTTATGTGGAGAGTAATAATTTTATGCATGAGACTCATGATAAGAATGCTTTATGTGATAGTTATATTGTTGAGTTTGCTCATGATACTACTGAAATTTATTATGAGAGAGGAAAATATGGTTGTAGAAATTTTCATGTTACTAAAATGCCTCTCTATATGCTGAAATTTTTAAAGCTACACTTGTTTTATCTTCCTATGCTTGTTACTTTGCTCTTCATGAACTTGTTTATTTACAAGATTCCTTTGCATAGGAAGCATGTTAGACTTAAATGTGTTCCTAATTTGCCTCTTGATGCTCTCTTTTGCTTCAAATACTATTTCTTGCGAGTGCATCATTAAAACTGCTGAGCCCATCTTAATGGCTATAAAGAAAGAACTTCTTGGGAGATAACCCATGTGTCATTTTGCTACAGTACTTTGTTTTTATTTTGTGTCTTGAAAGTTTTTTACTACTGTAGCAACCTCTCCTTATCTTAGTTTAGTGTTTTGTTGTGCCAAGTAAAGTCGTTGATAGTAAAGTTCATACTAGATTTGGATTACTGCACAGAAACAGATTTCTTTGCTGTCACGAATCTGGGCTGTTTTCCCTGTAGGTAACTCAGAAAATTATGCCAATTTACGTGAGTGATCCCCAGATATGTACGCAACTTTCATTCAATTTGAGCATTTTCATTTGAGCAAGTCTGGCGCCTCGATAAAATTCGTCAATACAAACTGTTCTGTTTTGACAGATTCTGCCTTTTATTTCGCATTGCCTCTTTTGCTATGTTGGATGAATTTCTTTGATCCATTAATGTCCAGTAGCTTTATGCAATGTCCAGAAGTGTTAAGAATGATTGTTTCACCTCTGAACATGTTATTGTCACTAACCCTCTAATGAGTTGTTCTAAGTTTGGTGTGGAGGAAGTTTTCAAGGATCAATAGAGGAGTATGATGCAACATGATCAAGGAGAGTGAAAGCTCTAAGCTTGGGGATGCCCCGGTGGTTCACCCCTGCATATTCTAAGAAGACTCAAGCGTCTAAGCTTGGGGATGCCCAAGGCATCCCCTTCTTCATCGACAACATTATCAGGTTCCTCCCCTGAAACTATATTTTTATTCCATCACATCTTATGTGCTTTGCTTGGAGCGTCGGTTTGTTTTTGTTTTTTGTTTTGTTTGAATAAAATGGATCCTAGCATTCACTTTATGGGAGAGAGACACGCTCCGCTGTAGCATATGGACAAGTATGTCCTTGGTTTCTACTCATAGTATTCATGGCGAAGTTTCTTCTTCGTTAAATTGTTATATGGTTGGAATTGGAAAATGATACATGTAGTAATTGCTATTAATGTCTTGGGTAATGTGATACTTGGCAATTGTTGTGCTCATGTTTAAGCTCTTGCATCATATGCTTTGCACCCATTAATGAAGAAATACATAGAGCATGCTAAAATTTGGTTTGCATATTTGGTTTCTCTAAGGTCTAGATAATTTCTAGTATTGAGTTTGAACAACAAGGAAGACGGTGTAGAGTCTTATAATGTTTTCAATATGTCTTTTATGTGAGTTTTGCTGCACCGGTTCATCCTTGTGTTTGTTTCAAATAAGCCTTGCTAGCCTAAACCTTGTATCGAGAGCGAATACTTCTCATGCATCCAAAATACTTGAGCCAACCACTATGCCATTTGTGTCCACCATACCTACCTACTACATGGTATTTTCCGCCATTCCAAAGTAAATTTCTTGAGTGCTACCTTTAAAATTCCATCGTTCACCTTTGCAATATATAGCTCATGGGACAAATAGCTTAAAAACTATTGTGGTATTGAATATGTCATTATGCACTTTATCTCTTATTAAGTTGCTTGTTGTGCGATAACCATGTTCACTGGGGACGCCATCAACTATTCATTGTTGAATTTCATGTGAGTTGCTATGCATGTCCGTCTTGTCTGAAGTAAGAGCGATCTACCACCTTATGGTTAAGCATGCATATTGTTAGAGAAGAACATTGGGCCGCTAACTAAAGCCATGATCCATGGTGGAAGTTTCAGTTTTGGACATATATCCTCAATCTCAAATGAGAAAATTATTAATTGTTGTTACATGCTTATACATAAAAGAGGAGTCCATTATCTGTTGTCTATGTTGTCCCGGTATGGATGTCTAAGTTGAAGAATAATCAATAGCGAGAAATCCAATGCGAGCTTTCTCCTTAGACCTTTGTACATGCGGCATAGAGGTACCCCTTTGTGACACTTGGTCAAAACATGTGCATTGTGATGATCCGGTAGTCCAAGCTAATTAGGACAAGGTGCGGGCACTATTAGTACACTATGCATGAGGCTTGCAACTTGTAAGATATAATTTACATGATACATATGCTTTATTACTACCGTTGACAAAATTGTTTCATGTTTTCAAAATCAAAGCTCTAGCACAAATATAGCAATCGATGCTTTTCCTCTATGGAGGACCATTCTTTTACTTTCAATGTTGAGTCAGTTCACCTATTTTTCTCCACCTCAAGAAGCAAACACTTGTGTGAACTGTGCATTGATTCCTACATACTTGCTTATTGCACTTATTATATTACTCTATGTTGACAATATCAATGAGATATACATGTTATAAGTTGAAAGCAACCGCTGAAACTTAATCTTCCTTTGTGTTGCTTCAATGCTTTTACTTTGAATTATTGCTTTATGAGTTAACTCTTATGCAAGACTTATTGATGCTTGTCTTGAAGTGCTATTCATGAAAAGTCTTTGCTTTATGATTCACTTGTTTACTCATGTCATATACATTGTTTTGATCGCTGCATTCACTACATATGCTTTACAAATAGTATGATCAAGATTATGATGGCATGTCACTCCAGAAATTATCTGTGTTATCGTTTTACCTGCTCGGGACGAGCAGAACTAAGCTTGGGGATGCTGATACGTCTCCAACGTATCGATAATTTCTTATGTTCCATGCCACATTATTGATGTTATCTACATGTTTTATGCAAACTTTATGTCATATTCGTGCATTTTCTGGAACTAACCTATTAACAAGATGCCGAAGTGCCGCTTCTTTGTCATTGTTTTTGGTTTCAGAAATCCTAGTAAGGAAATATTCTCGGAATTGGACGAAATCAACGCCCAGGGGCCTATTTTGCCACGAAGCTTCCAGAAGTCCGAAGACGAAACGAAGTGGAGCCACGGGGTGCCCAAACCCTAGGGCGGCGCGGCCCCCCCTTGGCCGCGCCGGCCTGTGGTGTGGGGCCCCCGTGCCCCCTCCTGACTTGCCCTTCCGCCTACTTAAAGCCTCCGTGACGAAACCCCCAGTACCGAGAGCCACGATACGGAAAACCTTCCAGAGACGCCGCCGCCGCCGATCCCATCTCGGGGGATCCAGGAGATCGCGTCCGCACCCTCACGGAGAGGGGAATCATCTCCGGAGGACTCTACGCCGCCATGGTCGCCTCCGGTGTGATGTGTGAGTAGTCTACCCCTGGACTATGGGTCCATAGCAGTAGCTAGATGGTTGTCTTCTCCCCATTGTGCTATCATTGTCGGATCTTGTGAGCTGCCTAACATGATCAAGATCATCTATCTGTAATTCTATATGTTGCGTTTGTTGGGATCCGATGAATAGAGAATACTTGTTATGTTGATTATCAAAGTTATATCTATGTGTTGTTTATGATCTTGCATGCTCTCCGTTACTAGTAGATGCTCTGGCCAAGTAGATGCTTGTAACTCCAAGAGGGAGTATTTATGCTCGATAGTGGGTTCATGCCTGCATTGACACCTGGGACAGTGACAGAAAGTTCTAAGGTTGTGTTGTGCTGTTGCCACTAGGGATAAAACATTGATGCTATGTCTAAGGATGTAGTTGTTGATTACATTACGCACCATACTTAATGCAATTGTCTGTTGCTTTGCAACTTAATACTGGAGGGGGTTCGGATGATAACCTGAATGTGGACTTTTTAGGCATAGATGCAGTTGGATGGCGGTCTATGTACTTTGTCGTAATGCCCAATTAAATCTCACTATACTCATCATGATATGTATGTGCATGGTCATGCCCTCTTTATTTGTCAATTGCCCAACTGTAATTTGTTCACCCAACATGCTGTTTGTCTTATGGGAGAGACACCTCTAGTGAACTGTGGACCCCGGTCCAATTCTCTTTACTGAAATACAATCTACTGCAATACTTGTTCTACTGTTTTCTGCAAACAATCATCTTCCACACAATACGGTTAATCCTTTGTTACAGCAAGCCGGTGAGATTGACAACCTCACTGTTTCGTTGGGGCAAAGTACTTTGGTTGTGTTGTGCAGGTTCCACGTTGGCGCCGGAATCCCTGGTGTTGCGCCGCACTACATCCCGCCGCCATCAACCTTCAACGTGCTTCTTGGCTCCTCCTGGTTCGATAAACCTTGGTTTCTTTCTGAGGGAAAACTTGCTGCTGTGCGCATCATACCTTCCTCTTGGGGTTCCCAACGAACGTGTGAGTTACACGCCATCAAGCTCTTTTTCTGGCGCCGTTGCCGGGGAACTGAAGAAAAGCTACACCACAGAGATCTCTAACTCCCACGTCAACTTTGCGCCAGCAGACCCTGGGCGTTGATTTCGTCCGATTCCGAGAATATTTCCTTACTAGGATTTCTGAAACCAAAAACAGCAGAAAACAGCAACTGGCCCTTCGGCATCTCGTCAATAGGTTAGTTCCGGAAAACGCATAAATATGACATAAAGTATGCATAAAACATGTAGATATCATCAATAATGTGGCATGGAACATAAGAAATTATCGATACGTCGGAGACGTATCAGCATCCCCAAGCTTAGTTTCTGCTCGTCCCGAGCAGGTAAACGATAACAAAGATAATTTCTGGAGTGACATGCCATCATAACCTTGATCATACTATTGTAAGCATATGTAATGAATGCAGCGATCAAAACAATGGTAATGACATGAGTAAACAAATGAATCATAAAGCAAAGACTTTTCATGAATAGTACTTTCAAGACAAGCATCAATAAGTCTTGCATAAGAGTTAACTCATAAAGCAATAAATCAAAGTAAAGGTATTGAAGCAACACAAAGGAAGATTAAGTTTCAGCGGTTGCTTTCAACTTATAACATGTATATCTCATGGATATTGTCAATGTAAAGTAATATAACAAGTGCAATATGCAAGTATGTAGGAATCAATGTACAGTTCACACAAGTGTTTGCTTCTTGAGGTGGAAAGAGATAGGTGAACTGACTCAACATAAAAGTAAAAGAATGGTCCTTCAAAGAGGAAAGCATCGATTGCTATATTTGTGCTAGACCTTTTATTTTGAAAACATGAAACAATTTTGTCAACGGTAGTAATAAAGCATATGTATCATGTAAATTATATCTTACAAGTTGCAAGCTTCATGCATAGTATACTAGTAGTGCCCGCACCTTGTCCTAATTAGCTCGGATTAACACGGATTATCATTGCATAACATATGTTTCAACCAAGTGTCACAAAGGGGTACCTCTATGCCGCCTGTACAAGGGTCTAAGGAGAAAGTTCACATTGGATTTCTCGCTTTTGATCATTCTTCAACTTAGACACCCATACCGGGACAACATAGACAACAGCTAATGGACTCCTCTTTTAATGCTTAAGCATTCAACAACAGATAATATTCTCATAAGAGATTGAGGTTTTATGTCCAAACTGAAACTTCCACCATGATTCATGGCTTTAGTTAGCGGCCCAATGTTCTTCTCTAACAGTATGCATACTCAGACCGTTTGATTGTGAAAACCGCCCTTACTTCAGACAAGACGAACATGCATAGCAACTCACATGATATTCAACAAAGAGTTGATGGCGTCCCCAGGAGCATGGTTATCGCACAACAAGCAACTTAATAAGAGATAAAGTGCATAAGTACATATTCAATACCACAATAGTTTTTAAGGCTATTTTGTCCCATGAGCTATATATTGCAAAGGTGAATGATGGAAATTTAAAGGTAGCACTCAAGCAATTTACTTTGGAATGGCGGAGAAATACCATGTAGTAGGTAGGTATGGTGGACACAAATGGCATAGTGGTTGGCTCAAGGATTTTGGATGCATGAGAAGTATTCCCTCTCGATACAAGGTTTAGGCTAGCAAGGTTATTTGAAACAAACACAAGGATGAACCGGTGCAGCAAAACTCACATAAAAGACATATTGTAAACATTATAAGACTCTACACCGTCTTCCTTGTTGTTCAAACTCTTTACTAGAAATTATCTAGACCTTAGAGAGACCAATTATGCAAACCAAATTTTAGCAAACTCTATGTATTTCTTCATTAATAGGTGCAAAGTATATGATGCAAGAGCTTAAACATGAGCACAACAATTGCCAAGTATCAAATTTTCCAAGACATTTTACCAATTACTACATGTAGCATTTTCCGTTTCCAACCATATAACAATGAACGAAGCAGTTTCAACCTTCGCCATGAACATTAAAAGCTAAGAACACATGTGTTCATACGAACCAGCGGAGCGTGTCTCTCTCCCACACAAGCATTTATTCAAACAAAAACACAAACAAAAGTACACAGACGCTCCAAGTAAAGTACATAAGATGTGACTGAATAAAAATATAGTTTCAAGAAAAGAAACCTGATAAGTTGTCGATGAAGAAGGGGATGCCTTGGGCATCCCCAAGCTTAGACGCTTGAGTCTTCTTGAAATATGCAGGGATGAACCACCGGGGCATCCCCAAGCTTAGACTCTTCACTCTTCTTGATCATAGTATATCATCCTCCTCTCTTGACCCTTGAAAACTTCCTCCACACCAAACTCGAAACAAACTCATTAGAGGGTTAGTGCATAATCAAAAATTCACATGTTCAGAGATAACACAATCATTCTTAACACTTCTGGACATTGCACAAAGCTACTGGAAGGTAATGGGACAAAGAAATCCACCCAACACAGCAAAAGAGGCAATGCGAAATAAAAGGCAGAATCTGTCAAAACAGAACAGTTCGTAAAGACGAATTTTAAAGTGGCACCAGACTTGCTCAGATGAAAATGCCCAAATTGAATGAAAGTTGCGTATATATCTGAGGATCACGCACGTAAATTGGCAGATTTTTCTGAGTTACCTCCATAGAATTCTGCCCAGATTCGTGACAGATAGAAATCTGTTTCTGCGCAGTAATCCAAATCTAGTATGAACCTTGCTATCAAAGACTTTACTTGGCACAACAATGCAATAAAATAAGATAAGGAGAGGTTGCTACAGTAGTAACAACTTCCAAGACACAAATATAAAACAAAAGTACTGTAGCAAAATAAACACATGGGTTATCTCCCAAGAAGTGCTTTCTTTATAGCCATTAAGATGGGCTCAGCGGTTTTAATGATGCACTCGCAAGAAATAGTATTTGAAGAAAAAGAGAGCATCAAGAGGCAAATTCAAAACAAATTTAAGCCTAACATTCTTCCTATGAAAAGGAATCTTGTACACAAATGAATTCATGAAGAACAAAGTGACAAGCATAAGAGGATAAAACACGAGTAACTTCAAAAAATTTAGCATATAGAGAGGTGTTTTAGTAACATGAAAATTTCTACAACCATATTTTCCTCTCTCATAATAATTTTCAGAGGCATCATGAACAAACTCAACAATAGAAGTATCACATAAAGCATTCTTATCATGAGTCTCATGCATAAAATTATTACTCTCCACATAGGCATAATCAATTTTATTAGTTGTAGTGGGAGCAAATTCAACAAAGTAGCTATCATTATTATTCTCATCATCAAATATAGGAGGCATAATATAATCATAATCAAATTTATCCTCCATAACAGGCGGTACTAAAAGACCAATATCATTATAATCATCATAAATAGGAGGCAAAGTATCATCAAAGCCAGCTTCCCCAAGCTTAGAATTTTCCATATCATTAGCAACAATGGTGTTCAAAGCGTTCATACTAATATGTTCCATAGGTTTTTTAATTTTCGCATCAAACCATCCATGTCTTAAATCAGGAAATAGAATAAGAAGCTCATTGTTGTCCATTATGCCTAACTAGTGTAAACAAGAAACAAAAAGATGCAATTGCAGGATCTAAAGGAAATAGCTTTGAGCACACATACAACGGCAACAGAAAAGTACTTTACCTGGGACCGGAGTATGAGTGCCTTTTACCTTTCCTCCCGGGCAACGGCGCCAGAAAATAGCTTCGTTGCCGGGATCCGGTGTGTGAGTGCCGTTTACCTTTCCTCCCCGACAATGGCGCCAGAAAAGTGCTTGATGTCTACGGGTGCTTCTATTCTTGTAGACAGTGTTGGGCCTCCAAGAGCAGAGGTTTGTAGAACAGCAGCAAGTTTCCCTTAAGTGGATCACCCAAGGTTTATCGAACTCAGGGAGGAAGAGGTCAAAGATATCCCTCTCAAGCAACCCTGCAACCACAAAGCAAGAAGTCTCTTGTGTCCCCAACACACCTAATAGGTGCACTAGTTCGGCGAAGAGATAGTGAAATACAGGTGGTATGAATAAATGCGGCAAGAGTAACGGCGCCGATAGAAAGTGCTTGTCAAGCGTGCAGTTGATGGTAGTAATATTGCAGGAAGTAAAGATGCAGTAAAACAGTAAACAAGCAGCGATAGCAGTATTTAGGAACAAGGCCTAGGGATCATACTTTCACTAGTGGACACTCTCAACATTGATCACATAACAGAATAAATAAATAGATGCTAGACTCTACACCCTCTTGTTGGATGATGAACACCACTAACTGTGTAGGATTACACAAACCCTCAATGCCGGAGTTAACAAGCTCCACAATATTCGATGTTCATATTTAAATAACCTTAGAGTGCGCATAACAGATCAACATAACCAAACCAAGTACTAACATAGCATGCACACTGTCACCTTCACACTACGAAAGGAGGAATAGATCACATCAATACTATCATAGCAATAGTTAACTTCATAATCTACAAGAGATCACAATCATAGCCTACGCCAAGTACTACACGATGCACACACTATCACCATTACACCGTGCAGGAGGAATAAACTACTTTAATAACATCACTAGAGTAGCACACAGATAAATTGTGATACAAAACACATTGCAATCATAAAGAGATATAAATAAGCACTTCACTATGCCATTCATAACAGTGAATAAGTATTCTGTGAAATATAGCCTAAGAGACCCACACGGTGCACACACTGTCACCTTTACACACGTGGGACAAGGAGTCTCCGGAGATCACATAAGTAAAATCCACTTGACTAGCATAATGACATCTAGATTACAAGCATCATCATATGAATCTCAATCATGTAAGGCAGCTCATGAGATTATTGTATTGAAGTACATAGGAGAGAGATGAACCACATAGCTACTGGTACAGCCCCGAGCCTCGATGGAGAACTACTCCCTCCTCATGGGAGACAGCAGCGGTGATGAAGATGGCGGTGGTGTTGATGGAGAAGCCTTCCAGGGGCACTTCCCCGTCCCGGCGGCATGCCGGAACAGAGACTCCTGTCCCCCAGATCTTGGCTTCGCGATGGCGGCGGCTCTGGAAGGTTTTCTCTGGTTTTGTCGAACGTGCTAGGGTTTTCGCGACGGAGACTTTAAGTAGGCGGAAGGGCAAGGTCGGTGGAGTCCTGGTGGGGCCACACACTAGGCCGACGCGGCTAGGGCTTGGGCCGCGCCGCCCTACTGTGTCCCCACCTCGTGGCCCCACTTCATTTCCCCTTCGGACTTCTGGAAGCTTCGTGGAAAAGTAGGACCCTGGGCGTTGATTTTGTCCAATTCCGAGAATATTTCCTTACTAGGATTTCTGAAACCAAAAACAGCAGAAAACAGCAACTGGCCCTTCGGCATCTCGTCAATAGGTTAGTTCCGGAAAACGCATAAATATGACATAAAGTATGCATAAAACATGTAGATATCATCAATAATGTGGCATGGAACATAAGAAATTATCGATACGTCGGAGACGTATCAATAACTAAGAAAACTGAAAAACTAGTAGGATTGCCTGCACCTGTTCTATTTAACTTTGATTCCAGGAAGGATTGGTCAGTCACGGAAGGTGAACTGAATGCATACATAGAGGGAGGAGGCCACCATGCAAGAGACAACACGGAGGAGGATGAAGAACACCTCGACTCGTCATCCGATGCAGCAAGTTCTTTGCATCAACAAGTTGGGCATGAGGAGCCTCCACGCTTTTCTTCTGCATCGGGACCTTATTATGACTACTCCATGTATGATCCACCGGCATGGAACCCAGACCCTCGTTGGGGTTGATCTCCACTTAGGCCAAAAGCCTAAGCTTGGGGGGAGGTATACCGGCATCACTCGTTCTTTGCATATTATGGTTGCTGGATACTTGTATATACTTGTTTAGTTTCTTTGAGTGGTTTTCTAATGAGAGGAAGATGATATTTGGGGAGGTGCTGCCTGAAAACAGATTCTGGACTGTCACTAGAAAAATTCGTGCGCACAGCCAAAACGTTATTTTGAGCTGCAAATGTTTGTGCATGTTCCCCAGGTTGTTATCTAACTTTCATTAGTTGAACACTTTTCAAGCTGAGCAACGGAAGATTTTTGTAAAAATCGATTTCTGTACTGCTGTCAAGTTTTGGCAGATTTCTGCCATCTTGCTTTTCTGTGTTTCTTTTAGTTTTCATTTTCTTATTCTTACTTTGTTTCTTTCCTAAAACACAAAAAGACCAAAAATATTTCTGTTGTTTCTCTTCACCGCTTGTTTATTTTAGTTTCTTGATTTTATCTTACTTTATTTGCTATTGCTAGTTTGCTATAAGAAAACCCAAAAGATTTTGCTTTGTTTGCTTGTTTCCTTTTGTTCTTGCTTCCAAATTTGAAAACACCAAAAATATTTGCTGTTCTTCTTTGGTTTTGTAAAGTTCTTTATGAGTTCAATGGTCTTCGGTGGCTGGAGCGTGGTTTTCATTCCATATTATTCAAGCTACACAAGTGAAAAGGCAATAATGACGATCTACGACAATCTGATTGTGGTGAGAGGCTGGTATGAACTCTATTTGTTTTCATTTTTGTACATATACTCATCCATGTGAGCATGCTTGGTTGGTTCATGTGAGGTATATGTCATTTAAGAAAGTCTAGTAGTTCATGATCTCTCATGTTAAGCTCCAATTTATTAATATGAGTAGCATGTCATGGATGTTTGCTTGCATTGTTTTATTCATAAATAGGTATGATATTGTGGTATCCTCCTCTGAATAATTCGTTTGAATTAACTTGGCACATGCTCACGCATGCATATGACTGAACAAAAGTCAATTAAGCCTCGATGATTTACATTGCTTCAGAGTTCTTGTATCACTTTTATGCCTCAGTTAATCTATTTTGCCGCAAGCATGATTATGACAGTTACTGCTCTCTTGATTGCCGCTTCCTAGTCTATTGCTAGCCTTCACTTGTACTGAGCGGGAACGCTGCTCGTGCCTCCAAACACATGAAAACCAAGTTGTTCCAAAGTGTCCACTATAAATACCTATGCATGGCATTTCAAACCATTCCAAGTAAATTCTCATGCGCTACCTTTAAACCTTCAAAATGCTTCTCAATTTGTGTTAAATGTTTCATAGCTCATGAGGAAGTATGTGGTGTTTAACTTTCAACCTTGTCATTTACTCTTGACGGACTTTCATTATGGACTAGTGGCACATCCGCTTATCCAATAATTTTGCAAAAAGAGCTGGCAATGGGGTTCCCAGCCCCTATTAATCAAACTTCATTAATAATTCTCTTCACATGTTTTGCTCTGATCCATCAGTAAGCAACTTAATTTTGCAAATAGACACTCCTCCATGGTATGTGATTGATGGAAGGCACCCGAGGATTCGGTTAGCCATGGCTTGTGTAAGCAAAGGTTGGGGGGAGTGTCACTCATAATAAAAACTAAACTACGTGTGTAAACAAAGGAGAAGAGGGATGATCTACCTTGCTGGTAGAGATAACGTCCTTCATGGGAGCCGCTCTTGAAAGTCCGGTTGGCGAGGTAGTTGGTGTACCCATTACCATTCGTTGACTACAACAAACACCTCTCAAAACAATTTTACTCCTGTTTTAAAAATGAAAAGCTCTAGCGCATGTTAATCCCTGCTTCCCTCTGCGAAGGGTCAATATTTTACTTTTACATTGAGTCTCCATCCTTTCTTTGAGCACTTTCTTGAGAGCACAACTGTCATTCTTAGTATAATATGCTTGTCCCAAAATATGATTAATTGTGGTATAACTTTGATGCTTTTATCTTTGACAATCACTATTTCTAGTCTTTCTATGAACTTCAGAGGTGCATGAGCATTTATGTTTTGCTGATCAAATATGGGCAAGCGAGATACCACTCTATCATACTCTTTTATGAACATTGCAATCCTGCTTATATACATGATTCATGATGCTTATTATTAATTGTTGGTACTTTTCCATGATTGACATAGCTATTGGATGATCTTATTTGCATGTATCTTATTATGAACTGCCTAAATGTTAGCCATAGCATGAGAATATTTACATCATATGAACAAATGTGTTTGTGAAAGTTCTTTTATCGCTCAGTTGTTAACTGAATTGCTTGAGGACAAGCAATAAGCTAAGCTTGGGGGGAGTTGATACGTCCAAAACGTATCTACTTTCCCGAACACTTTTGCTATTGTTTTGCCTCTAATTTGTGTATTTTGGATGCAACTAACACGGACTAACGCTGTTTTCAGCAGAACTGTTCTGGTGTCTCGTTTTTGTGCAGAAATCCAACTTTCAGGAAAATCCTCGGAATTTATGCGAAAGGCCCTATTTTCCCGAGAATCGACGGAGCTGTAAGGGCAAGCCAGGTGGGGGCCCGAGGGCCCCACACACTAGGCCGGTGCGGCCCAGGAGGGGCCCGCGCGGCCCTAGTGTGTGGCGGCCTCGGCTGGCCCCCAACGCCCTCCTTCGGACTATTTATTGCCTTCGACCTAAAAATGCACGGGGAGAAGTCGAAGTCGCCAGAAACCCTCCAGAACGCCGCCACATCGCGAAACTCCGTCTCGGGAGCCAGAAGTCTCCGTCCTGGCACTCCACCGGGACGGGGAATTGGAGGAGATCATCGCCATCATCATCACCGACGCCTCTCCATCGACCAGCCATGTTTCCCCCATCCATGTGTGAGTAATTCCCCCGCTGTAGGCTGAAGGGGATGGTAGGGATTGGATGAGATTGGTCATGTAATAGTATAAGATTGTTAGGGCATAGTGCCTAGTGTCCGTAATTGGTACTTTGATGATATTGTTGCAACTTGTTATGCTTAATGCTTGTCACTAGGGCCCGAGTGCCATGATCTCAGATCTGAACATGTTATTACTTCATCATGATATTCATTGTTTATGGTCTTACCTGCAAGTTGTATACACATGTCGCTGTCCGGAACCAATGGCCCCGAAGTGACAGAAATCGGGACAACCGGAGGGGATGGTAGTGATGTGAGGATCACATGTGTTCACGGAGTGTTAATGCTTTGCTCCGGTACTCTATTAAAAGGAGTACCTTAATATCCAGTAGATTCCCTTGAGGCCCGGCTGCCACCGGCTGGTAGGACAAAAGATGTTGTGCAAGTTTCTCATTGCGAGCACGTACGACTATAATTGGAACACATGCCTATTGATTGCTTTGTACTTAGACACCGTTTTATTATTATCTGTAAATGCCCTGCTTGATTGTTACATGAGTTTCTCTCATCCATGCAATGCCCGTTATCCGTCCCCGTGCCTACAGTATCTTAATCCTGCTGTTTACTATAATCACTACTGCTGTCTCTGTTACTCTGCTGCTGTTATTTTACTACTGCTACTGCTATAAAACTGTTACTACTGATAAACTCTTGCGAGCAAGTCTGTTTCCAGGTGCAGCTGAATTGACAACTCCGTTGTTAAGGCTTTCAAGTATTCTTTGTCTCCCCTTGTGTCGAATCAATAAATTGGGTTTTACTACCCACGAAGACTGCTGCGATCCCCTATACTTGTGGGTTATCACACCTCGAAAGCTCCACAGCGCCCACGACCTCGCCAAAAAGTGAAGAGAGGAGGAGACCACTGCGGCCGAGCAAGGCGAGGGAGGTAGCCGCTGAGCACGGCCGGTGAGCCCACGGTGCACAACGGGGAGGCTGCCGCGGCCGAGCACGTCGGAGATGCCGCCGCGGCCGATCACGGCGGGGTGGTCGCGAGTTAGCACGGCGGGGGAGCCCCAGGGGGAGGCTGCCGCGGCCGTGCACGGCGGGGTGGTCGCGGCTGAGCACGGCGGGGGAACCCGCGGTGCACGACAGGGGAGGCTGCCGCGGCCGAGCTCGTCGGAGATGCCGCTGCGGCCGAGCAAGGCGGGGAGGCCGCCGCCGCAAGAGTACGCATGCGCGAGGAGACGGCTGCTTCCGAAGGTCTCACGCCGTTTCTGTGGTTACTCGCCGTAGTTGAGCACCAGGGGCGAGGTGTCGCGCCATTACTGATAATTCGATGAAATTGCCATATTCATTAGCGATAACTAGGGGATTAATTAGGTTGAGTTGCCATGTTTTTCAATTCCCAGATTAATTAGCAGGTATTGTCTGATTAATTAGCAGTAATTACCCGATTCATTAGTTGTAATTTCCAGATTAATTTGTTCTAATTGCCATATTAGCAGCTGCCAGATTTGTTATGTTCTAAACTTCTAATTGCCAGATTAATTATGCTCTAATTGCCAGATTAATTATGTTCTAATTGCCTAATTAATTATGAGTACTCCGTACTTGCTAAATTTAAAGGAGCCTATTTTTTCAAGAATAAAGGCACACCATTTCTTGATTTCTTTCCGCCGGAAGAAACGCGTTGAATATCGTGGGCTAATTGATTTTGCATGTGCAAAGTTACTGCGGCCGTGAACGGCCCAAACAAAGCGCTTCACGGACAGGCGGAAACAGTTGGCTGTCAAGCCGCCGCACGGATGGACTCTGCGTGCGGCGCCGCCGCGTAGTTCCGTCCAAGAAAGAAAGTGGGGCATTTGCTCAAATTTGCAAATTTCCCATACACTCACATATGTCTCTCTCCTATTTGATTTTTATTTTCTTTCTGTTTTGTTTCACTTTGGATTTGGCTTGGTGAGTACTAGGTTGGGTTTTTTAAGGTTTTCAAACCATCTACACAAGGTAGATCATGACATAGGCCTATATTCACAAATAGGGCCATAGGCTCATGCTCATATGTGCCTCTACTTCTATTTTATTTTCTTTTTAATTTGTTTCCATTTGATCCTAAATGCTTGGTTGTGGCTTAGGATCTATTTCAAATTCTTCAAACACACATTCAGGTATTAACAAATATTCCATTCATTCACATAATAGAAAATATTTTGGAAATAGGCAAGTTTTTGTTAACCCTAAAAATTGGATAATTGAAATTATGGTTCTTAATTGTTTCAAAAATTTGGGGTGTTACAAACCTTCCCCCCTTAAACAAAATCTCGTCCCGAGATTTAAGAAAAGTTAGGAACCTAAGAGAGATTGGGCAAAATAGGTTTTTAACTGGAAACATACTCGTCAGGGTATCTGGTGCTTCTTGGGCTTCTGCGGCAGTCATACGGTAGAGGCGGCTGTTGCGGTGGTGCAGGTGACTTGGGCCAGACTTCCTTCCCGTTGCAACTCGGCGTTGCTGTTGGGCTGGTGGAGCAGTATTGGGGGGCTACCTTCATCATCTTCTTGGGACACTCATAGCAAGTCACAAGATGAGAGGGAATTTTTCTAGGGTTTGTTTGGATAAGAATTTGAAAAGTTCAAATCTTGAAAACTTGAGTAGTGTTGAGGTGGTAAAAACCAACAACACTTTTTTCATTCATGCCAATCAACACACATTACCACTAACACACCAATGGTTTTAAGAACCATTTCCTCGTTCTACGATACAAAGGGGGCAGATACAAACTCACACTAGTGCTCTCCTACGTAGGTGTAAATTCTACTAAGATGATCAAGTGTGCAAAATTTTATGTAGAATTTCGAGGAAAAGTAGAGCATGGATTTCTTATTTTGAACAGATTTCAAAGATACGAGTGAGAATAAGTTTTCATAAATATTTACTTCATTTGTTTTGAAACTAAGTTTTTCAGACGTCCATTCTAACTACGGTCTCCTAAGGTCAAACAATGGCTCTGATACCAAGTTGTCAACACCCGGATTTTTAAGTCCAGATGCCTATTATCCCATACATCGCAATCCCAGAAAGATTGTTTTTGTGAGATATAACAGTTGATATCATAGAGTCATCATTCATTACAAACCATAGTCGTCTTACAACAATAGATCACATGATCCAAAATTACAATAATAGTTGATCTAATGATCAACGAACACAACACGTAGCGGAAGCGAAGTAGTAGTGGACTAGCTATTCCACAGGCAACGCTAGATGTCAGAAGATGCTCCTAGTTATCGTAGACGTCCTGTTGTCCGTCGTCCTGATAGTGTTGCTCCTCTTCATAGTCTGGCCATTTGAATAGCCAGGGACACAGCCATGAGTACTTTTAAAGTACTCGCAAACTAATACTAGTGGAAGTACTATCAATTTTAATAAGGGGGTTCTAAGCTCTAGGTTTATTTGCATAAAGCCAATTTTAGTTCATAAGCATTTAGTAAAAGACTCTTCATTGTCTAACTAGCTCAAGTGGGGACATTAGTGTCATTCCCACAACTCTGTTGTGATCAAGTCAAGTTCACCTTTCAATTCATCATTCCTTTTTAGAAAAACACCTGACAACGGAACAGTATGGCCATCCAACCATCCATAACCGTGGACACGGCTATTCGAATAGGTTTACACTCTGCGGAGGTTGTACACTTGTGCCACAACTTTTGATTTCATCCGTCAGGGATAGCACTGAATAATCATACTCAGTATGCGGATCATCAACCATAACCTTTCACTTACATACCCTAGTATAAGCACCTCCCCCATGAGTTTGGCCTCCCAGTGAAGACAAACCGTCAACCTGGGAACTGCACAGGGCTTGGGTAGGACATTCACCTCATATTCACATCATTTCACTTTCAACGGAGGCAGCCTCGGCATAACCCCTATGACGCTTGTTTAGAGGGAACCCATACTAAAATACATAAACTTCCCGTTAAGCCCTACCCATAATCAGGTATTGTGGGGGTACTTGTAAAATTGGAATGGTATCGCATCCAAACCCAATCATCAGTTTTAATCAAATTCATCATGTCATTCAAGTCACATTCACCTTCAAAATCTTTCAATAGAATAACTCATCATTCCTAGGTTTTCAAAGTCATTTGATTCACATGTTCCCATCTAGAGTAGTCAATTTTAGTTTTAGCACTAGCAACTATTCATGAGGGGTGCTAACTAGCTTGTATTGCTCTAGGCTAGATTTGATGCTCTTGTACTACTCCATATCTAGACCAAAGTGAATCATGAACCAAAAATAAACTTGGATAAACCAAAGTCAAAAACTTGTAAAGTAAAAAACTTGGGTTGGGATCATTAAACACAAAGTAATATGTAATGGTGCCTTGCTCTTGTAGAGCTTGGCATTAGTGTAGCTTGCAAGAGTATAGATTGCCTTGGGTGGTACAGTGATCAAAGTTTTCTTCTTCCTCGTAGAAGACCTCCTCCTCCTGGTAGTCTCCAGTACTAGCGTCTATAAACGAATACGAGGATACAATCACCAAACAATACTTAAGTAGACTAATTAGCCTTAATGGCTCACACAAGATGATCTAGCATCATCCCAATCATCACTCAACATCATACTAGGGTTTTCTTTATTTAGATTTTAATAATTAAATTCTACTATTTGAGAATTACAAGATTTAATACCCACTAGGGTTGCCATTCATTTCCTTTGAAAGTAATTTAATCTCATTGAACATTACTAAGATTTAATTTCCTCAAATGATAAAGTATGAGATCATGTTGACCAAAGTCACCACTTCATATTTATCCATTTAGGAAAATGATTTAAATGAGATACTCCTCTCATACAATTTAAATACTACTTTGATTTCATATTCTCAAGTAATAACATATGAGGTCATGAAGACTAATGTCATCACCTCACATTGAATTATTTGAGAAAGTGATTTAAATGAGATGCTACACCTCATAGATTTGAAGTACTAAATTTGAAATAGCTTATATGGGCTAGAAATGACTACATAGCCATTATTTGAATCTAGCCCATGATCATATGAAACAACCATGTCATATTTTTGCATAAACAATTAGAGTTTTTGAAATGTGAATTATGAGAGGTGGAATCACCTCAAAATTCATTATGGTTGTTTTTTAATACTTGTTTGAATTTTGAAAAGGTGTTGACTTGTTATTTTTCTTGCAGGTGATCTGTAATGAGCTAGGGTTTGAGACCAGTGGGGTTTGTTATATCTTTTCATCTACTTTCACACGAAATTGGAATCACTTAATTTGGGTTTGTAGATTTGAAGTTATTCCATTTTGAACACAACACCAGTATTGGATTCGAATTAAACGAATTAAACAGAATTCAAATAGTTGGGCTTAGGCGGGAAACTAAACGGGCCAGAGAGAGAAAAGAAAATGGGCCAGCCCAACTGCGCGTCTCGCACGCGTGGGCTGCCTGACAGCGGGACCCGCCTGTCAGCGGCTAATCAAACCCAAAACGGTATGAGCTAACGTGGGCCGCAGGATTAGATCGTGATCGAACGGCGGTTGATCATCGTCGTCTCCAACGAGATCGATCCTTACTGGCGGCGAGCCTAGGGGGTCGGCGGCTCACCGAAGGTCCGGCGGTCGTCGGCGTTGATGCAGGGCGACGTTGTCGAGGATGGCGAGGCTCCTAGTACCGGCGGCGTCTCCTGGGGCGGCTCCTAGCTCCAGCGATCTTGCAGCAGTACTGGCGGGGCGCTCCGGCGATCGATTGGGGCTCTGTGGATGAAATTGGGACGAGGGATTTCTTGAGGAGGATCAGGGAGAGGAGAGGAGTGAAGTGGTGTGTGATACGTCCAAAACGTATCTACTTTCCCGAACACTTTTGCTATTGTTTTGCCTCTAATTTGTGTATTTTGGATACAACTAACACGGACTAACGCTGTTTTCAGCAGAACTGTTCTGGTGTCTCGTTTTTGTGCAGAAATCCAACTTTCGGGAAAATCCTCGGAATTTATGCAGAAGGCCCTATTTTCCCAGAATACTGACGGAGCCAGAAGGTCAAGTAAGGTGGAGGCCCGAGGGCCCCACACCATAAGGCGGCGCGGCCTAGGGAGGGCCCGCGCGGCCCTATGGTGTGGCCCCCTCGGCCGGCCTCCGACGCCCTCCTTTGGACTATTTATCGGCCTCGACCTAAAAACGCACGGGAAGAAGTCGAAGTCACCAGAAACCCTCCAGAACGCCGCCACATCGCGAAACTCCGTCGCGGGAGCCAGAAGTCTCCGTTCTGGCACTCCGCCGGGACGGGGAATTGGAGGAGATCATCGCCATCATCACCGCCAACGCCTCTACATCAACCAGCCATGTTTCCCCCATCCATGTGTGAGTAATTCCCCCGCTGTAGGCCGAAGGGGATGGTAGGGATTGGATGAGATTGGTCATGTAATAGCATAAGATTGTTAGGGCATAGTGCCTAGTGTCCGTAATTGGTACTTTGATGATATTGTTGCAACTTGCTGTGCTTAATGCTTGTCACTAGGGCCCGAGTGCCATGATCTCAGATCTGAACATGTTATTGTTTCATCATGATATTCATTGTTTATTGATCTTACCTGCAAGTTGTATACACATGTCACTGTCCGGAACCGATGGCCCCGAAGTGACAGAAATCGGGACAACCGGAGGGGATGGTAGTGATGTGAGGATCACATGTGTTCACGGAGTGTTAATGCTTTGCTCCGGTACTCTATTAAAAGGAGTACCTTAATATCCAGTAGTTTCCCTTGAGGCCCGGCTGCCACCGGCTGGTAGGACAAAAGATGTTGTGCAAGTTTCTCATTGCGAGCACGTACGACTATAATTGGAACACATGCCTATTGATTGCTTTGTACTTGGACATCGTTTTATTATTATCTGCAAATGCCCTGCTATGATTGTTACATGAGTTTCTCTCATCCATGCAATGCCCGTTCATCCGTCCCCGTGCCTACAGTATTTTAATCCTGCTGTTTACTAAAATCACTACTGCTGTCTTTGTTACTCTACTGCTGTTATTTCACTACTGCTACTGCTATAAAACTGTTACTACTGATAAACTCTTGCGAGCAAGTCTGTTTCCAGGTGCAGCTGAATTGACAACTCCGTTGTTAAGGCTTCCAAGTGTTCTTTGTCTCCCCTTGTGTCGAATCAATAAATTGGGTTTTACTTCCCTCGAAGACTGTTGCGATCCCCTATACTTGTGGGTCATCAAGACTATTTTCTGGCGCCGTTGCCGGGGAGCATAGCTTTATTTGGATGTTCACTTGGATTAATATTGTTCGCTGCAAATTCTCCATCATGGGTAAACCTCGCGATTCTAAAGTCGCCATATTACCATCCACTACAAGAAAAGGTACAATTCTGAGTACCTCCGCTACACTTGATTCACCATCTGTGATTGATAAACGTGTTTCACCGCCACATGCTTCACATGCGGGTACTTCTGCTGAATCTGAAAACTCTCATAATATTGATAATATTTCTGCTGTGCTTGATGATAGTGGTTCATTGGGATCTTTTCTAGATGCTACAATTGCTAGGTCTAGACAAATTTAAAATACTGAAACTCCTAATGCTACTACACCTGTTAATTCACCTGAACTTGATTATTTTAGTGATGATCCTGATGAAGATTATGTGGAGCTTAATGATGATTTTATTGAAAAATGCAATGCTACTACTGATGCAAGAAAAATTAAAAAGTTGCTTGCAGAACATGCTGTTAGATATAAACTGTCTCCTGATCCTAAGTTTGCCACATCTCCTATAAACATTAAGGATAAAGATTATGATTTTTCTCTTGATCTATCTCATATAGCTATTGTTGAGAAAACACCCTTTTGTGGTACTGAAAAAGAAAGTGCTGTTGAACACATGATTGAGTTATCTACTCTAAGTAGCTTGTTTTCTGATGATGTCAAGATGCGTACTTACTTGTTGCTAAAATCTTTCCATTCTCATTAAAGGATGATGCTAAAACTTGGTATAATAGTTTGCCACCTAATTCTATTAAAAGTCCAAAAGAATTGCTTGATGTTTTCTTCCGTAAATATTTTCCTGCCAGTGCTCAACATATTGCTTTGCAGAGAATTTATAATTTTGACCAGGAAGATAGAGAGAAATTGCCTGAGGCTTGGGCGAGATTTTGCTCTCTTATTAGAGCTCGGCCTGACCATGATTTGGAAAAGCATGATTTACTTGATATATTTTATAGTGGACTAACCATTGAGTCTAGGGCATACTTGGATAGTTGTGCTGGTTGTGTTTTCAGGAAAAGAACTCCGCATGACGTTGAAGAATTATTGGCTAAAATAGGCCGGAATCATGATGATTGGACTACGCCTGAACCAACTCCAACGCCAATATTAAAGAAGAGGGGTTTAATTAAATTAAATGATGAAGATATGAGGGAAGCCAAGAAGTCTCTCAAGGAGAAAGGTATTAAATCTGAAGATGTGAAGAATCTTCCTCCCATAGAAGATATATGTGAGATAATTCCCCCTTCATCCATGATTGAGGTAAACTCCCTTCAACGCTTTACTAGGGAAGATATTCCGTATTCGAAACCTCCTTCACAATGCTTAGATGAGTTTGATAATTATATTGTTAAGCAAGAAAATTTTAATATGAGAGTAGAGAATCATTTAATGGAAAATTCTCGAGCTATTAGTGAATTGCATGATATTGTAGAAAGAACCTCCAATGATGTTAAGATGCTTGTTAAACATTTTCATATGGTTCAAACTCAAATTGATCAACTCACTAAAGTGCAAAATGACTTGTTGGGGAATAATTCTAAAGAGAAACATGCTTATGAAGTAACAACTAGAGGTGGTGTCTCTACCCAGGATCCTCTATATCCTGAAGGGCATCCCAAAAGAATTGAACAAGATTCTCAACGCATTGAACGTAGTGCTCCTTCTAAGAAGAAAAAGAAGAAGAAACATAAAAATGTTGTAGAATCCTCTGAACCTGTTAATGATCCTAATAATATTTCTATTTCTGATGCTGAAACTGAAAGTGGTAATGAACATGATAAAGATAATGATAAGAATGATGCTTCTGATAAAGAAGAGGTTGAAGAAGAACCTAAAAAGCATGCTAAAAATAAAAAGTACACTAAAGAAGATTTTATTGCTGAGAAACATGGTAATGAAAGAGAACCTTGGGTTCAAAAGCAAATGCCTTTTCCTGCTAAGAAACTGAAATCAAAGGAAGAAGAACACTATAATAAATTTTGTGATTGGATGAAACCTTTATTCTTGCAAATCCCTTTGACTGATGCTATTAAATTGCCTCCTTATTCAAAGTATATGAAAGATATTGTTACTAACAAAAGGAAAATTCCTAATGAGGAAATTTCCACTATGCTTGCTAATTACTCTTTCAATGGCAAAGTTCCAAAGAAGTTGGGCGACTGATACGTCTCCAACGTATCGATAATTTCTTATGTTCCATGCCACATTATTGATGTTATCTACATGTTTTATGCACACTTTATGTCATATTCGTGCATTTTCTGGAACTAACCTATTAACAAGATGCCGAAGTGCCAGTTGCTGTTTTCTGCTATTTTTGGTTTCAGAAATCCTAGTAAGGAAATATTCTCGGAATTGGACGAAATCAAAGCCTAGGGGCCTATTTTTCCACGAAGCTTCCAGAAGTCCGAAGACGAAACGAAGTGGGGCCACGAGGCGCCCAGACTACAGGGCGGCGCGGCCTAGGGTTTGGCCGCGCGGCCCTGTCATCTGGGGCCCCTGTGCCCCCTCCTGACTTGCCCTTCCGCCTACTTAAAGCCTCCGTGACGAAACCCCCAGTACCGAGAACCACGATACGGAAAACCTTCCAGAGACGCCGCCAACGCCGATCCCATCTCGGGGGATCCAGGAGATCGCCTCCGGCACCCTGCCGGAGAGGGGAATCATCTCCCGGAGGACTCTACGCCGCCATGGTCGCCTCCGGTGTGATGTGTGAGTAGTCTACCCCTGGACTATGGGTCCATAGCAGTAGCTAGATGGTTGTCTTCTCCCCATTGTGCTATCATTGTCGGATCTTGTGAGCTGCCTAACATGATCAAGATCATCTATCTGTAATTCTATATGTTGCGTTTGTTGGGATCCGATGAATAGAGAATACTTGTTATGTTGATTATCAAAGTTATATCTATGTGTTGTTTATGATCTTGCATGCTCTCCGTTATTAGTAGATGCTCTGGCCAAGTTGATGCTAGTAACTCCAAGAGGGAGTATTTATGCTCGATAGTGGGTTCATGTCTCCGTGAATCTGGAGGGGTGACAAGAACCTCTAAGGTTATGGATGTGCTGTTGCCACTAGGGATAAAACATTAGTGCTATGTTCAAGGATGTAGTCACTAGTTACATTACGCGCAATACTTAATGCAATTGTCTGTTGTTAGCAACTTAATACTGGAGGGGGTTCGGATGATAACCTGAAGGTGGACTTTTTAGGCATAGATGCAGTTGGATGGTGGTCTATGTACTTTGTCGTAATGCCCAATTAAATCTCACTATACTCATCATGATATGTATGTGCATGGTCATGCTCTCTTTATTTGTCAATTGCCCAACTGTAATTTGTTCACCCAACATGCTGTTCGTCTTATGGGAGAGACACCTCTAGTGAACTGTGGACCCCGGTCCAATTCTCTTTACTGAAATACAATCTACTGCAATACTTGTTCTACTGTTTTCTGCAAACAATCATCTTCCACACAATACGGTTAATCCTTTGTTACAGCAAGCCGGTGAGATTGACAACCTCACTGTTTCGTTGGGGCAAAGTACTTTGGTTGTGTTGTGCAGGTTCCACGTTGGCGCCGGAATCCCTGGTGTTGCGCCGCACTACATCTCGCCGCCATCAACCTTCAACGTGCTTCTTGGCTCCTCCTGGTTCGATAAACCTTGGTTTCTTTCTGAGGGAAAACTTGTTGCTGTGCGCATCATACCTTCCTCTTGGGGTTCCCAACGAACGTGTGAGTTACACGCCATCAAGTTCTTTTTCTGGCGCCGTTGCCGGGGAGATCAAGACACGCTGCAAGGGGAGTCTCCACTTCTCAATCTCTTTACTTTGTTTTTGTCTTGCTTAGTTTTATTTACTACTTTGTTTGCTGCACTAAATCAAAATACAAAAAAAATTAGTTGCTATTTTTACTTTATTTGCTATCTTGTTTGCTATATCAAAAACACAAAAAAATTTAGTTACTTGTTTTACTTTATTTAATATCATGCATGTTTTTATTTCACTAGTTTGGCATAATGGACAAGAATGAGCTTCTATTTCTATTTCCTGATTTAAAACATGGATTGTTTGATGCGAAAATTAAAAAACCTATGGAATCTTATTTGCATGCTGGTAGTAATATTAGTATGAACGCTTTGAACACCATTGTTGATAATAATATAGAAAGTTCTAAGCTTGGGGAAGCTGGTTTTCATGATCTTTTTATTCCCCCAAGCATTGAGGAGAAAATTTACTTTGATGATACCTTGCCTCCTATTTATGATAATGATATTGGTCTTTTAGTACCACCTGTTATGGAGGATAAATTTGATTATGATTACAATATGCCTCCTATATTTGATGATGAGAATAATAATGATAGCTACTTTGTTGAATTTGCTCCTACTACAACTAATAAAATTGATTATGCCTATGTGGAGAGTAATAATTTTATGCATGAGACTCATGATAAGAATGCTTTATGTGATAGTTATATTGTTGAGTTTGCTCATGATGCTACTGAAAGTTATTATGAGAGAGGAAAATATGGTTGTAGAAATTTTCATGTTACTAAAACACCTCTCTATGTGCTGAAATTTTTGAAACTACACTTGTTTTATCTTCCCGATCTTGTCACTTTGCTTTTCATGAATTTATTTGTGTACAAGATTCCTTTTCATAGGAAGCATGTTAGGCTTAAATTTGTTTTGAATTTGCCTCTTGATCCTCTCTTTTGCTTCAAATACTATTTCTTGCGAGTGCATCATTAAAACTGCTGAGCCCATCTTAATGGCTATAAAGAAAGAACTTCTTGGGAGATAACCCATGTGTTATTTTGCTACAGTACTTTGTTTTTATTTTGTGTCTTGGAAGTTGTTTAATACTGTAGCAACCTCTCCTTATCTTAGTTTTGTGTTTTGTTGTGCCAAGTTAAGCCGTTGATAGAAAAGTAAGTACTAGATTTGGATTACTGCGCAGTTCCAGATTTCTTTGCTGTCACGAATCTGGGTCCACCTCCCTGTAGGTAGCTCAGAAAATTAAGCCAATTTACATGCATGATCCTCAGATATGTACGCAACTTTCATTCAATTTGAGCATTTTCATCTGAGCAAGTTTGGTGCCATTTTAAAATTCGTCAATACGAACTGTTCTGTTTTGACATATTCTGTCTTTTATTTCGCATTGCCTCTTTTGCTATGTTGGATGAATTTCTTTGATCCACTAATGTCCAGTAGCATTATGCAATGTCCAGAAGTGTTAAGAATGATTGTGTCACCCCTGAATATGTTAATTTATATTGTGCACTAACCCTCTAATGAGTTGTTTCGAGTTTGGTGTGGAGGAAGTTTTCAAGGATCAAGAGAGGAGTATGATGCAACATGATCAAGGAGAGTGAAAGCTCTAAGCTTGGGGATGCCCCGGTGGTTCACCCCTGCATATATTAAGAAGACTCAAGCGTCTAAGCTTGGGGATGCCCAAGGCATCCCCTTCTTCATCGACAACATTATCAGGTTCCTCCCCTGAAACTATATTTTTATTCCATCACATCTTATGTGCTTTTTCTTGGAGCGTCGGTTTGTTTTTGTTTTTTTTGTTTTGTTTGAATAAAATGGATCCTAGCATTCACTTTATGGGAGAGAGACACGCTCCGCTGTAGCATATGGACAAGTATGTCCTTGGTTTCTACTCATAGTATTCATGGCGAAGTTTCTCCTTCGTTAAATTGTTATATGGTTGGAATTGGAAAATGATACATGTAGTAAATGCTATAAATGTCTTGGGTAATGTGATACTTGGCAATTGTTGTGCTCATGATTAAGCTCTTGCATCATATGCTTTGCACCCATTAATGAAGAAATACATAGAGCATGCTAAAATTTGGTTTGCATATTTGGTTTCTCTAAGGTCTAGATAATTTCTAGTATTGAGTTTGAACAACAAGGAAGACGGTGTAGAGTCTTATAATATTTTCAATATGTCTTTTATGTGAGTATTGCTGCACCGGTTCATCCTTGTGTTTGTTTCAAATAAGCCTTGCTAGCCTAAACCTTGTATCGAGAGGGAATACTTCTCATGCATCTAAAATACTTGAGCCAACCACTATGCCATTTGTGTCCACCATACCTACCTACTACATGGTATTTTCCGCCATTCCAAAGTAAATTGCTTGAGTGCTACCTTTAAAATTCCATCATTCACCTTTGCAATATATAGCTCATGGGACAAATAGCTTAAAAACTATTGTGGTATTGAATATGTAATTATGCACTTTATCTCTTATTAAGTTGCTTGTTGTGCGATAACCATGTTTACTGGGGACGCCATCAACTTTTCATTGTTGAATTTCATGTGAGTTGCTATGCATGTTCGTCTTGTCTGAAGTAAGGGCGATCTACACTGAGTTGAATGGTTTGAGCATGCATATTGTTAGAGAAGAACATTGGGCCGCTAACTAAAGCCATGATCCATGGTGGAAGTTTCAGTTTTGGACAAACATCCTCAAATCTCTAATGAGAAAAGAATTAATTGTTGTTGAATGCTTAAAGCATTAAAAGAGGAGTCCATTATCTGTTGTCTATGTTGTCCCGGTATGGATGTCTAAGTTGAGAATAATCAAAAGCGAGAAATCCAAATGCGAGCTTTCTCCTTAGACCTTTGTACAGGCGGCATAGAGGTACCCCTTTGTGATACTTGGTTAAAGCATATGTATTGCGGTGATAATCCAGGTAGTCCAAGCTAATTAGGACAAGGTGCGGGCACTATTGGTACACTATGCATGAGGCTTGCAACTTATAAGATATAATTTACATGATGCATATGCTTTATTACTACCGTTGACAAAATTGTTTCATGTTTTCAAAATCAAAGCTCTAGCACAAATATAGCAATCGATGTTTTTCCTCTATGGAGGACCATTCTTTTACTTTCAATGTTGAGTCAGTTCACCTATTTCTCTCCACCTCAAGAAGCAAACACCTGTGTGAACTATGCATTGATTCCTACATACTTGCTTATTGCACTTATTATATTACTCTATGTTGACAATATCCATGAGATATACATGTTACAAGTTGAAAGCAACCGCTGAAACTTAATCTTCTTTTATGTTGCTTCAATGCCTTTACTTTGAATTATTGCTTTATGAGTTAACTCTTATGCAAGACTTATTGATGCTTGTCTTGAAGTGCTATTCATGAAAAGTCTTTGCTTTATGATTCACTTGTTTACTCATGTCATATACATTGTTTTGATCGCTGCATTCACTACATATGCTTTACAAATAGTATGATCAAGATTATGATGGCATGTCACTCCAGAAATTATCTTTGTTATCGTTTTACCTGCTCGGGACGAGCAGAACTAAGCTTGGGGATGCTGATACGTCTCCAACGTATCGATAATTTCTTATGTTCCATGCCACATTATTGATGTTATCTACATGTTTTATGCACACTTTATGTCATATTCGTGCATTTTCTGGAACTAACCTATTAACAAGATGCCGAAGTGCCAGTTGCTGTTTTCTGCTGTTTTTGGTTTCAGAAATCCTAGTAAGGAAATATTCTCGGAATTGGACGAAATCAAAGCCCAGGGGCCTATTTTTCCACGAAGCTTCCAGAAGTCCGAAGACGAAACGAAGTGGGGCCACGAGGCGCCCAGACTACAGGGCGGCGCGGCCTAGGGTTTGGCCGCGCGGCCCTGTCATCTGGGGCCCCTGTGCCCCCTCCTGACTTGCCCTTCCGCCTACTTAAAGCCTCCGTGACGAAACCCCGTCTGAGAACCACGATACGGAAAACCTTCCGCAGACGCCGCCAACGCCGATCCCATCTCGGGGGATCCAGGAGATCACCTCCGGCACCCTGCCGGAGAGGGGAATCATCTCCCGGAGGACTCTACGCCGCCATGGTCGCCTCCGGTGTGATGTGTGAGTAGTCTACCCCTGGACTATGGGTCCATAGCAGTAGCTAGATGGTTGTCTTCTCCTCATTGTGCTATCATTGTCGGATCTTGTGAGCTGCCTAACATGATCAAGATCATCTATCTGTAATTCTATATGTTGCGTTTGTTGGGATCCGATGAATAGAGAATACTTGTTATGTTGATTATCAAAGTTATATCTATGTGTTGTTTATGATCTTGCATGCTCTCCGTTATTAGTAGATGCTCTGGCCAAGTTGATGCTAGTAACTCCAAGAGGGAGTATTTATGCTCGATAGTGGGTTCATGTCTCCGTGAATCTGGAGGGGTGACAAGAACCTCTAAGGTTATGGATGTCTTTGTTGCCACTAGGGATAAAACATTAGTGCTATGTTCAAGGATGTAGTCACTAGTTACATTACGCGCAATACTTAATGCAATTGTCTGTTGTTAGCAACTTAATACTGGAGGGGGTTCGGATGATAACCTGAAGGTGGACTTTTTAGGCATAGATGCAGTTGGATGGCGGTCTATGTACTTTGTCGTAATGCCCAATTAAATCTCACTATACTCATCATGATATGTATGTGCATGGTCATGCTCTCTTTATTTGTCAATTGCCCAACTGTAATTTGTTCACCCAACATGCTGTTCGTCTTATGGGAGAGACACCTCTAGTGAACTGTGGACCCCGGTCCAATTCTCTTTACTGAAATACAATCTACTGCAATACTTGTTCTACTGTTTTCTGCAAACAATCATCTTCCACACAATACGGTTAATCCTTTGTTACAGCAAGCTGGTGAGATTGACAACCTCACTGTTTCGTTGGGGCAAAGTACTTTGGTTGTGTTGTGCAGGTTCCACGTTGGCGCCGGAATCCCTGGTGTTGCGCCGCACTACATCTCGCCGCCATCAACCTTCAACGTGCTTCTTGGCTCCTCCTGGTTCGATAAACCTTGGTTTCTTTCTGAGGGAAAACTTGCTGCTGTGCGCATCATACCTTCCTCTTGGGGTTCCCAACGAACGTGTGAGTTACACGCCATCAGCGACCCAGGTATACCTACTATTCCTTGTTCTATTAAGAATAATTATGTTAAAACTGCTCTATGTGACTTGGGAGCCGGTGTTAGTGTTATGCATTTTTCTCTTTATAAGAGACTTTACTTAGATAAGTTGATACCTACTGACATATCTTTGCAAATGGCTGATAAATCTACTGCTATTCCTGTTGGTATATGTGAGGATGTTCCTGTTCAAGTTACTACTAACTGCTTGATATTAACTGATTTTGTTGTGTTGGAAATGCCTGAAGATGATAATATGTCTATTATTCTTGGGAGACCTTTTCTTAACACCGCAGGGGCTGTTATTGATTGCAATAAAGGGAAGGTTACTTTTAATGTTGATGATAAGGAGCATACCGTCTATTTCCCCAAGAAGATTGATAAAGTATGTGGAGTCAATACTATTTTTAATGTGAGAACTATCAAAGTGGGAACTATTGATTGTCCTATATATGAGCCTAAGGAAGAATATCAAACTCTCGTGATTGGATCCATATCAATACAATTCAAGGTAACATGATTGATTTGAGGTTTATTTCTTCTTATGCTATGTAAAATTTATTTGGTGGCAAGACTTGATCAACCTTGTTAACAAATACTTTTTATATGCATAGAGGAGGTAAACAACATCTCTTTCTTCCTCCACTTGCTCTAGTTGCTGTAGCATTTTTAATTTGCAAAGTTCCTTAGTTAATTGGAGATTTCAAAATTTTCCTGGCCAGTAATAATAAACTAAATACCCAGAAATGTGCATTTTTCAAAGTTTTCAAAAATTCACAAAAATTATACCGTTGGTCCTATTTTTCGACGAGGCACACAGGAGCACCGAGAGGATGACCTGTGGGGCACCACAGGGTGCCACACCACAGGCCGGCGCGGCCAAGGAGGGGGGCGCGCCACCCTGTGGTGTGGGCCCCTCCTTGCCCCACTATCTCATCTCTTTCTCCCAGCATCTTCTCTCTCCCGAAAAAACTCGAACCAGCTTTCTCTCACTCGCGTTTTTGCTCAAGAGCTCAGGATTTTTTTTCGATCTCTTTGCTCAGCCCAGATTTCTGTCTGAAATTTGGCACATTTGCTCTCCGGTATGTGACTCCTCCACCTATCCAAGTAGAATTTTGTTTGGTTGAGTATATCTTGAATATTTTGCTGCTGTAGGTAACATGTTTAGTGAGCTTGCATGCTTGTTCTAAGTTGTATAAACTGGTTTTGATGCATGATTAGTACTCTACCAAGTTCCTATAGTAGTTCCCCTTGATTATATGTCACCAAATCAAATTTTTATATTGTTTGTTGAAAATTTCAGAAAATGGAGTGGAATAGATATCAATTGAACCAACAAGAATTGGAGGTCCAACAAGTTATGAGAGTGAACCGTGAAGAGGGAGTATACCCCTCCTACTACCCATGCGCAGATTTCATGAGAAGCGCGGGAATATTTGAAGATGTTCAAAGTCTAATTTCTCGTGCAGGGCTGAGTAATTTTGTTGAGGGAGAGCCAAGACAATATGCAAAATTAACTATGTCTATTGTGCAGGACTTTAAGTTCAATTGGTCGCGATCTAACCCCACGGTCCAGTATAAAATTTACAATAAAGCTGTCAACTTGCCATTCAGTGATTTTTGTGCAGCAATTAGAGTACCGCAATGGGGATCATGCGAGAAGATAAGGGGATCGCCGCAAGAACTCTTAAACCTCTTCAAGATGATTTGCTATGGAAGGAGTTTCTCGGAGGATAGTGGTAAAATCACTAGCATTCAGCTCCCGGCTATCCGCTACTTTGCCTATTTCATTACTAAATGTGTTCTTGCTAAAAAGATTGGCGGTAAACTATCTATCCTGGATTTAGCTTTTCTAGCTGCGGCACTGCAAGGTAGTAGGACTTATAATTTGGGGGCATTGATAGCTTATAGACTTGCTACTAACCGTGAGAAAGGTGGAATTTGTGGAGGTCTCATCGCCTCTCGTTTACTAGCTTTTCACAATGTAGAACCTCATCATTTTGAGATTCCATTCTCCATAGAAAAACTTGACATAGCCTCTATGATTAAACATGAATTTGTTTCTGATTCCTCCAACTTGGGTAACCTGTTTTACAAGATGACATTTTATAAGAAAGTCTGGAGAATAAATAAGAAAACTGAGAAACTAGTAAGATTGCCTGCGCCTGTTCTGTCTAACCTTGATTCCAGGGAAGATTGGTCGGTCACAGAAGGTGCACTGGATGCACACATAGAGGGAGGAGGCCATCATGCAAGAGATGACACGGAGGTCGAGGAGCACCTCGACTCATCATCCGATGCAGCAAGTTCCTCGCATCAACATGTTGGGCATGTGGAGCCTCCACGCTTTTCTTCTGCACAGGAACTTTACTATGACTACGCCATGAATTATCCACCGGCGAGGAACAGCGACCCTCGTTGGGGTTGAACTCCACTTAGGCCAAAAGCCTAAGCTTGGGGGGAGGTATACCGGCATCACTCATTCTTTGCATATTATGATTGCTGGATACTTGCACATACTTGTTTAGTCTCTTTGAGTGGTTTTCTAATGAGAGGGAGATGATATTTGGGGAAGTGCTGCCTGAAAACAGATTCTGGACTGTTACTAGAAAAATTCGTGCGCACAGCCAGAACGTTATTTTGAGCTGCCAATTTTTGTGCAGGTTCCCCAGGTTGTTATCTAACTTTCATTAGTTGAACACTTTTCGAGCTGAGCAAAGTAAGATTTTTGTAAAAATCTATTTCTGTACTGCTGTCAGGTTTTGGCAGATTTCTGCCATCTCGCTTTTCTGTGATTCTTCTAGTTTGCTATTTCTTGTTTTTGCTTTGTTTCCTTTCCAAAACACAAAAAGACCAAAAATATTTCTGTTGTTTCTCTTCATAATTTGTTTGCTTTGGTTTCTTGCATTTGTTTCGCTTTATTTGCTATTGCTAGTTTGCTACAAGAAAACCCAAAAAGATTTTGATTTGTTTGCTTGTTTCCTTTTGTTCTTGTTTCTAATTCGAAAACACCAAAAATATTTGCTGTTCTTCTTTGGTTTGTAAAGTTCATCTTGAGTTCAATGGTCTTCGGTGGCTGGAGCGTGGTTTTCGTTTCATATTATCCAAGCTATACAAGTGAAAAGGCAATAATGACGATCTACGACAATCTGATTGTGGTGAGAGGCTGGTATGAACTCTATTTGTTTTCATTTTTTGTACATATACTCATCCATGTGAGCATGCTTAGTTGGTTCATGTGAGATATATGTTATTTGAGAAAGTCTAGTAGTTCATGATCTCTCATGTTTAGCTCCAATTTATTAATATGAGTAGCATGTCATGGATGTTTGCTTGCATTGTTTTATTCATAAGTAGGTATGGCATTGTGGTATCCTCCTCTGAATAATTCATTTATATCGACTTGGCACATGCTCACGCATGCATATGACTGAACCAAAGTCAATTAAGCCTCGATGATTTATATTGCTTCAGAGTTCTTGTATCACTTTTATGCCTCCGTTAATTTATTTTGCCGCAAGCATGATTATGACAGTTTCTGCTCTCTTGATTTGTCGCTCCCTAGTCTATTGCTAGCCTTCACTTGTACTGAGCGGGAACGCTGCTCGTGCTTCCAAACACATGAAAACCAAGTTATTCCAGAGTGTCCACCATAAATACCTATGCATGGCATTTCAAACCATTCCAAGTAAATTCTCATGCGCTACCTTTAAAACCTTCAAAATGCTTCTCAATTTGTGTTTATGTTTCATAGCTCATGAGGAAGTATGTGGTGTTTAGCTTTCAACCTTGTCATTTACTTTTGACGGACTCTCATATGGACTAGTGGCACATCCGCTTATCCAATAATTTTGCAAAAAGAGCTGGCAATGGGATTCCCAGTCCCGAACTAATTAACTTAAATAGACACTCCTCCATGGTTTGTGATTGTTGGACGGCACCCGAAGGATTCGGTTAGCCATGGCTTGTGTAAGCAAAGGTTGGGGGGAGTGTCATCATCATAATAAAACTAAAATAAAAAGGCACTCCTTCATGGTATGAGATTGTTGGCAGGCACCCGAGGATTCGGTTAGCCATGGTTTGTGTAAGAAAGGTTGGAAGGAGTGCTACATAAATATGCAAATAATTCATGGGAGCCGCTCTTGAGAATCCGGTTGGCGAGGTAGTTGGTGTACCCATTACCATTCGTTGACAACAACAAACACCTCTCAAAATGATTTTACTCCTGATTTCAAAAATGAAAAGCTCTAGCGCATGTTAATCCCTGCTTCCCTCTGCGAAGGGTCAATCTTTTACTTCTATGTTGTGTCTCCATTATTTCTTTGTGCACTATCTTGAGAGCACAACTGTCATTCTTAGTATAATATGCTTGTCTCAAAATATGATTGATTGTGGTATAACTTTGATGCTTTTATCTTTGACAATCACTACTTCCAGTCTTTCTATGAACTCCAGAGGTGCCCGGGCATTTATGTTTTGCCAATCAAATACAGGCAAGCGAGATACCACTTTATCATACTCTCTTATGAACATTGCAATCCTTCTTATATACATGATTCATGATGCTTATTATTAATTGTTGGTACCTCTCCATGATTGACATAGCTGTTAGATGATCCTATTTGCATATATCTCATTATGAACTGCTTAAGTATTAGCCATAGCATGAGAATATATACATCATATGAGCAAATGTGTTCGTGAAAGTTCTTTTTATCGCTCAGTTGTTAACTGAATTGCTTGAGGACAAGCAATAAGCTAAGCTTGGGGGGAGTTGATACGTCCAAAACGTATCTACTTTCCCGAACACTTTTGCTATTGTTTTGCCTCTAATTTGTGTATTTTGGATACAACTAACACGGACTAACGCTGTTTTCAGCAGAACTGTTCTGGTGTCTCGTTTTTGTGCAGAAATCCAACTTTCAGGAAAATCCTCGGAATTTATGCAGAAGGCCCTATTTTCCCAGAATACTGACGGAGCCAGAAGGTCAAGTAAGGTGGAGGCCCGAGGGCCCCACACCATAAGGCGGCGCGGCCTAGGGGGGCCCGCGCGGCCCTATGGTGTGGCCCCCTCGGCCGGCCTCCGACGCCCTCCTTTGGACTATTTATCGGCCTCGACCTAAAAACACACGGGAAGAAGTCGAAGTCGCCAGAAACCCTCCAGAACGCCGCCACATCGCGAAACTCCGTCGCGGGAGCCAGAAGTCTCCGTTCTGGCACTCCGCCGGGACGGGGAATTGGAGGAGATCATCGCCATCATCACCGCCAACGCCTCTACATCAACCAGCCATGTTTCCCCCATCCATGTGTGAGTAATTCCCCCGCTGTAGGCCGAAGGGGATGGTAGGGATTGGATGAGATTGGTCATGTAATAGCATAAGATTGTTAGGGCATAGTGCCTAGTGTCCGTAATTGGTACTTTGATGATATTGTTGCAACTTGCTATGCTTAATGCTTGTCACTAGGGCCCGAGTGCCATGATCTCAGATCTGAACATGTTATTGTTTCATCATGATATTCATTGTTTATTGATCTTACCTGCAAGTTGTATACACATGTCACTGTCCGGAACCGATGGCCCCGAAGTGACAGAAATCGGGACAACCGGAGGGGATGGTAGTGATGTGAGGATCACATGTGTTCACGGAGTGTTAATGCTTTGCTCCGGTACTCTATTAAAAGGAGTACCTTAATATCCAGTAGTTTCCCTTGAGGCCCGGCTGCCACCGGGTGGTAGGACAAAAGATGTTGTGCAAGTTTCTCATTGCGAGCACGTACGACTATAATTGGAACACATGCCTATTGATTGCTTTGTACTTGGACACCATTTTATTATTATCTGCAAATGCCCTGCTATGATTGTTACATGAGTTTCTCTCATCCATGCAACGCCCGTTCATCCATCCCCGTGCCTACAGTATTTTAATCCTGCTGTTTACTAAAATCACTACTGCTGTCTTTGTTACTCTGCTGCTGTTATTTCACTCATCTTGCTATAAAAGCTGACCTACTGATAAACTCTTGCGAGCAAGTCTGTTTCCAGGTGCAGCTGAATTGACAACTCCGCTGTTAAGGCTTCCAAGTGTTCTTTGTCTCCCCTTGTGTCGAATCAATAAATTGGGTTTTACCTTCCCTCGAAGACTATTGCGATCCCCTATACTTGTGGGTCATCAGTGTGAACAAATGGGAGTGGGGGAAGCCTCCTTTTATAGGGTTGAGGAGGTGCCGCGGGGCATGCTCGGGTTGTCCATGGCGCTGGCTCTCTGGGCTGCGAAGGGGCAAGGCAAGGACAGGGGATGGTTCTGCGTCATCAGGCGGTCCTTGTGCGCGTCATGGCGCAGCAGGGGTGGACTGGAGCGTGCAGGCGACGTCAAGGTCTCTGCAGTACCGCCGCGGAGGTCGTCGATGATGGCGTCGGCTACAGGGCACGGGAGAGAGAGGGAGCGTGTTTGGGAGCTTCCTGGTGTCGTGGCGAGTGAGTGGGAGAAAGGAGAGGGCGAGGGGAGGTCAGCTGCGTCCTGGCGAGGCCGTGTACTGGCGCGTCCAGAGCGTGTCCATGCGCGCTCTGGCGTGTTCTGGGCGTCGCGGGCACGTCCTGGTCAGGGCAATGGCGTGCTCTCCTTGGCCAAGGCTTGTACCAGCAGGGTCAGGGTGATGTAGGCAACCTATTTTACAAGGTGGGAGAGAGGGGAGGAGAGTGACATGGTGAGCATGGTGGTGGTGACTGATACGTCTCAAACGTATCCATAATTTCTTATGTTCCATGCTACTTTTATGATGATACTCACATGTTTTATACACATTATATGTCATTATTATGCATTTTCCGGCACTAACCTATTGACGAGATGCCGAAGAGCCAGTTGCTGTTTTCTGCTGTTTTTGGTTTCAGAAATCCTAGTAAGGAAATATTCTCGGAATTGGACGAAATCAACGCCCAGAGGCTTATTTTTCCACGAAGCTTCCAGAAAACCGAGGGAGAAATGAAGTGGGGGGCCCGCGCGGCCCTAGCGTGTGGGGCCCCCGTGACTCCTCCGACTCCGCCCTTCCGCCTACTTAAAGCCTTCGTCGCGAAACCCTCTGTACCGAGAGCCACGATACGGAAAACCTTCCAGAGACGCCGCCGCCGCCAATCCCATCTCGGGGGATTCAGGAGATCGCCTCCGGCACCCTGCCGGAGAGGGGAATCATCTCCCGGAGGGCTCTTCATCGCCATGATCGCCTCCGGATCGATGTGTGAGTAGTTCACCCCTGGACTATGGGTCCATAGCAGTAGCTAGATGGTTGTCTTCTCCTCATTGTGCTATCATGTTAGATCTTGTGAGCTGCCTATCATGATCAAGATCATCTATCTGTAATGCTACATGTTGTGTTTGTTGGGATCCGATGAATATTGAATACTATGTCAAGTTGATTATCAATCTATCATATATGTTGTTTATGTTCTTGCATGCTCTCCGTTGCTAGTAGAGGCTCTGGCCAAGTTGATACTTGTAACTCCAAGAGGGAGTATTTATGCTCGATAGTGGGTTCATGCCTCCATTGAATCTGGGACAGTGACAGAAAGTTCTAAGGTTGTGGATGTGATGTTGCTACTAGGGATAAAACATCGATGCTTTGTCTAAGGATATTTGTGTTGATTACATTACGCACCATACTTAATGCAATTGTCTGTTGTTTACAACTTAATACCGGAAGGGGTTCGGATGATAACCTGAAAGTGGACTATTTAGGCATAGATGCATGCTGGATAGCGGTCTATGTACTTTGTCGTAATGCCCTGATTAAATCTCATAGTACTCATCATGATATATGTATGTGCATTGTTATGCCTTCTTTATTTGTCAATTGCCCAACTGTAATTCGTTCACCCAACATGCTATTTATCTTATGGGAGAGACACCGCTAGTGAACTGTGGACCCCGGTCCATTCTTTACATCTGAAATACAATCTACTGCAATTGTTCTTTACTGTTCTTTGCAAACAAATATCATCTTCCACACTATACATTTAATCCTTTGTTACAGCAAGCCGGTGAGATTGACAACCTCACTGTTACGTTGGGGCAAAGTACTTTGATTGTGTTGTGCAGGTTCCACGTTGGCGCCGGAATCCCTGGTGTTGCGCTGCACTACACTTCGCCGCCATCAACCTTCAACGTGCTTCTTGGCTCCTACTGGTTCGATAAACCTTGGTTTCTTACTGAGGGAAACTTGCTTCTATACGCATCATACCTTCCACTTGGGGTTCCCAACGGACGTGTGCTTTACGCGTATCAAGCTAAATTTCTGGCGCCGTTGCCGGGGAGATCAAGACACGCTGCAAGGGGATTCTCCACTTCCAATCTCTTTACTTTGTTTTTGTCTTGCTTTATTTTATTTACTACTTTGTTTGCTGCACTAAAACAAAACACAAAAAAATTAGTTGCTAGCTTTACTTTATTTACTGTCTTGTTCTCTATATTAAAAACACACAAAAAATTAGCTACTTGCATTTACTTTATCTAGTTTGCTTTATTTACTACTGTTAAAATGAATACTCCTGAAAATACTAAGTTGTGTGACTTCACTAGCACAAATAATAATGATTTCTTATGCACACCTATTGCTCCACCTGCTACTACAGCAGAATTCTTTGAAATTAAACCTGCTTTACTAAATCTTGTCATGAGAGAGCAATTTTCTGGTGTTAGTTCTGATGATGCTGCTGCCCATCTTAATAATTTTGTTGAACTTTGTGAAATGCAAAAGTATAAGGATGTAGATGGTGATATTATAAAATTGAAATTGTTTCCTTTCTCCTTAAGAGGAAGAGCTAAAGATTGGTTGCTATGTTTGCCTAAGAATATTATTGATTCATGGACTAAATGTAAGGATGCTTTTATTGGTAGATATTATCCTCCTGCTAAAATTATATCTTTGAGAAGTAGCATAATGAATTTCAAGCAATTGGATAATGAACATGTTGCTCAAGCATGGGAAAGAATGAAATCTTTGGTAAAGAATTGCCCAACCCATGGACTAACTACTTGGATGATCATCCAAACCTTCTATGCAGGATTGAATTTTTCTTCGCGGAACCTATTGGATTCAGCTGCTGGAGGTACCTTTATGTCCATCACCTTGGGGGCGGCAACAAACCTTCTTGATGATATGATGATAAATTACTCTGAATGGCACACGGAAAGAGCTCCACAAGGTAAGAAGGTAAATTCTGTTGAAGAAACCTCTTCCCTGAGTGATAAGATTGATGTGATTATGTCTATGATTGTGAATGGTAGATCTAATGTTGATCCAAATAATGTTCCTTTAGCTTCATTGGTTGCCCAAGAAGAACATGTTGATGTGAACTTCATTAAAAATAATAATTTCAACAACAATGCTTATAGGAATAATTCTGGTAACAACTATAGGCCATATCCTTCTGCTAATAGTAATGGTTATGGGAATTCTTATGGGAATTCTTACAACAATAATAGGAATGTACCCTCTGGTCTTGAAGCCATGCTTAAAGAATTTATTACTACACAAACTGTTTTTAACAAATCTGTTGAGGAAAAGCTTGATAAAATTGATATTCTTGCTTCTAAGGTTGATAGACTTGCCTCTGATGTTGATATTTTAAAATTGAAAGTTATGCCTAATAAGGATATTGATAATAAGATTGTTACTACAGAAAATGCCATCCAAGTTAGAATTAATGAGAATATAAGATTGATGGCTGAATTGCATGCTAGGTGGGAAAGAGAAGAAAACGAAAAACTTGCTAAAGAAAATAATGTACCTAAAGTTTGGACTATTACCACCACTAGTAATGACAATGATTCACATGTTGCTAAACCTCCTACTATCAATGGTAAAATAATTGGTGTTGGAAATGTATCTACTCCTAGTGCAAAGCGTGCAAAACTGCCCGAAACTGCTGAAACTGCTTGTGATAAAACTGCTGAAATTTTTTCCAACATTGGGGACAATGATCCCATTGCTGTAGATCATAATGGTTTAGATTTTGATGATTTTAACATCTCTGAAGTTATAAAGTTCTTACAAAAACTTGCTAAAAGTCCCAATGCTAGTGCTATAAATTTGGCCTTTACAAAACATATTACAAATGCTCTCATAAAAGCTAGAGAAGATAAACTAAAACTTGAAACTTCTATTCCTAGGAAGTTAGAAGATGGTTGGGAGCCCATCATTAATATGAGGTTCAATGATTTTGATTGTAATGCTTTATGTGATCTTGGTGCAAGTATTTCGGTTATGCCTAAGAAAATCTATGATATGCTTGACTTGCCACCATTAAAAAATTGTTATTTGGATGTTAATCTTGCTGATAATGCTATAAAGAAACCTTTGGGGAGGATTGATAATGTTCGTATTATGGTTAACAATAACCTTGTCCCCGTTGATTTTGTTGTCTTGGATATTGAATGCAATGCATCTTGTCCCATTATATTGGGAAGACCTTTTCTTCGAACTATTGGTGCTACCATTGATATGAAGGAAGGTAATATTAAATATCAATTTCCTCTCAAGAAAAGTATGGAACACTTCCCTAGAAAGAAAATGAAGTTACCTTATGATTCTATTATTAGAACAAATTATGATGTCGATGCTTCATCTCTTGATAATACTTGATTCACACTTTCTGCGCCTAGCTGAAAGGCGTTAAAGAAAAGCGCTTATGGGAGGCAACCCATTATTTTACTACAGCACTTTTTTTTATATTTGAGTCTTGGAAGTTGTTACTACTGTAGCAACCTCTCCTTATCTTTATTTTATTGCATTGTTGTGCCAAGTAAAGTCTTTGATAGTAAAGTCAATACTAGATTTGGATTACTGCGCAGAAACAGATTTCTTGCTGTCACGAATTTGGGCAGGGTTCTCTGTAGGTAACTCATAAAAATCTGCCAATTTACGTGCGTGATCCTCAGATATGTACGCAACTTTCATTCAATTTGAGCATTTTCATATGAGCAAGTTAAGTGCCCCATAAAAATTCGTCTTTACGGACTGTTCTGTTTTGACAGATTCTGCCTTTTATTTCGCATTGCCTGTTTTGCTATGTTTGATGGATTTCTTTGTTCCATTAACTTTCAGTAGCTTTGTGCAATGTCCAGAAGTGTTAAGAATGATTATGTCACCTCTGAATATATGAATTTTCAATTATGCGCTAACCCTCTAATGAGTTTGTTTCGAGTTTGGTGTGGAGGAAGTTTTCAAGGGTCAAGAGAGGAGGATGATACAATATGATCAAGAAGAGTGAAAAGTCTAAGCTTGGGGATGCCCCCGTGGTTCATCCCTGCATATTTTAAGAAGACTCAAGCATCTAAGCTTGGGGATGCCAAGGCATCCCCTTCTTCATCGACAACTTATCAGGTCACCTCTAGTGAAACTATATTTTTATTCAGTCACATCTTATGTGCTTTACTTGGAGCGTCTGTTTGCTTTTATTTTTTGTTTTGTTTGAATAAAATCGGATCCTAGCATTCTTTGTGTGGGAGAGAGACACGCTTCGCTATTGCATATGAACACATGTGTTCTTAGCTTTATTCTTAATGTTCATTGCGAAGGTTGAACTACTTCGTTCATTGATATATGGTTGGAAACGGAAAAAGCCGCATGTGGTAATTGGTATAATGTCTTGAATAATATGATACTTGGCAATTGTTGTGCTCATATAGATCATGTTTAAGCTCTTGCCTCATGTACTTTGCACCCATTAATGAAGAACTACATAGAGCTTGTTAAAATTTGGTTTGCATGATTGGTCTCTCTAAGTCTAGATATTTTCTGGTTAAGGTGTTTGAACAACAAGGAGACAATGTAAAGTCTTATAATGCTTACAATATGTTTATATGTGAGTCTTGCTGCACCATTTTATACTTGAGTTTGCTTCAAACAACCTTGCTATCCTAGCCTTGTATTGAGAGGGATTCTTCTCGTGCATCCAAATCCTTGAGCCAAAAATTATGCCATTTGTGTCCACCATACCTACCTACCACATGGTATTTCTCTGCCATTCCAAAGTACATTACTTGAGTGCTACCTTTAAACTTCTATTCTTTGCCTTTACAATATATAGCTCATGGGAAAATAGCCTTAAAAACTATTGTGGTGAAGAATATGTACTTATGTGTCTTATTTCTTAATAAGTTGCTTGTTGAGCGGTAACCATGTTTCTGGGGACGCCATCAACTTTTACCTTTGTTGAATATCATGTGAGTTGCTATGCATGTTCGTCTTGTCTGAAGTAAGGGCGATTTTCATGATCAAATGGTTTGAGTATGCATATTGTTAGAGAAGAACATTGGGCCTCTAACTAAAGCCATGAATCATGGTGGAAGTTTCAGTTTGGACACAAATCCTCAATCTCTTATGAGAATATTATCTGTTGTTGAATGCTTAAGCATTAAAATAGGAGTCCATTATCTGTTGTCTATGTTGTCCCGGTATGGATGTCTAAGTTGAGAATAATCAAAAGCGAGAAATCCAATGCGAACTTTCTCCTTAGACCTCTGTGCAGGCGGCATAGAGGTACCCCTTTGTGACACTTGGTTGAAACATATGCTATGCAATGATAATCCGTGTTAATCCAAGCTAATTAGGACAAGGTGCGAGCACTATTAGTATTCTATGCATGAGGCTTGCAACTTATAGGATGTCTTATACATAACACATATGATTTATTACTACCGTTGACAAAATTGTTTCTATGTTTTCAAAATGAAAAGCTCTAGCACAAATATAGTAATCCATGCTTCCCTCTGCGAAGGGCCATTCTTCTACTTTACTGTTGAGTCAGTTTACCTACTTCTTTCTATCTTAGAAGCAAACACTTGTGTCAACTGTGTGCATTGATTCTTACATGTTTACCTATTGCACTTGTTATATTACTTTATGTTGACAACTATCCATGAGATATACATGTTGAAGTTGAAAGCAACCGCTGAAACTTATATCTTCCTTTGTGTTGTTTCAAAGCTTTCTACTACAAATTTATTGCTTATGAGTTAACTCTTATGCAAGTCTTATTGATGCTTGTCTGGAAAGTACTATTTATGAAAAGTCTTTGCTATATGATTCAGTTGTTTACTCATTGTCTTCATCATTGCTTCGAATCGCTGCATTCATCTCATGTGCTTTACAATAGTATTGATCAAGATTATGATAGCATGTCACTTCAGAAATTATCCTTGTTATCGTTTACCTACTCGAGGGCGAGTAGGAACTAAGCTTGGGGATGCTTGATACGTCTCAAACGTATCCATAATTTCTTATGTTCCATGCTACTTTTATGATGATACTCACATGTTTTATACACATTATATGTCATTATTATGCATTTTCCGGCACTAACCTATTGACGAGATGCCGAAGAGCCAGTTGCTGTTTTCTGCTGTTTTTGGTTTCAGAAATCCTAGTAAGGAAATATTCTCGGAATTGGACGAAATCAACGCCCAGAGGCTTATTTTTCCACGAAGCTTCCAGAAGACCGAGGGACAAACGAAGTGGGGCCACGGGGTGCCGCCACACTAGGGTGGCGCGGCCTAAGGGGGGCCCGCGCGGCCCTAGCGTGTGGGGCCCCCGTGACTCCTCCGACTCCGCCCTTCCGCCTACTTAAAGCCTTCGTCGCGAAACCCTCTGTACCGAGAGCCACGATACGGAAAACCTTCCAGAGACGCCGCCGCCAATCCCATCTCGGGGGATTCAGGAGATCGCCTCCGGCACCCTGCCGGAGAGGGGAATCATCTCCCGGAGGGCTCTTCATCGCCATGATCGCCTCCGGATCGATGTGTGAGTAGTTCACCCCTGGACTATGGGTCCATAGCAGTAGCTAGATGGTTGTCTTCTCCTCATTGTGCTATCATGTTAGATCTTGTGAGCTGCCTATCATGATCAAGATCATCTATCTGTAATGCTACATGTTGTGTTTGTTGGGATCCGATGAATATTGAATACTATGTCAAGTTGATTATCAATCTATCATATATGTTGTTTATGTTCTTGCATGCTCTCCGTTGCTAGTAGAGGCTCTGGCCAAGTTGATACTTGTAACTCCAAGAGGGAGTATTTATGCTCGATAGTGGGTTCATGCCTCCATTGAATCTGGGACAGTGACAGAAAGTTCTAAGGTTGTGGATGTGCTGTTGCTACTAGGGATAAAACATCGATGCTTTGTCTAAGGATATTTGTGTTTATCACATTACGCACCATACTTAATGCAATCGTCTGTTGTTTACAACTTAATACCGGAAGGTGTTCGGATGATAACCTGAAAGTGGACTATTTAGGCATAGATGCATGCTGGATAGCGGTCTATGTACTTTGTCGTAATGCCCTGATTAAATCTCATAGTACTCATCATGATATATGTATGTGCATTGTTATGCCTTCTTTATTTGTCAATTGCCCAACTGTAATTCGTTCACCCAACATGCTATTTATCTTATGGGAGAGACACCGCTAGTGAACTGTGGACCCCGGTCCATTCTTTACATCTGAAATACAATCTACTGCAATTGTTCTTTACTGTTCTTTGCAAACAAACATCATCTTCCACACTATACATTTAATCCTTTGTTACAGCAAGCCGGTGAGATTGACAACCTCACTGTTACGTTGGGGCAAAGTACTTTGATTGTGTTGTGCAGGTTCCACGTTGGCGCCGGAATCCCTGGTGTTGCGCCGCACTACACTTCGCCGCCATCAACCTTCAACGTGCTTCTTGGCTCCTACTGGTTCGATAAACCTTGGTTTCTTACAGAGGGAAACTTGCTTCTATACGCATCATACCTTCCACTTGGGGTTCCCAACGGACGTGTGCTTTACGCGTATCAGTGACCAAGGGAGGGCATGGATCCTCTATGCATTTTTCTTGGTCTATGAGGGCAATGCAAGTTTAGGTGAGGTGAGACCAAGGTATGTGACAGGGTTGGCAAGGATAGAGAGAGCTAGAGTATGCACAAAAGATCATGGCCAACATGAGTGACATATTCCATGACCTTGGCATGGCTTGTGTCATGGTGAGCATGGCTAGGCAATGTGATGTCATTGGGAGTTGTTGGAGTACAAGGTGCACTATAGATGAGCACAAGAAAAAGGGGAGTGAGGTGGGGAATAGTGGGTAGAATAGTGGTTGTACTTTTTATTCAACTATGTGATCACCATATGTGAGATGCAATGGTCTCATTTGACTTTGAATTTGGACAAAATACTTTATGGCTGTGATCTAAATAATGTTTGGCATCAATTGGTGGTCTTGGTTCGGAATTTGGAGTTGGTTTGTGAAAATTCCAACATTTGGGGCAATCTAGAATCTGTTTCAAAGTTGCCACTTTGCATGCTTATATTAAGAGTTTGACTTTGAATCAGCAAGGTTGTTCACTTTTATGAGTACAATAGATCTGGGCAAAAATATTAGAAAGTTTAGTTTAAACATTAACCAAAGGGGCTCAAAGTAGGTAACATGTTAAAAGTGGCAGATTTGACCATTAGCATATGTAACTTAGATTTTCATTTTTCCTTTGATTTGTGTTGCTTTTCTTTGACCCAAATTGTATTGTTTTGTGTTCAAATGGTATAGTGTTGTGTTTGAGCAATTCAAAGAAAGAAAGTGGGGCATTTGCTCAAATTTGCAAATTGGCCATACACTCGCATATGTCTCTCTCCTATTTGATTTTTATTTTCTTTCTATTTTGCTTCACTTTGGATTTGGCTTGGTGAGTACTAGGTTGGGTTTGTTAAGGTTTTCAAACCATCTACACAAGGTAGATCATGACATAGGCCTATATTCACAAATAGGGCCATAGGCTCATATGTGCCTCTACTTCTATTTTATTTTCTTTTTAATTTGTTTCCATTTGATCCTAAATGCCTGGTTGTGGCTTAGGATCTATTTCAAATTCTTCAAACACACATTCATGGTATTAGCAAACATTCCATTCATTCACATAATAGAAAAGATTTTGGAAATAGGCAAGTTTTTGTTAACCCTAAAAATTGGATAATTGAAATTATGGTTCTTAATTGTTTCAAAATTTTGGGGTGTTACACGAAGGTAGCCACCAAAGCCGGAGTCAGCAACAATAAGGGCGCGGAGAATCTGAAGGCGAAAGCAAAAGATCCCACCGGCCCCCTCGCAGATTCCCTCCCCACCACCTAGTGGAGGAGGTGGAGGTGGAGGTGGAGGCCGAAGATCTCGCCCCTGCTCAAAATCTCCCGCCCACAACGGCCCACACGACGCCCGGGAATGTCTGAACGAATACAGGACTGGGTACATAGGCCCAAAATGCTTTGCCAGGAGGATCCAAGAGGAACCAACGCAAAGAGGCTTGAACCTCAAGCTACCCGCAAATCTGAAGCACTATGATGGCAGTGAAAGGCCCGATACCTGGATCGAAAACTACTTCAATGCAGTCAGCTTTGCCGGAGGGAACCAAAAAATAGTCTGCCGCATGCTTCAGTTGTACCTTATTGGTCCAGCACGTACATGGCTCAGTGACCTCCCGAAAAACTCCGTCTTTTGTTGGTTCGATCTGAAGATCGCCTTCGAGAAACACTTCAGGGGCACCTACAAAAGACCTACCACAACAAGCGACCTGCAGGCCTGTATCCAGAAAAAGGGTGAAACCTCTCGAAATTTTCTCACTCGATGGTTAGCAACAAGAAACGAGTGTGAGAACGTGGATAACCGCACAGCTATGCACGCCTTCATAGGTGGCTTGCAGAGGGTAGGGCTGCTCCGGCATAAGCTTACTTGCCCTATCGCAATTGCAAGTGGGTCAACGATCTCCCACACATTGAGTACAGGGATATGCCATGCTTAGCCCATATTGATCCGGCTACTGGCAAGTCCTCCCACACCAATCGCAATTGCAAGTGGGTCAACGATCTCAAAACTGACCCGGAAGCAGGATACAAGCGCGCCCGGAAGCACCACCCTCGCGACAAATGAGGCAAGGGCACAAACAAGGAAAAGGACGAGGATAGTTCCGAGGCGACGGATGAGGATGATGCTTCGCCGGATCCCAAAGAAGGTTCCGCAGCTAACAAATCCAACCCCTTCGTCAAAAAGAGTGCTAGTGCATACCACACCATCCTAGGAACCCCAACGGTCCGGGCCAAGAAATCGGCCCTCCGGATCCTGAACGCCACAGTTTCGGCTGTGCCGCAGTACGTCAAGTGGTTAGAAAAACCCTGCACCTTCGACAGGGCAGATCACCTGATTATCATCCCAAAAGAGTGCTACGCCCTGGTTGTGAGTCCCCGCATTGACGGGTATGACTTCTCCAAGTGCCTTATGGATGGCGGAGCTAGCATGAACATCATGTACCTGGAGACTCTGGAGAGGATGAACCTTACCAAGGAGCAGCTTAAGCACAACACCACTAAGTTTCATGGTGTGGTTCCGGGTAAAAAGGCAAACTCCCTGGGCAGCATCAAACTTCTCGTGGCCTTCGGCGATGTCAACAATTTCCGCGAAGAGATGATCACGTTCGAAGTTGTGCCCTTCAAGAGCTCCTAACACGTCATGTTCGGCAGGCCCACCTTCCACAAGTTCCACGCAAGGGCATGCTACATCCACAATAAGCTCAAAATTTCGGGTCCTAACGGTATGATCACTGTATCTAGAGACTACAAGAAAGCTCGAGACTGCGAGGAGGGCGAAGCCGCTTTTGCTGAATCTGTCAAATCTGGAGAGGAGTTGCAAGGCTACAGAATCGCAGTGGATCCGAGTTAGATGCAGATCACCAAGAAGCAGATCTCCGAACAGAAGAACTCGTTCAAGGCCGCGATAGACACCAAGAAGGTCGACCTCGTAGTAGGCGACAGTTCCAAGCAAGTTTCTTTCGGAGCTGGCCTGGATCCCAAATAGGAAGACGCGCTCGTTGTCGAGGGAACACCTCGCAATGCCTACGTATTGTAGACTTGGGTTTCGGGAGAGAGCGACAATGGAGATTCCGGGAGCGAGATTAGGCACACGACGTACCCAGCTTCGGGTCCCCTCGGTGGAGGATCCCTACGTGCTGCTAGCAATCTACTATATGATCATATGTATGTTTACAGGGTGCCGCCATAGGTGGAGCTATGTTGTCTATTTGTTGTCTCCCTTATTTTGGGTGCCCTGGCTAGCTTTATATATGCAACCAGCCTAGGGTTTTACAAGAGTCCTAGTCGACTACTTCTTCGGGTTGCCTTGTTGGGCCTTCTCCATATTGGGCCGAGCCGATCCAGGTATACCAATAATGGGTACCCGAAGGGTATACCCATGTCAGTAGCCCCCGAGTGTCTAGGGAAGTCGAAGACTTGCGTAGAGACTCCAAGCATAATCATCTCCAAAGGCGAGGTCCCTGTCGTAGATCATGTGTAGCGTAGATGATGTCGACGATTCTTGAAATTATTTTTCTGTCGGGTTGATGGCGTGTAACTCACACGTTAGTTGGGAACCCCAAGAGGAAGGTATGATGCGCACAGCAGCAAGTTTTCCCTCAGAAAGAAACCAAGGTTTATCGAACCAGGAGGAGCCAAGAAGCACGTTGAAGGTTGATGGCGGCGGGATGTAGTGCGGCGCAACACCAGGGATTCCGGCGCCAACGTGGAACCTGCACAACACAACCAAAGTACTTTGCCCCAACGAAACAGTGAGGTTGTCAATCTCACCGGCTTGCTGTAACAAAGGATTAACCGTATTGTGTGGAAGATGATTGTTTGCAGAAAAGAGAACAAAGTATGGCAAGAGATTGTATTTCAAGATAGAGAATTGGACCGGGGTCCACAGTTCACTAGAGGTGTCTCTCCCATAAGATAAACAGCATGTTGGGTGAACAAATTACAGTTGGGCAATTGACAAATAAAGAGGGCATGACCATGCACATACATATTATGATGAGTATAGTGAGATTTAATTGGGCATTACGACAAAGTACATAGACCGCCATCCAAAGCATGCATCTATGCCTAAAAAGTCCACCTTCAAGGTTATCATCCGAACCCCTCCGTATTAAGTTGCTAACAACAGAGACAATTGCATTAAGTATTGCGCGTAATGTAATTAGTGACTACATCCTTGAACATAGCACCAATGTTTTATCCCTAGTGGCAACAGCACATCCATAACCTTAGAGGTTCTTGTCACCCCTCCAGATTCACGGACACATGAACCCACTATCGAGCATAAATACTCCCTCTTGGAGTTACTAGCATCAACTTGGCCAGAGCATCTACTAATAACGGAGAGCATGCAAGATCATAAACAACACATAGACATAACTTTGATAATCAACATAACAAGTATTCTCTATTCATCGGATCCCAACAAACGCAACATATAGAATTACAGATAGATGATCTTGATCATGTTAGGCAGCTCACAAGATCCAACAATGAAGCACAATGGGGAGAAGACAACCATCTAGCTACTGCTATGGACCCATAGTCCAGGGGTAGACTACTCACTCATCACTCCGGAGGCGACCATGGCGGCGTAGAGTCCTCCGGGAGATGAATCCCCTCTCCGGCAGGGTGCCGGAGGCGATCTCCTGGATCCCCCGAGATGGGATCGGCGATGGCGGCGTCTCTGGAAGGTTTTCCGTATCGTGGCTCTCGGTACTGGGGGTTTCGCGACGGAGGCTTTAAGTAGGCGGAAGGGCAGGTCAGGAGGCGGCACGAGGGCCCCACACCATAGGGTCGCGCGGCCAAGGGGGGGGCCGCGCCGCCCTAGGGTTTGGGCACCTCGTGGCCCCACTTCGTCTCCTCTTCGGACTTCTGGAAGCTTCGTGGCAAAATAGGACCCTGGGCGTTGATTTCGTCCAATTCCGAGAATATTTCGTTACTAGGATTTCTGAAACCAAAAACAGCAGAAAACAGCAACTGGCACTTCGGCATCTTGTTAATAGGTTAGTTCCAGAAAATGCACGAATATGACATAAAGTGTGCATAAAACATGTAGATAACATCAATAATGTGGCATGGAACATAAGAAATTATCGATACGTTGGAGACGTATCACGGGTGCGCGGCAGCGCTCCCGATGGGAGTAGCCCCCGAGTCTATGGGTAAGTGCTTGCACTTAGGCATAGACTCAAGTTGTACTACTCGATGAAGAACTTAACTATATTTCTGGAGGACTTGATGAAATCCATGTGCTCCCGATGGGAGTAGGCTCCACTCGAGTCGTAGAATCGAGTTGAGTCTACAAACCTTGATTGTCATAAATGTTGTCAAAGTTATTTTTCTATCGGGTGCTTGATGTCTACGGGTGCTTCTATTCTTGTAGACAGTGTTGGGCCTCCAAGAGCAGAGGTTTGTAGAATAGCAGCAAGTTTCCCTTAAGTGGATCACCCAAGGTTTATCGAACTCAGGGAGGAAGAGGTCAAAGATATCCCTCTCAAGCAACCCTGCAATCACGATACAAGAAGTCTCTTGTGTCCCCAACACACCTAATACACTTGTCAGATGTATAGGTGCACTAGTTCGGCGAAGAGATAGTGAAATACAAGTCGTATGAATGAATATGAGCAGTAGTAACGGCGCCAGAAAAGTGCTTGCTGGCGTGCAGTTGATGGTAGTAATATTGCAGGAAGTAAAGATGCAGTAAAACAGTAAACAAGCGATGATTCGATGTTTGGAAACAAGGCCTAGGGATCATACTTTCACTAGTGGACACTCTCGACATTGATCACATAACTGAATAAACAAATACTACTTTCTCTACACTCTCTTGTTGGATGACAAACACCATTCATTGTGTAGGGCTACAAGAGCACCTCAATGCCGGAGTTAACAAGCTCCACAACATTCGATGTTCATATTTAAATAACCTTAGAGTGCATGATAGACCAACGCAATTATACCGAGTACTAACATAGCATGCGCCTGTCAACATTAGCTATGAAAGGGGGAATAGATCACATCAATACCATCATAGTAATAGTTAACTTCACAATCTACAAGAGATCACAATCATAACCTACGCCAAGTACTACATGATGCACACACTGTCCACATTACATCATGAAGGAGGAATAGACTACTTTAATAACATCACTAGAGTAGCACATAGATGATATTCAACTAGATCACAAAGCTCATGATCACATAAAGATCACATGGGAGAGAGAGATGAACCACATAGCTACCGGTACAGCCCTTAGCCTCGAGGGAGAACTACTCCCTCCTCATCATAGGAGATAGCAGCGACGATGAAGATGGCGGTGGTGTCGATGGAGAAGCCTTCCGGGGGCACTTCCCCGTCCCGGCGGCGTGCCGGAACAGAGACTCCTGTCCCCCAGATCTTGGCTTCGCGATGGCGGCGGCTCTGGAAGGTTTCTCGTACCGTGGCTTTTCCGTATCGAAGATTTAGGTCAGGGACCTTTAAATAGGCGAAGAGGCAGAGTCGGAAGGCTGACGGGGCCACCACACAGTAGGGCGGCGCGGCCAGGGCCTGGGCCGCGCCGGCCACATGTGTGGGCCCCCCAGGGCTCCCCTCTGGCGGCTCTTGGGTGTTCTGGAAGCTTCGTGGAATTCTAAGATGTTGGGCGTTGATTTCGTCCAATTCCGAGAATATTTCCTTACTAGGATTTCTGAAACCAAAAACAGCAGAAAACAGGAACTGGCACTTCGGCATCTCGTCAATAGGTTAGTTCCGGAAAATGCATCAAAACGATATAAAGTGTGAACAAAAACATGTAGGTATTGTCATAAAACTAGCATGGAACATAAGAAATTATAGATACGTTTGAGACGTATCAAGCATCCCCAAGCTTAGTTCCTACTCGCCCTCGAGTAGGTAAACGATAACAATGATAATTTCTTAAGTGACATGCTACTAACATGATCTTGATCAACACTATTGTAAAGCATATAAGATGAATGAAGTGATTCGAAGCAATGATGAAGACAATGAGTAAACAAATGAATCATATAGCAAAGACTTTTCATGAATAGTACTTTCGAGACAAGCATCAATAAGTCTTGCATAAGAGTTAACTCATAAAGCAATAGATTCAAAGTAGAAGGCATTGAAGCAACACAAAGGATGATTAAGTTTCAGCAATTGCTTTCAACTTGTAACATGTATATCTCATGGATAGTTGTCAACATAAAGCAATATAACAAGTGCAATAAGTAAACATGTAAGAATCAATGCACACAGTTGATACAAATGTTTGCTTCTAAGATAGAAAGAAGTAGGCAAACTGACTCAACATAAAGTAGAAGATAGGCCCTTCGCAGAGGGAAGCAGGGATTAAATCATGTGCTAGAGCTTTTTAAGTTTTTGAAATCATATAGAGAGTATAAAAGTAAAGTTTTGAGAGGTGTTTGTTGTTGTCAACGAATGGTAATGGGTACTCTAACTACCTTATCAACCAGACTTTCAAGAGCGGCTCCCATGAAGGACGTTATCTCTACCAACAATGTAGATCATCCCTCTTCTCTTTTGTTTACACATGTATTTTAGTTTCATTATTTATAGATGACACTCCTCCTAACCTTTTGCTTACACAAGCCATGGCTAACCGAATCCTCGGGTGCCTTCCAACATTCACATACCATGGAGGAGTGTCTTATTTGCAAAATTAAGTTGCTTACTGATAGATCAGGGCAAAGCATGTGAAGAGAATTATTAATGCAAGTTAATTAATTGGGGCTGGGCACCCCATTGCCAGCTCTTTTTGCAAAATTATTGGATAAGCGGATATGCCACTAGTCCATTGTGAAAGTCTGTCAGAAGTAAATGACAAGGTTGAAAGATAAACACCACATACTTCCTCATGAGCTATAAAACATTGACACAAATAAGAGATAATAGCTTTTGAATTGTTTAAAGGTAGCACATGAAGTATTTGCTTGGAATGGCAGAGAAATACCATGTAGTAGGTAGGTATGGTGTACACAAATGGCATAGTTTTTGGCTCAAGGATTTGGATGCACGAGAAGAATTCCTCTCAATACAAGGCTAGGCTAGCAAGGTTGTTTGAAGCAAACTCAAGTATAAAACGGTGCAGCAAGACTCACATATGAACATATTGTAAGCATTATAAGACTTTACATCATCTTCCTTGTTGTTCAAACACCTTAACCAGAAAATATCTAGACTCTAGAGAACAATCATGCAAACCAAATTTTAACAAGCTCTATGTAGTTGTTCATTAATAGGTACAAAGTACATGATGCAAGAGCTTAAACATGATCCATATGAGCACAAAAATTGCCAAGTATCAAATTATTCAAGACATTATACCAATTACCACATGCGGCATTTTCTGTTTTCCAACCATATAACAATGAACGAAGCAGTTTCAACTTTCGCCATGAACATTAAAAGTAAAGCTAAGAACACATGTGTTCATACGCAACAGCGGAGCGTGTCTCTCTCCCACACAAGCATGAATTTATTCAAACAAAACAAAAACAAACAGACGCTCCAAGTAAAGTACATAAGATGTGACCGAATAAAAATATATTTCAAGAGAAGAAACCTGATAAGTTGTCGATGAAGAAGGGGATGCCTTGGGCATCCCCAAGCTTAGATGCTTGAGTCTTCTTGAAATATGCAGGGATGAACCACGGGTGCATCCCCAAGCTTAGACTTTTCACTCTTCTTGATCATAGTATATCATCCTCCTCTCTTGACCCTTGAAAACTTCCTCCACACCAAACTCGAAACAAACTCATTAGAGGGTTAGTGCATAATCAAAAATTTCACATGTTCAGAGGTGACACAATCATTCTTAACACTTCTGGACATTGCCCAAAGCTACTGGAAGTCAATGGAACAAAGAAATCCATCCAACACAGCAAAAGAGGCAATGCGAAATAAAAGGCAGAATCTGTCAAAACAGAACAGTCCGTAAAGACGAATTTTTTAGAGGCACTGGACTTGCTCAGATGAAAATGCTCAAATTGAATGAAAGTTGCGTACATATCTGAGGATCACGCACGTAAATTTGGCAGATTTTTCTGAGTTACCTACAGAGAACCCTGCGCAAATTCGTGATAGACAGAAATCTGTTTCTGCGCAATAATCCAAATCTAGTATCAACCTTGCTATCAAAGACTTTACTTGGCACAATGATACGTCCAAAACGTATCTACTTTCCCGAACACTTTTGCTATTGTTTTGCCTCTAATTTGTATATTTTGGATGCAACTAACACGGACTAACGCTGTTTTCAGCAGAACTGCTCTGGTGTCTCGTTTTTGTGCAGAAATCCAACTTTCGGGAAAATCCTCGGAATTTATGCAGAAGGCCCTATTTTCCCAGGAAACTAACGGAGCCAGAAGGACAATTAAGGTGGAGGCCCGAGGGCCCCACACCATAGGGCGGCGCGGCCCAGGGGGGGCCCACGTGGCCCTGTGGTGTGGCCCCCTCGGCCGGCCTCCGACGCCCCCCTTCGGACTACTTATCGGCCTCGACCTAAAAACGCCAGGGGAGAAGTCGAAGTCGCCAGAAACCCTCCAGAACGCCGCCACATCGCGAAACTCCGTCGCGGGAGCCAGAAGTCTCCGTTCTGGCACTCCGCCGGGACGGGGAATTGGAGGAGATCATCACCGCCATCACCGCCAACGCCTCTACATCAACCAGCCATGTTTCCCCCATCCATGTGTGAGTAATTCCCCCGCTGTAGGCCGAAGGGGATGGTAGGGATTTGATGAGATTGGTCATGTAATAGCATAAGATTGTTAGGGCATAGTGCCTAGTGTCCGTAATTGGTACTTTGATGATATTGTTGCAACTTGTTATGCTTAATGCTTGTCACTAGGGCCCGAGTGCCATGATCTCAGATCTGAACATGTTATTGTTTCATCATGATATTCATTGTTTATGGTCTTATCTATAAGTAGTATACACATGTCGCTGTCCGGAACCGATGGCCCCGAAGTGACAGAAATCGGGACAACCGGAGGGAATCGTAGCGATGTGAGGATCACATGTGTTCACGGAGTGTTAATGCTTTGCTCCGGTACTCTATTAAAAGGAGTACCTTAATATCCAGTAGTTTCCCTTGAGGCCCGGCTGCCACCGGCTGGTAGGACAAAAGATGTTGTGCAAGTTTCTCATTGCGAGCACGCACGACTATATATGGAACACATGCCTATTGATTGCTTTGTACTTGGACACCGTTTTATTATTATCTGCAAATGCCCTGCTATGATTGTTACATGAGTTTCTCTCATCCATGCAACGCCCGTCATCCGTCCCCGTGCCTACAGTATTTTAATCCTGCTGTTTACTAAAATCACTACTGCTGTTTCTGTTACTCTACTGCTGTTATTTCACTACTGCTACTGCTATAAAACTGTGACTCTTGATAAACTCTTGCGAGCAAGTCTGTTTCCAGTGCAGCTGAATTGACAACTCCGCTGTTAAGGCTTCCAAGTGTTCTTTGTCTCCCCTTGTGTCGAATCAATAAATTGGGTTTTACTTCCCTCGAAGACTGTTGCGATCCCCTATACTTGTGGGTCATCAAGACTATTTTCTGGCGCCGTTGCCGGGGAGCATAGCTTTATTTGGAAGTTCACTTGGATTAATATTGTTCGCTGCAAATTCTCCATCATGGGTAAACCTCCCGATACTAAGATCGCCATATTACCATCCACTACAAGAAAAGGTACAATTCTGAATACCTCTGCTGCTCTTGATTCACCATCTGTGATTGATAAACTTGTTTCACCGCCACATGCTTCGCATGCGGGTACATCTGCTGAATCTGAACACTCTCATAATATTGATAATGTTTCTGCTGTGCTTGATGATAGTGGTTCATTGGGATCTTTTCTAGATGCTACAATTGCTAGGTCTAGACAAATTGAAAATACTGAAACTCCTAATGCTACTACACCTGTTAGTTCACCTGAACTTGATTATTTTAGTAATGATCCTGAGGAAGATTATGTGGAGCTTAATGATGATTTTATTGAAAAATGCAATGCTACTACTGATGCAAGAAAAATTAAAAAGTTGCTTGCAGAACATGCTGTTAGATATAAACTGTCTCCTGATCCTAAGTTTGCCACATCTCCTATAAACATTAGGGATAAAGATTATGATTTTTCTCTTGATCTATCTCATATAGCTATTGTTGAGAAAACACCCTTTTGTGGTACTGAAAAAGAAAGTGCTGTTGAACACATGACTGAGTTATCTACTCTTAGTAGCTTGTTTTCTGATGATGTCAAGATGCGTACTTACTTTGTTGCTAAAATATTTCCATTCTCATTAAAGGATGACGCTAAAACTTGGTATAATAATTTGCCACCAAATTCTATTAAAAGTCCGAAAGAATTGCTTGATGTTTTCTTCCGCAAATACTTTCCTGCTAGTGCTCAACATATTGCTTTGTAGAGAATTTATAATTTTGATCAGGGAGATGAAGAGAAATTGCCTGAGGCTTGGGCGAGATTTTGCTCTCTTATTAGAGCTCGGCCTGAGCATGATTTGGAAAAGCATGATTTACTTGATATATTTTATAGTGGACTAACCATTGAGTCTAGGGCATACTTGGATAGTTGTGCTGGTTGTGTTTTCAGGAAAAGAACTCCAGACGACGCTGAAGAATTATTGGCTAAAATAAGCCGGAATCATGATGATTGGACTACGCCTGAACCGACTCCAACTCCAATATTGAAGAAGAGGGGTTTAATTAAATTGAATGATGAAGATATGAGGGAAGCCAAGAAGTCTCTCAAGGAGAAAGGTATTAAATCTGAAGATGTGAAGAATCTACCTCCTATAGAAGATATATGTGAGATAATTCCCCCTTCATCCATGATTGAGGTAAACTCCCTTCAACGCTTTACTAGGGAAGATATTCCGTATTCGAAACCTCCTGCACAATGCTTAGATGAGTTTGATAATTATATTGTTAAGCAAGAAAATTTTAATATGAGAGTAGAGAATCATTTAATGGAAAATTCTCGAGCTATTAGTGAATTGCATGATATTGTGGAGAGAACCTCCAATGATGTTAAGATGCTTGTTAAACATTTTCAAATGATTCAAACTCAAATTGATCAACTCACTAAAGTGCAAAATGACTTGTTAGGGAATAATTCTAAAGAGAAACATGCTTATGAAGTAACAACTAGAGGTGGTGTCTCTACCCAGGATCCTCTATATCCTGAAGGGCATCCCAAAAGAATTGAACAAGATTCTCAACGCATTGAACCTAGTGCTCATTCTAGGAAGAAAAAGAAGAAGAAACATAAAAATGTTGTAGAATCCTCTGAACCTGTTAATGATCCTAATAGTATTTCTATTTCTGATGCTAAAACTGAAAGTGGTAATGAACATGATAATGAACATGATAATGATAAGAATGATACTCCTGATAAAGAAGAGGTTGAAGAAGAACCTGAGAAGCATACTAAAAATAAAAAGTATACTAAAGAAGACTTTATTGCTGAGAAACATGGTAATGAAAGAGAACCTTGGGTGCAAAAGCAAATGCCTTTTCCTGCTAAGAAACTAAAATCAAAGGAAGAAGAACACTATAATAAATTTTGCGAATGGATGAAACCTTTATTCTTGCAAATCCCTTTGACTGATGCTATTAAATTGCCTCCTTATTCAAAGTATATGAAAGATATTGTTACTAACAAAAGGAAAATCCCCAATGAGGAAATTTCCACTATGCTTGCTAATTACTCTTTTAATGGCAAAATTCCAAAGAAGTTGGGCGACCCAGGTATACCTACTATTCCTTGTTCTATTAAGAATAATTATGTTAAAACTGCTCTATGTGACTTGGGAGCCGGTGTTAGTGTTATGCCTTTTTCTCTTTATAAGAGACTTTACTTAGATAAGTTGATACCTACTGATATATCTTTGCAAATGGCTGATAAATCTACTGCTATTCCTGTTGGTATATGTGAGAATGTTCCTGTTCAAGTTACTACTAACTGCTTGATATTAACTGATTTTGTTGTGTTGGAAATGCCTGAAGATGATAATATGTCTATTATTCTTGGGAGACCTTTTCTTAACACCGCAGGGGCTGTTATTGATTGCAACAAAGGAAAGGTTACTTTCAATGTTGATGATAGGGAGCATACCGTTTATTTTCCAAAGAGGATTGAGAAAGCGTGTGGAGTTAATACTATTTCTAATGTGAGAACTATCAAAGTGGGAACTATTGATTGTCCTATATATGAGCCTAAGGAAGAATATCAAACTCTCGTGATTGGATCCATATCAATACAATTCAAGGTAACATGATTGATTTGAGGTTTATTTCTTCTTATGCTATGAAAAAGTTATTTGGTGACAAGACTTGATCAACCTTGTTAACGGATACTTTTTATATGCATAGAGGAGGTAAACAACATATCTTTCTTCCTCCACTTGCCCTAGTTGCTGTAGCACTTTTAATTTGCAAAGTTCTTTAGTTATTTGAAGATTTCGAAAATTTTCCTGGCCAGTAATAATAAACTAAATACCCAGAAATGTGCATTTTTCAAAGTTTTCAAAAATTCACAAAAATTATACCGTTGGTCCTATTTTTCGACGAAGCACCTGGGAGCACCAGAGGATGACCTGTGGGGCACCAGAGGGTGCCAGACCATAGGCCGGCGCGGCCAAGGAGGTGGCCGTGCCACCATGTGGTGTGGGCCCCCCTTTGCCCCACTTTGTCATCTCTTTCTCCCAGAACAGTCTCTCTCCCGAAAAAACTCGTACCAAGTTCCTCTCACTCGCGTTTTTTCTCCAGAGCTCCAGATTTCTCGATCTCTTTGCTCAGCCCAGATTTCTGTCTGAAATTTGGCACATTTGCTCTTCGGTATGTGACTCCTCCACCCATCCAAGTAGAATTTCGTTTGGTTGAGTATATCTTGAATATTTTGCTGCTGTAGGTAACATGTTTAGTGAGCTTGCATGCTTGTTCTAAGTGGTAGAAACTAGTTTTGATGCATGATTAGTACTCTAGCAAGTTCCTATGGTAGTTTCCCTCAATTATATGTCACCAAATCAAATTTTTATGTCATTTGTTGAAAATTTCAGAGAAGCTATGAAGAAGTTTAGCTTTGGGGAGTTGTTCAAGAAAGGGACAACCAGCACCGGGAGGCCTTCTAGGGCCGCCACCCGGATTAGGCGATCATATAATGAAGACATCATCACGCCTAGCTTCGCGCCCGAAGAGGACAACGGTCCTCCTAATGCTTCTACTTTTCCATGTTATGATTTTCTAAGGAATGCAGGGATACTGGAGGATTTCTTAACCCTTGTCAACAGGGCAGGGTTAACCACCTATATGGGCGATGAAAGGGAGCAATACTACTTGCTCACCAAAATCTTCGTCGAGAGTTTCCAGTTCAACAACAAACATTATGAGCCAACGGTTGCATTCAGGATCTATGGTAATCCTGTTACTATGCCATTGAAGGATTTTTGTCGTGCCTTGGATATTGCCCCTGTAGGTACAGCAAGTAGGATTGATGACAACCCCCGGGACTTGTTGGAGCTCTACCGAGGGATCACCGATGATGATTGTCGCACCATTCAGCGGGGCAAGATAAGGAACATTCAACTCCCCGCCATTAAGTATTTTGCATACTACATTGCTACTAGCATTCTTGGTAGGGAGAACACTAGTAATATCTCTAGCTACCATCTTGCTTTCCTGAATATTGCACTTACTGGTCAAACCTCCTATCACCTTGGTGCTCTTATTGCTCGCCGCCTGACTACCAGGGGGCCTATTTTTGGAGGAACTATCGCACTGCGTGTTTTAACATATCTTAATCTTCCTATTGATCCTAATGATGTGCCATTGGCCCCTAGGAAACTTGATATTGTTGCTATGAAGAGTCATCATTTTGTTACCACTGACTCTACTTTAGATAATATGGTGTATAGAATGTTGTTTTCTGACGGGGATGAGAAAGAAATTCCTCTTCCCCAACTAGGTTTGTTAAGTATTGACAGGCAATCATGGTCGTGCACTAAGGAGGAAGTGGATGAGCATTTGAAGATAAAAGACTTCCACCAGCAACATGACTCCGAGGACGCCGGGGCCTCCTACGACCATACCGTCACATATCCGGGTGCTTCTTCTAGCACATACCCGGAATACGACCCATCTTCATATTACGGAGACACTACCTCATGGGATCGATGGGATTGAACTCCACTTAGGCCAAAAGCCTAAGCTTGGGGGGAGGTATACCGGCATCACTCATTCTTTGCATATTATGGTTGCTGGATACTTGCACATACTTGTTTTGTTCGTTTGAGTGGTTTTCTAATGAGAGGAAGATGATATTTGGGGAAGTGCTGCCTGAAAACAGATTCTGGAACGTTACTGTAAAAATTCTCAAAAATAGCCAGAGCGTCATTTTGAGCTGCCAATTTTTGTGCAGGTTCCCCAGGTTGTTATCTAACTTTCATTAGTTGAACACTTTTCGATCTGAGCAACGTAAGATTTTTGTAAAAATCGATTTCTGTACTGCTGTCAGGTTTTGGCAGATTTCTGCCATCTCGCTTTTCTGTGTTTCTTTTAGTTTGCTATTTCTTGTTTTTGTTTTGTTCCTTTTCCAAAACACAAAAATACCAAAAATATTTCTGTTGTTTCTCTTCACCATTTGTTTGCTTTGGTTTCTTGCATTTGTTTCGCTTTATTTGCTATTGCTAGTTTGCTATAAGAAAACCCAAAAAGATTTTACTTTGTTTGTTTGTTTCTTTTTGTTCTTGTTTCTAATTCGAAAACACCAAAAATATTTGCTGTTCTTCTTTGGTTTGTAAAGTTCTTTATGAGTTCAATGGTATTCGGTGGCTGGAGCGTGGTTTTCATTTCATATTATCCAAGCTACACAAGTGAAAAGGCAATAATGACGATCTACGACAATCTGATTGTGGTGAGAGGCTGGTATGAACTCTATTTGTTTTCATTTTTGTACATATACTCATCCATGTGAGCATGCTTAGTTGGTTCATGTGAGGTATATGTTATTTGAGAAAGTCTAGTACTTTATGATCTCTCATGTTTAGCTCCAATCTATTAATATGAGTAGCATGTCATGGATGTTTGCTTGCATTGTTTTATTCATAAGTAAGTATGGCATTGTGGTATCCTCCTCTGAATAATTCATTTATATCGACTTGGCACATGCTCACGCATGCATATGACTGAACAAAAAGTCAATTAAGCCTCGATGATCTATATTGCTTCAGAGTTCTTGTATCACTTTTATGCCTCCGTTAATTTATTTTGCCGCAAGCATGATTATGACAAGCTATCGCCTCTCTTGATTTGTCGCTCCCTAGTCTATTGCTAGCCTTCACTTGTACTGAGCGGGAACGCTGCTCGTGCTTCCAAACACCTGAAAACCAAGTTGTTCCAAAAGTGTCCACCATAAATACCTATGCATGGCATTTCAAACCATTCCAAGTAAATTCTCGTGCGCTACCTTTAAAACCTTCAAAATGCTTCTCAATTTGTGTTTATGTTTCATAGCTCATGAGGAAGTATGTGGTGTTTAGCTTTCAACCTTGTCATTTACTTTTGATGGACTCTCATATGGACTAGTGGCACATCCGCTTATCCAATAATTTTGCAAAAGGAGCTGGCAATGGGATTCCCAGTCTCGTATTAATTAACTTAAATAGACACTCCTCCATGGTTTGTGATTGTTGGACGGCACCCGAAGGATTCGGTTAGCCATGGCTTGTGTAAGCAAAGGTTGGGGGGAGTGTCATCATCATAATAAAACTAAAATAAAAAGGCACTCCTTCATGGTATGAGATTGTTGGCAGGCACCCGAGGATTCGGTTAGCCATGGTTTGTGAAAGAAAGGTTGGAAGGAGTGCCAAATAAATATGCAATAATTCATGGGAGCCGCTCTTGAAAGTCCAGTTGGCGAGGTAGTTAGTGTACCCATTACCATTCGTTGACAACAACAAACACCTCTCAAAATAATTTTACTCCTGTCTTTATAAAAATGAAAAGCTCTAGCGCATGTTAATCCCTGCTTCCCTCTGCGAAGGGTCAATCTTTTACTTTTATGTTGTGTCTCCATTATTTCTTTGAGCACTATCTTGAGAGCACAACTGTCATTCTTAGTACAATATGCTTGTCTCAAAATATGATTGATTGTGGTATAACTTTGATGCATTTATCTTTTGACAATCACTATTTCTAGTCTTTCTATGAACTCCAGAGGTGCCCGGGCATTTATGTTTTGCCAACCAAATACAGGCAAGCGAGATACCACTTTATCATACTCTCTTATGAACATTGCAATCCTGTTTATATCCATGATTCATGATGCTTATTATTAATTGTTGGTACCTCTTCATGATTGACATAGCTGTTAGATGATCTTAATTGCATGTGTCTCATTATGAATTGCTCAAGTATTAGCCATAGCATGAGAATATATACATTATATGAGCAAATGTGTTCGTGAAAGTTCTTTTATCGCTCAGTTGTTAACTGAATTGCTTGAGGACAAGCAATAAGCTAAGCTTGGGGGGAGTTGATACGTCCAAAACGTATCTACTTTCCCGAACACTTTTGCTATTGTTTTGCCTCTAATTTGTGTATTTTGGATGCAACTAACACGGACTAACGCTGTTTTCAGCAGAACTGCTCTGGTGTCTCGTTTTTGTGCAGAAATCCAACTTTCGGGAAAATCCTCGGAATTTATGCAGAAGGCCCTATTTTCCCCGGAAACTAACGGAGCCAGAAGGACAATTAAGGTGGAGGCCCGAGGGCCCCACACCATAGGGCGGCGCGGCCCAGGGGGGGCCCGCGTGGCCCTGTGGTGTGGCCCCCTCGGCCGGCCTCCGACGCCCCCCTTCGGACTACTTATCGGCCTCGACCTAAAAATGCCAGGGGAGAAGTCGAAGTCGCGTAAACCCTCCGTAACGCCGCCACATCGCGAAACTCCGTCGCGGGAGCCAAGTCTCCGTTTCCGGCACTCCGTAGGATGGGGAATTGGAGGAGATCATCACCGCCATCACCGCCAACGCCTCTACATCAACCAGCCATGTTTCCCCCATCCATGTGTGAGTAATTCCCCCGCTGTAGGCCGAAGGGGATGGTAGGGATTGGATGAGATTGGTCATGTAATAGCATAAGATTGTTAGGGCATAGTGCCTAGTGTCTGTAATTGGTACTTTGATGATATTGTTGCAACTTGTTATGCTTAATGCTTGTCACTAGGGCCCGAGTGCCATGATCTCAGATCTGAACATGTTATTGTTTCATCATGATATTCATTGTTTATGGTCTTATCTATAAGTTGTATACACATGTCGTCGTCCTGAACCGATGGCCCCAAGTGACAGTAAATCGGGACAACCGGAGGGAATGGTAGCGATGTGAGGATCACATGTGTTCACGGAGTGTTAATGCTTTGCTCCGGTACTCTATTAAAAGGAGTACCTTAATATCCAGTAGTTTCCCTTGAGGCCCGGCTGCCACCGGCTGGTAGGACAAAAGATGTTGTGCAAGTTTCTCATTGCGAGCACGCACGACTATATATGGAACACATGCCTATTGATTGCTTTGTACTTGGACACCGTTTTATTATTATCTGCAAATGCCCTGCTATGATTGTTACATGAGTTTCTCTCATCCATGCAACGCCCGTCATCCGTCCCCGTGCCTACAGTATTTTAATCCTGCTGTTTACTAAAATCACTACTGCTGTCTCTGTTACTCTACTGCTGTTATTTCACTACTGCTACTGCTATAAAACTGTGACTACTGATAAACTCTTGCGAGCAAGTCTGTTTCCAGGTGCAGCTGAATTGACAACTCCGCTGTTAAGGCTTCCAAGTGTTCTTTGTCTCCCCTTGTGTCGAATCAATAAATTGGGTTTTACTTCCCTCGAAGACTGTTGCGATCCCCTATACTTGTGGGTCATCACACAACAATGCAATAAAATAAGATAAGGAGAGGTTGCTACAGTAGTAACAACTTCCAAGACTCAAATATAAAACAAAAATTGCTGTAGTAAAATAAACACATGGGTTATCTCCCAAGAAGTGCTTTCTTTATAGCCATTAAGATGGGCTCAGTAATTTCAATGATGCACTCGCAAGAAATAAGAGTTGAAGCAAAAGAGAGCATCAAGAACCAAATTCAAAACAAATTTACGCCTAACATGCTTCCTATGCATAGGAATCTTGTAAATAAACAAGTTCATGAAGAGCAAAGTAACAAGCATAGGAAGATAAAACCAGTGTAACTTCAAAAATTTCAGCATATAGAGAGGTGTTTTAGTAACATGAAAATTTCTACAACCATATTTTCCTCTCTCATAATAACTTTCAGAGGCATCATGAACAAACTCAACAATATAAGTATCACATAAAGCATTCTTATTCTGAGCTACATGCATAAAATTATTACTCTCCACATAAGCATAATCAATTTTATTAGTTGTAGTGGGAGCAAATTCAACAAAGTAGCTATCATTATTATTCTCATCATCAAATATAGGAGGCATATTGTAATCATAATTAAACTTATCCTCCATAGTAGGCGGCACCAAAAGACCACTATCATTATAATCATCATATATGGGAGGCATATCATAATCAACATAAACTTTCTCCTAAATACCCGGAGGGCTAAAGAGATCATTTTCATCAAAACCGACCTCCCCAAGCTTAGAATTTTCCATAGCATTAGCAACAATAGTGTTCGAAGCATTCATACTGATAACATTCCCATTAGCATGCATATAAAGTTCCATGGGTTTTTTAATTCTCTCTTCAAACACATCATGTCCTAATTCAAGATAGAGTTCATAAAGATCTCTCATTTTGTTGTTGTTTTCCATTAAGCCTAACTAGTGTAAACAAGAAACAAAAAGATGCAATTGCAGGATCTAAAGGAAATAGCTTCGAGCACACACACAACAGCAACAGAAAGGTACTTAGTTACCTAGGACCGGAGTATGAGTGCCTTTTACCTTTCCTCCCCGGCAACGGCGCCAGAAAAGTGCTTGATGTCTACGGGTGCTTCTATTCTTGTAGACAGTGTTGGGCCTCCAAGAGCAGAGGTTTGTAGAACAGCAGCAAGTTTCCCTTAAGTGGATCACCCAAGGTTTATCGAACTCAGGGAGGAAGAGGTCAAAGATATCCCTCTCAAGCAACCCTGCAATCACGATACAAGAAGTCTCTTGTGTCCCCAACACACCTAATACACTTGTCAGATGTATAGGTGCACTAGTTCGGCGAAGAGATAGTGAAATACAAGTGGTATGAATGAATATGAGCAGTAGTAACGGCGCCAGAAAAGTGCTTGCTGGCGTGCAGTTGATGGTAGTAATATTGCAGGAAGTAAAGATGCAGTAAAACAGTAAACAAGCGATGATTCGATGTTTGGAAACAAGGCATAGGGATCATACTTTCACTAGTGGACACTCTCGACATTGATCACATAACTGAATAAACAAATACTACTTTCTCTACACTCTCTTGTTGGATGACAAACACCATTCATTGTGTAGGGCTACAAGAGCACCTCAATGCCGGAGTCAACAAGCTCCACAACATTCGATGTTCATATTTAAATAACCTTAGAGTGCATGATAGACCAACGCAATTATACCGAGTACTAACATAGCATGCGCCTGTCAACATTAGCTATGAAAGGGGGAATAGATCACATCAATACCATCATAGTAATAGTTAACTTCACAATCTACAAGAGATCATAATCATAACCTACGCCAAGTACTACATGATGCACACACTGTCCACATTACATCATGAAGGAGGAATAGACTACTTTAATAACATCACTAGAGTAGCACATAGATGATATTCAACTAGATCACAAAGCTCATGATCACATAAAGATCACATGGGAGAGAGAGATGAACCACATAGCTACCGGTACAGCCCTTAGCCTCGAGGGAGAACTACTCCCTCCTCATCATAGGAGACAGCAGCGACGATGAAGATGGCGGTGGTGTCGATGGAGAAGCCTTCCGGGGGCACTTCCCCGTCCCGGCGGCGTGCCGGAACAGAGACTCCTGTCCCCCAGATCTTGGCTTCGCGATGGCGGTGGCTCTGGAAGGTTTCTCGTACCGTGGCTTTTCCGTATCGAAGATTTAGGTCAGGGACCTTTAAATAGGCGAAGAGGCGGAGTCGGAAGGCTGACGGGGCCACCACACAGTAGGGCGGCGCGGCCAGGGCCTGGGCCGCGCCGGCCACATGTGTGGGCCCCCCAGGGCTCCCCTCTGGCGGCTCTCGGGTGTTCTGGAAGCTTCGTGGAATTCTAAGATGCTCGGCGTTGATTTCGTCCAATTCCGAGAATATTTCCTTACTAGGATTTCTGAAACCAAAAAACAGCAGAAAACAGGAACTGGCACTTCGGCATCTCGTCAATAGGTTAGTTCCGGAAAATGCATCAAAACAATATAAAGTGTGAACAAAACATGTAGGTATTGTCATAAAACTAGCATGGAACATAAGAAATTATAGATACGTTTGAGACGTATCAGTGCGCGGCCAGCGCTCCCGATGGGAGTAGCCCCCGAGGCTACAGCCAAGTGTTTGCACTTGGGTGCAGGCTCAACTTGCTTTTAATCGACTCCACAATTTTTCCTCTTTCTTGTATCTTATTGAGAGGGTGAACAATGCTCTTGATAAGAGTAGCCCCCGAGCCTATGGGCAGGTGCTTGCACCTGGGCATAGACTCAAGTTGTACTACTCGATAAAGAACTTGACTATATTTCTGGGCGCAGCCCCTCTTTTATCGACTCCAGGACGTTGCTATTTTTATTTGACATCCATATCTATATTGTACAGGGATAATGGTAATTGGGGCTAGTTCATCTGACGGATCAGGTACTAGTTAACTGCTCTAGTGGCAATCCGCAAAAACCTACTTCAAGATCACGTCCCTGGACATGATCCCGGGATACTGGTGTTAAACCTGTCGCGAGTTCCTCTGAGCTAACATGGATATCTTTGCATGGAAACCTTCTAACATGTCTGGAGTACCAAGGGAACTCGTCGAGCACTACCTCAACATAAATCCGGGTGCAAAACCGGTGAAGCAAGCTATGCGACGCTTTGGAGGCAAGAAGCGCCGCGCCATATTGATGGAATTAGCAAAGTTACTAGAGGCATATTTTGTAGTAGAAGTTATCCATACTGAGTGGGTCGCAAACCCCATGCTTCTACCCAAAAAGAATTCTGAAATACTAAGAATGTGCATCGATTACTACGGCTTGAATAAGCATTGTCTGAAGGATCCGTTCCCCTTGTTGTGCATTGACCAAGTCATTGATTCGACAGCAGGGGTGGAACTTCTGTGTTTTCTTGACGCATATTCCGGGTACCATCAGATCCGGATGAAGAAGTCTGACCAAAATGCGACCTCGTTCATCACACCCTTTGGCACTTACTGCTATGTTGCCATGCCCTTTGGTTTGAAAAATGCAGGTGCCACCTACCAACGTACGATGCAACGGTGTCTGAAGGACCAAATTGGCCGGAATGTGCACGCCTACGTCGACGACATCGCGGTTATGACCCGGAAAGGACCCGACTTGATCAGCAACCTCACGGAAACCTTCAAATCTCCGACGGTACAAGATGATGTTGTATCCGCTGAAGTGCGTCTTTGGCGTGCCAGCCGGAAAACTCCTTGGCTTCATTGTCTCTCATAGAGGCATTGAGGTAAACCCAGATAAAATCAAATCTATCCTAAACTTGTCTCAAAGATGTGCAATTATTAACTAGTTGTGTCGCAGCAATCAGTAGATTTGTTAGCCGTCTTGGCGAGAAGGCACTACCTCTATACAAACTACTGAAGAAAACAGACAAATTTGTCTGGGATGACGCAACAGATGCATCACTTCAGGGGTTGAAGGACATACTCTCCTCCCCGCCTATCTTGGCAGCTCCGGATGAGTCAGAGCCCATGCTCCTCTACCTGGCAGCCTCCAACAAGGTCATCAGTCTAGTACAGAGTCCAAAGGCTAGTATATTACATTAGCGAGGTACTGACGGAATCCAAGCGAAGATACCCTCACTTTCAGAAGCTAGCCTATGGTGTATTCATAGGTAGCCGGAAGCTGAGACACTACTTCCAGGAGCATCCTATGACAGTTGTGAGCAAGGCTCCATTGTCAACCATCATCAACAACTCCAACGCAACAGGACGCGTAGCAAAGTGGGGCATAGAAATTTCTGCCTTCGACATCAACTACAAAGCAAGATCTTCGATGAAGTCCCAAATATTGGCGGATTTTTTCATCGATTGGACTAAAGCGCCGGAGGGCACACCTCTCCCAGAACCGGAAGCCTGGGTCATGCATTTTGAAGGATCCAAGCAACATCAAGGCTCAGGGGCTGGAGTTACCCTGAAGTCACCAACCGGAGAAGAACTGCAGTACGTTCTGCAGATTCACTTCGAAGCTACAAACAATATGGTGGAATACGAGGCTCTACTACACGGTCTGCGCATCGCTAAGGAGATTGGGATCAAGCACATCATATGCTGCCTAGATTCCGACCTGGTGGCACAACAAGTAGCCGGAACCTGGAACGCCAGGAACTCCGTCATGGCGGCTTACAGAGACGAAGTTAACGAGATCACCAAGTGCTTCCTCTGATATGAAGTCAAGTACGTCAGGAGAGATGACAACACATCGGCAGATATGCTGTCCAAGCTCGGATCCGGAAGGAAACCCATTCCGCATGGGATTTTCCTTGAGCATCTACGGACACCCTCGGTAAAGGGCGCTAACCCGGAAAACCCATATGTGGCGGTGTCTCCGGCTAAGGAGGTGATGGTCATCACTCCGGCCTGGAACCGACCTTTCCTGGACTACCTCATCGACCAGAAGTTGTCGGAGGATGAAGTCCTTGCACGACAGGTTATCAGACGAGCAAGATCCTACACAATAGTTGATGGACAGCTCTATAAACGAAGTGCAAATGGGGTATTTCTAAAGTGCGTCTCAAATCAAGATGGCATCAAAATCCTCAAAGAGATCCATGTAGGAGATTGCGGGCATCACACCGCTCCCAGGTCCATCGTTGCAAAAGTTTTCGGCAGAGTTTTTACTGGCTAACAGCTAATGAAGATGCTGAGAAAATAGTGAAAACTTGCCGAGGTTGTCAGTGCTACGCTACTCAACCAAATGCTCCGTCTCAGGAGCTGAAGACCATCCCTATCACTTGGCCGTTCGCAGTCTGGGGGCTCGATATGGTCGGAAAATTAAAGAAATCATCTCATGGCGGTTTTGAGTACCTCTTGGTCGCTATTGACAAGTTCAGTAAGTGGATTGAGGCAAAGCCAGTGAGAAAAGCCGACTGTGATATGGCACTAAAATTCGTTTGCAGCCTCGTAATGAGATACAGCATCCCACACAACATATTCACAAACAATGGCACGAACTTCGCACAGGGAGAACTAAAGGATTATTGCAATGACGTAGGGATCCGACTTGACCTTACATCTGTGGCTCATCCACAATCCAACGGGCAGGTCGAGCCAGCCAATGGCCTCATACTATCAGGAGTCAAACCTCGTCTTGAAGAACCGCTGCGTCACGCAGCCGGAGCTTGGGCTGAGGAGTTAGATTCTGTTCTGTGGAGTTTACGAACTACCCCTAACAGGTCAACTGGATTTACACCTTTCTTCCTAGTATACGGATCTGAAGATGTGCTCCCCTCCGACATCATCCACGATTCCCCGCGAGTTTCCGCCTACAATGAAGAAACTGCTGATGAGGCTCGACAGCTATCTGTCGACCTGATCGAAGAGGCTCGGAATCTAGCCGACCAACGTTCCACCATATACCAGCAGAAGCTCCTATGCTATCATAGTCGTCGAGTTCGGAACCGCTCGTTTAAGGAAGGAGACTTGGTCCTCCGCCTTCGACAGGTGAAAGAGCATAAGTAGCAATCTCCGTGGGAAGGACCTTTCATCATCAGCAAAGTGTTGCACAACGGATATTATTATCTCATTGATTTCCGTGAATTAAAGGACAGACCTGCCAATTGGTACCGGAAACACAAACGGGAGGATCCGGATGACATATACGATGAAACAGACCGTCCCTGGAATATAGCACAGCTACGTCCTTTCCACACTTAGCAATTTCCGCATTACATACTTTGTAATGGTTATGATACATGATCAATGGAATAAAGCATATAGTTCACTCTTTGAGTTTTTTACCTCCTTTAGTTTTTCATTTTTGGATCATGTATGTTTTCCGACTAAAATCGCAGAGCTGGATGTTTCCGCCTAGGCGTGTATAAAAGTTGTGATTTTCAAAATCGTCCAGTAGGACATAAGCTTAAGTTTTCTGTGGATGAGTTTTTTGTTGCGAACTTATGGATTCCTGGTAGCGACTTCCGGCACCTTGGCTGGTGTTACAAACACGACAAGCAAATAATGGAGAACGATAAAGGAAAATGCAGCGGAGACACGAGATTTAATGTGGAAATCCCATTCCAGCACATAAGGGGAAAAAACCACGAGCGCCAGCCAGCAAAACTTCACTATATCGGGGAGTGTTTACAACCATTGTGGGTTATCTTATAATCTGATAAACCTTAGCCAGCGGATTACAAGATGTATATATAGGCGGTGCCAACGATCCGTACCACCGGCGACGGGCGACGGGCCTCGCTCCGCTCGTCAGAAGTTAGCCTCCCTTTAGTATATGAATTTGGATCACAATACAACAGCTGGGGGCTTGTTTCTGCAGTTATTGACGGATTGCCATTGGGCTTCGTCGTCGTCGGCGAGTATTTTCTGGCTAAAGGTCTTCCGCCTCGTGGAAGGTCAAATAAGCAAGCCGGAAAACTTAGAAACTAGCACTTGCTTTCCAAACGAACGAAACATGCATTCATAAATTAAAACGGATTGCAGGATAAGTTTTTTCCACCCACATGCACATGTTTCGTCCTAGCTACTTCAAATACTTAGTTTTATTACAAACCCACAAAGGGGCCAAAATGATGCATCTCATTGTTTTTTAGGATTTACTCGGAGGATTCTGGATCATCCTCCGAGGCTTGATACGTGCCGTCCTTGCCGGAACCTTCGATGGAGTCGTCATCTGATCGGTGTGCACTGGACCCGGAGCCCTCCTCGTCATCCTCGTCGTCAGAGAAACCAGGCGGAGGAGCATGCTTCTTATACCACGCGGAGTGATTCACTCACTAGGCAAAGAGCGTGTCGAAGCCTTCGGTCTCCGCTAGAGCCTTTTTGTCATTGGTGCCCTTGGGGACTCTGCGTGCAACCGTTGCGAAGTCCATGGCGGGGAAGTACGACTTGCACATGGCCAAGGCAATCGAGGCGGATCTGCGAGCCGAAGACTCTTGCCAGTCCCTGATCAGATCCGGCACCATCTTCATCAGCTTAGTCATCGTGTCGATGAGCGAAGTGCGGGCTCTCTTCAGGGACATCGTCTGGGCGATGCCACGGCAAGACTCGAAGAGATCATCGATGGAGTTCCGGGCCTCTTCATATGCTTCCGTCCTGGAAAGGGCAGAATCCTCCGTCCATTCAAAACCAAGACATGATGATTCATACAAACCAATGCATGGTCAGTTTTCGGGATAGGATGAAAAGCGTGCAATGGAGATGCCGGAAAATACGAAGTCCTTACGGAAGATTAACTCGTCAATGTCGGCTGCCTCCGCCTCATAAGCTTTCGCCTTAGACACCAGAGTCTTGACTCTTTGGTGGCTCGTCTTCTACTTTTCGGCTAGCTCCGACATAGCCTGCGCGTGCTTCTCCTCGAGTTCCTTCTTGGCCTTAGTCTCTTTCTCGGCTGATTCCTTGAGGAAATTCTGGAAGGAGGTACGCTCGGCTTTTAGCACCTCGAGCTCGGCGGAGATTGAGTCTACGGAGGGGCGCTTGGCAAGTTGCTCTGTAAGGCGGAAAGCAAGATCAAATTTAAAAAGATACATTCAAACGATAAAGTGCGTTGAGGAACTTCAAGTAAGGCGGAACACTTACCCTCGTTATTTTTCAAACGAGTTTCAAGGTGTGTTATAGCCTGCTGGTCCTCCGCCCCCTTCTTGGTCAGCTTCTCGATCTCCGCCTTTTGCTCCAGCACTAACGTCCGCAGATCTTCATGTAGTTGATGGGTGTTCTGTGAAGCATATAGGATTGGTTAGCCGGAAACTTAAAATATGGGGGGCTGGCCGCAAAGTTAAGAAACATTTCTTGTGCTTGGAAATTTCAAGTTTCCGCCAAGGAACAATACGAGATTATATATAAAGCTACAAGCACCGGCTTACAAATTTACCCGAAAATATCTAAACCAACGCTTGGGGGCTAGTGTTACGTGGCGACAGCTTTGTGCTTGGCTAAGAAGACCCGAAGATTGTCCTCAAGGGTTGACAGGTCTTGCTGCTCTGTCTCCGGTTTCACCCACACTTCATTCATTGATGTCGTCATTTTTGCATGACGTTTTGCGAGGGAAACTTTCTGAAGAACCGGAAAGAAGTGCGGGTGTATTTTGGGTGTACCAGTAGCACCACTCAGTAGCAACTTCTTTGAGGCATCGTTAGCCGGAGCTTCAGCCGAGGTGGTTTCAGGCTCTTCAGGCGGAAGCTTACAGGAGGAGGCGCCTTTGCCAGAATCAGCAGTCGGTTCCTCTGGAATGTCATCAAGGTTGATGACATCCTTTGGAATCTGAGCCGTAGAGGAGGAGGCCTTAGGCGGAACCTTCACTTCCGGAGTAACAGGCATTGACACAGGAGAGGGCTTGGACTTTTTCTTGGGGGGTTTGCTTTCGGTAATTTTGCTGCATGAAGAGAAGAGCTTAACACTTAGCAGATTTCGAGTTCAGTTGAAAACGTAAAGTAAAGTCGGAAACCAAGTAATCACCTAGACTTAAGGAAGAACTGCTCATTGTTGGATTGCGAGCTTTTGCTGGTGTCGATGTGCTTGAGGCGTTGCTTTTCTTTCTCGACCTTCTTGGTGGCCACGGTGCTCGGAGCCTCGCGTGCTCGCTTTGGTGCCGGATCGGAGGCTGCTGCTCTCTTCTGCTTAGCGGGAGCAGGGGCTTCCACGTCTGACGCGGATTTCGGGTGAGTGTTGCCGGAGTGAGGGACCCGGGTCAGCTTCCCGAGATCCTTATCCACGAGGGCTTCGAGCTGAACATACAAAGTAAAAAAGTCCTTAGACAAAATTGCTAGAACAAAAAGAGAAGATAAGACTAGTCAGAAGACTTACCGCGATGCCGGCGCCATCCGTATGTATGTCAAGATTACACACGTGAGAGAGAAAGTCACGCGGAATCTTGATCATCACCCGGATCCGCTTGTCCAAGGCGTCGGAGGAGAGGTTGTCTTTGGAGGCGCGCATGGTGTCGTCGCGCCCGGTGTATTGGTACATCAAGCGGTCCCGATGTTGTAGTGGTTGGATCCGCTTGGTGAACCATGACATTGTCAGGTCCTTTCCTGACAAGCCGTCTTCCGTCAGCTTGCAGATCTGCCTGGCCGCCTTGTCAGCTAAGGCGACTCGGAGATATGGGGACATTTGGTCCAGGCGGGGGTCTCACTGGCGGGCCCGTCCTTGAATTCCGGCAGCGTCTTCGAGCTGGCCGGATCTGAGACATCCTTCACGTAGAAGAATCTCCGGACCAATACCTAACAGATTCATGGCGATCCGTGTGTGGGTAGACGCGGCCGGTGCAGAGCTTGAAGGTGATACTCCCGCAGGTAGTGAGCGATGACGTCTGCGGGACCGTCTCCTTCTTGATGGAAAAGAAATATTGAAACAAGGGCAAGTCCGGAGTTACCCGGAGATGTCCCTCGCATAGGATGACGTGGTTGGCGATGGCGAGGATGCTGTTGGGGGAGATGTTGTGAGGTTGCAAGTTGTACGCCTTGAGGATTTCCGTGAAGAAGTCACTCGGCAGCAACGAGAACCCGCGCTCGACCAACGCCTTGGTCAGTACCCATTCTCCGGCTTCGGGCGCTGGGATCAGGGCACCCGAAACCGTTCGCCAGGATCCGGGTTGCAGGAAACCCTCCGCCTCGAGGCTGCGGAGCTCGTCCTCTGTGGTGGTGCAAGGCCACCATTGCCCCTTGACCTCGCCTTCGCGAGATCGGGCCTTAGACTTCATGGTGGTGACCTCTTCCACTTTCTTCTCCATTTGTTTGGATCCATCCAGGTCCTCCGGATTGGCCGATGTCCCTTCGATGTTCTTGCCGAACCCCTTAGTAGGATTGATGTCTACGCACGCTTCTATTCCTGTAGACAGTGTTGGGCCTCCAAGAGCAGAGGTTTGTAGAACAGCAGCAAGTTTCCCTTAAGTGAATCACCCAAGGTTTATCGAACTCAGGGAGGAAGAGGTCAAAGATATCCCTCTCAAGCAACCCTGCAATCACGATACAAGAAGTCTCTTGTGTCCCCAACACACCTAATACACTTGTCAGATGTATAGGTGCACTAGTTCGGCGAAGAGATATTGAAATACAAGTAATATGGATGAATATGAGTGGTAATAGCAATCTGAAATAAAGATGGCAGCGAGTAAACATGCAACAGAACAGTAAATAAACGGAGTTTTAGTGCTTGGAAACAAGGCCTAGGGATCATACTTTCACTAGTGGACACTCTCAACATTGATCACATAACTGAATAAACAAATACTACTTTCTCTACACTCTCTTGTTGGATGACAAACACCATTCATTGTGTAGGGCTACAAGAGCACCTCAATGCCGGAGTTAACAAGCTCCACAACATTCGATGTTCATATTTAAATAACCTTAGAGTGCATGATAGACCAACACAATTATACCGAGTACTAACATAGCATGCACCTGTCAACATCAGCTATGAAAGGGGGAATAGATCACATCAATACTATCATAGTAATAGTTAACTTCATAATCTACAAGAGATCACAATCATAACCTACGCCAAGTACTACATGATGCACACACTGTCCACATTACATCATGAAGGAGGAATAGACTACTTTAATAACATCACTAGAGTAGCACATAGATGATATTCAACTAGATCACAAAGCTCCTGATCACATAAAGATCACATGGGAGAGAGAGATGAACCACATAGCTGATGCGCGTGGTTGACGTATTGTCTTTTCGTTCGACACGCGTCCGTTGGGAACCCCAAGAGGAAGGTGTGATGCGCACAGCGGCAAGTTTCCCTCAGTAAGAAACCAAGGTTTAATCGAACCAGTAGGAGTCAAGAAGCACGTTGAAGGTTGATGGCGGCGAGATGTAGTGCGGCGCAACACCAGGGATTCCGGCGCCAACGTGGAACCTGCACAACACAACCAAAGTACTTTGCCCCAACGAAACAGTGAGGTTGTCAATCTCACCGGCTTGCTGTAACAAAGGATTAACCGTATTGTGTGGAAGATGATTGTTTGCAGAAAACAGTAGAACAAGTATTGCAGTAGATTGTATTTCAGTAAAGAGAATTGGACCGGGGTCCACAGTTCACTAGAGGTGTCTCTCCCATAAGACGAACAGCATGTTGGGTGAACAAATTACAGTTGGGCAATTGACAAATAAAGAGAGCATGACAATGCACATACATATCATGATGAGTATAGTGAGATTTAATTGGGCATTACGACAAAGTACATAGACCGCCATCCAACTGCATCTATGCCTAAAAAGTCCACCTTCAAAGTTATCATCCGAACCCTCCGGTATTAAGTTGCAAGCAACAGACAATTGCATTAAGTATGGTGCGTAATGTAACTAGTGACTACATCCTTGAACATAGCACTAATGTTTTATCACTAGTGGCAACAGCACAACACAACCTTAGAACTTTACATCACATCGTCCTGTGTCAATGCAGCATGAACCCACTATCGAGCATAAGTACTCCCTCTTGGAGTTACAAGCATCTACTTGGCCGGAGCATCTACTAATAACGGAGAGCATGCAAGATCATAAACAACACATAAGCATAACTTTGATAATCAACATAACAAGTATTCTCTATTCATCGGATCCCAACAAACGCAACATATAGAATTACAGATAGATGATCTTGATCATGTTAGGCAGCTCACAAGATCCGACAATGATAGCACAATGGGGAGAAGACAACCATCTAGCTACTGCTATGGACCCATAGTCCAGGGGTAGACTACTCACACATCACACCGGAGGCGACCATGGCGGCGTAGAGTCCTCCGGGAGATGATTCCCCTCTCCGGTAGGGTGCCGGAGGCGATCTCCTGGATCCCCCGAGATGGGATCGGCGGAGGCGGCGTCTCTGGAAGGTTTTCCGTATCGTGGCTCTCGGTACTGGGGGTTTCGTCACGGAGGCTATTTGTAGGCGGAAGGGCAGGTCAAGAGGCGGCACGGGGGCCCCACACCACAGGGCCGCGCGGCCAAGGGGGGGGGCGCCGCCCTAGGGTGTGGCCCCTCCGTGGCCCCTCTTCGTCTCTCCTTCGGACTTCTGGAAGCTTCGTGAGAAAATAGGCCCCTGGGCTTTGATTTCATCCAATTCCGAGAATATTTCCTTACTAGGATTTCTGAAACCAAAAATAGCAGAAAACAAAGAATCGGCACTTCGGCATCTTGTTAATAGGTTAGTTCCAGAAAATGCACGAATATGACATAAAGTGTGCATAAAACATGTAGATAACATCAATAATGTGGCATGGAACATAAGAAATTATCGATACGTCGGAGACGTATCAGCATCCCCAAGCTTAGTTCTGCTCGTCCCGAGCAGGTAAAACGATAACACAGATAATTTCTGGAGTGACATGCCATCATAATCTTGATCATACTATTTGTAAAGCATATGTAGTGAATGCAGCGATCAAAACGATGTATATGACATGAGTAAACAAGTGAATCATAAAGCAAAGACTTTTCATGAATAGCACTTCAAGACAAGCATCAATAAAGTCTTGCATAAGAGTTAACTCATAAAGCAATAATTCAAAGTAAAGGCATTGAAGCAACACAAAAGAAGATTAAGTTTCAGCGGTTGCTTTCAACTTGTAACATGTATATCTCATGGATATTGTCAACATAGAGTAATATAATAAGTGCAATAAGCAAGTATGTAGGAATCAATGCACAGTTCACACAAGTGTTTGCTTCTTGAGGTGGAAAGAAATAGGTGAACTGACTCAACATTGAAAGTAAAAGAATGGTCCTCCATAGAGGAAAAGCATCGATTGCTATATTTGTGCTAGAGCTTTGATTTTGAAAACATGAAACAATTTTGTCAACGGTAGTAATAAAGCATATGCATCATGTAAATTATATCTTATAAGTTGCAAGCCTCATGCATAGTGTACTAATAGTGCCCGCACCTTGTCCTAATTAGCTTGGACTACCGGATCATCACAATGCATTGTTTTTACCAAGTGTCACAAAGGGGTACCTCTATGCCGCCTGTACAAAGGTCTAAGGAGAAAGCTCGCATTGGATTTCTCGCTATTGATTATTCTCAACTTAGACATCCATACCGGGACAACATAGACAACAGATAATGGACTCCTCTTTTATGCATAAGCATATAACAACAATTAATAATTTTCTCATTTGAGATTTGAGGATTGTTGTCCAAAACTAAAACTTCCACCATGGAGCATGGCTTTAGTTAGCGGCCCAATGTTCTTCTCTAACATATGCATGCTTAACCATATAGTGGTAGATCTCTCTTACTTCAGACAAGACGGACATGCATAGCAACTCACATGAAATTCAACAATGAATAGTTGATGGCGTCCCCAGTGAACATGGTTATCGCACAACAAGCAACTTAATAAGAGATAAAGTGCATAATTACATATTCAATACCACAATAGTTTTTAAGCTATTTGTCCCATGAGCTATATATTGCAAAGGTGAATGATGGAATTTTAAAGGTAGCACTCAAGCAATTTACTTTGGAATGGCGGGAAAATACCATGTAGTATAGGTAGGTATGGTGGACACAAATGGCATAGTGGTTGGCTCAAGTATTTTGGATGCATGAGAAGTATTCCCTCTCGATACAAGGTTTAGGCTAGCAAGGCTTATTTGAAACAAACACAAGGATGAACCGGTGCAGCAAAACTCACATAAAAGACATATTGTAAACATTATAAGACTCTACACCGTCTTCCTTGTTGTTCAAACTCAATACTAGAAATTATCTAGACCTTAGAGAAACCAAATATGCAAACCAAATTTTAGCATGCTCTATGTATTTCTTCATTAATGGGTGCAAAGCATATGATGCAAGAGCTTAAACATGAGCACAACAATTGCCAAGTATCACATTACCCAAGACATTAATAGCAATTACTACATGTATCATTTTCCAATTCCAACCATATAACAATTTAACGAAGGAGAAACTTCGCCATGAATACTATGAGTAAAAACCAAGGACATACTTGTCCATATGCTACAGCGGAGCGTGTCTCTCTCCCATAAAGTGAATGCTAGGATCCATTTTATTCAAACAAAACAAAAAACAAAAACAAACCGACGCTCCAAGAAAAAGCACATAAGATGTGATGGAATAAAAATATAGTTTCAGGGGAGGAACCTGATAATGTTGTCGATGAAGAAGGGGATGCCTTGGGCATCCCCAAGCTTAGATGCTTGAGTCTTCTTGATATATGCAGGGGTGAACCACCGGGGCATCCCCAAGCTTAGAGCTTTCACTCTCCTTGATCATGTTGCATCATACTCCTCTCTTGATCCTTGAAAACTTCCTCCACACCAAACTCGAAACAACTCATTAGAGGGTTAGTGCACAATATAAATTGACATATTCAGAGGTGACACAATCATTCTTAACACTTCTGGACATTGCATAATGCTACTGGACATTAGTGGATCAAACAAATTCATCCAACATAGCAAAAGAGGCAATGCGAAATAAAAGGCAGAATCTGTCAAAACAGAACAGTTCGTATTGACGAATTTTAAAATGGCACCAGACTTGCTCAAATGAAAATGCTCAAATTGAATGAAAGTTGCGTACATATCTGAGGATCATGCACGTAAATTGGCTTAATTTTCTGAGCTACCTACAGGGAGGTGGACCCAGATTCGTGACAGCAAAGAAATCTGGAACTGTGCAGTAATCCAAATCTAGTACTTACTTTTCTATCAACGGCTTAACTTGGCACAACAAAACACAAAACTAAGATAAGGAGAGGTTGCTACAGTAGTAAACAACTTCCAAGACACAAAATAAAAACAAAGTACTGTAGGTAAAAACATGGGTTGTCTCCCATAAGCGCTTTTCTTTAACGCCTTTCAGCTAGGCGCAGAAAGTGTGTATCAAGTATTATCAAAGGGTGATGCATCGTTATCATGAGCTCCCCCATCCATAGTGGTACTAAGGGCTTTGTCAATTTTAGGCCTATAATAATACTTCTTTGGTCTAGGCACTTTAGAGACATACATAAACTTTTGCTCCTTACCCACATAAGCTTTCTCCTTATATTTAAGAGAAGAAAATGTTGAGCCCAAGGTTCCCATAGCTTTTTCAAGTTCGTCAATCCTATTGATTTGATCATCATGGACAGCATTAGTTCCTAGGACACTAATTCTTTCATCAATTCCTCCTAAGGATTTATCAAGTTCATCAGTTTTATCAAGTAATCTTTCCAATTTAGCTTCAATACTTGGAAAATTTTTCTCTATGGTTTCCAATTTTTTCATAACATCTTCAAGAGAGATTTCAGTTTTAACTTTATCAACAGGGGGTATTCCAAATAAACTCTCAATAATGGAACTAGCTTCTAATGCAGGGGTACTTAAGAAGTTTCCTCCTGCGAGACAATCAAGAACATGCCTATTCCAGCTAGAGATACCAACATAAAAATTCCTGAGTAAAATAGTGGTGGTGTGTTTCTTAGTGCACCTATTATGGGCATTACTAATTCTATACCAAGCATCTCTCAAACATTCTCCCCCTCGTTGTTTAAATGTACGAACTTCAACTTCAGGATTACTCATTTTAGTAGTAATAAATAAAGCAAACTAGATAAAGTAAATGCAAGTAAACTAATTTTTTTGTGTTTTTGATATAGCAAACAAGATAGCAAATAAAGTAAAACTAGCAACTAATTTTTTTTTGTATTTTGATTTAGTGCAGCAAACAAAGTAGTAAATAAAACTAAGCAAGACAAAAACAAAGTAAAGAGATTGAGAAGTGGAGACTCCCCTTGCAGCGTGTCTTGATCTCCCCGGCAACGGCGCCAGAAATTTTGCTTGATGCGCGTGGTTGACGTATTGTCTTTTCGTTCGACACGCGTCCGTTGGGAACCCCAAGAGGAAGGTGTGATGCGCACAGCGGCAAGTTTCCCTCAGTAAGAAACCAAGGTTTAATCGAACCAGTAGGAGTCAAGAAGCACGTTGAAGGTTGATGGCGGCGAGATGTAGTGCGGCGCAACACCAGGGATTCCGGCGCCAACGTGGAACCTGCACAACACAACCAAAGTACTTTGCCCCAACGAAACAGTGAGGTTGTCAATCTCACCGGCTTGCTGTAACAAAGGATTAACCGTATTGTGTGGAAGATGATTGTTTGCAGAAAACAGTAGAACAAGTATTGCAGTAGATTGTATTTCAGTAAAGAGAATTGGACCGGGGTCCACAGTTCACTAGAGGTGTCTCTCCCATAAGACGAACAGCATGTTGGGTGAACAAATTACAGTTGGGCAATTGACAAATAAAGAGAGCATGACAATGCACATACATATCATGATGAGTATAGTGAGATTTAATTGGGCATTACGACAAAGTACATAGACCGCCATCCAACTGCATCTATGCCTAAAAAGTCCACCTTCAAAGTTATCATCCGAACCCCTCCGCATTAAGTTGCAAGCAACAGACAATTGCATTAAGTATGGTGCGTAATGTAACTAGTGACTACATCCTTGAACATAGCACTAATGTTTTATCCCTAGTGACAACAGCACAACACAACCTTAGAACTTTCTGTCACTGTCCCAGGTGTCAATGCAGGCATGAACCCACTATCGAGCATAAGTACTCCCTCTTGGAGTTACAAGCATCTACTTGGCCAGAGCATCTACTAGTAACGGAGAGCATGCAAGATCATAAACAACACATAAGCATAACTTTGATAATCAACATAACAAGTATTCTCTATTCATCGGATCCCAACAAACGCAACATATAGAATTACAGATAGATGATCTTGATCATGTTAGGCAGCTCACAAGATCCGACAATGATAGCACAATGGGGAGAAGACAACCATCTAGCTACTGCTATGGACCCATAGTCCAGGGGTAGACTACTCACACATCACACCGGAGGCGACCATGGCGGCGTAGAGTCCTCCGGGAGATGATTCCCCTCTCCGGCAGGGTGCCGGAGGCGATCTCCTGGATCCCCCGAGATGGGATCGGCGGCGGCAGCGTCTCTGGAAGGTTTTCCGTATCGTGGCTCTCGGTACTGGGGGTTTCGTCACGGAGGCTATTTGTAGGCGGAAGGGCAGGTCAAGAGGCGGCACGGGGGCCCCACACCACAGGGCCGCGCGGCCAAGGGGGGGCGCGCCGCCCTAGGGTGTGGCCCCTCCGTGGCCCCTCTTCGTCTCTCCTTCGGACTTCTGGAAGCTTCGTGAGAAAATAGGCCCCTGGGCTTTGATTTCGTCCAATTCCGAGAATATTTCCTTACTAGGATTTCTGAAACCAAAAACAGCAGAAAACAAGAATCGGCACTTCGGCATCTTGTTAATAGGTTAGTTCCAGAAAATGCACGAATATGACATAAAGTGTGCATAAAACATGTAGATAACATCAATAATGTGGCATGGAACATAAGAAATTATCGATACGTCGGAGACGTATCAATAGCTACGGTAGAGCCCTCGGCCCCCGGGGAGAATTACTCCCTCCTCATCATGGAGACAGTGATGGCGGTGAAGATGGCGGTGGAGATGCCTTCCGGGGGCACTTCCCCGTCCCGGCAGGGTGCCGGAACAGAGACTTCTGTCCTCCGAATCTTGGCTTCGCGATGGCGGCGGCTCTGGAACTTTTCCCGTATCGTGGCTTATTCGTTTAGGGTTTTCACGACGGAGTCCTTAAGTAGGCGGAAGGGCAGCCTCGGAGGGGCCCTGGTGGGGCCACACAATAGGGGGGCGCGCCCCACCCCTTGGCCGCGTCGCCCTGGCGTGTGGGGCCCCTGGCTCCCCTCTGGTCTCTCTCCGATGTTCTGGAAGCTTCGTGGAAAAATAAGATACTGGGCGTTGATTTCGTCCAATTCCGAGAATATTTCCTTACTAGGATTTCTGAAACCAAAAACAGCAGAAAACAGGAACTGGCACTTCGACATCTCGTTAATAGGTTAGTTCCGGAAAATGCATCAAAATGATATGAAGTGTGAACAAAACATGTAGATATTGTCATAAAACTAGCATGGAACATAAGAAATTATAGATACGTTGGAGACGTATCAAGCATCCCCAAGCTTAGTTCCTACTCGCCCTCGAGTAGGTGAACGATAACAAGGATAATTTCTTAAGTGACATGCTACCAACATGATCTTGATCAATACTATTCTAAAGCATATGAGATGAATGAAGTGATTCAAAGCAATGATAAAGACAATGACTAAACAACTGAATCATATAGTAAAGACTTTTCATAAATAGTACTTTCAAGACAAGCATCAATAAGTCTTGCATAAGAGTTAACTCATAAAGCAATAGATTCAAAGTAGAAGGTTTCGAAGCAACACAAAGGATGATTAAGTTTCATCAATTGCTTTCAACTTGTAACATGTATATCTCATGGATAATTGTCAACATAAAGTAATATAACAAGTGCAATAAGTAAACATGTAAGAATCAATGCACACAGTTGACACAAGTGTTTGCTTCTAAGATAGAAAGAAGTAGGTAAACTGACTCAACATAAAGTAAAAGAATGGCCCTTCGCAGAGGGAAGCATGGATTACTATTTTTGTGCTAGAGCTTTTATTTTGAAAACATAGAAACAATTTTGTCAACGGTAGTAATAATTCATATGCGTTATGTATAAGACATCCTATAAGTTGCAAGCCTCATGCATAGAATACCAATAGTGCTCGCACCTTGTCCTAATTAGCTTGGATTAACACGGATTATCATTGCGTAACATATGTTTCAACCAAGTGTCACAAAGGGGTACCTCTATGCCGCCTGTACAAAGGTCCAAGGAGAAAGTTCGCATTGGATTTCTCGCTTTTGATTATTCTCAACTTAGACATCCATACCGAGACAACATAGACAACAGATAATGGACTCCTCTTTAATGCATAAGCATTTCAACAACAGATAATATTCTCATAAGAGATTGAGGATTAGTGTCCAAACTGAAACTTCCACCATGATTCATAGCTTTAGTTAGCGGCCCAATGTTCTTCTCTAACAATATGCATACTCAAACCATTTGATCATGAAAATCGCCCTTACTTCAGACAAGACGAACATGCATAGCAACTCACATGATATTCAACAAAAGTGTAAAAGTTGATGGCGTCCCCAGAAACATGGTTACCGCTCAACAAGCAACTTATAAGAAATAAGATACATAGCTACATATTCAATACCACAATAGTTTTTAAGGCTATTTTCCCATGAGCTATATATTGCGGAGACAAAGAATAGAATTTTAAAGGTAGCACTCAAGTAATGTACTTTGGAATGGCAGAGAAATACCATGTAGTAGGTAGGTATGGTGGACACAAATGGCATAGTTTTTGGCTCAAGAATTTGGATGCACGAGAAGTAATCCCCCTCAATACAAGGCTTAGGCTAGCAAGGTTGTTTGAAGCAAACTCAAGTATAAAACGGTGCAGCAAGACTCACATATGAACATATTGTAAGCATTATAAGACTTTACATCGTCTCCTTGTTGTTCAAACACCTTAACCAGAAAATATCTAGACTTAGAGAGACCAATCATGCAAACCAAATTTTAACAAGCTCTATGTAGTTCTTCATTAATAGGTGCAAAGTACATGATGCAAGAGCTTAAACATGATCTATATGAGCACAACAATTGCCAAGTATCAAGTTATTCAAGACATTATACCAATTACCACATGAAGCATTTTCTGTTTCCAACCAAATAGCAATTAACGAAGCGGTTTTCAACTCCGCCATGAACATTAAAGATAGAACTAAGAACACCAGTGTTCATATGAAAAATCGGAGCGTGTCTCTCTCCCACACAAGCATGAATTTATGCAGAGAATGAAAATAACAAAACGAAAATAAAAGCACACAGACGCTCCAAGTAAAGTACATAAGATGTGATGGAATAAAAATATAGTTTCACTAGAGATGACCTGATAAGTTGTTGATGAAGAAGGGGATGCCTTGGGCATCCCCAAGCTTAGACGCTTGGGTCTTCTTGAAATATGCAGGGATGAACCACGGGGGCATCCCAAAGCTTAGACTTTTCACTCTTCTTGATCATAGTATATCATCCTCCTCTCTTGACCCTTGAAAACTTCCTCCACACCAAACTCGAAACAAACTCATTAGAGGGTTAGTGCATAATCAAAAATTCACATGTTCAGAGGTAACACAATAATTCTTAACACTTCTGGACATTGCCCAAAGCTACTGGAAGTTAATGGAACAAAGAAATCCATTCAACATAGCAAAAGAGGCAATGCGAAATAAAAGGCAGAATCTGTCAAAACAGAACAGTCCGTAAAGACAAATTTTTCTGGGGCACTTAACTTGCTCATATGAAAAAGCTCAAATTGAATGAAAGTTGCGTACATATCTGAGGATCACACACGTAAATTGGCAGATTTTTCTGAGTTACCTACAGAGAATTCTACTCAAATTCGTGATAGCAAGAAATCTGTTTCTGTGCAGTAATCCAAATCTAGTATCAACATTACTATCAAAGACTTTACTTGGCACAACAATGCAATAAAATAAAGATAAGGAGAGGTTGCTACAGTAGTAACAACTTCCAAGACACAACAAAACAGTAGCAAAATAAAAACATGGGTTATCTCCCAAGAAGTGCTTTCTTTATAGCCATTAAGATGGGCTCAGCAATTTTAATGATGCTCGCGCAAGAAATAAGAGTTGAAGCAAAAGAGAGCATCAAGAAGCAAATTCAAAACACATTTAAGCCTAACCCACTTCCTATGAAAAGGAATCTTGTAAATAAACAAGTCATGTAAGCACAATGCAACAAGCATAGAAAGGCAACACAAGTGCAATTTCAAGATTCTCAACATAAAGAGGGGAAACTTAATATTATTAAGATGCATGTAACCATGTTTCCCTCTCTCATAATAACTTTCAGTAGCATCATGAACAAACTCAACAATATAACTATCACATGAAACATTCTTATCATGAGCTACATGCATAAAATTATTACTCTCCACATAAGCATAATCAATTTTATTAGCAATAGTGGGAGTAAAACTATCACAACCATCATTGTAATCATCATAAATTGCAGGCATGGTATAATCATAATAACCTTTATCCTCCATAGTAGGTGGCACCAAAATACCACTATCATTATAATTATCATAAATAGGAGGTAAAGTATCATCAAAGAAAATTTTCTCCTCAAAACTTGGGGGACTAAAAATATCATGCTCATCAAAACCAGCTTCCCCAAGCTTAGAATTTTCCATAGCATTAGCAACAATGGTGTTCAAAGCATTCATACTAATAACATTCCCATTAGCATGCATATAAAGTTCCATAGGTTTTTTAATTCTCTCTTCAAACACATCATGTCCTAATTCAAGATAAAGTTCATAAAGATCTCTCATTTTGTTGTTGTTTTCCATTAAGCCTAACTAGTGAAAACAAGAAACAAAAAGATATAATTGCAGGATCTAAAGGAAATACCTTCGAGCACTCACACACCGGCAACAGTGCTAGGAAATAGCTTAGTAGTCGGAGGATGTGAATACCTTTTACCTTACCTCCCCGGCAACGGCGCCAGAAAATAGCTTAGTTGCCGGGGTCCGGAGCGTGAGTGCCTTTTACCTTACCTCCCCGGCAACGGCGCCAGAAAATAGCTTGATGTCTACGCACGCTTCTATTCCTGTAGACAGTGTTGGGCCTCCAAGAGCAGAGGTTTGTAGAACAGCAGCAAGTTTCCCTTAAGTGAATCACCCAAGGTTTATCGAACTCAGGGAGGAAGAGGTCAAAGATATCCCTCAAGCAACCCTCCAATCACGATACAAGAAGTCTCTTGTGTCCCCAGCACACCTAATACACTTGTCAGATGTATAGGTGCACTAGTTCGGCGAAGAGATGTGAAATACAAGTAATATGGATGAATATGAGTGGTAATAGCAATCTGAAATAAAGATGGCAGCGAGTAAACATGCAACAGAACAGTAAATAAACGGAGTTTCAGTGCTTGGAAACAAGGCCTAGGGATCATACTTTCACTAGTGGACACTCTCAACATTGATCACATAACTGAATAAACAAATACTACTTTCTCTACACTCTCTTGTTGGATGACAAACACCATTCATTGTGTAGGGCTACAAGAGCACCTCAATGCCGGAGTTAACAAGCTCCACAACATTCGATGTTCATATTTAAATAACCTTAGAGTGCATGATAGACCAACGCAATTATACCGAGTACTAACATAGCATGCACCTGTCAACATCAGCTATGAAAGGGGGAATAGATCACATCAATACTATCATAGTAATAGTTAACTTCATAATCTACAAGAGATCACAATCATAACCTACGCCAAGTACTACATGATGCACACACTGTCCACATTACATCATGAAGGAGGAATAGACTACTTTAATAACATCACTAGAGTAGCACATAGATGATATTCAACTAGATCACAAAGCTCATGATCACATAAAGATCACATGGGAGAGAGAGATGAACCACATAGCTACGGTAGAGCCCTCAGCCCCGGGGGAGAATTACTCCCTCCTCTTCATGGAGACAGCGATGGCGGTGAAGATGGCGGTGGAGATGCCTTCCGGGGGCACTTCCCCGTCCCGGCAGGGTGCCGGAATAGAGACTTCTATCCCCCGAATCTTGGCTTCGCGATGGCGGCGGCTCTGGAACTTTTCCCGTATTGTGGCTTATTCATTTAGGGTTTTCGCGACGGAGTCCTTAAGTAGGCGGAAGGGCAGCCTCGGAGGGGCCCTGGTGGGGCCACACAATAGGGGGGCGCGCCCCACCCCTTGGCCGCACCGCCCTAGCGTGTGGGCCCCCTGGCTCCCCTCTGGTCTCTCTCCGGTGTTCTGGAAGCTTCGTGGAAAAATAAGATACTGGGCGTTGATTTCGTCCAATTCCGAGAATATTTCCTTACTAGGATTTCTGAAACCAAAAACAGCAGAAAACAGGAACTGGCACTTCGGCATCTCGTTAATAGGTTAGTTCCGGAAAATGCATCAAAACGATATAAAGTGTGAACAAAACATGTAGATATTATCATAAAACTAGCATGGAACATAAGAAATTATAGATACGTTGGAGACGTATCAAGGATCCAGCTGAACGGGGCTGAATGGCAGAGGGGCGGAAGATATGGGCGTTGCTGAGATGGGTTCCATCTGCGATGGAGGCGGAGTCGAGGAAGACATCTACAAGTTGCGGGTGAACTAAAATTAGTCGGAACTACTGCTACACACTAATCGTCTCTACCAACGCCGGTGAAAAAAGCTCGAGCCGAAGACTTACCGGAGATGGTTTCCACGGTGGTCGGAGACACCGACAGCGAGGAATTAGCTGCGGCGGCTCGCCGAAGTTAAGAACTGGATGAACACGGTGCAGCGGCGCTAGCTCCGGCGAACTTTCAGCGGACTCCGGCACGGCGGAAGACTGGATCTCGGTGGCGGTGCTCGACGAAGAGGTGAAATGGGGGAGAATGAAGTGATTAGGAGTGTGCGGTGGGGTATTGATAGGCGCGGGATGAGATTTGTGCTCCGCATCCTGTGGTCGGAACGCAAGCGTCGCGCCGTTGGATGATGGACACGTGTCGAAAACCCTAGTGGTAACAATGGCTAAGGATAAGTTACCACTCAAATTGCCCGAAAAGGGCGCCAAGATTGGCGAAACCATTTGAACCTTTCAAGGTTCCGGGTAAGAGTTTAAAAATGACAAGCCATTATCTCTGCAGGGGAGTAACCCGGAGACTCGTTGTAAAAATGAGGTCGATGGATGAAGTCCCGTGGGATGAAGGATTTTTCCGGCATGCAAGCTGGAAAGGAAAAAATCATGAAGTTGGAGTTCTTCAATTTTCCCCATGTTACCAAGAGGATTGTCGGAAGCAAAGATGATTCGAGTAAGGCGGAAATAAAGAGGTGAATCTCGGAGAACTCTAGGGGCTACTATTGTGGGTATACTACATGGGTGTACCATCGATAGTGCCTAGATCCGGCAATCCCGGGTGACCCGCAGACGGTGATAGTGGCGTATGGCCCATCGGGCGGCCCAGTTGCTGTAGATCAAGATGGATGAAGTCTAGCCTAGGAACAAGGAGCCGGATCCACCGACTAACTCTAGAAGTCGGATCCGGCCTGGCCCATCAGGGGTAGCCGGATCCGGTACGACGCATAAGTGAAGGCGGATCCTTGACGTGCACGGCAAGATATTATACCATAGTTAGGCGACTTGTATTCCGGCTAGGACTCTCCGTATAAACCCTAGATCCTGGCGCCTTTATAAGCCGGATCCCGGGAGCCCTAGAGGGACAACCACAACTCATTGTAACAACGCGAAAACGCCCAGATAATTCCAGACAAACAGGAGTAGGCCGTGTCATCGAACAGGTGTTCCGAAGCTGGGTAAATCGCGCACCACCGTCCCGAGGACTCTCCACCCGATGGCCCCTACTTCTTCTTCCCTCCATGAGGATCCCTCCTCTAGAGTACCATCAAATAGGCAACAACATGGGCCGTCTTCATCGTCCTTCTTCTTGTTCCCGCACCAGGTAAAAGCATCCTTCATCCTATCATCTTTCCACTGACGGATCTTAGTGCATGTCGGGGGGGGGGGGGGGGGGCCCCGCCCCCCCATGATTTGCATATGCATTGAAGAATATTTTTTTGGAAGAACCTAAATTATGGATTTCTGTGTATTTTGCAACTCATGTATTTCATTTTGCCCCCCAGCAAGCTCCGCCATGCATCTTTCATTAAACAAATTGGTCGCTTGCTAATCCTTACTGTACCACAGTACTATACCTCATGTTAAAATACAGAAAGCGTTACCCATGCAACCTTGTATTACTTGTATGCTTCACAGTGTCTTTCAGCCTATGCCTCTGTCTCTGCTCCAATGTGAAAGGTAACTGCGCTGCGCTGCACAGCCTTTTCTGAAACAAGACGCTGCCAAGATCTAATCCTGCTTAAACTTTCCATTCACAGGAGCTACCCTGCTTCTTGTGCCAATGCTGACTAGTTGCGAATCGTTAAGCCTAGCGCTCTTCTGCTTTTTGGCACCATCGAAAGCTTCAACTCTTAGTTTCTTCTTACCAGCAGCAGTCAGTGCAACCACTTCTCTGACGGTTTATCTAGTGACGCAGGTATATCTTCTACATGCGCCACAACTATGCTGCAACTCTGGTTGTCAGCAACGGTCCATTTTATTTAATATATGCCATGAGTTCATTTTTCAGGTTTCTTACCCATTTGCCCCGAGGAGCGAAACAATGTTTCCAGCCATCGAAACGCTCCCCTTGTGCTGCTTACTTGTCAAGCACGTGAACAAGCTTGTTTCAGCGGACAGGGATGACCCATTGGTTACAATGTCTATCAACCTGTACTTACAGATCATCAAGACCACCGTGGTTGAAGCGGTCACCTTCGCATAATCCGGTATGTCTGGTCAACTTCAGTTAGACTTTCAAATTGATAATTCCTATCTTTTATATGAACGATCACATGCCCATTCTCTGTCTTCTCTAATTTACACTAAATTTTTTAGGTGAATGCTGAAAACAGGATTGCACTTGGCGCGAGAATCCATATCCGACAAAGACTGTAGGAGGACCTGCAAATCAACAGGCTCATATGTAACCAGTGCAGCTCGAGAATCCATATCCTACAAAGACTGTAATGAGGACCTGCAAATTAACAGGCTCATATGTAAGATAAACAAGCAAAGCACATGCAGCAGTTTTTTGAAGCTGAACAGTGAGTCCTCACTGCATATTTTTATATTTTATTAAAAATAAAGAACTGTACAAACAGTGCTAGAGAAAAGCACTGGAACAAAAAAAAAAGCTAGAAGAAAGGATCCTACAAAATTATACAAAATTTTCTACCCAAACCTGCAGTCCCGCATAAGATTTCCTCTTAGCCTTGTGAATAAGGAGATGCAGTTCATCTTTTAATTTGCGCCTGGCTCTGTAGAGGCTGGGGGTCAATCCTTTGAAGATAAAATCATTACGTGTCGTCCAAATCGACCAGCAAATAAGAATGATGATTTCCGTGAAGAAAGGCTGCCGAATATGTACTTTGATACTTTGTATATAGCTCTGGATATCATTTGGCATAGTCACTTGAGAGAGATTCCAGGGAGGGCACATGTACTTCCAACATTGTATTGCAAACGGGCAAGTGAAAAATAAATGATCTCTAGTCTCAAGAACTGCTTGATTACACATGATGCATGTGTAATCATTCATAAAGAAATTCTTTCTTTGCAAGAGGGCTCTTGTGTTTATACGATTGTGAATCAGTAACTAGAAGAACACTCTATGTTTATCTTGGCAGCAACTTTTCCATAGCCCCGACCGAAGAAAAAGCCAGAGACCGAGCTCCCGCGACCATGGCCGCCGCAGCTGACTCCGCGCCGCTGCCGCGCTGATCTCTCTCCACGGCCCACCTCCGCCGCCTCCGCGGCCAGATCCGGATCCGCCTCTGCGTCCTCTCCATCCACCTCGAAGCCCAGTGCTGTCGTCGCCGCGGAGGAGTTCTTCCTCTCTTTTTTCAGGAGCTTTCCCGCCGGCAGCTAGTTCTCACAGGAAGCAGGGGAAGCCTGCGCTGGGGCTGTAGGAGCAAGATTCGCGAAGCAAACGCCCTGTGGTCAGTCTCGTCGCCGCAACTCGCAGTCCCCGCATCTGCCATGTAGGAGCTCGGCCTGCTGTCGCTGCGGCCGCTCGAGCTTCCGCCCTTTCTCCCCATGGCCGCGACGGCGGCCTCCCCAGCCTCGCTGCCCTCGGCTGCCGCTCTTGCTGCAGCACAAGCTCGTCGCTCGTCGCGGCTACCTCCTGCAGGAAGATTTCGCAAGGAGAATGCCGGCCTGGTCGTCTCGAGCGCGGCCGTTTCTGGGTCTTCTTCGGCGACGCTCCCTCCTCCCCTGCCGCAGGAAAGGCAGGCGCGGGAGCTGTGCTCTCGAGCGCCGCCCCTCCCGTCCGGGCTAGCTGCGGCCTTGGTGTCTGCCCCGTCGCCGACCGGCGAGTTGCTGCCGCTGCCTTGTGCAGCCCCGTCTTGGTCTTCCGCAGTTGATGCCGCTGTTTTCGATGATGAGGAAGATGAAGAGGAGCTCGCCCCTCGGTCGCCACCGCCTTCTTCGACTCCACCGCGCCTCCTTGTCTGCCCCGTCCAGGTTGATGGTGGGTGTGTGGAGGCCTGCCCCGTCCATGTGCCGCCTGCCCCTGCGCCCGTGGTTGATGTCGATGAGGTCGAAGAAGTGCTCACCCCGCCGACGACGCGGCCTGCTGCTGACGACGGTGAGGCCAGTGGAGGGGCGCTGCCACTTGCTGCCGCGCCCTGGCTTGCTTCTTGGGTGTCCGCTGCGGACAATGACAATGAGGACGGGGAAGATGAATTGGTTCCCCGGACGCCGCCGGCCTCCTTCGATGGTGCTGCTGTCGACAAGGTTGTTCGCAAGGAGGCGGAATGTGTGGTGGACAAGCGTGATGGCTGGCAGGAGGTGATGCCGCGGCGCGGCCCGCGCCGCTCGGCTCTGCCAGCCCCGCCTTATATTCGCCGTGCTATCCCTGCTTGGCTCAGGGGTAGATGTTGCAGGTGCCTCGCTCGTGGTCACCGTGCAGTGGTCTGTTGTGACCCCTTCAAGTGCTCTCGATGCCTCGAGGACGGTCATTGGGCACGTGACTGTCGTAACGCTTGGCGTCCTCTCAGCTTGTTGGAAAGCCCTATTGTGTTGCCGTCTCGCCTTGCGAAGGCTCCTCGTCGGGACCAGGTTGAGGTCTCGCTCTCGTCCGATAGGCCTCGTCGCCGGTCCTGGGCGTCAGTTGTTTCTGCTCCTATTGGTTCTTTGGCCCCAAAGGACATGCAATGCGCATTGGAGAAGCAGGCGGAGTTATTTCAGGAGGCCGCCCGTCCTCTTCACGAGGCCGTTGTCTCCTTGCACGGCTGGATGTTAGCGATTGGAGGCTTTCTAGAGCGAGCGGAAGCTGCGTTGGGTAGGCTTTCCGGGATGCCTGCCGATCCTGTGGCTCTGCCTGATGTTGGCAAAGTGGGTGCGAGTGGAGTGGGCCTTCATGGCTGTTTCTCTCCTCGTGGTAGGGCGAGCTCAACTCCGGTCTTGCATATCATGCCTGAGCTTCTGGAGTTGTGTAGTGGTGTGCTTACGCCTCCTTCCGTCGAGGAAGTGAGGCTCGGCTCGCATGGGTTCTCGGATGTGGCTTCACCGCTGTGTCAGGCACTCGGCTTTGAGAAGTCTGGTGTTGATGACGCTGCAGTCTCTCCCTCGCCTGAGTCCGGCATGCAGGTGGTTCCTATTGGTGATGGAGTTGCTAAGTCTGGGCTATTGCCAACGGTGCCCGGAGCTGTCGTCGCTAGAGAGGTTTGCGATTTTCTCGCCACCTTAGCTGTTGCCTTCCCTGGATCCGCAGTTGGTTGACACGTGCCTCCCAATATCGTGGCATGTCTTTTTGGTGTGGTGTTGGAGTGTCGTGCTCGATTGTTTGTTAGTGTTGCCTTGTGTTCTCTGTTAGGTTTGGTTGTGGACGGGTGTGGGCGTGGCGTTTGTGTGAGCTTATTCATGTAGGTTTTTGCCCGGTTTTCTCCTAAAAACTGGGCACCTTCTTCTTAATTAATGAATGAGGCAAAGCTTTTGCCTCCGTTTCAAAAAAAAAAAAAAAAAAAAAAACTTTTCCATAGCCATTTGATAGCAGGAAAAATAGGATCATGCTTGGTCAAAGATCTGTATGCTGAAGAGACTTTATAACCTGCCCTATTATCAGTAACTAGCCAGCTATCTTTGTCCTGAGAGAGTTGTGTTGTGTGCACCAAATGGAGTAAATCATTGTATTCATCCATAGCTTGTACTTGCAGCAGTTGTTAACTTATAGCAACAATATCTTTTATCTGAATAGCTTCTAGGAGAAGTATCCGAATATTACTGGAGCATTTGGCTATCTACAAACGTGAAAGCTTTTGATGACATAGAAATGCACGTTGCAATGGTAAGTACACAGTGTATTCGAGGCGGTCAAACTTTGGATATTCAGAGCTAAGAAATCATCACCAGTTCATTATTATGTGCAACAATGTTTTCGTTTTATTACATTGCTCTGCATATTTCTGATAACTGTCAAAGTTACTATATACTTGGTTTTGACTAAAGAGGATCTGATCACTATTATCAGATCCAAAAGTTTCCCCTTAAGGGTCACAGGGTGGCTAGTTGAGCTGATGGCTTATGCCTTCCTCGTGGTTTATTGTACAGATAGAGGATCAACACCTAAAGCACCACGAAATTATATTAAAGGTTACATTAACTGGCTACCTTTTTTGATAGTACAAAATCTGCATATCGTAACTCAAAAGTGTGAATTGTGAGAACTTCCACAATTGCAAACTGAATTCAAATCCAAGGCCTCAAGCAGATCATCATGTAGCATTTTTCTGTCTCTTCACTGTCTGATTACATATAATAGTCACGAATATCCAGGACGCAGATTTTTGGCTCATGGGTGTTATGCACCCCATATTTTTTAAAATTCGTGGTAATTTCAGATATTGAAATAATTCCGAATCCTCCTGGAAACAAAGGATGATCAAGTATTATACTCGTATAAAAATGTTTGAGCTCGAAATAATTTTCATCATATCCTGGGCAGAAAAGACAAATGAGCCGGGTGCGAAAGGCAAAATAAGGCCCCAAAACTGGAAAATGTTTTTCACATCCCTACGGTTTTGGCTGCGAAGGGCTATGATCGATGTTTCTATATATCGGTTAAATTTTGGTATCTTTCTATTAAATAAATATAAAATTTTGAGTATTACTCATAATATACTTGAACCAAGGTAGCTCGGAGATATTTCTCTCAACAAGATACAAGGCACATGATAAGTAGCTGATTAGCTATCTTCGTACCTCCCATTTACATTTCTCTAGAAACTAAATGTAAAACTACTCAAACACCACAAACATTATCATTTTAGTTACCTTACTGAAAAACAAGCAGTACTCGTCATTTTTTTTTTTGAAAATACCAATATATTAAGCTAGCAAGCCGCCTCATTAAAAACCTTCCAGTCCCCTTCGGTACCCTGGTAAGGAAAAGAGTGCGTCTGAAACTTGCTGCTGACATTAATGTTCGATTACATCATTGCTCAAAAGAGCTACATCATTAAGAGCGTCGACTAACACATGACTAGGAGGATCCCCCTCCCACTGAATAATACTATCTGATTCAAAACACCTTCTTGCAAGATTATGAGCTACCTTGTTTGCTTCTCTTGGACAGTGTTGGATCTTGAGCAGCCCTAGGCGCATCCCAATTTGAAAACAGTCCGCCAAAATTGGTGTATAAGGACCCCAAATATCCGTACCATTGCATGCCTCTACCAATTCCATACAATCTGATTCAATAATCACAGGTAAACAGCCCAGCCTTTCACACAACATCAAGCCATGACGTAGCGCTTCAGCTTCCGCTACTGTAGCATCCAACAGATTAAGCTTTGGCCATGCCCCACCCGAGATCACCTCACCCCGATGGTTGCGGATAATCACAGCTGCAGCACCCATGCCATTAGGATAGTAGTATTATTTACATAGTATAATCCTGTTGTGATCGGTGCATTCTCAGAGCTCTGCCCGCTCGCTGCCGTTTTGTCTCCCTGCGTGTGGGCCTGCGCTGCTGCAGGTAGGTTCCCCAACCGAAACTCACGCACGACCTGTCCTGGTCAACGCCCCTTCTTCCTCGGTTCCTCCCTCAACCTCTCCTCTTCCTCCCCCCAAACGGCCGCCACTCTCAGGTCCATGGCTGCCGAGACCGTCGCCTACGGCCTGCACGACAACCGCGGAATCTCCCTCTCCACGGAAGCCATCCAGTTAACCTCGATTTAACGCCGCCGTTGCATTGGTTCGTGCAGGCTCCATCCACATCCCTAGCTCCCGCGTCATCCAGCACAACCACCACTCGCAGCCCTTTCCGCTGCCATCGACAGCCATCGCCCGCGGGGCTTCCAACGCCACCGCCACGCGCAGCAGTACCCCTGCTGCTGCCACCGCCATCCGCACCTGCCCTCTTTCCTGGTGTTCTCTCTTTTTTTTTTTTTTTTTTTTTGAGACCCCTCGATCTGTGGTACAGTTGTAGTATCTGAACTTATGCACTAACTCAACACCACACTCACACCACACACACGCACACCACTAGTGCACAAGTTAGACCCTAGAACTATACACACAACACACATAATTTGAGTGTCCCTAGGAGCTAGTAGTTGTGGCACATATGTGTGGAGGGGATTTTATTCTGGAGCAAAGCCCCGGTGAGACACCTGAAAATCGTCCCCTGCGGGGATCGATCCCAGGCGGGCTGGCTGGCCACTGCCAAGCCAAGCCACTGCGCTGACCGCGCGTCCTCCTTTCCTGGTGTTCTCAGATTGAGGAGTTTGAGGACGGGGCTAGAGAGGCAAGGACGGGGCGGAGGACTGGAGGAAGTGTTGTCGTCGTCGGTGGCCGACCTATGATGCGTGTCTCCGACCTAGCGCTCTCACCTCCCTGCGAACCATCGGGCGGCAGCAGGGACGAGCAGGCATCCTATGTCATCCTCTCCTCTCTATCTCCTATGGCAGCCTCGCTGTAATCTCTACTATACTTAAAAAGACTAAAGTGGTTCCTTATTCTGCCATCCACAATACGTCAAATTTTGGTCGTCCTCTCGTCGTACTCCTGTTCCGCACCTGGGCCGCGTCGTCCTTCCCGCAAACGTTGCCATGGGCCATGGCTTCGTCGTCCCGCAAATGTCGCCGCATTCAACCCCACCCACGCCCACACAGCGCCCCCGCCGCCCATCTCTCTCTCCCATCGTCATGCAACCCTAGCACCAAGCAGCCCTTCGCCGCCAGTCTCGCCTCCTCGCCCAAGCTGCCTCCCGCTGTCATCTCCCTGGAAAAGTGCCCACAGTCTCGCCTCCTCGTTGCTGGACTCCCGACCACCGAGCGAAGCGCCGCCTCCATACTCTCTCCCCAAGAATCCAGCCACCTCTCCTCTCGGACTCTCCAGCATCCACACCTTGGCGATGGCCCTATTGGCCTCTCCCCACATCCGGGGGCCCTCACACCTCCTCCTCTAACGCCTCCTTGGTCGTCACAGTCTCTACCGCATGGATCCGGCGTCATGTTCTCCCCCTCGACCGCCGGTAATCCCCCTGCTCGTCCATGTTCACCACCGCTCGACACCCTCCATAGATCGTTACCGAGAGGAGCAGCACATACCCTCAAAAAAAGAGGAGCAGCACGGAGTCAATCTAATTCATTCTCTCATATTGCAAATCAATTTCGTTCATGTTTTAGTAAATCTGTAGCAATCAGATTATTTACCATGTAATCCATTTTTCGTAGTCAATTTTAGGTCACTGGATGCACGAATGGAAGCATGGTTTCAGTGAATTTTGGGTCAATGGATGGGCGCTCGCCAGGCCACAACCGCCGGCAAGTCTGTCGTCGCGGACTTGATGAACTGCTTGGCGGGATCGGCGCCGGGTTTAGGTAGGTCGGCTTCCTGGCCTTCATCGTCGCGTGGGAGCAGCTCAATCCTCAAGTCCCCATACGTAGCTGTGGACAAGGTAATTTCTAATCGACTGCACTTGTGTGGTTTATTCTCGAAACACATGTACTACTTAGCAGTGAGGTTTCAGTGTTGATCCTTTTGGGGACAATCACAATTGTTGCTCTCTTTTACTAACACAGGTGAGCACTTCTACCTATATGCACATACATTCGTTGATTCAGCTAAAGCAGATACTAGATTGCCTGTGAATCAATTTTTTTGGTATAATACTCACAACTGGGTTAATACCTAGAAGGTTGTTGTTTCCATTGACATTTCCGTCAAAAAATTTAATTGTACTACATGATATGAATTGATGATAAGAAGTTAAATAGTTTATCCTATCAGTAACTTTTACTTTAATTCAAATGTGCAGATATATTTCATCTCATGCTTTCATAAATACAATTATTGTATGTGGGACTCTGGGTGCAGAACAACATGGTGGTCATCATAACCGATGCCTTTTGTTTTATTCCTTTGCTGCAGACCAAAGTTTGCTTTCTTTTAACCAAAGTATGTATTATTCAGGTATGATCAAGGATGCTAAGCAATTTGAACTAATATATGCAATATCTAGCTGACAAACCTGATGTCGTAAAAATGCTACTTTCATTTTGGTTAGATATATCTTGTAACAAACCTATGAGAAAACAATTGGTAGTTCTCTAACTTCTATTTTTTTGGGAAATTGTCTTGTTACATATTAAGATGCCAACTCTGAAGGTTGATTGAAAATATTCTGTTGTTATTTTACAACCATACTATAGTTTGATTGCTTGCTATAAGAAATAACTGTGTTACATACTTCAGTTTTTGTATTTCAGAAGATGAACGGTGCTTTAATATCATGATCATATAGGAGGATCATATTGATTAGCTCAATTTTTATTATTTTCCATGATTTTAAGACCAGTCATCGTATTTTGTCATGATCATCCAATAGTTGTCTCACATGCGAGTAGACAAATATCCAGGTTATCATTTAGCACATATATTACTTATGATCTCACTGATGGCATAAACTTTAGGATACCTGTGATATTGCATTGGCAGATACAAACGTAATAAATCTTGGTATTAAAAAAGAGAGGTACAGTTATTTATTGATCTCAACTAAGGTTCAGAATTTTATTAATTGATAGACGCAGAAAGAAAGGAAGGCAAAGTGCTATTTATAAGTTATTTCTCGAGCTATGTTCAATTTTAAGCATGCATAGCGACGATTGGGATAGGCTCGGTCCGATCCTAATTGAAAATGAGACCGATGGTATTACCATGATGTGTAGTTTGTTGATGCACTACAGTGATTTGTCCCCTGGTAATTAAATTCCATGTTCTAGGAATAAAATGTGCATGTTCAAATATATGTATTTACACTCCAACTTTTATGGTATAATGAACAATTGTGACTGCATGACCTGTGCTTCTTCCTTCATGTTAGCTTGGTTTAGCTGTTGGTCTAAGCTTTATATAACTATGAATTGTAAGTATACATTTTGGCAGCAGTTCGTTAAAACAATAATTTGACCAATGTTTTGACGTGATACATGGAGTAATTTTGCAATGATTCAGATTCCCATCTTATTACAGATATCTCGGAACCACAAATAATCTTTGTCTTTTGTATTGCAATCAAAATGTTTGCGATCCCAGGTATCATATGCACCGAAGGAGTTACAACCTTCTCTCGGTAGACAACTTGTAGGCATGCCCTCTGCAGCTTCCCGCTCCATAAAAGAGGCCGCTTCCATTGTATATGTATGCTTGCGTTATGAAAGCCTTAGTGTGCTGATCTATGACAAGCTTATCAGCAGATTGAATCTTGTCCTGGTCATATGGGGTGTTAGTCTCCTGTAGCTGAATGTATGCTCCTTTCAAAAATTTGTGTCTCCTTGGAGCCTGGTCAGATCATTACTTCTTAATTTCCCTTATGATCAACCAAGTTAGTTGTGTCCTATCAATGTATAAGTAGGCATTCACCTGCAAAAGAAACTACAGGGGTCAGGTTATAACATTACAGAATAGGATGTGAACTACATAAGTGGCGAGAACACGAAGGCCTCAAAAACGACTTTCTTCTTAGTATTTCACATCCTTTAATAAGATACAGAAAGAGATTTTCATAAACTAAACTACAAAATTCTTTGGGTTGCTCTAAAGCATAGGATGAATTAAGTACCTTTTCATGAATGTCCAAGAATTTTTATTGTTGAAAGGAGGCCCTTAATCGAAAAACTAATTTATTCTTTTTCCAAGGTCCGCTCTCAAACAATTGCATTTATTTATAACACATTTAAGTTCTTTCTAACACAGAAAATCATCATATGTGTTGCGATGACTGCGGGGACACTTGGCACCGTGACGCGAGATCCAGATCATGCACCACCTCTCCGAGCATCCTCGCCGCTATGAGGATGCACTCTTCATGCATATTTCATGGAGATCTCAGGCGGTGGCTAGCTCTTCGACCTCATCGTGACCAAGGAGCACTACACCAAGTGTGCTACTGCGAAGCTCATCAAGACAATTATTGTGGCTGTGGAGAGATGTCACTTGCTTGTCGTCATGCACAGAGACCTCCAGCAGGAAACTTCTTGTTTGCCGGCACCGCCAATGACATGCCACTGATTTTGGGCTATCCATGTTCTAGAAGCCTGGTATGTACTATGTTTTTTTTGCTTTACATTGACCAGTCTACCACAATTCATGATATAGAGATGGCCTTTCATGTGTAGTAATTTATTGACCGATTGGAGCTTATTGGGATGATAAAGATGGCAATAGTACTTTGTAAACATTTGTTTAAAAAAGTATTCCTGTTATTCTATATTTTCTTGAAAAGGGTGCAATAGTATTATCATGTTTTTTGGTTGTCTTACTTGGCACTATAAGAATCAATGTAGACGTCTCCGTCATTGCGGCTACCTATTCTGCAGATTTTTTTCTCTTCGGAATTGGGAGCATAATTTATATACATTTTGAGAATCATGGTTTTAAGGCGTCTGCCTTTTAGAATGCTTAGGCAATAAGGCGCCATGGTAGCTCCTCGGAATTTTTTCCGCTTTAGGCATTTAGGTGTCAGGGCGGGTGTAAAATCGCCTTACCACCTTAAAAAACCATGTTGAGAATGCCTATTTTCCAGAAGGAAAATATTTGTTGCTCACTCGAGTTAGTGTTGGTGATTTGATTCTATCATTTGTTGCTCTGATAGGAATTTTAATCTCCAACAAAGTTACATAATTCTTGCAGATACAATAAAAAGGCAAATTGTATGAAGAAACCTTCATGAAATGGTCAAATTGCAAAGAAAAGTGTTGCAAATTGTCAAATCCCCCATCCCAATCCTCTACCACCTGCAGTTATCGGTCTTTGCCTTATCTCTCCCGTTAGTTATGTGGAATGTGATGGCCTAGATTCTGGTGTAATAAGATAAGTAAATATAGTGTTAATTTTTGACTTATCTCTCTTGTAGTACTCTTTCAGGAAGATTTTCTAATTTTCTACATGAACAACATCATTAATTGGTTTTTTATATGGACCTTTAGCTATTTTCTCTTAGAACTATCAAACTAATGTAGCCTGCGCATTCATTCTAGCCTGTAGTCGGTGAATGCACAACAGCCTACTGTTAGTAATGCAGATGATGTTCCTTTATCTTTGATGTAGGTAGCTTTGATGAAAAGTACTTTGAATTATGGACGAATTTTAGCCATTTATTTGTGTTAGTGCAGAACTATAACTCATATCTAACATTGTGCTGGATTTAGATCTCTTACAGTGGCTGATTGCCATTTAGATATCCTACAATGGCATATTTAGTGGCAATGCACCCTGGATTTCCATTAATATGTGTGCTAGGGATAAACTGATCATGTTTGAGGTGAGATACATAGCACGAAATTGTTACCGTTGCGACCTAAACCACTATTCATCCCTTTGGTTCTAGCTGAATGAAAAATGACATAGAGCTTATGTGCCCTGCAGGTTTACTTTGGCATGGTGATCTTCCTGGGGTCCATGGTGTACAACCCGCAAGAGATCATTTAGAGGGTGCACCACGGCGACATGGACTACATCAAGCATGGGCTCACCCTCTTCACTGATTTCATTGCCGTCCTTGTCAGGATCCTCATCATCATGGTGATTGGTGAGCACCCAAACCACCTTCGCCGCATATTCATTCTCCATCCACTGTTTTCCCCAATTTATGGTCATGTTTGTGTGGTATGATCTGATCTATTGTGATGATGATGCTGGTTTCCATTGCAGCTCAAGAACGTAGGTGACAATTCAAAAGAAGGGGGGAGGAGGAGGTCTAGAACATTTCGTCTGCACATATTGGTACTACCACTGCTACGTAAGAAAGCTGGTGAAGTAACTGTGTGTGAAGAGGAGGAGGTCTTAACATTTCCTCTGCACATAGTAGATACTACTGCTACTACCACCATCGCTACTGGTGCCACCTCTGCTACGTAAGAAAGCTGGTGCAGTAACTTGTTTGAGTTCACTCTGTTAATTCACGTGTGTGAATCTGATGTGACTTTGTAGCTTTTGCTCACACGGTTTTCATTCCGGATTTCCTGTACTCTTGCTGTATTACATGAGTTGCTTGAAACCATTCGTAAGTGAAATGGTTTCCGTTGTATGATTGCTTGTGTGTCTGTGGTTTGAACTTTACACCGTTCATTCATTTATGCGTTGAATGCATCTTTGTGTCGTTTTAGTTTTATTGGATGTCCATGAAGGATCTGCCAAATGCATCTCATGCATGTGTTGCAGCCTTGTGTTGATGAGCTATGTTATTGTTGTGGTTGGCTCGCTGGGTGGTGCTGGCACCCTGTTTGTAATTCTGTCTTTTCATTGTTGTGGACTCGGTACGTTGACATGTCTCACAATTCAGCCTTAGAGTTTGAGGCCTCTTGAGACTGCAAGATTCAGAAACATAACAAAATGCAAGGATGAGAAACACATGAAGAAGATACCCAATACGGACTACTCCCTTCGGTCTTGATTAATTGACGCAGCAGATTTCCTGGATCCATGTTCAATCATGCTACACTCCGCGTCCATTAAACTCAACCGAAGGTAGTAGCAATCTAGCATAGTGCTCCTTCGATACAATGCAACTATATGAGAAACGATTAGTACCCCGCTCCTCCGATCCTTAAATTAGTACCCCACTCCTCCAATCCATAAATTTGACCTTAACCCTGGACGCTTATTATGAGTAGTAGATTTCTATCTACCTTTAATACAAGACAATATACTATTAAAGGGGTATGAAAAGCAGGCAACAACTAACTGCTAAAATATGTCTTCTCAAGAAAAAAATAATACTGCACTGCCAACGGTTGCAAGTGTTGATCTATTTAATTGTTCAGTGATTTTGGTACCACCGTAATATTTCCTAAAAACGAAATATTGTCTTGCATATATTACGTTCTATACCTTCGGAGCAATGTTAGCTTTATGTACCATAGTCATCTCCGTAAAGCCTTTGGCTGAATCTATATTTTGGGTCATCCTCGGTAAATCCAGGCTCAACCAGGGATAAGGTAAAATCTTCTAATGACATTTATGAAGGTTCAGCACATAGGTGTGAAACTTACCGTGGAAGAGTAACAAGACCTAGAACTTGAAACCACGCAGAAGCATAACAATGTTGTCTTGTTATTGCATTCGGTATTATCAAGATGTAGTATATTATGATATCTTTGATTTGTTTTAGTTGAGAATTATATATGTGCATTGAGAAATGAAATTTAAGGACCCGTGGCAACGCACGGGCACTTGTACTAGTAAACTGAGAAGGAAATAGACTAATGCAACGTGCTTTATTCATCTGAACAAGTTACAATATATAGCTTACAGAGATTAGCGAGAGAGAGGAGACGTGGTGGTTCAGATCCTAGCTAGGCGCACGCTCAACGTGCGGTACATGCAGATAAGTATTGACGGAGCAATACAAAGACTAAGTCTAGTCTAACACTCGCCTCCCCTTTCTCTCTCACTGGCTGTGGGGAACGGTGAGTGTTGTCAGCGCCGAATAGTGAGCAGGTGGCGGTGGGGAACGGCGAGCGCTGACGCCTCATTTCCTCTTCCTCCCTGGACTCCGTTCTCTCTGCTGGAATTCCCCTTTTGCAAGGCCGGCGCCCGAAGATCCTATTAGGACCAAGCCAGCAACCTGTAGAAAAAAGATTTTCCGTTGCTATTTTTATTGACAAGAACGATTGTAGCATCAAACCAGCGATAAAGATTTTCTTTGATTTTTGGAGTATGGGGAATCTGTGTATCCCTCCTCTCTATTAGGAGATTGTAGCATCATTCTGTGTGTTAGGTCTCGATGGTGATTTTAGCTAGATATGGCTCATAGCAAATTAATCACTCTGAGTTTCAGCAAGTTACAGAGAATCATTTTACTACATAAAAATCTTATAGTGTTGATCATAACTATCAATTTGTCACATCATTTGTAAATAGAACTGCGGACAATTTAAGGTATGACCTTCTCTTTGTGGTCTGCAAGCGCTATATTCGCTGAATCCGACAACAAGATGGTGACTCGGACATTGACCAGAGGCCGGTAAGCATTGCTTTCCTTTCAAGTAGTAAATCGGTGTGAATGCTGTTTTATGTCTATATATTAGACTAGAATCATGCTGGTATTCTTGCTATTAGTTCATTGTTAGAGAAATCCATTTGTTACTGTTGAAAATAGTTCTCCAGAATACATAGATTCAGAGAAAGTAAATCAGGGAGTTTCATGTTTGGTTAGGCTATGTACATAAATCAGAGACTAAGCTTTATCTTATATTGAAATGTAATATAAGCACATGCCATTCTTGCAGTTTGGTAGTTTTTGTACTTTCATTTCCATGTGATTATGTGGATCTTTCAGTGAGAGAAGGCATAAGAAGAAGGTTGATGGTGAAAAAACTGATTTGAGCTCCTTTGATAATGAAGATAGAAAAAGGCTGACAGACGCTCAAGTGTAATTAGAAGGATGATACTGAAGCATGTGTTTGAACTCTACAATCCATAACTAGCAGATAAGTGGAGTTGTCTCCATAATCCTTGACCTCTGCTATAAAATCATATATGCTCTGCAGCTGAAACAAATTGTACTGGATATGAAAGCATTACATGAAGATAAATCTGAAGTGCTGGTCTGTCAATCACTTGGACTTTCAGTGTGCATGCAATCACTTATCACTTATGGAGCTGTACATATGCATGTAGGGGCACACACGGGTTAGCTGTTAAGTTATATTTAGTTGCATATATTCTTATAGATAATTCCAACATTTATTATTTTGTTTCTACCTTAATTATAGAATTTTTGACAAAAGAGACCACCTGCGCGAGTGAATTGTCAAAAAAGACCACCTCCGAAAATTATTGTCAAAAAAGACCACCTGCGTCGTGGCGGCACGCGTGCCAGGCGACACGTGTCGCCTGCCGCCACAGCCGGAGGCGGCAGGGCTTGCCGCCACAGCCAACGGCGGCATGTCCACATTGTCCTGATCTATGAATAGTAGCCTGTTTTGATTTTTTTTTTTAAGTATCTCAAAAAATTCGAAAAAAATACCTACATGTAGCTAACTCTATGCACTACAATTGTGCAAAAATTCACTATAAAATAAGTTGTATTTTGGGCTCAGCAAAAAAGACAAATTCAACAAATTTTGTAGCTATTGTGCACTGTTCATAGGCCCTGCCGGAGCCGGCTGTGGCGGCAGGCGACACGTGTCGCCTGGCACGCGTGCCTCCACGACGCAGGTGGTCCTTTTTGACAATAATTTTCGGAGGTGGTCCTTTTTGACAATTCACTGGCGCAGGTGGTCTCTTTTGTCAAAAGTTCTTAATTATATGCATGGAAACTTTAAAAATGGAGAAATTTTAAAAAAAAAAAAGTTTACAAGAGGTTCACTCCCCTAAATATAATCGTACATTCATGCCGAAGGTACTGTGAATGTTTTTCTCCCTAGAAATATTGATGAGTTACTAATGCAACAATGTTGTTTGCAAACTGTAATATGAGATGTTAATGTCGTGGTAGCTTAAAATTATTAAATTGGAAGATCTGTTGACATATACGTACATATAAAATTTGCGTTCTCAAGATATCGTGTGGCATGTGTTATCTAGGTTGTACCAATAGGTGTGTCACTCCGCCTTTTCACTTTTGTTATAAGTGCGCTCCAGCCTTTGCTAGGATGAGGAACTCATTCTTGCAACATAGTGAAAGAAAAAAAAGGATACACGATGGGCTGAGGAGGCATGGAATTTAGCCTCCGTAAAGTAGTGTTGTTGTTGCACCATTATTGTAAACTCTATGTACATGAATTTATTGTATATGGAGATGCCAAAGTGTATCCTAATCAGTACATCATTCTGGATGCAGTTTTGGTCTGTTCATGATTTAAAATTATTCTGGAAGAGAGCAGATCTGGTACATGCCTTTTAGGTTGATGTTGCCTTCTAGAAAATTAACCTATGATGATATATCTCTTTTTTTTGTTGGTTTTAATCATAAGATTGGTTGATATGTTAGGCTTATACTAATTTGTATTTGGCTTGCTACCAATCTCGGGCATTGGACTACTATTATGACTTTCTAAATTATTGGTGGTAGCAACAGGGAGATGAAATCCGCAAGTTGTAGGGGAGTGGAAACATCAAACGTTGGTGACACGGGTTCAAAACTAGAAAAGGCAAGTCTGATTCAGAAGGGGGAGCTGGTCGAGGTGGTGAGATGACAGCTTGGAACAACAAAGCTTCAAGCAGTAAATGGTGGTATTTGCCATCTTGTGAATGTACTCTTCCAGAAATCAAAGTTTCTTTCCTAAGATGTAAATGTCTTATGATTATTATCAGACGTTGTCCAATCTATCTAGGACCATGTCCAACATTTTGTAGTTCCTCATATTTGCCTTGCCATTGTGCTTTTCATTGAGGATATTATCCGTGCAACAATGCAAACTTGGTAGAGAGGGGACCCATGTCCATGTGATGCGAGGAACTTCATAGTCTACATTTACTTTCCGTCAGGCCATAAATACATGCTCCATGCTTGCAGAAAAATGATAATAATGTCTGCATTTAGCAAAACAAACCTTGTGCTTGCTACGTGGATGTATAATGGTGGTATTAGCTAAAGCCAAATCAGTACATTCATTGGTGCCTTCACTTTTAGGAATTCTGCAGTTTGTGGGATTGGTGATTAGTTCACACAGGTTTAGTACGTTAGTAAAATTTAAATAGAGATGTGTCTCCATGGTTATAAAGGAGTCATACTTTTTAGCAGAAGGTAAAACCTGAGGTGTTCATGTCAATTCCACATAATAGTAGTAGAGAGATGGGCATATGAGTTGTCCAATAATGTTTCTGGTTGACCCGGTTACACAAATCTCAATGTAAAAAATGACTTAAATTTGAGTAGTGTAGAAAAGGTTGATAAATTTTGCAGTAATAAATACCAAGTGTTCTATGCTACCTCTTGCTAAAAGAAGTACTAGGTCTCAGGTAGCATGTGAAATTATCTCTTCACGAGTGCCCCAAAAAAACTTAGAATCTGATGAGTCCTTCGGTTTGCTTATAGTCTTTTGGAATTTGCAACCAGTTATTTTGTATGTGTGCTATCAAAAACACAAGGCAAAGTCTCCCAAATTTTGGATGTGGACTTATACCTATTTCCTTTTGATTCAGTTTCTTTTCTGCAAATATGACGACTCTTACATATACTTCAAGGCTTGCAAATGAGAGTTGCAATAAGTTGTATCTGTTAGTGGATTTTCAACTGTGTTTTTATTCCAATGTTATTTTCAGCAACATGGGCTCTCGAAGTTCTGTTAGACCTAATCATCCTCCCCTTGCTTTATCAGCAAATTTCTCTTTTCTCATTCAAATGATGTTTCAGCTATATATTACACAATGGCATAATAATATTTTATTAGATAATTGTTAACGATGTTTTTTGTGCAGAATCAAGGAGCTAAAGTCATCAACATCAACATACTAGACATTTTTCTATTAGCTACGCTTCGGTTGTTGGTGGAACTTAGACCTTTGTCTATCACATTACCAACGATAGTCGAATAGAATCGCTTGGCTGATTGCGGATTCAATGTAATCAAAAGGAACACATCAAAAATCTATAAAACTGATTTTGGTGGAAAGAAGCTATAAGTTCTCCGCCAGCTCCTCCTTTTTCCGTTAGCAAATTATGGTTCAAAGTATTGCAAATTTACAGAGAGCCTGGTGATTTTTTTACATGCTAATAGTACCAAATGTCATGTCGTACTATTTTTCCCGCTGATGGTAACATATGACATAATACTTAATTCTGGAGAGGATTTTTACGATCCTATTTGCAAACTAATACCAGTTGATCTTACTTGCAAACTAAGATCAATTTTGACTTTTGATCCTTGGTTCTAGGAAAAAGAGCTCTAGAATGGTCAGTGTGCACCAAGCACCAACATATATTTAACAATTGAATCTGTAATTTTGATTATTTATTTTGGGCATCCATGCATAATACAACATCAATATTCTGAGGGTTTCATGTTAGACATAATAGTTTATGTAATGACTGAATGCAATACTACCACATTGGCCACGCCTGGCCAAAACGTAATGCAGGCGGCGAGGCGAAGTTCGCATATTCGTCTAGTTCAGCGTATAGTACGCACACTATCTGGCGCGAATCATAGAGTGGGGTAGTTTTACGCCTGGCACGTTAGCGAGGTGGAGTTGTTTTTCCTACTTTTTTCCAGATTCTTCTGGTTTCTTTAGCTTTTTTGGTTTTCTACTGGTATTCTTTTTTTGCTCGCTAGTTTTTTAATAGTTTAAAAAAACCTGTAATTTTTTCGATTTTGATTTTATTTCATGTTAGAAAATTTTCATATTTGCCCATTTTACAAATTTTTAACGTTGTTATATTTTGAACATTTTTAATCTTAACATTAAAAATAGATTTCAATTTTTAAATTTAATTGATTTTAAATATAAATACAAAGGAAAAATAGAAATCTTACCTGTTATTGGGCCCCATTGGTGTGCACCATGAAGCAGCTCCTTCAGGCAGAGTCGAACAAAGGCGCCGCTTAAGGCGGAGAATAGGGACTCCTAATGCAATGGTAGCCTTTACCAAATCCACACTACAAAAGCTACACACATCACGCCAAGACATACGGTTTGAGCTCCTGGATTCAGCTCCACTATGGATTATCCCTAAAGATTCGCAAGAAAAAAGCGGATCCCTAAAATTATCCTAGATACCATGAAATTAAATTAGATAGGTTCATTTTCCTATTATTTTCAGGATTGACGTATTATTTGATGATCTGATAACTAAACTAGAGTTGGGTTTTTTTTTACCTGAATCTAGAGTTGGTTTTGTTGCTGGTGGAGGCCTTTTTGAAAAAAATGCTAGATTGCTTACTTGGGCTGCAAAATCTCCGCTTCACAATAGCTTTAAAATCAGCTTAAAAGTTGGCCTGCGAAGTGCGCTCGATTTGGATGTTTTCGCTCGTCCCGGCTCTAGTGGGTGTTGCGTGTCACGCCTCTTCTGCACGTGTTGGGAAGCGTGGAAGACACGGCGTTTTTTCTTAACTCTCCACTCTACTCCACCCACCACTTATACCCCACCCACCCACCCCATTCGACGTTGTTAGCTATGTGAGTTGTATATGATAGTTTTTCTGGTGATAAGATCGCCATGGTCGAAGTGTGGAACCACCTCACATATTTGCACATAACCAACCACTTCAGTTTTCCTCTCACACTAAGTTAAACCACATATAACCCTCAAAAAAAAAGTTAAACCACATATATGCAGATAAGCAAACAACCGGCCAAATTTGCATAAACCTCTATGTGAGCATCCAAACCAAATGCAAAAACAGGTTCTTTACGTAGCTTTTGTGAGGCCAAACCAGAAAGAAAAATGCGCGAGCAACCAGATCCCTGGTGTATCTCCCAATGTAAATCTGGTGTATAGTGATAGTATACATGGAAATATATCCAACAAAATGTCACCATCTTCTACTACAAAAGGAAATCTCTACCCACACGCGCAAAATGCTCAACACAAGCACGTTTATTCACATGCACTGAGCCATGGCATTTTCTTTTTCGAATTCTCTTGAACCATGACATGAAGACCATAAGTACACGTCATTATCAATATCTAATTTGTTGAGTATGGTCATCCTGGGTTACCCGTTCCTAACACGCGTCTCAGGTCTCAACTGAAGCCTACGTCACGTAATTAAGACATTCGGTGCTTTACTTATTTCGTCGCGTCACGCCCGATACGACCAATACCCGAAAGTCTTCTTGTACACGCGCATCGCCGAACGAGCCATCCGTTTCCTTCTCCTCGTATCGCCCTGTTTTAATCGCACTTTCTCCATCGACCGGCCCGCCTCCGCCATGCCGAGCGCCACCTCGCCGAGCGGCCGCGCCGGAAGGAGGTGGTGCGCGCGCGGGGACCTCCTCACGCTCGCCGTCGCCGCGATGCTCTGCTCCGCGACCTACTGCTTCTCGATATGGCACAACGGACGCAACGCGCCGGACAAGATCGTCATCATCGGCCAGGCCTCGTTCGTCGCCGCCGGCGCCGCACGGTGCGTGGGCGACGCGGACACCGTCGAGCTCGACTTCGAGGCGCACCACACCGCGGAGAGGGCTGGGCTCTCCGTGTCGTCGTCGACGGCGGCGCCGGCGACGGTTGCAGGTCGGCGGGCATTGCGCTCGGCGGCGGAGCCCGTGGACACGGTGCACCACGGCGCGGTGAACGGCGACGGGTGGGCGCGCCTCGACGGCGGCAAGCTCCGGTTCACATACGATGGCGCCGTGCGCGTGTAGGCCGGCCGGCGCCATCTTCCGGCTAGCGACGGCGTCTTCCACTACTCCCGGTGTAGCGGTTCTCGGAGACGTGGTTGTCAGTTTCATTTGGAAGTTAGTGAGTTACTCTTACTCAATTCCAGTCCAATTCTGTCCAATTCTGTCCAATTTCGTATGGATGTAAAATGATTCGAGGAGATTTTCGCGAAATATGAGCGACGTGATTGGGACTGGTTGGAGTTTTAGGTGATCTTGCGGATATTTATGTTGTTTGTCTCGTACTCTCATCGGTATATTCGGACGGCAGCCTTGCGCTTTAGTGGGCGACCAAATCAAGAAAGGGCAGCGGGCAACCACATCCACTGAGGTCGTCAACCAAAATGGTTGACCTCGCATTAGCTTTCCGCCGTGTAATTAATGGAGAAACAACCACAGAGATTTGCAATAGTCTTCACAAAAGAAAGATGTCATTTTCGTTTGGGTTGATGTGGTGACTGCCACATTGATAATGCTGGTGTTCGTGTATGTAGCTTGATGTTTACTTGTGTAAATAGACATGTGGTACTGTACTAAGGACGTCTGGTCAAGAAAGAAATCTCTACCGCCAGATCCTTTTGGGATCGATACGTGCACAAACTTTCAAGATATTGGTAAAAAATATTCGCATGTTCTATAAAATCTTGAAATGAAAATCGCACACATATTTTAAGTAGAATAGACCCATACAATTTTCTAAGATAATATGACCATTTAATTTGCTGTTTTTTAAAGGTAAAATTTAAAGTCCGAGTATCATGTGAGTTTTGGAACTTGGTCTATGTACGTGCATGTATCCCAAGCTCTTGCAGACTTTTTTTGTTGAACGGGGGAGGGGTCTCAAGGATCCCGATGCTGCACTGAATTAAACGTTGGTGGGAACATTTTAGAAGGAGGACTCCCAAAAGAAAATAAAATTCGAGCATAATTGCACAAAGGACCCTAAAACGAAAAACAGAAACACCGTCAAGTTTGTGGTCCTACCCACCTGGATTGAGCCCCCATCACCGGTCGCCTTGACTCCGTTGGGGATGCACCACTTGGCGGTGAGAAAACACAGAGCGCCGATGAGAAACGTTTGAAAGGGCCTCCAACTTGGAGGTTGCAGGCATAATGGTGTCTGGAGGGGCTGCCACTTCGGTCACAGATCACGGCAGCGGACATGGCCACCGTATGGTTCACTCGAGCTTGCAGGAGGAACCATCCCCACCACCCTCGAGACGCATAGCTTGACGCACCACTGCTCTTCATCCCCTCACCTCCACGACTAGTCAGAAGAAGCGTCACAACACCTCGAGTCCACCACGAGTGGTGGACACGAGCAACAACTTTACTGGATGAGACAATGTCCTTCCCTCGTCCTCGGCTCCAACCTCTAGAGCAGAAGAAAGAGAGAGTAATCCTACTTGGCTCTGGACCTGGCCGAACAGATCCAACGTCCCGCTCCAAGCTACTAGCATCAACCAAACACCGACATCAAGCCGAAAACAATACTGCTACTATGTACACACCGAGCACCTCACCCCTCTCTGCTCCATGCAGCGGCACCACCAGAGATGAACTGGAGGAGAGCTCGAGGACAGGAGGCGATTCTTAGACCTTGGGTGAGCATAGAGAAAGAAAGGGAAGAAGTGAGCCCCTCCTTGTACTTTTAATGGGCAGCCAAATGAAGAAAGGGTGATGGGGAGTCGTCAACCAAAAGAGTTGACCTCACATTTGCATTCTGTCGTTTAACAATGAGAAACAACCACACCAATTTGCAAGTACGAAAAAATAAATGTCATTTTCGTTTGAGTTGGTGTGGTCATTGACTCATTTCTAATGCTGGTGTCCGTGTAGATTTAATGTTTACCTGTGAAAATAGACAAGCGGCCGGTACTAAGGACGGTTGGTCAAGAAAGTAATCCTGACACGTGCACGTACTTTCAGGATCTTGGAAAATGTTTATTTGTATAAGTTTTGTGAAATCTTGAAAAACGATCGCACATAGATATTAAGTTGGAATATACCCATACAGATTTTGTGAGATATTATGGCCATTTAATTTGCTATGTTTTATAAAATAAAAAGTAAAATTAAATTCTGTTTATAAGGTAAGTTTTGGAACTTGGTCGAAGGGCGCCAGTTTGACATCAGTTTAGCATATGTTGCAGACTTGCAGGACACTTGTCCACCAAATCATGAATATGCGATTAAGAGAGTAGGCGTGGCCGGGTTCTGAAATCCGCTTTAGTTTACCTACGGCTAGAACCTGCATGTCCATGTTAGAGCATCCCCAGCCGTTGGGACTCCTTGGACCGAAATCCGGCACTATTTAACGCTGGATTAGACGAAACTTTGGCTCGGGGAGCGTCGAAGTTTCAGCCGTCTCCTCGGAAGACACCCGCGGTTCGCCGCTTTTTAGAGAAAAAACATCTCTGGATGACAAATTTCATATAATTCGGCGAATTTGGCTAGTTTTGCCAACATTTGGCTTATTTTTACAAATAAACGTTACGGTTTAACAAAACAAGACAAGTTTTCAAAACAAATCAAATGGAAACTAGTTGGTGTTGCCTCGAAGCGTCCATAAGGGCATACACAATTTTCAGGAAGAGCTTCCGGCTCATCCTGAAACGACGCCTGAAAACAGCCTCACCGTGCAATGGATCGTCGGCGAAGTATCGGTGTAGAGCATGCAGTACCCCTACATTCGCTGCCTCGGCTTGCATTTCCGGCGATCTGGTGCCGACCCACCACGGCGACCAATGACAGACTCGGCGTACAAGCCGGACAGGCAAGCGAGGATGAGCAGGTGCTCCTCGTCTTGGGCGGCGGCAACCGTTTCTTCTTCAAGAAACTCGGCGAACATCTGCTCCTCCTCCTCATCGGAGTCCATGTTCGGCCAGGCAGTTGGACGAACACCTGTCGGGCGTGTCGACGAGGAGCGGCGCGAGGAAGCTGCCCGGCGGCGGAAAATAGGCAGAGGGTACGACGGGCGGAATATAGGCTGTTGGGTGGAGGAACGACAGAGTTGGAGCAACCCGCCGACGGATTGCCGAGGGGTGGTGCCGGCGGCGAGAGAGCAAAGGAAGGGAAGGAGGGATTTGCATCGACAAAGTGGTGGGGTTCGTCTGCTCTCTCGCCGACGGGGCGGGCCCGTCCCCGCTTTTCTCTCGTCCGGAGTCCCCGAGCGCTCCCCGGGGGACCGGGGATGGCCTGGGCTATCCGGACGGATGAAAGTCCTAATCCGGACGAAAACGAGGAACCGGGGGTGCGACTGGGCCGTTCTCGTCCATCCGGATGACAAAACGCCGTTCTGGGGGCCTCGTCGGGGAGACGGCTGGGGATGCTCTTACCACGACCAGTTGCAATTGCTTCAGAAGGCAAAGCCTTGCTCTCGCGGCTTTAGGCTGGTTTGGATCCTCTTTTCTCGGTGGAACACCTTGTTGCACATATTTTTAGTTTTTTACCAACCAACAACAACATGATATTGGGATTTTCATCATAATGGTCGAAGTAGCTGTTTTATGTAGCCAGGTAGCATCTTCGCTCATAGAATTAAATGTGTATTATTCTCACACTTACTTGGGGGCTCAATGTTCTCCGTAGAAAAGAATACACATTTCAAATGCTATATCTTATATGATAATAGATAGGCTTCTTGTTTCCCCGCTCACCCTGTTTTTGTTTTGTTTCGTTGCTCATATATATCCCCAACTCTCATAACTTCCAAAGGCAAGGTTAGTTTTTGTCGAGGGCATATTATTGCATTAGAAAGGGATAGTGCAACTTAAATATGGCATGTGTATTCATGTCAATCTTCACTTGTCTTAAGGCAATGATGTCACTCGGTGGCTCGTTTCGCTTCCATCCTTGTGTCTCCTCACTCATGTTGTCTCGTGTGTGCATCTACCTTATCAAGGGGAATTTCTTACACAAAGATATCCGAACAGAGCAAATTGAGCCATGTAAGTTTTTTTAGGAGGCTAACCAAATATGTACTGTTTGAGCTTGTTTTTTTTCCTTGAACATTCAAACTTGGTTGGTTCGTAGGCCTAACTTATAAGTTATAATGCAAACACTTAGCCGGTCTCAACTTTTTGGTTGCTGAACAGATGAACACTAATAGGTGGTCGTCCCATATTATTTGCTGCCATATTTTTCTTTGTTGGCAACTTGACATGTCAATTGGCTAACAAGCAAATGCCAGCTAATGTTTAGTAACAGTTCCGAAAGTTGATATAAATATAAAACACTAACATGGACGGCTCTTTTCAGATCAGCCAGCCAACTTAAATACCGAAGCCGTTAGGAGGCCTCAAAAGTCAGACATGGCCATCAGATTGCAAAGTACTCCATGGAGTAGTTGAATTACGGTAGTGCGCTTCAAAGTTTGAATTCCTCCGTGGTGGAGGGTAAATTCCACCAAATGAGCTGTTCAAGTCTCTATACCAATCCAAATGCGATGAAGGTACCAAGGTACTCGCAAGTCGCAACATTTCCAGAAAAAGCGTCGATTGGAGGCCCATTTTTTAAAAAAGCCGATCTGGCATTGACAAAAAAAGAGAGCTTATGACATTGACAGTTGTGATGCTAGTCAAGCAGAATTCTCAACTTGATTTTTTTCTTTTTGAGGATATTCTCAACTTCATGTGGGCTGACATAGATAGAGATATACTAGTATGGACGAGGTCGCAACATGGCGTTGGCGGGCCGTAGCGCGCGATCCTTGCAAGTTGCCTGCGCGAGATATAAAAGTGCACCGCGCATATCCTGAAACAATCGCGGGCCTGGTCAGCCCGTTCCGCTGACGCTAGCGCGAATATACAGATCCATCCCTGAATTTCTCGTTTCCTTCCAGCCAAGTCCTCCTGCCTCCTCTCTCGCCCCTCTCCTTGCTCCCACCCGGCCATCCTCCTCCTCCTCCTCCTCTAGGGTTCAACCCCATGGACATCGACGACGAGCTCCCAACCGCCCCCGCGCCCGCGGGCGGCGGGGAGCCCTCCCAGGCGCTGCTCTCCGGCGACCAGTTCGACGTCGAGGTGTACGCCGCGCAGTACTCGGGCCGCACGCGCGTGGCGCGGCTCCTCTTCATCGCGGGCCAGTGCGAGTCCGAGCAGATGCGGCTGGACGCGCTCCGCCTCGCCTACGAAGGGTCCCTCAAGGGCGAGGACACGGCCCTCCACCGCGACGTCGTCGCCAACATCGCCGGCCGCCTCGGCCCCCGCTACGCCGTCGACCAGGCCTGGTCCGACGCCGTCGAGCGCCGCTCCCTCGTGCGCAAGGACAAACTCGACAGCGAGCTCAGCGGCTACAAGGTGCCCCAAACCCTAAACCCCCTTTTCTTCTTCCCAGGATTTGCCACTTCTGCTGGACGCAGTGACCGACGAATTGGCCTGAAACCACTTACCTACCCGCAGGCTAACATGGTCAAGGAGAGCATCCGGATGGGCTACAACGACATCGGCGACTTCCACTACGCGCACGGCCACCTCTCCGAGGCGCTCAAGAGCTACATCAGGACCCGCGATTACTGCACCACCTCCAAGCATGTGGTCCAGATGTGTCTGAATGTGATTCTGGTCAGCGTCGAGCTGGGTCAGTTTATGCACGTCTCCAATTACGTCAGCAAGGCCGAGCAGACCCCAGATGATTTGGATCCTGTTATCCTCGCCAAGCTGCGGGCTGCTGCTGGATTAGCCTACCTGGAGACAAACAAGTACAAGCTTGCTGCCCGGAAGGTTAGTCCTTTCGTTGCTAACTGTAGGATTTTGCACTGCTAAATTGGACTATATTAGAGATTCATGAGGCATGATCAATTAATCTGCTGCGTAGCGTTCTCTGAATTGGCTAAAATTTTGTAACTATTGTGCTATCAGAAATTCTGGCATCTGTATATTGTTGCAACCCACGAATGACACCTAATGAAGGCATCCAGTAATTTTATTAGTCTACGCTGCCTGTTAGGCTTCTCAGTTTGTTTGCTCCTGTGATACTTGTTCAGTCTAGTTTCAGGAAGTGTTGGGTAATTTATGTACAAAACTAAGTAAACATGGGTCTCATCATCATTCCTCCCAACAAAACTATGTTTTCTATTAGATATATCCATTTCTGCTATGGGCTAGACATAATTAATACCTGATGGAACCTTCCAATAGTTATTATCTATCAACATTCTTTTTGGTGAAGAACCACATTACATATGTTATTATTCTTAGGTTCTATTATTTATTTCAGATTCTTAGGCCATGTACAATTCAAAGTGCTTAGTAGTTAGTAGGGATGCTTACGAAAATAAACCAAGAATTTTCTTAGACACTAGTGCTTATTTGTACAAGAGAGGTGCCTAGTTAGGCATCTGCCTAATGTAAATAAGCACCTGTGCTTAAATAAAACCGGCTTATTTTTCTAAGCACCCACCTTAGCATGTTGCATTGTATATGCTCCTATTGGGGATGCTTGATAATCGGTATATAGTTGTTAAATTGCCTGCTAACAATGAAAGCATGCCCCCTTCTGTAGTTCATAGAGACAGGATTGGAGCTAAGGAACAACTATTCTGAAGTCATTTCTCCACAAGATGTTGCTGTCTATGGAGCACTATGTGCGCTTGCTTCTTTTGATCGCTCAGAACTGAAGGTGCGTCCTTGCTTCAATTATCTCCTCCCTCCCCATGGCATGGTTTGGGTTTATCGATCTGTCTAAACCAGATCAATTTCCTCATTTGTTACAGAGCAAAGTTATTGACAACTACAATTTCCGCAATTTTCTGGAGCTGGTGCCTGAAGTAAGGGAGCTGGTAAATGATTTTTATGCAAGGTAGCTCTCATAGTCCTTATTGAACTGCATCTTTGCTGTGGGATGTATTTCTATTCGATCCATTGGTCATATAGCAATGATTATTATGGTCAATATGGGAAGCATTCTGTGTATTCTGGATAACACACGGGGACCTTTCAGTAAATTTAAACTGTACAAAGTACATTTGAAGGAATGGTAACGTAGAAAAAGATAAGGACCGGCATATAAAATGTGAGCAGTTGCTTATGAGTCTTGTTTTACTTATAGGGGGTGGCAATGTTAACAGTACAGTAATTTATAGGTTATTAATTGTTTTTTATACAGTCAGTCTATAAGTTGGTCCAAAATATTTATATAATTTAAAGAGGGCAAAGGTTGGTACTCTAAATTTGTGCTCCATTTTGTTTGGTTCATGTAACATTTTGAAGGAATCACAAGTTTACACCGTGTTTAAGGGAATTCCAAAATAATTGATAGCTTATTTGAGGCTTCCTAATTAGTCACGTTGTGATGTGCATTATTGGAGCAACGTGGGGTGTTATATTTAGGCACTTGGATAGCCGGATCCTCTGGTTCTGACAACTCTTTTTTACAGTACATATTAGTGGAGATTCATGTTCTATGATGTTTTAAGCCATAAGCAATTTGTGAAGCTGATTTTTATAGTGACGATGTTGCATGGTTTGTCAGCGTGTTCTGAGATTTTTTTATTTCCTTTTGACTTATCATCTGATGTTTTGTAAATTAATTAATCTTTAGAGACCACATACTTCAGTTTGCGAGCCTTTATATGAGTTATGATGATACCATAATGTGGATATCTCTACTACCAGATATTTTACCATTGGCACTGTTCATGAAATAGCTTTTTAGAATTGATCATAAGTTAGGGAAATAAAATTACAAATAATGTCTGAATTAACAAGGCCTTACACATTTTCATTGTTCTCTAAGAAATAATGTCCTAATGTCTATTTATTCACCTGCATTCTCGCATTCTAGCCAATTTGTTATGAGCATTGAGCAATGCTGGCAGCAGACTTGATGTTATTTCATAGTTGCCCAGTACATCAAGAATTCCTTTGTGTATTTCTTCGTTCCATATTAACTGTCGCAGATACGCATGTATCTAGGCACGGCGTGACAGTTAATATGGAACCAAGGTAGTATTTTTTAGATGCATATTTATGCCTTTCATGCTACTAGGTCGTGCATTTTGTTTTCCGTTCTCTTTCATAAACAGCCATTCTTTGTTCTTTGTACCTGTTTGTTATTAGCTAATCACAAGATTTTTCATATCAGTCGCTATGGCTCATGTCTGGGGTATCTTGAGAAGCTGAAGTCAAACCTGCTGCTGGATATACATTTGCATGAACATTTAGAAGTTCTGTACAAGGACATTCGCCACAAAGCTATCATACAGTACACATTCCCATTTATATCTGTTGATCTCAACACAATGGCTGTCGCCTTCAAGACCACTGTGTCCTTGTTAGAGAAAGAGTTGGCTGCGCTTATCACTGATAACAAAATACAGGTACCTAACAAAGATGCTTTACATCACATGTATTGGAACATATATGGTGCCAAATTGCTGAGCTTCTTCTTTCCTAAATTTATGCAGGCTCGTATAGACTCGCATAACAAGATTCTGTATGCAAACCATGCTGATCAGAGAAATGGAACTTTCCAGCGTGCATTGCAGACTGGCAATGAGTTTGAGAGAGATGTCAAGTTCATGCTTCTGAGGGCGAACCTTCTCAAACACGAGTACAACCAGAAGGCAGCAGAAAAGAGGGTGTGAGAGAAGTTCTACAGAGTGCTGTAGTTACCGCAGATACGTGTGAAGAGCAATTTTACTTGATTTGGATCTGAGGTGCACTGAGAGATTTTTGTGATGACTGATGATGTGTGCCATGGTCAAATGTTTAAGGGTTTCGTTTCATGATTTTCACATTGAATCAGAGATGGTAGATATATTGCATTCTCGAAGCTGTAGCTGCTGGATTATGCTGCTTACATAAGTATGTTTTTTGAGTACGAAAAGATGCTATATGTTCCATCATGCACGATTTTAGTGAAGATGATCCTACAGCAGCTTGTTGTCCATTTGTACATCAGTCTACTGACTTCTTTTGGAGGCTTTTTTTTAACAGTTGCAGACTGTTTTTCTGATTTGCTCTGGCGACTTGGACTAATATTTGTTTTGGCAATGTCTGATGTGTGCCTTCCTTTGGATCGACTGCATTAGGGCTCATAATAATACAGCAAAATTTAGAATGCTCATTCGGAAGACCACTATGCCCTGTCTTTCTGTTCTCAAAATACGTGGAAAAAGTGTTTGCTTTTTATAATTCCTGACCGGCTGCCATTAATCTCTTTAGTGGATCTCGATTATAATACCCTATGAGATCTTCAGAAGTACCATGTTTCATATAGTTAGTAATTATGCAAATTGATCGTCACTGACGAAGATTGGACAATGTTTTGTTAGGATGTGAGCATGGTTGTGTGCTGTTAGCCTATTTGTGGCGAGATGAAAGTGCAATCTTTTCTACCAGATCTTCACTACCAAGTTTCAGTGTTACTAGATCCTTTAAAGGTTACTCATTTGGTCATATCTATCGAAAAAATAATTTTCACTTTCTTGTCCATGGTAGAAAGTGTTTTTGATGGCGAATCATGACTAGTTGTTAGAAATGGCAAACAGGTTGTATATTCCACGAGTTGGTGAGGCATCATAGATTGTCTTTGGACTTGTTTGGAGGTGGTAAAATGTCATCCTCAAAAGGTGGTTTCCCATCAATCTGTTGAGAACTTATGCTGTTCCTGTACTATGAAGATGATGATTTTCTCAATTGGTGGGACGACAGCATGGAATGACAAAATTTAAACTCGTACCTTACGTCCATATTCAGTACCTGCAATATCGAACTTTACAAGTGCCGTTGAATTATCCAGGGACTACGTCTTGCCAGCTACTTTGGTACTTGCTTCTGATTTCCAAAAGAATAGTATCGAAGGACTTCCAGTAGCCGTTGGAAATGATTTTTTCCTTTTAGGGCATATTCATACATATGATAGTACTAATACAATTGTTAGATTAATTTATTTTGAGATCCAGAATGGACTGTGATGAACTTTTTTTTTCCATTGCACTGCTCATGAGAGGAATGCCTGAGATCAAGCGAGATCATCAGTAGAACATGATACCATATGATATGAGATTGCTAGAGGTTCTTATTTGAAGTATAGTTCATCATATGATAGAGATCTTAGGATGTAAACTCGTTAGACAGAATCAATTTAGGGCATTATGAAACGAATGCAGTTTTTTAGGAGTATTATCATTGCACCTTCTTCGGTAGCATGTGAATAAAATGAAAAATATATCCATATGCTATTACATGTTTGGAGTTAGGTGCTCTCAAATAGTTTTGCTGCCTTTATGATTGTTTTAGGCTGCTGTGCTGCGAGTCTAGTACTCTAGTTACACACCTAATATTATGACAAGATTATTTTGTTAGGGCTCTAAAATGTTTCTACAGGTATTTAGGCTCGCAATTAAATCGGAATATGCTGCAGAATCTAGTTACCTGCCTAATAGTTTGATAAGATTATTTTGTTCTGACTCTAAAATGTTGCTTTAGTACTCCCTCCACCCCATAGGTATTAAGGGTTGCAATGAACAAGAAACGATAAAATAAGCTAAGCTTCTGGTAGCTAGAAGCTTTGATTCTTTTAATTTCACTCAATCGTTTATAATTGTTCTGAACTAATCTAATTTTTTCTAAAGTTCTTAATTTTAGAGGCATTATTTATTGTCTCATTAAAAAATTCTGTTTGGTATGGTGCTAAGAATTGGCATGGTTGCATTTGGCATGTGTTTTACTAAGATTCCCTTGCATAGCAAAATATTACAAGATTCCATGACCAAATATTGGCATGTCTTAATAGGGGAAATTGGCACCAGCCAAAAACACAGATTATTGTTGGGTGCCTAAGCATAAAACAGGTGGTAAATACTCCCTCATCTAAAACCACGACAAGAATTATGGGACGGAGAGAGTACTAAATTGCAATTGGCCCTTTTAATCTTTTCTTTGCATAAGTATGTTCTGAACTTTTCTCGTGCAAGTGTCTGATGCCAAACTGTGTTGGCTATCAACTGTTGTTTCTGGCACTAAAGCTGTATTTCAACCCATTCTCATGACAATAGCTGTTTGGTTGTAACATGTACATTTAGCGGCAAAGAAGTTGAGTACAACTCACTGGGCTAATAATTAGAAACTTCTCTGTATGCTCGAATATATTTTTGGTTTCTTGGTGGTGAAGGATATACTTTTGGTTCTATTACTTCGAGTACATAGATATATGTTTTGATTGGTCTTCCTTGCTATAATTTTTTTCAGTTTCTTGTGTTAAACTCGCACGTGCATGTTTCCTCATGTAGCTCTTTCTTGTTCCAGAATAAAGGGCCAGAGACTGAAGAAGTTTCTCATGAGAAAGTGAATTTCACAGAAGAGCTTTTAAGCAGTACATCTTTTGCACGGAAATTAGCAGATCAGATGACTCTAGCAAAGGCCTATGTTATCCTTGCGAAAGAGCATGGCAACCTTCAGCTTGCATGGGAGCTTAGTTCCCAAATAAGGAATCGTCAACGATTGCTGTCTGAAGGGGCTGTTAGTGGGAGAGCCACCACTCAGGAAGAAGCCCATCCTATAATAACCCGGCTAGCACGGTTAATATACAAATCACAGGACTCTCATTATGATATCAGTACAACAATAGTGACACTGAAGAGCCATGCCCTTGCACTAGAGGAGCGTGCAAAGGCAGCAGTTGTTCAGACTGCCGAGTTTGGTCAGATAGCTGCAGAATCTCTCCCCAAGAATCTGCATTGTTTAACGGTGAAGCTGACAGAAGAGTGGCTTCAGAACCCAGAACTGAGGAGTCGTTCAGAGGAGCATAGGAATTCCACACGGTTGGTAGATAATAATCTGTATCACTTCAGTATATTCTCGGATAATGTGCTCGCCACTTCAGTTGTTGTCAATTCTACAGTTTCAAATGCGAACCACCCTCAGCAACTTGTGTTTCATGTAGTCACGGACAGGATAAATTTTGGTGCTATGTCAACCTGGCTCCTGGTAAATGACTTCAAAGGGTGTACTGTTGAAGTCCGCTGCATAGATGAGTTCTCATGGTTGAATGCTGCTTCTTCCCCTCTGGCCAGGCGAGAGATGGAAACCAGGGGTTACTACAACTCTGGTGGCTCGAAAACTCCAGAAAGAGAAATAAAGTTCCACAATCCAAAGTTTGCTTCTCTGCTGAACCATTTGCGGTTCTACATTCCTCAAATACTACCCAACCTGGAGAAGGTGGTTTTTCTTGATGACGATGTTGTGGTGCAGAAGGACTTGACACAGCTTTTTTCCATAGAATTGCATGACAATGTTATTGGAGCAGTGGAGACTTGTTTAGAGTCAATTCATCGGTATCACAAGTATCTTAATTTCTCGCAACCAATCATCAGCTCAAAAATTGATCCACGTACTTGTGGATGGGCCTTTGGAATGAATATATTTGACCTGATAGCTTGGAGGAAAGCAAATGCAACAGCACTTTACCATTATTGGCAGGAGCAAAATGCTGATCAATTGCTCTGGAGGACGGGGACACTTCCTGCAGGCCTTTTGACATTTTATGGCCTGATGGAGCCCCTAGACTGGAGGTGGCACGTATTGGGGCTAGGGTATGATGTAGACATAGATGATCGGTTGATCGAGAGCGCTGTCGTGCATTATAATGGGAACATGAAGCCTTGGCTGAAGTTAGCCATTCGCCGGTACAGGTCAATATGGGAGCGGTATGTCAATTCTTCGCACCCATATGTCAGAGAGTGTATGTTTCATTAGGAATCTGCAATCTCTGTTTACCATCAATGGCCTTGCACGGCACTGAAGCTAGAAGCTTCAGTTTGTCTATTGGGTTGCTTTTGAGCACCCTAGTTAAGAAATCTTCCGGAGAGGTAGATTATATATACTCAAGAGACAGCATCAGAGAAGCCAACTGTTAAGTTTTTTTTTTTGGGTGGGAGGAAGATTCATTTTGAGATGAAAATAATTCGGTTGCAGATTCTTACATACAATTCGGACTGGCAATTTTAGCAGTCTAACCAGACTATCTGGATACATATTGTAAAAGATACACAGTTGTTGGAACAATGGGTCATTTTTTGAGATGTTAGGAGATGCCGATTGCCAATTCAGCTGTGCAGAGTTTACTGGTGTTACATTCTTTTCACGATATTGTATTCTATACTGTTGAAGAATGTCCTCCTTTTCTCTTTGTATAAACAGTTATGTATTCTTCACAGTATAAAAAACTCAAGATTAATCGGAGGTATAGGAAATCAGTGCCATTTTGATGTTCTGAAATTGAGTTTCTGATGTTCCATATCACTGAAACAAGTAGATTTTGCATCCCTTTGTCTCTGATTGATTGGTTGGCTGTAAAATTTCGAATCTCGGATACTTCAACTTGTTTTCTGAATGTGTGTTCCTCTCCAAAACGAGGGAAGTTTCTGTGCACCAATTCTGGAAGGTTTCCTATGCCCGTGTATCATTTCTGAATGTGTATCCTTTCCTTATTGCCAGCAGCCTGAATGTTCAATATGCCAGGGATTATATTAGGCCTTTAATTTTACAGTTCGAATCAGGCTCTCTCTGTCGTTTGCTAATGGACATTTTGATAAATTCAGCACCCAGTATTCGTTCAAAATGAAAAGATTGCCTCGGCAAAACAGGATGTAGTAGTATTCATTCTATACTACAATAGCACCTGAGTTATAAGGGAAAATTTGCAGGTGAAATACTGGACAACTCTAAGCCTATGTAAACTGCTAAATCCAGTGCTTAACTGAAACTGAATGCTACTGGATTTAGCCTGATAAACTGCTAGGAAATCGAAGGTTTCGGCTGAAAACTTGGATTAACTTCGGCTGACGAACTCGCAATACTCAGTGCGCCTTCGTGAAGAAGAACGGGATCGGCAGCTGGGATGGGTCCGGCGACAGGGAGAAGGTTGGCCCTGCGTACTGCGGCGTCTCCAAGTCCAAGACATCGTCTTCTTCATCCGTCGGCGGCTTCGCCTTCTTCTCGAACCGGCCGGCCGAGGGCGCACGGCTCGCCGCTCTTTTGCTCCCGTTCCAGCCGTCCCTCCACGTCGGGCGGCTCGCGCGCTCGACGCCCGAGGTCGACGTGCCGGCGCGGCCGAGCAGCTTGCCCTCCACCCAGCTTGAGCTCAGGGAGGCTCGGACGGGCATTTCGCTAGGGTTTCGATCAGCTGATTCGCCGCCGCCGCCGCCGCCGCCGACTTTGCCTTTGGTCAAGCTCTCTTGGCTTCGATCCGACGAGACGCCGCCGCCGGCGAGCTTATCCTTGATCCAGCTCTCACTCAAGGTTGCGCGGCCGGCACGCTTCTTGGATACGTATGACGCCGGTGGTGGCGCCAGGCCGATGCAGCTCCTCGGGGTAGGGAGCAGCGGCGGAAGACCGCCGGCGACCACGGGCCCAGCCATTGCTAGAAAACCAGGCAAAAATCAAGAAATTAGATCGAATCTAAACCCTAACCCTAATAGCCCTAAACAAATGAAGTGAGGAGATTGCTAATGCTCTAAACTGTGATGTGGCCTCTTTCCCACAGGTATACCTGGGCCTTCCACTCTCTGACTCTAAGCTCCCAAAAGAGGTTTTTCTACCATATATCTCGGCTGTTGAAAGCAGAATTGGCTTTTCACTTCATTTCATTACACGTGGTGGGAGGCTCACTCTGACAAAATCTGTTCTGTCAGCCCTGCCAGCCTACCTCATGTCTTGTTTCAAATTACCGCAGTGGGTAATTGATGAGCTCGAAAGATTGTTGAGAGCTTTCTTCTGGAAAGGGAAAAATTCTGTAAATGGTAGCGACTGTCTTGTTGCCTGGGACTATGTTTGCAGAAGCTATGAAGAAGGTGGGCTTGGTATCAAGAATTTGCGAATTCAAAATGATTGTTTGCTGACAAAATTTGTCCACCGTTTTTTAACTCAGCCCAACTCGCCTTGGGCCAGATGGGTGGTGGCTACACACTTGCAAGGTAAAGATTTTGGAGACAGGCCAACCACCCAAACCAGAGTGTGGAAACAGATGTGGGGGTTGATTGACACCTACAGAAATGCTACATGTGTTCAGCTGGGTGATGGGATTACTACCCCTTTATGGAAAGATAAATGGACGTCTGATGGTCCTCTTTGCTTCCAATTTCCAGCTCTGTTTTCACACACCTCTAGGCCAAATATTTCAGTTGCGGATTGCTGGAGGGACGGAGTTTGGACTATCCCTTTTAACCACATCACCTCAGACCGGGCCGATCAAGAAAAGGAAGCGCTGTTTCGGTTCTTGGGCACATGTAATTTGCAAAACCTACAAGGTGATAAGAGGGGATGGCGTTTAGACAAGATAGATTGTTTTTCGGTTAGCAACCTCTACAACATCATGAACTGGGGCGGTATCAAGCAGGAAAGTGCTGAATCTATTTGGAGATGTGCAGCACCTAAAAAAGGTAAAATTTTTGCCTGGCTTCTGATCAAAGGAAGGATCAAAGTGAGAGCTGTTTTACTCCGTCAGAATATTGTGGATGACGAGAGATGTCCCTTTGGCTGCAAGGAAAGGGAGACTAATGAACATTTTGCTCTGAATTGTGGTAGAACAATTCAAATCCTTGCGCTCTTAGGGATTAATTTAACCAGCTGCGAGAAGCTTACAAATATCTTCGACACCGCAAGAGAGAGGTGCCCGCCTCAGAAAAAGAAAGCCTGGACTTTAGTCATTACAGCTGCTTTGTGGAGTACTTGGTTGGCAAGAAACAGGAAAGTTTTTGATGATGTTGATATTCCAGTTCACATAGTGGCCAAGCAATGCATAGACACCTGCAAGCTTTGGACTCTTAGAGCCAAACATGAGGAGAAGGCTTCTATCCAACATTGGCTAGCAGATTGGACTGTTTAATTTCCCTACTCTGTGTGTTTTTGCTTTCCCTCTAGATGTTCTCTCTCCCTGTAATCTCTTGCATGTATAACTTTGAGCTGCCTTAGCTCCCCCTTTTTTTAATAAAAGTTTTTAAGGTAGGGGGGTACCCCTTCCGAAGTTCTCAAAAAAAAAATAGCCCTAAACAAGAACGAGATCGAAATTGAGAGATCTAGAACGCGGACTGGAACTGGAAATCGAGAGAGAGATCGAAAAAGCTTATCTCAGGAAATTAAATCGAATCTAAACCCTAACCCTAAACAAGAATTGAGATCGAAATCGCGAGATCTAGAACGAGAAATGAAACGGGAATTCGAAAGAGAGATCGAAAATGCTTATCGCGATCGTGGCTCAGGGAACGAATGAACCGCGCGCGAGACGAGAGCCGAAAGGAGGTTTCTTTTCCTTTGCGGGAGGAAAAGGAGGGAGACGGGTTGCGGTACAGGTATCGTATTTATGGTACTAGCGAACCGATTACTGGTATTTCAACACTTGTACAGCTATTTGACAGATCGGATACAGGCCGCGTACAAGGTTCGATGGGCCGAGCTACCCCGGATGGGAACTAAAAATGATTCGAGCAGGCCTGCCGGTCTACCAATGCTCACGCGATTTTGTCAGTGGGCCGGCCCAACAGGTTCTGGACGCTGCTTTTTTTTTTCCCTCTTTTCCACTTAGAAGAACGAGAATGAATCTAGAAATGGAAACAGTGATCGAAAAGCTTGTCTGGATCCATAGCGGCGGAAAAATCTGCATTCGCCGCGGCATACGGATTAGATACGGGCATACAGTATACAATTCGGACCGGCAATTTTAGCGGTCTAACCAGACTATCCGGATAGATATTGTAAAAGATAGATAGTTGTTGGAACAACGGGTCATTTTTTGAGATGTTAGGGCATCTCCAACGGGATTTCGGATGTCTAAATTATCCGCGAGCGTTCGTTTGGGTCGCCTCGTGAACGTAAAAATGATCATGCGTCCGTTTGCGTTGGGGTGTATCCAGCGGGCCGACACATTTTAGCCGCGGGTCAATTGTTTTCTGTAATGTCGAAAACTACATCAACAAGCAAATTGCATGAACATATGGCCATCGTTTGGCTCAAATTGAGGTAAGAAATAAGTCCATCACATTGTGCACATGATATGGCACAAAATGTAGTCCAAAGGAGACACAAACATGGCAAGAACAGCAGATATAGTCCAAAAAAAAGGCCATGGTGCTTGATAATGGCGACGCGGATCCGGCGTCTCGCGTGCGGATTTCGGCGCGCTTCTTCAGGAACCAAGCACTGGTTTTTTCATCCATGCCATCCAAGTCGGCCAGCATGATCCTTGTGTCCTATGCCCAGATCTTGGCCTCAGCGTCCATCCTTCTATCCTCGGCGTCACGCATTTTAGCCTCGGCGTGTGCCTTTTTGGCCTCGACGTCCAATCTTTGGACCTCAATGGCCTCTTTGGAGAGGTTGAGGTAGATGGCATTAGAGACCTCCTTTTTCAGGCGCCTCTTATCGTCCCTTTTGGCTAGGGCGGCTTGAGACTCAGCCACGATCTTCTCCAAGGTCTTCCAAGGTCTACCTCAACGCAAGTGCCTCCCGGGCAAGATCGGCCTTGGTAGCCTTATGGCCCCGGGGACGAGGCGGAAGGGCTTTCTGCCCAGGTTCGCCGTCTTCGTCGACCACGACCAACGTGGTTGTCCCATTTTTAACAGCTTCATTGTAGGCCGCATAGCTAATCCTCTACTTCGGCGCGTATTTCATTTTTCCCCAGCAATGGACCATATAGAAGCCCTTCCTATGTGTTGCCCTGAACTTCTCCAAAGCCCTGAGTACCTGCAATTGCTAAAAGTTAGGTTCATAGTTTGCTAATGCTAAGTGCATAGATGTAATGATGATGTCCGTTTCTTTACCACTGCCAGCATGCCCGTAGATGTAGGTCCATCTCTTTTGGATTGACTCTTCCGTGCGTTCGCTGCGCATATGTAATAGATAGCAAGTTTGAATAAATTCAACTGTTTTTGAAACGCGGTACGAAGAAAACGCGTCCCACAAACACTAAATCCGGTGCTGTTTGGGGGGACCGCTTTAGGGGACAGATGCTCTAAAGAATGTTCTCCCTTTCTCTTTGTATAATAAAGAGCTATGTATTCTTCACAGTATGAAATACTCGAGATTAATAAGAGGTATAGGAAATCAATGTCATTTTGATGTACTGAAATTGAGTTTCTGATGTTTCATATCACTGAAAGAAGTAGATTTTGCATCCCTCTGTCTCTGATTGGTTGGCTGTAAAATGTCGAATCTCGAATACTTCAACTTGTTTTCTGATTGTGTGTTCCTCTCCAAAACGAGTTTCTGTGCACCAGTTCTGGAAGGTTTCGTACGCCTGTGTATCATTTCTGAATGTGTGTATCCCTTCCTTATTGCCAGCAGCTTGAATGTTCAATATGCTAGATCTGACTGGATTGCGGCTGACGCTTAGGTTTAGTTACTTAGCTTTGGTCGTTAGCCCTTTGTTTTCCTTCTGGTACAGGAAAAAAAATCATTTTCCTAGTACATGAAGCTGCTTCTTTTGATACGCACCGACCATCTTCTCTCTTGGCTTAATGGAATCTTGCACATGTACGTACTGATCAAAGCTGTACCACGATAATCACTGCCTAAAAATTGGATCTATTTGACACACATTTTTAAACTGAGGAGCAGCAGTGCTGTCATGCACATGCAGGTGGAAGGTTCAAGATATTCCATTTCAAACAACCGAAATCGACAGAACGAATCAATCATCGAGTAAATCCTGGGGTGTAGAGTAATATTACGTTATATACAGCATCTCTGCATCAAATTGCTACCAGTATATGATAGTATGATGATACTAAAAGAAGAGGCAGGTAGGTATTTGAGGTGTTTTTCATTTCCCACAGCTCCATTTGGCGGTCGGCACGCAGCTGAGGTAGTGGCACCACTGGCAGTGTTCGTTGCCGTTCACACCTCTGAAGAGCATCGCCATCCCGACCGTCAGCCTGCGCAGGAACAACAAATAGCTATCAGTTAAAACAGTAACCAGAATCCAAAACCTCAACTCGTCAAGGAAGTTGGTATGCTTACCCGAGGACGGCTAGCACGGAAGCCACGGCGAGCAGAGCCCACTGGTATGGCAGGTACTTCCGGCCGGCGTCCTTGACGGAGGACGGCAGCACGTAACGCTGCGACCAGGCGTAGTGCGGGCGCATGAGGAGCACGAAGCCGAGGAGGAAGCCCGTGAGGAAGCCGCCGATGTGGGCGAAGTTGTCGACGTGCGGGAGCATGCCGATCGCCAGGTTGATCGCGATCACCAGCAGGAGCGTCACCAGCGCCGCCGCCTGTTGATTTGATCCCCGTCCAGCAACATTGTCAGTGTCAGGAAATTCAGAATAATTAAGATGCCCTGTGATTTCAGAACGGAATTAATCGGTACTGCTGTAGATTATTTTGGGGTTGGGACTTTCGCACCTTGTTGGTGTAGATGGTCCAGTTGGTGAAGAGCTCCGAGAGCATGGCGCCGAGGAGGCCGAAGAGGGCGCCGGATGCGCCGACGGAGATGTTGTCCCTGACGAAGAGGGACGAGAGCACGCTGCCGCCGACGCCGGAGGCGAGGTAGATGACGCCGACTCTCGCTGCAACGGGAGCGTTAGTCAGTCAGTCGGCAGTTCAGAAGGTAAGTAGTGGGCGTGGCCCGGAGACGAACACCTTCGCTGCGCGTACGTACCGAATCCGAACTGCTGCTCGAGCCTGAGTCCGACGAGCACGAGGCTGAGCATGTTGGCGAGCAGGTGCACGACGCCGGCGTGCAGCCAGATGCAGGTGAAGAGCCTCCACCCCTGGCCCCCGTGCACCACCTTGTCCCACACCAGCGCGCCCAGCTTCTCCAATCTGTAGGCGAGAAGAATTTGTGTGTGCGTGCTCGGACAGTAAGAACTAAGAAACGGCGACGTCAATCGGAAAGGGGGGAGAAAAACTAGATCGATCGAGGTTAACTTACGTGGCGGAGGATGGCCCGAGGAGCGGGTTCTGGCGGAGCGGCTGGAAGGCGAAGCGGCCGAGGAAGCCGGCGCCGACGCACCTCCTGCCGGCGGCGTGCGCGGGGCAGTTGTTGGCGTACATGGCGACGGCGAACATGGCGACGTTGGCCGCCACGAAGACCGGCACGACCCACGGCACCCACTCCCTCTCCGTCTCGCGCGCCGCCGGGTGCTGCGCCTGCGGCGGCGGCGGCGGCGGGTAGCCCTCCCACTTGCCCATCCCGGCCTTCCGGTCCGCGTCGGCCATGGCGCGTCCGATCCGATGAGCTAGCTGCTGTCGCGTGGTGGCTCTGAGGTGTTGTTGCCTTTTGGGAGCAACGGCTTTAATTTGTTGGAGGACTAGGATGGTAACGGCAACAGGTAGTGGGAGACGAGGTGTCTGGGCAATAAATGGCGCCGCGGCAGGTGGTGCGTTGCTTCCGGCGCGTGTGTTGAGGACGGTGTACGCGGTTTAGACAGAGTGGGGTGTGCATGTGATGGCCTGAACTTTTTTTTTTTTTTTTTTTTTTTATACCCCTCGATCTGTGTTACAGCTGTAGCATCTGAACTTATGCACTAACTCAACACCACACTCACACCACACACACGCACACCACTAGTGCACAAGCTAGACTCTAGAACTATACACAGAGCACACATAATTTGGGTGTCCCTAAGAGCTAGTAGTTGTGGCACATATGTGTGGAGGGGATTTTATTTGGGACCTAGAGCCCCGGTGAGACATCCCAAGAAATTCGGCCACAACGGGACTCGAACCTGGGATGGGTTGGATGGCCACTGCCAACACCAACCATCGAGCTATTGCTCGTTCTCATGATGGCCTGAACTGAAGGAGGGGAAGAAGGAACGTGCAGCGGAAGCTGGCGGTGTGCCGAGTTCGGTGGTCGGCGCGAGCTCGACGCGGCGGTGCGGTTTGGCTCCCGTACCGCCGCTCAGTTTACCGTCGCTGAAATGTCACGTGATCACCCTCTTGGCTCTCACCACAGAAATTTGGGTACTGTAGATGGTAGATTAATCAGGCATCGGCACGTCTACAATTTCCACCATAGCACTGTTTTTCTTAATGTGGTCAAACCGGTAATTGTAGCGATAGAGAAGTTTTGTGAAGGATCCGTGGATCCTACATCCTCTCAGGCCAGACGCGTGCTCTCTCTCTCTCTCGATTGCTCTAGATATGGATGAGAGGAGTTACACCTCCTCCACAATTCGAACACGATTTGAATGGTTGCCTCCATCTCTCTCTGTTCTTTCTCCCTCATCTCCCCACTTCCTGCTCCATTGCCACCACCCACATCACATATAGGGCCCGCCGCCCACATTTTTCTCTCTGCCTACCGTGCGAGTTTTTTCCTCGTGAAGATTTGCACGATCGAGCGTTGACGTAGATGATGCCTTCGAGCTATCCATGCATACCGACACAGAGTCTCCCCGTTGTTGTACGATCGCGCACCAACGTGATCGGGAACCAACTTGATGAGACCGCCTCTAGGATCTCCCGCTAAATTGGATTCAAAAGGAGGTAGAGATTTCGACAAAGAGTGGTAGTGCCTAGGGAGCTTCGGACGCCCTACCGAGATCATAGAGCACATCCTTGTCTGTCCGTTGAGGACCATGGAGATGGCAACCACCTTCAAAGGGATAGCCAAGAAGCTCAGCAAACCCGCGGAAAGAAATCTCACAGGGAGTAGAGCCAGACATCCACTGCATGGTATGATCATCATCCTTCTTGATGGCCAGAGTTGCATAGAATTGTTGAATCATGGGAATGTTGAAGTCGCACTGGACCTTCATGAGCTTGTGCAGCCCCATCCGCCAGGTAACCCACATAGCATCCTCAAAGTGATCATTTTGTGAGAACTGCTCTACATCAATGGCTTGCATTGGCCTCACTTTTGTCTCGGGACCATAGACATCCTTGAAGATGTAGAGCTGATCCATGCACCAAAAGCGAGGATCCTAAATGTCCAACTCCCTCTCGACATCATCATACCAGTTCTTCCGTCTGATGGCAGAATAAGCAACTTAGTCCATATCCTTGTAATTTGCCCTTGTCTCTTTGCCTTTGCGCCTCATAGTGTCAGACTTCCTGGGAACGGACTGACCAAACTCATCACTGGACAGAGAACCATGAGGGCGACGCCTCCGAGAACCACCACCTGTGAATAGACATAAAGTGATAGCATGTAGGAGGTGAGCACATAAGTCATGTATTGATACAATAGTGTACTATATATGCATACTAGGAGTCGATAAAAGTTTAGACAAGGTAAATTGAGAAAGATTGCATCAAGAACAATTCTCCAGGCCGGATAATCCGGTGTCCCCAAGGGGTGGATAATCCGGCCCGTCCGGATAATCTGGCCTTCGCGAGGGGCGGATAATCCGGCCCTGCGAATCTGCAGACAAACTTCATCAAAACCTAGTCGAGCACCAGATCGGCCTCATAGCATGTAAATGTAGTATACTACACACGATTTGGGACAACTAGACAACATTTGAACCAACAAAATAGCACATATAAATCACAACACCTAGGGTTAGAAATTATGAGTCATGCCCTCATCCATTGGAGGAACCGCTTGGTGGAGATGAAAGCTAGGAAGGAGGAGAACCAGATCCGTCCAAGAACTTCGAGAGGGGGCGGACGGAGAAGCGGCAAGGAGGAGTGGCTCCGGCGGCTGTGAGGAGAAGAGAGAGTCGTGTGGGGGGGGGGGGGAGTGGATGTTTTGCAACCACCTCCCCGCGGCCTCGATCTAAATCTGCGTGACCTGCCCAGGCCGGATAATCCGGCCCAAAGGAGGGGCGGATAATCCGGCCGGGCCGGATATTCCGGTGTCTACTGGGGCCGGATTATCCAGTGTTCTGGAAAAATTCTAGAACTCTGGAAATCTGGCCTACCTTTGTTGGGTATTTGCACGTAGCCATATATGATGCAATATAATATCACGCCATATATAGGATGCAAATTGACCAATAATATGAGACAACCAACAACATCCGACCGAAGACACTCAAACTCCAAGTTTTTACGAACACATGACTTAAGAGCAAGATGGGAATGGCTATAGATGAGTGTACGCTTGGGTTTAGAGGCTCAAACTATAGATGGTACATTATCACTCAAGTTTGCAAGATAAGCAAATAAAGACCAAACTAGAGTAATTTCCCATAAGAACAAAATAGATGTCAAATAAAGTCCATTAAAGATTCAAATAACACCAACTCTTCACAAAGAAGAGAGTGGTGGCCGAGGCCACCATGTATGAGTGTTATGGTATGGCACCGCGAAGATATATCTTGGGTCCAAAACCAATACTCATCACTGAAGCTCACATATCAACACATGATATAAAGAGAATGATTTCTTACTACTGGCATTATGGGGGGAGGGGTAGCTCAATAATTTAAACCGCACTCCCCCTATTTCCATGCCCACATCTAAACCAAATAGAGCATTGACATGAAAGTGTGTTTGCAAGATGGTCAAGCTATACTCCTTGAATCAATGATATTTAGCTCATTCCTCAAATAGCAAAACCTTGCTTCATCAAGAGGATTCGTGAATATATCGGCAAGTTGGTCTTTGGTTGGAACATAGCATAGCTCAATATCACCACGAGCAAGATGATCTCTAATGAAATGATTCCGGATCTCAATATGCTTAGTTCTTGAATGTTGCACCGGATTATAGGAAATCTTGATGGCACTTTCATTGTCACATAAAAGAGGCACTTTATCACAAGTGACGCCGTATTCCCTTAAAGTTTGCCTCATCCATAACGATTGAGTGCATCCACTTGCGGCGGCACCATATTCGGCTTCTGCGGTGGAGAGAGATATACAATGTTTCTTAGAAGACCAACATACCAAGGACCTACCAAGAAACTAGCAAGCCCCGGAAGTTGATTTCCTATCATCCATTTCTCTCGCCCAATCCGCATCGGTGTGTCTATTAAGATAAAACCTTAGCCTTTAGGATACCAAAGACCATATCTTGGGGTATCAACCAAATATCGAAAGATTATTTTGAGAGCTATCATGTGGCTCTCCTTAGGAGAAGCTTGATACCTTGCACACACACCAGCACTCAACACTATGTCCAGTCTAGATGCACAAAGGTAAAGCAAGGATCCAATCATGGAGCGATATACCTTTTGATCCACCTCTTTACCATTGGGATATAGTGCAAGATGACATTTGGTAACCATTGGAGTGGCTACACCCTTCATTTCCATCATCTTGAACGTCTTGAGCATGTCTTGGAGATATTTTGCTTGGTTGATGAAAGTCCCTTCTCTCAATTGTTTGATCTCAAAACCAAGAAAGAACCTCATTTCTCCCATCATAGACATCTCAAACCTATCGGTCATAAGCTTTGAAAAATCATCATTGAAAGCTTTGTTAGTAGAGCCAAAGATAATATCATCAACATATAATTGGCAAACGAAAAGCTCCCCATTGACCCTCTTAGTAAAAAGAGTGGGATCAATTAGCCCAATATCAAACCCACGGTCTATCAACAGTTCTTTAAGGTGTTCGTACCAAGCTCTAGGAGCTTGTTTGAGACCATAAAATGCTTTATCAAGCTTATAGACGTGGTTAGGAAAGTCGGGATCCTCAAACCCCGGGGGTTGCTTAATATAAACCTCTTCATGCAAAGGACCATTAAGAAATGCACTTTTCACATCCATTTGTTGTAACTTGAAATTATGATGTGATGCATATGCAAGAAGGATAAGGATGGACTCAAGGCGAGCCACGGGAGCACAGGTTTCTCCAAAGTCAATTCCTTCTATTTGGGAGTAACCTTGAGCTACCAATCTTGCATTGTTCCTCACAACAATTCCATGCTCATCTTGCTTGTTCTTGAATATCCATTTTGTGCCTATAACATTGCGGCACTCGTTTGGGTTCTCTACTAAAGACCATACTTTATTGCGCTTGAAGTTGTTGATTTCATCATGCATAGCATCCAACCAATCCAGATCTTCAAGAGCATCAGATACTTTCTTTGGTTCGACTAAGGAGATATAAGCATGATGATTGCTTAAGTTAGCCAATTGCCTTCTTGTGGAAACTCTTCCTCTTACATCACTTAGAACCTTCTCATGAGTATGTTCAAGAATTTCCAAGTTCCTATCTCTTCTTGCAAGAAGATGAGCCTCGATCTCCTCCTTGGTTCTTCTAGGTCTTGGAGGTATCACTTGATCAACTTGATCATTTAGGTCCCCGTCTTGACCATCAACTTGAGCTTGATCAATCTCTTGAGTTCGCTCATCATCGTGTGCTTGATCTTGGACATCATTTGGTGAGTGATGAATATCAAATGAGTACTCATCGGAACCATCATGAATCCTTGATTGATCTTGTCCTTGATCTTGCACACTAGAGGAAGGGTCTTGATTTTTTTCTTAGGTTGGTGACATAGGCATCCCCAATGGGCCTGCCGAAGAAGGTACCCGGGGTTTACTGAAGGCCCACGAGTCGAAGAATATGGAGCTCGGAAGCCCAATTAGTTATTGATAAGGAAAGATAGAATTGTATTAGGAAACAGAGAGATTTGTAACTTTACGAGTTGAACTCAAAGAGTCTTCCGGAATCTGTAAACTTGTGTAATACGAAACCCTCGGCTCCGCCTCCTATATACGGGGGAGTCAAGGGATGAAGAGAGGATCGATTTTATTGTCAACACAACCCTAGTTTTCTAGCAGTTGAGTACTTTTCCGGCAGAAACCCTCGAGATCTACTTGCCCTCTACTTCCAACTAAACCCTAGTCTACAATCCGTAGGCATTGACAAGTTAATCCCTTGTCAATTGACGCCGTCTGTGGGAATTAGAGGCGACAAGGAGCTGATCTCGATGGCACGTTCAAGATCGTCGACTTCTTCGGTAGCAAGCAACGCGATGGATAGAGGTAAGCAGATCGAAACTGATCTAGTCGATTTTGTTCCTCACCCGCCCTCCCGTTTGGATGCATATGCATATCTGGAGGAGCCTATGGAGATGACGTTTGGAAGGTTCCACTTCCGCATTGAGAAAGAAGGATCGTATCGTCTCAAGGTTCCAACTTCGTCGGGATTATCGGCGGTCGATTCCGATTTTTTGGACTCATCGTCATTGTTCGAGACAGGCGATGAGGAGCTTTCGCCGCCACGTTTTGTCAGAACTATGACAAGCAAAAAGCTCGCCAAGATCTTCGGCGAGATGTCCTTCGTGTCATCTGCGGACTCCAATATAAGCAGCAACTCGAACATCGTCGACAGCTTCAGCTTCATCGACAAATCCACTATTGTGGGAGAGGTCTTCGCCGATCTATATGACGGTGCCACCAATCCCGACAAAGGTCAAAATTCAAAATACCATCAAATCTATGAAATCGGAGATACAAGCCGACCACAGGAGGAGACATCAGAGAACTTTGATAACGCGGGAAATCCGTACGTCGATCCCGCTGATCTTACGCGAGGTTTGGGAACCAAATATGTCGGACCTGGAACACGAGAGATGGTGCAATTTCCACAGGCAGTGTGGGATAGAGTTGCAAGAGCTATTGATGGCACAGAGCCAATGGCTGTAACTGCGACAGCTGAAGAGTTACAAACATATCAATATAGACTCGCCCGTGCCAGACGGGAGCTCGAAAAAAAGAAAGTTGAGCTGGATAGGAGGCAAACCGTGGCTTCCACGTCAAGCAGGCGAAGAGCGGAGTTGAGCCGACAATCAGGTACTTCGGGAGACAGTCATAGAGCAGTTCGAAATAGGGCAAGATCTCGGTTGCAAAATATACCTGAGGCTGAAAGGGAGAACTTAGTTCAAAACCTCAACATGTCCTTTATGTCGATTGACACGAGGGGGAATATTATTCCCAAAATACCGGAGGCTGGATACATGGCGACACAAGCTTTCATCCTGGCATCCAGGCCACCTCCCGGAGATCCAAGAGAAGCATTGTATAACATGGCCATTGTGAGAGTTGGAGCCATGGGAACAACATTCGCAAGTACGCCTCCCGAAGGATCTGCAAGGAAAAATAGTCCACGACCTACTGCAGCGGTGCAAGATCCCACGAGAACGAGTGGGGCAAGAGACACAGCGACTCAAGCAAGGGTGGACAGAGCGCGACAGGAAAGAAGGGAACGTCAGCACTCACCAAAGGTTGATGAAGAGGATATGTGTGGGCTCTCGTGCTTTACGAGACGAGTTCGCAAAACTCGAGTTCCATCAGGGTTTAAGCTACCCGATAATTACAAAAAAATTGATGGCTTACAAGATCCTGAGGATTGGTTAGTTGATTATCTCGAGACGGTAAAGCTGATGGGTGGAACTAGAGCAACAACCATGCAGAGCATTCAAGTACACTTGAGTGGAGTCGCACGATCGTGGATAAAGAAGCTGCCTCCTGGGTCTATCGACAGATGGGAAAGTTTCGAGGATATATTCGTGAAAAATTTCCGATCTACGTGCAAGAAACCTGCATCATTGGAGCAGTTGAGGGCTTGCAGGCAGAAATACGACGAATCAATGAGGACGTATATCCAGAGGTGGAACATCATCAAAAACTCGGCGGAGAATATATCTGACTAGAGAGCAATAGATGCATTTGTTGCTGGTATTCGAAGGAGAGACTTTGTCGAGGATTTGGGAAGAACCAACCCAAAGACAATAGCAACACTCATGGTGTCGAGCGTACTCCTCGGCAATGCCCTCCGATTGGGGCTTAGGGTTGATGGAATCCTGTAGGCTAACACGAGACATCGGTGAACAGACAAGCGGGGAGAGCGATTTACCCAGGTTCGGGGCCCTCGATGAGGTAAAACCCTTACGTCCTGCCTGTCTGATCTTGATTATGAGAATATTGGGTTACAATGGGGTGCCGAAGGTTTCGGCTATGATCTCGTCGAGAGGCTAAGTGCTGCGGCGACCTAGCTCTAGACTTCTGGTGGCTAAAGTTGCTAAGATAGGATGTGACCCTCGGCAGCCCCTCTCTTGGCCTTTATATAGGAAGCCAGGTCTCAAGAGGTCTGTCCGGGTACAACTAGGTTTACAAGAGTCCTAGCTATTAGCTTTCCTTGTTCGGCTCCTGTTCGTCTTGTTCTTCAAGGAATCCTTTCCAGCACCGTCCTAGTGGCCCGCCTGACCATCGAGTACTTTCATGGGTCTCCAGTTGGGCCGAACGGGATAAGGCAATATCGGTTACCCGAAGGGTAATGCCCACGTCAGAAGTCCCCGAGTGTCTGGCCGAAGATAGTTCGGGTAGAGACTAAAGCATGCTTCCACTTAATGATCTTCTCCTTGATTGTTCTTGTCCATCTTGTAACATCATCATCTTCTTCTATCGGGTGCGCGTTCAGCGCTCCCGATGGGAGTATCCCCCGAGTCTAGGTATGAATGCTTGCAATCCGTGCGTAGACTCAAGTTGTACCACTCGAACGTTTTTACTCTGCCGAAGTTTTTCTGCAAGTCTCCATGGGTCATCCGATACATTCGCATCGGGGCTCGTATTCTTCAATAAGTTTTCAACGCGTAAGGGATAATGAGTAACGTGCCCAACTTTTGCTGGTTAACTGTCGATGGCAAAACAACGTCACCCTACACATAATCAAGTCCCCGGGCATGATCCTGGAGTGCAAAAAAGTTCTATCGGGTGCGTGACCAGCGCTCCCGATGGGAGTAGCCCCCGAGTCTGGGCACGGGCGCTTGCAACCGGGTGCAGACTCGAGCTGAGCATTCCATCCTTTTCTTCAAATGTTTCTTTACAGGAATACGTTCGAGTTCTCATTTTATCGGGTGCGCGTCTAGCGCTCCCGATGGGAGTAGCCCCCGAGTCTGGACATGGGCGCTTGCAGAGGCATCTTCGATATCACGTTTTATCGGGTGCGCATGTAATGCTTCCGATGTTCTTGCGTTTCTTCGGATGCTTCCGGAGGGCTCCATGGCGTCATTGATGACGTTATCACTGCTGCGATCTGACTGACAAGACTTGACCTGGCGGACCCACCCTAGTTCTGCGCGGGCAGTTTTTGGGAAATGACTGGAGCGTGCGTGCTGACCGAGGCGTCTCCTCGATTTCCGCACATCGTGGGAATAATGGGCTGCCGGTTTCGTTCTCTTCTTGGGTGACACGTGTACGACCAATCTGATTTTCTCCCACGATGTTTATGGAGTTATGGCCACGATTTCCCATAAATCCCGTGGTATAAATAGGGAGTCATCCCGTTGTTTTCACCTTTCCGCACTGCTCATCTTCTCCTCCATCCTTTAGTTCTTTCCTTCTTTTCGAAGCTTGAGACGCCATGGGCAAGAAGAAGAGCACCAGTGCCTCTGACGCGGCCAAGGTTAGCCGCGACTGGAGCGCCTCCGCCATATCCAATCGTGATGTGAACAAGCTGCGAGTCCTCGGACTCATCTCCTCATCTGACGAAGACATTCGTCTTCCAGGTCCTGTTTCCCGCCCAAGGCCCCCAAAGGGCTTTACTGTTATGTTCGTTGCTTTCTTATTTCGTGGTCTCTCTCTTCCTGCCCACGAGTTTCTCCGCTCCCTTCTTTTCTTCTACGGGATTCAGCTCTGACAGCTGACCCCAAACTCCATTCTCCACCTTTCTATTTTCATCACTGTCCGCGAAGCCTTCCTCGGCATTGATCCCCACTGGGGTCTTTGGAGGAAAATCTTTTATGTTAAGCGCCACAATGACAGCAATGGCCCCCCGTTATCGGTGGCGTTGGCTTTGTTGTCAGGAAAGAAGTCGACTACTTCAACTACCCGATGAAGGAATCCGTCCAAGGCTGGCCCAACAAATGGTTTTATCTGCGAGACACCTCAGTGCCTGGGCGGCGCTCCAACCTCCCTCCATTTGAAGATGTCCTGATAGCTCAGCCGAAGAAGTCCTGGCGAAACGCCCTTTCTCCCGAAGAGAGGGCAATAGCCGACAGGCTGTTCGACCAGGTCGTGGACCTGAAGAATACGGGAGGCTTAACGATGTGCGGCACCGAGGTAGTCTCGGTGTTCTTACAACGTCGGGTGCAGCCGCTAATGTCCCGGCCCCACCAATTGTGGCTTTATACTGGCAAGGACGACAAGTCGCGGGTCAGCTCTGTCGACCTTTCAGCTGATGAACTGCGAGATGAAGTTCGCCGCTTGACGTGCCTCAGTATGAAGGACAATATTGTCTTGACTTCAGCTCGTTCCCCATATGATCTACGCCGTCTTCCGGCTGAGGTAATTCTTGCTGTTTCTTGCTTTTATTGCTATCGTTGTTCCTTTCTTCACTGTGTTCCCTAAGTTTTCTCCTGTCGATAGGCCTCCGCCGTGGCTCAATGCTACCCTCCTACACCCGAAAGCGGTGTGGAACTAGAGGATGATGATGATGACTCCGAGGAGACCGAAGACGCCCAGCATGCCCTTGAGGACAGTGACGTCTAAGAGGATGAAACTGCCGAAGATGATGCCTTCACCAGGAGCAGGCGACGTAAATAGATAAACGAGGACCTTATTACAACGGCTGAATCAAGTCCTAGCGGACAAGATAATGATGCCGATGATACCGTGCCGCCTTCCCCTGTTGTGAAAGGTTCGACAGGCTTTTTCGCAGCCGAAGACGACCTGGACCTGTGAGCATCCGTTTTCCCTTTGTAACTTATCCTCTGTTGTTCTGCATGCTAACTATCTATTCTTCTCAAGCAGCTCTGATGATGACGACGTTCCTCTTGCAAAGAGGGCTAAGTTATCCTTTGAGAGAACTGCGTCAGCTAAAGAGCCGAATCCTTCTCCCGCCATCACGAACGACTGTAGAGAAGATTCCAGTGTCGAAGGTTATTCCTTCTGGCAACGCTCCCACCTCGTCGGCTGCTCGCGACCATGTAAGTGTTTTATTTGTCTTGGTTTCTTTCTTGCTCCGCCGAGCTTTCTTCACTCAATCAAATTTGTTTTTGCTTTCCCCGTTGCAGCCGATTTATGCCACAGTTGATGCTATGGTAGACTTCGCCGAGCAGTTCACCCGACTAGAGTCTGAAAACGCCCAGCTTCGAAAGACCGTCAAAACTTCGGCTGACCAGGTGTTGGAGGCCAACAGGCTTGCCACCGATGCTAAAAACGAAAACGCCTTGCTAAAGGACGAGTTGAAGAAGATGAAGCGACAGATGAAGGATGAACAAGATGCCAGGCGCGAGGCCGCAGCTGCAACCGACAAGAAGGAAGGCGTCCTCCATGAATCCATCACGAATTTATTGGGTAAGGTTCTTACCACATAGCTCCTCTTTTAGTATGTCCTTTCTGGTTGCTGATCTGCCCTCTTTCAGGGGTTGCCGACATAACCATCACTCGGGCTTGTATGCTTCGGGAGGACTCTACATCTGATGCCCTTTCACTCGCCGCTGAGTCCAACATCCAAGTTCTTGGACTTCTGCAGAAGACTAAAGAAGCACTGTCGAGGCTATACTCGATGATCTTCCCAAAGGTGAAGCAGGACAAGACTCTTGGCGAGATGGCAGATGCTTTCCTCGTCGACCCTTCTGAGCCTGTAGAGGTATTAAAACGCCGTTCCCGCTTGTTTGGAGCGGTACTCACTTTCCAGCTACTGATGGGTCATGGGATGGGCTCCGACCTAGAGAAGTTGTCTAAGGCATTGCCTGTAGATGACAACAATGGCCTAATCGACCTTGAGCCTTTCAAACGATCGGCGGTGACATGTGCTAATCAGCTCCTCAAGTTGGTTGATGAGGCGAAGACCAAATCTGCGCCTGAAGCTGCCCCTGGCTCATCGTCAGCACTTCCTTGAATACTTGCTTTGTTAATTGTAATCAAGGCCTGACGCAATTTGACTCTGTTTTATTTTGGCTCTGTTGCCAGTACCGAAAATCTTTTGGATGTAACATATACACTCCAGCACCCCCGATGGGAGGTTTATGTTAATGTTTTTCTGAACTGAGAGTTGTGCTGCAGATCCCTTCGTCTTCTTCCTGTGCCGAACCTTTTACAAATTCTTTGGCTAATGATGAATCTGATCTTGTTCGTCGTTTACGTGACCAAGTAATCCGTTTGAATAAATATATTACCACCCTTCACGTGATAGTGAAAAGGAAGAGTGAGATAGCAACTGCCATTGAACAACATGCTCTCGATCGCCTCCATATTGCTACCGAAAGCTTGAGCTGTAAGTGCTAGCTCATCTGTTGATCTTTGACGAAGTTTGGATGTTCTTTAACTGACATTTGCTCCTTTACAGTCATATCTTCAGATAAATCTGAGGACAATAAAAGGATCCACGAAAAGATCGAGGCGATGACTGACGTTGCTCACCCGAAACATGATTTATGGTTGCATCGTCCGAAGGCTGTTATCGTGGAAAAATTCGAGCATCGAGCAGAGAAGGTGCACTACTATTTTGACAAGTTCCATGCTCATCTCACGATGGTTTGGAAGACTTTGTTCCCTCTGGATCAAGCACCTGAAACTCTGTTTGCTCTGTTTACCCGATTCAAGTCCCCCGAGAGGGTTCGGCTGTTGGTGCGAAAAGAGCTCCTGGCTGGTGCTGAACTTGCCTTTGCTTCCGTGTTGGCATGTCATCCGTCTTTAGATTTGAAGGCCGTAGCAAGCACCGAGAGAAGTTTAGACCAGTATTATGATGTTGCTAGAGGTCCTGTATATTCCATCATCTCACGGATGGAGACAGGTATCGAAAGAGATCTGAGGGCCCAAGGGAACCAAGGAGCCTCGTTATGAATGTAATATCCTTGTACCTGCATAAGATTGTTTTATGTAAGTTCGACGCGTGTTTTGCACATCATGGAGTTCTAGCGAATTTGTTAATTCGGCTGATAATTTATTTGTCGGGGGCGGCCGAGTGATCAATTCAGCCTGCTCTCTCGACGACTCCGTTGTAATTTGCAAATTTATTGCAGAGTCGTTATGTAAGTTTTGTAGGAGCGATACCCGTCGAGTAATCGAGGGAATTAGACGCTTGGCTTCGTCGCGCGGTGCACCGGCTTGAGCCTTGTTTTGTGATAGTATAACCATCGACTGCACCCGTGTATTTTCTTCGAGGCTTGGATTGGTTGTTTTTATGCGTCATTAACCTTAGCTCCCGATGGGAGTATCTAATTAATGACACCGTGCGAGCGTGTTTATGGCCAGCGCTCCCGATGGGAGTAAGAGCCAGTAACAGGGGCCCCGAACGATTTGTTCGGATGATGAGGCCTGGATCAAGAAAAATGTAGAGAATCTGATTAGATTTTTATTCATGATGTAAAAGCAACCTTAAGAGCTGCCGAACATTAGAAAAATAATTGTATCCTATGCACAGAACCGTCGCAACTGTGCGATGTTCCATGGAATTTCAACGTCTTTTCCCGAAGTTGGGTTTTTGAGTCGATAAGCCCCTCTTGGTATCACTTTAGTGATGATGTATGGTACTTCCCATGGAGATTCGAGCTTCAAGGGTCTCTCTTTCTTTAGCCGCAATACCATATCTCCAACGTTAAAGCTTCGATTACGTATTCGTCGGCTGTGATAATTTCTCAACGCCTGCTGGTATACCGTTGTTCTTGCTAAAGCAATATCCCGAGCTTCGTCAAGGAGGTCCACGGCATCTTGCAGCGCGATGTTGGAGGTGGATTATGTGTACGCTATCACCCGAGGAGCTTCAAACCGAACGTCGGCTGGTAGAACTGCTTCGGCTCCGTGTACCAGGAAGAACGAGGTGTATTGGGTCGACCTGTTAGGTGTAGTACGCAAACTCCAAAGCATGGAAGGTAATTCCTCGACCCAAGCTCCAGCCGCACCCGTAAGGCGTTTCTTGAGGCCGCCCCCTATTAGACCATTGATCCTTTCCACCTGGCCGTTGGTCTGTGGGTGGGCCACTGATGCGAATTTTAGCTTGATTCTGCCGTCGTCACAAAATTTTCGAAATTCTTTGGAGTCGAAGTTAGTTCCGTTGTCTGTGGTGATGCTATGAGGCATACCAAATCGACAAGTTATTCCCTTGAAGAACTGAACGGCGGTTTCGGCTTTCTGGTTTCGAACAGGCACTGCCTCAATCCACTTGGTGAACTTATCGACTGCGACCAGTAGGTACGTGTGTCCTCCAGGCGACGATCTTGGTAGTGGTCCAACTTGGTCGAGTCCCCATTGAGCAAAGGGCCATGCCAGAGGTATTGTCATCAGATCTATCGCGGGAGCATGCGGTTTTGGTGAAAAACGTTGGCAGGGGTCGCACTTCATGACCAGATCTCGAGCATCCGATGCTGCTGTTGGCCAGTAAAATCCTGCCCTGAAGGCTTTTGCCATAATGGCCCTACTTCCCGCGTGGTGTCCGCAAGTTCCCTCGTGTATCTCGCGCAGTAGTGCTTTTCCATCGTCAATGGCAATACACCTTTGAAAGATACCGGAGATGCTGCGTTTGTAGAGTTCTCCATTGACCATAGTGAAGGCTTTAGACCGTCTGATGATTCGTCTTGCTTCTACCGGGTCCTTTGGTAGCTCCTGCTTCGTCAGGTATGCTAGGAAAGGTTTGGTCCACAGTGGTCCGAGGAGGAGGACCTGTTCGGCAGATTTAGGTGGAGATTCTTCTACAGCCTGTTGCAGACTTGCCTCCGATTCATCAGCCGATGTTTTCGGAGGTGCCGATACTTTCTCCTTTATCGATCGTTGAGTGATAACTTCATAAAACACTCCGTCAGGGATGGGGGAGCACATGGATCCGATATTTGCTAGAGTATCAGCTTCCTCGTTGCTGGCTCTGCCGATATGCTTAAGTTCGCACCCTTCAAATTTGGCTTCCATGTTTTGGTACAACTTCCGGTAGGCTATCATGTTGTCGCTGACCGCGTCGCATAAATTCATCGACTGCTGTACCACCAGGTTTGAATCTCCATAAATTTCCAGGCGAGTTGCTCCACATGCCTTTGCCATCTTCATTCCATGTAGCAGTGCTTCGTATTCTGCTTCGTTGTTTGTTGGCAGGGAGAAATTCATACGTAGTATGTACTTCATCTTATCTCCTTGTGGTGATATTAGTATCACCCCTACTCCTGCACCTGTGCTCCGTTTCGACCCGTCGAAGTACATTGTCCATGACCCCGACATGTCGGGTGCTGCTGGTGTTTGTGACTGGATCCAGTCTGCCACAAAGTCTGGGAGGATTTGAGATTTTATCGCCGTTCTATTAACGTAAGTTATGTCGTGTGGCGCTATTTCGATGGCCCATTGGGACACTCGACCCGTGGCCTCTGGGTTAGTCAGTATGCTCTTCAATGGTGCCTCGTTTACAACGATAATCGGGTGCTCCGTGAAGTAATGTCGTAGCTTGCGAGCTGACCTCCATACTGCGTACGCCAGCTTCTGATGATGAGGGTACCTCTGCTTCGCGGGTGTGAGTACTTCACTGAGGTAGTAAACAGGTCCCTGTACACCGTGAACTCTCCCCGCTTCTTCCCGTTCGACTACCAGGACACTGCTGAACACTTGGACCATTGTTGCTATGTACATAAGCAGCGTTTCTTTCTCGCGTGGGGTTACGAGAACTGGGGATGTTGATAAGATTTTCTTCAGATTGTCGAAGGACTCCTACGCCTCATTTGTCCATTCGAATTTTTCTGATTTCTTCATTAAATTATAGAAGGGCAAAGCTTTTTCTCCTAGCTTGGCGATGAATCTGCTAAGCGTTGCCAATCGTCCCGCCAATTGCTGCACTTGGTGCAGATTCTTTGGTGGCTCCATGTCGAGAATGGCTTTGATCTTCAAAGGATTGGCTTCTATTCCTCTAGCTGAGATGAAGTATCCGAGTACTTGTCCCCCTGGCACCCCGAAGAAGCATTTCTTCGGGTTCAACTTGATTTTGTATTTGTCTAGGTTGTTGAAGGTTTCCCGTAAGTCGTCGATGAGAGTGGCGGCGTGCCTTGTTTTTACCACAATATCATCAATGTATACTTCGATATTTCTCCCGATCTGCTCTCCAAGACAGGCTTGCATGCACCGCTGATACGTTGCTTCTGCGTTTTTCAACCCGAAGGTCATGACGTTGTAGCAGAAAACGCCGTGTGGGGTGATGAACGCGGTTAACTCCTGGTCTTCCTTTTTGAGCTTGATCTGGTTGTATCCGGAGTATGCATCGAGGAAGGAGAGACGGTCGCATCCAGTAGTGGAGTCGACTATCTGGTCAATGCGAGGTAGTGGGAAGTGGTCCTTCGGGCAATGCTTGTTAAGACTGGTGTAATCGATACACATGCGAAGAGCGGTCGTGTCTTTCTTTGGCACCATGACGGGATTAGCCACCCACTCGGCTTCCTTGAGCTCCCGAATAAATCCTGCTCTGCGGAGTCGACTAAATTCTTCGCCAATAGCTTTTCTCTTCAGCTCGGAAAATCGGCGCATCGACTGTTGTACTGGTTTGGCTGTCGCGTCAACATTGAGGGCGTGCTCAGCGAGTTCCCTGGGGATACCTGGCATGTCGGATGGTTCCCATGCAAATATCTCCCAGCGCTCACGGAGGAACTCGATGAGCGCGCCTTCCTATGCATCAGTAAGGTGATGTCTACGCACACCCCTTTTCCTGTAGACAGTGTTGGGCCTCCAAGAGCAGAGGTTTGTAGAACAGCAGCAAGTTTCCCTTAAGTGGATCACCCAAGGTTTATCGAACTCAGGGAGGAAGAGGTCAAAGATATCCCTCTCATGCAACCCTGCAACCACAATACAAGAAGTCTCTTGTGTCCCCAACACACCTAATACACTTGTCAGATGTATAGGTGCACTAGTTCGGCGAAGAGATAGTGAAATACAGGTGGTATGAATGTATATGAGCAGTAGTAACGGCGCCAGAAAAGTGCTTGTTGGCGTGTAGTAAGTAAACATGCAGCAGAACAGTAAATAAGCGATGATTGCAGTATTAGGAAACAAGGCCTAGGGATCATACTTTCACTAGTGGACACTCTCAACATTGATCACATAAATAAACAAGTTCTCTTCTCTTATGCTACTTCTACACTCTCTTGTTGGATGATGAACACCATTCATTGCGTAGGGCTACAAGAGCACCTCAATGCCGGAGTTAACAAGCTCCACAATATTCGATGTTCATATTTAAGTAACCTTAGAGTGCATGATAGACCATTGCAATTATACCGAGTACTAACATAGCATGCACACTGTCACCTTCACACTATGAAAGGGGGAATAGATCGCATCAATACTATCATAGTAATAATTAACTCCATAATCTACAAGAGATCACAATCATAACCTATGCCAAGTACTACATGATGCACACACTGTCACCGTTACATCATGGAGGATGAATACAGTACTTTAATAACATCACTAGAGTAGCACATAGATTAATAGTGATACAAAACTCATCATATGAATCTCAATCATGTAAGGCAGCTCATGAGATCATTGTATTGAAGTACATGGGAGAGAGATTAACCACATAGCTACCGGTACAACCCTTAGACTCGATGGAGAACTACTCCCTCCTCATGGGAGACAGCAGCGGTGATGAAGATGGCGGTGGTGTCGATGGAGATTCCTTCCGGGGGCACTTCCCCGTCCCGGCAGCATGCCGGAACAGAGAGTTCTGTCCCCCGAATCTTGGCTTCGCGATGGCGGCGGCTCTGGAAGGTTTCTCGTACCGTGGCTTATATGTTTAGGGTTTTCGCGAAGGAGGCTTTAAGTAGGCGGAAGGGCGGCATCAGAAGGGACCTGGGGCCACCAGACACTAGGGCGGCGCGCCCCCCTGGGCCGCGCCGCCACCATGTGTGGGCCCCCTGTGGCCCTCCTCTGGTCCCTCTCGGGTGTTCTAGAAGCTTCATGGAATTATAAGATGCTGGGCGTTGATTTCGTCCAATTCCGAGAATATTTCCTTACTAGGATTTCTGAAACCAAAAACAGCAGAAAACAGGAACTGGCACTGCGGCATCTTGTCAATAGGTTATTTCCGGAAAATGCATAAATATGACATAAAGTGTGTATAAAACATGTAGGTATTGTCATAAAACAAGCATGGAACATAAGAAATTATCGATACGTTGGAGACGTATCAGCATCCCCAAGCTTAGTTCCTACTCGTCCCGAGTAGGTAAACGATAACAAAGATAATTTCTGAAGTGACATGCTACCAACACAATCTTGATCCAATAATGATGTAAAGCATATAAACTGAGATCAAATCACTCAAAGCAAATGTCTATAGTTGATATAAGAGATGATAATGCAAGAGTTAAACAAGCTAGAAGTTTTCATGAACTATAGCTTTAAAGACATGAAACCGTACAAAGTTCATTAAAGATGTGTTAAGTATTCAGCGTAGAAGTTTTATCCTTCATTCCAAGAATCAAGTAAATTTTCACAACATAAGAAGGATTCAGTCAAGTAAACATAAACATGAACGTCATGAATAAAATGTTTCGAAGTCTACTCAACCGGTGAGCGCAAGCATTTGGCATTGGCACCAGGATGTTATGGCATAAAGAACGTTAATGGGGGTTTGGAAGGCCAAATGGAAGAAAGTCTTACAAAGCTATAAGTGACCATTAGACAAGAGGAAGTCTTATGATCGAAGCTATGCAAGGAGTAGTGATTGCCATGCAACGGATGCACATAGAGCTATATGTGTATGAAAGCTCTCCAATGGAACTAGTGGGGGTGCATCCAACTTGGTTGCTCACGAAGACCTAGAGCACTTTTGAGGAAGCTCATCGTTGGAATATACAACCCAAGTTCTATAGTGTAAATTCCCCTCATAGTTATACTAGTAAAACATGAAAACTCTCTCATATGGAGTATAGGTGCTAAACATGAGCACAAATGATGACTATGAATAATGCAGGTGCTAAAACATGAGCACAAGTGTGGATAAAAGATAGTAATGCTGCCCCCTTTTTCTTTATTCCTTTTTTCTTTTTCTTTCTTTTTCTTTTTTCTTTCTTCTTTTTTTTTTCTTTTTTCGATGGCCTCCATGGCTCTTTTCAGTTTTAGGGGCAACATCCTAATATGACAACACACTTTTTGGTACAAATAACTCATAATGAATGAAACATGATGTATAAAACTGTATGCCTCTGCCAGTGTAGCAGGATGTGCAATGATCTAGCGTAACATGGGTAAACCACACATCAGCTGTATAGAATCATGCAAAGCAATATATAAATGACAACATGTAATGTAATGTAAAATGGAAGTTGCATGGCAATATATTTCGGAACAGCTATGGAAATGCTGTGGTAGGTAGGTATGGTGGCTGTTTTGAGGAGATGTATGGGCTTATGTGTAGGAGAACAAGAGAAAGTTCTCCCACGGGTTTGGATGTACTGGCGAAGTATGCACAGTTCTCAATGTGAGCAAAAGGCAATGCACACTACCGAAGAGGCTAGCAAATTTGGATGGTGGAAGTGCCAAAAACCGTAGCTTAACATTAGTCAAAAATAACTCACAAGCTTATTGCAAACAACTAGCAGGTTCAACATTAAGAGCATGATTAAAATTTACTCCAAGGAGGGCCGTTCACGGCAGCACAAGTACCCCGCTAGCTCCCTCGACCTTTAGCGCAACTTAGTTATTACGATGAACTTTCAGACATGGAAAGCTATCAAGTCCAACTACACCTTCAACTATTTAAGTAGAGTTTGTAGTACGGCACAAGCTTAAAGACAACAATCCACTACTAATTTTAACTTATTTATCCATCAAGCTTTACCATCTAAATACCTCAAAACGTTTGCAAAGAATCAAGTTATCAAAGCTCAATGATCTACAAGATTATGCAAGTATTTCATTATACCACTATCACATGCAACATTTCCTGAACCGACCAAATAACAATGAACGAAGCAGTTTCAACCTTTGCTATGAACATTAAAAGTAAAGCTAAGAACACATGTGTTCATATGCAACAGCGGAGCGTGTCTCTCTCCCACACAAGCATTTATTCAGAGAATGAGAATAACAAAAACGAAAATAAAAGCACACAGACGCTCCAAGTAAAGTACATAAGATGTGACGGAATAAAAATATAGTTTCAATAGAAGAAACCTGATAAGTTGATGAAGAAGGGGATGCCTTGGGCATCCCCAAGCTTAGACGCTTGAGTCTTCTTGAAATATGCAGGGATGAACCACGGGGGCATCCCCAAGCTTAGACTTTTCACTCTTCTTGATCATATACCATCCTCCTCTCTTGACGCTTGAAAACTTCCTTCACACCAAACTTCTCATAAACTTCATTAGAGGGGTTAGTACTCAAAAAACTTTAATTCACCTTAGTCCTGTAGTGACACATTGCAATAACTCAATAAAACATTAGCTACAGCTCTCCACATCTAGAAAGATTCACTTAAAGTCCACAAGAGACAATGCAAAAAAAAAAAACAGAGACAGAATCTATCAAAACAGAACAGCCAGTAAAGACGGATTTTTAAGAGGTACTTCCGTTGCTCAAATCATAAAACTCAAAACTAATGAAAGTTGCATACATATCTAAGGAACACGCACGTAAATTGGCAGATTTTCTGAGTTACCTACAGAGAATCATACTCAAATTCGTGACAGATAGAAATCTGTTTCTGCGCAGAAATCCAAATCTAGTATCAACCTTCTATTAGAGACTTCACTTGGCACAACATTGTAATAAAATAAAGATAAGGAGAGGTTGCTACAGTAGTAACAACTTCCAAGATACAACAAGACAGTAGCAAAATAAACACATGGGTTATCTCCCAAGAAGTTCTTTCTTTATAGCCATTAAGATGGGCTCAGCAATTTTAATGATGCACTCGCAAGAAATAAGAGTTGAAGCAAAAGAGAGCATCAAAAAGCAAGTTCAAAACACATTTAAGTCTAACCCACTTCCTATGCATAGGAATCTTGTACACAAATAAATTCAAGAAGATCAAAGTGACAAGCGTTGGAAGATAAAACAAGAGTAACTTCAAAACTTTCAGCATATAGAGAGGTGTTTTAGTACCATGCAAATTTCTACAACCATATTTTCCTCTCTCATAATAATTTTCAGTAGCTTCATGAACAAACTCAACAATATAACTATCACATGCAGCATGCTTTTCATGATTTACAAACATGTAATTTTTATCAAGTAACATAGGACCATCATCTAGAGATTTATCATAAACATTTGCTAAGCAAAATTCTTTAGTACCATGCATTTCGACACCAGGCACGAACAAAGCATTATCATAAGATTTATCAAAGTAGCATGGATTATCATAGATAACAGTAGCATAATTATTCTCACAAGTTTTACTCATAGGGAATATTTCAAGAGAATCCACAGGAACATAACATTCAACCTCCTTTGGTAAGCATGGAGGACAATCAAATAGTGTAAGAGATAAAGAGTTACTCTCATTAGAAGGTTGGCATGGGTAGCTAATCCATTCTTCCTCCTTTTGTTCATCACTCTCCTCTTCTTTTTCATCCAATGAGCTTTCAGGTTCATCAATTTCTTCTTCCACAGGTTCCTGCAAATTGTGAGTGCATTCTTGTGCATTAATTAGTCTCTCTTTATAATCAATAATATAAGGATTATTGATGTAACTTTCTATGCAAAAATTAAGGATAGAAGAGACATAATCTTTAAGGTCCTTACAAACAGCACAAGTTTCATAATTTTTAGCAATGAAGGATTCGATCTCAGAAGCTCCCATAAACAAAACAAATTGTTCTACTCCTTCGAACCGAAAATGAATATAGCTATTCCAATTATAGCTCTTAATTAAAACTTCCTCACTAAAGCCACATTGAAATTTAAGATGTTTAGTATCCTGTTGAGAGCAACAATTTATATCATAGCGTTTAAGCAAGATTTTAGCAATTGTATCCAACTTTTCTATCACAGCACTCATAACTTTACCCGTTCTTGATTCTCTATAATTCATATATAATTCTATAAGCTCCAAATAGGTTGTAGGTTCTCCCATAATAGCAGTTTTTAATTTTTAGGTTTTTCAATTTTTTATGGATTTTTGGGTATATAGGGAAAATAAAACAAGACAAAAAGAAACTAGACAAAAGTAAACTAAGCAAAATAATACTAGACAGAAATAAACTAAGCACAAATAAACAAGGAAAAAGTAAACTAAGCAAAACAAAATAAAATAAAATAAAAACAGAGAGAGATGTAGAGTGTACTCCCGAGGTGAACTTATGAGTAGAGCTATGCCTCCCCGGCAACGGCGCCAGAAAATAGCTTGATGTCTACGCACACTCCTTTTCCTGTAGACAGTGTTGGGCCTCCAAGAGCAGAGGTTTGTAGAACAGCAGCAAGTTTCCCTTAAGTGGATCACCCAAGGTTTATCGAACTCAGGGAGGAAGAGGTCAAAGATATCCCTCTCATGCAACCCTGCAACCACAATACAAGAAGTCTCTTGTGTCCCCAACACACCTAATACACTTGTTAGATGTATAGGTGCACTAGTTCGGCGAAGAGATAGTGAAATACATGTGGTATGAATGTATATGAGCAGTAGTAACGGCGCCAGAAAAGTACTTGTTGGCATGTAGTAAGTAAACATGCAGCAGAACAGTAAATAAGCGATGATTGCAGTATTAGGAAACAAGGCCTAGGGATCATACTTTCACTAGTGGAGACTCTCAACATTGATCACATAAATAAACAAGTTCTCTTCTCTTATGCTACTTCTACACTCTCTTGTTGGATGATGAACACCATTCATTGCGTAGGGCTACAAGAGCACCTCAATGCCGGAGTTAACAAGCTCCACAATATTCGATGTTCATATTTAAGTAACCTTAGAGTGCATGATAGACCATTGCAATTATACCGAGTACTAACATAGCATGCACACTGTCACCTTCACACTATGAAAGGGGGAATAGATCGCATCAATACTATCATAGTAATAATTAACTCCATAATCTACAAGAGATCACAATCATAACCTATGCCAAGTACTACATGATGCACACATTGTCACCGTTACATAATGGAGGAGGAATAGAGTACTTTAATAACATCACTAGAGTAGCACATAGATTAATAGTGATACAAAACTCATCATATGAATCTCAATCATGTAAGGCAGCTCATGAGATCATTGTATTGAAGTACATGGGAGAGAGATTAACCACATAGCTACCGGTACAGCCCTTAGCCTCGATGGAGAACTACTTCCTCCTCATGGGAGACAGCAGCGGTGATGAAGATGGCGGTGGTGTCGATGGAGACGCCTTCCGGGGGGCACTTCCCCATCCCGGCAGCGTGCCGGAACAGAGAGTTCTGTCCCCCGAATCTTGGCTTCGCGATGGCGGCGGCTCTGGAAGGTTTCTCGTACCGTGGCTTATATTTTTAGGGTTTTCGCGACAGAGGCTTTAAGTAGGCGGAAGGGCGGCGTCAGAAGGGACCTAGGGCCACCAGACACTAGGGCGGCGCGCCCCCCCTGGGCCGCGCCGCCACCATGTGTGGCCCCCCTGTGGCCCTCCTCTGGTCCCTCTCGGGTGTTCTGGAAGCTTCGTGGAATTATAAGATGCTGGGCGTTGATTTCGTCCAATTCCGAGAATATTTCCTTACTAGGATTTCTGAAACCAAAAATAGCAGAAAATAGGAACTAGCACTGCGGCATCTTGTCAATAGGTTAGTTCCGGAAAATGCATAAATATGACATAAAGTGTGTATAAAACATGTAGGTATTGTCATAAAACAAGCATGGAACATAAGAAATTATCGATACGTTGGAGACGTATCATAAGGTCTGCCGACGTATTGACCGTCTTCTTCGGGTCAGTCGGGTGCACCTGCAGCTTCTTTGCTTCCTTCGCAGCGTCAAACTCGTCGGACCTTACGTTTCGATTGTCGGCTGGTGGCTGTGTGTGATCCGTGATGGTGTCAACTGCGTTGAGTTCTTCCTTAGCTCCGAACTTCGAGGCGATCTTTTGGAAATCCCTGTCGCAGTTGTCTGAACGGGAAAAGCTTCCATGGACGGTTATTGGTGTCCCATTGTTGCCTGGCATCTTCAGTTTCAGGTACGCATGATGTGGTACGGCCATGAATTTGGCAAACGCAGGTCTGCCGAGGATGGCGTGGTACTGAGATTCCCAGTCAACTACTTCAAACTCGATTTTTTCCTTCCTGAAATTGCCAGGCGTGCCGAAAACTACATCCAGTGATATTTTACCGAGAGAATAAGCGGGTCGAGTCGGTATGATGCCATGGAATCCTGTATCGGATTCTCTTAGCATGTCGACTGTTAAACCCATTGCTTTCATCGTGCTGGCAAATAACAGGTTCAGACCACTTCCTCCATCCATGAATACTTTGCTCATACCGTATCCTCCGATCTGTGCTTCAAGAACAAGGGATGCATGGCCAGGTCTTGGGATGGCCTTCGGGTGATCTACCTTGCTGAAGGAGATGTCCTGCCCTGACCTGTCGATGTATTCGGGTGTGTCGACCATGGCAACCTCTGCATACTTCACTTCTCGCGAGAATTTTTGATTTCTCTCTTCGAAAAGCTGGTTTTATGGATCATGCTGACCTGCCCGCATGGCTCCGGAAAGACCTCGGTTGGTACGTACTCGTCTTCTCCCGCTGGCATGTATGGTTCTGGAATGTATGGTTCTGGCGGATAACTGTAGGACCCTGCCCTTCTCTCCAGTGTGTGAACCCTTGACATGGTTTCGACTCTGAGGTCATCGCAGAACTTCCGAATTTCTTGGAACTGCCGACAATTTTTTAGCAGGTGACTGGATTTCTCGCGACCATCCTTTGGGTCGACGTAAGAGTGAAGATAACACAGTGCCTCAAGCTGCTCTGTGGCCGATAGATACGGTGAGCGAGTGCGGCCCTTGATCGATTGTACGTCATGGCATCCTTGTCTGTACTGATGAGGGTGAGTAGCTATTCGTTCTTCCTCCTCGCGGCGCGAGTCCCTTCGTCTTTTCCTTCGTCCCGTCATGACGTCGAAACTTCCTCGGTTGTCTTCTTGCATGTTCCTAGATGGGACTGCCGAGGCCCTTGGGCTGGATGCGTTTGACCTAGGAGGCGAAGAAAACCTCCGGAATCAATGATGAAGTGGACACCACCAAAAGTAGTATCCATGCCGCCGCTCGATTCTGCATGGATCAGGCGCGGCTCCTCGGGGTGCGGTATTGTAATGTCCCAGGTTTAGAGACGATCGAGGGGTAGACTTTAGAAAGGGATGTGCACTGCATTGTAAATTCGGGGGAAATTTCGCGTTTTGAAAACAAACTACATCGAAGGGGGATAAGTTTCTCTCTCGATACCTTACAGGGTTAGGGTTTCGAGAGTGCGACAAACTTGTTTCTCATTCAACTAAGTTAGGGTTTTGAGAGGAGAGGAGAGTATGTGCATTATAACTTAAGTTGCATAATTGAATCCAAACCTAAGTTGAATTTGAATTTCAAATTCAAATATAAAATGAATATCTCATAATTCAAATGTGAGGTAATTTCTTAAGCAAATTTATAAATATTAAAGAATATGAACAACACAAAAAATAAAGTAAAGCTCATTAGAGAAAATTGGAGCTTTATTGATAAACACACAAGATACATTGTCATTACAATATTCAGAATTGAAATATTACAACACATTACAAGAATTGACAAAATGGAAAAAGAAAAAAGAAAGAAAATTACAACTTAATGGAAATTCCTAATCTATATAAGTTGATCTTCATAAAATCTTGGATCAAGATGAACTGGTACTTCATCTTGATTATCTCCAAGATCCCTGCAATCAAAGACAACAAAAAGAGATGAAAATTAGGCCAAGTGGCAAAGCCACTTGGCAAGTTAGCTAAATAAGTGAAAATTGAGATGATAATCTCAACCCTGCCGAAGAGCCAAGCCAGGGAACAAGTCCCAATCCTGTGAAGCACACAGGCAGCACACAAGGAGAGCTTCATGCCCTCCACACACACACAACCAGGGGAGAAGAACCCCAGGACATGCACTGCTGTCGACCAAAGGAGCCCAAGGCGGGCCAGTATAAAAGCTTTGCCTCAGCAAACCCTAGCCATTTGCATCGACAAGGACTTCTGGTAAGAACACAAGAACATCTAGAACACCTCAAGAACAGCAAGAACAGGTGAACAACAAGAGCTGCTCCACCCATTCTAGCAAACCACAGAAGTTAATCAAGCATCACCAACAAGCCAGGAGGAGCAGGGCAAGCTCATAAATCCAACGAGAAGCAAATCCTCTACACCAACAAAGAATCTAGGAGCTGGAGTGAGGTATAAACAAGATCATCCTGAGCAAAACCATGATTTGCTCATAAATAAGCATACTATGCATCTCAGGAGCACAGAAGGGTAAAATACCCTGTTTGTGTCATCATCTGGCAATTGTGTCAGTTGGTGCAAGCAAACATGGATGAATCAAATAGGAAATCACCAAGGGAACACTGGTTAACCAAAGCAGTGGTTGACATAGGCATCCCCAATGGGCCTGCCAAAGATAGTACCCGGGGTTTACTGAAGGCCCAATACCCGAAGAATAAGAAGACTCGGAAGCCCAAAGATGTTGTTAAGGAAAGCTAGAGTTGTAATAAGAAGTGTTGTATGTAATCTTGCGGGACGAGTTAGAAACCTCCCCGGACTCTGTAACTTGTACAGTACGAATCCCTCGGCTCCGCCTCATATATAAGGGGGAGTCGAGGGGCGAGAAAGATCATCGAATCATAGTTGAGCAAACCCTAGTTTTATTTCGTCGAGTATTATTCGGCTGATAACCTTCGAGTTCTACTTGCCCTCTACATTACACGAAACCCTAGTCTACTATTCGTAGGCATTGACAAGTTGATACCTTGTCAATTGGCGCCGTCTGTGGGATTTAGAGGAGACAAGGAGCTGATCTCGATGGCACGTTCAGAATCGTCGACTTCATCGGCAGCAAGCAACATCATGGATAGAGGTAAACAGATCAAAACTGGTCTCGTTGATTTTGTGCCTCACCCGCCCTCCCGTTTGGATGCATATACATATCCGGAGGAGCCCATGGAGATGACGTTCGGGAGGTTCCACTTTCGCGTCGGGAAGGAAGGAAGTTATCGTATCGAAGTTCCGACCTTCTCGAGGTTTCCTGTGGAGCATACTGAATCCTCAAGCTCGGCATCATCGATCGAGTCAGGCGATGAAGAAACCTCTTCGCCACGCTTCGTCAGCACCAAGGCAAGCGAAAAACTCGCCAAGATCTTCAGCGACATGTCTTTCGAGTCGTCTGCGGACTCCTATATAAGCAGCGACTCTGAAAGCATCGACAGCTTCAACTTCATCGACAAATCTGTCACTATCGGAAAGGTCTTCACCAATCTCTATGATGGTGTCACCGAATCCAGCAAGGCGCAGAATTTAAATTATCATCAAATCTACGCCATCGGAGAAGCAAGTCGCGATCATGAGGAAACGTCGGAGGCTTTCGACGATTTGGGCAATCCATACGTTGATCCCTCTGACTTAAGGCGAGGATTGGGCAGCAAATACGTTGGGCCTACACCACGTGTGAGAGTTCAGTTGCCACAAGCAGCATGGGATAGAGCCGCAAGAGCTATGGATGGCTCAGAACCAATGGCGACAACCGCCACGGTTGAAGAATTACAGGCATACCAATATAGACTCGCTCGAGCTGGAAGGGAATTGGAAAAACAAACAGCTGATTTAAACAGAAGAAAGGAGGCAGCCTCCGCGTCAAGAAGGCGAAGGGCAGACCTCAGTCGACATTCAGGAACTTCGGGAGATAGCCACAGAGAAGCTCGGAACAGAGCAAGGTCAAGGTTGCAAAACATACCTGAAGCAGAAAGAGAGAATCTAGTCCAAAACCTCGACATGTCATTTATGTCGATAGACACAAGAGGAAACATTATTCCCAAAACACCGGAAGCTGGATACATGGCGACACAAGCTTACATCCTCGCATCCAGGCCACCTCCTGGAGATCCAAGGGAAGCACTGTACAACATGGCCATGGCAGGAGTTGGAGCCATGGGAACAGCGTTTGCATCAACGCCTCCCGAAGGATCAGCAAGGCAAAATAGTCCACGACCTGCGGTTGCAGCAGCAGCTCCCGAGAGAACAGGCGACGCAAGAGACGCAGAAACCCAGGCAAGGGTAGACAGGGCACGACAACAGAGAAGGGAACATCGACACTCTCCAGACCTAGCTGAGGAGGATATGTGCGGATTACCATGCTTTACTAGAAGGGTCCGAAAAACTCGGGTACCCTCAGGGTTTAAGCTACCCGACAATTTCAAAAAATTCGACGGATTGCAGGATCCCGAGGATTGGTTGGTAGATTACCTCGAGACAGTAAAACTAATCGGCGGTACAAGGGCGACGGCAATGCAGAGCATTCAGGTGCACTTGAGTGGAGCCGCAAGATCTTGGATAAAAAAGCTTCCAGTAGGCTCCATCGATAACTGGACTGATTTCGAGGATATATTCATCAAGAACTTTCGGTCCACCTGCAAAAAGCCAGCGACACTTGAGGAGTTGAGGTCATGTCGACAGAAACACGATGAATCAATGAGGAAGTATATCCAAAGATGGAATATTATCAAAAACTCGGCAGAAAACATATCTGACGAGAGAGCCATAGACGCGTTCGTCGCAGGAGTCCGGAGAGGAGATTTCGTGGAGGATCTGGGAAGAACCAACCCAAAAACAGTATCAGCGTTGATGGAAATAGCAAACAAGTGGGCAGATGGTGAAGACGCTGTGCACAATAAGCGACACAGGTCACCAGAGGAGGACCGCGGCCGAAACTATCAGGGCAGGCGAAGATTCTCTCGATTCTCGAGTTATGATCCACCTGGTCAAATTTCGGCTGGGTTTCGATCGGGTGCCGGAGGAAGCAACAGAGACAATTATCAACGAAGCAGTGAGCAGCGAAGTGACAACAGAGATGATACACGAAATAACAGACCAAACAATGGACCTAGGAGGCCCTTTGTGACCCCTGAGGATATGATGAACGGTCCATGCCAAATGCACTTCTTCGTCGACAACAATGGAGTAAGGCAGTCAGGACATCTACAGAAGGACTGTCGAAATTTTCAAGCAATGATGAGGGTTGCCGCGCATGCCCACGCTCAGGCGGCAAGTCGAAACCCCCAAGGACCTAGGAGTGAGATCCACCTACCACCCCCTCCCGCAATTACGGAAGAAAATCGGCACCAGCTCAGAATTGCGGCAGCACCAGCACCACCACCATATGTTGATCCCAACTCACATGGAGCGGTCTCGATGATCCAGAAAGGAAGACCATCCAATAGAGCTCAGAAGGTAATCTCACAACAGGTGTTCATGGCAGAGAAGATGCCTCCACCAACAGTCGAGTATCTCAATTGGTCGGGACAGGACATCGGCTTCACAATTGCGGATCACCCGCAGCAAGTTCCTCGACCAGGGCAGTCAGCACTTATTTTGCCCGCAGTAATTGCAGGATTCGACGTGTCTCGAGTCTTCATCGACGGAGGAAGCAGTTTAAACCTTATGTACGCAGATACACTAAGGAAGATGAACATATCCTTGGCAAATCTCAAACCAACGGATACACGTTTTCACGGCATCACACCAGACAAGCCAAGTTACCCATTGGGGAAGATCAATCTCGACGTTCAGTTTGGCACCCGAGAAAATTACAGGATCGAGAGGCTGGAGTTCGAAGTCGTGGATTTCCCATCACAGTACCATGCTCTGTTGGGACGCCCAGCATACGCTAGGTTCATGGCAGTACCACACTACACATACCTGTTGTGGAGGATGCCTGGACCAAAGGGGCCAATCACGATTAAAGGAAGTTTTTCGCTTGCCGATAAATGTGATAAGGATTTTCATCGACTTTCAGAAACCTTCGGGATGCAGGCAGAATATATGGAGTCAAAGCTCACGACAGACTACGACGTACTACCAGATGTGGGGAGGCATAGCAAGGAGTCAACCTTCAACACAGCAAAGGATTCCAAGGAAGTACAGATCCACCCGACAGACCCGAAGAAAACGACGTCCATCGCAAATAACATGGACCTCGCATAGGAAAGCGCGCTCGTCGAGTTCCTCCGTGAGCACTGGAAAATCTTCGCATGGTGTCCAGCTGACATGCCAGGAGTACCCAGGGAACTTGCCGAGCACCACCTACACTTGGATCCAATCGCGAAACCAATCAAACAACCTTTGCGGCATTTTTCGGAACCAAACCGCAAGGCTATGCTGTCGGAAATTAACAGACTCAGAGAAGCAGGTTTCATCAAAGAAATACATACAGAGGCCACATGGGTAGCTAACCCAGTGTTGGTGCCGAAGAAAAACACGAAGGTCCTTCGCATGTGCGTCGACTTCACGTGTCTTAATAAACACTGTCCAAAGGATCACTTTCCCCTCCCAAGGATCGATCAAATCATCGACTCCACGGCAGGATGTGAACGTCTTTCCTTCTTGGATGCTTATTCTGGTTATAACCAGATTAGATTGAAAGAAGATGATGAGGTGAAAACAGCGTTCATTACCCCCTACGGCGTGTTCTGCTATCGAACAATGCCCTTCGGGTTGAAAAACGCGGGAGCAACATATCAGCGGATGATGCAGAAGTGCCTAGCAGAGCAGATAGGGAAAAATGTACAAGTATACATCGACGATGTCGTCATAACATCCAAAAAAGGCGACACCTTAATTGAGGACCTAAAGGAAACTTTCGACAACCTCGACAAGTTCTGCCTTAAGCTGAACCCGACGAAGTGCTCTTTCGGCGTTCCTGCAGGGGAACTTCTCGGGTTCCTAGTATCAGCAAGAGGGATTGAAGCAAACCCCGAGAAAATACAGGCCATCGTAACAATGAGGAAGCCAACAAAGTTGAAAGAAGTACAGCAGTTAACCGGACGAGTCGCAGCTTTAAGCAGATTCGTCGCCAGGCTGGGAGAAAAGGCGTTACCATTTTACGCCTTGATCAAACAGGGAGATAAGTTCCAATGGAACGACGAAGCGGACAGAGCTTTTGAGGACCTCAAGCGCAAAATCTCGACACCACCAATCTTGGTGGCGCCAAAAGAGAAGGAGCCTCTGTTGCTATATATCGCGGCCACACCTCAGGTGGTGAGCACGGTACTTGTCGTCGAAAGGGAGGAAGAAGGAAAACTCCACGGAGTGCAGAGGCCAGTATACTTCGTCAGCGAAGTTTTATCGCCCTCAAAACAAAGGTACCCTCAGTACCAAAAACTAGCATATGGAGTGTTCACAACAGCACGAAAATTGCGCCACTACTTTTCGGCACACCCGATCGTAGTAGTCAATGAAGCTCCCTTGTCAAATATACTAAACAATCCAGAAGCTACGGGTCGTGTCTCCCTTTGGGGAATAGAACTTTCCCCTCGGGACATCACGTATGAAAAAAGAAAAGCAATCAAGTCGCAGATTTTGCCAGACTTCATCGCAGAATGGATGGAGCTACAAAACACAGGACCACCAGATTTGTCGAGAACGTGGACCATGAACTTCGATGGATCCAAGAGATTAGAAGGAGCGGGCGCAGGGGTGATATTAATATCACCAGAAGGCGACAAGTTGAAATACGTTCTGAGGATGACGTTCCCAAACGCGTCTAACAATGAGGCAGAATATGAAGCCCTCATACATGGGATGAAGATGGCGAAAGCTTGCGGCGCTACTCGACTAAAAATCTTTGGCGACTCGCAATTGGTGGCTCAGCAAGTCATGAACCAATGTGACGCAGTCAATGATAGCATGATAGCATACAAGGAAGTCTACAACGAGCTCGAGAAGTTGTTCGATGGATGCGAAGTAAATCATATCAGCAGATTGAGCAATGACGAAGCCGACGTTCTCGCAAACATCGGGTCGCAATGCCTTGCACTACCGCCAGGCGTATTTTGGGAAGAAATAGCAGAGAGATCTACAAAGTCGACAAAACCAAAAAAGAAGGAGAAAAAACCCTCGGGGGCTACCAAGGAGGAGCAAGAGGAGGAAGAAGAAGATCAGGACCTGGTCATGATGATACAGATACCATGGATGCAGACGTACATCTCATACATCTTAAAGAAGGAAATACCCGACGATCCAGTTGAAGCAAGGCGAGTTATTAGACGATCAAAGGCTTTTACTGTGGTCAAAGGGGAGCTATACAAACGAAGTATTTCGGGAGTACTACATAGGTGCGTCACACCCGAGGAAGGAAGGATGATCCTGAAGGACGTACACGAAGGAATTTGCGGTCACCACGCGAGTAGCCGAGCTATTGCTGCCAAAGTCTTTCGAGCGGGATTTTACTGGTTGACAGCAATAGAGGACGCAAGGGAGATAGTACGGACCTGCGACGCGTGCCAGAGGTTTGCCGCAAAACCTCACTCCCCAGCAGCAGAACTGATGCCAATACCTTTGTCTTGGCCCTTTGCTCAATGGGGCCTCGATATGGTGGGCAAGCTACACAAGTCTTGGCCAGGCGGGAAGGAGTATATGCTGGTAGCTGTCGACAAATTTACAAAGTGGATAGAAGCGAAGCCGATAAACTCACCAGACGGAGCATCTGCAGTTAAATTCATAAAAAGTCTCGTCTTCAGGTTTGGAGTGCCTCACAGCATCGTCACGGACAACGGCAGTAACTTCACATCCAATGAGTTCAAGGATTATTGCGAAGACGTGGGTATCAAGCTAAACTTTGCGTCGGTTGCACACCCGCAAACCAACGGTCAAGTCGAGAAAGCCAATGGAATAATCTGCAACGGTATCAAGAAACGCTTACTAGCACCACTGGAGAAAGCTCGATACACTTGGCCAGAGGAGCTGCCCAGTGTACTATGGAGCATACGAACAACACCAAACACAACGACGCAAGAAACCCCGTTCTTCTTGGTTCATGGAGCGGAAGCAGTGTTACCAATTGAGGTAGAGCATGATTCTCCACGAGTCGTAGAATACAATGAGGAGGTGTCGAGAAAAGCGCTAGAAGATGACATCGATGCACTCGACGAGGCTAGAGATGAAGTACTCTCTCGAGTAACCAAATATCAGCAGGACCTGAAGAACTATCATAGTCGACGCTTACGACCAAGATCCTTTCAGGTGGGAGATCTGGTCCTTCGGCTTACACAGAAAAGCCATGAAAAGCTCGAGTCACCATGGCTTGGGCCCTACATCGTCACAGAAGTAATCGGCGGAGGAGCATACAGGATAAAGGACAAGAAGACAGGGGTGGAGGAGCCAAACCCCTGGAACGTGGCGCAACTCAGGCGGTTTTACGCCTAGAGTCGAAATATAGTCCTTGTAAAACTTCAATGTACTGAAACGCCCGCGAGTTTTCAGACGCACTCTTTTCCTTTTTCGGGGCACCGAGTGGGGCCGGGAAAGGTTTTTAATGAGGCGGGCTCGCGGTGCTGCAATATAGTAAAGATAGTCGAGACATACATTTCTTCGGCAGGATCGGGGGTTTACGCCTCAGACTTGCAACATACACTCACGGCAATATCTCGCCTTGGTATAAAATACCTCGCGAAACAAGTAAAAATACAAAATAGCAATCATGCGAGACACGGGGGCTCGTACCCGCAAATATAGTACATTCAACATGGTCTAGTCGCCTTGGTATTAAATACCTCGCGAGTCAATAAAAAATTATCGACAAAAAAGCTCGGGGGCTGGTACTCGCCAAAACTACACATTGAATAAATGCCTTGGTCAAAAACCTCGCATTAACAAGTACAAAAAATAAGCACCGACACGCTCGGGGGCTGGACAAATATAGAGACAGGATGATCGCTTTACAATACAATCACAATCGTGGTTTACAAAGAAGAGTTGTCTACTAAAGGAGAAAAATTAGTCACGATTCAATATGTTATCAATAGTAATCCTGCCTTCTTCGGGAGCAGCGCCAAGAAAGTCAGCATAATGACCGTCTGCAAAAAAGTCGGCATCCATCCGAAGGAGATCCTCAATCATTTCCTCGGCTACAGGCGAAACCTTCGTATTAATTCTGTCGACACCAACTCTTCGACGCCTCACCCGCTCGTGAACTTTTGCAACAACTTGGGTCAGGTCAAGCTTTGAGTGGCATATCTGAAGCATGATAAGGGCAAACCTGGCGCCATCAACTAGTTGAGCTTTGACAAAACCATGGATCTTGTGGGGATCCTTAAATCTTTCCATTAGCTCAGGAAGAGTTTGTGGCTGAACGTTCCGAGGAAACATGGAGTTATAAACCATCGACAAGGTCCCGGTACAAAAGTCAAGGAAGTCGCGAGTTTGAGAGGTGCGATCCTGAAATCTGACAATCTGCTGGGTCTTCTCTGGGGTAGCCCAGAATAGAGAACCATGGTCAAGAGCGAGGTTAACAAGGAAGTTTGTCCTAGTATTTACCCTCTCTTCTTCGGCTGCAGCATCAATAAAGGAACCTATTAAGCAACGATGCAGAAATTTTTAAGAGACACAGCAAAGGGATGGAAAGTGTCGAAGTTTCACACAAAAGATACGACAAGCATACCAGACATATCCGCACTGGCTTCATTCATTAACTCGAGCATAAAATTTTCTCGAGCAGTGGCCTTTTCAGCCTCAGAATGAGCGATTTCCTTAGCAGCCATAGCCTCTTGAGCTTGTTGAAGTGCAATCTTTTCAGCTTCAGATGCCTTGCAAGATTGTTCCATCATCACAAGCGTTTGTCTCTTCGCATACTGAAGCTGCTGCCGAAGTTCATCCAATTCTTGCGACAAGGAATCTTCGACAGGTTCAGTATCAGCAAGATTTTTCCTCGAGCAAGAAGAAGAAGGCAAAACATCGAGAGGAGCAGGAGACGGAGTATAGTTATCAAACACCAACTGAAAGTTAACAAAAAGTCGACATCAATCAACAAGCAAGATAGGATTTTCATTGATTGTTCATCATATTTACAAGGCATTACAAGTGGAGCTAGTGGGATAGGTATCGCCAAACAGCTACTTCGGCGACAGCATCAAAATCATAAAGAAAAAATAAAAGAAGAAGCTTTCGACTAGACCTCCGGCCTTGATGAACTGGGAGTCGAAGCTGGCTTGATCCCGAGATAGGCCAGGATTTTCTTCGCGTTGGGCTTGGCTGCCTTGATCAACGAACGCCATGTCGATTGCTCTATCTGCTCGGTGGCGCCAACTTTCGTCCAGTCAACAGTTTGTTGGCTGTCCGCAACCAAGGCAACAGTGCTCTCAACAGCAACTTTCATGTTCTCCTGGCGCATCTTCAGTCCAAGATCTTCCGACGAATCAAACTCTTTGGCAAGAGCAAGAAAAGTTTTTGGCTCCTCTTTCCTGGGGAAGAAGTAGGGGAACAGCTTCGAGAAACCCGCGTCAGCATGATCTATGCCTTCGCGAACTTAGGTTCCATGGAACTCCAGGAAAGAGAGAGCGTCTAAGAGAGGATCATTGTCAGGATCTTCAAGCTCAAATTCTTGGTGTGTTTTGGCTGCCGAGGAAAACACGTGTTGGTCGACAGCAGGAAGGAAAAGTTAATCTTAAAAAAGGAAAAAGATAGAGGGGTACGACAAAAATTACCAACAAAGCGCCGATTCTGCGCGAGTAAACGCTTGGTGATTGCCTTCTCACGAGTAGCTTGGGAGGCCTTGTGTTCGTTTAAAGCGGCTTCGGCAACATCAAGCCTCTTCTGCAGATCTTCGACACTAGCAGCCTTTGCCGTAGCTTCTTGAGCTTCTGCTTTAGCTTGGCTAGCATCAAGTTCAGCCTTCTTGCTAGCCATTTCACTCTGCTCTAGTTTTTGAGCAAGAGTGTCGACAAGCTTGTTAGCTTCTACAAGTTTCTCTGCCACAAAAAGCAAGAAGTTGTCAAAAATACAAAAAAATAGGAGCAGGAAATCGTAAAGCAGGAGTCATGAAAAAATTGGTACCTTCAGTCTTGCTAGCATATTCACGGTACCCAATAAATTGGGCACCGATTCGAAGAAGTTCTTTGACCATAGCCTGTCAAAGAAAGGCAAAGAAAGAAAACGTCGGTACGGGAAAAAATAAAGACATCGAAGAGGGAATCAAGAGGGAATATAGATGAGCAAATTCAGAACTTACGTCATCCAAAAGAGAATTGGAGGAGCTACCCAATTCAAGGGCAGGCTCCACGATCGCTTCTACTCTTGTCCTTTTTGGTGAAGGGACAAGAGGGCTTGAAGGTGGAGTGGGAGCGCCAACATTCAGGTGAGGAGGCGAAGATTTCTCTCCTTCAGCTGGCGTCTCCGAAACAACTAAAGTACGCGACGAGCTCGTTCGAGCAGCCACGTCAAGAGTTGGTGGTTCTTCCTCATCATCACTGTGAATAAAAGACGGCAGCATAAAAAGCAAGATAGACAAAAAACTTCGAGTACAAAGATAAGGAGAAATAAAAAAAACTTACGAGCTGATGAGGGACTCCAGGTACGGATCATAACCTGCCTTCTGACGTGAAGGATCAACGTCTTCGGCTTTGGAAGTGCCGGAATCTTCGGCGTCAGTCCTTTTCCTTTTGTTCCTTGGAGAAACAGCAGGAGGAGGAGATTGTGCCGACATAGTACCCTCAGAGGCAGCTTCCTTTTCAGAGGAACCCGCAGATTTTCTCGAATCCACGGGTTCATTTACAAAAGAGGGGGCATCTTGGTTGTCATCAGTGAGGATAGCCCTTTCCTCGACTTCTCCACCTTCAGGAAGGGGAGGAAGTGAGACGAGGTTTGGATGGTTCTATAAGGGGAAAAAAGCAGAGGAAGATGTTAAAAAAAGTCGACAAGGAAAAAATAAAGATAAGCAAACCAATAGCAAACCAAGCGACGAAGCTAACCTGGGGAAGTGGATTGGTGGCGCTGAATGGTTTCACGCGGCAAGAAGAAGGGACAGGATCCTTTTTGCTGAGAGACGAGATTTTTCGGACAAGTTTTTCTAAATCCTTGACTTCCAAATCCGTCGATAATCGATCAGAGTCCGTGTCGCCAGAATATTTCCAGAGAGGGTGTTTGCGAGCCTGAAGAGGCTGCACTCTGGTCCTTAGAAAATAAGCTGTGATTTGGATGCCTGATAATTCTTTGCCGCGAGTATTTTGCAACTCGTGGATACGAGCCATCAGGGCTTCAGTCGCAGATCTTTCTTCTTCGGTGGCCTCTGCGTCCCAGGAGCGGCGGCGAAGAATTCTCTCGGCACCGTCAAAAGGAGGGATGTTGTCTTCAGCACACCCGTCGTTTTCCTCTTGAATGTACAGCCACTTCTTGCGCCATCCTTGAACTGAATCAGGAAGCTTGACGTCGAAGTAGTCGACAGTGGGGCGAACAGAAATTACAACGTCGCCTATATTGTAGGCGACGCTGGGAGAGCCATTGCGGCGACAAAAGAAAATGTGCTTCCATAGCGCCCAGTTAGGCTGGACGCCAAGGAAGGCTTCGCAGAGGGTGATGAAGATGGAAATATGGAGGATAGAATTGGGGGTCAAGTGGTGAAGCTGCAAACCGTAAACGAAAAGGAGTCCACGGAGAAAAGGATGAATGGGGGCGGAAAGACCGCGGATGAGATGGTCGATGAAACTTACCCGGTACCCCATTGGAGGGGTTGGGTAGCTCTCCTCATGAGGAAAGCGCAGTGCATTGGGCTTCTTGTTGAGCCCTAGCTTCTTGAGGAGGTTGATGTCCTGGGCGGAAAGCTTGGATCTTTCCCACTCCGCGGTGCCCAGATCCGTGGCGGCCATGGAGGATTCCGGGGTGCTGTGTCTGGTCAAGCGGCGCGGAGGCATTCACAAGGGCGCAGGAGTGCAGAGCTCAGAGAATGGGGGGAGCGCAGGAAGATTTGCAGAGGGTGTACAGCAATGGCGCGAGCGGAAGTGTTCAAGGAAGAAGAAGTGGATCTTATATAGAGGGGCGGCGAAACGGCGGACCGTTCGATGGAAAAATTGTGCAGCAGATGATAGCCACGTAGGAGCAAGGGCAAAACAGTATTTTACAGTGGAGGAGTTATGGTACGTGTGCCAGAAAAAGCGGAGGACGTGTGTCCCCCACTCGCACGATGTGTCAACGTGGTGGAAACAGTGGACCCACAAGGCAGGAAAAAATACGACTGTTAACAGCGATGAAATAACTTCGACAAAGATAGAAATTTCGACAAGAAAAATAAAAGAGGATTGATGACAGGAGAAGTTATTGAATACTTCGGGAGCTTTTGATCAAATACAAGTTTTTGCCCAAATGCTCGGGGGATACTTCGAAAAAATAAATATTGAGTATGACAATATAGAAATTGCGGGAGCCTATGATCAAACGCAAGCTTTTGTTCATAGCCTCGGGGGCTACTCCCATCGGGAGCGCTGTTCGCGCACCCGAGAAATAAAAAGAAGAGAATATTGGAAAAGTGACAAAATAGCGACAAGGTGCACTAGAATGTTGAGCCTACAACCAAGCACAAGTCCTTGGCTGTAGCCTCGGGGGCTACTCCCATCGGGAACGCTGTTCGCGTGCCCGATGAAAATTATCAAGAAGGAAAAAGAGAAAGAAAGAAAGAAAAAGAAGAAAGAAGGAGCATATTTCGAGTTATAAAGATAACTCTACATATCCTCCCATCGGGAGAACAATATAAGTCAGAAATTGACTCGATAAAATGTGCTATTCCAACAGCCGAATAAGCACTCGACAATATATTCTCAGAACGCCAAAAGTTGCGACTAAATTCTGAATGCCGCAAAACATTGCGAAGGTAAGACCCCAGATCCGTTCTGTGCGGCGTGGCATCGCCGAAGACTGCGCTCTGCTACTTTTTTCCACATCAACATATGTGAAGAAATATCCCAGCGGACGCGCTGTGGACTCGATAAAAATGACTGGGACTCGACAGAATGGTAAGACCTTAAGCGGCACCTGTCGAAGTTTACACCAGTATCACCGAGATCATGTCCAGGGACGTGATCTTGAAGTAGGTTTTTGCGGATTGCCACTAGAGCAGTTAACTAGTACCTGATCCATCAGATGAACTAGCCCCAACTACCGTTATCCCTGTACAATATAGAAATTCACGTGAAGAAATATGGACAAGTTAAAGTTGTCGAGTAAAAATAAACAGGGGAGATTTTCCCTGACTCTATGATTCAAGCAAAATCTCGGGGGCTACTGACATAGGCATCCCCAATGGGCCTGCCAAAGATAGTACCCGGGGTTTACTGAAGGCCCAATACCCGAAGAATAAGAAGACTCGGAAGCCCAAAGATGTTGTTAAGGAAAGCTAGAGTTGTAATAAGAAGTGTTGTATGTAATCTTGCGGGACGAGTTAGAAACCTCCCCGGACTCTGTAACTTGTACAATACGAATCCCTCGGCTCCGCCTCATATATAAGGGGGAGTCGAGGGGCGAGAAAGATCATCGAATCATAGTTGAGCAAACCCTAGTTTTATTTCATCGAGTATTATTCGGCTGATAACCTTCGAGTTCTACTTGCCCTCTACATTACACGAAACCCTAGTCTACTATTCGTAGGCATTGACAAGTTGATACCTTGTCAGTGGTTTAACCAGAGAAATCCATCAAGGAATGACCCTATCTATTCAACCAAAAATCACCTAGCACCTAAAGCCCAGCAAGCCATCAGACAGATAGACAGATTGTGTCTATTTTTGTTTGTCAACATCAAAGATCACTGAAAATCCAACCAGGAGTTAACCAGGAATGGATTCACCAAGCCACAGTAAGCCAACAAGGGTGGGAGCTACCTAAACAGCAACAAATTGCTGTCAAGGTTACCTCTACCACTGAAACAGCCAAATCACAAGCCCATGCACAATTATCATCACCCTATTGGGTTCAAAAGAGGGCTAGGGTACCCAACCAAGAGGTGACATCCATCTAGCCCTATCAAACTAAATGAAATGATCATCACTGCATGGCAGTTCACATCGATTATCTATGTGATCAAGCCAAATTAGTTAGATAATTGAAATGCACAAACAATCAGAGGTTTAGACACTTGCTGATGATCCAATGGATCATTGCAAGCATCAACTGATGCTTGAGCAAGCACCAGCACACATCAGGCCAAGCCTGTGTGATGCACACCCAACACAGAGTAAACAATAGTGAGGCACGGTTGTGAAACAGCATCATTTACAAGCAACTGATGATCATGTGATCATCAGAAGCTTGCAAAAGCCTGCCAGTACATGCTAGGGCATCATAAGGCAATAAGGAATGGATCAGATAATTAAACATCCATTTATAATCAACAATTGATTCACAGATAATCAAATCTATGAATTATAATTGTATCCAGAAGCACATCAAAGGCATGATGAATTACTGGAACAAGTACACAAGGATTGCATGCAAGCACTCATCACTGGATAATGCTGTTAAGCCAATAGCAAGCTCAACTGAGCATGCACATGAAATCAAGCACATAGTCTAGGAATTCTTGCATAGGATCAGGAATAGCATAGCAAAGCAGAACAACAGGAATAATCATGGCAGTAGCAAGGCAGGGCTGCACAAGGCAGCATCACAAGCACTGGCATGGCCATGGCCAGGGCCAGTGAAGCGCAGCAACAACATAGCAAACCAGCATAGCAGCAACACAGCAACAGCTGCGCGTACACCGCTAGCTAGGCGCAGCAGCAGAGCATCAGCACGGCAGGCATTTCCACAAGGAGGAGCAGCCGTGTCCAGAGCTAGAGGATGAGGAAGAAGAACATGCAAGAGAGAGAGGAAGGATGGAGCACGTACCCGGGGCGAGCAGACAGCAGTCGCGGCCATGGCGGCCACGGCGGCGCACGCCGAGCGCAAGACAACACCTGTCTAGGCCAGGCCACACCTAGACCAGCGCCGCAGCACCCCGCACCACTACGGCGAGGCTCACGGCGGCGCCATAGCACCAGGAACCCTGGGAGCAGCGAGATCACCGCGATCCCGTAACCCTAGCCACAGCGAAGGGGTGGGGGACGAGTAGGAGCAATGCCAGCTCCAGATCGACACGGAGGAGGATGACCGGCATCGTGGGGCGGTTTGATTGCGCCCCACGGCGAGGGCCATGACCGGCGGAGCTCGCCGGAATCGACCGGCGAGGGCGACACGGGTCGCCAGAGCGAAGGGGATTAGGGTTCGTTGAGGCGGCGCGGTGGGGGAAGAGAGTGAGCGATAGCACGGGTCGGTTGGACCCGAGCTGGTCTAACCCAACCCGCTGGGCTCCACTGACAGGTGGGCCCAGGGGCAATTGTGACATTTCACAAATTCATAAAGTGTTGAAACTTGGAAAATCAATAGAAAATGTGAAATAGCTTCAAAAAAATAATAAAAAATATGAAAATCACTCAGTATAAAATGCTCTATCATAATAAAATATGAAATAGACTTTTTGAAGTGAAACAAGAATAAGTTCTAATTTGATGATTTAAATAATCATTTAAATCACACCTTTTATTTTCAATAATGAAAATAAGTCCATAAATTCTTTTGGACTTTAAAAACACCTTGACAACATTGAAGGTTGTATTTTACCCTAAATAAAGTACCCCTAAGTTATTCATAGTATCAACCTCTCACATAAAATGATAAGTCATCGGAAGGGGGGAACAAACCCTAAAACTGGAATCATGCATAAATGCTTCTTTAACCATTGCCCTTATCAGACAATGATGCTATTTTTCATCAGCAGAGGACAAGAGTCAGTCCACACCATCCAACTGCAAAACTTTGCAGTGTTCAGGCAAGTTCATCACTTGCGCATGTCATTTGAGTATTTTTACCAAATTACTTGCAAAGTACTATGTTTATCACTATTGCATAAAAAGCAAAACCACTATTTTCATAACTATGAATATGACTAAGTGGTGGGCAATGGAACCATGGATTGTGTTGATATGGTGGAGGTTCCATTGCAAGGGTTTATATCCATCTAGGATTAAACAACAAATGTCGTCCAGTGATTCTTGTGCCGTAATACCCGTGTTAACCATAAGATCCGGAGTGGGACCGAGTAGTCAAAAGTGTTTCCACCTCTCGTTCATCAACGGATGCGCATGCCGTAGAAACTTGTATTCTGTCTGGGGCAAGCGGTAGGCTGGGGAAGCCATAAGTTCCCCACGGCATAGTCCGTAGACACTTGTCGCCCGAAGAGAAAGCGGTAGGCTGGGGAAGCCATAAGTTCCCCACGGTATTGCGGTCTATGATGGGTTGCACCTGCCGGCGAAGGAATTTGGTTCGATCCCAGATTGTTGTCGTGGTCGGGGTCCATCCTTAAATGGTGTAAGAGGACCGACGAGGACCCAGGGTCGGGGTGTGCAACAAAGGGTGGGTGTTCGAGGTAGCGAAGGAACATGATTGGCTAGACCTTATACCGGGCCTCACACCAAAGGAAGTGTGGACGGGAAAGCTGCCCGGTTGGCACCAAGGTTAAGATCTCTTATGGGTAAAGCAACACTCCTCTGCAGAGTGTAATGAATCGTGACCTGTCACTCCCTGTTCCGGGATATGGAACTGCGAACGCTGCCGGAAAGGAACTCCATGAAGTTCTAGTAAACCGGTGAAGGCTGACGGACATAGTTCTTTGGAATAAAAGCAACCTCTTGAAGAAATGTTTATCTAAACCTGCATTGGTATTAGACTTTCTGGTCTAATATCGTAGTTAGTGCATTAAACACCTCTTTTCTATAATGAACTTGTTGAGTACGCTTGTACTCATACCACTCTTAAATTCCCTGCTTAGATTGTCTGAACCATCTGGAGGAGGACAACGACAACCCTGAAGGAGCCAACATCATCGGCTATGAAGAACCATACCTCTCTGGAGGTGTTGAAGGTGTAGACTACCTTATAGTCTACGGAACCGGGGAGGGTTCCGGAGGAGAGCAAGCTTAGACCCATAAGTAGTTCTAGAAACCGAGCAGTACGAACTCCAAGTACTTAACTGCTCGTGGGAATAAATGTATAATCTAGTAAGACTGTTATATTGTAAGTTCAGTTGGGTTCGCCTCGAACCCAGGAGTATCCCTCTTAGGACTCAAGAGGAGCTCCGAGACGATATGTATATTATGCTTGTAATAATAAATGAATGAGTTATGGACCTGCTATGTTCTGTTGTACTACTCTGAGGGATGTAATATTTGCGGATTGGTACTTCGTGAATGTTATATCAACGACTGGCATACTACAACATGCAGTGGTATGCAGGGTCACCACAGTTGGTATCAGAGCAAAAGCTTTGACCTTAGGTTGGAACCTAGTAAATGGGACATAACGTTAGGGGTCAAATAGGATTAGTAAAGAATTCTCTAAAAATATGGTGTATATTCACTTGAGAATACAACAATCATATCTTTTAGTGCGATAATTCTTTATTATCTCTATTATGATGCATTATTACTAATATTATATTCTTTCTTATCTACAGCCAACTATGGCAAGTTCACGTTCGGGACGTAACGTGAAAGTGAAGGCATCAAACCTGAGTGAATACGATGGAGGACTCGCGGATATTCTTCGTGCTATGCTACTTGAATTTGGGTGCGATCCCCAAGTCCAAGTAATGAAATACTGGTACTACGATGGTCCAGTATTGGCAAAGTGTAGGGTGGGATTAAGACTTCCTGAATCCCTAGGAATGAGCGTAGTAATGCCAGCAGGTGAGGCCAGAACTATCCAAACAGCCTACCACATTGCAATCATGAAAGCCATTACCGATATTAGGGAACATAAGACGAAGGAGCTTATTGGTTCCGAATTTAGCCACATTCCACACCTAGAGGAGGAAGATGACCCTATGCTTAATCACTTCAAGTATGCAAAACGCAAACCAGCAGAAGCCGCTAAGTACATGGACAACTGCCGCAACCTACTATCATTGTTCTTTCAATTGAACCGACATTTGTCGGGGGCTATTGATACAATGCTAGAAGAGTTCACTGAGCCCAAAGAGGAGGCGAAGGGAAAGGAACTAGTGGAGGATGAGGTTCACACACCAGTTTATTCAGCTGGTGATTACATTAGCATTGACCATCCCGAACAACAAACCACACCCGTTACCCCTAGGTATTTTCCTAGCAGTTCCCACAGTGGATATGAAGGTGGAGAGGAATCAGGAAACCATCAGCGTTCCGAGACTCCTATAGAAAACTCAACAGGTTGGCGTTGGGGGTCAGACACAGGAAACTCTGGCGATCCAGTCAGAGGTAATTCTGAGATGGAAGAGGATGCCACAAACCAGTTCCAGAACAATCAGTATAGTAGGGGAGACTATGAGGAGTATCCTATACTAATTGAGTTGGATACCGATGGTGGAAATACCTATGGCGGAGTCATCGGGGAGTACACCCGATGGGTGGATTATGATGCATTAAATAATCAGTTCATGACCACAGATTTTTCTCTGGGATCATCTTCTGATTCCGACTACCAGCCAACGGGAAGACCCTATGTTCCAGAATCTGTCAGGAGGACTACGCGTTCGACCGGATGGAAGCCTGGAATGTACCGGGAGTGAAGCACGAATAGAGACCACCATGGGAGGCGAGACTACAATACTGTTGTACCACATGTATTGTAGTGTGTAATATTTGTAGAAATTGTAAATATACTTTAATAAGTGAGTTTGCATACTCACACTACTATGGAGTATTGTAATAAAACCACTTAAGTATGTATATACAGGGTATATGTTTTGTATGATTTGGATTTGCTTCTTGATTTCCATTGCGTGACTAGTTCTGTGCACAAAGTTGAGCTCAGAAAACTTGCGCATGGAGTAACTATGAGTACCACTTTGTGTTGCAGAACTAGGGGGATATGTCGGGAGCGACGGGTGAGGAAAGTGACGCACAGCGCATCGAGCGCGAGGCCAAGCAGAAGGAAGAGGCTGATGAGGCAGCCAGAAACCAGTTTCCACCACCACCACCACCCATGACACAGCAGAACTTCCTCCAATACATGCAAATGTTGGAGGAAAGGCAACGCCTGACTATGGAGCAGCAGAATAAATTCTTCTAGGAGCTGCTTCAGCAGAACAGGGTGGAGAGGCCTGACAATCAGGGAGTCACTCTATCAGACTTCCAGAATACTAAGCCTATATCCTTTACATACGCGCCCGAGCCGATGGACGCGGAGGATTGGCTGATGGATACGGAGCGAAAGCTCAACACTGTTGGATGCAACGACCTGGAGAAGGTCAGATATGCAACACACTTGTTGTGTGGACCCGCCGCATCATGGTGGGATAACATAGTAGCCGTTTATCCGGCTGAGAAGGTATTCACCTGGGAGGAGTTCAAGAGGAAGTTCAGGGAATCCAATGTCCCGGAAAGCATAGTGGAACTGAAGCGTCGAGAATTCGAGAGTCTCGAGCAGAAGGATAAGGCCATCCTGACCTATGTCAGGGAGTTTTCGAAGTTGTCTCGGTATGCAGTTGAGGAGGTCAACACCGAGGACAAAAAGAAGAAGAGGTTCTTACGGGGATTAAGTCCCCAGTTTAAAGTACAGCTCAGAATGATGAGAGCTACTGAGTTCCAAGAGTTGGTGGATGCAGCCATCACTCTTGAAGATGACTTCACGCAACTGCAGGAGGAGAAGAGGAAGAAGGCCAAGTTTGAGCCTAAGAGGTTTGTTAGCAACAAGTCCAATACCAACTTGAGTTTCAAGCCGAGGTATAACAACAACAACAACAACAACAACCGGAGAAGCCAGGGATTCCAGCCTGCAAATCAGATAATCTGCCGAAGCTGTGGAAAGCCAGGACACATCTCCAAGGATTGCAAGAGGCCAAGGATAATATGCTTTGGTTGTCGTGAGGAAGGACACATGCTTTGGGATTTCCCGAAGAATAAACAAGGAGGAGGAAACCGAGGTGGAAATACCGGAGGCAATTGGAAGAACAAGAAGCCCTTCGGCAAGTTGAACTGCACCAGCTTCGAGGAGGTGGTGAACTCCGATCAGGCAGTGATAGGTACGCTCCAGATACTTACTCATCCTGGCAAAGTACTTTTTGATACTGGTGCAACTACATCATTCATTTCTCAGCAATTCATCATCAAACATGGGATTAGTTGCACTAAGTTAGATAAAACTATCACCAAACTTTCTGCGGGGGGAACGATAGTAGTAACCCATACCAAACAAGGACAAGTCATTATGATCAATAAATGCGCGTTTGACGCAGACCTGTTCATTTTACCGATGAAGGACATTGATGTCATTCTTGGTATGAACTGGTTAGAGGCTAATGGAGCATTGATCGACTGTGTAAACAAGACTATGTCTTTGAAAAGCCCTGATGGAAGTAGAATGATCTACCAAGGAGATAAGCATGCACAGATCGAACTCGAGCTACAACTGGATAGCATGAAGGAAGTGAAGTTGGAGGATATACCTGTAGTAAACGAGTTCCAGGATGTTTTTCCTAAGGAATTACCTAGAATGCCACCAGATAGGGAGATAGAGTTTACTATCGACCTAATCCCAGGAACCGCTCCAATTGCTAAAGCACCATACAAGATGGGGCCTAAAGAGTTGAAAGAACTTAAGGAACAATTGGATGACCTGGAACAAAAAGGATTCATACAGGAGAGTATCTCACCATGGGGATCACCTGTGATATTCTTGGATAAAAGAGATGGAGGCCGAAGGATGTGCGGAGACTACAGGAATTTGAATAATGTTACTATCAAGAACAAGTACCCACTTCCTAGAATACAAGATCTATTTGATCAAGTCAGAGGCGCGGGAGTCTTTTCCAAGATTGATCTAAGATCCGGGTATCATCAGATAAAGATCAAGAAGGAAGACGTTCCTAAAACAGCCTTTGTTTCAAGGTACGGACATCATGAATACCTAGTAGTACCTTTTGGTTTAACCAATGCCCCAGCAATCTTCATGAATCTTATGAATAAGATCTTCATGCCATGTCTAGACAAGTTTGTCATCGTATTCATCGGTGATATCTTGATATACTCCAAAGATAAAGCTGAACATGCTGAACATCTGAGGATAGTGTTGCAAACACTAAGGGAACATCAACTCTATGCCAAATTCAGCAAGTGTGAGTTTTGGCAGATCAAGTAGAATTTCTTGGTCATGTTATTAGCAAGGATGGGATAGCTGTTAACCCAAGCAAGGTAGCAGCAGTTTTAGATTGGGAAGCACCCAAGACTGTCAAGGAAATCCGAGGATTCCTAGGAATGGCAGGATACTATCGGAGATTCATTGAAGGATTCTCTAAGATAGCAGGACCAATGACTAAGCTGTTAAGGAAGAATACACCATTTGTGTGGTCTGATGAGTGTGAAAAGAGTTTCCAAACTCTGAAAGAGAAACTCACCACGGCACCGGTGTTAGCAGTCCCAGAAGTTGGCAAGGATTACACTGTGTACTGTGACGCATCCAAGCATGGATTGGGTTGTGTACTCATGCAAGATCGGAAAGTAATATCTTATGGATCGAGGCAACTTAGACCTCATGAAGTGAACTATCCAACACATGATTTAGAATTAGCAGCAGTAGTATTTGCACTTAAAACTTGGAGACATTTTCTCTGTGGAGCCAAGTGTGAGCTCTATATGGATCATAAGAGTCTCAAGTACTTCTTCACTCAGAAGGAACTCAATATGAGGAAGAAAAGATGGCTTGAACTAATCAAGGACTATGATTTGACCATAAATTATACTCCAGGAAAGGCTAATGTTGTAGCAGACGCCTTGAGTAGGAAGAGCACTGGAGGAGTGGAACAATAGTTATCACCGGAGTTGAGGAAGGAAATAAGCCAAGCCCAAATACAACTTTGGGAGAAGGAAGCTCATGAAGGACTATCGGCCGTACAAGTAGCCGATGAGCTAAGTGTTAACTTAAAGAATGAGATAATCATGGGTCAATTGGACGATCCATTCATCGTGGAGGAGATGAGAAGAATAGATGAGGGTAGACCATCAGAATTTCACCGAGGAGAGTCTGGATCATTATGGTTCCAGAAAAGGATTTGCGTTCCGGATATTGATAAGATCAAGGAAGTTATACTCCGGGAAGCACATCAAACCCCATACTCGATACATCCGGGAAGTACAAAGATGTACATGGATCTCAAGGAGTTATTCTGGTGGAATAACATGAAGAGAGAGATAGCCCAATACGTGGCGGAATGCCATACCTGCCAAAGAGTAAAAGCTGAACATCAAAGTCCGGCAGGAAAGTTACAACCTTTACCAATCCCAGAATGGAAATGGGAGGAAATAGGAATGGACTTCATCACCGGACTACCCATGACTAATAAAAAGAAGGACACGATATGGGTAATCGTGGACTGGTTGACGAAGAGTGCACACTTCTTAGCAGTAAACCAACAGGATAAAGGAGAGAAACTCATCGATCTTTACATCAAAGAGATCGTGAGTAAACATGGAGTTCCCAAGAAGATCGTGTTAGATCGAGGATCCGTGTTTACCTCAGCATTTTGGAAGCAATTACATGAAGCTTTAGGATCGAAGTTAGACTATAGCACCGCATATCATCCGCAGACCGGAGGACAAACCGAGAGAACAAACCAGATATTGGAAGATATGCTTAGGGCTTGTGCTCTAGACTTCGGAGGATCATGGGAGGAGCACTTACCACTAGCAGAATTTTCATACAACAATAGCTATCAAAGCAGCATCAAGATGGCACCATTCGAAGCTCTGTATGGAAGGAAGTGTAGATCACCGATATGTTGGTATGAGGCAGGATCAAGCAAGGAGTTCAATCCTGATTATGTCAAGGAAAAGCAACAGATTATCGACATTATAAGAGATAGGCTCAAAATAGCTCAAAGTAGACAAAAGAGTTATGCCGATCAAAAGAGAAGAACATGGGAGCCACAAGTTGGAGACATGGTGTACCTTAAAGTAAGCCCGATGAAAGGTCTTCAGAGATTCGGAGTAAAGGGGAAGCTTAGCCCTAGATACATCGGACCTTTCAAGATATTTAGTCAAAACCGAGGATTAGCCTTTGAATTGGATCTACCGGGAAGGTTAGCTCAAGTTCACAATGTGTTCCATGTGTCGCAACTTAGGAAATGTTTAAAGACACCAGATGAGCCAGTATCACATGATGAGCTCGAGTTACAACCAGACCTGACTTACATCGAGAAGCCAGCCAAGATTCTCGAGGAGAACTGGAAACAACTCAGAAATAGAGCCATTAAGTATTGCAAGATACAATGGAAGCATCACCCCGAGAGAGAAGCCACCTGGGAAAAGGAAGAAGACCTGAGGAAAACATACCCCGAACTCTTCAGGTATTACAACCACAACTTCAGGACGAAGTTTTCTTTAAGGGGGAAAGGCTGTAATGTCCCAGGTTTAGAGACGATCGAGGGGTAGACTTTAGAAAGGGATGTGCACATCATTGTAAATTCTGGGGAAATTTCGCACTTTTAAAACAAACTGCATCGAAGGGGGATAAGTTTCTCTCTCGATACCTTACAGGGTTAGGGTTTCGAGAGTGCGACAAACTTGTTTCTCATTCAACTAAGTTAGGGTTTTGAGAAGAGAGGAGAGTATGTGCATTATAACTTAAGTTGCATAATTGAATCCAAACCTAAGTTGAATTTGAATTTCAAATTCAAATATAAAATGAATATCTCATAATTCAAATGTGAGGTGATTCCTTAAGCAAATCTATAAATATTAAAGAATATGAACAACACAAAAATAAAGTAAAGCTCATTAGAGAAAATTGGAGCTTTATTGATAAACACACAAGATACATTGTCATTACAATATTCAGAATTGAAATATTACAACACATTACAAGAATTGACAAAATGGAAAAAGAAAAAAGAAAGAAAATTACAACTTAATGGAAATTACTAATCTATATAAGTTGATCTTCATAAAATTTTGGATCAAGATGAACTGGTACTTCATCTTGATTATCTCCAAGATCCCTGCAATCAAAGACAACAAAAAGAGATGAAAATTAGGCCAAGTGGCAAAGCCACTTGGCAAGTTAGCTAAATAAGTGAAAATTGAGATGATAATCTCAACCTTGCCGAAGAGCCAAGCCAGGGAACAAGTCCCAATCCTGTGAAGCACACAGGCAGCACACAAGGAGAGCTGCATGCCCTCCACATACACACAACCAGGGGAGAAGAACCCCAGGACATGCACTGCTGTCGACCAAAGGAGCCCAAGGAGGGCCAGTATAAAAGCTTTGCCTCAGCAAACCCTAGCCATTTGCATCGACAAGGACTTCTGGTAAGAACACAAGAACAGCTAGAACACCTCAAGAACAGCAAGAACAGGTGAACAACAAGAGCTGCTCCACTCATTCTAGCAAACCACAGAAGTTAATCAAGCATCACCAACAAGCCAGGAGGAGCAGGGCAAGCTCATAAATCCAACCAGAAGCAAATCCTCTACACCAACAAAGAATCTAGGAGCTGGAGTGAGGTATGAACAAGATCATCCTGAGCAAAACCATGATTTGCTCATAAATAAGCATACTATGCATCTTAGGAGCACAGAAGGGTAGAATACCCTGTTTGTGTCATCATCTGGCAATTGTGTCAGTTGGTGCAAGCAAACATGGATGAATCAAATAGGAAATCACCAAGGGAACACTGGTTAACCAAAGCAGTGGTTTAACCAGAGAAATCCATCAAGGAATGACCCTATCTATTCAACCAAAAATCACCTAGCACCTAAAGCCCAGCAAGCCATCAGACAGATAGACAGATTGTGTCTATTTTTGTTTGTCAACATCAAAGATCACTGAAAATCCAACTAGGAGTTAACCAGGAATGGATTCACCAAGCCACAGTAAGCCAACAAGGGCGGGAGCTACCTAAACAGCAACAAATTGCTGTCAAGGTTACCTCTACCACTGAAATAGCCAAATCACAAGCCCATGCACAATTATCATCACCCTATTGGGTTCAAAAGAGGGCTAGGGTACCCAACCAAGAGGTGGCATCCATCTAGCCCTATCAAACTAAATGAAATGATCATCACTGCATGGAAGTTCACATCGATTATCTATGTGATCAAGCCAAATTAGTTAGATAATTGAAATGCACAAACAATCAGAGGTTTAGACACTTGCTGATGATCCAATGGATCATTGCAAGCATCAACTGATGCTTGAGCAAGCACCAGCACACATCAGGCCAAGCCTGTGTGATGCACACCCAACACAGAGTAAACAATAGTGAGGCACGGTTGTGAAACAGCATCATTTACAAGCAACTGATGATCATGTGATCATCAGAAGCTTGCAAAAGCATGCCAGTACATGCTAGGGCATCATAAGGCAATAAGGCATGGATCAGATAATTAAACATCCATTTATAATCAACAATTTATTCACAGATAATCAAATCTATGAATTATAATTGTATCCAGAAGCACATCAAAGGCATGATGAATTACTGGAACAAGTACACAAGGATTGCATGCAAGCACTCATCACTGGATAATGCTGTTAAGCCAACAGCAAGCTCAATTGAGCATGCACATGAAATCAAGCACATAGTCTAGGAATTCTTGCATAGGATCAGGAATAGCATAGCAAAGCAGAACAACAGGAATAATCATGGCAGTAGCAAGGCAGGGCTGCACAAGGCAGCATCACAAGCACTGGCACGGCCATGGCCAGGGCCAGTGAAGCGCAGCAACAGCATAGCAAACCAGCACAGCAGCAACACAGCAACAGCTGCGCATACACCGCTAGCTAGGCGCAGCAGCAGAGCATCAGCACGGCAGGCATCTCCACGAGGAGGAGCAGCCGTGGCCAGAGCTAGAGGATGAGGAAGAAGAACAGGCAAGAGAGAGAGGGAGGATGGAGCACGTACCCGGGGCGAGCAGACAGCAGTCGCGGCCATGGCGGCCACGGCGGCGCACGCCGAGTGCAAGACAGCACCTGGCCAGGCCAGGCCACACCTAGACCAGCGCCGCAGCACCCCGCACCACTACGGCGAGGCTCACGGCGGCGCCATAGCACCAGGAACCCTGGGAGCAGCGAGATCGCCGCGGATCCCGTAACCCTAGCCACAGCGAAGGGGTCGGGGACGAGCAGGAGCAACGCCAGCTCCAGATCGACACAGAGGAGGATGACCGGCGTCGTGGGGCGGTTCGATTGCGCCCCACGGCGAGGGCCATGACCGGCGGAGCTCGCCGGAATCGACCGGCGACGGCGAGGGCGACACGGGTCGCCAGAGCGAAGGGGATTAGGGTTCGTCGAGGCGGCGCGATGGGGGAAGAGAGTGAGCGACCGCACGGGTCGGTTGGACCCGAGCTGGTCTAACCCAACCCGATGGGCTCCACTAATAGGTGGGCCCAGGGGCAATTGTGACATTTCACAAATTCATAAAGTGCTGAAACTTTGAAAATCAATAGAAAATGTGAAATAGCTTCAAAAAAATAATTAAAATACGAAAATCACTCAGTATAAAATGCTCTATCATAATAAAATATGAAATAGAATTTTTGAAGTGAAACAAGAATAAGTTCTAATTTGATGATTTAAATAATCATTTAAATCACACCTTTTATTTTCAATAATGAAAATAAGTCCATAAATTCTTTTGGACTTTAAAAACACCTTGACAACATTTCAAGGTTGTATTTTACCCTAAATAAAGTATCCCTATGTTATTCGTAGTATCAACCTCTCACATAAAATGTTAAGTCATCGGAAGGGGGGAACAAACCCTAAAACTGGAATCATGCATAAATGCTTCTTAACCATTGCCCTTATCGGACAATGATGCTATTTTTCAGCAGCAGAGGACAAGAGTCAGTCCACACCATCCAACTGCAAAACTTTGCAGTGTTCAGGGAAGTTCATCACCTGCGCATGTCATTTGAGTATTTTTACCAAATTACTTGCAAAGTACTATGTTTATCACTATTGCATAAAAAGCAAAACCACTATTTTCATAACTATGAATATGACTAAGTGGTGGGCAATGGAATCATCGATTGTGTTGATATGGTGGAGGTTCCATTGCAAGGGTTTATATCCATCTAGGATTAAACAACAAATGTCGTCCAGTGATTCTTGTGCCGTAATACCCGTGTTAACCATAAGATCCGGAGTGGGACGGAGTAGTCAAAAGTGTTTCCACCTCTCGTTCATCAACGGATGCGCATGCCGTAGACACTTGTATTCTGTCGGGGGCAAGCAGTAGGCTGGGGAAGCCATAAGTTCCCCACGGCATAGTCCGTAGACACTTGTCGCCCGAAGAGCAAGCGGTAGGCTGGGGAAGCCATAAGTTCCCCACGGTATTGCGGTCTATGATGGGTTGCACCTGCCGGCGAAGGAATTTGGTTCGATCCCAGATTGTTGTCGTGGTCGGGGTCCATCCTTAATTGGTGTAAGAGGATCGACGAGGACCCAGGGTCGGGGTGTACAACAAAGGGTGGGTGTTCGAGGTAGCGGAGGAACATGATTGGCTAGACCTTATACCGGGCCTCACACCAAAGGAAGTGTGGACGGGAAAGCTGCCCGGTTGGCACCAAGGTTAAGATCTCTTATGGGTAAAGCAACACACCTCTGCAGAGTGTAATGAATCGTGACCTGTCACTACCTGTTCTGGGATATAGAACTGCGAACGCTGCCGGAAAGGATCTCCATGAAGTTCTAGTAAACCGGTGAAGGCTGACGGACATAGTTCTTTGGAATAAAAGCAACCTCTTGAAGAAATGTTTATCTAAACCTGCATTGGTATTAGACTTTCTGGTCTAATATTGTAGTTAGTACATTAAACACCTCTTTTCTATAATGAACTTGTTGAGTACGCTCGTACTCATACCACTCTTAAATTCCTTGCTTAGATTGTCTGAACCATCTGGAGGAGGACAACGACAACCCTGAAGGAGCCGACATCATCGGCTATGAAGAACCATACCTCTATGGAGGTGTTGAAGGTGTAGACCACCATATAGTCTACGGAACCGGGGAGGGTTCCGGAGGAGAGCAAGCTTAGACCCATAAGTAGTTGTAGAAACCGAGCAGTACGAACTCCAAGTACTTAACTGCTCGTGGGAATAAATGTATAATCTAGTAAGACTTTTATATTGTAAGTTAAGTTGGGTTCGCCTCGAACCCAGGAGTATCCCTCTTAGGACTCAAGAGGAGCTCCGAGACGATATGTATATTATGCTTGTAATAATAAATGAATGAGTTATGGACCTGCTATGTTCTGTTGTACTACTCTGAGGGATGTAATATTTGTGGATTGGTACTTCGTGAATGTTATATCAACGACTGGCATACTACAACATGCAGTGGTATGCAGGGTCACCACAGGTATGAACTCGAAGGACCCGCAGCGGATTGAATCTTTGGGTTTTGACGATTCGAGCACAAACGCTGCAGATGTGACTGGTAGTGCCGATGAATTGCCTTGTGCCAACAGGCTTCCCACAGACGGCGCCAATTGTCGAGGGTACTCCTCGGCAACGCCCTCCAATTGGGGCTTAGGGTCCTTTGGGTCGACGTAAGAGTGAAGATAACACGGTGCCTCAAGCTGCTCTGTGGCCGATAGATACGGTGAGCGAGTGCGGCTCTTGATCGATTGTACGTCATGGCATCCTTGTCTGTACTGATGAGGGTGAGTCGCTATTCGTTCTTCCTCCTCGCGGCGCGAGTCCCTTTGTCCCGTCATGACGTCGAAACTTCCTCGGTTGTCTTCTTGCATGTTCCTAGATGGGACTGCCGAGGCCCTTGGGCTGGATGCGTTTGACCTAGGGAGGCGAAGAAAACCTCCGGAATCAATGATGAAGTGGACACCACCAAAAGTAGTATCCATGCCGCCGCTCGATTCTGCATGGATCAGGCGCGGCTCCTCGGGGTGCGGTATGAACTCGAAGGACCCGCAGCGGATTGAATCTTTGGGTTTTGACGATTCGAGCACAAACGCTGCAGATGTGACTGGTAGTGCCGATGAATTGCCTTGTGCCGACAGGCTTCGCACAGACGACACCAATTGTCGAGGGTACTACTCGGCAATGCCCTCCGATTGGGGCTTAGGGTTGATGGAATCCTGTAGGCTAACACGAGACATCGGTGAACAGACAAGCGGGGAGAGCGATTTACCCAGGTTCGGGGCCCTCGATGAGGTAAAACCCTTACGTCCTGCCTGTCTGATCTTGATTATGAGAATATTGGGTTACAATGGGGTGCCAAAGGTTTCGGCTATGATCTCGTCGAGAGGCTAAGTGCTGCGGCGACCTAGCTCTAGACTTCTGGTGGCTAAAGTTGGATGTGTCCCTCGGCAGCCCCTCTCCTGGCCTTTATATAGGAAGCCAGGTCTCAAGAGGTCTGTCCGGGTACGACTAGGTTTACAAGAGTCCTAGCTATTAGCTTTCCTTGTTCGGCTCCTCTTCGTCTTGTTCTTCAAGGAATCCTTTCCAGCACCGTCCTAGTGGCCCGCCTGACCATCGAGTACTTTCATGGGCCTCCAGTTGGGCCGAACGGGATAAGGAAATATCGGTTACCCGAAGGGTAATGCCCACGTCACATGAAAATAGCGAATCGGTGGGCGGATGGAGAAGATGCTGTTCACAACAAGCGGCACATGTCGCCTGAGGAGGACCGCAACCGAAACTTTCAAAATAGGAGACGATTCCCTCGACAGTTTTCAGATTATGATGCTCCCGGCCAACAGCTGAATTTCGAGGAAACAGAGGAGGAAACAATCGAGATGATTATCAAAAAAGTGGCGAGCAGCGCAGCGATTACAAGGACGGCTCCCATCCCAATAGACAAAATAATGGACCGAGGTTTCAGAGGTCGTATGTATTGATGACCCACAAGTATAGGGGGTGTATCGTAGTACTTTCGATAAATAAGAGTGTCGAACCCAACGAGGAGTAGAAGGTGTTGACAAGCAGTTTTGATGAAGGATTCACTGTAAATGCTCACAGACAAGTATTCAGGGGTTTTTGATATAGCAGATAAATTAAATACAAGTAAGTAAAATACGAGAGTAATAATTGCAGCGAGTGGCCCAATCCTTTTTAGCACAAAGGACAAGCCGGTTTGTTTACTTATGATGACCAAACGTTCTTGAGGACACACGGGAATTTAGTCTAGTGCTTTCGCTTCATATAGTTGATTAATCTTCACTAGTCTTCGACCCGTGCAACTGCACGACCTAGCTATTTTATATACTCTCTCGGTCTTATTAAATTTGTCTTAGATTTATCTAAATTTTGATGTATCTACATACTAATATAAAGTGTAGATATATCTAAATATTGACAAATGTCAGACAATTTTCGTGTGAAACGGAGGGAGTATATACCATTAATACTCCCTGCTATCCAAAATAAGTGTCAAAAAGTCATGGTCTCTAATTAACAACCCAACACTTATTATGCATTGGACGGATTAGTATACATATAAATAAAAAAATTGTCAAAAGAGAGTTATGTATTATGATGCTTATGTAGTGATTTTACTTTTTTCTTTTAGATGTAGTGATTTTACTTGGTTTCCCTAAAGACATAATGCAATCATATGCATCTGTCACTAGTGGAAAACAGGGCTTCCGTGGGAGCCTTTTGTCGCGGGCGCGCCTGCACCCGCGACAAATGGCCTGGCCACGTCGCCCCGAAACCATGTGGAGCGCGCGGAGGCTTTTGTCGCGGCCTTTTGTCGCGGGCCGTATTACGACCCGCGACAAAAGGGGTAGGAGCGACGTGGCCACCCCTTTTGTCGCGGGTCGTAATACGGCCCGCGACAAAATGTCCCCGCCCTATATATAGAAGCAGCCAGCCACCCCCCCCACCTCATTTTTTCCTTGGTGGTGAAGGTGGAGGTGTATGCTAGCTCATTTTTTCTACATGTGCACAAGAGGTGTTTGATGGAATGCTTGTGAGAGGGATGCCACTTGGTTTATTTGATAAGATTTCTCCTCTTTTTGATCCAAAAAGGTTAGCAACTATTTTCTTGACTATATATATATGCATAGTCCGTACAATACTAATTTTAGCAAGGTGATTGCATCTGATACATATATAATTGTGCTTATGATGCGGATGAGTCATCCATGGATGTACGGTAACCGATGTGCTCCCGCTTTCAGTAGAGGGCGTGAATTCTTTCTTGCTTGTGGCCGAGGCCAACAAGTCGAAGCAAGGTTTTATGTGCTGTCCATGTCTAAAATGTAAGAACGAGAAGGATTACTCTTGCTCAAGAGATATTAAGAGCCACCTGCTTCGGTTTGGGTTCATGTCCAGTTATAATGTTTGGACCAAGCACGGAGAAGAAGGGGTTATGATGGAAGACGGCGATGAGGAAGAAGATAATGATGAGAAGTATTATCGATCTATGTTCTCTGAATGCTTTGATACCGCAATGGACGACAATGAAGAAGAAGGAGGTGAAGAACAGGCATCGAGATGATCCTGTTGATGATGATCTTCGTCGGGCCATTTCGATGCAAGAAGAGAGCGTGACACGGATAAGGAGAGGTTGCGGTTCGACAAGATGTTAGAGGACCACCACAAATTGTTGTACCCAGGTTGTGAAGATGGGCATAGAAAGCTGGGTAGCATATTGGAATTGCTGAAATGGAAGGCGAGAGGTCGGTGTGGTGACTCGGGATTTGAGAAATTGATGATAATATTAAAGAAGCTGTTTCCAAGAAATAATGAATTGCCCGTCGGTACATATGAAGCAAAGAAGCTTGTCTGCCCTCTAGGATTAGATGTGCGAGAAGATACATGCATGCATTAATGATCAGTATCCTCTACCGCGGTGAGAAGTACGAGAATTTGAATAAATGCCCGATATGTGGTGCATTGCGGTATAAGATCAGAAAAGATGACCCTGGTGATGTTGAGGGCGAGCCACCCCAGAAGAGGGTTCTGCGAAGGTGATGTGGTATGCTCCAATAATACCACGGTTGAAACGTTTGTTCGAAACAAAGAGCATGCCAAGTTGTTGCGATGGCACATGGAAGAACGTAAGAAAGACGCGATGTTGAGGCACCCCGCTGATGGTCGGCGGTGGAGAAACATCGGGAGAGAGTTTCCGGATTTTGCGGGTGAGGCAAGGAACTTATACTTTGGTCTAAGTACAGATGGCATGAATCCTTTTGGGGAGCAGAGCTGCGATCCACGACACCTGGCCCGTGACTCTATGTATCTACAACCTTCCTCCTTGGTTGTGCATGAAGCGGAAGTTCATTATGATGCCAGTGCTTATCCAAGGCCCAAAGCAACCGGGCAACGACATTGATGTGTACCTAAGGCCATTAGTCGATGAACTTTTGGAGTTGTGGGCCAAACCAGGTGTACGTGTGTGGGATGAGCACACGGAGCAAGAATTTGACCTACGAGCGTTGCTATTCGTAACCATCAATGATTGGCCTGCTCTCGGTAACATTTCGTGACAGACGAACAAAGGATACAATGCATGCACACACTTGTTTAGATGAGACTGAAAGTAAATATTTGGGAAAAAGCAGAAAAGTTGTGTACCCGTTCAATCGTCGTTTCCTTCCGCGCAAGCATCCCTTAAGGAAAAAAGGCAAGCATTTCGATGGCGAGGCAGACCGCCGTCCGAAGCCTGTCCCCGTAGTGGTGCTGATATATTTGACATGGTCAAGGATTTAAATGTTATCTTTGGAAAGGGTCCAGGCAATCGACCTGTTCCGAAAGACGATGACGGACACGCGCCCATGTGGAAGAAGAAATCTATTTTACGGGAGCTAGAATATTGGAAAGTCCTGGAAGTCCGCTCTGCAATCGACGTGATGCACCTGACCAAGAATCTTTGTGTGAATATTCTAGGTTTTCTCGGGCGTGTATGGAAAGACAAAAGATACAACGAAGCACGGGAGGACCAGGAACTTCATAAAGGACGAAACGGCAATCATCCAGGGCAGTTTGTAGGGCCTGCCAGCCTATGCTCTTACCAAACAAGAGAAGGAGATCTTTTTGAAGCCCTATTCAGTATCAAGGTTCCGTCTGGTTTCTCGTCGAATATAAAGGGGATAGTAAATATGAAGGAGAAAAAATTCCAGAACCTGAAGTCCCATGACATCACGTGCTTATGACACAATTGCTTCCGATTGCATTGAGGGGACTTCTACCAGAAAATGTTCGACTAGCCATTGTGAAGATATGTGCATTCCTGAACGCAATTTCTCGGAAGGTAATGGATCCGAAACTTTGTCGGGATTACGGGAAGATGTGGTCCAATGTCTTGTCAGCTTCGAGTTGTTGTTCCCACCATCCTTCTTCAATATTATGACGCACCTCCTCGTTCACCTAGTTGAAGAGATTAGAATTCTCGGTCCTGTATTTCTACACAATATGTTCCCCTTCGAGAGGTTCATGGGAGTCTTAAAGAAATATGTTCATAACCGAGCTAGGCCGGAAGGAAGTATCTCAAAGGGCTACGGAACTGAGGAGGTCATTGAGTTTTGTGTTGACTTTCTTCCTGACCTTAAGCCGATTGGTGTTCCTGAATCTCGGTATGAGGGGAGGCTGACTGGAAAAGGCACACTAGGAAGGAAAGCAACGGTGTGGAGGGACAAGATTTCTTTCAATCAAGCGCACTACACAGTTCTATACAATTCCAGCTTGGTGGCTCCGTACACCGAGAAACCTACGAATGGTTTACGAGAAATAAACCCGGGCCAGCCCGCGTCCTTGATTACACGTCCACACAGGCATACCTTCGGCTGTTGGTTGCAAAGACATCTCATTAATGACCCATCTGCGGTGGAGCAGCTGTACTTGTTGGCCAGGTTACCATCTTCAAACATATGTACATTCCAAGGGTACGAGATAAATGGGAATACATTTTACACGATCGACCAAGATAAGAAGAGCACCAACCAAAACAGCGGTGTCCGCTTCGATGCAACAGACGAGAATGGGCTGACCACCACATATTATGGATACATAGAGGAGATATGGGAACTTGACTATGGTCCCACTTTTAAGGTCCCTTTGTTTCGGTGCAAATGGGTGAAGCTCAGCGCTATACATATTGACGATAAGTACGGTATGATAACAGTGGATCCCAACAATCTTGCGTGCACAGACGAGCCTTTTGTCCTAGCCAGCGAGGTGGCTCAAGTTTTCTACGTGAAGGACATGTCTAGCAAATCAAGAAAAAGAAATCAACAAAAGAATACATCAATCGAGGAGCTAAAGCGCCACATAGTTCTTTCGGGGAAAAGAAACCTCGTGGGAGAGGATGACACGACAGACATGTCGAAGATTATAAGAAGTTTAAAGAAATTCCGCCCTTCACGGTGAAAATTGACCCAAGCATCTTGCTAAATGATGAAGATTCTCCATGGCTACGGCGTAGAAGATCACAACACTAGATGGCGATGTAATAATGTATTCTTCATATATAGTTCCCAAGACAATCTCTACATTTATGTAATAATGAAGATTAATGTGTGCTTGGCTTGTTGATCTGCTTGGCAAGGCGTATCGATGCTCCTTTTATAGGCACGGCACCGCTTCTACTTTGTCTTATTACTTCGACAGGCCGTCGTGCGCTACATGCTTTATCTCATCGAGCAGTGCGTCCACCCACGCGTCCTTATCCTGCCGACACCTTTAGTCGCGGTTGCAGCCACCAACCGTGACAAAAGGTTACCGACACATCCTTATCCTGCCGACAGCTTTAGTCGCGGTTGCAGCCACCAACCGTGACAAAAGGTTACCGACACATCCTTATTATCCTGCCGACATCTTTAGTCGCGGTTGCAGCCACCAACCGTGACAAAAGGCCCTCCCTAGATAAGCCTCCCCCAGTCTTTTGTCGCGGTTTGAGCCTCCACCCGGGATGAAAGTTTCGCGCGCCACTTCGTTCCCGCCTATTTTCTTCCCGCATTCCCGCCATTTTCCACTATATATATGTAGGCTTGGACTCTCATATCTGCAAACCTCATCACTCTCTCCCATGGCTTCCATCGTATGTCTAACACCCCGGGAGGCGGAGGCGCTTTGCGCCTCGAACTACCCCTGCCCGCCCGGCTACCGCGTCCCGACCGGCTGGTTGCTGAGCGTCGGAGGCGTACCGGTCCCTCCTATCCCTGTAGGTGTGCCACGCGAGATGGCCATCACGAACCACTACTATTTCGAGCTCACGCCTGAGCAGCGGAGGAATCCCCAGTGGCATCCCGACTACAGCCCGACTTGGGACAGCTTCTTCATCAATCGGCGTGAGAGGGCGGTTGCCAGGTACGAGGAGGACGGCCCGCCTCCTTCGAACTTCAACGAGGCCGGCCGTCGGATGTGGTGGCGCGGCCGGACTCTCCAGAGCGTCCTGGCCTATCGTGGCCCCCGCCTGCGCTACCCTCAATCCCAGCCCACGCGTGGTCATCCGCCGAGGTTCGACAACCGCGACCCCGATGCTAGCGACGATGACGTCGGCGACTTTGATGACTACAGTGGCGACGTGTATAGGACTAGGCACGACTATGATTGAATGGCTCCAACATTCGAATCTAGCCATGTATCTTATTTTTCAGTTGAGCTCTGTACTTTAATTTCAGTTCAATCGTAATAAATTTCGTGTCAACCACTTTATTGAACAAAAACAACCGACAACGACTTTATAAACTAAATTTAAACTAATAGAACCGACAACGACTTTATTGAAATTACAATAAAATAGATAAATTACTAGTCTAGTCTCTACTCGTCGTCGGAGGTTGTCTCCGTCCAAAGGTCATCCCACCGAGGGTCGTTTTCGGTCCAAGTTGTATTCGAGTTCTCGAGCTCGAAGGCGGCGACGGCCCGACGGTTGCGCCTGTTGGACCTGCGTTGTGCCCTAAGGTTAGCAAAGAACGCGTCGGGGGACCGCGCCCTCCACTGGCGCATCAACTGCTCGTCGCGCTCGGCGATGGCGATCCTGCGCTGCACCTGGCGATGCCGGCGACGGTCCTCGTCGGTGACGAGGCACGGCGGTGGCGCGAGGAACTCCGCCTCCTCTAGCGATTCAACATCCGGAAAGTTGATGTCGTGCCCTGGCCGCCGAAAGCGCCACGCCGCCGCGTCGTAGCGCGCGCCGCCTCCTCCGGCGTGTTGTACGTGCCGAGGGTGAGGCGGAAGCCACCGGCGCGTATCTCGGCGGTGAACCTACCGCTCGGATGCACTCGAACGCCACGGAAACCGGACGCCCTCGACGACATGGAGGCATCCCGGAGATGAATGAGCGGAGGCGGTGGCGACGTGTGGTTGCGCCCGCACTCGTCGCTCTATATAGCGCACGCGGGGCATGGCACGTGTTAGCGGTGGCTACACGTCGCACGCCGGCGTCGGCGGGGTGAGGCACGTGGCAGCGGTGGCTACACGTCGCACGCCGGCGTCGGCGGGCGAGGCACGTGGAAGAGGTGGCGACACGTGGCACGGGGACGCGACACGAGTGGATATGATGCGAGATGCAAATAGTTATATGGATATCATATTCATGTTCATTGGATTTTTCTGATCAATTTTCATATATAAAACTTTTCTTTTTGAGTTACCATTTAAAAGTTATTGAAATAATAGTTTTTATTAAAAAAACAGAAAAACAAAAAACAGAAAAAACGAAACACAAAAACTGTTGCGGGCACGATCCGCGTGAAGCGCATCCAACGGCTCCAGGCCGTTTGAATCCAACGGCCTGGAGCCGTTGGATGCGCTTCACGCGGATCGGCCGCCTCCCTCCCACCCCTTTTGTCGCGGGTCGAGCCACGGCCCGCGATAAAAGGACCCCCTGTCGCGGGTGGTGGCACGACCCGTGATAAAGGGGCCTTTATCACGGGTCGTGCCACGACCGCGACAAAAGGGGTTAGGTATAAATACCTAACCCCGCGGGCGGAGCCCCCACCCGCGACACACGGAGGCCAACACTTAGCGAAATTCACGCCGCCAGGCTGCCGGATTTTGCCGTGCCGCCGTCGATCTGCCGCGCCGTCGCCGCCGTCGATCTCCTCTGCCGCGCCGTCGCCGCCGTAGGCCTCCTCGAGCTCCTCTGCCGCGCGTGCCCTCTGCCGCCCGCGCCCTCTGCGCCGTCGATTGCCGCCGCGTGCCGCCGCGCCGTCGATTGCCGCCGTGCCGCGCGCTCGCCGCCGCCGCCCTGTGCCCGTCTTGGCCCCGCCGCCGCCGCCGCGCCCCTCCGCAGGTACAAGCCGCCAGCCATGTCTTGTGCGCCCGGCGCGGGCGCCCCGGCCGGCCCTCTTTTTTAATTTTTTTCTTAGTTAGATAATTTGTATAATTAGTTAGTTCATTTTTGTAATTAGTTATTAGTTAGTTTATTTTTGTATATAGACATTTTAGTAATTAGTTATTAGTTAGATAATTAGTATGTAATTAGTTAGTTCATTTTTGTATATAGACATTTTAGTAATTAGTTATTAGTTAGATAATTAGTATGTAATTAGTTAGTTCATTTTTGTATATAGACATTTTAGTATGTAATTAGTTAGTTCATTTTTGTAAGTATTTTGTTGTAATTAGTTAGTTTATTTTTGTTGTAATTAGTTAGTTCAAATTTGTAGTTTAAATTTTGTAAGTATTTTGTTGTAATTAGTTAGTTTATTTTTGTTAAATGTAATTAGTTAGTTCAAATTTGTAGTTTAAATTTGATTAGTTAGTTCAAATTCGGATCGACCGCCGACACACCCCTCTCGCAAACACCCGCCGACACACCCCTCTACAAACACACCCCTCTCGCAAACACCCGCCGAGACCCCTCTCGCAAACAATCGACGTCGACTCCCTCCCCTCGCAAAAACCCGTCGCCGACACCCTCCCCTCGCAAACACGCGCCCTCTCCCGCTCGCAAACACGCGCGACACCCCTCTACCTCTAGAAAACAAGCGCACTCTCAATCTCGCAAAAACGCGCCGACACCCCTCTCCCTCTCGCAAACACGCGCCGCCGACACACTCTCCCACTCGAAAACACGCGTCGCCGACACAACACTCCCTCTCGCAAACACGTGTCGCCGATTAGGGTTAGGGTTTGGTTTGTGTTTGATTAGGGTTAGGGTTTGGTTTGTGTTTGAACATTTACTTATCGATTTAATTCTTTTGCAGAAACAATGGATCAATTCGAACGGGACTTGGAACAGGAAGACATATTCGAGGACATGATCCGCGATGGTACAGAAGCCGACCGAGCCGGCTCCGGTGATGGAGAAGCCGACGGCTCCGGTCATGGAGAACCCGACGGCTCCGGTCATGGAGAAGCCGACGGCTCCGGTGACGGACAAGCCGGCAGCTCCGGTGACGGAGAAGCCGACGACGGCTCCGGTGACGAGGTATTAATGGAATTCTATATGTACATATGTATTGAGGCATTAGTATAGAGGCATTAATGCAATTCTATATGTATTCTCTTAGGCCTCCGAAGATAAGATAGAGAAACGAGGCCCGGCAAAGAAGTTGACCAAGAAAGACCACTTCACAATTGAAGTTATATCACCGGAAGGCCAACCGGTGGCACCCGAGAATGTCGGAGTGAAGTTCAAAAATCAGTGCGGAGTTGTGGTTAGAGATCGTGTCCCGATCACTTTGTCGAGAATGGAACAAGACGAAGAATGTGTCCGAAAATCAGGTTGCCGATAGGTACAAGGACACACTTTTCAGAGACCTCATGGCACATTTCACTTTGCCAGCATTTGGGATCGGAGTCTCGAGAATGCTAAGCAGCGAGAGCTAGTGAAGAAATGGGCTCTTAAGAAGATGGGCGAACTTTTCCGGGCGTATAAGAACCGGTTATGGAAAAATTATAAGAAAGACAAGAAGCCTCCAGTATTCGAGAACTACCTAGCGAAGCAGGAGCATAACTGGGAAGAATTTGTGAGGTACAAAGAATCAGAGGAGGCTGTGAACCTGTCAGCGAAAAACAAGAAGAATGCAAGCGAGAAGAAATATCACCATCATACGGGGCGAGGGGGCTACGGAAGAGCCATGCCTAAGTGGGATGCACAAGAGGCTGAGATGGAGCTGAACGGGATCACTCCAGAACCCACGCGAGAAGGATGGGACATAAGGGCTCGAAATTGGTTCCTCGCGCATGGCTGTGAGTATGACATGAAGACAGGGAACATTGTTGAAAGTGACACCAGGGTTAGGGTACCCAGGCAAAAATGGATTGAAGTGACGACAGATATAAAGGCGGGAAAACTAAAGTTTGCTCCCGATAGAGAGAAAGACTTGCTGACGCTTGTCCTCGGTAATCCTGAGAAGGGAGGACGAACAAGAGGCTTCGGCCCTAGTGTTCCGTGGTCGCTTGGGTTTCCGGCCGACGCGGAGACTTATAGAAGCCGAGCGAGAGCTAAACAACGCCACTGGAGGTGCAGAATGACCGGATGGCCGAGTTCCAACGCCGACTTGACCAGCAGCAGCGGGAGCTTCAGCAGCAGCAGCGGGAGATAAATGAACTAAAAGGACAGCGCCCGCCAGATAATACCGCTGAAATATCTCAGCGACGAGACAGCAGCGTGGCCGACTCGGAGGCCCCTCCTACACGGATGATGATAGATGCCGGTCCTGGCGACCCCTTGGATGGAATCAAGGAGACAACACCTTGTGATCTCCATGAGGTGTTCAGGAAGGTTTATGTTAAGGTGGCGGTCGGCTATGTCTTACCGGCATTTGGACCTGAAGGTGAGCCGGCAACATGGCATGGCAATCCGATTCCAGCTGGCTATGCTCGTGTCGGGGTGGATTCAGTTGTCCCGCAGTGGGAGACATTGGAGCTCCATATCCCTGGAGGTGATGGGGGGCTTACACTCAGAGAGGTGCTGGGAGAAATCATTCTCTGGGAAAAGAAGAACATCGAGGCTGCCGGGCTGGGTAGCACCTAGTACCGGTCGTCCCAGCGGGTCACCATCACCTCCTCCGGGTGATCGCAGGCCACCATCACCTCCTCCTACTGATCACATGTCGCCACCATCACCCCGTGGGTACGACGTCGACCACGACATCGGTAGTCCATCTCCATCTCCAGCGCCGCCGCCTCCGCCCACTAAGACTCGGAATGCATCCAGCCGGAAGCGTTTCAAGAGTCCTGTCCCCAAGAGGTCGCCCCTCCCAAAAGTACCAAAGGTTCCTCCCCCCCGTCCTTGGGATCTTCCTGTCGAGGAAAATGCGGCCGCTGTTGCGAAACACAACTATGATCATTTCCATAAGCCAAAACCTCCAGCGCCAGAGCCATACACAGAGAAGCAAATAGAATATGCTACTAGTTTTCTGAACACACCATCGCAGTATGAGTTACACGAGAAGAAGGATGACTATACACGCACTCTTGCGAAGGTAATTGACCAAAAGAAGGATGAAAAGGCTAAGGAGAAGGACATTGCTGGCACGAGCAAATCATCAGCTAGAAGTGCAGATGAGAAAAGGTCAAGTTCAACAAGTGCACCCCTCAAGGCCAAGCAAACGACAAAAGGCAAAAAGAGAAAGGAAGTTCCCCTCCTCGGTGCTCAGCCCAAACAATCGATCCCACCACTCAAAGTGTTTAATGTTCCCAAGGTATACCAGGAACATGGTGGTTTCGATATGGAAGAAGCTGCTAGCCTAGCGGCTGCACAGTAAAGTTTCCGTGGAGGAATTGCTACTTGCGGCAGATGCTGCACTACCCACCGCTGATATAGCTCCTAAATTTGTCTACGGGGCCGACTTGGTCAGCAGAGAGCAGCTGCATAAACTACCAACACATATGCGGAATTTGCATCAGTGGTACCTTGATGCATGCAAGGAGAAAAAAATGTACATCGTGGCGAGTATACCATGGGAATATTACTACCGAAAGGAGGAGATCCATATTGAGATGAATGAACTCTGGCAGTTATTCAATCTAGAAGCCCTCGACAAATCTCTCATGAGTTGCTATTGCTTGTAAGTTGTTAACTACATATAAGTTCATTTTCATTCAGTTCATGTTCGTTTTCATTGCATATATATACTCATTATATCTTATGGGTTCTCTTTTAGATCGAAGATCAGTGAGTGCAAAAGTAATAATATTATCAATGTTGGGTTTGTTGACCCAGATAAAATACATGTTGAAACGGTGAAGCATAAACGCGAAGAAACGGGGGGAAACCTACTAAGGTTTTTGGGGCAGCAATATTTCTGTGATTCAATATTGTTTCCTTACAACTACGAGTGAGAGTCTTAATGATCTTTTATATATGCACATTCAATTTTTCTTACTCGATGTTAAGTGTAATTCCTGACGTATATGCATAACATGTGCAGCTTCCACTGGATTCTACTAGACATTCAACCTGATAAGGGAATAGTTGAAGTAAAAGACCCACTTTGAGTAGAGGCACAGACGGGTTCCGGGACTTGCGTAAGTTGCTCCAAGTGTAATTTCCTTCATCGCCGCGCTTTATCTTTCGTGAGATATCAATTAATTATCCACTCATTCAATCATTCTTTTGCATGGCAGGGCTTGGCAAGCTTTGAAGAATGTTCATAAGGAGATTACCTTTGCAAAGAAGCTAACATTTAATCCTGTACCGTGCCCCCAGCAGCCACAAGGGACGAATCTATGTGGATACTACGTTTGCGAGTCCATTCGCATGTTAACCACTGAGAAGCAGAACAGAAATAAATTCGACGTAAGCAATAACATTCACAACTTTATTTATTATCATCAATATTTCGTTATCAAGACTGATATAGTCATACTCATCTCATTTTCGTATATAGGTCGACTTCATGCGGGACAGACTCCAACCAAAGGAACACGCACTAGGAATCGCGGAGGAACTGGCGGGACTTTTGGTTAGAGAAGTAATAAACAACAAAGGCTTGTTTAGTCCAGATAGTTGTTCTACCTCCAAATAGACGGTCGTTAGTACCGTTTGTCGATCGTGAGCTCCATGTATATATGTAGGGAACCTACGAATATGTGTAAGGGGAATCGACTTCTGCTTCCAATCTTTGTTTGATCGATCTATATATATATAATGAATGAATGTGTACAACTTCTAGTAGCGTACAAATATATGCAACTTTTATTTTCGGACGAAAAAAATGAAATAACAGGCGGTCGGTGGCGGGGGGGAGGGGTGCTGCACCCCTCAAACCCTAAAGCAGAAGCGTTGTGCGCGCGCCACGTAGAGGGCCTTTTGTCGCGGGTGGTAATACCGCCCGCGACAAAAGGGCCTGTGCCCTGCGCGCCCCGCGGCTGCCACGTGGTGGACCTTATGTCGCGGGTCGTAAGTGACCCGGGATAAAAGGCCACCCTTTTATCGCGCCTTGCTTGTCGCGGCTGGCCGCCCGCGACAAAAGGCCCTAACCACCCGGATCAAAAGGCCTGTTTTCCACTAGTGTGTCCAATCATGATTAGATTGTTTTTAGTTCTATATTTAAGTTTGTGTCACGATTATCCAATTTTCAAATAGATTTGACTTTATCAACTAAAATATCATGTATGTTTTTTTGTAACATATTGATATAAATCCGAGGACCATAATATGGCATATACTTTGGCGCTCCTACGTTTTGTGTACAGACATGTTCTCCGGTGTATAACGTCAACTATTAGTTTTCATCTAAATATTTAACTAAAAATTTAATTTAATTGTGATATTGTGAAATATTTCTATGGACGAAGGTAATATGATATATTTCTAACAACCCATGATTTAGACTAACGCTTGTACACTCTGTCTAGGAAATGTTGGAGCTTTTATTAATAGGAAATTCTTAGTTGATTAATATATATTTTGTAAGTAGATAGACCATATAATAACATGAACACCCTCGTATATATGTATGACATCCGTACATGCTTCCAAATATAAGTTGCTAGCTGCACGCAATAGGGTATCATACCAGCGCCAACATGTCTCTACTTTAAAATGAAGTACATCTGTAGTATGGATTTAAGTAGACGCCTACGCATGATATATTAAACTTGCGCGCTTTAGCTAAATTCTTGCTGTATGCACCTAGTTTAATAAGATGGACATCATGTCATCTACAAAAACATAGAGATCAGGAGATACAATACATGCAATAGTAAAATATATATAGACAGAGGGAGATGCATGTACTGTCCAGCATTGAGAAAGTAGCGATCTGATTTTCTCTATCGATCTCTACCATCAACAATCTGGCATCATGTTTCTTGCACTGATATAACCTGAGCTGCCTTCGACTAATTGTATGTCTAGCTACGGCTAGCAGCCACACATGGAAGCTCTGAAACTTTCCGTGTGTAGCCATTATCATTTATCAAAATAAGAAAGAAATCAGGTTTGGTTCAATTATTCATGATCGATGTATGGAAATAGCGATATGCACTTGCATGCTTTGGAGTAGGCATTATTGTACCTTGTATCTATGTCAGTAGATGCATTCTCGAGGAAACGAACAAATTATCTGAAAATTTAGACGTGGCTCTCCATGGTGGCTAGACATTGTCAAGATGCTCAGGGATATAGCGGCAGGACCGTCGTGCTCACCTCAGCATCCTCGAACTGCTCGACCATGTTGTCCTCGTCGCCAAGGCGTCATCCGACACCACGGCTCCCCACCGTTCCATGAGAACCGCATCGCTGTCTCCGGCCACTCCATCCCCGAGTATGCCATGGAGATCATCGAAAGTTCGAAACCCTCAAGCCGGACGTCTTCATCGCCACCGCGCTCACATACCGAGAAGCTGTCGGGTCGATGCCCACGTCCTTTTCCGCTCGCCACGTCAGGTCTGCGCATCGACGGTAGTGGAGGTATGTATCTTGTTGGAGCGGTTCATCAAGATGGTGCTGCGAATGTCGCAGCTATTCGTGGGGCACCACCGACCTGCTGTCTCGCCTGGGCTTCTAGTCATTCAACCTCACATTCGTGCTCTCCTCCACAACCAAGGGTCTCCCGGTGTTCATCCATGAGCGCCCCATCCTGGAACGGCAGACCTCCCGGGGCGCATACCGCGTGTTTTCCTATGCCGCCTCCAACGGCGCCTCCGTACTCTTTCCGTTCCTCGTCGTCATGTCGATCCTCTAGGCTACACCGGTACGGTGTACTTGCTCGTAATATTTTGAGATCCATCACAACCAATATAACACGGATTGATTAGATAAGCCAAGTTCGTTTTAAATATATAGGCATCTTTCACCGAGAGAAACAAATCGTGCACCTGTTCTCACGAAAAGAACTTCTATTAGACGTACAATCCCATAGGCTACTGTGAGTCCGGATAGAACTCGTCCGATGATTGTGCCAGCTATATCTGGTTTCGTACGGCGTTTTTTTAAATGAATCTACGACCTGGTTGCGTACTATAATAATTAAACAAACGTGTTGAGACGTGTTACGTGACCGCACATGATATTATAAATCACAACTATTTCGGTTAATCCCGACCATAAATTTTAGATCCAATTGTCTTAATTATCTTGATGATGTGGATTAACATGGTGTCTCGTATGGTGCCTCCAATTAGTAAATATAAGATTGTTTTGATAAGTGTTGTGTGGGTGAACCTATGCTAATGCACCGCCCTTCCTAGAACTAATACATACTTGTGATTAAACCCCTTGAAAGCATCCGCAAATACAAGAAAGTAATTAAGATAAATCTAACCACAGCCTTAAACTCTGAGATCCTGCTATCCCTCATGCATCGATATACCAACGGCGGTTCAGGTTGCTGTCACTCCGGCAACCCCACAATTAGCAAAGAATACAAGATGCATTCCCCTAGGCCCATAAAGGTGAAGTATCATGTAGTCGACGTTCACATGATACCACTAGAAGAATAACACCACAACTTAAATATCAAACCATTAAATATTACTCAACATAGTTCACTACTAACATTTAGACTTCACCCATGTCCTCAAGAACTAAACGAACTACTCACAAGACATCATATGGAACATGATCAGAGGTGATATGATGATGAATAACAATCTGAACATAAACCTTAATTCAACGGTTTCACTCAATAGCATCAATAACAAGGAGTAATCAACACCGGGAGAGTTTCCCCTATGAAATAATCAAGATTCAACCCTAGATGTTACATCGGAGACGAGGTGCAGCGGTGGATATGACGGTGTCGGTGGTGGAGATGATGATGATGATGATCCCAATGAAGTCCAGCTCGATGACGGTGACGATGGCGATGATTTCCCCCTCCGGGAGGGAATTTCCCCGGCAGATTTCAGCCTGCCGGAGAGCTCTTTTCTCTCTGGTATTTTCCGCCCCGCAGAGGCGGCTGTGTGTATTCTCGATCTCCCCCAGCACCTTAGGTTTTCGGGTAGATGAAGTACGCGAAAGGGAGATGGTCGTGGGGGGTCGTGGGCCCCCTCCCCACGTGGCGGCACGCCTGGCCTGGTGGCCGCGCCGGCCTATGGGGAGGGCCCATGGCGGCCCTCCTCAGCCTCCCCTTTTGGCTGGCTCCGTCTTCTGGGTAAATAAGAGCTTCGGTATATTTTCCGTTAATTGTTGATCTTCAGAAATATTGTATCCTGACGGTGCTTTTTCCAGCAGAATCCTGACTCCGGTGAGTAATTCTTCAATAATCATGAAACATGCAAAATAGGTGAAATAACATAAGTATCATCTCTAAATATGAAATATATCAATGAATAACAGTAAATTGTGATATAAAATAGTGATGCAAAATGGACGTATCAACTCCCCCCAAGCTTAGACCTCGCTTGTCCCCAAGCGAAACTGAACTCAGTAAACAAGACCACATGTTTATGGAGTGAAGAGTCGATAAATGAAATACGGACAAGAAGCATCACATCAATTCACACAAGACATTTTAGTGAACAACTTCCTCATATAACTCAACTTGAAACAAGTAGAGGAAAATCACAAATAAAGGTGCATAGGAAATCATAATTGGTGATGGCAAACTTCGCTCTTGGTCAAAGAACAATTAATGGATTGTACTTATCTTTCGAGTAGAGCCTTTATATTAGAGCTTATATGGCAGATCTTACATGTTCAGTCATAACAATCTCCTCATAATCATTGATAACCTTCAAAGTCATATTCATTCAGATAAAATTTGTACTAAACAAGGAAGAATAACATACATGATTAATAGATCACAATATAAATGGTTGGATCACAACAACTCAATTGATTGCTTAAGGTAGAGGGAAATAGGTTTACTAACTCAACATAAAGTAAAGATAGGCCCTTCGCAGAGGGAAGCAGGGATTAAATCATGTGCTAGAGCTTTTTAAGTTTTGAAATCATATAGAGAGCATAAAAGTATAGTTTTGAGAGGTGTTTGTTGTTGTCAACGAATGGTAGTGGGCACTCTAACCCCCTTGTCAAACAGACTTTCAAAGAGCGGCTCCTATGAAGGACGTTATCTCTACCAGCAAGGTAGATCATCTGATGAGGTCTAAGACCCCGTTTGTGGCCCGATCTCGCGATTGACCGAAGATCCAAAAGGGGGAAAGGCGGGAGAGCGCGAAGAACTCGAGGAACACGAAGAACACTGGTACTCACGCACGCACACCAACCCGATACAGTTGAATCTTACCCTCGTGGCTCGACGGGCCACGCCAATAGAATCACCCGGGAGAGACGCGCGGTAGAATCCCGGAGTGAGAGATTGGTGTTGGAGACGGAGATCGGCTAGAGAGAGAGAGTGGAGCACACTAGAATCTCACTCACAAATACTCAGATCCACAACAAGGAGTGCCTTGATTACAGAGGGATGCTTACCCAAGAGGGATGCTAACCCTAGGGAGACTAAGCTCAAGTTTAGGTTTAACCTCAAATTATGTCTAAAGAGGTAAGGGGGCGTCCTGGGAGCTTATATAGTGATACAAGGCGTCATGGGCCAAAAAGGTACATAAGTAGTTGACTTGGGCCGAGTTGGTGGGGTCAAGTCGACGAATCCGGTCCGTGGGCCGGTCCGACCAGGCCTGGGACTGGGGCGTCCAGTCGGGACCGGGCCTGGGACCGGGCGGCAACCGGACGGGGTTCCGGGGCCCTGGGATAGCGCCCGGATGGAACCGGTCGGGGCCCGGTCCAGACCGGGTGGCCCGGTCAGGAGGCCGGTCTGACCGGGTTCTGGACCGGCCAGCCTTCTTTCCTTCCTTGCGCTCTTCGGACGACTCCGGGTCCAGCTCCATGTCCATCTTCACGTCCCGCTGATCCTCTCCTCCTCTTGACCTTGGTGTGTCCTCCTCTCCGGGGTCTTGATGCTCCTCGTAAATAATAACACAAAGCATGTCGGCATGAGGTAGCATTCCATCCAATGGGGTACCGAGATCAAGGGTAGTGAGGAGCGAATTCACCTCTTGGTGTATAGCTTTGGCCCGAGCTCGTGTTATTGGACCACGAGGAGGGCTTGACGGCCTTGAGGTGGAGGTGTCCAAAGGCCACCCCGCATCATCTCCCCCCCTTGGGAGATAGTCGTCCTCGACTCTTGTGCCTCCTCATCTCCATGATGGGGTGAGAGATCCGAGACGTTGAACGTGTTGCTCACCAAGTACTTGGAGGTTGGTATGTCGATGACGTAGGCGTTGTTGTTGATGCGCTTGAGTACCTTGTAGGGTCCATCACCTCGGGGCTTGAGCTTGGAATTGCGTTCATGAGGGAACCGGTCTTTGCGGAGGTGAATCCAAACTAGGTCTCCTTCTTCAAAGATCCTTTCCTTCTTCTTGGTGTTGAGGCGGTTAGCTTGACGAAGCACATGTTCTTGGATTGTTCCTCTTGTGTCTTCATGTAGCTTCTTCATGGTCGCGGCGCGCTTGTCGAAGTCCATGTTCGTTCTCTCATGAAGAGGTAGTGGGAGGATGTCGAGTGCCATGGGCGGTTCGAAGCCATAGACGACCATGAACGGACTCCTTGATGTCGTGGAGTGCTTGGCTCGATTGTAGGCGAACTCCGCGTGCGGGATGCACTCCTCCCATGACTTCAAGTTTTTCTTCACGAGTGTGCGTAGAAGGGTTGAAAGGCTTCGATTGACCACTTCCGTTTGTCCGTCCGTTTGCGGGTGCGAGGATGATGAGAACAATAGCTTCACTCCAAACTTGGCCATGAGCGTCTTCCATAGATAGCTCATGAACTTGATGTATTGATGCGACACAATGCTTGCCGGAACGCCGTGTAGTCGAACAACTTCCCTAAAAAACAATTTAGCAATGTGTGAAGCATCATCGGTCTTATTGCATGGAATGAAATGAGCCACTTTAGAGAACCTATCCACTACCACAAAGATTGAATCATGTCCATTTTTGGTGCGAGGCAATCCTAGTATGAAATCCATACTTATATCGGACCATGGGGCATGTGGAATCGGTAAAGGCATGTAAAGACCATAGGGGTTGGAGGTTGACTTAGCTTGTAAGCAAGTTGTGCACCGGTGGCAAAGGCGCTCCACGTCGCGGTACATTCTTGGCCAATAGTAGTGGGTTGAAAGCATTGCATAAGTCTTCTCTCGTCCAAAATGTCCCATAAGGCCACCACCATGCGATTCTTGTAAGAGCAAAAGGCGAAGCGACGACATGGGGATGCAAAGTTTGTTGCCCTTGAACAAGAATCCTTGGTGCACATAGAAATGATCGACGCCTCTTTGGCTAGAACACTTTTCAAAAATTGGTGCAAAGAAAGAATCAGAAGGATAGAGTTCTTTGATCTCGTCAAGTCCCAAAACATGAAAATCCAAACGAGTGAGCAAAAGGTTGTTTTTGCGGGAAAGAGCATCCGCCACAACATTTTCCTTGCCCTTCTTGTATTTGATGACATACGGGAAGGACTCAATGAACTCAACCCATTTTGCATGTCGTTTGTTCAAATTGTGTTGGCTTTTCAAATACTTCAATGACTCATGGTCGGAATGAATGATGAACTCTTTTGGCCAAAGATAGTGTTGCCAAATTTCAAGAACACGAACTAAAGCATAAAGCTCCTTGTCATAAATAGGATAGTTGAGGCGTGCGCCATCCAACTTCTCACTATAGTATGCCACGGGTTTTCCATCTTGCATAAGAACGCCACCAATACCATGTCCACTCGCATCACATTCAATCTCAAAAGTTTTTGCAAAATTTGGAAGGACAAGAAGAGGAGCTTCGGTAAGGCGTTTCTTCAATTCATCAAAAGCATTTTGTTGGGCCTTGCCCCACACAAACGGAACATTATTTTTGGTAAGCTCATTCAACGGGCAAGCAATGGTGCTAAAATCTTTCACAAAGCGGCGGTAGAAACCGGCAAGTCCATGGAAACTTCGAACTTGGCCAACGGTGGTAGGCGTGGGCCAATTATGTATGGCGTCAACTTTCGAAGAGTCTACTTCAATGCCATTGGTGGAAATCACAAATCCAAGGAAAACTAACTTGTTTTGGGCAAATGTGCACTTGGGGAGGTTTGCATAAAGCTTCTCATGGCGCAAGATGCATAAGACTTCTCTCACATGTTGCACATGGTCCTCGAGATTTTTGCTATAAACGAGAATATCATCGAAATAGACAACCACACTCTTGCCAATGAGAGGTCGCAAGATGTGATTCATGAGACGCATAAAAGTCGATGGAGCATTTGAAAGACCAAATGGCATGACAAGCCATTCATAGAGACCGAGCTTGGTCTTGAATGCCGTCTTCCATTCATCACCAATTGCCATGCGAATTTGGTGGTAGCCACTACGCAAATCAACTTTCGAGAAAATCGTGGCACCACTTAACTCATCAAGCATGTCATCTAAACGCGGAATGGGATGGCGATATCGAACGGTAATGGCATTGATGGGACGACAATCCATACATATTCGTTGCGACTCATCCGGTTTAGGCACAAGAATCACGGGAACCGCACAAGGACTAAGGCTTTCACGAACATACCCTTTAGCGAGGAGATCTTGTATTTGACGTTGGATCTCCTTTGTGTCTTCGGGGTTGGTGCGATAGGTGGCACGGTTTGGGAGCGGAGCGCCGGGTATGAGGTCGATGCGATGCTCAATGCCCCGAAGCGGTGGAAGTCCATGAGGGAGCTCGTCGGGGAAGACGTCTTGAAACTCCTTCAAAAGAGACAACAAAGACGAAGGAATGTTGGTTAAGTCGTTAGTCTCCGACGATGGGCCCTTGCAAATGAGCACATAGTGCAATATGGTGGATGGGTTTTGTTGCACTTCTCTCCACTCGCTTTTGGTGGCTAGGAGAACACTCTTTCTCTCACTCATGTATAGCTTGTGGCGCTCACTCTCCTTTTGGTGGGTCGCTCCCTCACCACTCAACTCACTATGGTGGTTGCGTTGTTGTGCCCTCGCTAAAGCCTTCGCATTGTCCGCGATGATTTGGCTAGGAGTCATTGGGCGAAGCTCAAACTTCTTATCCTTGACCTTGAAGGTGTATGTATTGGAGAGTCCATCATGGATTGCCTTCTTGTCAAATTGCCAAGGGCGGCCAAGCAACATGTGGCACACCGTCATGGGCACCACGTCACACTCAATAGTATCTTCATAAGGTCCAATCTTGAAGTTGACGGTGACGGTATGTTGTATCTTGACGTTGCCCTTGTCTCTCAACCATTGGATATGGTAAGGGTGAGGGTGCTTGCGAAGAGTGAGGTTGAGCTTCTCACACAACTTGGTGCTTGCGAGGTTGTGGCAACTTCCTCCATCGATGATGACCTTGATCGACTTGCTACCAATACAGGAACGGGTTTGGAAGATGTTGCACCTTTGGTCTTCCATAGCTTGAGGTTGAGTTGTTAGCACCTTTGTGACCACAAGTGAAGGGTTTGGGTCATGCACACATAAGAGAGGGTATTCTACACTTTCTTCATCATATTCTTCTTCATTGGCGACGGCGGCTTGCACAAGAGCATCATATTCGCCTTCACTTAGCGTCTCGATGTCACCATTCTCCATGGTGATCATGACCTTGGTGTTCTTGCACTCGAAGGACTTGTGGCCTTGTGTGCCACACTTGAAGCAAGTGACATTGGAGGGTCCCGTAGAGGCCTTGGAGGAGGCGGTGGAGGACACCTTTTGCTTCATGCGACTTTGGATAGTCGGTTGCTTGGATGGTGTAGAAGACACAGCGGGCTTGACACTTGTTGTAGGAGTTGTCGTAGCGAGCTTGGAGGTGAAGTATGACTTGGCCTTAGAGTATTTGATGTCCTCATTCACTTGGCGCTCGGCCTTGGAGGCTTGGTGAACCAACTCAACCATGTTGGAATACGGTTGGAACTCCACAATTCTCTTGATGGGGTAGTTGAGGCCATTGAAGAAGCGAGCGATGGTTTGGCTCTCGTATTCTTGGATGTTGGCTCGCATCATAGTCAACTCCATCTCCTTGAAGAACTCCTAAACGGTCTTTGTGCCTTGCTTCAATTTTTGTAGTTTGTTGAAGAGGTCGGTCATGTAGTGTGTCGGGACAAAGCGAGCTTGCATCTCTTCCTTCATCTCTTCCCAAGTGTCAATTGGGGGTTCACCTTTTTCTTCCCTTAGGGTGAGTACTTGCTCCCACCAAGTGTTGGCGTAATCCTCAAACTCAAGGGACGCCATGGCCACTTTCTTGGCACCGGAGTAGTTGTGGATGCGGAATATCTTGTCGACCTTGAGTGCCCATGCGAGGTAGGCCTCGGCATTCTCTTCACCTTTGAACTTGGGCATGGTGAACTTGAGCTTGCCATACATGTTCTCTTCATATTCCATATTCCTTCGGAGAGGACGGAGGCCTTCATCTCTTGCGGCTTGAGGAGGTAGAGGGGGTCTTCCACGACCAACCATAGCATTGGGTTGGCGTTGTTGATGCACACTAGCTTCACTTGGTTCGCGATGACGGAATTGTTGAAGGTCTTGACGAGGTTGTGGACGAGGTACATGGTCGACCATCTCATCTTGCGGACGTGCCGGGACTCTTTGTCCATATTGATTGTGGCGAGGGTGATTCCGGAGATCACGCCGAGGTGGATCATCATGGTCTTGATCTTGCACATCCATGCGCGGCTCGCGATGAGGTGCCGGTTCCATGTTGTCGTGGGGTTGTTCGTCATGCCCATGGTGGGCATGGCGATCATGGTGAGGACGATCTTGTTGTAGAACTTGTTCTTGCGGAGGACGTTCATGAGGACGAGCATGGCGATGGAACTCTCCTCGCCTTGAGTTGGAGCGAGAGTCTTCATGACGAGCATGCGGGCGACGAGGTCGAGGATGGTCGCTATGCCTTGAGTCGGAGCTTGAGGAAGAGTGGCGCTCATGGGAGTAGTAGTCTTGCGTCGAGCTTGATGATGAGGAAGTAGAGCGATGTCGGTGTCGACGACCCAAGTTGTTGATGGCGCGCTCGATGCTATCCATGCGCCGCTCCATGTTCGCATCATTGGCCGCCACTTGGCCATGCAAGTTGTCCATAGCTTCTCGAAGGAGGGCCATATCTTGGTTGACGATGTTGAAGTTGTTTGCCACCTCCTCGTATTGCTCGTCGATGCGAGTCTCGAACAAAGTGAGTTGCTCCTTGAATTCTTGGCGTTGTGTCCATAGGTTGTGTTGGGTTGCCAACCTCTCGGTGTTGCGGAGGACTTCACCCTCCCTTGGTTCGTCTCTGTTCCTATCCATGATAGCAAGACAAGAACTGTGTTGTGTATGTTAGTGGAAGGAGAGTACCTCGCTTCTTTACCTTGGTGTAGTATTGAGGTAGTCAACCGAACCAAAGGCAAGACCAAATGTATCGGGTACACACGCAAAGCCACACGCAAAGGCTAACAAATCTAGTGGTAGTTGAGAAAAGTGGAAACCAAAAGATGAAATCCAAAATTAAGTATGTTGTTAAAAGTGGGTAAAGTCCAAAAATCTAGTGTCAAAGTGGAAATCACTACAAACATGGAAAAAGGGGTGGAACGCACACACGGGATAAACGGGGTTAGTGCAACCAAAAGTGAGCGGAAAAAGGGAAAAGCCAAGTCGATGCTCGATGTCACACTAACTCAAGGAGAGGCGATAGCTAGGTTTCATAGAGATGAAACACCAAGATTCACACGAGGTCTCTCTTCTCTATCTCTCACGCTTGCGTAGAAGCTTTTGGCAACTCCCTTTGTATCGGTGGCACTCACACTTTTCTTTTTCTTCTCCTTTTTCCTTTTTTTTTTGACTAGCACACTATGCTCTTACACTTTTTCTTTCCGCCACGAGCTTTGCTTAGGAGCTTTACTCACACAACGCACACCCTCACGGTCGGGACCTCGTGCGATGCTTCGCAACACTCGAAAAGCTTTGCTCGGTGGGATAGGTCGCAAAAAGAAGAGGACTACAAGGTAAAAATGCAAGTTAGACCTGCGATGGTGGTGGTGGTGGTGGTGGGGATGGTGAAGTCAAACGGGCGAAAATGAAAATGGTGCCCGGTCTGGGGGCCGGTCGGACCGGATCCTGGGCCGGCCTGTCCGGTCTGGTGGCTGGTCAACCAGGCTCTGGGCCAGCTGTCCGGTCTGGGGGCCGGTTAACCGGTTGCTGGGCCGGCTGTCCGGTCTGGGGGCCGGTCGACCGGGTTTCTCAACCAGATTGGTCGTTTCTCTCTCTTGTTCGTCCCCAAACCAAAACCAAACGATCAAATCAAAGGGAAATGAAGGAATTGGAAGCTAAAAGGTGGGGGAAATAGTAGATCAACACTAACAACACCAAATCCACGGATCAAAACCACTCAAAAGTCAACAAAATCGTAGATCCATCCAAAGGCAATTTAGGGCTATTTTTTGGGGATTTTTTTGGAAAATTTTCTAGAAACGAAATTGGGTGGGTGGAGGGTCAAATTCGCGGAAACCAAAGGCTACTGATACCATATGATGAGGTCTAAGAGCCCGTTTGTGGCCCGATCTCGCGATTGACCCAAGATCCAAAAGGGGGAAAGGCGGGAGAGCGCGAAGAACTCGAGGAACACGAAGAACACCGGTACTCACGCACGCACACCAACCCGATGCAGTTGAATCTTACCCTCGTGGCTCGACAGACCACGCCAATAGAATCACCCGGGAGAGACGCGCGGTAGAATCCCGAAATGAGAGATTGGTGTTGGAGACGGAGATCGGGGAGAGAGAGAGAGTGGAGCACACTAGAATCTCACTCACAAATACTCAGATCCACAACAAGGAGTGCCTTGATTTCAGAGGGATGCTTACCCAAGAGGGATGCTAACCCTAGGGAGACTAAGCTCAAGTTTAGGTTTAAGCTCAAATTATGACTAAAGAGGTAAGGGGGCGTCCTGGGTGCTTATATAGTGATACAAGGCGTCATGGGCCGAAAAGGTACATAAGTGGTTGACTTGGGCCGAGTTGGTGGGGTCAAGTCGACGAATCCGGTCCGTGGGCCGGTCCGACCGGGCCTGGGACCGGGGCGTCCGGTCGGGACCGGGCCTGGGACCGGGCGGCAACCGGACGGGGTTCCGGGGCCCCGGGATAGCGCCCGGATGGCACCGGTCGGGGGCCCAGTCCAGACCGGGTGGCCCGGTCAGGAGGCCGGTCTGACCGGGTTCTGGACCGGCCAGCCTTCTTTCCTTCCTTGCGCTCTTCGGACGACTCCGGGTCCAGCTCCATGTCCATCTTCACGTCCCACTGCTCCTCTCCTCCTCTTGACCTTGGTGTATCCTCCTCTCCGGGGTCTTGATGCTCCTCGTACCTAATAACACAAAGCATGTCGGCATGAGGTAGCATTCCATCCAATGGGGTACCGAGATCAAGGGTAGTGAGGAGCGAATTCACCTCTTGGTGTATAGCTTTGGCCTGAGCTCGTGTTATTGCATCATCATCCCTCTTCTCTTTTGTTTACACATGTACTTTAGTTTTATTTATGGATGACACTCCTCCCAACCTTTGCTTTCGCAAGCCATGGCTAACCGAATCCTCGGGTGCCTTCCAACATTTCATATACCATGGAGGAGTGTCTATTGCAAAATTAAGTTGCTTACTGATGAATCAGGGCAAAACATGTGAAGAGAATTATTAATGAAAGTTAATTAATTGGGGCTGGGAACCCCGTTGCCAGCTCTTTTTGCAAAATTATTGGATAAGCGGATGTGCCACTAGTCCATTGGTGAAAGTCTGCCCAACAAGATTGAAAGATAAAACACCACTTACTTCCTCATGAGCTATAAAACATTGACACAAATAAGAGATAATAACTTTTTGAATTGTTTAAAGGTAGCACATTGATACGTCTCCGACGTATCGATAATTTCTTATGTTCCATGCCACATTATTGATGATATCTACATGTTTTATGCATACTTTATGTCATATTTATGCATTTTCCGGAACTAACCTATTGACGAGATGCCGAAGTGCCAGTTGCTGTTTTCTGCTGTTTTTGGTTTCAGAAATCCTAGTAAGGAAATATTCTCGGAATCGGACAAAATCAACGCCCAGCATCTTAGAATCCCCAGAAGCATCCAGAACACCCGAGAGAGGCCAGAGGGGGGCCACAGGCCCACCACACATGGCCCTGGCGCGGCCAAGGGGGGGCCCGCGGCCCCTAGTGTTTCGTCGCCTCGTTGACCCTCCGACGCCGCCTCTTCGCCTATTTAAGCCTCCTCGACCTAAAACCTCGATACGGAAAAGCCACGGTACGAGAAACGTTCCAGAGCCGCCGCCATCGCGAAGCCAAGATCTGGGGGACAGGAGTCTCTGTTCCGGCACGCCGCCGGGATGGGGAAGTGCCCCCGGAAGGCTTCTCCATCGACACCACCACCATCTCCATCAACGCTGCTGTCTCCCATGAGGAGGGAGTAGTTCTCCATCGAGGCTCGGGGCTGTACCGGTAGCTATGTGGTTCATCTCTCTCCCTATGTGCTTCAATACAATAATCTCATGAGCTGCCTTACATGATTGAGATTCATATGATGATGCTTGTAATCTAGATGTCATTATGCTAGTCAAGTGGATTTTACTTATGTGATCTCCGGAGACTCCTTGTCCCACGTGTGTAAAGGTGACAGTGTGTGCACCGTGTGGGTCTCTTAGGCTATATTTCACAGAATACTTATTCACTGTTATGAATGGCATAGTGAAGTGCTTATTTATATCTCTTTATGATTGCAATGTGTTTTGTATCACTATTCATCTATGTGCTACTCTAGTGATGTTATTAAAGTAGTTTATTCCTCCTGCACGGTGCAATGGTGACAATGTGTGCATCGTGTAGTACTTGGCGTAGGCTATGATTGTGATCTCTTGTAGATTATGAAGTTAACTATTGCTATGATAGTATTGATGTGATCTATGCCTCCTTTCGTAGTGTGATGGTGACAGTGTGCATGCTATGTTAGTACTTGGTTTGGTTATGTTGATCTGTCATGCACTCTAAGGTTATTTAAATATGAACATTGAATATTGTGGAGCTTGTTAACTCCGGCATTGAGGGTTCGTGTAATCCTACACAGTTAGTGGTGTTCATCATCCAACAAGAGGGTGTAGAGTCTAGCATCTATCTATTTATTCTGTTATGTGATGAATGTTGAGAGTGTCCACTAGTGAAAGTATGATCCCTAGGCCTTGTTTCCAAATACTGCTATCGCTGCTTGTTTACTGTTTTACTGCATCTCTACTGCCTGCAATATTACCACCATCAACCACACGCCAGTCCTGGACAGCAAAGCACTTTTCTGGTGCCGTTGCTACTGCTCATATTTATTTCATACCACCTGTATTTCACTATCTCTTCGCCGAACTAGTGCACCTATTAGGTGTGTTGGGGACACAAGAGACTTCTTGCTTTGTGGTTGCAGGGTTGCATGAGAGGGATATCTTTGACCTCTTCCTCCCTGAGTTCGATAAACCTTGGGTGATCCACTTAAGGGAAACTTGCTGCTGTTCTACAAACCTCTGCTCTTGGAGGCCCAACACTGTCTACAGGAAAAGGAGGGGGCGTAGACATCAAGCTATTTTCTGGCGCCGTTGCCGGGGAGGAAAGGTAAAAGGTACTCACACTCCGGATCTCGGCTACTAAGCTATTTTCCGGCGCCGTTGTAAGTGCTCGAAGCTATTTCCTTTAGATCCTGCAATTGCATCTTTTTTTTTTCTTGTTTACACTAGTAAGGCATAATGGAAAACAACAAAAATATGAGAGATCTTTATGAACTTTATCTTGAATTAGGACATGATGTGTTTGAAGAGAGAATTAAAAAACCCATGGAACTTTATATGCATGCTAATGGGAATGTTATTAATATGAATGCTTTGAACACTATTATTGCTAATGCTATGGAAAATTCTAAGCTTGGGGAAGCTGGCTTTGATGAGCATGATATTTTTAGTCCCCCAAGCATTGAGGAGAAAATTTACTTTGATGACACTTTGCCTCCTATTTATGATAATTATAATGATAGTAGTCTTTTGGTACCACCTACTATGGAGGATAAATTTGATTATGATTACAATATGCCTCCTATATTTGATGATAGCTACTATGTTGAATTTGCTCCCACTACAACTAATAAAATTGATTATGCTTATGTGGAGAGTAATAATTTTATGCATGAGACTCATGATAAGAATGCTTTGTGTGATAGTTATATTGTTGAGTTTGCTCATGATGCTACTGGACATTATTATGAGAGAGGAAAATATGGTTGTAGAAATTTTCATGTTACTAAAACACCTCTCTTTTTGCTGAAAATCTTGAAGCTGCACTTGTTTTATCTTTCTATGCTTGTTGCATTATGCTTCTTGAACTTGTTTATTTACAAGATTCCTTTTCATAGGAAGCATGTTAGACTTAAATTTGTTTTGAATTTGCTTCTTGATGCTCTCTTTTGCTTCAAATACTATTTCTTGCGAGTGCATCACTAAAACTGCTGAGCCCATCTTAATGGCTATAAAGAAAGAACTTTTTGGGAGATAACCCATGTGTTTATTTTGCTACAGTACTTTGTTTTATATTTGTGTCTTGGAAGTTGTTACTACTGTAGCAACCTCTCCTTATCTTAGTTTTATTGCATTGTTGTGCCAAGTAAAGTCTCTAATACAAGGATGATACTAGATTTGGATTACTGCGCAGAAACAGATTTTATTTCTGTCACGAATCTGGGTCTAATTCTCTGTAGGTAACTCAGAAAATTATGCCAATTTACGTGAGTGATCCTCAGATATGTACACAACTTTCATTAGTTTTAAGTTTTCTCATCTGAGCAAGTCTGGTGCCTGTTAAAAATACGTCTTTACGAACTGTTCTGTTTTGACAGATTCTGCCTTTTATTTCGCATTGCCTGTTTTGTCATGCTTGATGGATTTTTCGATTCCATTGACTTTCAGTAGCTTTGTGCAATGTCCAGAAGTGTTAAGAATGATTGTGTCACCTCTGAACATGTGAGTTTTTGATTATGCACTAACCCTCTAATGAGTTGCTTTGAGTTTGGTGTGGAGGAAGTTTTCAAGGGTCAAGAGAGGAGGATGATATACTACGATCAAGGAGAGTGAAAGCTCTAAGCTTGGGGATGCCCCGGTGGTTCACCCCTGCATATATCAAGAAGACTCAAGCGTCTAAGCTTGGTGATGCCCAAGGCATCCCCTTCTTCATCAACAAAATTATCAGGTTTCTCCCCTGAAACTATATTTTTATTCCATCACATCTTATGTACTTTACTTGGAGCGTCTGTTTGTTTTTATTTTTGTTTTGTTTGAATAAAATGGATCCTAGCATTCATTGTGTGGGAGAGAGACACGCTCCGCTGTTGCATATGGACAAATATGTCCTTAGGCTTTACTCATAGTATTCATGGCGAAGGTTGAATCTTCTTCGTTAAATTGTTATATGGTTGGAATTGGAAAATGATATATGTGGTAATTGGTATAATATCTTGAATAATGTGATACTTGGCAATTGTTGTGCTCATGTTTAAGCTCTTGCATCATATACTTTGCACCTATTAATGAAGAAATACATAGAGCATGCTAAAATTTGATTTGCATGTTTGGGTTCTCTAAGGTCTAGATAATTTCTAGTATTGAGTTTGAACAACAAGGAAGACGGTGTAGAGTCTTATAATGTTTACAATATGTCTTTTATGTGAGTTTTGCTGCACCGCTTCATCCTTGTGTTTGTTTCAAATAACTTTGCTAGCCTAAAACCTTGTATCGAGAGGGAATACTTCTCATGCATCCAAAATCCTTGAGCCAATGATACGTCTCCGACGTATCGATAATTTCTTATGTTCCATGCCACATTATTGATGATATCTACATGTTTTATACATACTTTATGTCATATTTATGCATTTTCTGGAACTAACCTATTGACGAGATGCCGCAGTGCCAGTTCATGTTTTCTGCTGTTTTTGGTTTCAGAAATCCTAGTAAGGAAATATTCTCGGAATCGGACGAAATCAACGCCCAGCATCCTATTTTCACACGAAGCTTCCAGAACACCCGAGAGCTGCCAGAGGGGAGCCCTGGTGGGCCCACACTTGTGGCCGGCGCGGCCAGGGGGTAGGGCGCGCCGCCTTGGTGTGTGGCCCCACCAGGACTCCACCGACCTTGCCCTTCCGCCTACTTAAAGCCTCCGTCGCGAAAACCCTATCACGATCGACGAAAACCGCAAAAACCTTCCAGAGCCGCCGCCATCGCGAAGCCAAGATCTGGGGGACAGGAGTCTCTGTTCTGGCACGCCGCCGGGACGGGGAAGTGCCCCCGGAAGGCTCCTCCATCGACACCACCGCCATCTTCATCAACGCTGCTGTCTCCCATGAGGAGGGAGTAGTTCTCCATCGAGGCTCGGGGCTGTACCGGTAGCTATGTGGTTCATCTCTCTCCTATGTACTTCAATACAATAATCTCATGAGCTGCCTTACATGATTGAGATTCATATGATGATGATTGTAATCTAGATGTCATTATGCTAGTCAAGTGGATTTTACTTATGTGATCTCCGGAGACTCCTTGTCCCACGTGTGTAAAGTTGACAGTGTGTGCACCGTGTGGGTCTCTTAGGCTATATTTCACAGAATACTTATTCACTGTTATGAAGAGCATAGTGAAGTGCTTATTTATATCTCTTTATGATTGCAATGTGTTTTGTATCACAATTTATCTGCATGCTACTCTAGTGATGTTATTAAAGTAGTTTTATTCCTCCTGCACGGTGTAATGGTGACAGTGTGTGCATCGTGTAGTACTTGGCGTAGGCTATGATTGTGATCTCTTGTAGATTATGAAGTTAACTATTGCTATGATGGTATTGATGTGATCTATGCCTCCTTTCGTAGTGTGAAGGTGACAGTGTGCATGCTATGTTAATACTTGGTTTGGTTATGTTGATCTGTCATGCACTCTAAGGTTATTTAAATATGAACATCGAATATTGTGGAGCTTGTTAACTCCGGCATTGAGGGTTCGTGTAATCCTACACAGTTAGTGGTGTTCATCATCCAACAAGAGGTTGTAGAGTCTAGCATCTATCTATTTATTCTGTTATGTGATCAATGTCGAGAGTGTCCACTAGTGAAAGTATGATCCCTAGGCCTTGTTCCTAAATACTGCTATCGCTGCTTGTTTACTGTTTTACTGCATCTGTACTTCCCGCAATATTACCACCATCAACCACACGCCAGCAAGCACTTTTCTGGCATTGTTACTACTGCTCATATATATTCATACCACCTGTATTTCACTATCTCTTTGCCGAACTAGTGCACCTATTAGGTGTGTTGGGGACACAAGAGACTTCTTGCTTTGTGGTTGCAGGGTTGCATGAGAGGGATATCTTTGACCTCTTCCTCCCTGAGTTCGATAAACCTTGGGTGATCCACTTAAGGGAAAACTTGCTACTGTTCTACAAACCTCTGCTCTTGGAGGCCCAACACTGTCTACAGGAAAAGGAGGGGGCGTAGACATCAAGCTATTTTCTGGCGCCGTTGCCGGGGAGGAAAGGTAAAAGGCACTCATACTCCGGTCCCAGGTAAATACTTTTCTGGCGCCGTTGTGTGTGTGCTCGAAGCTATTTCCTTTAGATCCTGCAATTGCATCTTTTTGTTTCTTGTTTACACTAGTTAGGCATAATGGAAAACAACAAAAATATGAGAGATCTTTATGAACTTTATCTTGAATTAGGACATGATGTGTTTGAAGAGAGAATTAAAAAACCCATGGAACTTTATATGCATGCTAATGGGAATGTTATTAATATGAATGCTTTGAACAATATTGTTGCTAATGCTATGGAAAATTCTAAGCTTGGGGAAGCTGATTTTGATGAGCATGATATTTTTAGTCCCCCAAGCATTGAGGAGAAAATTTACTTTGATGATACTTTACCTCCAATTTATGATGATTATAATGATAGTAGTCTTTTGGTTCCACCTGCTATGGAGGTTAAATTTGATTATGATTACAATATGCCTCCTATATATGATAGCTACTTTGTTGAATTTGCTCCCACTACAATTAATAAGAATGACTATGCTTATGTTGGGAGTAGTAATAATTTTATGCATGAGACTCATGATAAGAATGCTTTATGTGATAGTTATATTGTTGAGTTTGCTCATGATACTACTGAAAGTTATTATGAGAGAGGAAAATATGGTTGTATAAATTTTCATGTTACTAAAACACCTCTCTATATGCTGAAATTTTTGAAGTTACACTTGTTTTATCTTTCTACGCTTGTTGCATTATGCCTACATAACTTGTTTATTTACAAGATCCCTTTTCATAGGAAGCATGTTAGGCTTAAATTTGTTTTGAATTTGCCTCTTGATGCTCTCTTTTGCTTCAAATACTATTTCTTGCGAGTGCATCATTAAAACTGCTGAGCCCATCTTAATGGCTATAAAGAAAGCACTTCTTGGGAGATAACCCATGTGTTATTTTGCTACAGTACTTTGTTTTATATTTGTGTCTTGGAAGTTGTTTACTACTGTAGCAACCTCTTCTTATCTTAGTTTTGTGATTTTTTGTGCCAAGTGAAGCCTCTAATCGAAGGTTGATACTAGATTTGGATTTCTGCGCAGAAACAGATTTCTATCTGTCACGAATCTGGGCTGTTTTCTCTGTAGGTAACTCAGAAAAATATGCCAATTTACGTGCGTGTTCCTCAGATATGTACGCAACTTTCATTAGTTTTGAGTTTTCTGATTTGAGCAACGGAAGTATTTATTAAAAATTCGTCTTTACGGACTGTTCTGTTTTGATAGATTCTGCCTTTTATTTCGCATTGTTTCTTTCGCTGTGTTGGGTGGATTTCTTTGTTCCATTACCTTCCAGTAGCTTTGAGCAATGTCCAGAAGTGTTAAGAATGATTGTGTCACCTCTGAACATGTGAGTTTTTGATTATGTACTAACCCCTCTAATGAAGTTTATGAGAAATTTGGTGTGAAGGAAGTTTTCAAGGGTCAAGAGAGGAGGATGATACACTATGATCAAGAAGAGTGAAAAGTCTAAGCTTGGGGATGCCCCGGTGGTTCATCCCTGCATATTTCAAGAAGACTCAAGCATCTAAGCTTGGGGATACCCAAGGCATCCCCTTCTTCATCGACAAATTATCAGGTTCCTTCTCTTGAAACTATATTTTTATTCGGTCACATCTTATGTGCTTTACTTGGAGCGTCTGTGTGCTTTTATTTTTGTTTGTGTTTGAATAAATTGGATTACATCATGCTTGTGTGGGGGAGAGACACGCTCCGCTGTTGCATATGAACACATGTGTTCTTAGCTTTACTTTTAGTGTTCATGATGAAGGTTGATTGCTTCGTTCATCATTATATGGTTGGAATCAGAAAATGCTACATGTAGTAATTGGTAAAATGTCTTGGATAATGTGATACTTGGAAATTGTTGTGCTCATGTTTAAACTCTTGCATCATATACTTTGCACCTATTAATGAAGAAATACATAGAGCATGCTAAAATTTGGTTTGCATAATTGGTCTCTCTAAGGTCTAGATAATTTCTAGTATTGAGTTTGAACAACAAGGAAGACGGTGTAGAGTCTTATAATGCTTTCAATAATTCTTTTATGTGAGTTTTGCTGTACCGGTTCATACTTGAGTTTGCTTCAAACAACCTTTCTAGCCTAAACCTTGTATCGAGAGGGAATACTTCTCATGCATCCAAAATCCTTGAGCCAAACACTATGCCATTTGTGTCCACCATACCTACCTACCACATGGTATTTCTCCGCCATTCCAAAGTAAATTGCTTGAGTGCTACCTTTAAAACTTCCATTCTTTATCTTTGCAATATATAGCTCATGGGACAAATAGCTTAAAAAAACTATTGTGGTATTGAATATGTACTTATGCGTCTTATCTCTTATAAGTTGCTTGTTGAGAGATAACCATGTTCCTGGGGACGCCATCAACTATTTCTTTGTTGAATATCATGTGAGTTGCTATGCATGTTCGTCTTGTCTGAAGTAAGAGTGATTTATCATGATCAAATGGTTTGAGTATGCATATTGTTAGAGAAGAACATTGGGCCGCTAACTAAAGCCATGCTCCATGGTGGAAGTTTCAGTTTGGACAACAAACCTCAATCTAATATATGAGAACATTAACTGTTGCTACATGCTTATGTATTAAAGAGGAGTCCATTATCTGTTGTCTATGTTGTCCCGGTATGGATGTCTAAGTTGAGAATAACCAAAAGCGAGAAATCCAATGCGAGCTTTCTCCTTAGACCTTTGTACATGCGGCATAGAGGTACCCCTTTGTGACACTTGGTTGAAACATGTGCTATGCTATGATAATCCATGTAAATCCAAGCTAATTAGGACAAGGTGCGGGCACTATTGGTATACTATGCATGAGGCTTGCAACTTGTAGGATATAATTTACATAACTCATATGCTTTATTACTACCGTTGACAAAATTGTTTCTTGTTTTCAAAATCAAAGCTCTAGCACAAATATAGCAATCGATGCTCTCCTCTTTGAAGGACCTTTCTTTTACTTTTATGTTGAGTCAGTTCACCTATCCCTCTCCACCTCAAGAAGCAAACACTTGTGTGAACTGTGCATTGATTCCTACATACTTGCATATTGCACTTATTATATTACTTTGCATTGATAACTATCCATGAGATATACATGTTACAAGTTGAAAGCAACCGCTGAAACTTAATCTTCCTTTGTGTTGCTTCAATACCTTTACTTTGAATTATTGCTTTATGAGCTAACTCTTATGCAAGACTTATTGATGCTTGTCTTAAAGTACTATTCATGAAAAGTCTTTGCTTTATGATTCAATTGTTTACTCATGTCATTACCATTGTTTTGATCGCTGCATTCATTACATATGCTTACAATAGTATGATCAAGGTTATGATGGCATGTCACTCCAGAAATTATCTTTGTTATCGTTTACCTGCTCGGGACGAGCAGGAACTAAGCTTGGGGATGCTGATACGTCTCCGACGTATCGATAATTCTTATGTTCCATGCCACAATATTGATGATATCTACATGTTTTATGCATACTTTATGTCATATTTATGCATTCTCTGGAACTAACCTATTGACGAGATGCCGCAGTGCCAGTTCCTGTTTTCTGCTGTTTTTGGTTTCAGAAATCCTCGTAAGGAAATATTCTCGGAATCGGACGAAATCAACGCCCAGCATCCTATTTTCACACGAAGCTTCCAGAACACCCGAGAGCTGCCAGAGGGGAGCCCTGGTGGGCCCACACTTGTGGCCGGCGCGGCCAGGGGGTAGGGCGCGCCGCCTTGGTGTGTGGCCCCACCAGGACTCCACCGACCTTGCCCTTCCGCCTACTTAAAGCCTCCGTCGCGAAAACCCTATCACGATCGACGAAACCCGCAAAAACCTCCAGAGCCGCCGCCATCGCGAAGCCAAGATCTGGGGGACAGGAGTCTCTGTTCCGGCACGCCGCCGGGACGGGGAAGTGCCCCCGGAAGGCTCCTCCATCGACACCACCGCCATCTTCATCAACGCTGATGTCTCCCATGAGGAGGAAGTAGTTCTCCATCGAGGCTCGGGGCTGTACCGGTAGCTATGTGGTTCATCTCTCTCATATGTACTTCAATACAATAATCTCATGAGCTGCCTTACATGATTGAGATTCATATGATGATGATTGTAATCTAGATGTCATTATGCTAGTCAAGTGGATTTTACTTATGTGATCTCCAGAGACTCCTTGTCCCACGTGTGTAAAGGTGACAGTGTGTGCACCGTGTGGGTCTCTTAGGCTATATTTCACAGAATACTTATTCACTGTTATGAAGAGCATAGTGAAGTGCTTATTTATATCTCTTTATGATTGCAATGTGTTTTGTATCACAATTTATCTGCATGCTACTCTAGTGATGTTATTAAAGTAGTTTTATTCCTCCTGCACGGTGTAATGGTGACAGTGTGTGCATCGTGTAGTACTTGGCGTAGGCTATGATTGTGATCTCTTGTAGATTATGAAGTTAACTATTGCTATGATGGTATTGATGTGATCTATGCCTCCTTTCGTAGTGTGAAGGTGACAGTGTGCATGCTATGTTAGTACTTGGTTTGGTTATGTTGATCTGTCATGCACTCTAAGGTTATTTAAATATGAACATCGAATATTGTGGAGCATGTTAACTCCGGCATTGAGGGTTCGTGTAATCCTACACTGTTAGTGGTGTTCATCATACAACAAGAGGGTGTAGAGTCTAGCATCTATCTATTTATTCTGTTATGTGATCAATGTTGAGAGTGTCCACTAGTGAAAGTATGATCCCTAGGCCTTGTTCCTAAATACTGCTATCGCTGCTTGTTTACTGTTTTACTGCATCTGTACTTCCCGCAATATTACCACCATCAACCACACGCCAGCAAGCACTTTTCTGGCATTGTTACTACTGCTCATATATATTCATACCACCTATATTTCACTATCTCTTCGCCGAACTAGTGCACCTATTAGGTGTGTTGGGGACACAAGAGACTTCTTGCTTTGTGGTTGCAGGGTTGCATGAGAGGGATATCTTTGACCTCTTCCTCCCTGAGTTCGATAAACCTTGGGTGATCCACTTAAGGGAAAACTTGCTACTGTTCTACAAACCTCTGCTCTTGGAGGCCCAACACTGTCTACAGGAAAAGGAGGGGGCGTAGACATCAGCCAACCACTATGCCATTTGTGTCCACCATACCTACCTACTACATGGTATTTCTCCGCCATTCCAAAGTAAATTGCTTGAGTGCTACCTTTAAAATTTCCATTCTTTATCTTTGCAATATATAGCTCATGGGACAAATAGATTAAAAAACTATCGTGGTATTGAATATGTACTTATGCATCTTATCTCTTATAAGTTGCTTGTTGAGCGATAACCATGTTCTTGGGGACGCCATCAACTATTTCTTTGTTGAATATCATGTGAGTTGCTATGCATGTTCGTCTTGTCTGAAGTAAGAGTGATTTATCATGATCAAATGGTTTGAGCATGCATATTGTTAGAGAAGAACATTGGGCCGCTAACTAAAGCCATGATCCATGGTGGAAGTTTCAGTTTGGACAACAAACCTCAATCTCTTATGAGAATATTATCTGTTGTTGAATGCTTATGCATTAGAGAGGAGTCCAGTATCTGTTGTCTATGTTGTCCCGGTATGGATGTCTAAGTTGAGAATAACCAAAAGCGAGAAATCCAATGCGGGCTTTCTCCTTAGACCTTTGTACATGCGGCATAGAGGTACCCCTTTGTGACACTTGGTTGAAACATGTGCTATGCTATGATAATCCATGTAAATCCAAGCTAATTAGGACAAGGTGCGGGCACTATTGGTATACTATGCATGAGGTTTGCAACTTGTAGGATATAATTTACATAACTCATATGCTTTATTACTACCGTTGACAAAATTGTTTCTTGTTTTCAAAATCAAAGCTCTAGCACAAATATAGCAATCGATGCTTTCCTCTTTGAAGGACCATTCTTTTTCTTTTATGTTGAGTCAGTTCACCTATCTCTCTCCACCTCAAGAAGCAAACACTTGTGTGAACTGTGCATTGATTCCTACATACTTGCATATTGCACTTGTTATATTACTTTGCATTGACAACTATCCATGAGATATACATGTTACAAGTTGAAAGCAACCGCTGAAACTTAATCTTCCTTTGTGTTGCTTCAATACCTTTACTTTGAATTATTGCTTTATGAGTTAACTCTTATGCAAGACTTATTGATTCTTGTCTTGAAGTACTATTCATGAAAAGTCTTTGCTTTATGATTCAATTGTTTACTCATGTCATTTACATTGTTTTGATCGCTGCATTCATTACATATGCTTACAATAGTATGATCAAGGTTATGATGGCATGTCACTCCAGAAATTATCTTTGTTATCGTTTACCTGCTCGGGACGAGCAGGAACTAAGCTTGGGGATGCTGATACGTCTCCGACGTATCGATAATTTCTTATGTTCCATGCCACATTATTGATGATATCTACATGTTTTATGCATACTTTATGTCATATTTATGCGTTTTCCGGAACTAACCTATTGACGAGATGCCGAAGTGCCAGTTGCTGTTTTCTGCTGTTTTTGGTTTCAGAAATCCTAGTAAGGAAATATTCTCGGAATCGGACGAAATCAACGCCTAGCATCTTAGAATCCCCGGAAGCATCCAGAACACCCGAGAGAGGCCAGAGGGGGGCCACAAGCCCACCACACATGGCCCTGGCGCGGCCAAGGGGGGGCCCGCGCCCCCCTAGTGTGTCGTCGCCTCGTTGACCCTCCGACGCCGCCTCTTCGCCTATTTAAGCCCCCTCGACCTAAAACCTCGATACGGAAAAGCCACGGTACGAGAAACCTTCCAGAGCCACCGCCATCGCGAAGCCAAGATCTGGGGGACAGGAGTATCTGTTCCGGCACGCCGCCGGGATGGGGAAGTGCCCCCGGAAGGCTTCTCCATCGACACCACCGCCATCTCCATCAACGCTGCTGTCTCCCATGAGGAGGGAGTAATTCTCCATCGAGGCTCGGGGCTGTACCGGTAGCTATGTGGTTCATCTCTCTCCCTATGTGCTTCAATACAATAATCTCATGAGCTGCCTTACATGATTGAGATTCATATGATGATGCTTGTAATCTAGATGTCATTATGCTAGTCAAGTGGATTTTACTTATGTGATCTCCGGAGACTCCTTGTCCCACGTGTGTAAAGGTGACAGTGTGTGCACCGTGTGGGTCTCTTAGGCTATATTTCATAGAATACTTATTCACTGTTATGAATGGCATAGTGAAGTGCTTATTTATATCTCTTTATGATTGCAATGTGTTTTGTATCACTATTCATCTATGTGCTACTCTAGTGATGTTATTAAAGTAGTTTATTCCTCCTGCACGGTGTAATGGTGACAATGTGTGCATCGTGTAGTACTTGGCGTAGGCTATGATTGTGATCTCTTGTAGATTATGAAGTTAACTATTGCTATGATAGTATTGATGTGATCTATGCCTCCTTTCGTAGTGTGATGGTGACAGTGTTCATGCTATGTTAGTACTTGGTTTGGTTATGTTGATCTGTCATGCACTCTAAGGTTATTTAAATATTAACATTGAATATTGTGGAGCTTGTTAACTCCGGCATTGAGGGTTCGTGTAATCCTACACAGTTAGTGGTGTTCATCATCCAACAAGAGGGTGTAGAGTCTAGCATCTATCTATTTATTCTGTTATGTGATCAATGTTGAGAGTGTCCACTAGTGAAAGTATGATCCCTAGGCCTTGTTTCCAAATACTGCTATCGCTGCTTGTTTACTGTTTTACTGCATCTCTATTGCCTGCAATATTACCACCATCAACCACACGCCAGTCCTGGACAGCAAAGCACTTTTCTGGTGCCGTTGCTACTGCTCATATTTATTTCATACCACCTGTATTTCACTATCTCTTCGCCGAACTAGTGCACCTATTAGGTGTGTTGGGGACACAAGAGACTTCTTGCTTTGTGGTTGCAGGATTGCATGAGAGGGATATCTTTGACCTCTTCCTCCCTGAGTTCGATAAACCTTGGGTGATCCACTTAAGGGAAACTTGCTGCTGTTCTACAAACCTCTGCTCTTGGAGGCCCAACACTGTCTACAGGAAAAGGAGGGGGCGTAGACATCACACATGAAGTATTTACTTGGAATGGCAGAGAAATACCACACATTAGGTAGTTATGGTGGACACACATGGCATAGGTTTGGTTTAAGGTTTTGGATGCACGAGAAGAATTCCCTCTCAGTACATGTCTTTGGCTAGCAAGGTTGGTTAGCAAGCATAAGAGTTGAGGGAAACAAACAAATATACATGTGATAGAAACAATCATGCATCTTCCTTGTAAGCACAAACAATTTTAACTTCAGAATACTAAACTCACTAGTTAACAAGAAAGAAAGATAATGAAATAATATATCTACATGTATTTCCCTCTTTTCTACTTAAACCTCAAAGTATTGTTGCTGTTGACCAATGCTAAGTTTGCCAAAACCAAATAGATTTACTTAATGCTCCCAAAGTGATACCAATACTAACAACAAGATTAATCATATAACATAAATTGCAAACTAAAATAGGGTGTGCAAAATGTAAATGATAAAACTTCTCATTAAAATTCCATAATGATAACTCACACCAAGGGATACATAGATAACCAACTAAAAGAGAGATACTTCCACACTGCAACCATCTTATATGATAACTTCCCTACTCATGACATGACACTACTTGATAGTAAAAAGGTAAAAGATAGTGATGATGTGATACCGCGGAACCCCCCAAGCTTGGAACAAACTAAGGGGGCGCCAATACCAATGATGAATTACTCCTTCGGTGGTGATGATGAATTCTTGATAAGCTTCTTAACAAGCTCCTTTAGCTCATCAATCTCGTAGGTGCGGTTGCGGATCAGCTCCGAGTTGTGCTCGACGCGGTTAAGAAGTATGTCAGACGGTGAATCCCAACTTTTAGAATTGTTTCCCCACTCCTCAGCTTCGGGTTTCATCCTTCCTGCAGTGTTAGAACGATCCATATCCCAACTACTAGGCAATACTGCCTTGGGAATCCTTTCAATTTGACTATTATGAATTAGAGTGTGGAAAGGGTTGTCGATGCCTGGAGGAGATGTCCTTGGAGCTAGGATGCGACGTGGGACTTTTCCTCCGGTGCTAATTCGTGCGCTTCTCTTGAGGTTGAACGGGTTTGCCACCACTCCGATGCTTGCGACGGTGGCGCGCGGGTATACCCGCGGGTCTTCCTCCACTTCTCCTTCATCTTCACTCTCGACTTCCTCTTTTAACTCAGGATCTTGAATATCTTCCTCCAAAGGCTCCTTGCTCTTGTTGTTGGAGACCATGGTGCTTCTAGATCAAAAACAGATCCTGGCAGAAAACAGCTCGAAACAAAACACGATGACAAAATGATATACGAACCTTGGGGGATCCGGGGGATTATATAGCAAAATTTTTCACGACAAAAGGAAAGTACCAGGTCGAACTAGAGTGGAAGAGGGACTCCGAGGAGCTGTCCCCATAGGGCGGTGCAGCCAGGGTGGAGCCCGCGCCACCACGTGGGGACGCGCCCTCGTGCGTCTCCTCCGCTCCGATTTGACCTCGTAATTTTTCATATTTTCTAAAAATAGCAAAAACATTGTTCGGGAAGTTAAACCTGACCTTTTTATTACCAGAACTGTTACCTATTCGAACGAACTCTGCAGAATTATCAATTTGATCTTTGATGAAAGTTTCCGGAGTCATCACTTGAATAACATCAACATCTTCATTATAAGAATCTCCAGAAATATAATGCTTTAGTCTTTGTCCATTCACCACTTGTGTGGCATCACCTTTCAGAGAACCAATTTTTATTGCCCCTGAACGATACACCTCCACAATGACATATGGTCCTTCCCATTTTGAGAGTAACTTCCCTGCAAAAAATCTGAGACGAGACCGATACAATAGGACTTTATCTCCAACATTAAATTCTCTTTTAATAATTCTTCTATCATGCCATTTCTTAACTTTCTCCTTAAAAAGTTTAGCATTTTCATAAGCTTCACTTCTCGACTCATCCAAAGAACTCAATTGTAGCAACCTTTTCTTACCAGCAAGTTTAGGATCTTTATTAAGTTCTCTTACAGCCCAATAAGCTTTGTGTTCTAGTTCTAAAGGTAAATGACAAGCTTTTCCATAAACCATTTTATAAGGAGACATACCCATAGGGTTTTTATAAGCAGTTCTATAACCCATAGTGCTTCCTTTAACTTACTAGCCCAATTTTTCCTAGATTTATTGACAGTCTTTTGCAAGATAGATTTAATTTCTCTATTTGATCATTCTACTTGTCCACTAGTTTGAGGATGATAAGCGGAAGCAATCCTATGATTAATACCATATTTAGCAAGAGTTTTTCTAAAACCACCATGAATAAAATGAGAACCTCCATCAGTCATAAGATATCTAGGTACTCCAAATCTAGGAAAAATAACATCTAAAAGCATTCTTAAAGAGGTCTCACCATCATCACTTTTTGTCGGTATGGCTTCCACCCATTTAGTAACATAATCAACAGCAACAAGTATATGAGTGTTACCTTCTGAAGAAGGGAAAGGACCCATGAAGTCAAATCCCCAACAATCAAATGGTTCAATAACAAGAGTATAATTCATAGGCATCTCATTGCGTCTAGAGATATTACCAACTCTTTGACATTCATCACAAGATAAAATAAACTTTCTTGCACCTTTAAAAAGGGTTGGCCAATAAAAACCTGACTGCAGAACCTTTTGCGCGGTTCTATCTCCGGCGTGATGTCCTCCATAAACACTACCATGACACTTACTCAATATCTCTTGTTGTTCATATTCGGGAACACATCTTCGCATAATACCATCCACTCCTTCTTTATATAAGTGTGGGTCATCCCAAAAATAATGCCTCAAGTCATAAAAGAATTTCCTCCTTTGTTGAGCTGAAAAGGTTGGAGGCAAGTACTTCGAAACAATAAAGTTAGCATAATCAGCATACCATGGACTATCTCGCGAGCTCACCATTATTGCAGCCAATTGTTCATTTGGAAAACTATCATTAACAAGAATAGGATCATAAACAATATTTTCCAATCTAGACAAATTATCAGCAACGGGATTATCAGCACCTTTCCTATCTACAATATGTAAATCAAATTCTTGCAAAAGAAGCACCCATCTAATAAGCCTTGGCTTAGCATCTTTCTTTTCCATAAGGTACCTAACTGCAGCATGATCAGTATGAATTGTGACTTTTGAATCAACAATATATGGCCTAAACTTGTCACAAGCAAAAACCACAGCTAATAATTCTTTTTCAGTTGTAGCATAATTTCTTTGAGCAGCATCGAGAGTTTTGCTAGCATAATGAATAACATTCAATTTTTTATCTACTCGCTGTCCAAGAACATCACCTACAGCAAAATCACTAGCATCACACATAATTTCAAAAGGTAAATTCCAATCAGGAGGTTCAACTACAGGAGCAGTTGTTAAGGCTTTCTTTAGAGTTTCAAAAGCTTCCTTACAATCATCATCAAAAACAAAAGGTACATCTTTTTGAAGAAGATTAGTAAGAGGCTTTGAAATTTTAGAGAAATCTTTAATAAATCTCCTATAAAAACCAGCATGACCAAGAACACTACGAATACCTTTAACATCCCTAGGATAGGGCATTTTCTCAATTGCTTCCACTTTAGCTCTATCAACCTCAATACCTCTCTCAGAAATTTTATGTCCCAATACAATTCCTTCATTAACCATAAAGTGACATTTCTCCCAATTAAAAACAAGGTTAGTTTCTTCACATCTCTGCAAAACTTTATCAAGGTTTCGCAAACAATTATCAAAAGAATTCCCATAGACAGAAAAATCATCCATGAATGCCTCCACAATCTTTTCACAAAAGCCATGAAAAATAGCAGACATGCATCTTTGAAAAGTAGCAGGAGCATTACATAAACCAAAAGGCATACGCCTATAAGCATAAGTTCCATAGGGACAAGTGAAAGTGGTTTTCTCTTGATCTTTAGTTCTAACAGCAATTTGTGAAAACCCAGAATAACCATCAAGAAAGCAGAAATGAGTATTTTTAGATAACCTTTCTAGCATTTGATCAATAAAAGGTAAAGGGTAATGATCCTTCTTAGTAACTTTATTAACTTTCTGATAATCAATGCACATTCTATACCCTACAACTACTCTTTGAGGGATGAGCTCATCATTATCATTAGGTACAACAGTTATTCCTCCTTTCTTAGGAACACAATGCACATGACTAACCCATCTACTATCAACAATAGGATATATAATACCAGCTTCAAGAAGTTTTAATACCTCATTCCTTACCACATCCTTCATCTTAGGAATTAGACGACGTTGATGTTCAACAACAGGCTTTGCATCATCTTCCATGTTGATGGCATGTTGGCAAATAGAGGGAGAAATCCCCTTCAAGTCATCAAGAGTGTAATCAATAGCTCCTCGGTGTTTCTTCAATATTTCCAATAATCTTTCTTCCTCAAAATCTGAAAGCTTAGCACTAATAATAACAGGATATGTTTTCCTATCATCAATATAAGCATACTTAAGATTATCAGGCAACGGTTTCAAATCAAAAACAGGATCTTCCTTTGGTGGTGGTGTTGTACCTAGATCTTCAACCAGTAAGTCATGTTTAAGAATAGGTTGATGAAGGAAAATTTCATCAAGCTCATTCCTTTCTTCCCTATTGACTTCACTCTCATGATCCTCCAAATGTTGCTGCAAAGGATTACTAGGAGCAAGAGCAATAGATGCAAGCCGTTCAACTCTAAAATCATTATTAGGCAATTCAGCTTCATAAGGAACTTTGGCAAATTTAGAGAAATTAAACTCATAAGATTCACCAACAAATTTAGTCACAATTTTCTCCTTCTTGCAATCTATAATAGCTCCACAAGTATTTAGAAAATGTCTACCAAAAATGATAGGACAAGTGATACGTCTCAAACGTATCTATAATTTCTTGTGTTCCATGCTACTTTTATGATGATACTCACATGTTTTATACACATTATATGTCGTTATTATGCATTTTCCGGCACTAACCTATTAACGAGATGCGAAGAGCCAGTTGCTGTTTTCTGCTGTTTTTGGTTTCAGAAATCCTAGTAAGGAAATATTCTCGGAATTGGACGAAATCAACGCCCAGGGTCCTATTTTTGCACGAAGCTTCCAGAAGGCCGAGGGGGAAAGGAAGTGGGGCCACGGGGCAGCCAAACACTAGGGCGGCGCGGCCTGCCCCTTGGCCGCGCCGACCTGTTGTGTGGGGCCCCCGTGTGGCCCCTGACCTGCCCTTCCGCCTACAAATAGCCTTCGTCGCGAAACCCCCAGTACCGAGAGCCACGATACGGAAAAACTTCCAGAGACGCCGCCGCCGCCAATCCCATCTCGGGGGATTCAGGAGATCGCCTCCGGCACCCTGCCGGAGAGGGGAATCATCTCCCGGAGGACTCTACACCGCCATGGTCGCCTCCGGATTGATGTGTGAGTAGTTCACCCCTGGACTATGGGTCCATAGCAGTAGCTAGATGGTTGTCTTCTCCTCATTGTGCTATCATTGTCTGATCTTGTGAGCTGCCTATCATGATCAAGATCATCTATCTGTAAAGCTACATGTGCGTTTGTTGGGATCCGATGGATAGAGAATACTATGTTATGTTGATTATCAATCTATTACCTATGTGTTGTTTATGATCTTGCATGCTCTCCGTTATTAGTAGAGGCTCTGGCCAAGTTTTTGCTCTTAACTCCAAGAGGGAGTATTTATGCTCGATAGTGGGTTCATGCCTCCATTAAATCTGGGACAGTGACAGAAAGTTCTAAGGTTGTGGATGTTCTGTTGCCACTAGGGATAGAACATTGATGCTATGTCCGAGGATGTAGTTATTGATTACATTACGCACCATACTTAATGCAATTCTCTGTTGTTTGCAACTTAATACTAGAAGGGGTTCGGATGATAACCTGAAAGTGGACTTTTTAGGCATAGATGCATGCTGGATAGCGGTCTATGTACTTTGTCGTAATGCCCAATTGAATCTCACAATACTCATCATGTCATGTATGTGCATTGTCATGCCCTCTCTATTTGTCAATTGCCCAACTGTAATTTGTTTACCCAATATGCTATTTCTTATGGGAGAGACACCTCTAGTGAACTGTGGACCCCGGTCCATTCTTTTAATCGAATACAATCTACTGCAATACTTGTTCTACTGTTTTCTGCAAACAATCATCATCCACACTATACATCTAATCCTTTGTTACAGCAAGCCCGTGAGATTAACAACCTCACTGTTTCGTTGGGGCAAAGTACTTTGGTTGTGTTGTGCAGGTTCCACGTTGGCGCCGGAATCCCTGGTGTTGCGCCGCACTACATCTCGCCGCCATCAACCTTCAACGTGCTTCTTGGCTCCTACTGGTTCGATAAACCATGGTTTCTTTCTGAGGGAAAACTTGCTGCTGTGCGCATCACACCTTCCTCTTGGGGTTCCCAACGGACGTGTGTTTACACGCTATCAAGCATATTTTCTGGCGCCGTTGCCGGGGAGATCAAGACACGCTGCAAGGGGAGTCTTCACAATCCAATCTCTTTACTTTGTTTTTGTCTTGCTTTATTTTATTTACTACTTTGTTTGCTGCACTAAATCAAAACACAAAAAAATTAGTTGCTAGTTTTACTTTATTTACTATCTTGTTTGCTATATCAAAAACACAAAAAAATTAGTTACTTGCATTTACTTTATCTAGTTTACTTTATTTAGTGTTGCTAAAATGGGTACTCCTGAAAATACTAAGTTGTGTGACTTCACAACCACAAATAATAATGATTTCTTATGCACACCTATTGCTCCACCCGCTACTACAGCGGAATTCTTTGAAATTAAACCTGCTTTACTGAATCTTGTTATGCGAGAGCAATTTTCTGGTGTTAGTTCTGATGATGTTGCTGCCCATCTCAATAATTTTGTTGAACTTTGTGAAATGCAAAAGTATAAAGATGTAGATGGTGACATAATAAAATTAAAATTGTTTCGTTTCTCACTAAGAGGAAAAGCTAAAGATTGGTTGCTATCTCTGCCTAAGAATAGTATTGATTCATGGACTAAATGCAAGGATGCTTTTATTGGTAGATATTATCCCCCTGCTAAAATTATATCTTTGAGGAGTAGCATAATGAATTTTAAACAATTGGATACTGAGCATGTTGCACAAGCATGGGAAAGAATGAAATCTTTGGTTAAAAATTGCCCAACCCATGGACTGACTACTTGGATGATCATCCAAACCTTTTATGCAGGACTGAATTTTTCTTCGCGGAACCTATTGGATTCAGCTGCTGGAGGTACCTTTATGTCCATCACTCTTGGTGAAGCAACAAAGCTTCTTGATAATATGATGATTAATTACTCTGAATGGCACACGGAAAGAGCTCCACAAGGTAAGAAGGTAAATTCTGTCGAAGAAACCTCTTCCTTGAGTGATAAGATTGATGCTATTATGTCTATGCTTGTGAATGATAGGACAAATGTTGATCCTAATAATGTTCCATTAGCTTCATTGGTTTCCCAAGAAGAACATGTTGATGTAAACTACATTAAAAATAATAATTTCAACAACAATGCTTATCGGAACAATTCTAGTAACAACTATAGGCCATATCCTTATAATAATGGTAACGGTTATGGTAATTCTTATGGGAATTCTTACAACAACAATAGGAACACAACCCCTGGACTTGAAGCCATGCTTAAAGAATTTATTAGTACACAAACTGCTTTTAACAAATCTGTTGAAGAAAAGCTTGGGAAAATTGATATCCTTGCTTCTAAAGTTGATAGTCTTGCTGCTGATGTTGATCTTTTGAAATTTAAAGTTATGCCTAATAGGGATAATGAAAATAAAATTGTTACTACAGCAAATGCCATCCAAGTTAGAATTAATGAGAATATAAGATTAATGGCTGAACTGCATGCTAGGTGGGAAAGAGAAGAAAATGAAAAACTAGCTAAAGAGAATAATGTAGCTAAAGTTTGGACTATTACCACCACTAGTAATGCTAATGCTCCACATGTTGCTGCACCTCCTACTATCAATGGTAAAATAATTGGTGTTGGCAATGTTTCTACTCCTAATGCAAAGCGAGCAAAACTGCCTGAAACTGCTAAAACTGCTGAAACTGCCTGTGATAAAACTGCTGAAATTTTTTCCAACATTGGGGACAATGATCCCATTGCTTTAGATCATAATGGTTTAGATTTTGATGATTGTCACATCTCTGAAGTTATAAAGTTCTTACAAAAACTTGCTAAAAGTCCTAATGCTAGTGCTATAAATTTGGCTTTCACGAAACATATTACAAATGCTCTCATAAAAGCTAGAGAAGAGAAATTAGAACGGGAAACTTCTGTTCCTAGGAAGTTAGAAGATGGTTGGGAGCCCATCATTAAGATGAAGGTCAATGACTTTGGTTGTAATGCTTTATGTGATCTTGGTGCAAGTATTTCTGTTATGCCTAAGAAAATCTATAATATGCTTGACTTGCCACCATTGAAAAATTGTTATTTGGATGTTAATCTTGCTGATAATGCTACAAAGAAACCTTTGGGGAGAGTTGACAATATTCGTATTATGGTTAACAATAACCTTGTCCCCGTTGATTTTGTTGTCTTGGATATTGAATGCAATGCATCTTGTCCCATTATATTGGGAAGACCTTTTCTTCGAACTATTGGTGCTATCATTGATATGAAGGAAGGTAATATTAAATATCAATTTCCTCTCAAGAAAGGTATGGAACACTTCCCTAGAAAGAGAATGAAGTTACCTTTTGATTCTATTATTAGAACAAATTATGATGTTGACACTTCGTCTCTTGATAACACTTGATACACACTTTCTGCGCCTAGCTGAAAGGCGTTAAAGAAAAGCGCTTATGGGAGACAACCCATGTTTTTACTACAGTACTTTTATTTTATATTTGAGTCTTGGAATTTGTTTACTACTGTAGCAACCTCTCCTTATCTTAGTTTTATTGCATTGTTGTGCCAAGTAAAGTCTCTAATAGAAGTATGATACTAGATTTGGATTACTGCGCAGAAACAGATTTCTTTGCTGTCACGAATTTGGGTCTAATTCTCTGTAGGTAACTCAGAAAATTATGCCAATTTACGTGAGTGATCCTCAGATATGTGCTCAACTTTCATTAGTTTTAAGTTTTCTCATCTGAGCAAGTATGGTGCCTGTTAAAAATACGTCTTTACGAACTGTTCTGTTTTGACAGATTCTGCCTTTTATTTTGCATTGCCTGTTTTGCCATGCTTGATGGATTTTTCGATTCCATTGACTTTCAGTAGCTTTGTGCAATGTCCAGAAGTATAAAGAATGATTGTGTCACCTCTGAATATGTGAATTTTAATTATGCACTAACTCTCTAATGAGTTTGTTTCGAGTTTGGTGTGGAGGAAGTTTTCAAGGATCAAGAGAGGAGGATGATATACAACATGATCAAGGAGAGTGAAAGCTCTAAGCTTGGGGATGCCCCGGTGGTTCACCCCTGCATATATCAAGAAGACTCAAGCGTCTAAGCTTGGGGATGCCCAAGGCATCCCCTTCTTCATCGACAACATTATCAGGTTCCTCTAGTGAAACTATATTTTTATTCCATCACATCTTATGTACTTTGCTTGGAGCGTCTGTTTGTTTTTGTTTTTGTTTTGTTTGAATAAAGTTGGATCCTAGCATTCATTGTGTGGGAGAGAGACACGCTCCGCTGTTGCATATGGACAAATATGTCCTTAGGCTTTACTCATAGTATTCATGGAGAAAGTTTCTTCTTCGTTAAATTGTTATATGGTTGGAATTGGAAAATGCTATATGTGGTAATTGGTATAATATCTTGAATAATGTGATACTTGGCAATTGTTGTGCTCATGTTTAAGCTCTTGCATCATATACTTTGCACCTATTAATGAAGAAATACATAGAGCTTGCTAAAATCTGATTTGCATGTTTGGTCTCTCTAAGGTCAAGATAATTTCTAGTATTGAGTTTGAACAACAAGGAAGACGGTATAGAGTCTTATAATGTTTACAATATGTCTTTTATGTGAGTTTTGCTGCACCGCTTCATCCTTGTGTTTGTTTCAAATAAATCTTGCTAGCCTAAACCTTGTATCGAGAGGGAATACTTCTCATGCATCCAAAATCCTTGAGCCAACCACTATGCCATTTGTGTCCACCATACCTACCTACTACATGGTATTTCTCCGCCATTCCAAAGTAAATTGCTTGAGTGATACCTTTAAAATTTCAATTCTTTATCTTTGCAATATATAGCTCATGGGACAAATAGCTTAAAAACTATTGTGGTATTGAATATGTACTTATGCACTTTATCTCTTATTAAGTTGCTTGTTGAGCGATAACCATGTTTCTGGGGACGCCATCAACTACTCTTTGTTGAATATCATGTGAGTTGCTATGCATGTTCGTCTTGTCTGAATTAAGAGTGATTTATCATGATCAAATAGTTTGAGTATGCATATTGTTAGAGAAGAACATTGGGCCGCTAACTAAAGCCATGATCCATGGTGGAAGTTTCAGTTTGGACAACAAACCTCAATCTCTTATGAGAATATTATCTGTTGTTGAATGCTTATGCATTAAAGAGGAGTCCATTATCTGTTGTCTATGTTGTCCTGGTATGGATGTCTAAGTTGAGAATAACCAAAAGCGAGAAATCCAATGCGAGCTTTCTCCTTAGACCTTTGTACAGGCGGCATAGAGGTACCCCTTTGTGACACTTGGTTGAAACATGTGCTATGCTATGATAATCCATGTAAATCCAAGCTAATTAGGACAAGGTGCGGGCACTATTGGTATACTATGCATGAGGCTTGCAACTTGTAGGATATAATTTACATAAATCATATGCTTTATTACTACCGTTGACAAAATTGTTTCTTGTTTTCAAAACCAAAGCTCTAGCACAAATATAGCAATCGATGCTTTCCTCTTTGAAGGACCTTTCTTTTACTTTTATGTTGAGTCAGTTCACCTATTTCTCTCCACCTCAAGAAGCAAACACTTGTGTGAACTGTGCGTTGATTCCTACATACTTGCATATTGCACTTGTTATATTACTTTACATTGACAATATCCATGAGATATACATGTTACAAGTTGAAAGCAACCGCTGAAACTTCATCTTCCTTTGTGTTGCTTCAATACCTTTACTTTGAATTATTGCTTTATGAGTTAACTCTTATGCAAGACTTATTGATGCTTGTCTTGAAGTACTATTCATGAAAAGTCTTTGCTTTATGATTCAATTGTTTACTCATGTCATTTACCATTGTTTCAAATCGCTGCATTCATTACATGTGCTTACAATAGTATTGATCAAGATTATGTTGGTAGCATTGTCACTAAGAAATTATCTTTGTTATCGTTTACCTACTCGGGACGAGTAGGAACTAAGCTTGGGGATGCTTGATACGTCTCAAACGTATCTATAATTTCTTAAGTTCCATGCTACTTTTATGATGATACTCACATGTTTTATACACATTATATGTCGTTATTATGCATTTTCCGGCACTAACCTATTAACGAGATGCGAAGAGCCAGTTGCTGTTTTCTGCTGTTTTTGGTTTCAGAAATCCTAGTAAGGAAATATTCTCGGAATTGGACGAAATCAACGCCCAGGGTCTTATTTTTGCACGAAGCTTCCAGAAGACCGAGGGGGAAAGGAAGTGGGGCCACGGGGCAGCCAAACACTAGGGCGGCGTGGCCTGCCCCTTGGCCGCGCCGACCTGTTGTGTGGGGCCCCCGTGTGGCCCCCTGACCTGCCCTTCCGCCTACAAATAGCCTTCGTCGCGAAACCCCCAGTACCGAGAGCCACGATACGGAAAACCTTCCAGAGACGCCGCCGCCAATCCCATCTCGGGGGATTCAGGAGATCGCCTCCGGCACCCTGCCGGAGAGGGGAATCATCTCCCGGAGGACTCTACACCGCCATGGTCGCCTCCGGATTGATGTGTGAGTAGTTCACCCCTGGACTATGGGTCCATAGCAGTAGCTAGATGGTTGTCTTCTCCTCATTGTGCTATCATTGTCTGATCTTGTGAGCTGCCTATCATGATCAAGATCATCTATCTGTAAAGCTACATGTGCGTTTGTTGGGATCCGATGGATAGAGAATACTATGTTATGTTGATTATCAATCTATTACCTATGTGTTGTTTATGATCTTGCATGCTCTCCGTTATTAGTAGAGGCTCTGGCCAAGTTTTTGATCTTAACTCCAAGAGGGAGTATTTATGCTCGATAGTGGGTTCATGCCTCCATTAAATCTGGGACAGTGACAGAAAGTTCTAAGGTTGTGGATGTGCTGTTGCCACTAGGGATAAAACATTGATGCTATGTCCGAGGATGTAGTTATTGATTACATTACGCACCATACTTAATGCAATTGTCTGTTGTTTGCAACTTAATACTGGAAGGGGTTCGGATGATAACCTGAAAGTGGACTTTTTAGGCATAGATGCATGCTGGATAGCGGTCTATGTACTTTGTCGTAATGCCCAATTGAATCTCACAATACTCATCATGTCATGTATGTGCATTGTCATGCCCTCTCTATTTGTCAATTGCCCAACTGTAATTTGTTTACCCAATATGCTATTTCTTATGGGAGAGACACCTCTAGTGAACTGTGGACCCCGGTCCATTCTTTTAATTGAATACAATCTACTGCAATACTTGTTCTACTGTTTTCTGCAAACAATCATCATCCACACTATACATCTAATCCTTTGTTACAGCAAGCCGGTGAGATTGACAACCTCACTGTTTCGTTGGGGCAAAGTACTTTGGTTGTGTTGTGCAGGTTCCACGTTGGCGCCGGAATCCCTGGTGTTGCGCCGCACTACATCTCGCCGCCATCAACCTTCAACGTGCTTCTTGGCTCCTACTGGCTCGATAAACCTTGGTTTCTTTCTGAGGGAAAACTTGCTGCTGTGCGCATCACACCTTCCTCTTGGGGTTCCCAACGGACGTGTGTTTACACGCTATCAACAAGTCTTACTAGCAGCAGAACCAAGTACCAAAAAGTCAGCAGGATATTTAATCTTACCACATAGAACTTCCACATCTCGAACATACCAATAGGAGAGATAGTTTCTCTATTAGCTAGCCGAATAACCACATCAATATCTTCAAGTTCACAAGAACCAATTTCATGCATGATTTCCTTGTAAAGCTCATAAGGAATGGCACTAATACTTGCACCAATATCGCATAAACCATAATAACAATGATCACCAATTCTAACAGAGAGCATAGGAACACTAGATTTCCTAGACTTACTAGGATGTGAAACAATATTAGAAGCATCTTCAAAGAAAATGATGTGACCATCTTCTACATTTTCAGTCACAAGATCTTTAACTATTGCAATAGCAGGTTCAACATTTATTTGCTCATCAGGTTCTATAGGTTTCTTTGCACTTTTATTAACCACACTAGTTATAACAGAATACTCCTTCATTTTAGCAGGGAAAGGAGCTTTTTCAATATAAGCTTCAGGAAGAATATGATCAACAATTTCAACTTCAATACATTTACCTATAGGTGGATCAGTTTTATCTTTGTAAGGTTCATGATACTTATTAAAATTCTTCCTAGGCAATTCAAAATGAGAGGCAAAAGCTTTATAAATATTTGCAACAACTTGAGAGTCAAGACCATAAGTAGCACTCATATTACGAAATTTATCAGTATCCATAAAAGTTTCAATGCATTCATAATCATAATTTATACCTGACTCTCTACCTTTGTCGTTCTCCCATCCTTCAGTATTCTCCTGAATCCGATCAAGAAGGTCCCATTTAAACTCTTCTTTGTTGCATATGAATGATCCAGAACAAGCAGTATCCAGCAAGGTTTTATCTTGAAAAGAAAGTCTTGCATAGAAATTATCAATGATGATATTACCAGGAAGCTCATGAATGGGGCATTTGAGCATTAACGACTTCAATCTCCCCCATGCTTGGGCAATACTCTCTCCATCATGAGGCCAGAAATTATATATACGGTTCCGGTCTTTATGAATTTCACTTGGAGGATAAAATTTAGAATAAAATAGAGGCACAATATCCTTCCAATCAAGAGAATGCCCATTGTCGTTCTCTACCTTTGTCGTTCTCCCATTCTTCAGCAATTTATACCAATGCGCCGCTTTACCAGACAGCGACATAGAGAATAGTTTCTTCCTAACTTCATCCATAGAAATACCTGCACACTGGAATAACCCGCATAATTCATGTAAAAACAGTAAATGATCTCCAGGATGGACAGTTCCATCCCCTTCATAACTGTTATCCACAACACGTTCAATAATTTTCATAGGTATTTTATATGGAACCTCTTTCTCACCTGGCGCCTCATCCACTAACTTTGCAGTAGTAGTAGATTTTCCAAATAGGAATTCAAGAGAAGATCTCTCCATAATGAATTATGGCAGCAGGCAGAAATAAAAACAGCACGTACAGTAAAAGTTTTCCTTACCAATTCCACTTACCAATAGCGCTTCACTCCCCGGCAACGACGCCAGAAAATAGTCTTCATGACCCACAAGTATAGGGGGTGTATCATAGTACTTTCGATAAATAAGAGTGTCGAACCCAACGAGGAGCAGAAGGTGTTGACAAGCAGTTTTGATGAAGGATTCACTGCAAATGGTCACAGACAAGTATTCAGTGGGTTTTGATATAGCAGATAAATTAAATACAAGTAAGTAAAATGCGAGAGTAATAATTGCAGCGAGTGGCCCAATCCTTTTTAGCACAAAGGACAAGCCGGTTTGTTTACTTATGATGACCAAACGTTCTTGAGGACACACGAGAATTTAGTCTAGTGCTTTCGCTTCATATAGTTGATTAATCTTCATTGTTTTGATAAGTGTTGTGTGGGTGAACCTATGCTAATGCACCACCCTTCCTAGGACTAATACATACTTGTGATTAAACCCCTTGCAAGCATCCGCAAATACAAGAAAGTAATTAAGATAAATCTAACCACAGCCTTAAACTCTGAGATCCTACTATCCCTCATGCATCGATATACCAATGGGGGTTCAGGTTGCTGTCACTTCGGCAAGCCCACAATTAGCAAACGAATACAAGATGCATTCCCCTAGGCCCATAAAGGTGAAGTATCGTGTAGTCGACGTTCACATGACACCACTAGAAGAATAACACCACAACTTAAATATCAAACCATTAAATATTACTCAACATAGTTCACTACTAACATTTAGACTTCACCATGTCCTCAAGAACTAAAAGAACTACTCACAAGACATCATATGGAACATGATCAGAGGTGATATGATGATGAATAAAAATCTGAACATAAACCTTAATTCAACGGTTTCACTCAATAGCATCAATAACAAGGAGTAATCAACACCGGGAGAGTTTCCCCTATGAAATAATCAAGATTCACCCCAGATGTTACAGCGGCGACGAGGTGCAGCGGTGGAGATGACGGTGTCGGTGGTGGAGATGATGATGATGATCCCAATGAAGTCCAGCTCGATGACGGTGACGATGGCGACGATTTCCCCCTCCGGGAGGGAATTTCCCCGGCAGATTTCAGCCTGCCGGAGAGCTCTTTTCTCTCTGGTGTTTTCCGCCCCGCAGAGGCGGCTTTGTCTATTCTTGATCTCCCCCAGCACCTTAGGTTTTCGGGTAGATGAAGTACGCGAAAGGGAGATGGTCGAGGGGGGTCGTGGGCCTCCTCCCCACGTGGCGGCGCGCTGGCCTATGGGGAGGGCCCATGGCGGCCCTCCTCAGCCTCCCCTTTTGGCTGGCTCCGTCTTCTGGGAAAATAAGAGCTTCAGTATATTTTCCGTCAATTGTTGATCTTCAGAAATATTGTATCTTGACGGTGCTTTTTCCAGCAGAATCCTGACTCCGGTGAGTAATTCTCCAATAATCATGAAACATGCAAAATAGGTGAAATAACATAAGTATCATCTCTAAATATGAAATATATCAATGAATAACAGTAAATTGTGATATAAAATAGTGATGCAAAATGGACGTATCATGTATCACCCGAGGACCTCTTAAAGGGACCATGACAAATGCACTTCTACCTCGACAACAATGGAAAGAGGCAGTCAGGGCATCTGCAGAAGGACTGTCGAACTTTTCTAGCACTGCATAGATTTGCAGGGCATACCAACACGCAGGCAATGAATAGAAACCCCTAGGGGCCAAGGAGTGAGATCCACCTTCCACCTCCACCTGCAATTACAGATGCAAATCGACACCAGTTGCAGTTGGCGGCAGCTCCACAACCAGGCCCTTATATCGACACGAGTGGTGCGGTCTTGATGATTCAGAAAGGCAGGCCATCCAACAGAGCTCGGAAAGTAATATCGCGGCAAGTTTTTATGGCAGAAAAGATGCCACCACCAACAATTGAGTATTTGAATTGGTCAGGGCAAGATATCGGCTTCACTATAGCCGACCACCCGCAACAGGTTCCACGACTAGGACAATATGCTTGGATCTTACCCGCGGTTATCGCAGGATTCGATGTTTCGCGAGTATTCATTGATGGTGGAAGCAGTTTAATCCTCATGTACGTAGATACATTGAGGAAGATGAACATATCCCTGGCAAAATTATTACCAATGGATACGCATTTCCATGGTATCACACCGGAGAAGCCGAGTTACCCACTGGGAAAGATCAACCTCGACTTTCAGTTTGGAACCCGCGAAAATTATAGATGAGAGAGGTTGGAGTTTGAAGTCGTGGATTTCCCGTCACAGTATCACGCTTTGTTTGGACGACCAGCCTATGCCAGGTTTATGGCAGTACCACATTACACATACTTGTTATGGAGACTCCCTGGACCCAAGGGACCGATCACAGTAAAAGAAAGTTTCGTGTTAGCTGATAAGTGCGACAAGGATTTTCATCGACTGTTAGAGACTTTCGGGATGCAAGCAGAGTATATGGCGTCAAGGCTAACAACTGACTATGATGTGTTGCCAGACGTAGGGAGGTCGCTCAAGGAGCCAACCTTTGACACTACCAAAGATTCCAAGGAGGTGCAGATCCACCCGACAGATCCCAAGAAAATGACATCCATTGCAACAAACATGGACCTCGCATAGGAAAGCGCGCTCGTCGAGTTCCTCCGTGAGCGCTAGGAAATCTTTGCATGGTGTCCAGCTGACATGCCAGGAGTACCCAGGGAACTTGCCTAGCACCACCTCAACTTGGATCCAATGGCGAGGCCAATTAAACAACCTTTGCGGCGTTTTTAAGAACCAAACCGCAAAGCTATGCTGTCAGAAATCAATCGACTCAGAGAAGCTGGCTTTATCAAAGAGTTACATACAGAGGCCACGTGGGTAGCTAACCCAGTACTGGTCCCGAATAAAAACACAGAGGTCCTTCACATGTGCGTTGACTTCACGTGTCTCAATAAGCATTGTCCAAAGGATCACTTTCCCCTCCCAAGGATCGATCAAATTATCGACTCCATGGCAGGCTGTGAACGTCTTTCCTTCCTGGACGCAAATTCTGGTTATAACCAGATCAGATTAAAAGAAGACGATGAGGTCAAAATAGCTTTTATAAAACCTTATGGCGTGTTCTGCTATAGAACAATGCCCTTTGGATTGAAAAACACGGGAGCAACATACCAGCGGATGATGCAGAAGTGTCTCGCCACACAGATTGGCAAGAACGTAGAAGTGTATATCGACGATGTTTTCATAACAACAAAGAAGGGGTCAACCTTGATCGAGGATCTGAAGGAAACTTTCGACAACCTTGACAAGTTCTGCCTCAAGCTGAACCCGACAAAGTGCTTCTTTGGCGTTCCTGCAGAGGAACTTCTTGGTTTCTTGATTTCAGGAAGAGGAATCGAGGCAAATCTAGAGAAAATCCAAGCCATCGTGACGATGCGGAAGCCAACAAAGTTGAAGGAAATACAACAGCTGACTGGGCGAGTCACAGCTTTAAGCAGATTCGTCGCCAGGCTGGGTGAAAAGGCGTTGCCGTTTTACGTTTTGATCAAACAAGGAGAGAAGTTCCAGTGGAACGAAGAAGAAAACAGAGCTTTCGAGGACCTTAAGCGCACAATATCGACAACGCCAATCTTGGTGGCGCCTAAGGATAAGGAGCCTCTCCTGTTATACATCGCAGCCACGCCTCAGGTGGTCAGCACAGTCCTTGTGGTCGAAAGAGAAGAAGAAGGAAAACTCCACGGAGTGCAGCGGCCGGTATACTTCGTCAGCGAAGTTTTATCACCCTCAAAACAGCGGTACCCGCAGTATCAGAAGTTAGCATATGGAGTGTTCACAACCGCAAGAAAACTGCGACACTATTTTTCAGCCCATCCGATAATAGTGGTCAATGAGGCGCCTTTATCCAATATATTAAACAATCCAGAAGCTATGGGTCGTGTCTCCCTTTGGGGAATAGGACTTCCCCTCGGGACATCACATATGAGAAAAGAAAAGCAATAAATTCACAGATCTTACCAGACTTCATCGCAGAGTGGATGGAGCTACAAAATACGGGACCTCCAGATTTGTCAAGAACTTGGACTATGAACTTCGACGGGTCCAAGAGACTAGAAGGAGCAGGAGCAGGTGTGATATTAGTATCACCTCAAGGCGACAAGTTGAAATACGTGCTACGGATGATGTTTCCAAAGGCATCTAATAATGAAGCAGAGTACGCAACACTTATACACGAGATGAAGATGGCGAAAGCTTGCGGAGCAACTCGATTAAAAATCTTTGGTGATTCACAGTGATGTCTACGCCCCCTCCTTTTCCAGTAGACAGTGTTGGGCCTCCAAGAGCAGAGGTTTGTAGAACAGCAGCAAGTTTCCCTTAAGTGGATCACCCAAGGTTTATCGAACTCAGGGAGGAAGAGGTCAAAGATATCCCTCTCATGTAACCCTGCAACCACAAAGCAAGAAGTCTCTTGTGTCCCCAACACACCTAATAGGTGCACTAGTTCGGCGAAGAGATAGTGAAATACAAGTGGTATGAATAAGTATGAGCAGTAGCAACGGCACCAGAAAAGTGCTTTGCTATCCAGGACTGGCGTGTGGATGATGGTGGTAATATTGCAGGCAGTACAGTGCAGTAAAACAGTAAACAAGCAGCGATAGCAGTATTTGGAAACAAGGCCTAGGGATCATACTTTCACTAGTGGACACTCTCAACATTGATCACATAACAGAATAAATAGATAGATGCTAGACTCTACACCCTCTTGTTGGATGATGAACACCACTAACTGTGTAGGATTACACGAACCCTCAATGCCGGAGTTAACAAGCTCCACAATATTCAATGTTCATATTTAAATAACCTTAGAGTGCATGACAGATCAACATAACCAAACCAAGTACTAACATAGCATGCACACTGTCACCATCACACTACGAAAGGAGGCATAGATCACATCAATACCATCATAGCAATAGTTAACTTCATAATCTACAAGAGATCACAATCATAGCCTACGCCAAGTACTACACGATGCACACACTGTCACCATTACACCGTGCAGGAGGAATACACTACTTTAATAACATCACTAGAGTAGCACATAGATGAATAGTGATACAAAACACATTGCAATCATAAAGAGATATAAATAAGCACTTCACTATGCTCTTCATAACAGTGAATAAGTATTCTGTGAAATATAGCCTAAGAGACCCACACGGTGCACACACTGTCACCTTTACACACGTGGGACAAGGAGTCTCCGGAGATCACATAAGTAAAATCCACTTGACTAGCATAATGACATCTAGATTACAAGCATCATTGATGTCTACGTTCCCCCTCCTTTCCTGTAGACAGTGTTGGGCCTCCAAGAGCAGAGGTTTGTAGAACAGCAGCAAGTTTTCCCTTAAGTGGATCACCCAAGGTTTATCGAACTCAGGGAGGAAGAGGTCAAAGATATCCCTCTCATGCAACCCTGCAACCACAAAGCAAGAAGTCTCTTGTGTCCCCAACACACCTAATAGGTGCACTAGTTCGGCGAAGAGATAGTGAAATACAGGTGGTATGAATATATATGAGCAGTAGCAACGGTGCCAGAAAATAGCTTGCTGGCGTGTAGTTGATGGTGGTAGTATTGCAGCAGTAGTAACACAGTGAAACAGTAAACAAGCAGTAGTAACGCAGCAGTATTTAGGAACAAGGCCTAGGGATTAGACTTTCACTAGTGGACACTCTCAACATTGATCACATAACAGAATAGATAAATGCATACTCTACACTTTTGTTGGATGATGAACGCATTGCGTAGGATTACACGAACCCTCAATGCCGGAGTTAACAAGCTCCACAATTTGTTCATATTTATGTAACCTTATAGTGTAAGATAGATCAAAAGACTAAACCAAGTACTAGCATAGCATGCACACTGTCACCTTCATGCATATGTAGGAGGAATAGATCACATCAATATTATCATAGCAATAGTTAACTTCGCAATCTACAAGAGATCATGATCATAGCATAAACCAAGTACTAACACGGTGCACACACTGTCACCTTTACACACGTGCAGGAGGAATAAAACTACTTTAATAACTTTGCTAGAGTAGCGCATAGATAGTAGTGATACAAAACTCATATGAATCTCAATCATGTAAAGCAGCTCATGAGATTATTGTATTGAGGTACATGGAAGGGAGATGAACCACATAGCTACCGGTACAGCCCCGAGCCTCGATGGAGAACTACTCCCTCCTCATGGGAGCAGCAGCGGTGATGAAGATGGCGGTGGAGATGGCAGCGGTGTCGATGGAGAAGCCTTCCGGGGGCACTTCCCCGCTCCGGCAGCGTGCCGGAACAGAGACTCCTGTCCCCCAGATCTTGGCCTCGCGATGGCGGCGGCTCTGGAAGGTTTCTGTGGGTTTCGTCGTACGCATCAGGGTTTTCGCGACGGAGGCTTTATATAGGCGAAGAGGCGGCGCAGGAGGGCTTCTGGGGGGCCCACACTATAGGGTGGCGCGGGCCCCCCTGGCCGCGCCGGCCTAGGGTTTGGGTGGCCTGTGCCCCCTCCCTGGTGGCTCTCGGGTGTTCTGGATGGTTCCGGGAAAAATAGGAACCTGGGCGTTGATTTCGTCCGATTCCGAGAATATTTCGTTACTAGGATTTCTGAAACCAAAAACAGCAGAAAACAGGAACTGGCACTTCGGCATCTTGTTAATAGGTTAGTTCCAGAAAATGCACGAATATGACATAAAGTGTGCATATAACATGTAGATAACATCAATAATGTGGCATGGAACATAAGAAATTATCGATACGTCGGAGACGTATCAGCATCCCCAAGCTTAGTTCTGCTCGTCCCGAGCAGGTAAAACGATAACACAGATAATTTCTGGAGTGACATGCCATCATAATCTTGATCATACTATTTGTAAAGCATATGTAGTGAATGCAGCGATCAAAACAATGTATATGACATGGGTAAACAAGTGAATCATAAAGCAAAGACTTTTCATGAATAGCACTTCAAGACAAGCATCAATAAGTCTTGCATAAGAGTTAACTCATAAAGCAATAATTTAAAGTAAAAGGTATTGAAGCAACATAATGGAAGATTAAGTTTCAGCGGTTGCTTTCAACTTGTAACATGTATATATCATGGATAATTGTCAATGCAAAGTAATATAACAAGTGCAATATGCAAGTATGTAGGAATCAATGCACAGTTCACACAAGTGTTTGCTTCTTAAGGTGGAGAGAAATAGGTGAACTGGCTCAACATTGAAAAGTAGAAGAATGGTCCTCATAGAGGAAAAGCATCGATTGCTATATTTGTGCTAGAGCTTTGATTTTGAAAACATGAAACAATTTTGTCAACGGTAGTAATAAAGCATATGCATCATGTAAATTATATCTTATAAGTTGCAAGCCTCATGCATAGTGTACTAATAGTGCCCGCACCTTGTCCTAATTAGCTTGGACTACCGGATCATCACAATGCACTGTTTTTACCAAGTGTCACAAAGGGGCACCTCTATGCCGCCTGTACAAAGGTCTAAGGAGAAAGCTCGCATTGGATTTCTCGCTATTGATTATTCTTCAACTTAGACATCCATACCGGGACAACATAGACAACAGATAATGGACTCCTCTTTTATGCATAAGCATGTAACAACAATTAATAATTTTCTCATTTGAGATTGAGGATATATGTCCAAAACTGAAACTTCCACCATGGATCATGGCTTTAGTTAGCGGCCCAATGTTCTTCTCTAACATATGCATGCTTAACCATAAGGTGGTAGATCGCTCTTACTTCAAACAAGACGGACATGCATAGCAACTCACATGAAATTCAACAATGAATAGTTGATGGCGTCCCCAGTGAACATGGTTATCGCACAACAAGCAACTTAATAAGAGATAAAGTGCATAATTACATATTCAATACCACAATAGTTTTTTAAGCTATTTGTCCCATGAGCTATATATTGCAAAGGTGAAGAATGGAATTTTAAAGGTAGCACTCAAGCAATTTACTTTGGAATGGCGCAGAAATACCATGTAGTAGGTGGGTATGGTGGACACAAATGGCATAGTGGTTGGCTCAAGGATTTTGGATGCATGAGAAGTATTCCCTCTCGATACAAGGCTTAGGCTAGCAAGGTTTATTTGAAACAAACACAAGGATGAAGCGGTGCAGCAAAACTCACATAAAAGACATATTGAAAACATTATAAGACTCTACACCGTCTTCCTTGTTGTTCAAACTCAATACTAGAAATTATCTAGACCTTAGAGAAACCAAATATGCAAACCAAATTTTAGCATGCTCTATGTATTTCTTCATTAATGGGTGCAAAGCATATGATGCAAGAGCTTAATCATGAGCACAACAATTGCCAAGTATCACATTACCCAAAACATTATAGCAATTACTACATGTATCATTTTCCAATTCCAACCATATAACAATTTAACGAAGAAGAAACTTCGCCATGAATACTATGAGTAGAGCCTAAGGACATACTTGTCCATATGCAACAGCGGAGCGTGTCTCTCTCCCACACAAGCATGATGTAATCCAATTTATTCAAACACAAACAAAAACAAAAACAAACAGACGCTCCAAGTAAAGTACATAAGATGTGATGGAATAAAAATATAGTTTCAGGGGAGGAACCTGATAATGTTGTCGATGAAGAAGGGGATGCCTTGGGCATCCCCAAGCTTAGACGCTTGAGTCTTCTTGATATATGCAGGGGTGAACCACCGGGGCATCCCCAAGCTTAGAGCTTTCACTCTCCTTGATCATGTTGCATCATACTCCTCTCTTGATCCTTGAAAACTTCCTCCACACCAAACTCGAAACAACTCATTAGAGGGTTAGTGCACAATATAAATTGACATATTCAGAGGTGACACAATCATTCTTAACACTTCTGGACATTGCATAATGCTACTGGACATTAGTGGATCAAAGAAATTCATCCAACATAGCAAAAGAGGCAATGCGAAATAAAAGGCAGAATCTGTCAAAACAGAACAGTTCGTATTGACGAATTTTAAAAGGGCACCAGACTTGCTCAGATGAAAATGCTCAAATTTAATGAAAGTTGCGTACATATCTGAGGATCACTCACGTAAATTGGCATAATTTTCTGAGTTACCTACAGAGAATTTTGCCCAGATTTGTGACAGCAAAGAAAACAGTTTCTACGCAGTAATCCAAATCTAGTATTGACTTTACTATCAAAGACTTTACTTGGCACAACAAAACACAAAACTAAGATAAGGAGAGGTTGCTACAGTAGTAAACAACTTCCAAGACACAAATATAAAACAAAGTACTGTAGCAAAATAACACATGGGTTATCTCCCAAGAAGTTCTTTCTTTATAGCCATTAAGATGGGCTCAGCAGTTTTAATGATGCACTCGCAAGAAATAGTATTTGAGGCAAAAGAGAGCATCAAGAGGCAAATTCAAAATACATTTAAGTCTAACATGCTTCCTATGCATAGGAATCTTGTAAGTAAACAAGTTCATGAAGCATAAAGCAACAAGCATATAAAGATAAAACAAGTGTAGCTTCAAAAATTTCAGCACATAGAGAGGTGTTTTAGTAACATGAAAATTTCTACAACCATATTTTCCTCTCTCATAATAACTTTCAGTAGTGTCATGAGCAAACTCAACAATATAACTATCACATAAAGCATTCTTATCATGAGTCTCATGCATAAAATTATTACTACTCCCAACATGAGCATAATCAATTTTATTAGTTGTAGTGGGAGCAAATTCAACAAAGTAGCTATCATATATAGGAGGTATATTGTAATCATAATCAAATTTATCCTCCATAACAGGTGGTACCAAAAGACTACTATCATTATAATCATCATAAATAGGAGGTAGAGTATCATCAAAGTAAATTTTCTCCTCAATGCTTGGGGGACTAAAAAGATCATGCTCATCAAAACCAGCTTCCCCAAGCTTAGAATTTTCCATATCATTAGCAACAATGGTGTTCAAAGCGTTCATACTAATATCATTGCTACTAGCATGCAAATAAGATTCCATGGGTTTTTTAATTTTCGCATTAAACCATTCATGTCTTGACTCAGGAAATAGAATAAAAAGCTCACAGATGTTGTCCATTATGCCTTACTAGTGTAAACAAGAAACAAAAAGTTGCAATTGCAGGATCTAAAGGAAATAGCTTCGAGTACTTACAACGCCGGAAAATAGCTTAGTAGCCGAGATACGGAGTGTGAGTACCTTTTACCTTTCCTCCCCGGCAACGGCGCCAGAAAATTAGCTTGATGTCTACGTTCCCCCTCCTTTCCTGTAGACAGTGTTGGGCCTCCAAGAGCAGAGGTTTGTAGAACAGCAGCAAGTTTTCCCTTAAGTGGATCACCCAAGGTTTATCGAACTCAGGGAGGAAGAGGTCAAAGATATCCCTCTCATGCAACCCTGCAACCACAAAGCAAGAAGTCTCTTGTGTCCCCAACACACCTAATAGGTGCACTAGTTCGGCGAAGAGATAGTGAAATACAGGTGGTATGAATATATATGAGCAGTAGCAACGGTGCCAGAAAATAGCTTGCTGGCGTGTAGTTGATGGTGGTAGTATTGCAGCAGTAGTAACACAGTGAAACAGTAAACAAGCAGTAGTAACGCAGCAGTATTTAGGAACAAGGCCTAGGGATTAGACTTTCACTAGTGGACACTCTCAACATTGATCACATAACAGAATAGATAAATGCATACTCTACACTTTTGTTGGATGATGAATGCATTGCATAGGATTACACGAACCCTCAATGCCGGAGTTAACAAGCTCCACAATTTGTTCATATTTATGTAACCTTATAGTGTAAGATAGATCAAAAGACTAAACCAAGTACTAGCATAGCATGCACACTGTCACCTTCTTGCATATGTAGGAGGAATAGATCACATCAATATTATCATAGCAATAGTTAACTTCGCAATCTACAAGAGATCATGATCATAGCATAAACCAAGTACTAACACGGTGCACACACTGTCACCTTTACACACGTGCAGGAGGAATAAAACTACTTTAATAACTTTGCTAGAGTAGCACATAGATAGTAGTGATACAAAACTCATATGAATCTCAATCATGTAAAGCAGCTCATGAGATTATTGTATTGAGGTACATGGAAGAGAGATGAACCACATAGCTACCGGTACAGCCCCGAGCCTCGATGGAGAACTACTCCCTCCTCATGGGAGCAGCAGCGGTGATGAAGATGGCGGTGGAGATGGCAGCGGTGTCGATGGAGAAGCCTTCCGGGGGCACTTCCCCGCTCCGGCAGCGTGCCGGAACAGAGACTCCTGTCCCCCAGATCTTGGCCTCGCGATGGCGGCGGCTCTGGAAGGTTTCTGTGGGTTTCGTCGTACGCATCAGGGTTTTCGCGACGGAGGCTTTATATAGGCGAAGAGGCGGCGCAGGAGGGCTTCTGGGGGGCCCACACTATAGGGTGGCGCGGGCCCCCCCTGGCCGCGCCGGCCTAGGGTTTGGGTGGCCTGTGCCCCCTCCCTGGTGGCTCTCGGGTGTTCTGGATGGTTCCGGGAAAAATAGGAACCTGGGCGTTGATTTCGTCCGATTCCGAGAATATTTCGTTACTAGGATTTCTGAAACCAAAAACAGCAGAAAACAGGAACTGGCACTTCGGCATCTTGTTAATAGGTTAGTTCCAGAAAATGCACGAATATGACATAAAGTGTGCATATAACATGTAGATAACATCAATAATGTGGCATGGAACATAAGAAATTATCGATACGTCGGAGACGTATCAATCATCATATGAATCTCAATCATGTAAGGCAGCTCATGAGATTATTGTATTGAAGTACATAGGGAGAGAGATGAACCACATAGCTACCGGTACAGCCCCGAGCCTCGATGGAGAACTACTCCCTCCTCATGGGAGACAACCGCGTTGATGAAGATGGCGGTGGTGTCGATGGAGAAGCCTTCCGGGGGCACTTACCCGTCCCGGCGGCGTGCCGGAACAGAGACTCCTGTCCCCCAGATCTTGGCTTCGCGATGGCGGTGGCTCTGGAAGGTTTCTGCGGGTTTCGTCGAACGTGATAGGGTTTTCGCGACGGAGGCTTTAAGTAGGCAGAAGGGCGACGTCAGGGGGCTTGTGGGGCCACCAGACACTAAGGCGGCGCGGCCCCCCCTCTGGCCGCGCCAGCCTGTCATCTGGGGCCCCTGTGGCCCCCCTCTGGCGACTCTCGGGTGTTCTGGAAGCTTCGTGTGAAAATAGGCCCCTGGGCGTTGATTTCGTCCAATTCCGAGAATATTTCCTTACTAGGATTTCTGAAACCAAAAACAGCAGAAAACAGGAACTGGCACTTCGGCATCTCGTCAATAGGTTAGTTCCGGAAAACGCATAAATATGACATAAAGTATGCATAAAACATGTAGATATCATCAATAATGTGGCATGGAACATAAGAAATTATCGATACGTCGAAGACGTATCACACAGCTGGTAGCTCAACAGGTGATGAATCAATGCGACGCAGTTAACGACAGTATGATATCATACAAGGAAGTATACAATGAGCTCGAGAGGCTGTTCGACGGGTGCAAAGTACATCATATCAGCAGGCTCAGCAACGATGAAGCCGATGTTCTTGCAAACATCGGGTCATAGTGTCTAGCAATACCACCTGGCGTGTTCTGGGAAGAGATAGCTGAAAGATCAACCAAGGCGAAGAAACATCAGAAGAAGGAGAAGGATGAGAAAGCCTCGGGGGCTCCAGCAGCACCATCGGAAGGTGAGGAGGAACCACACATGATAATGATGGTACAAATTCCTTGGATGCAGGCTTACATAGCATACATCCTGAGGAAAGAACTACCCGACGATCTAGTTGAAGCAAGGCGAGTTATCAGACGTTCTAAAGCCTTCACTATGATCAAAGGAGAGCTATACAAACGAAGTATTTTGGGAATACTACAGAGATGTGTTACACCCGAAGAAGGAAAGCTTATTTTGAAGGATGTACACGAGGGGGTGTGCGAACATCACGCAAGCAGTCGAGCTATAGCAGCCAAGGTTTCAGAGCAGGATTCTATTGGCTAACAACAATCGAGGATGCAAAGGACATAATGTGTACTTGCGATGCGTGCCAAAGGTTTGCCGCAAAACCTCATTCTCCGGCAACAGAGTTGATGCCAATACCGCTGTCATGGCCCTTTGCTTAATGGGGTCTTGATATGGTGGGAAAACTGCACAAGGTTGGGCCAGGAGGATACGAGTATATGCTCGTAGCTGTCGACAAGTTCACAAAGTGGATCAAAGCGAAGCCGATAAATTCACCAGATGCAGCATCCGCAATCAAGTTTGTTAAGAGTATCGTTTTTCGATTTGGAGTTCCTCATAGCATCATCACAGACAATGGCAGCAACTTCACATCCAAGGAATTCAAGGCATATTGCACAGAGGTAGGCATCAAATTACAATTTGCCTCAGTTGCGCACTCGCAAACCAATGGTCAGGTTGAAAAAGCAAACGGTATCATCTATAACAGCATCTAGAAGCGCCTGTTAACACCATTGGAAAAAGCTCGACACACATGGCCAGAGGAGTTGCCTAGCGTATTATGGAGTATTCGAACAACACCAAATACAGCGACACAGGAAACTCCGTTCTTTCTAGTCCATGGAGCTGAGGCAGTGCTGCCAATAGAGATAGAACACAATTCCCCGAGAGTGGCGGAATTCAATGAAGAAACCTCGAGAAAGGCACTGGAAGATGACGTCGACGCACTCGACGAAGCTCGAGATGAGGCAGTGTCAAGGGTCACCAAGTACCAGCAAGATATGTGATACGTCTCCAACGTATCTATAATTTCTTATGTTCCATGCTAGTTTTATGACAATACCTACATGTTTTATTCATACTTTATATCATTTTGATGCATTTTCCGGTACTAACCTATTGACAAGATGCCGAAGCGCCAGTTCCTGTTTTCTGCTATTTTTGGTTTCAGAAATCCTACACAGGAAATATTCTCGGAATTGGACGAAACAAAAGCCCACGGCCCTATTTTCCACGGAGTGTTCCAGAACATCGAAGAAGAGTCGGAGACGGCCAGCAGGGGGGCCACCCCATAGGGCGGCCCGGCCCAACCCCCTGGCGCGCCCAGGTGTGGGGAGCCCACCCTCTGGCTCCCCCGACTCTGCCTCTTCGCCTATATATTCCTTCGTATCGGAAAACCCTAGTACCGAGAGCCAAAATACGAGAAAAGTTACTGAGACGCCGCTGCCGTCAATCCCATCTCGGGGGATTCTGAAGATCTCCTCCGGCACCCTGCCGGAGAGGGTAATTCATCACCGGAGGGCTCTACATCACCATGCCCGCCTCCGGACTGATGCGTGAGTAGTTCATCCTTGGACTATGGGTCCATAGCAGTAGCTAGATGGTTGTCTTCTCCTATTGTGCCATCATGTTTAGATCTTGTGAGCTGCCTATCATGATCAAGATCATCTTATTGTAATGCTACATGTTGTATTTGTTGGGATCCGATGAATATGGAATACTACGTCAAGTTGATTATTGATCTATCATATATGTGTTGTTTATGATCTTGCATGCTCTCCGTTGCTAGTAGAGGCTCTGGCCAAGTTGATACTTGTAACTCCAAGAGGTAATATTTATGCTAGATAGTGGGTTCATGCCTCCATTGAATCTGGGATAGTGACAGAAAGTCCTAAGGTTGTAAATGTGCTGTTGCCACTAGGGATAAAACATCAATGCTTTGTCTAAGGATATTTGTATTGTTTACATTACGCACAGTACTTAATGCAATTGTCTGTTGTTTGCAACTTAATACTGGAAGGGGTGCGGATGCTAACCCGAAGGTGGACTTTTTAGGCATAGATGCATGCTGGATAGCGGTCTATGTTCTTTGTCGTAATGCCCTAAGTAAATCTCATAATAGTCATCATGATATGTATGTGCATTGTTATGCCCTCTCTATTTGTCAATTTCCCAATTTTTTTTTGTTCACCCAACATGTTATTTATCTTATTGGAGAGACACCACTAGTGAACTGTGGACCCCGGTCCATTCTTTTACATCTGAAATACAACCTACTGCAATCATTGTTCTCTGTTGTTCTTTGCAAGCAAACATCATTCTCCACACCATACGTTTAATCCTTTGTTTACAGCAAGCCGGTGAGATTGACAACCTCACTGTTAAGTTGGGGCAAAGTATCTTGATTGTGTTGTGCAGGTTCCACGTTGGCGCCGGAATCCCTGGTGTTGCGCCGCACTACACTCCTTCACCAACAAGCTTCACGTGGTCTTCATCTCCTACTGGTTCGATAAACCTTGGTTTCTTACTTAGGGAAAACTCGCTGCTGTACGCATCACACCTTCCTCTTGGGGTTCCCAACGGACGTGTGCTTTAGCGTCACAAGCAGCTTTGCTGGCACCGTCGCCAGTGAGGAATCAACAGTCCATCACCGTCACGCGCTATCAATATGAAAAACTACCACAGTCGACGTTTGCGACCAAGATCTTTCCAGGTAGGCGACTTAGTTCTTCGGCTTACACAAAATAGCCATGAGAAACTCGAGTCGCCATGGATTGGCCCATACATTTTCATAGAAGTAATTGAAGGAGGAGCGTACAGGATAAAGGACAAGAAGACGGGGATCGCCGAGCCAAATCCCTGGAACGTGGCGCAACTTAGGCGCTTCTACGCTTAAAGTCGAAATATAGTCCTCTTTGTAAACATACAATGTACTGAAACGCCCGCGAGTTTTCAAACCCACTCTTTTCCTTTCAGGGCACCGAGTGGGGTTGGAAGGTTTTTAATGAGGCGGACTCGCGGTGCTGCAATATAGTAAAGATATTGGTGATATACATCTTTTTCATCGACAGGCTCGGGGGATCGTAACCCGCAATAACAATATATATATAAACATCCGCAAAATATAGTTTACAAAGTTACTTGCCCTGGTGCAAAATACCTCGCAAACCAATAAAGATACAAACACCAACCAACAAAAAGCGGGGGGGGGGGGGGGCTTGATGAAAGAAAAAATGTATAAGTTGTTTTACAATATACATAGTTCTTACAATATATACAGATTCTCACTATCAAGGAAAATTCGTCAAGGAAAAAGAAAATTTTCAGTTATCACCCATTATGTCGTCTATGTTTACTCTTTCATTGTCAGCAGTACCACTTCTATGCTCAGCATAACTACCCTTCACGAAGAATTCAACATCAAGTCGAAGTAATTCATCCATCATCTCTTCGGCTACAGGGGTCACAGCATCATTGATTTTGTCGATGTTCCTCCTCCTCCTAGTCAGTTTGGCTTGACATTTTGCAACAATTTTGGTCATGTCTAACTTCGGATAGCAGATCTGCAACATGATCATGGCAAATCTTGTTCCAGCAGTCAGTTGGGCCCTCACAAACTCATGGATTCGAGGAGCATCCCGAAACTTGTTCATCAGATCAGGAAGAGTCTTCGGCGGGAAGTTGCGAGGAAACATGATGTTGTAAACCAGGGCCAGCGTCTTGGTGCAGAAATCAAGAAAATCACGGACCTGACTGGCGCGGTCTTGGAATCTGACGATTTGTCGGGTACGATCAGGCGTAGCCCAAAAATTCGATCCATGTTCCAGAGCAAATTTGATGAGGACATTTGACCTGGCATCGACCCGTTGATCTTCAGCGGCAGCATCCAGAAAAGAACCTATTCAGCGGAAGTTTCAGTGAGAAATGGGAAGTAAGGAAAATAAGATATACAAGGTCAAAGTCACAAAGCACACCTGCCATATCTAGGCTAGCATCAATCATCAATTGAAGCATGTAATCTTCCCGCGAATTAGCTTTTGCAGCTTCAGTAACCGCGGCTTCCTTTAACGCTAGGGCTTCCTGAGCCTGTTGAAGAGCAAATTTTTCCTTCTCGGAAGATTTTTGAGATTGCTCCATTATCACGAGAGCCTGTTTTTTCATCAATTGAAGCTGCTGTCGAAGTTCGTTCAAATCTTCTATCTGATCAGCGTTCGAGGAACCTTCAGTAAACTCGTCAACGGAAGTTTTCCTCGAATAGGAAGTGGCCGGTAAAGCATCTGAAGAACGAGGCACCACGAAATAGTTGTCAAAAACCAACTGGAGAGAAAATTTCGACATCAATCACTTTTGGCAAAATATCTTTCCATTAATTCATTGAGATATTTACATGTTCATTACATGAATTGGTCCCTAGTGAACCAATGGCAAGCTACCGCGCTACGGTACTAAGGCGGCAGCATCAAAAGAAGCACAAAATGAAAAATAAAGACAGGATGGTCTACTTGACCTCCGGCTTCGAAGAACCGGGGGAAGGAGCTGGCTTGTATCTGAGGAAGGAGATGATTTTCTTCGAGTAGGGTTTAGCAGCCCTAATCAAGGATTGCCACCTCTCTGTCTTCATATTCTTCACTTCACCAACCTTCGTCCAATCGACGCTTTGTTGGCTTTCGGCGACCAAAGCTATGGTGCCTTCAATGCCAATCTTCAAGTTTTCTTGCCGAAGGTTTAGCCCAAGGTCTTCTTCGGGAAGGAAGTGCTTGATAAGAGCAGCGAAGGTGTTGGGATGTTCCTTCTTCGGGAACAAATATGGGAAAAGACGCGAAAATGCCGTCTTAGCATCAGAAATGCCGCGGCGCACTTCATCCCCATTAATTTCAAGGAGAGAAAGAGCGTCGAGAAGACGGTCATCTTCGGGTTTTTCCAGTTCAAAGTCCTGGCTCATTTTCCCTGCTGAAACAAATTTCGGATTACCAATAGGAATATGGAGTAAGTGTTGGGAGCAACTCGAACAAAATAATTAGCGTACTTACTGACAAAACGCCGGTTTTGTGACTCCAAACGGGCGATGATATCTTCCTCACGAGCATTTTGCTAGGTTGTGTTGTCGCTTAAGGCAGTCTCAACGTCATGGAGCCTTTTTCGAAGACTCTCGAAAGAGGCATCGTCAAGTTCAGCCTTTTCGCGAGCTTTTTCGCTTTGCTCCAGCTTGAGGGCAAGGTCATCGGCATGTTTATTGGCTTTGGCGAGAGCCTCTAGCAAGGAAAAGAATGACAATGTTACAACAAAATAGCAAAGGGACAATTTACTCGACAGGAGAAGATAAGAGGAATACCTTTCAAATTGTCGACAGTGCCGCGGTACCTGATACGTCTCCGACGTATCCATAATTTCTGATGTTCCATGCTTGTTTTATGACAATACTTACATGTTTTGCTTGCACTTTATGATGATTTCATGCATTTTCCGGAACTAACCTATTAACAAGATGCCACAGTGCCAGTTCCTGTTTTCTGCTGTTTTTGGCTCCAGAAAAGCTGTTCGGGCAATATTCTCGGAATTGGACGAAATCAACGCCAAACCTCCTATTTTCTCCGGAAGGCTCCAGAACACCGAAGAAGAGTCGGAGAGGGGCCAGGGGGCCACCACACCACATGGCGGCGCGGGCCAGGCCTAGGCCGCGCCGGCCTAGGGTGTGGCGCCCCCAGGTGCCCCCCTGCGCCGCCTCTTCGCCTATATAATCCCTTTCGACCTAAAAACGCATCACCAATTGACGAAACTCCAGAAAGACTCCAGGGGCGCCGCCACCGTCGCGAAACTCCAATTCGGGGGACAGAACTCTGTCCCGGCACCCTGCCGGGACGGGGAAGTGCCCCCGGAAGCCATCTCCATCAACGCCATCGCCTCCATCATGCTCCGTGAGTAGTTCCCCCATGGACTACGGGTTCTAGCTGTAGCTAGTTAGTATTCTCTCCCCCATGTACTTCAATACAATGATCTCATGAGCTGCCTTACATGATTGAGATTCATCTGATGTAATCGGTGTTGTGTTTGTTGGGATCCGATGGATGATACATTATGATTAGTCTATCTATAAAGTTTGTGAAGTTATTGTTGCTGCAATCTTGTTATGCTTAATGCTTGTCACTAGGGCCCGAGTGGCATGATCTTAGATTTGAGCTCTATACTTATTGCTTAGATTGTATCTACAAGTTGTATGCACATGTCACTGTCCGGAACCAATGGCCCCGAAGTGACAGAAATCGGGACAACCGGAGGGGATGGTAGTGATGTGAGGATCACATGTTTTCACGATGTGTTAATGCTTTGCTCCGGTACTCTATTAAAAGGAGTACCTTAATATCCAGTAGTTTCCCTTGAGGCCCGGCTGCCACCGGCTGGTAGGACAAAAGATGTTGTGCAAGTTTCTCATTGCGAGCACGTACGACTATATACGGAAAACATGCCTACATAATTAATAAGCCTGATGTTCTATCTTAATGCTTTGATTCCTGTCAATTGCCCAACTGTAATTTGTTCACCCAACACTTGTTATTGGAGAGTTACCACTAGTGTAGATCGCTGGGAACCCCGGTCCATCTCTCATCATAATATACTTGTTCTACATGTCATTGGAAGTAGTATCCACTATTCTCTCGTGCCATTGCTCGCATATTGCTATTACTGCTGCTGTGTTACTGTTACTACTGCTCTCATATTACTGCTACTTTCACATCACCCCTGTTGCTAGTGCTTTTCCAGGTGCAGCTGAATTGACAACTCAGTTGTTAAGGCTTATAAGTATTCTTTACCTCCCCTTGTGTCGAATCAATAAATTTGGGTTATACTACCCTCGAAGACTATCGCGATCCCCTATACTTGTGGGTCATCAAGACTGTTTTCTGGCGCCGTTGCCGGGGAGGCATAGCTCTACTCATAAGTTCACCTGGGGAGTACACTCTACCTCTCTCTCTGTTTTTAATTTGTTTTATTTTGTTTTGCTTAGTTTACTTTCGTCTAGTTTATTTGTGCTTAGTTTATTTCTGTCTAGTATTAGTTTGCGTAGTTTACTTTTGCTTAGCTTATTTTTTGTCTTGTTTTATTTGTCTCATATACCCAAAAATCCATAAAAATTTGAAAAACCAAAAAATTAAAAACTGTTGTTATGGGAGAACCAACAACCTACTTGGAGCTTATGGAATGTTATAATTGTTATAGAGAATCAAGAACTGGTAAAATAATGAGTGCTATGATAGAAAAATTAAATACAATTGCTAGAATCTTGCTTAGACGCCATGATATAAACTGTTGCTCTCAACAGGATAAACATCTTAAATTTCAATGTGGCTTTAGTGAGGAATATTTTATTAAGAGCTATAATCGGAATTGCTATATTCATTATGGGTTCGAAGAGGTAGAACAATTTGTCTTATTTATGGGAGCCTCCGAGATAGAATCCTTCATGGTTGAGAATTATGAAACTTGTGCTATTTGTAAGGACCTTAAAGATTATGTCTCTACTATCCTTAATTCTTGCATAGAATGCTACAGTAGGAATCCTTATATCCTTGATTATAAAGAGAGACACATTAATGCACAAGAATGCACTCACAATTTGCAGGAACCTGTGGAAGAAGAAACTGATGAACCTCAAAGCTCATTGGATGAAAAAGAGGAGGAAATTGATGAAATCGGAAGCTCATTGGATGAAAAGGAAGAGGAGAGCGACGAACAAAAGGGGGAAGAATGGATTAGCTACCCATGCCAACCTTCTAATGAGAGTAACTCTTCATCTCTTACACTATTTGATTGTCCTCCATGCTTACCGGAAGAGGTTGAATGTTATGTTCCTGTGGATTCTCTTGAAATAGTACCTACGAGTAAAACTTGTGAGAATAATTATGCTACTGTTATATATGATAATCCATGCTACTTTGATAAATCATATGATAATACTTTGTTTGTGCCTGATGTCGAAATGCATGGTACTAAAGAATTTTGCTTAGCAAATGTTTATGATAAAGCTCTAGATGATGGTCCTATGTTACTTGATACTATTAATTGTACTACTAATGAAAATGGGATTGGAGAAGATTTAACTTATTCTATGAGTCCCATATCTCTTGAGATTGATCAACTACCTTGTTATATTATTAATAAAAGTAAGTTTGAAAGTTTTAATTCCACTATTCTTGAACTTGATAAAAATTATATGTTTGGAAATCATGAGAAGCATGCTGCATGTGATAGTTATATTGTTGAGTTTGTTCATGAAGCTACTGAAAATTATTATGAGAGAGGAAAATATGGTAGTAGAAATTTTCATGGTACTAATACACCTCTCTATATGCTGAAATTGTTGAAATTACACTTGTTTTATCTCCCTATGCTTGTTACTTTGCTTTTCATGAACTTGTTTATTTACAAGATTCCTTTGCATAGGAAGGATGTTAGACTTAAATGTGTTTTGGATTTGCCTCTTGATGCTCTCTTTTGCTTCAAATACTATTTCTTCCGAGTGCATCATCAAAACTGCTGAGCCCATCTTAATGGCTATAAAGAAAGCAACTTCTTGGGAGATAACCCATGTGTTATTTTGCTACAGTACTTTGTTTTATATTTGTGTCTTGGAAGTTGTTTACTACTGTAGCAACCCCTCCTTATCTTAGTTTTGTGTTTTGTTGTGCCAAGTGAAGCCTCTAATCGAAGGTCGATACTAGATTTGGATTTCTGCGCAGAAACAGATTTCTTTGCTGTCACGAATCTGGGCACAATTCTCTGTAGGTAACTCAGAAAATTATGCCAATTTACATGAGTGATCCTCAGATATGTACGCAACTTTCATTAGTTTTGAGTTTTCTGATTTGAGCAACGGAAGTATTTTATTAAAATTCGTCTTTACTGGCTGTTCTGTTTTGGCAGATTCTGTCTCTGTTTTTTGCATTGTCTCTTGTGGAGTTTAAGCGAGGTTTTCTAGACATAGAGGGCTGTAGCTAATGTTTTATTGAGTTCTTGCAATGTGCCACTACAGGACCAAGGTGGATTCAAATTTTTTGAGTACTAACCCCTCTAATGAAGTTTATGAGAAGTTTGGTGTGAAGGAAGTTTTCAAGGGTCAAGAGAGGAGGATGATATATGATCAAGAAGAGTGAAAAGTCTAAGCTTGGGGATGCCCCCGTGGTTCATCCCTGCATATTTTAAGAAGATTCAAGCGTCTAAGCTTGGGGATGCCCAAGGCATCCCCTTCTTCATCAACTTATCAGGTTCCTCCCCTGAAACTATATTTTTATTCAGTCACATCATATGTGTTTCACTTGGAGCGTCTGTATGTTTTATTTTTGTTTTGTTTGAATAAGATCGGATCCTAGCAATCCTTGTTTGGGAGAGATACACGCTCCGCTTTTTCATATGAACACTTGTTCTTCGTTTTACTTTTAATGTTCAATGATAAAAGTTGGAAGCTACAATACTTATTGGTTATTTGGTTGGGAAAAGAAAATGCCTCATATGTTGTGGATAATTTGACACTTGGCAATTGTTTTGAGCTCTCAAGTAGATCATAAGTTTTTGCTTGTAGTTTAAACCTATTAGTAGAGAACTACCGTAAAGCTTGTTAAAATTGGTTTGCATAATTGATCTCTCTTAAGGTCTAGATATTTTCTGGTAAAAGTGTTTGAGCAACAAGGAAGACAGTGTAGAGTATTATAATGCTTGCGATATGTTCTTATGTAAGTTTTGCTGTACCGGTTCATACTTGTGTTTGCTTCAAACAACCTTGCTAGCCTAAGCCTTGTATCGAGAGGGAATACTTCTCATGCATCCAAAATCCTTGAGCCAACCACTATGCCAATTGTGTCCACCATACCTACCTACTATGTGGTATTTCCTGCCATTCCAAAGTAAATTGCTTGAGTGCTACCTTTAAATAATTCAAAATGCTTCTCAATTTGTGTTAATGTTTTATAGCTCATGAGGAAGTATGTGGTGTTTAGCTTTCAACCTTGTCATTTACTTTTGACGGACTCTCATATGGACTAGTGGCACATCCGCTTATCCAATAATTTTGCAAAAAGAGCTGGCAATGGGATTCCCAGTCCCGAATTAATTAACTCAAATAGACACTCCTCCATGGTATGTGATTGTTGGAAGGCACCCGAAGGATTCGGTTAGCCATGGCTTGTGTAAGCAAAGGTTGGGGGGAGTGTCATCATCATAATAAAACTAAAATAAAAAGGCACTCCTTCATGGTATGAGATTGTTGGCAGGCACCCGAGGATTCGGTTAGCCATGGTTTGTGAAAGAAAGGTTGGAAGGAGTGCCACCCAAAAATAAAAATTCATGGGAGCCGCTCTTGAAAGTCCGGTTGGCGAGGTAGTTAGTGTACCCATTACCATTCGTTGACAACAACAAACACCTCTCAAAATTCTACTTTTATGCTCTCTATATGTTTTCAAAACCAAAGCTCTAGCACAAATATAGCAATCGATGCTTTCCTCTTTGAAGGACCATTCTTTTACTTTATGTTGAGTCAGTTTACCTACTTCCTTCCACCTTAGAAGCAAACACTTGTATCAACTGTGCATTGATTCTTACATACTTGCATATTTGCATTCATCATATTACTTTGTGTTGACAATATCCATGAGATATGCATGTTGAAAGTTGAAAGCATCCGCTGAAACTTATATCTTCCTTTGTGTTGCTTCGATGCCTTTACTTTGAATTTATTGCCTTATGAGTTAACTCTTATGCAAGAATTTTGATGCTTGTCTTGAAAGTACTCTTCATGAAAAGTTTTGCTATATGTTATCTACTTGTTAGCAACTATAGATCATTACCTTGAGTCACTTCATTCATTTCATATGCTTTGTAATAGTATGATCAAGGTTATGTAAGTAGCATGTCACTACAGAAATTATTCTTTTTATCGTTTACCTGCTCGGGACGAGCAGGAACTAAGCTTGGGGATGCTGATACGTCTCCGACGTATCCATAATTTCTGATGTTCCATGCTTGTTTTATGACAATACTTACATGTTTTGCTTGCACTTTATGATGATTTCATGCATTTTCCGGAACTAACCTATTAACAAGATGCCACAGTGCCAGTTCCTGTTTTCTGCTGTTTTTGGTTCCAGAAAGGCTGTTCGGGCAATATTCTCGGAATTGGACGAAATCAACGCCAAACCTCCTATTTTCTCCGGAAGGCTCCAGAACACCGAAGAAGAGTCGGAGAGGGGCCAGGGGGCCACCACACCACATGGCGGCGCGGGCCAGGCCTAGGCCGCGCCGGCCTAGGGTGTGGCGCCCCCAGGTGCCCCCCTGCGCCGCCTCTTCGCCTATATAATCCCTTTCGACCTAAAAACGCATCACCAATTGACGAAACTCCAGAAAGACTCCAGGGGCGCCGCCACCGTCGCGAAACTCCAATTCGGGGACGAACTCGTCCCGGCACCCGCCGGGACGGGGAAGTGCCCCCGGAAGCCATCTCCATCAACGCCATCGCCTCCATCATGCTCCGTGAGTAGTTCCCCCATGGACTACGGGTTCTAGCTGTAGCTAGTTGGTATTCTCTCCCCCATGTACTTCAATACAATGATCTCATGAGCTGCCTTACATGATTGAGATTCATCTGATGTAATCGGTGTTGTGTTTGTTGGGATCCGATGGATGATACATTATGATTAGTCTATCTATAAAGTTTGTGAAGTTATTGTTGCTGCAATCTTGTTATGCTTAATGCTTGTCACTAGGGCCCGAGTGGCATGATCTTAGATTTGAGCTCTATACTTATTGCTTAGATTGTATCTACAAGTTGTATGCACATGTCACTGTCCGGAACCAATGGCCCCGAAGTGACAGAAATCGGGACAACCGGAGGGGATGGTAGTGATGTGAGGATCACATGTTTTCACGATGTGTTAATGCTTTGCTCCGGTACTCTATTAAAAGGAGTACCTTAATATCCAGTAGTTTCCCTTGAGGCCCGGCTGCCACCGGCTGGTAGGACAAAAGATGTTGTGCAAGTTTCTCATTGCGAGCACGTACGACTATATACGGAAAACATGCCTACATAATTAATAAGCCTGATGTTCTATCTTAATGCTTTGATTCCTGTCAATTGCCCAACTGTAATTTGTTCACCCAACACTTGTTATTGGAGAGTTACCACTAGTGTAGAACCCTGGGAACCCCGGTCCATCTCTCATCATAATATACTTGTTCTACATGTCATTGGAAGTAGTATCCACTATTCTCTCGTGCCATTGCTCGCATATTGCTATTACTGCTGCTGTGTTACTGTTACTACTGCTCTCATATTACTGCTACTTTCACATCACCCCTGTTGCTAGTGCTTTTCCAGGTGCAGCTGAATTGACAACTCAGTTGTTAAGGCTTATAAGTATTCTTTACCTCCCCTTGTGTCGAATCAATAAATTTGGGTTATACTACCCTCGAAGACTATCGCGATCCCCTATACTTGTGGGTCATCAGTACCTAATTAATTGAGTACCAAGTCCGATGAATTGACCCATCAGGGGCTGATCAAAAAAGGAAGTTCCGCGAAAAGGTTCAGATGAAAAAAAACCAGTCAGAAGAAAACACAAAATAGTTGTAAAGATACTTACGTCATCTAAAGGAACAATTGCCGAACTCCTGGTCAAGAGAGTCGTTTCTTTGCCAAGTTCAACCCTTGTCCTCTTCGGCGAAGGGGCTCGAGGGCTAGTGGCTGGAGTCGACATCTCCAGATTTTGCTGAGGAGGAGAGGTTTCCTCCACCGCATGAAAAGTTTCCGAAAGAACCAATGTTTGCGACGTGCTCGTGAGAGCAGTCACATTAACAAGAGGCTCTTCTTCGTCGCCACTGTGTACCAAAAATAAGTATGAGAATACTCAAAAAAGAAATATACTGAATAAAAAAGACGACAGAGACTTACGAGCTAACGAGCGCGTCGTTGTAAGGGTTGAAGGCTTCCTCTTCTTCGGGGGAAGTTTCTTTGACAGGAGATTCGCCGGCTTTGGAGGTGCCGGAGTCTGCAACTTCACCCCTTTTTCTTTTATTCTACGGGGAAGCAGCAGAAGGAAGAGAGTGTACAGACTCGGAAGCTTCGGAATCAGCATCTCTTTCAGAGGAAGCTGCGGATCTGTGAGAACCCACAATTTCGCTCTCAGGGCAAGAAGTACCCTGGGTGTCGTCGGTAACGATGGTCCATTCCTCAACTTCCCCACCTTCAGGAAGGGGAGGTAGAGAGGATATAACTTGATGCTTCTGCACAAGGAAAAGATATGTCGACAACAAGTTATACCAATGAATTTAGCAACATGATAGCCGACAAATGTTAAAATTGGGAGAACAAAGATAGCTTACCTTGGGAAGGGCGTTGGTGCCGCTATACGGCTCCACGTGACACGAGGATGGAATGGTGTCCTTCTTGCTCAGCGACGAAATTTTCCGAACAAGCTTCTCCAGGTCTTTTACCGACAGATCCTTGGAGAAGCGGTCCACGTCCTTGTCGCCAGCATACATCCAGAGAGGGTTCTTGCGAGCCTGCAGAGGCTGCACCCTAACCCTGAGGAAATATTGTAGTAATATGAATACCCGATAACTCTTTTCCGCGGGTATTCTGGAGTTCATGGATGCATTTCATCAGCGCCACTATCGCCGTTTTCTCTTCATCAGTAGCTTCAGCATCCCACGACCGACGCCGGAAGATCTTCTCGCTACCATCAAAAGGAGCGACATTGTACTCTTGCGAGTCAATGTGCTCTTCATGGATATAAAGCCATCTTTTGCGCCACCCTTGAACAGAGTCAGGGAATTTGACATCGAAATATTCGACATCTGGGCGGACACAAATAACAAAACCACCTACATTATAGGCGGTGGTGTGGGAGCTGTTGCGGCGGACAAGGAATATGCGTTTCCACAGGCCCCAATTGGGATGGGTCCCGAGAAAGCATTCGCAGAGGGTGATGAAGATAGAGATGTGGAGGATGGAATTGGGGTGAGATGATGCAGTTGCAGCCCGTAAACAAAGAGTAATCCACGAAGAAATTCGTGGATCGGAGTAGCTAAACCGCGGATGAGGTGGTCAACGAAGGTTACCCGGTATCCAATGTGTGGCGTGGGGAAGCTCTCCTCGCCGGGGAAGATCAGCGTCTTCTCCTGCTTCATGAATCCGAGCTTCTTGAGCAGGTTCACATCCTGGTTGGAGATCCTAGATCTCTCCCACTTGGAGAACTGAAGGTCTTCTGTCGCCATGGGGGGGGGGGGGTGCTTGGTGAGCCTCGACCGTGGCGGCATTCAGTGGGACTGGTTGCAATGAGGAAGCAGGCACAGGCGCAAGAGCGTTTTTGTGGCAATGGAGGATTTTGTAGAGAGACAGAGCAAAGGTGCGGCGCAGCGAAGGGGAGAACGGAGGAAGAAAAAGGTCCTTTATAGCAAACCTGTGAATCGACGCGCCGTTGGATGCAGCAGTAATAGGCTTGATGCTTTACACGTGGTTCAAGGGGTAGAAACATATTTTTACTCCGATGGAACTGGACAGGCGCTACAGCGTGCGTGCCCACTTGCGTAACGTTTCAAAATGCCGCAGATTTTGGGTCCACAAGTCAGTGAAAGGACAGAACTCGCGTTTTCCCGATACCGCGGTCGTGGCTATCGTCAGCACTGATGTCACTTAAAAAGAGAGAAATTTTGACCACGGTTTTTTGAGGATTGGCGACAGAGATGGATTGATGATAACTTCGTGAGCTTTTGATCCAACACAAGTTTTTGATCAAATGCTCGGGGGCTACTTTTGCAAGAAGGAAACCTCGAGTATGGCAAGAAAGAAAAGGCGAGAGCCTATGATCAAATACAAGCATTTGATCATATGCTCGGGGGCTACTTCCATCGGGAGCGCTGGTCGCGCACCCGAAAAAGATAGAAGAACTCGAAAAGATGACAATATAGCGATAAAAGATGTTAAAATGGTGAGCCTACAACCAAGTACACGCACTTGGCTGTAGCCTCGGGGGCTACTCCCATCGGGAACGCTGTTCGCATACCCGATGAAATTATAAAAAGCATGGTGAGCATATTTCGAGTTATACAAATAACTCTTCATATACTCCCATCGGGAGGACAAGATAAAAAAAAATATATACAAGTCATTCGGTGACTCGAATAAATGTGCTATTCCAACAGCCGAAAAAGCACTCGACAATATATTCTTAGAGCGCCTCAGTCGCAAATTAATCTCTGAATGCCGCAATACTTTGCGAAGGTAAGTCCCCGGGATCCGTCCTGTGCAGCGTGGCACCGCCTCTGACGGCGCTTTGCTACTTTTTCCGTGTCAGCAGATGCGAAGAAAAATCCTAACGGACGCGTTAGGTACCCGATGAAACTTGACTGGAATTCGACATCTGGTAAGACCTTAAGCGGCGCATGTCGAATTACACCAGTATCCCGAGATCATGTCCAGGGACGTGATCTTGAAGTAGGTTTTGGTGGATTGCCGCAAGAGCAGTTAACTAGTACATGATCCGTCAGATGAACTAGCCCCAATTACCATTATCCCTCCACAATATATGATTGATTATTTAAAAATATGTGTTAACTTGAAGAAGCTGTATGGTAATTGTAAAGTTGGAGATTTTCCCTGATTCTCCGATTCAAGCAAAATCTCGGGGGCTACTGAAATAGGCATCCCCAATGGGCCTGCCGAAGAAGGTACCCGGGGTTTACTGAAGGCCCACGAGTCGACGAATATGTAGGTCGGAAGCCCAATTAGTTATTGATAAGGAAAGATAGAATTGTATTAGGAAACAAAGAGTCTCCCGGAATCTGTAAACTTGTGTAATACGAAACCCTCAGCTCCGCCTCCTATATAAGGGGGAGTCGAGGGACGAAGAGAGGATCGATTTTATTGTCAACACAACCCTAGTTTTCTAGCAGTTGAGTACTTTTCCGGCTGAAACCCTCGACATCTACTTGCCCTCTACTTCCAACTAAACCCTAGTCTACAATCCGTAGGCATTGACAAGTTAATCCCTTGTTAGTTGGTGATCATTAGCTTCAAGAGATGGAGTTTGTTGATGTTGTGAAGATGAGGGCTCCACCATAGTAGAGCATAGTCCTTCCCGAGACGCCACACCGTGTCCCTCAATGGGGCGGAAAAATCCCACACCCATTCTTACTATGGCATCTTGAGGTATTTCATCACCTGCACAAACATCAACTTACCCACTTGGGAGCCATCATTTTCCTCGAACGTCACACTACAAGATTCGATGATAATCCCGGAGGATTTGTCAAAGACTCTATAAGTGTGAAATTCGGCACCGTAACCAACAAATATACCCTCCAAAGCTTTAGGAGCAAATTTAGATAAACGAACTCTTTTGATTTTATAGAAACACTTACACCCGAACACCTTGAAGTAGGAGATGTTAGGCTTGTTCCCGGTGAATATTTCATATGGAGTCTTATTCAAGCCCTTACGGAGATAGAGCCGGTTAGAAGAATGACATGCGGTGGAGATGGCTTCATCCCAAAAATTATAGCGGGATTTGTACTCCGCTAGCATAGATCGTGCCATATCCATAAGAGTCCATTTCTTCCTCTCTGCAACACCATTTTGTTGAGGGGTATATGCAGCAGAATATTGATGTCTTATCCCCTCATCACTAAGAAAATCATTGAGTGTATAGTTCTTGAACTCGGAGCCGCTGTCACTTCTTATAGCCAATATAGGGAGGTTGTGTTGACGTTGCACCTCGGTGGCAAAGTCAATCAAGAGTTGTTGAGTCTCATCTTTCTTCTTGAGAAAATAGACCCAATTATATCTTGAATAGTCTTCAACAATCACCAAGCAATGTTTCTTCGCACCAAGACTTGCATGAGTGGTAAAACCAAAGAGATCCACATGAAGGAGCTCCAAAATCCTCTTGGAAGAGATAATTGTCTTGCTTGGGTGTGGAGAGTCATGCATTTTGCCTTCAACACAAGCCCTACAAACACAATCTTTGGCAAAAGATACATTATCCATTAGTCCCACAATATGGTTCCCCTAGTGAAGACTTTGCAAAGTTCTCATGTTAACATGGGCCAAGAGGCGATGCCGCAACCAACCCACATCCGCCTTTCCGAATAGGCACATCTCACTTGACGTGGTGGCCCCCCGAGAAGTCCACCACCTACAATTTGTGTTCGCGATACCCAATGAAAGAGACTTTTAGAGTCTTGCTCCACAAGAGGACCACAATATCATTATCAATAAATACGGCGAACCCCATCTTGCCAAGGGCGGAAACGGACAACAAATTTTTAACCAAGGGTTTTGACAAGCATGACATCCACAAGAGTAATGTTGTGTGCAACCACAACCTTGCCAAAACCCAATACCTCGGATGTTGAATTATCGCCAAAGGAGACGGTGATTTCATGAATGTTGGGCCTCAACTCCTTGACGAGATTCTTGCCGCCGGTCATATGACTTGTGCATCCACTATCAAGCACCCATTTTGAACCTCCGGCGGCATAGTCCTACATGAGATCAAATCTTGGATTTAGGTAACTATATTTCAATGGATCCTCTTTTGTTAGCAACAAGAGTCTTTGGGACCCAAATAGACCAAGCAATATAACCATCATAAGGGCCAACATATTTTGCATAAACATCACCATAATAATCTTTAAATAAAATATAGTGAGGGTTAGCAATTCCCGCATCATCATCATCAATGGTTTTGGCCTTTCGGGCATCACCATTAATGACCACTAATACGTCCATTTTGCATCACTATTTTATATCATAATTTACTGTTATTCATTGATATATTTCATATTTAGAGATGATACTTATGTTATTTCACCTATTTTACATGTTTCATGATTATTGGAGAATTACTCACCAAAGTCAGAATTCTGCTGGAAAAAGCACCGTCAAGATACAATATTTCTGAAGATCAACAATTGACGGAAAATATACTGAAGCTCCTATTTTTCCAGATGACGGAGCCAGCCAAAAGGGGAGGCCGAGGAGGGCCGCCATGGGTCCTCCCCATAGGCCGGCGCGGCCACCAGGGCTGGTGCGCCGCTGCTTATGGCGTGCTACAGGGATTGGAACGGCGCCAGAAGGTAGCTTCCTTGTGACGGTAAAGCACTCGTCCGTTGGGAACCCCAAGAGGAAGGTATGATGAATATAGCAGAAAGTTTTCCCTCAGTAAGAAACCAAGGTTTATCGAACCAGTAGGAGATTAAGGCCACGAGAAGGTTGTTGGTGGAGGAGTGTAGTGCAGCGCAACACCAGTGATTCCAGCGCCAACGTGGAACCTGCACAACACAATCAAAATACTTTGCCCCAACTTAACGGTGAGGTTGTCAATCTCACCGGCTTGCTGTAAACAAAGGATTAAACGTATGGTATGGAGAATGATGTTTGTTTGCAAAGAACAACAGAGAACAATGATTGCAGTAGACTGTATTTCAGATGTAAAAGAATGGACCGGGGTCCACAGTTGACTAGTGGTGTCTCTCCAATAAGATAAATAGCATGTTGGGTGAACAAATTACAGTTGGGCAATTGACAAATAGAGAGGGCATAACAATGCACATACATATCATGATGACTACTATGAGTTTTACTTAGGGCATTACGACAAAGAACATAGACCGCTATCCACCATGCATCTATGCCTAAAAAGTCCACCTTCGGGTTAGCATCTGCACCCCTTCCAGTATTAAGTTGCAAACAACAGACAATTGCATTAAGTACTGTGCGTAATGTAAACAATACAAATATCCTTAGACAAAGCATTGTTGTTTTATCCCTAGTGGCAACAACACATCCATAACCTTAGAACTTTCTGTCACTATCCCAGATTCAATGGAGGCATGAACCCAGTATCGAGCATAAATACTCCCTCTTGGAGTTACAAGTATCAACTTGGCCAGAGCCTCTACTAGCAACGGAGAGCCTGCAAGATCATAAACAACACATATATGATAGATTGATAATCAACTTGACATAGTATTCCATATTCATCGGATCCCAACAAACACAACATGTAGCATTACAAATAGATGATCTTGATCATGATAGGCAGCTCACAAGATCTAAACATGATAGCACAAGAGGAGAAGACAACCATCTAGCTACTGCTATGGACCCATAGTCCAAGGATGAACTACTCACGCATCAGTCCGGAGGCGGGCATGGTGGTGTAGAGCCCTCCGGTGATGATTCCCCTCTCCGGCAGGGTGCCGGAGGCGATCTCCAGAATCCCCCGAGATGGGATTGGCGGTGACGGCGTCTCTGGAACTTTTCTCGTATCTTGGCTCTCGGTACTAGGGTTTTCGCGACGGAGAGAATAAATAGGCGAAAGGGCAGAGTCGGGACAGGCACGAGGGGCCCACCCCATAGGGCGGTGCCCCCCCTTGGCCGCGCCGCCAGGTGAGGTGGCCACCTCGTGGCCCCACTCCGTCTCTCCTTCGGTCTTCTGGAAAGCTCCGTGGAAAATAAGATCCTCGGCTTTTGTTTCGTCCAATTCCGAGAATATTTCCTGTTTAGGATTTCTGAAACCAAAAACAGTAGAAAACAGGAACTGGAGCTTCGGCATCTTGTTAACAGGTTAGCGCCGGAAAATGCATCAAAATGATATAAAGTGTATATAAAACATGTGAGTATTGTCATAAAACTAGCATGGAACATAAGAAATTATAGATACGTTTGAGACGTATCAAGCATCCCCAAGCTTAGTTCCTACTCGCCTTCGAGTAGGTAAACGATAACAAGGATAATTTCTGAAGTGACATGCTACTATTATAATCTTGATCAATACTATTGTAAAGCATATGAGATGAATGAAGTGATTCAAAGCAATGGTAAAGATAATGACTAAACAACTGAATCATATAGCAAAGACTTTTCATGAATAGTACTTTCAAGACAAGCATCAATAAGTCTTGCATAAGAGTTAACTCATAAAGCAATAAATTCTTAATAGAAGGTTTTGAAGGAACACAAAGGAAGATATAAGTTTCAGCAGTTGCTTTCAACTTCAACATGTATATCCCATGGATAATTGTCAACACAAAGTAATATGATGAGTGCAAATAAGCAAGTATGTAGGAATCAATGCACATAGTTGACACAAGTGTTTGCTTCTAAGATAGAAAGAAGTAGGTAAACTGACTCAACATAAAGTAAAGGAAAGGCCCTTCGCAGAGGGAAGCAGGGATTACTCATGTGCTAGAGCTTTTTATTTTGAAAACATAGAAATAATTTTGTCAACGGTAGTAATAATTCATATGTGTTATGCATAAAACATCCTATAAGTTGCAAGCCTCATGCATCGAATACCAATAGTGCTCGCACCTTGTCCTAATTAGCTCGGATTTCCATGGATTATCATTGCATTACATATGTTTCAACCAAGTGTCACAAAGGGGTACCTCTATGTCACCTGTACAAAGGTCCAAGGAGATAGATCGCATTTGATTTCTCATTTTTGATAGATCTCAACTTGAGGACATCCATACCGAGACAACATAGAAAACAGATAATGGACTCCTCTTTAATGCTTAAGCATTCAATAACAGATAATATTCTCATAAGAGATTGAGGATTAATGTCCAAACTGAAACTTCCGCCATGATACATGGCTTTGGTTGGCGGTCCAATGTTCTTCTCTAATAATATGCATACTCAAACCATTCAACTTATGGCAAATCACCCTTACTTCAGACAAGACGAACATGCATAGCAACTCACATGATATTCAACAAAAGTGTAACAGTTGATGGCCTCCCCAGAACCATGGTTACCGCTCAACAAGCAACTTATAAGAAATAAGATACATAAGACATATTCTTTACCATAATAGTTTTTAAGCTACTTTCCCATGAGCTATATATTGCAAAGACAAGGAATGAAGTTTTAAAGGTAGCACACAAGCAATTTACTTTGGAATGGCAGAAAAATACCATATAGTAGGTAGTTATGGTGGACACAAATGGCATAAGTTTTGGCTCAAGGTTTTGGATGCACGAGAAGCATTCCCTCTCAGTACAAGGCTTTGGCTAGCATGGTTGTTTGAAGCAAACACAAGTATGAACCAGTACAACAAAACTTACATAAGAACATATTGCAAGCATTATAAAACTCTACATTGTCTTCCTTGTTGTTCAAACACTTTTACCAGAAAATATCTAGACTTTAGAGAAACCAATCATGCAAACCAAAAAAATAGAAATAGTCTAGAAAATCCCACAAAAATTAGAAACATCTAGCCATCAATTTAATTAACGAGACAATGGCAGCCGAGGGATTCTTAAAAAAAATTATTGGCATGGAAGTTAAAGAAATTACCCACCAATGCCCTTGATAAGTTTTTCTGGTACCCTTTCAATATTGTCTAGCTAAGGAGATAATTAGGTCACGTAATATTCCATGGCAAGGAAAAGAAAGGTAGATCCTCACGCGGCCTTGCCGCGCCGCCGTATTCGTGTCCTCCGTCAGCCGAGCTACTGCATACGCATGCACCTTAATTTTGGTTCACAGTCTATGATTTCAGTTCAGTTTAGCAGCTGATGGTTTCAGTTTTGATTGGCAGAGGATAGTTTCAATTTTAGACACAAACCAGATAACTCTAGAGGATGTATGCCGCTGCAAGATTGATCTCATCCCGATCCATGGCCACGCCAACAAGCTTGAAAATTTTCGCCAGCGACGGCCGGACGTACGCTGGGATTTTATGGCAAGATATGCAACCTTTACGCGGACGTACGCTGGACCTTCACGTGTAAGGTGCCTCCAATGAAATCCTTGCATGCATCTGAAATTGTTATTGCCACAACCATCTTATTTTTTTTTTTTTTGAAACGAGGCAAGACTTGCCATTTTCATTAATAGAGAAGAATAGGTGGACAGTTTATTAACAGAAAACCGACCAAAAACCAGTACAAACACCCATGCCGACCGTCATGGAACACGACCGTCGCATGGGCAAACACAACCACCCTGGCAACCCACCGAAGCTGCACAAACACCACCTAGGCGAAGATCGTCGTCGAGGTTGCCCACCGGCGTCATCGTCATCACTCCGCACCCGCAGCGACTCCGACTTCCCCGAAGAAGCGACCAACAAAGAAGACCTTGCCGAAGCGGCACCGCGAGGTTCAAGCTGGCCAACGCCAAACAGGTGGATCCTCGTGTAGGGGAATGCAGCTCCGACTCGGATGACGAGCTCCGGCGAGGGGATGCGCAAGACCCGCGCCGAAGGTGAACTTCACCTGGACCGCCCCTTGCAGGTCATCGTACGCCGCCCAAGAGAAGACCTCGAAGAACATGGCAGCTCCGACTCCACAGCAACGGAAGACCAGCATGGAGGAAACTCGGACACGCCGGGCCAAGCCGACTAACAAGGTCTTGCCGCGACCAAACCATCACTCTTCAACGCCATCGTTGCCACATAAGCCGCCACACGGAACACCGACATCGCCGGTTGGACACCTGCCAACCGCGAAGATGTGTGCGTCCAGCCCAAAGGAAGAGCAGATGTGATCGAGGTCTTCTAGACGACGCCCCAAAGGAGGTAAGCGACGTGAGACGACGCCTGTCGCCCGACCCAACAGGGCCAGAGCTTTCACCCGAAGAGCCTGATCCGAGCTTGGAGGCCGAGGGAGCTCCACGGCAGTGCCTCCAACGAGGGAACAACGCCCGCAGGCGCAGCCACCGCCGGCCGAACATAGCCGGGCAGACTTTCGCCCGGAACATCAAGGCCACCATCCCCACGCAACTGGCCGAAGCCAGCCTGCAGCTCCACTGTCCCGCACACACCTGCAACCACGACCGCGCCATCGCGAAGCAGGGCCACCACAGACCTCGCCGCCGACGAAGTCGACGGGCCAGATCCTGCACGATCTGGCGACCACCTCCAGGGCGCCGCCGACGACCAGCAACAGCCAGCAGGCCGCCACCCCGCACAAAGGAACCACCAAGCAGGAGGGGGGGCCGCCACCCCACCCCAACGCGACGAGCCGCAGCCACAGGGCTGCCGGCGTCGACGCCGCCGGGCCGGTGCAGGGGAGCCGGAGCTCAGCCACCGGAGGCGCAGCAGGGGAGTCCACGGCGCGCGAGGGGGGCTCCAGGCCGCCAGGAGCCGCCGGACCTTCCGCCGCCGCAGGGGCCGAGCCTCCCAACCGGAGCGAGCCGCCGCCCGATCCGCGATTGCAGCGCGGCCGCGCGGGAGAGGCCCCGCCGCCGCCGTCTTCCGCACGGGCTTTGCCCGGCGAAGTCATCCGGCGACGGCGAGGGGGGTTGGAGCCTGGGGGCTGGGGTGGCGGCGGCGGCGGGCTAGGTTTCCCCCGAGCCGCCCCTGGAGACGACGCGGGGGTCGGGTAGGCTTCACTTGTAACCATCTTATTTCTAGATTTTTGATTGCGTATACTACTGAAATCTGAATGTTTTTTATAGTGTAGAATCCTGTATTGAAAATCTGAAGCTCAACTCCCCAACCTGGAAGATCTGGAAGAGCCGGACGATGTACTTACTGCTCGCAGCGGACACCAGGATGTGGCCTCCCTGGAGCTACGTGTTTCTTGATAATACATGCATGAGTGTGTCAACAACGCAAAAAAGTTTGGTTTTCGTACGTTAGTGCTCTGAAGTCTGAATGTTTGATACTGTAGGATCCAAATTTGCAGCTATTTAGCTATATACTAAAGGTCTGAAGCTCGACGCCTTGATGTACTTAGCTTCTCCCAATGGAAACCAGGATGTGGCTGTTGTGAAGTGTATATGTGGATTACCTAGCCGTTTCCATCAGTTCGGACTTTTGGTTCAAGTGGCTAGTGCATGAAGCTTAACATGGTATCAGAGCCCCAGGTCTCAAGTTCAAATCCTGCCTTTCACATGGTTCTCGCAATTAAGCCTAAAAATTGATGTTGCCCCCCTCTTTAGCCACTGCTGTTTCGGTGTGCTCTTCTTCTTTCACGTGTTGACTTTCTCTTCTCCCGTCACACGCGAGTGGGGGTGTTGTGAAGTGTATATGTGGATTACCTAGCCGTTTCCATCAGTTCGGACTTTTGTTTCAAGTGGCTAGTGCATGAAGCTTAACAGTGGCATCCCTGGAGCTACGTGTTATAATACACGTCTGAGCGAATGCAATGGCGTAAAATGGTTTGGTAAGTGGCCCGCTATAAAGTCTGAATGTTTGATAGTGTAGAATCCGAGTTTGCGGCTATTTAGCTATATACTGAAGTTCCGAAGCTCGACGCCTTGACCTGGAAGAGCCGGCCAATGTACTCAGATACTCACCATGGACACCATGATGTGACATCCCTGGAGCTACGTGTTTGTCTGAGCGAGTGCAACGGTGCAAAAAGCTTACCTTAAGCTGCTATATACATTTTATGACCTGCTATTTATCTCTCCCTTCTCTATCAAATATCTGATTGGATATGACCAAGTTATTCTGTCATATTTGTTGTACAGTTCAATTCAGCCAGCTTATAAGTAACGGGGACCACAATATGAATGGTGTCGTTCTTTCCTCCAAACTCTGACCGGAGCCGTTCCTCTCTCCAAACATTGAATATATGCATTGCTTTTTATTATAATGCTGCATACATTCATCCGATTGGTACCACGTAAAAAATAACCAACCTTGCTAGGTAGTAATATGCTCAGTTCTTGATATTTTTCATAGGCGCTGAACTGGTTTAATTTATTTTGCCTTCAAAGGGTCTGTATTTTGTCGGTGTAGGTTTGAGTATTAGTTCACCTTAATACACTGTTAGTCCTTTTGCGGCTCTGCAGTTTATGTTATATTTAGTTTCAATACGGAATGAATGATAGCAGGAGGACTGAGGAGTCCGGTTTCGGCTATTCAACTATGGTCGAGGAAACGTCATAGTGTTTCAGTTTCAACATATTCCCAGCGGCGGGATGGCGCAAGGCAAACGGGAATAACATATAACAGCGGGTCGGGACATGCTTCTTTACTGTGGATTAAGATCTTCCCTTGCACATCCTATATCATTGCATGCATGTGTTTCAAAAGTAAGTATCATGGTTTTTTCTGTAAGAAACATATCTGTATTACTAATATTAGTTCATGCGGATGAGTTCGTTCAATAATGGCAAGTTTATTTCTTTGATCCTGGACATGAAGTTAGTTGCCTGCTACTACTATTTTGTTGAAACATTATGATATATGTAAAAATACCGAATGTGTAACATGATTGTGACTTATAGAATAAGTAAGATATTGATCGATTGTTGCTTAACTAGAAAAATGTCATTAGTAATCGCCTTTTTCATCGACGGTAGACTTTCAGTTAATTTATAAAAATATGTCATTAACCGATAGAATTTTCAAAAACCTATACTTAATTTATCAATGAATTATGTGACGAAATTTAGTTTAGACCCCGTGTGAATCACGTGCTAGCTTACGTGGGCCCATAGTTTCGGTACCTCACGTGACATGTTTACCTCCTTTAATTACTAGATACGTGTATAAGGTTTGGATAATGCATCGATGATCAGATTGTACATGGATATAGATCTAAATAGCTTATGGATTGTACAATTGTAACTTAAATTCCTTCGTAAGTTCTAATTCCCTTGGTCCTTGTGCTTTTCGCGATTAAGAAAAAAACCATGGATGCTTATGTTGGGGGGATGACCCCCGGTATGCCAAAGGCATGCCAAACCGGATGGTTTGAGCCATCAAGATACCGGTTTAATATTTATACCGGAGGTCGAAGTTGAAGAGTTTGGCTAAGTAAAGCTAAGCCGGTATCCCCAAGAGGGGTATACCGGAACCGGGTAAAGAAGACACCGGATAACCGGTAAGAAGAGCACGTCGGCAAGGCTGGTCAAAGATTTTCTCCAGAGCTAGAGGACAAAGATGAGCTAAGCAAAGTAGCTTTAAACGAAGCCCTGACGCCAAAGGTGAGGATGACGCCAAAAGCAACCGGAGGACGTCAGCCTCCCTGATTAAAGAAGCCGTTGCCGCCGTTTGTCTAGTCAAAGATGCCTTTAGGGTTTCTTGCCCTGTAAGCCACCTCTCCCCTATATAAGGAGAGGGGGCACCCCCATTACGGGGTACGTTTTTACATGCGAGTGTGTAAGCTGATATGCTGTAGCCAGAAACTTGTGACTTGCTAAGAGCAATAAAGAGAAAGATCTAGAGCAGAGTTCTTCCTTGTGTTCTTCTTCTTGTATCGCTACCTTTGGTTGTGTTATTGAGGAAAGCATCCGGAAGTTCGTCCAATCTAATCGAAAACCCTCCCCCGAATCCTCTAGCGCACATTCGGCCCCAACTTAAGCCATCCTATGGCATCTGCTCGTTCACCACGACGACAGTTGGCGCCCACCTTGGGGCCAGCAGCTGTGCTTGCTGGAGTTCATATTCGGGCGGGCCTCCTCACCGTCGATGGCGAGCGTGTCGCCACCGCGCTCGTCGACCGCGTCCTCGGCATGGACTACATCAACGACAACACAGGCTACTTCGCCAGCGGCGGTAAGTACCCCAAGAAGAAGCACACCGTCGAGCTCGGGAGCTTCCGCGTCTACTACGGCACCGTCCCAGAGCGCCAGTGCCTCTCGCCGGTGCTGGTGGCTCCGGACCCCCCAAGATCTGCGCTTCCCAGTGGCCGCGCCGCCGGCAGCGTCGAGGTGCTGGTCGTTGGCGCAGGCGACGCCAGAAAAGGAGCTGCGGCAGAAGGCGCTGGACCGACGAAGTCCACGCGCACGACCAAGCCGCTGACCGAGCGTGACCAGGTGGTTGCGGGTACCTCCGCGGTGCCACCGGAAACTCCACTTCAGGCGGCGATGAGCGTCCTAGCCACGCCCATCGCGCAGAACATCGACCCAGCAGCGGCTCAGGCGGAGCTGGAGGCGCAACGCCAGAAGCTGCTCGAGAACGGCAAGGACATCATCCGGGCGCAGCGCGAGCTGAACCTAACCCTACGTGAGTACAACGCTGCCCATGGCTTTGCTTCTGTTAGCGCTCATCCGGCTAGGCAACCGGAAAACAGGCTTAGAGGTCGCAATCTAGATCAGGATTTGCGCAAGAAAGTTCTTACCGGAAAGAGTGTCTCTGCATTTGTAAGCATCATAGAGAAACCCAAGTACAGTAGCCCGGATAAAACCTTAAAAGCTGCTAGGGCTGCGGTAGAGCTGTGTGAGTCTCTTACCGGAGATGCTTTGGCAAAACAGCAAGATCGTGTTAGAGAGTTGCTAGATATGATTGAGCAGCAAAATGCTGAGCAGCAGGCTAAGATAAACAAGGCTGCGGCATCAAAATCCGTGTGTTCCACAAAGAATGACGGAAGCAAGTCCCATGGACAGGCATCATCCCCCCATCCGGACAAAAGAAAAGAAAAAGCGAATGCACATCAAATGACTGTGTACGATCCGGTGCTTGCCGGAAAACAGCAAGCCGTGCTGGAAAACAACAAGCCGGGCGGTACGAGGCGGTAGAAAAAATCAAGGGGCAGCAGGTGTCCATGCCGGAAACGGCTACGCTGCAAAACATTATGCCGTCAGAGAAGGAAGTGGGCAAAATTTTCGCGCTGCAAGAGCAGCGTACGTGGAAGAAGAAATGCCTCCGCCAAGGTACCGGCAGGCAAGATCCATGGTACCGGAAAGATATGAAGAGGTTGATTCAGGAGCTGAGAGAGTTGTAGCTTACCGGAATCCATTGGGAGACCGGTTAGGCGAAAGATGCCTACCAGACCGGGATGCGAGGCACAGGCTGGATAGGGTGTACTTATCTGAGATAGTGGAGGCGGAAGGTCCTCCAGGCCCCAAGTGTTTTGGCCCAAGAATCATGAAAGAGGAGCCACCGGTTCGCAACTTCACGTTGCCCCGTGACACTAAAACTTATGATGGCACCACCAAGCCGGAAGACTGGCTCCCGGATTATGTGACCGCGGTATATGTTGCCGGTGGCGGAGGAACCGTCACTGGTGGAGGAAACCGGCGCTGGGCCGTAAGAATTGTACCATCTTTCCTGGTAGGACCAGCGCGCATCTGGCTAAACAATTTGCCGGCGGGAAGTATAAATGGCTGGCTGGACTTTGAGGAAGCTTTTGTAAGCAACTTCGGTAGTACCTACCGGAGGCCAAACAGGCCACAACAGCTTGCTCTATGCGTGCAGCGCGCCAATGAAACAGATCGGGATTACCTAACCCGGTGGAACTCCACAAGAAACTCCTGTGAAGGGGTAATCGAGGCACAAGCCATTGCTTGGTTTTGCAACGGCTGCAGAAGAGGTTCACCTTTGTGGCAAAAGCTACAGAGAAACATGCCGACAACGTTGGCAGAAATGATACGTGTGGATGATAGCTACGCATTGGGAGACCCAATGCAACCGGTAGTACAAGCTGAGCCGGAACAAACAAACCAGCCTCAGCAGCGCCAAGAACAATACCGGGACAACAGGCAAAACAAACGAAGGGAAGAGTTTCCGGATCGAAGATATGGTCCACAACAAGTAGCCGCGGTGCAGGATAATTCCGGCGCCAGCGGAAGCCAAAGGCAGAAAACCGGATCGCAGCCATGGGCGGGTCCAAAGAAACAGTGGGTTGAAAAGAAGCCGTGGCAAACTGATGAAAGATACACCATGGAGTCCGCTATGGATCAACCATGCCGGTGGCACACACCAAACCCCGGAAGGCCGGCGAACCACTTGACAAAAGATTGTACTTGGACCATAAGGTTGATGGGCCAAGGCACAGCAAAAGATGCCGGGAAACTACCACCACCACCCCCGCTTACCGGACCAAATGCCATACCGGTACAACATCAGCCAAACCGGCCTCCACCACAACAAGTTCATCAGGTGGGAAACGGCGATGGACAACCACCTCCACCGGCACCTTTCGGCCGGAACATTTACCACGATCCGGACATGTGCTGTGTTGTGTTCGTCACTGAGCCAACAGACAGACAAAGTGTGCACCGCCGCTCCATGGAAGTAAACGCGGTAATGCCGGCAGTTCCAAAGTACATGTTGTGGTCTGATCAAGAAATCAGCTGGTCATTCAGAGATCACCCTAAGTTAATGCCTAATCCGGGTGGTTATGCTCTTGTGGTTGACCCTATCATGCATGGGCCAAATGCTCGAGTCAAGTTCAGCAAGGTGCTGATAGACAATGGGAGCAGCATAAACATCATGTATCGGCACACTATGCGCACGCTTGGGATAACTGAGAATATGCTGCAACCGACGCACACGACTTTCCACGGAATCGTTCCGGGGTTGTCTTGCTCGCCCATGGGAAAAGTCCGGGTGGATGTGTCCTTTGGCGGACGTGACAATTGCCGGGTGGAAAACCTTCTGTTCGAGGTAGTGGACCTGGACAGTCCTTACCATGCACTGCTGGGAAGACCGGCACTGGCAGCTTTTATGGCATCAACTCACACAGCCTATCTTAAGATGAAAATGCCGGCACCTCGTGGACCCTTGATTGTGGTGGGAAACTACAAAGTCTCACTGGAAACCGCTTCCGTCGGATCAAATCTGGCCGAATCGCTGGTGATCGCAGAGGAAAAGAAAAGAATGCAAACTGCGGTTGCGCTAGCGCAGTCTTCACAGTTGAGCTTAGCGGCAATGAGTGGAAACTTGGGCACACCGGCATTCAAGCCGACCAATGAAACAAAGGACATCGTGCTCGACCTGGCTCACCCTGAGCGTACCGTTCGTATCGGTGCCGGTCTCAGTGAGGCATAGGAAAGCGCGCTCACCAGCTTCCTCCGTGAGAATCGGAATATCTTTGCCTGGTCTACTGATGACTTGGTAGGTGTTCCGAGGGAGCTGGCTGAGCACTGTTTGAATGTCCGGAAGGATGCTAAGCCGGTAAGGCAGCCGCTGCGCCGGTTTGCTGAAGACAGAAGAAAGATCATTGGAGAGGAAGTGACAAAGTTGTTGGTTGCCGGTTTCATCGTGGAAGTGCTGCACACTGAGTGGCTAGCCAATCCGGTGATGGTCGAGAAGAAGAAAGAAGAGAACCTTGAAGCAAAAGCTCCAAAGGTATGGCGCATGTGCATCGACTACACCAACCTGAACAAGGCTTGCCCAAAAGATCCTTTCCCGCTACCCCGGATCGATCAAGTGATTGATTACACCGCTGGATGTGAACTGTTGTCTTTCCTGGATGCTTATTCCGGTTTCCATCAAATCCCCTTGAAAAAGGAGGACCAAATAAAGACTGCGCTTATCACCCCGCACGGGGCTTACTGCTATGTGACTATGCCTTTCGGTTTGCGCAACGCTGGTGCAACGTACCAGCGCTGTATGCAAAAGTGTTTGTATGATCAAATTGGTAAGAACGTGCAAGTCTATGTAGACGATGTCGTGATAAAAACTAAGAAAAAAGAAACCCTAATCGACGATCTCTGGCAAACGTTTGATAACCTAAGAAGGTTCCGGATGAAACTCAACCCGGCGAAATGCACCTTTGGTGTCCCAGCCGGCAAGTTGCTTGGCTTCCTCGTATCAAGCCGGGGCATAGAAGTGAATCCGGTAAAAATCCGGGCAATCGAAAGAATGACCATACCGCACGATCTCAAAGATGTGCAAAAGTTTACCGGAAGCTTGGCATCGCTAAGCCGGTTCATAAGCAGGTTGGGAGAAAAAGCTCTGCCCCTCTACGCCTTGATGAAAAAATCCGATACTTTCGTCTGGACCCCTCAGACAGACGCGGCGTTCAAAGAGCTAAAAACAATGCTAGCCAATGCGCCTATACTGGCTTCACCTCTGGAAAGGGAGCCCATGTTGTTGTACATAGCAGCAACAAACCGGGTTGTGAGTGTGGCAGTCGTAGTTGAAAGAGAAGAGGAAGGAAAAACCGTGCAGCGACCGGTATACTACCTGAGCGAGGTGCTCTCCCTCTCAAAGCAAAATTACCCTCACTTCCAAAAAATGACTTATGGCGTGTTCATGGCCGCCACAAAGCTTAAGCACTACTTTGAGAAGCACCCCATGAAAGTGGTGAGTGAGGCACCCATTTCCGATATCATGTGCAACAAAGATGCTAGCGGTAGGATTGCAAAATGGGCAATCCAGATATCACCATACGTACCGGAATACGAAAGGAGAGATGCCATAAAATCGCAAGCCTTGGCTGATTTCCTTGTTGATTGGGCGGAAATGCAATACAAGCCGCCAGACCAGAAAATAGAATACTGGAAGATGCACTTTGACGGATCCAAGGTCAAGGAGGGTCTAGGTGCCGGTGTGGTACTTACCTCACCTAAAGGAGATCATCTCCGGTATGTTTTACAAGTGCACTTCAGAGCATCCAACAATGTCGCTGAATACGAGGCTTTGATTCATGGGCTTAAGGTCGCAAAAGAAATCGGTGCACACCGGATCCTTTGCTATGGAGATTCAGATCTAGTGGTGCAGCAGTGTTCCGGAGATTGGGACGCAAAAGATGCCAACATGGCTTCATACCGGTTTCACGTGCAAAAGATTGCCGGCTTCTTTGAGGGCTGCGAGTTTCACCATGTGCCACGAGCGGAAAATGAGGTCGCGGATGCTTTGTCCAAACTGGGCTCATCTAGGCAAGAAATTCCTCCCGGAATAGCCTTGGCACACTTAAGAGTACCATCGATTAAACCAAGCCCGGAATCGGAATCAATTTTCGTACCGGAATCGCATATTGTACCAATGGATATCGATAAACTAAACCCGGGGACTGTTCCGGTAAACCCGGGGACTGTTCCGGTACACTCGGGGACTGCTCCGGTAAACTCGGGGACTGCTGCGTCCATACCGGAAGAAGCAATGCTGGTGGATGACATGGAGATAGACGTACCGGTGTTCCTAGTTCGAGAGGCACCATCTTGGGTTAAAGCTATTAAGGAATTCCTGATTAACGGCACCTTGCCGGTTGACGAAAATGAATCAAGAAGAATCCAGAGAAGGTCCAAAGCTTACACCATCATCAATGGTGAGGTGTACAAGAGAAGTGTTACCGGTGTCCTTCAAAAATGTGTGGAACCGGAAGAGGGAAAAGAAATGCTTGAGGAGATTCACCAAGGAGAATGTGGGCACCACGCTTCATCAAGGGCGCTGGTTGCAAAAGTATTCCGGCATGGCTTCTATTGGCCCACTGCTTTGGAGGACGCTGTGGATTTGGTACGAAAGTGCAACGGGTGCCAGAGGTACGCCAAGCAAAATCATACCCCAGCATCCGGTTTAAAAACCATACCGTTAACTTGGCCATTTGCTGTTTGGTGCCTTGACATGGTTGGCCCATTCAAAACTGCAAGAGGAAATATGACCCACATCTTGGTTATGGCAGACAAATTCACCAAGTGGCTGGAAGTAAAACCTATCGCAAAATGTGATGGGCGCACAGCGGTGAAGTTCTTAAAAGATGTTATTTTGCGGTATGGATACCCACATAGCATTATCACTGACAATGGCACAAACTTTGCTCAAGGTGAGTTCAAAAGATTTTGTGAGGATAACAACATCCGATTGGATTTGTGCTCAGTCGCGCACCCACAAGGCAATGGCCAAGTGGAAAGAACAAATGCTTTGGTACTATCCGGTATCAAACCCAGGCTCATTGAACCTCTTGAAAAGACACCGGGGTGTTGGCTCGATGAGCTACCATCTGTGTTGTGGAGCATAAGAACGACTCCAAACCGGTCTACCGGATACACTCCATTTTTCATGGTTTACGGGGCTGAAGCCGTGATTCCAACCGATATCATACATGACTCACCAAGAGTTCAGCAATATACCGAAGAAGAGGTAAAAGATGCCCGAGAAAATGATGTGGACTTGCTAGAAGAAGCAAGAGAGCTAGCCTTGGCAAGAACAACCATTTACCAGCAAAACCTCAGACGCTATCATAGCCGGAAGGTTAACCCGAGAACATTCCGGGAAGGAGATCTGGTGTTGCGCCTAGTGCAGCGCACTGAAGGCCGGCATAAGCTATCACCCCCATGGGAAGGACCTTTCATTGTGAGCAAGGCTCTACACAATGATGCCTATTACTTGATTGACGCACAGGAGGCAAAGAAAGGAAAGGCGGACAGGTCAGAAGAGGAAACCAAGCGCCCATGGAACGTAGCTCTTTTGCGTCCCTTCTATGCATGAGCCTGTGTTGTAAGAAGTTCTTTTTTGTACCTTATATGTTATGAATAAAAGATGCCGGCACCTCGAATGAATCTCGGGGACTGCCTCTACCGAAATCGCATGTAATATGTTTATTTTTTCAGTTTACCGGTTGGTTGCAGAACATCTTTTCTTTCCGGTTTAGTAGCGTGCTAAACCTACCGGAGTCTTCGACTCTGCTGCTGTCCGAAACCCGGCTTCATGGCAAGCAAGATAAACCGGTAGGAACTAAGCACGTGAACCACGAAAAGAAGAAGTGGGAACAAACAATCCGGAAAGTTTAACTAACCCCGGTTATACCGGTTTTTTGTGAAAAAATTTGAGTTATTTCTAAGTTCAAGAAAGTGCTTGCTTGGCAAAAGAACTTTGTGACTCATACGCCAAAAAACCCAGAGGGTAGGCAGAGGCAAAGCAAAAGAACCAAGTGTGCATCGGATTGAATGCCGAAACAATTTCGGAATCTTCACAGTGCAAGATAAAAAAAAGGCAAACCAGGAGCAGAGTGCTAAGTCTTAAGCAAACATAACTTAATAACCTACCGGTAAAACATACCGGCAGGCAATATGGTAGCACAGCCCAAAAGAACGGCTAAGTTTTATATTACATCATAGACCCCGGCATACCGGGGTAGAATTTGACAAGCATTGTTTTGAGATAAACAGGACAGGCAAAGCAAGATAAGCATGTTCAGGCAGCAGGAGCTTCCGGAGGCGCGTCGCCGGCTTCGGCATCTTCATCTTCCTCGTCCTCTTCTTCCTCATCGCTGAGGTAGTCCTTGATGTGTGGAGGAGGGGGGATGAAGGTGCGCATCGAGGCGTACTCTGCAATCCGGTAGGCTCGATCCTGCCGCTTCGCGGAGAGGACCGTATCCATATCGGTTGGAGCATCTTCGCGCACGCCAACGAGGGCGTCCAAGTCCAACTCTGGGTACCAGGAGCAGGCAACGCGCAGCGCCGAATCCGCTCCGGCACGGGCTACTGAGCATTGCCACTCCCGGATCCTCCGACCGGCACCTTTCAAGCGCTCGTTGGCGTGCGTCAAGTCAGCCGGCACCTCCTCTTCAGGCCAGAGCACCTTGCAGAGCTGGGTCGCCACCTCAGGGATGTGATCCACAGAACGCATGTGGGAGACCCGCGCATTCAGGGCAACCAGATGGTCATAAGCGTCCCAGGGCGCATCCATGTTCTTGAATTCTTGCGCAGCCCGGTGCTCTGTTACCTTCCGGATAGCGTACGCCTGGGAATCCGGAAAGAGATATGCAAAACAAGGACAGAGATAAGGATATGCTACCAGAAGATATAAGCTTATAAGCAGAAGCCGGAAAAGAGAGAAGAAAACTTACGAAGGGCAAGCGCGTCGGTTTGCATGACCAGAAGGTCGTAGTCCTTCTGCTCTGCCTCTATGAGCCTGACCCGGTCCTCGGCTGCTTTCCGCGCCTTGCCTACCTCCTCCAGCTCAGCCCGCAGGACAACGTTGGAGTTGTTGGCATCCTCCAGAGCTTCATTCAGCTTGGCTTCGGCGGCAACCTGGGCGTCCTTCATCTCCTTGTCATGCCGCAGCCCAAATTGAATGAGCTGGTCCTTCAGCCCCTTGGAGTAGATCTCCTGGGCATCCAGAGCCTTGCGGTGGTCCTGGAGGAGCTGCTCTTTTTCAGCTGGAGCCCGGAAAGAAAGTGTTAACAAAGTTGCAGCTGGTAAAGCGAAGAAGAAACAAGTTAACCGGAAAAGAAGGAGTGGTACCTTGAAGTGCGGCGAGTTGATTCTTGAGGGCTTCAAAGGAAGCTTCCGGAATAGCTGTTAAGCAGAAAGTTATAAGTACTAAGGAAGAAAACCTTCCGGTAAAAAGATGCAGGAGGCACAAAAAAGCTTACCTTGGCACTTGCTGTGCGCTTCAGCGAGATCCCGGTGCTCCCAAAGAAGCTCCTCAAAGAGGTGCTTCCGAGCGTCGGCAGTGCTCTGTTCAAGAAAAGATGTTAGAAGAAAGAAGCCGGTTTTTTGAGATTCTGCCTAAGTTTCGCGCTGAGAGCTGCGTTCTCAACCCGAAACTCGGGGACTGGGCATGCCGGTTTTTTAAGTGGTTACTTAAGTTTTGCGCTAAGGGCTGCGCTCTCAACACAAAACTCGGGGACTGGGAAGATAGACAAGATCCGGAAAAGAAAGAAACCGGCATGAATTGAGAAAATTGAAAAATCGACAAGGGTTTGGTAAAACTTACCACCATGTTGTTGGTGGCATCATGCCACGCGTTGTCCAGCTCCTTTACCGCGCACCGCAGCCGCGTAAAGTGCTCCTCCATGCACCGAGGGCCAGAGGGGTCCAGCGCCGGAAGCCGGTCCTTCCCCAGGCCGCGTGTAGCTGCGGATACATCCGCAGCGTTCCACTTCTCAGCGTAGGGGAGCAAGTGCCCCAGGTCGCGGCCTTCGCGCTTCAGCTCAGTAATCCGGCCCAGGACGCCGGAAGGCTTCCCACCGGCTGCGACAGCGGTGCGGCCGGCGTGCAGCGTTAGTTGCTGCGGATCGGCGGAGGAGGTACCGGAAGCCGTGGCCTTCCCTTTGATGACCTTGAGGGCCTCTGGCAGTGGCGTTGGCGTGGCCCTAGTTGGATTGGCGCTGCCAGTTGCTGGCGGTGGCGCAGGCGTCGTCTTGGGCGACGGAGGGGCGTCAGGTGCGTCCTGGCCCAAGTTAGAACTTGCCGGCGTGGAAGAGTCCGGCACCGGCTTGGAGGGGGAAGCATTTGTAGTCTTCTTCTTCTTCTTCTTGGGGGCGGGAGGAACCAGAGGTTCCGCCCTCCCGGCAGCTTCTGCATCGGCGCCGGTGTGGCTGGCGCTGGTATCTTGTTTCTTTGGAGGGGAGGCGTGCTCCTCCTCCGCGCTGTAATCTGGAGGTGTAGGGGCCGCGCGCCCCGAACTTGAGGTGCCCCCCAGAGTGGAGGCAGAGGTGTTGCCAGCACCAGACGGTGCCGGGCTTGGGTGAGAAGGAGATGAGGTCCTTACGGTTCCCTCAGAGCTCTCAGGCATTGGGCCAAGCTTGAGTGCAGGGCTAAAACGAGAGAAAAAGAGAAAATGTTGGAAAAAGCAACCGGAAGGAAACGCTAGTAAAAACAAGATAAGAAGAGAAACGAGAGCTTACCCGGAAGCAATCGGCATCTGTTTGCATATGCGGCGCTTCTGGCCCACAGCTTTCCCCCCGATAACCTCGATCCGCTGGCGTTTGGCGGGAGGAACTTGGCTCGAACCGGTATCGGCTGCCGGGGCCTTGTTCTTCTTGAGCTGGGGAGCAAGATTCTCCACGAACTCGTCGCCGGCCTCGGCCCTCACGGGAGCAACGTGCTCGTGGACCTGCGGTTGGGTGCTGGATGATGGAGCATCTACAGAGGAGGAATAACGATAAAGTATGAGAGACATGAAAAGAAAGCTACCTCAAGCACAGGGAGGTCGTCGACGGAGCCAGGAGCTTCAGAGGAGAAGTTACCGGGGCGCGAGGTGTGAGTCTGGCCCATCTTGAGGTCAGACCATTGGATATAAGGATCTGGGTCCACCCGGTCCAAAGGGCGCTTCCGGCAAGGGCCTCGCTGATCCGCTTCGATGCGGGGGAAGCGGTCCTTGGCCTGAAAACGAATGAAAAACAAGTTAGTCACAGCGTAAATGTTACCGGTACAGGAACCCAGGTTGCACAATCTCTTACTTCCTGAGTTGGAGGGTTGGTGGAGCTAAGAGGCAGGAAACCCCACTCCCAATCAAACGGCATGGCAGTCTGGCAGATCTGCCTAGCCTTGAGGACTACGTCCTTCTTGCTAAGAGGGATGCCGGTGATCTTTGTAGGATCGCCAGGACCGTACATCTCGCTCATCTTGTGAGCCCGGCGCTTAAGAGGAAGCACCCGGCGTGAAATGAATGCGCGGACGATGTCGTCAGAGCAGATGTTGGTCTCCTTCATCAGCTTCGCCATGAAGCGTACTACCCGGTTTGTTTCGGTAAGATTCGTCCCAGGGGAGTAGCTCCAGTTGGTTTTTCTGGGCGGCGCCGGATTAAAAGCCGGCAGGTTGATGAGATCGGCCTCGCCGGTGTTCTTCACGTAAAAGAAGGTCTCTTGCCATGCCCGGCATGACTCGAGACCGGTAAATTTGAAAAAGGGGCTCCCTTGGCGGGAGCCGATGATATAAGACCCGCATTGTACGGGGGGGGGGGGGGTTGGGCTTAGGAATGTCTTTGCCCTGAACGGAGTTAATCCGAAGAGCAAAGAAACGAGCGAAGGTCTCGCGAGTGGGACGGATGCCTATGTAGGCTTCCATGAAAGTGGCATAGCAAGAGAGATAGAAAATGGCGTTGCCAGGAAGATGGTGAGGCTGGAGCTTGTAAAAATCGAGAAATTGGCGGAAGAAGTCAGAGGCAGGAAGGCCGAAGCCGCGCTCAAAGTGAGCAAGAAAGACGACGTACTCACCGGGATTGAGCACTGGTTCGATCTCGTCGCCAGGAAGCCGGCAGGAAACTCCTTCCGGTATCCTTCTGGACCGATAAAGCCAATCGATCTCGTGTTGGCTGACGTCGGAGCCCTTCCAGGCTCCGCGTGTGATGTTGGGTAGATCTGTTCTGGGGGCTCGGCTAGAGCTGCCGGCCTCTTGGTCCTTGCCGGTGTCGGTGTCCATCCCGGCAAGTTCAGCGGAAAGTCCGTCGGAAGCTTTGCTTCGACGGCTACTGGAGGAGGATTCAGAAAGATATTCTTCGCTAGACATATGAATCTACCCGGAAAACAGTTTTCCCCAGATCTACCCTTGCGCGAAGATCTACGAATAAGAGAAAAAGCAAAAGAAAAGGGGAAGTAAATACCCTACCGGCCCAAGATCTGAAAAGCGAGGAAAAGAGAAGTAAAAGCGAATCGAGCCCAACCTGAGGCAGCGGAAGTGCTAAGGAAGAAGATCACCGGTGAGGCAGCGAGCTCGCACTTGCTGAGGAAGCCTGCCGACGAAGAGGCGAAGACGGGGTCGTCGGAGCACGAACACTGGGACCGCAGCAGCAGCGCTGCGAGGAATCACCGCGCGATGAAGCTTGGCGAGGTTCGACGGAGCAGCGGTGGAAGTTCGCTGGGCGGCGGAGCTCCGGTGATGGATTGAAACGGCAAGGGCGCAAGAGGGCTAGAAGCTCTGAGTGCATAAAGGAGTTGTGAAGGCGAAGAAAGGAGGAAGAAGGGGCAGTTCCCCCATATATAGGAAGAAGCGGTAGTGGGCCGAAAACCGCTGGGCCGCGGCGGTTCGCTCCGTGGGCCGCCATGTGGCGCGAGGATACACGCGCGAAAAATAAGGAGCCACAGGGTCGCCGCACGGATCCGGAACGGCTGCCCGGATCCGGTGTGCCGCAGTTAATGAGGGCGCGGGAGCCGAAGGGAAGTGACCCCTGACACTGGCGCGTCAGGTACAGTGCGCATGTCACTGACAGGCACTGTACCCGAGAAATTCTCGACTTCGCCGAGGAAAAAGTTAATGTCTAAGACACCGGAAGATACCTTACAAAGAGAGAAAAGACGTAAGTCCGGCAAAGATGCCGGGATCTAAACTGACCACCGGAAAGATTAAACCGGTACCTTAAGATATGGGAAACTGGCATGGTCTGTTGGATAGAATCCATCAGACTATACCAGCTTCGGGGACTAATGTTGGGGGGATGACCCCCGGTATGCCAAAGGCATGCCAAACCGGATGGTTTGAGCCATCAAGATACCGGTTTAATATTTATACCGGAGGTCGAAGTTGAAGAGTTTGGCTAAGTAAAGCTAAGCCGGTATCCCCAAGAGGGGTATACCGGAACCGGGTACGTAAAGAAGACACCGGATAACCGGTAAGAAGAGCACGTCGGCAAGGCTGGTCAAAGATTTTCTCCAGAGCTAGAGGACAAAGATGAGCTAAGCAAAGTAGCTTTAAATGAAGCCCTGGTGCCAAAGGTGAGGATGACGCCGAAAGCAACCGGAGGACATAAGCCTCCCTGATTAAAGAAGCCGGCGCTGCCGTTTATGACTAAAGTAGCTTTGTAAAAGTAGTTTGTCTAGTCAAAGATGCCTTTAGGGTTTCTTGCCCTGTAAGCCACCTCTCCCCTATATAAGGAGCGGGGGCACCCCCATTACGGGGTACGTTTTTACATGCGAGTGTGTAAGCTGATATGCTGTAGCCAGAAACTTGTGACTTGCTAAGAGCAATAAAGAGAAAGATCTAGAGCAGAGTTGATAAGGGGTGGCCCGATATTCTCAGTAAGCAACGGTGGTGATGATGATCACGGGATGATGGCAGCGGAGAAACACGACGAATGTAGTGGATGATAACTTGTATGACGCAACGAGATCTCTCGATTGGTCCCTATCGCCAATGCAACAGCTCTCAACCCTGCAAGATATTCGCAACTCCACACACTTGCGCACGTAGCCGCCGACCACGAAGCGGTAAGTTGCAATCGTCTAATTCCCAATGGAACAGCAGATCACACAAGACTTTTTCAGGATCTACACAATATCAAGCAATATGGTGTAGGGATTCAATAGTTTTGCATAAGCAAACAACTAAGAACTAGGGTTTATCTTAAACGTGGTCTAAAGCAGCTAGGGGGGCGTCCTGGGCACTTATATAGGCGTCCGGGACAAGTTCTGGTCGAAAAGATACCAAGAAAACCGACCCAGAATAGATCTGGTCGAGACAGACTCGGACGCGTCCGGTCTGGAATCCGGTCGACCGGGCTGTGGACCGGGCGGGCCGGTCTGTGGTCCGGTCAACCGGGCGGCAACCGGAAACTTCGCAGTTTTCCGGTTTTTGCCCGGTACGATAAATCTCATCCGGTTGGCGGCCGGTTGCCGCCCGGTCGACCGGGCCAGGGACCGGGCGGTCCGGTCTGGCGGCCGGTCTGACCGGGTTCTGGACCGGCCTGGACGTCGTCTTCTCCTATCGCGCATTCCTCCCGCTCCTCCCTCGCGCGTTCATGAGATATCTTCATGTCCAGCTCCATGTCCAGCTTCACGGCCATCTTGACGTCCGTCTTCATGTCCAGCTGCTCCTCTCCTCCTCGTGCGATGCTCGTCTCTTCTTGATACCTGATGATACATAAGTAATAGGACTTAGGCAGTATAAAGTTCTCATCAATCAAAGTACCGTTTAGAAACAAGTTCACCTGTTGTTTAAGTAGCTTCGCACGAGCCCTTGTAATTGGTCCAATCCGAACTTCATTGGACTTGAGCTTCACAGCAGGTTCATCTTCAACTTGCAATGACGGAGGTAGTAGTGAGGTAGGGATGTCCTCATCATCTCCCCCCCTTCAAAAGGCGTCGACCCCGACGCTCCAAGGTCTTCTCCGTCATATGGTGTCAAATCAGCAACATTGAAAGAATTACTGACACCAAACTCATCAACTGGAAGATCTATTGAGTATGCATTATCATTGATCTTGGCAAGCACTTTGTAAGGACCAGCACCACGAGGCTTCAACTTAGACTTCCGCAGCTTCGGGAACCTATCCTTGCGAAAATGTACCCATACCATATCACCAGGCTTGAACAACATCTCTTTGCGCTTCTTGTTCATCCTTGCAGCATTGCTCTTGCCTTTCTTCTCTATCAACTCTTTAGTCTTCACATGGATCTTACGCACAAAATCTGCCCTCTTGGATGCCTCCATATTAACTCTCTCATGTATGGGCAAAGGCAACAAGTCAAGTGGAGTAATGGGTTTGAAACCATACACCACCTCAAAAGGACATAGCTCCGTGGTAGAATGTACCGCCCTGTTATAAGCAAACTCCACATGCGGCAAACAATCTTCCCACTCCTTCAGGTTCTTCTTGATCATGGATCTCAATAGTTGTGACAATGTTCTATTCACCACCTCAGTTTGACCATCAGTTTGGGGATGACAAGTAGTACTGAACAACAGCTTTGTCCCTAGCTTTCCCCACAGCGTCTTCCAGAAGTAGCTCATAAACTTCAAGTCACGATCAGAAACAATAGTCTTCGGAACTCCATGTAGTCGAACAATCTCCCTGAAAAACAGGTTAGCAACATGCGACGCATCGTCGCTTTTGTGGCAGGCAATAAAGTGTGACATCTTAGAAAATCTGTCCACTACCACAAATATAGAATCATGGCCTCTCTTAGTACGCGGCAAACCCAACACAAAATCCATACTTATATCCTCCCAAGGTGTAGTAGGTGCCGGTAAAGGAGTATACAAACCGTGAGGCTTCAGCTTGGACTTGGACTTGTTGCAAGTAATGCATCTCTTCACATACCTTTCCACATCCCGCCTCATCTTTGGCCAATAAAAGTGGTCAGCCAGCATGAGTAGCGTCTTCTCACACCCAAAGTGACCCATCAAACATCCAGCATGTGATTCCTGCAATAAGAGCAAACGCACAGACGATTCTGGAACACAGAGTTTGTTAGCTCTAAACAAGAACCCATCATGTATGTGATATTTTTCCCATGCTTTACCAAGAGCACATAAGCGATATGGTTCAGCAAAATCATGATCAGCAGCATATAAATCACATAGCACTTCTAATCCAGGAATTTTAACATCAAGTTGAGTTAATAGCATATTCTTCCTAGATAGAGCATCAGCAACAATATTATCTTTTCCCTTCTTATGCTTAATAATGTACGGAAAAGACTCAATGAACTCAACCCACTTAGCAAGACGCCTATGCAAAGTAGATTGGGCTTTCAGATATTTCAAAGCTTCATGATCAGAATGTATGATAAATTCTTTTGGCCACAAATAATGTTGCCAAACCTCAAGAACTCTAATTAAAGCATACAATTCTTTATCATAGATAGGATAGTTCAACTTAGCACCAGAAAGTTTCTCAGAAAAATATGCAATCGGTCGACCCTCTTGCATCAACACACCACCAATTCCAATACCACTAGCATCACATTCAATCTCAAATTGCTTATTGAAATCAGGAAGTGCAAGCAACGATGCAGAAGTTAACAATCATTTCAGTTCATCAAAAGCATGATCTTGGGCAACGCCCCACTCAAAGACAACACCCTTTTTAGTCAATTCATTCAAAGGTGCAGCAATAGTAGAAAAATTGGGCACAAAACGGCGATAAAACCCAGCTAGACCATGAAAACTTCTTACTTGACTCACATTCATGGGAGTAGGCCAATTTTGAATAGCTTCAATCTTAGACACATCTACTTCTACTCCATGCTTAGAGACAACATAACCCAGAAATATGACCTTATCTTTGCAAAACGTGCACTTCTCAAGATTACCATAGAGTTTATTATCACGCAACACTTGCAAAACATGTCGAATATGTATAGTATGATCAGATTCATTGCGGCTGTAGATTAATATGTCATCAAAGTACACAACCACAAACTTGCCAATAAATTCACGCAAAACATGGTTCATCAGTCTCATGAAAGTGCTAGGTGCATTAGTTAGACCAAAAGGCATTACTAACCACTCATATAAACCAAATTTTGTTTTAAAGGCTGTTTTCCACTCATCCCCTTCTTTCATCCTAATTTGATGATAACCACTACGCAAATCAATTTTAGAGAACACAGCAGCACCACTCAATTCATCTAGCATATCCTCTAATCGGGGAATAGGATGACGATATCGAATAGTGATATTGTTTATAGCTCTACAATCTACGCACATACGCCATGTACCATCTTTCTTAGGAACTAGAATAACAGGAACAACACAAGGACTAAGGCTTATGCGGATATAACCTTTGTCGAGTAGCGCTTGTACTTGCTTCTGTATCTCCTTCGTTTCTTCGGGGTTCGTTCTATATGGTGCCCGATTGGGTAGCGAAGCTCCGGGAATCAAGTCAATTTGATGCTCAATACCTCGCAATGGTGGAAGTCCTACGGGTACCTCATCCGGAAACACGTCGCCAAATTCATGCAAAACATTAGAAACACCAAGAGGAAGAGGGGTCATGTCGTTAGAAACCAAAACCGTACCCCTGTATAAGAGCACAAGAGGCATGGCTGTAGGATCCTCACTAAATTCTCTCATGTCTTCTTTGGTGGCTAATGAGACTAAGGAATTCACTCTCTCACTTTTCGTTATATCACTCACAACATTACAATTCTCTCGTCTATATAAAGAAGCATCCTCCAAGTTCACTTCAACTTTCTGACGAGATTCATTGACAATTTGCTGTGGTGTCATAGGCTGTAAGTTAATTTTCTTGCCCTTGAACTCCAAGTGATATGTATTGGCACGACCATTGTGTTGCACAGAACGTTCTTAAAGCCAAGGCCGACCCAATAAGAGGTGACACACCGTCATAGGAACGACATCAAAGTCAATGCAATCCTTATACGGTCCAATAGCAAATTCAACACGCACCATGTGGTTTACCTTCATCTCACCATTGTCGCTCAACCACTGAATATAGTATGGATGCGGGTGCGGTAGATACTTCAACTTCAGCTTGGTGCACAACTCTTTGCTTGCTAAATTGCGGCAACTCCCGCCATCAATAATGACCTTGCAAGCCTTGTCAGGACCAACTAAAGCTTTTGTTTGGAACAAATTGCAGCGCTGAGTAGATGCACTAGGCAACACATTAAGAGCACGCTGCGACACAACAATGGTGCGAGCATCAGACGGATATGCATCTTCACCATCAGTATCATAGTCATCATCTTCTGGAGCATTAGGATCAACATCATCTCCAGTCTCATACTCATTGTCCTCATTGATAATCATGACTTTACGGTTAGGACAATCTCTCTTGAAGTGACCTTTGCCACCACATGTGTGACAAACCATATCACGGTTACGCACAGTAGACACATTAGAGCCACTCGTACTTGCAGCTGATTCGGACTTCTTTGTGTTAGACACATTGGAGACCGGCTTACTAGGCTGAGTAGAGTAAGGGGCGGAGCGCGTCGAAGGCGCCGGCGTCGTAGATGGGGCCGCGCGGGGTGTGTAACGCCCAGCTCCTGTAGCTCGTCCTTTGATCTTTGCTTCGTCAGCCAATTGTGATTCAGCTTCTCTTGCATGATGTAACAATTGATTCATATTGGTGTAACTGTAGTGACGAACAATGCCTTTGATATCATACTTCAAACCGTTCAGAAAACGCTGCATTGTCATCTCAAGAGACTCACGGACACGGCCACGCTGCATTAGCATCTCCATCTCCATGTAGTATTCATCGACAGTCTTCACACCTTGTCTCAATAGAGTCAGCTTATCATATATATTCCGCAAGTAATTTGTAGGCACAAAGCGAGAAGTCATCGCCTCCTTCATGGCACGCCATGTACGTATAGGTTGCTCACCATCCTCGTCTCGGTTACGAACAAAAGCATCCCACCAACGCAATGCATAGCCATCAAATTCAGAAGAAGCAAGCTTGATCTTTCTATCTTCAGTGTAGTGCGGATGTAGGTTCCACAACTTCTCAATCTTAAGCTCCCAAGTGAGGTATTCTTCAACATCAGCTCCTCCTTCAAACTTGGGTATAGAAAACTTGGGCTTACCCAATCCATCTTCCTCATCTTGTCCACGACCATTGCGGCCAAGTGGACCCCAACCGCGAGGACGATAACCACGTGGCGCACCACGAGCATTGTGTGCGTCATCTTGCAAGTCAGGATCGTCATCATCGTCTTGTTGTTGTTGTGCGGTCAAATTCTCAACAGCCAAGCGCAAATCAACAAGACTGCGCTGTACGTCCGTCATTTGATCTTGCATTGTAGTGACGGTCACATGAGTAGCATCCAACTTCTGGGAGATCTCTTGGACCGTCCCCTTAAGCTCATCATCCTGAGCGCGGAATTCACGTCGCATCTCATTACGAAGAGCCTCATACTCCCTCCATGTGATAATATCTGCAGCACTCTTGTTTTCCTGGTTCACAAGTTTATGATCACTAGCAGACATCGTTAGTAGATTAGTGCACTAAATCAAAAATATATGGTGGTACTCTCACAACTCACTCAAGAACTGATAAGAAAAGGAGATCTTACCGTTCCAAAGCAAATTAGTGTTGCTTACCACTTGTAGTAACAACTAGTGCACGGATGTAGCGAAGCGAATATCAAGGGTATAAGAACAAATCACACGACAAAGCAGGATATATGTGGGGCTGTAGGTAGGCTACCTATTTGCACCAATAACAAGCTCTAGCGCTGACCGTAGACAACCAATGATACTCACACAAGGCGATATAATGGGGCAATGCAACTATATGTGGGAAAGATTGCAATGCACACGAGAGACGCTAGCAAAGCTCAACGAGACAGGCACAAGATTGCTCAACTACGGGTGCAATAAAGTAAACTTAGGCCTTCACTTGAGTCAACTAGCACTTCACTTCTTTTTGGATTTTTCTTTTTGTATAACACACGCAGCTATGTAGCTCTTTTTGCTTCTTTTCAATTTTCTCCTTTTTTTTGATTTTTTTTTATGACACAACTCCTTGATAACACGGCCAACAAAATATGCAAAGCACCAAACCCTAATGAGCAGCCTGACGAGCGGTAAAACTAGTCTCTTCTGGGGAAGTTCCTAGTCACTTTATATCGATAGGCTGTGTCTATGGTTGGGAACAAGCACACTGTACGCTATGTGGACTCGGAGTAATCAAAACCGACACTATGTGATAAAGGAAAAACACAAGATGATAGAGTAAACTCAAACCCTAAAAACTAGATGGAAGACAAAGATACGCAAAAACAACTACGAAAAGCAACTAAAACTCGAAATTAGTGCAATCTAAGGCTATGGCAAACCCTAACCCTAATATTTTTTTGCCTTTTTCTGGATAGGAAAACACTCACAACTCAACTATGGGGTGGATTGTGGATGGCTTACCGAGGAAAACTGGAAATCTGATACCAAGATGATAAGGGGTGGCCCGATCTTCTCAGTAAGCAACGGTGGTGATGATGATCACGGGATGATGGCAGCGGAGAAACACGACGAATGTAGTGGATGATAACTTGTATGACGCAACGAGATCTCTCGATTGGTCCCTGTCGCCAATGCAACAGCTCTCAACCCTGCAAGATATTCGCAACTCCACACACTTGCGCACGTAGCCGCCGACCACGAAGCGGTAAGTTGCAATCGTCTAATTCCCAATGGAACAGCAGATCACACAAGACTTTTTCAGGATCTACACAATATCAAGCAATATGGTGTAGGGATTCAATAGTTTTGCATAAGCAAACAACTAAGAACTAGGGTTTATCTTAAACGTGGTCTAAAGCAGCTAGGGGGGCGTCCTGGGCACTTATATAGGCGTCCGGGACAAGTTCTGGTCGAAAAGATACCAAGAAAACCGACCCAGAATAGATCTGGTCGAGACAGACTCGGACGCGTCCGGTCTGGAATCCGGTCGACCGGGCTGTGGACCGGGCGGGCCGGTCTGTGGTCCGGTCAACCGGGCGGCAACCGGAAACTTCGCAGTTTTCCGGTTTTTGCCCGGTACGATAAATCTCATCCGGTTGGCGGCCGGTTGCCGCCCGGTCGACCGGGCCAGGGACTGGGCGGTCCGGTCTGGCGGCCGGTCTCACCGGGTTCTGGACCGGCATGGACGTCGTCTTCTCCTCTCGCGCATTCCTCCCGCTCCTCCCTCGCGCGTTCATGAGATATCTTCATGTCCAGCTCCATGTCCAGCTTCACGGCCATCTTGACGTCCGTCTTCATGTCCAGCTGCTCCTCTCCTCCTCGTGCGATGCTCGTCTCTTCTTGATACCTGATGATACATAAGTAATAGGACTTAGGCAGTATAAAGTTCTCATCAATCAAAGTACCGTTTAGAAACAAGTTCACCTGTTGTTTAAGTAGCTTCGCACGAGCCCTTGTAATTGGTCCAATCCGAACTTCATTGGACTTGAGCTTCACAGCAGGTTCATCTTCAACTTGCAATGACGGAGGTAGTAGTGAGGTAGGGATGTCCTCATCAAGAGTTCTTCCTTGTGTTCTTATTCTTGTATCGCTACCTTTGGTTGTGTTCTTGAGGAAAGCATCCGGAAGTTCGTCCAATCTAATCGAAAACCCTCCCCCGAATCCTCTAGCGCACATTCGGCCCCAACTTAAGCCATCCTATGGCATCTGCTCGTTCACCACGACGACAGCTTAGCACATATATAAGCCACAGCTTCCTAGGTTGGCATGGACATTTAATTGCTCTTATATAGCCCATTATACTTTGTAGATAGGTAAATTTAAGGATGAAGAATTCATTAGCAATTTTAACTTCTGAAGGAATGTGATTATAAGGTGTGACATGTAAGTAAGAACCACTGTTCGGAAAGATTATGAAAATTACAAATCACGATCTCTCAATTTGGGAGAGATCTTCTGTTTTGGACATATAAAGCCCGGATGATATCTTTTCATTATTTTGCTCCTCTTAAGTAAATGAAAAAAAAGGCAGCCTCACATTGGCCAGATCGAGTGGACACGGTTCAATTTTCTATATATCTCTTTCCAATTTAAACACGGACTCAAATGAACATATTTAATTTTTGTATGCCTCAATGAAGCAGTAGTATCCATTTTTTAACATTTGTAATCATGCATATGTGGGTAACAACATTTGTATAGAGAGATATATTAGCCGTGATGTGTACCGTTGATACTTATTCATCATTGAATGATCTCCACATTTGGATGTTGTATGACTTCTTTTTGCACATTAGCAATTTCATTTTTTATAAGCTTATTGAATGTGTCTCGATGATACATACATATGTGCTATGTCTAGGAAGAAGAACTGTATACATGTTATTTTGCCCTATATTAGAAAATACATAACTTTATTCCACTTATTTCAAGGGAAAAGTTTAGGACAATAAAGATGTTGCCTGCGCATGTGCGCGGGGCACCTTGCTAGTTAAAGTAAAGCTAAGAACACCAGTGTTCATATGAAACAGCGGAGCGTGTCTTTCTCCCACACAAGAAATGCTAGGATCCGATTTTATTCAAACACAAACAAAAATAAAAACATACAGACGCTCCAAGTAAAACACATAAGATGTGACGGAATAAAAATATAGTTTCACTAGAGGTGATCTGATAAGTTGTCGATGAAGAAGGGGATGCCTTGGGCATCCCCAAGCTTAGATGCTTGAGTCTTCTTGAAATATGCAGGGATGAACCACGGGGGCATCCCCAAGCTTAGACTTTTCACTCTTCTTGATCATATTATATCATCCTCCTCTCTTGACCCTTGAAAACTTCCTCCACACCAAACTCAAAACAATCTCATTAGAGGGTTAGTGCATAATCAAAAATTCACATGTTCAGAGAGGACACAATCATTCCAAACACTTCTGGACATTACCCAAGGCTACTGAAATTTAATGGAGCAAAGAAAATCCACTCAAACACAGTAAAAGAGGCAATGTGAAATAAAAGGCAGAATCTGTTAAAACAGAACAGTCCGTAAAGACGAATTTTTTCGAGGCACTTAACATGCTCAGATGAAGAAGCTCAAATTGAATGAAAGTTGCGTACATATCTGAGGATTACTCATGAATTTTCACAGATTTTTCTGAGTTTCCTACAGAGGGATCTACTCAAATTCGTGACAGCTAAAAATCTGTTTCTGCGCAGAAATCCAAATCTAGTATCAACCTTACTATCAAAGACTTTACTTGGCATAACAATGCAGTAAAATAAAGATACAAAGGTATTGCTACAGTAGTAACAAGCACCTTGACTCAAATATAAAACAAAATTGCAGAAATAAAATAATGGGTTGTCTCCCATAAGCGTTTTTCTTTAACGCCTTTCAGCTAGGCGCAGAAAGTGTGAATCAAGTATTATCAAGAGAAGAAGCATCAACATCATGTTTTTCCTTAAAAACACAACTTGTCACAATAGGTATCTTATATTCTCCATTATCTAAATTTCCCATAGTGGTACTAAGGGCTTTATCAATTTTAGGCTTATAATAGTTCTTTGGCTTAGGCACCTTAGAGACATACATGAACTTTTGCTCCTTACCCACATAAGCTTTCTCCTTAAACTTAAGAGAAGAAAAAGTTGAACCCAAGGTTCCCATAGCTTCTTCAAGTTCACCAATCATGTGGATTTGATTATCATGGATAGCATAAGTTTCTAAGATACCAATTCTTTCATTAATTCCTCCTAGAGATTTATCGAGTTTATCAGTGTTATCAAGTAATATTCCCAATTTAGTCTCAACACTTGGAAGATTTTTCTCTATGGCCTCCAACTTTTTCATGACATCTTCAAGAGGGATTTCAATTTTAGCTTCATTAACAGGTGGTATTCCAACTAGACTCTCAATAATGCAACTAGCTTCTAAAGTAGGAGTGCCTAGGAAATTACCTCCCGCAAGAGTATCAAGAACATACCTATTCCAGCTAGAGATATCAACATAAAAGTTCCTAAGGAGGATAATAGTGGAATGTTTCTTAGTGCACCTATGATGAGCATCACTAATTCTGTACCAAGCATCTTTAAAACTTTCTCCCCCTTGTTGCTTAAACGAACGAACTTCAACTTCAGGATTACTCATTTTAGCAATAATAATAAAAGTAGGTAAAGCAAAATAAATTAAGTATAGTAAAACAAGTAACTAATTTTTTTGTGTTTTTGATATAAAGAAAGCAAACAAGACAGAAAATAAAATAAAGTAAAGCAAGACAATAAACAAAGTAAAGAGATTGGATGTGAGAGACTCCTCTTGCAGCGTGTCTTGATCTCCCTGGCAACGGCGCTAGAAAAAGAGCTGCTTATGGCGTGCTACAGGGATTGCAACGGCGCCAGAAGGTAGCTTCCTTGTGACGGTAAAGCACTCGTCCGTTGGGAACCCCAAGAGGAAGGTATGATGAATATAGCAGCAAGTTTTCCCTCAGTAAGAAACCAAGGTTTATCGAACCAGTAGGAGATGAAGGCCACGCGAAGGTTGTTGGTGGAGGAGTGTAGTGCGGCGCAACACCAGTGATTCCGGCGCCAACGTGGAACCTGCACAACACAATCAAAATACTTTGCCCCAACTTAACAGTGAGGTTGTCAATCTCACCGGCTTGTTGTAAACAAAGGATTAAATGTATGGTGTGGAGAATGATGTTTGTTTGCAAAGAACAGCAGAGAACAATGATTGCAGTAGATTGTATTTCAGATGTAAAAGAATGGACCGGGGTCCACAGTTCACTAGTGGTGTCTCTCCAATAAAATAAATAGCATGTTGGGTGAACAAATTACAGTTGGGCAATTGACAAATAGAGAGGGCATAACAATGCACATACATATCATGATGACTACTATGAGTTTTACTTAGGGCATTACGACAAAGAACATAGACCGCTATCCAGCATGCATCTATGCCTAAAAAGTCCACCTTCGGGTTAGCATCCGCACCCCTTCCAGTATTAAGTTGCAAACAATAGACAATTGCATTAAGTACTGTGTGTAATGTAAACAATACAAATATCCTTATACAAAGCATTGTTGTTTTATCCCTAGTGGCAACAACACATCCATAACCTTAGAACTTTCTGTCACTATCCCAGATTCAATGGAGGCATGAACCCACTATCGAGCATAAATACTCCCTCTTGGAGTTACAAGTATGAACTTGGCCAGAGCCTCTACTAGCAACGGAGAGCATGCAAGATCATAAACAACACATATATGATAGATTGATAATCAACTTGACATAGTATTCCATATTCATCGGATCCCAACAAACACAACATGTAGCATTACAAATAGATGATCTTGATCATGATAGGCAGCTCACAAGATCTAAATATGATAGCACAAGAGGAGAAGACAACCATCTAGCTACTGCTATGGACCCATAGTCCAAGGATGAACTACTCACGCATGATGTCTACGCACGCTTCTATTCCTGTAGACAGTGTTGGGCCTCCAAGAGCAGAGGTTTGTAGAACAGCAACAAGTTTCCCTTAAGTGAATCACCCAAGGTTTATCGAACTCAGGGAGGTAGAGGTCAAAGATATCCCTCTCAAGCAACCCTGCAATTAATATACAAGAAGTCTCTTGTGTCCCCAACACACCTAATACACTTGTCAGATGTATAGGTGCACTAGTTCGGCGAAGAGATAGTGAAATACAAGTAATATGGATGATTGTAAGTAGTAACTGTAATCTAAAATAAATATGGCAGCAAGCGGACATGTAACAGAACTTGTTGGAAACGGTGTTTCAATGCTTAGAAACAAGGCCTAGGGATCATACTTTCACTAGTGGACACTCTCAACAATGATCACATAACTGAATAAATAAATGCTACTCTTAAACACTCTCTTGTTGGATAACAAACACCATTCATTGTGTAGGGCTACGAAGCACACCTCAAGCCGGAGCTAACAAGCTCCACAACTTCCGGAGTTCATATTAAAGTAACCTCTAGAGTGCATAATAGACCGTTGCAATTTAGACCGAGTACTAACATAGCATACACACTGTCACCAATAGCTATGAAAGGGGGAATAGATCACATCAATACTATCATAGTAATAGTTAACTTCATAATCTACAAGAGATTACAATCATAACCTACGCCAAATACTACATGATGCACACACTGTCAACTTTACATCATGGAGGAGGAATAGACTACTTTAATAACATCACTATTGTAGCACATAGATTAATAGTGATACAAAGCTCATGATCACATAAAGATCACACCATGGGAGAGAGAGATGAACCACATAGCTACCGGTAGAGCCCTCAGCCTCGGGGGAGAACTACTCCCTCCTCATCATGGGAGTCAGCAACGGCGATGAAGATGGTGGTGGTGTCGATGGAGATGACTCCGGGGGCAATTCCCCGTCCCGGCAGGGTGCCGGAACAGAGACTTCTTTCCCCCGAAACGGAGTTTCGCGATGGCGGTGGCGCCCCTGGAGTCTTTCTGGAGTTTCGTCAATTGATATAGGGTTTTCACGTCTCGAGAGATTATATAGGCGAAGAGGCGGCGCAAGGGGGTGCCTGGGGGGCCACCCCTTAGGGCGGCGCGCCCACCCTCTAGGTCGCGCCAGCCTATGGTCTGGAGGCCCTGGGCCTCCTCTCCGTCTCCCCTTCGGTGTTCTGGTCCGTCTCGGTGAAATAAGATGTTTGGCTTTTGTTTCGTCGAATTCCGAGAATATTGCCTGAACAGCCTTTCTGGAACCAAAAACAGCAGAAAATAGGAACTGACACTTCGGCATCTTGTTAATAGGTTAGTTCCGGAAAATGCATAAAATCATTATAAAGTGTGAGCAAAACATGTAGGTATTGTCATAAAACTAGCATGGAACATCAGAAATTATAGATACGTTGGAGACGTATCAAGCATCCCCAAGCTTAGTTCCTACTCGCCCTCGAGTAGGTAAACGATAACAAAGATAATTTCTGAAGTGACATGCTACTATCATAATCTTGATCAATACTATTGTAAAGCATATGAGATGAATGAAGTGATTCAAAGCAATGGTAAAGATAATGACTAAACAACTGAATCATATAGCAAAGACTTTTCATGAATAGTACTTTCAAGACAAGCATCAATAAGTCTTGCATAGGAGTTAACTCATAAAGCAATAAGTTCTTAGTAGAAAGTTTTGAAGTAATACAAAGGAAGGTATAAGTTTCAGCAGTTGCTTTCAACTTCAACATGTATTTCTCATGGATGTATATCTCATGGATGATTGTCAACACAAAGTAATATGATGAATGCAAATAAGCAAGTATGTAGGAATCAATGCACACGGTTGACACAAGTGTTTGCTTCTAAGGTAGAAAGAAGTAGGTAAACCGACTCAACATAAAGTAAAAGAAAGGCCCTTCGCAGAGGGAAGCATGGATTACTATTTTTGTGCTAGAGCTTTTATTTTGAAAACATAGAAACAATTTTGTCAACGGTAGTAATAATTCATATGTGTTATGCATAAGACATCCTATAAGTTGCAAGCTTCATGCATCGAATACCAATAGTGCTCGCACCTTGTCCTAATTAGCTTGTATTTCCATGGATTATCATTGCATTACATATGTTTCAACCAAGTGTCACAAAGGGGTACCTCTATGCCGCCTGTACAAAGGTCCAAGGAGATAGATCGCATTTGATTTCTCATTTTTGATAGATCTCAACTTGAGGACATCCGTACCGGGACAACATAGAAAATAGATAATGGACTCCTCTTTAATGCTTAAGCATTCAGCAACAGATAATATTCGCATAAGAGATTGAGGATTAATGTCCAAACTGAAACTTCCACCATGATACATGTCTTTGGTTGGCGGCCCAATGTTCTTCTCTATAAATATGCATACTCAAACCATTTAATCATGATAAATCACCCTTACTTCAGACAAGACGAACATGCATAGCAACTCACATGATATTCAACAAAGGTGTAATAGTTGATGGCGTCCCCAGAAACATGGTTACCGCTCAACAAGCAACTTATAAGAAATAAGATACATAAGCTACATATTCTTTACCACAATAGTTTTTAAGACTATTTTCCCATGAGCTATATATTGCAAAGACAAGGAATGAAGTTTTAAAGGTAGCACGCAAGCAATTTACTTTGGAATGGCAGAGAAATACCACATAGTAGGTAGGTATGGTGGACACAAATGGCATAGGTTTTGGCTCAAGGTTTTGGATGCACGAGAAGCATTCCCTCTCAGTACAAGGCTTTGGCTAGCAAGGTTGTTTGAAGCAAACACAAGTATGAACCGGTACAGCAAAACTTACATAAGAACATATTGCAAGCATTATAAGACTCTACACTGTCTTCCTTGTTGTTCAAACACTTTTACCAGAAAATATCTAGACTTTAGAGAGACCAATCATGCAAACCAAATTTCAACAAGCTCTACAGTAATTCTCCACTAATAGGTTCAAACTACATGATGCAAGAGCTTAAACATGATCTACTTGAGAGCTCAAAACAATTGCCAAGTATCAAATTATTCAAGAAAATATACCAATTACCACATGAAGCATTTTCTGTTTCCAACCAAATAGCAATGAACGAAGCAGTTTCAACCTTCGCCATGAACATTAAAGTAAAGCTAAGAACACCAGTGTTCATATGAAACAGCAGAGCGTGTCTCTCTCCCACACAAGCATGATAGGATCCAATTTTATTCAAACAAAAACAAAAAAATAAAAAACATACAGATGCTCCAAGTAAAGCACATAAGATGTGACGGAATAAAAATATAGTTTCACTAGAGGTGACCTGATAAGTTGTCGATGAAGAAGGGGATGCCTTGGGCATCCCCAAGCTTAGATGCTTGAGTCTTCTTGAAACATGCAGGGATGAACCACAGGGGCATCCCCAAGCTTAGACTTTTCACTCTTCTTGATCATATTGTATCATCCTCCTCTCTTGATCCTTGAAAACTTCCTCCACACCAAACTCAAAACAAACTCATTAGAGGGTTAGTGCATAATAAAAAAATTCATATGTTCAGAGGTAACACAATTATTCTTAACACTTCTGGACATTGCCCAAAGCTACTGAAAGTTAATGAAACAAAGAAATCCATTCAACATAGCAAAAGAGGCAATGTGAAATAAAAGGCAGAATCTGCAAAACAGAACAGTCCGTAAAGACGAATTTTTTTGAGGCACTTAACATGTTCAGCTGAAGAAGCTCAAATTGAATGAAAGTTGCGTACATATCTGAGGATCACTCATGAATTTTCGCAGATTTTTCTGAGTCTCCTACAGAGAGATCTACTCAAATTCGTGACAGCTAGAAATCTGTTTCTGCGCAGAAATCCAAATCTAGTATCAACCTTACTATCAAAGACTTTACTTGGCACAACAATGCAATAAAATAAAGATAAGGAGAGTTTGCTACAGTAGTAACAACTTTCAAGACACAACAAAACAGTAGCAAAATAAAAACATGGGTTATCTCCCAAGAAGTGCTTTCTTTATAGCCATTAAGATGGGCTCAGTAAATTTAATGATGCTCACATAAGGATGAGAGTTGAAGCAAAGAGAGCATCAAAAAGCAAGTATGAAACAAATTTAAGCCTAACCCGCTTCCTATGCATAGGAATCTTGTAAATAAACAAGTCATGTAAGCATAATGCAACAAGCATAGAAAGGCAACACAAGCGCAACTTCAAGATTCTCAACATAAAGAGGGGAAACTTAATATTATTAAGATGCATATAACCATGTTTCCCTCTCTCATAATAACTTTCAGTAGCATCATTGATGAAATCCACAATATAACCATCACTTAAAACATTCTTATCATGGTTCATATGCATAAAAGCATCATTAATTTTGGCATAAGAAGAATTCTTCTCATTAATAGTAATTGGAGCAGGATCATTATCAAGAATTTGAACATGGTAAACAAGTTGCATACTAAGGGAATGGTTTTTGGCAATCCCATCATAACTATTACAAGTTTCATAAGGATAATTATGACCTGTGTCATAGCATTCTTTATAATAATTGTCAAAGATTGGAGGCATAGTGTCATCATAAGAAATAGAATTGTTATCTTCCACAGTATGTTCATCTGTAACCATACCATCATTGTTACTAGAAGGAGATGTATCAAACATATAATCATCAGTAGCAAAAGGATTTTCAAACACCTCATCCCCAAGCTTAGAGCTTTCTATATCATTATGGGAGGAAGCATGGATAGTACTGATACTATGGCAATTATTAACATCATAATTTTCAGAATTAGTTTCCCAGAGATTTTCAATATCAAAAGTAGTGTGCTCTTCTAAATCATGATCACTAATGTAGGTAAAGGGCATAGGAAGATCATTATACTCAGATTCATTATCATAATAATCATTAGGAGCAACATACTTACGGTTACCTATCTTATCTCATACACGCGGGGATATGCCGTTACCTCTTTCTTTTTATTCCCCCTCTTCTTCTTCTTTTTCTTCGTTCCCTTCTTCTTCTTTTCCTTCTCCTCATTCCCTTCTTTAGGAGGAAGAGGCTTGAAGGGAGGCTTCTCCACATAACCTGATTTATTTCCAGAAACAATAGAAGAAACTTGGGAGGATTCCTCCTTTTTATTAATAAGTTTAAAACACACAGCGGTCCTATCATATTTTGGCAAAGTGTCATCTTCTAAAATATTTTGTATGTAAGTATTTGTATGGCAATTATCAATGCAATAAGAAAGACACCCATGCAGGACACTATTAATATCAAGATCACTCACATCTAACAAAGAAATTTTTCTTGATAACTCTTCACACCCAAAAAATAAAGTAAGTTCATCATGCTGATTAGGAATGATTTCATCATCGCAATACAAATTTGCAGAACTCATGGGGTTCGAATTATCATTGGAGGAGCATTCAAAATTAAAATGACCCACTCTATGGCAAAGTTCACAAATAAAAGGATAGAGGGCACAAACTTTTTCACCAAGATCATCTACAGCCATAAACCACTTTCTAGTTTTTTCATTCCTATGATGGATAGAATATTCATCTTCGATTTGATTAATTCCACAAGGTCTATGCATTCCTGATACGTCTCCGACGTATCGATAATTTCTTATGTTCCATGCCACATTATTGATGTTATCTACATGTTTTATGCACACTTTATGTCATATTCGTGCATTTTCTGGAACTAACCTATTAACAAGATGCCGAAGTGCCAGTTCCTGTTTTCTGCTGTTTTTGGTTTCAGAAATCCTAGTAACGAAATATTCTCGGAATCGGACGAAATCAACGCCCAAGTTCCTATTTTCACCGGAAGCATCCAGAACACCCGGGAAGGACCAGAGTGGACCCACAGGGGGCCCAGACCATAGGCCGGTGCGGCCCAGGCCCTGGCCGCGCCGCCCTATAGTGTCGGCGCCCCTTCGACCCTCCGAGGCTGCCCTTCCGCCTATTTAAAGCCTCCGTCGCGAAAACCCTGAGGCGTTCGACGAAACCCACAGAAACCTTCCAGAGCCGCCGCCATCGCGAAGCCAAGATCTGGGGGACAGGATCTCTGTTCCGGCACGCTGCCGGAGCGGGGAAGTGCCCCCGGAAGGCTTCTCCATCGACACCGCTGCCATCTCCACCGCCATCTTCATCACCGCTGCTGCTCCCATGAGGAGGGAGTAGTTCTCCATCGAGGCTCGGGGCTGTACCGGTAGTTATGTGGTTCATCTCTCTTCCATGTACCTCAATACAATAATCTCATGAGCTGCTTTACATGATTGAGATTCATATGAGCTTTGTATCACAATTTATCTATGTGCTACTCTAGCAAAGTTATTAAAGTAGTTCTATTCCTCCTGCACGTGTGTAAAGGTGACAGTGTGTGCACCGTGTTAGTACTTGGTTTATGCTATGATCATGATCTCTTGTAGATTGCGAAGTTAACTATTGCTATGATAATATTGATGTGATCTATTCCTCCTACATATGCATGAAGGTGACAGTGTGCATGCTATGTTAGTACTTGGTTTAGTCTTTTGATCTATCTTACACTAAAGGTTACTTAAATATGAACAAATTGTGGAGCTTGTTAACTCCGGCATTGAGGGTTCGTGTAATCCTACGCAATGCGTTCATCATCCAACGAAAGTGTAGAGTATGCATTTATCTATTCTGTTATGTGATCAATGTTGAGAGTGTCCACTAGTGAAAGTCTAATCCCTAGGCCTTGTTCCTAAATACTGCTGCGTTACTACTGCTTGTTTACTGTTTTACTGTGTTACTACTGCTGCAATACTACCACCATCAACTACACGCCAGCAAGCTATTTTCTGGCACCGTTGCTACTGCTCATACTTATTCATACCACCTGTATTTCACTATCTCTTCGCCGAACTAGTGCACCTATTTGGTGTGTTGGGGACACAAGAGACTTCTTGCTTTGTGGTTGCAGGGTTGCATGAGAGGGATATCTTTGACCTCTTCCTCCCTGAGTTCGATAAACCTTGGGTGATCCACTTAAGGGAAAACTTGCTGCTGTTCTACAAACCTCTGCTCTTGGAGGCCCAACACTGTCTACAGGAAAGGAGGGGGAACGTAGACATCAAGCACTTTTCTGGCGCCGTTGCCGGGGAGGAAAGGTAAAAGGTACTCACACTCCGGATCTTGGCTACTAAGCTATTCTCGCCGTTGTAAGTACTCAAAGCTATTTCCTTTAGATCCTGCAATTGCAACTTTTTGTTTCTTGTTTACACTAGTAAGGCATAATGGACAACATCTGTGAGCTTTTTATTCTATTTCCTGAGTCAAGACATGAATGGTTTAATGCGAAAATTAAAAAACTCATGGAATCTTATTTGCATGCTAGTAGCAATGATATTAGTATGAACGCTTTGAACACCATTGTTGCTAATGATATGGAAAATTCTAAGCTTGGGGAAGCTGGTTTTGATGAGCATGATCTTTTTAGTCCCCCAAGCATTGAGGAGAAAATTTTCTTTGATAATACTTTGCCTCCTATTTATGATGATTATAATGATATTGGTCTTTTAGTGCCGCCTACTATGGAGAGTAATTTTTATGATGATAATACTATGCCTCCTACACTTGATGAGAATAATAATGACTAGCATTAGACCCGCGCGTTGCTGCGTCGCAACAAATGAACATTAGTAGTAAATATGCTGAGAAGCTAAAGAAGAAAATAGATTCTAACGACAAGGCAATGAAGGTTAATCGTCTCTCCTTCTCTAGTTATCATCCATGGAAAATAAAACCAGAAGTTCAGAACATCTGCAGCAAAAATGGGGGTTGGAGTATTTTGATCACCTCCTGCCAAAAGCCTCCCCTTATATCTACATTCTTCCATTACCGTTAAATTCTAAAGCTCCCTCCATTCGAGCTCTCTTCTGCGGACGGTGAACTGGCGAGGGCGACGATGGCAATGCGACTACGTCCACTTCTTTCAGCTCTCCGCTTCATCCTCCACCTTTGGCACATCACCTTTATCTATTTAGGTAGATATGTAACTTAGAATGTGAGATCTTTGACTGCTCTATGTTGTTATTAGTCAAATCTATGACACGAAACAGACTTGGATGGTGTTCAGGCATCATGTTAAAATTTGCTAAATTACAACAAAAAATAAGTACATAAATAATACTACTTTAATACCATGTACTACAGCAGATTGTCTCTTCTGTGACGTTATCTAAATTACAGATATTTCTCCAAAGCCATTGATATTCTTATTTTCTCATTTAGATAGTCGTTTTTGTATATCCGTTTTGGTCATGTTCAGAATCGTGTAACAAAAAAAATTCAGAACCGTATGCAACCTGCAGAAAATGGAAAAGAGGAGGAAGCGGTGGATCCATCCATATCCAGCCACCTACATTGTGAGGAGAGCATACTCTGCACCTTGTTGAGCGAAAGCATATTAGCACCCAGGAGCCCAAGTCTGATAGACATAGAACTAAGGCACTACACATAGGGCAGCCGGGAGCGGGAGGTAGTAGAAGGGGCGAGCGCCTCTACTCGTCGCCACAGGCCACCCCGCGCCTCTCTATGAGCCGCAGAACACAACCTCGTCCTTTGCTCGAACCTGGCGGAAGGAATCGACCTGAGCCGCCCCAAATCGTTGCCAACTGCCATCTCTTCCCATTCTGCCTCCGACCACCGGCGGCGTTTTTTGTCGATTCCCGTCCGCTCTACCTTTCCCGGCCAGTCCAAGCCCTCTAATCGCTTCACGGTGAGGTCGCGTACCTCCTGGACCTCTCCTCGTTCTTCCCCATCTTCTGAGATGACGTACCAACGTTGACCCCCTTCCTCGGCGCAGGTACCTGTCGCCGGCAGCCCTCTGGTAATCCTCTGGCACCAACTCCGCTGGATCCCGCATCCCCGTGTAGTTCTCCATCTAGCGCACCCTCGCCCGCGTCTCGGTTCGCCCGAAATCGCCAGCGCCATAGTCGACCTGAGCTCATTACGCCATGGCCCCTTTTTTCTTCGTTAGACTTGTTTTCTGGGCCCATGGATTTTTTCCGTCAGCGATGGTGCAGTCTTTTTTTTCTTTGTTGGACTTGCTTTCTGGGCCCATGGGTTGTTTTCGGTCGACGATGTACCAGGCGCGAGCGAGGGGATGGAAGGACGTACCACGGTCGTATTGGTATTTAATAGTATAGATAGCTACTTTGTTGAATTTGCTCCTACTACAATTAATAAGAATAACTATGCTTATGTTGGGAGTAGTAATAATTTTATGCATGAGACTCATGATAAGAATGCTTTATGTGATAGTTATATTGTTGAGTTTTCTCATGACACTACTGAAAGTTATTATGAGAGAGGAAAATATGGTTGTAGAAACTTTCATGTTACTAAAACACCTCTCTATGTGCTGAAATTTTTGAAGCTATACTTGTTTTATCTTCCTATGCTTGTTACTTTGCTTTTCATGAACTTGTTTATTTACAAGATTCCTATGCATAGGAAGCATGTTAGACTTAAATGTGTTTTGAATTTGCCTCTTGATGCTCTCTTTTGCCTCAAATACTATTTCTTGCGAGTGCATCATTAAAACTGCTGAGCCCATCTTAATGGCTATCAAGAAAAGAACTTCTTGGGAGACAACCCATGTTTTTACCTACAGTACTTTGTTTTTATTTTGTGTCTTGGAAGTTGTTTACTACTGTAGCAACCTCTCCTTATCTTAGTTTTGTGTTTTGTTGTGCCAAGTTAAGCCGTTGATAGAAAAGTAAGTACTAGATTTGGATTACTGCGCAGTTCCAGATTTCTTTGCTGTCACCAATCTGGGCAAAATCCCTCTGTAGGTAACTCAGAAAATTATGCCAATTTACGTGAGTGATCCTCAGATATGTACGCAACTTTCATTCAATTTGAGCATTTTCATCTGAGCAAGTCTGGTGCCATTTTAAAATTCGTCTTTACGGACTGTTCTGTTTTGACAGATTCTGCCTTTTACCTCACATTGCTTCTTTCGCTGTGTTGGGTAGATTTCTTTGTTCCATTACCTTCCAGTAGCTTTGAGCAATGTCCAGAAGTGTTAAGAATGATTGTGTCACCTCTGAACATGTGAGTTTTTGATTATGCACTAACCATCTAATGAGTTTGTTTCGAGTTTGGTGTGGAGGAAGTTTTCAAGGGTCAAGAGAGGAGGATGATATACTATGATCAAGAAGAGTGAAAAGTCTAAGCTTGGGGATTCCCCGGTGGTTCATCCCTGCATATTTCAAGAAGACTCAAGCGTCTAAGCTTGGGGATGCCCAAGGCATCCCCTTCTTCATCGACAAATTATCAGGTTCCTTCTCTTGAAACTATATTTTTATTCGGTCACATCTTATGTGCTTTACTTGGAGCGTCTGTGTGCTTTTATTTTTGTTTGTGTTTGAATAAATTGGATTACATCATGCTTGTGTGGGAGAGAGACACGCTCCGCTGGTTCGTATGAACACATGTGTTCTTAGCTTTTAATGTTCATGGCGAAGGTTGAAACTGCTTCGTTAATTTGTTATATGGTTGGAATCGGAAAATGATACATGTAGTAATTGCTAAAATGTCTTGGATAATGTGATACTTGGCAATTGTTGTGCTCATGTTTAAGCTCTTGCATCATATACTTTGCACCTATTAATGAAGAAATACATAGAGCTTGCTAAAATTTGGTTTGCATAATTGGTCTCTCTAAGGTCTAGATAATTTCTAGTATTGAGTTTGAACAACAAGGAAGACGGTGTAAAGTCTTATAATGTTTTCAATATGTCTTTTATGTGAGTTTTGCTGTACTAGTTCATCGTTGTGTTTGTTTCAAACAACCTTGCTAGCCTAAACCTTGTATCGAGAGGGAATACTTCTCATGCATCCAAAATCCTTGAGCCAACCACTATGCCATTTGTGTCCACCATACCTACCTACTACATGGTATTTTCTGCCATTCCAAGTAAATACTTCATGTGCTACCTTTAAACCTTCAAAATGCTTCTCAATTTGTGTTAATGTTTTATAGCTCATGAGGAAGTATGTGGTGTTTATCTTTCAACCTTGTCATTTACTTTTGACAGACTTTCACAATGGACTAGTGGCTTCATCCGCTTATCCAATAATTTTGCAAAAAGAGCTGGCAATGGGGTTCCCAGCCCCAATTAATTACAACTTGCATTAATAATTCTCTTCACATGTTTTGCTCTGATTCATCAGCAAGCAACTTAATTTTGCAAATAGACACTCCTCCATGGTATGAGATTGATGGTAGGCACCCGAGGATTCGGTTAGCCATGGCTTGTGTAAGCAAAGGTTGGGAGGAGTGTCACCCATAAATAAATAAAAACTAAAATACATGTGTAAACAAAAGAGAAGAGGGATGATCTACCTTGCTGGTAGAGATAACGTCCTTCATGGGAGCCGCTCTTGAAAGTCTGGTTGGCGAGGTAGTTAGAGTACCCATTACCATTCGTTGACAACAACAAACACCTCTCAAAATTTTACTTTTATGCTCTGTATGATTTTAAAACTTGAAAAGCTCTAGCACATGATTTATCCCTGCTTCCCTCTGCGAAGGGCCATTCTTTTACTTTTATTGTTGAGTCAGTTCACCTATTTCTCTCCACCTCAAGAAGCAAACACTTGTGTGAACTGTGCATTGATTCCTACATACTTGCATATTGCACTTATTATATTACTCTATGTTGACAATATCCATGAGATATACATGTTACAAGTTGAAAGCAACCGCTGAAACTTCATCTTCCTTTGTGTTGCTTCAATGCCTTTACTTTGAATTATTGCTTTATGAGTTAACTCTTATGCAAGACTTATTGATGCTTGTCTTGAAGTGCTATTCATGAAAAGTCTTTGCTTTATGATTCACTTGTTTACTCATGTCATATACATTGTTTTAATCGCTGCATTCACTACATAAGCTTTACAAATAGTATGATCAAGATTATGATGGCATGTCACTCCAGAAATTATCTGTGTTATCGTTTTACCTGCTCGGGACGAGCAGAACTAAGCTTGGGGATGCTGATACGTCTCCGACGTATCGATAATTTCTTATGTTCCATGCCACATTATTGATGTTATCTACATGTTTTATGCACACTTTATGTCATATTCGTGCATTTTCTGGAACTAACCTATTAACAAGATGCCGAAGTGCCAGTTCCTGTTTTCTGCTGTTTTTGGTTTCAGAAATCCTAGTAACGAAATATTCTCGGAATCGGACGAAATCAACGCCCAAGTTCCTATTTTCACCGGAAGCATCCAGAACACCCGGGAAGGACCAGAGTGGACCCACAGGGGGCCCAGACCATAGGCCGGCGCGGCCCAGGCCCTGGCCGCGCCGCCCTATAGTGTCGGCGCCCCTTCGACCCTCCGAGGCTGCCCTTCCGCCTATTTAAAGCCTCCGTCGCGAAAACCCTGAGGCGTTCGACGAAACCCACAGAAACCATCCAGAGCCGCCGCCATCGCGAAGCCAAGATCTGGGGGACAGGATCTCTGTTCCGGCACGCTGCCGGAGTGGGGAAGTGCCCCCGGAAGGCTTCTCCATCGACACCGCTGCCATCTCCACCGCCATCTTCATCACCGCTGCTGCTCCCATGAGGAGGGAGTAGTTCTCCATCGAGGCTCGGGGCTGTACCGGTTGCTTTACATGATTGAGATTCATATGAGCATTGTATCACAATTTATCTATGTGCTACTCTAGCAAAGTTATTAAAGTAGTTCTATTCCTCCTGCACGTGTGTAAAGGTGACAGTGTGTGCACCGTGTTAGTACTTGGTTTATGCTATGATCATGATCTCTTGTAGATTGCGAAGTTAACTATTGCTATGATAATATTGATGTGATCTATTCCTCCTACATATGCATGAAGGTGACAGTGTGCATGCTATGTTAGTACTTGGTTTAGTCTTTTGATCTATCTTACACTAAAGGTTACTTAAATATGAACAAATTGTGGAGCTTGTTAACTCCAGCATTGAGGGTTCGTGTAATCCTACGCAATGCGTTCATCATCCAACAAAAGTGTAGAGTATGCATTTATCTATTCTGTTATGTGATCAATGTTGAGAGTGTCCACTAGTGAAAGTCTAATCCCTAGGCCTTGTTCCTAAATACTGCTGCGTTACTACTGCTTGTTTACTGTTTTACCGTGTTACTACTGCTGCAATACTACCACCATCAACTACACGCCAGCAAGCTATTTTCTGGCACCGTTGCTACTGCTCATACTTATTCATACCACCTGTATTTCACTATCTCTTCGCCGAACTAGTGCACCTATTTGGTGTGTTGGGGACACAAGAGACTTCTTGCTTTGTGGTTGCAGGGTTGCATGAGAGGGATATCTTTGACCTCTTCCTCCCTGAGTTCGATAAACCTTGGGTGATCCACTTAAGGGAAAACTTGCTGCTGTTCTACAAACCTCTGCTCTTGGAGGCCCAACACTGTCTACAGGAAAGGAGGGGGAACGTAGACATCAATTCCACAAAAATTAACATGCTTATAAGAAATAGTATTTTCAGAAGTTTGGGCATGTTTATTGCAATCATTAACAACAATTTCATTTTCCATGCAAGTGTCTTTGAAAGGTTCATGATACACGTACCAATTTTCTTTAGGAACATTAATATGAGAAGCGAAGGCTCTATAGCAATCGACCATAATTTGAGGATCAAGACCATATTTAGCACTAAGCTCTTGAAAATCAACAGTTTCAATGAAAGACTTAATGCATTCATATTCATAGTTCATACCTGATTCTTTACCTTTGTCGTTCTCCCAATCTTCAGCGTTCTCCTGAATCCGATCAAGAAGGTCCCATTTAAACTCTTCTTTATTGCGCGTGAATGATCCAGAACAAGTAGCATCCAGCAAGGTTTTATATTGAAAAGAAAGTCTTGCATAGAAATTATCAATGATGATATTACCAGGAAGCTCATGAATGGGGCATTTGAGCATTAAAGACTTCAATCTCCCCCATGCTTGGGCAATACTCTCTCCATCATGACGCCATAAATTATATATGCGGTTTCGGTCTTTGTGAATTTCACTTGGAGGATAGAATTTAGAATAAAATAGAGGCATAATATCCTCCCAATCAAGAGAATGTCTATTCTTCAGCAATTTATACCAATGCGCCGCTTTACCAGACAGCGACATAGAGAATAGTTTCTTCCTCACTTCATCCATAGAGATACATGCACACTTGAATAACCCGCATAATTCATGCAAAAACAGTAAATGATCTCCAGGATGGACAGTTCCATCCCCTTCATAGCGGTTATCCATAACGCGTTCAATAATTTTAATAGGTATTTTATATGGAATACTTTTAATAGGTGGATCTAAAATATCACAAGCATCACTAGAGTTATCGCATATGGGAGATAAAGTATTATCAGAGCAAACTTTCTCCCCTAAAGATGGGAAGCTAAAAAGATCATAAAAACTAGCTTTCCCAAGCTTAGACTTCTCCATAGCATTAGCAGTAATTGCGTTCATACTAATAACATTGCTACTAGCATGCAAATAGGGTTCCATAGGTTTTTTAATTTTCGCATCAAACAATTCATGTCTTAACTCAGTAAATAGATGAAAAAGCTCACTGTTATTTTCCATTATGCCTAACTAGTGAAAAAAAACAAGAAACAAAAAGATATAATTGCAGGATCTAAAGGAAATAGCTTCGAGCACTCACACACCGGCAACAGTGCTAGGAAATAGCTTAGTAGTCGGAGGATGCGAATACCTTTTACCTTACCTCCCCGGCAACGGCGCCAGAAAATAGCTTGCTGGCGTGCAGTTGACGTGGGAGTTACAAATCTTTGTGGTATAACTTTTCTTCAGATCCCCGGCAACGGCGCCAGAAAATAGCTTGATGTCTACGCATGCTTCTATTCCTGTAGACAGTGTTGGGCCTCCAAGGGCAGAGGTTTGTAGAACAGCAGCAAGTTTCCCTTAAGTGAATCACCCAAGGTTTATCGAACTTAGGGAGTTAGAGGTCAAAGATATCCCTCTCAAGCAACCCTGCAATTAAGATACAAGAAGTCTCTTGTGTCCCCAACACACCTAATACACTTGTCAGATGTATAGGTGCACTAGTTCGGCGAAGAGATAGTGAAATACAAGTAATATGAATGATTGTAAGTAGTAACTGTAATCTGAAATAAATATGGAAGCAAGCGAACAAGTAACAGAACTTGTTGGAAACGGTGTTTCAATGCTTAGAAACAAGGCCTAGAGATCATACTTTCACTAGTGGACACTCTCAACAATGATCACATAACTGAATAAATAAATGCTACTCTTAAACACTCTCTTGTTGGATAACAAACACCATTCATTGTGTAGGGGCCCTAAAATTATTCATTCAATGTATGGGCATAAAAACCGTGAAACCGAAAACCGAACCAATGCCGAAACCGAACTAACCGAAATCTCGGTTTTTTCCATTAACCGCTATTTTTTCGGTTTCCATTTGTACTAACCGAATTAAATTTGGTAGAATTCGGTTTTTAGCCCCACCAACCGAACAAGACCAAATAGACCGAATTGAGTAACCTACCATCAATTTGTGCATAAACCGATCATTTCATAGAAGCCCAATTACGTTTGATGTTCCAAAAACTATTCATTCAATGTATGACTTTGGTCTTTGATGTACTAGCTTTTTCTGAATATAGCGTGAAGCCTGCATAATAGAACACGTCACTCGAAGTCTTAGATACCCCTTTTAATCGCTCACGAGTGATGCACCTGTACCACGAGTGCCGCAGCCTACGAAATAGTATCCCTCCATGATTGGTACTCATTTGTCGATTTCTTGCGTAGTTGATGCTTTTTGTGTTGATATGTCAATCACTATTTGCTTTCTTCGGTGATGCCTGCTATTTGTTCAAGTGAGTAGGTTCATTCGGTTTTAACCGAAAACCGAACCGAATTTGTCGGTTAACCGAATCTTCGGTTTCCTAAATTTTCATGCCAATTTCGGTTACCATTTTTGAAAACCGAATTTGTTCAAAAACCGCAAAAACCGAACCAAAATTTCGGTTAAAACCGAATGCCCACCCTAATGTAGGGCTACAAAGCACACCTCAAGCCGGAGTAAACAAGCTCCACAACTTCCGGAGTTCATATTAAAGTAACCTCTAAAGTGCATAATAGACCGTTGCAATTTAGACCGAGTAATAACATAGCATACACACTGTCACCGATAGCTATGTAAGGGGGAATAGATCACATCAATACTATCATAGTAATAGTTAACTTCATAATCTACAAGAGATTACAATCATAACCTACGCCAAGTACTACATGATGCACACACTGTCAACTTTACATCATGGAGGAGGAATAGACTACTTTAATAACATCACTAGAGTAGCACATAGATTAATAGTGATACAAAGCTCATGATCACATAAAGATCACACCATGGGAGAGAGATGAACCACATAGCTACCGGTAGAGCCCTCAACCTCGAGGGAGAACTACTCCCTCCTCATCATGGGAGTCAGCAACGGCAATGAAGATGGCGGTGGTGTCTATGGAGATGACTCCGGGGGCAATTCCCCGTCCCGGCAGGGTGCCGGAACAGAGACTTCTTGAAGCGACACGACCTGATAAGGTTGAGTGTCTCTGTGTATAGTGCTAATCCCTGGATCGGTTCACCAGCACACACAGTTTCCATAGGTATCAAAGTAACAAGTGCATCATTAATTAACGAATGATCCAGAATATTCATTTATTACAACTTTGCATAGCATAAAGCTAGCTCAAATAGAGTATCAAAACAACGGAAGCAAATAACGGTTAAAGGGGCTCCATCCTTCAATGTGCCACAGGCGAACAGAGTTGAGTGGAGACTCGCGACCTAATCGATCACTCAGAATAATAACCTGCAACATAAAAGGTTACAGCCACGAGTGGTCAATACATTTTGGAATTGTATTGGCAAGGGTGCTTATTTGGCAAGGTAGAGTTCAAGGCAAATTTGCATAAAGCGATAGTTTTATCCTATCATTTTATAAACAATTTTATTTTCAAAACCAGAACATGGACACACTGATAGACATCAGGTGCTCCTACCCAATTGTTCAACCACAAAATTTAGTAATTATGAAATTGGGATGAGTGAGAAATTGTCATAGCTCCAAGTCTAATTGCTCAAATTGTCCATAACCGGGGACACGGCTAAGTACTCAGATATTACACTCTCGAGAGGTTTGTGTTCTTTACCCGTATGACCCAGACAGCCCACGTTTACCAGTACACGCATTTTGTGTAAAGGTTGGAACAAATCCAAGCCGAAGCTTTTGGAGAAGCAGTAGAACAAACCGCCCACGTGCCGTACCAACCTACACTATTCTACATCTCTGGCCACGATGGATTTGAACTACCACAACCTACTAAGCTCAGTCATAGCCCATATCAACAGACATACGGTAACACACGTAAGCATTCAAACAAGTCACCAATCTATTTCTCTTATACCCTAGGCGGCAATCCCCACCATGACGAACACTCGATGACCCAATCAATGCCAATCCGCCTAGGCAATTCATTAATTAAAGTTGTTTTCAATTATAGAAAAATATAGCTAGAACTCAATAAATTTGATGATGAACTCCCACCCCGTTTACTGAACTAGCTAAGCAATTCTACAACGATGGCGACAAAGGAGTGACACAAGGGGACAACACATAGGAACAAAAGCAAAGCGTAAAACAATTTTCCTACACATGCAAACTACATAAAAGAATCTACAATGCATAGGAAAACAATAGGACTTTTATGAACACCACTTGCCTTGGTTGTTGTTGTTGTTCACGCACTCGTTGCAATCGCAGACGTTGCACTCCTCGCAGTTTACACGTAGTAATCAAATAGCATTTAATAACAAAACACATAAGCAAACAACATGATGCATGATTACTTGATAAAACCAAGAGGTATCAGTATAGTCTACTGATTATTAAAATAGATATGATGCATGGTAAAATATTTAAATGCAAGGGTTATTTGCAATTTATAGAGTGCTAAGAGTTAAATTAGAATTATGTAGATTGGTTTTGAAACTAACTTAAACAATTTTATGATTGTGTTCCCTGCATAGCTAACGAAATTTAGAAGCTGATGCAAAAAGAATCAACTAAATCGGATCTATGAAACTATAGTTACGTGAAAAACACTCCATTGGACAGTTTTAAAATCACGAAATTAAGTCTACAGTAAACTTCAAATTTTATTGCAAAATAAAATTTCTACATGTTTTTATGAATCCGTGGATATTTTATTTGCGAAAAACGGAGCTATAGATCTTTTTCTATGAATTTTTGAATATTGGACAACTAGCAGATTAGTGCATGCGAAAATTCGAGTTTTAACTGAAAACCAGACAGCGACGTGGCGCAATGCTTTTGGACGGTACCCCTTCACACGGATCAACAAAACAGACCGTTGGATCTAATAAGAACGGATGGACGAGATCTGATCTGGGAGGCTCACCGGAAAGGAAAGAGATGGCCGGAGACGGGCGGCTGTGGCGGTCAGATGTCGATGGTGACGGTGGCTCCGGCGAACTCCCGAGGCGGCGAAGTAGATGACGGTGTTCAGCTCCTCTTGGCGATCACGTCAGCGTCCTGGTCGTCGTCTTCCGCTTCCCAGAACGTCGGTGAGGTATGGATGGAGACGTCGGCCTTTGGTGGAACTCCGGCGAGAAATCCCGGCAACTCCGGTGTTCTACAGATGGGGAAAAAGGTCAGGGCAACGGTGTACTGCAATAGCAAGAGCTTGGGACAAAAAATTAGGGACAGAGGTGGTCGAGATCGATGAAATCGAGCTCATACCGAGCTCCAAAACGGCGGCGGCGGCGAGATTGAAATTCGGCGGATTGGAGCTACATTGGTTAGGGTTTTTTGAGGGAAAAAGTGTGCGCGATCGTGGAGTATTTATTGGAGATTTTACGTGGCCGAGGGGGCAAGAAATCTGGACGAATCGGACGAAGAAGTCGGGATTTTTCCGTTCTGTTCGTTCCCGTACGAGCGATGAACAGCTCGCTGGAGGTTGAAGAAACTCGAGTGGGGACAACTCGAACCTTTCCTCCGCCCTCGGGTCGCTCCCCCGCGGGCGACTCCAGGGCGTCCAACCCTAACCTCCTCCACCCCCTTTCCTCCGCCCTCCCCCGCCGCCGCAGCCGGCGAGAGCCGTCGGGCAAAGACCAGACGGTGCCGGCGGCGGTGGCCCTCCTCTACCCGGCGTTCTCTCTCCAGGCGGGGCTGGCGGGCAGCGACGGTGCGCCCAGGTCGACGGGGTCCCGGCGGCGGCGCGTCCCTCGCGGCGTGGCGGCGGGTGGCGACGAGGTGGCGGCGCGGCTCCGTGGCCGCGGGACGGCGCGGCGGCTCGGGGCGGCGCCTGCCTGGCCCAGATCTGGGCCCTTCGGGCCCCATCTGGGTCCGGGCGGGCCGGCTTCCTTCCCTACGGTGGTCCTCGCGACGGACGGAGGGGCGGCCTGCGTGGGGGGTGGCGCTGCCGGCGGCACGTACGCTGCAGCACGGAGACCGGATCTTCACGAGCCCGCTCGGGCTCGGCCGGGCCAGCTGGGCCTGGTGTGATCTGGTCAACGCGTCCGGTCGGTGTCCGCAGGCGGCGGTGGAGGCGGTTCCCTCCGACGTGGCTGATGTCGTGCTGTCTCTCGCTCCCGGTTGGCCCGTCTTGTTCCTGATGTCCCCAGTTCGTTGGTCACGGTGAGACGGCGGTGGTGCTTGCAAGGCCGTGGTGGCGTGAGGTGGTGGGCGGCGAGTGTGGTGGAGCACGATGGAGCGTCCAAGGGCGGGACTACGAGGGTCGGGAGAAATCCCTGTCGATTTCGCCGACACCGACGCGGTGACGCCCGCGGGCGCCTCCCTTCCTTCTTGAAGGGCGTTGGGTGAAGCCCTGTTTCCCTGTCCTTGCGCGTACCGGGGGAAACCCTAGGATCATTCCGGGCAGCAGCGTCGTCATCGTCGCATCCCTTCTTGAAGGTGTTGCTTGGTACGCGGGGTCTCCATGTGCTAGGCTTGTGGTGGATATTCTCCGGCGGGCGCAGCGGTCGTGAGGCATCTCCGTTTTCGTCAATCCGACCTTTTTTCGGCATTACTTTCTCTTGTCTTTCTTTTGTGTTTTCTTTTGGGCGTGCTTGTGCTGTTTGTCCCAGCCATGGATCCTATGATGTATCGGTCGTGTGCTATATTAATATAGCGGGACGAAAGCCTATTTCGAAGAAAAAACTCGAGTGGGGCACATGTAGCAGGGAGGAGAGAGAAAATATCAAAGAAGGAAAAGAGGAAACGTGGGGCTGTGCCTTGCCTGGCTCACGCGCGAGCGCGCGTGCGTGTTTCCGGCTCGGTCGGCCTGACCGGACAGTCTGGCTTTTAATTTTTTTCTTTCTGTTTTGTAGTTTATTTCTTTTCCTTATTCTTTTGTAGAATTTGATTTAGAAGTCCGATTTGACCGAAACAAATTCGTACAGATTTTTAAAATTCTGAATATTATTTTAAGATACTGAGAGAATATTTTTCTGTCCAAAGTAAATACTCGTAAAGATTTTCGTAAGCTATTGTCTAATAGCTATTTGTGTGATTTGAACTTAATTTTTTTTATTTCTCCAAACGATTTTGAAAATATGCATGATGCAAAACCCAATTCTAAAACTAGGATGTTACAGACTACCACCCTTAAAAGGAATCTCGTCCTTGAGATTCGAGAAGGCTAGAAAGAAAGGGTTTAGGTTCGGTATGACTACGGTGCTACCACCCTTAAAAGAATTTTGGCTGGGTCTCTTCTTCAATTTCCATTTTTCATGGGTCTCCTGCCTTGCATCAATTTTTGTTTATTCATCACACCTTCCAAGGGGGCTCACTTTTGATGCGATATATATTACTTATATCCAAGACTAATCTTGATATGAATGACTAAAATGCACTAGTATTGGAAAGTAACTGTGTTGTAAAGAGTTGATCAAAACTTACTAGGTACCCTCATGTTGATGTGGTTCACATGTCCTTCCTGGAGCTGATTGGTCTGGTTCCCTTCATCCTTCTTCCTCTCAGGGCAATCGTTGGCATAGTGTCCATTCTTATGGCACTTGAAGCACTCCACGAGACTAAGATCCCTTTTGATATACTCCTTATTGTTCCTCCCATTGGTATCTCCATGGTTATGGTCATTACCTCTCTCCGATTTGTGATGGTTGTCACTTTTGCGGCCATTATGGTTGTGTCCATTGTGGTTGTTGTGTCCATTACCTCCATTATTGTTGTGTTCCGAATCTCCATTGCCATCATTAGAAGTGCGGGTCCTTTGATGTGGTCCCCGGTTGTAGCCATTGTGGTCGTGTTTCCTCTTGCGGTTCTCCATGCTCTTATGCTTCGACTCTACAACAACGGCCCTATCCAGCAACTCTTGATAACTGTTGAACCTTATGGCTACAAGTTGGATGGATATTTCATCATTGAGCCCTCTCATGAACTCATCCTGCCTCTTAGCATCAGTAGCCACATCATCAGGAGCGTAACGAGCCAACTTGTTGAAGAGATCACCATACTCACTCACAGTGCGTGTTCCTTGGCGTAGGTCGCGAAACTCACGCCTCTTCAGCGTCATGGCTCCAGCAGCAACATGAGCAGTACGGAAGGCTCCTTGGAATTGATCCCAAGTAATAGCATTTATATCAGGATAAGAAACCTGATAGTTGTCCCACCATTCAGCAGCAGAACCTTCGAGTTGATGTGCAACCAACCGCACTCTCTCAGCTCCCTGGGCTTGGACAGTATCCAGCTTCTTGTTGGTAGTATGGAGCCAATCATCAGCCGCGATAGGCTCAGAAGTGCTTGAAAAGGTTGGGGGGTTCAACCTCAAAAAGCGAGTCAAACGGTCTTGCTGCGGTGGATTATTGTTGTTGTTGTTGTTGGCCATAAACTGTGTCATCATTTGCATCAGCTGCGCTTGAGCGGTCATCATCTGTTGCATCTCCGGGTCACGTCGAGGAGGCATCTGTTTGGCTAACATAGATGAGAATAGATGGAAAAGGACTAAGGGAAATACTACCCATGCATAGCACTATCAAAGCAACACTTAGCAATCATCACACAAGCAATCCAATCATCTTAAAACACCTTTTGAAAATTGAGTACAAATAATTTCGAAAATTTGTTCAAGACATTATTATTTTGAAATAAGTTTTATTTGTAGTTGTCGTGAAAACAAGAGGAAGAAACAACTCACAAATCACACAATTCAACGCATCTATCACTAAGCGTATTAGAATATTGGTTCTAAGGGTCATCTTCAATCTTTAATGTCTTCATATATGCTTCGTCTTTCCCGAAAGAAGTAGTCGAAGGTGCAAGTAGTCCAAAAAGGTTTGATACGTCATGGTTGAGACTTCATGATTGGGAAGGCTAATTTACACCTACTTATTTGAAGAGAAGAGTGTGAGAAAAGTGATATAGAGAAGACTACATACAAGAAAAAGAATTTTGGAGAAGATAGAAATTAAATTGATTTTTCAATTCCTAATGTCTACTCTATTTTCTAAGGTCGCGATCCTACAGTCAACACACTGCTCTGATACCATTTGAAGCGACATGACCTGATAAGGTTGAGTGTCTCTGTGTATAGTGCTAATCCCTGGATCGGTTCACCAGCACACACAGTTTCCATAGGTATCAAAGTAACAAGTGCATCATTAATTAACGAATGATCCAGAATATTCATTTATTACAACTTTGCATAGCATAAAGCTAGATCAAATAGAGTATCAAAACAACGGAAGCAAATAACGGTTAAAGGGGCTCCATCCTTCAATGTGCCACAGGCGAACAGAGTTGAGTGGAGACTCGCGACCTAATCGATCACTCAGAATAATAACCTGCAACATAAAAGGTTACAACCACTAGTGGTCAATACATTTTGGAATTGTATTGGCAAGGGTGCTTATTTGGCAAGGTAGAGTTCAAGGCAAATTTGCATAAAGCGATAGTTTTATCCTATCATTTTATAAACAATTTTATTTTCAAAACCAGAACATGGACACACTGATAGACATCAGGTGCTCCTACCCAATTGTTCAACCACAAATTTTAGTAATTATGAAATTGGGATGAGTGAGAAATTGTCATAGCTCCAAGTCTAATTGCTCAAATTGTCCATAACCGGGGACACGGCTAAGTACTCAGATTTTACACTCTCGAGAGGTTTGTGTTCTTTACGCATATGACCCAGACAGCCCACGTTTACCAGTACACGCATTTTGTGTAAAGGTTGGAACAAGTCCAAGCCGAAGCTTTTGGAGAAGCAGTAGAACAAACCGCCCACGTGCCGTACCAACCTACACTATTCTACATCTCTGGACACGATGGATTTGAACTACCACAACCTAGTAAGCTCAGTCATAGCCCATATCAACAGACATACGGTAACACACGTAAGCATTCAAACAAGTCACCAATCTATTTCTCTTATACCCTAGGCGGCAATCCCCACCATGACGAACACTCGATGACCCAATCAATGCTAATCCGCCTAGGCAATTCATTAATTAAAGTTGTTTTCAATTATAGAAAAATATAGCTACAACTCAATAAATTTGATGATGAACTCCCACCCCGTTTACTGAGCTAGCTAAGCAATTCTACAACGATGGCAACAAAGGAGTGACACAAGGGGACAACACATAGGAACAAAAGCAAAGCGTAAAACAATTTTCCTACACATGCAAACTACATAAAACAATCTACAATGCATAGGAAAACAATAGGACTTTTATGAACACCACTTGACTTGGATGTTGTTGTTGTCCACGCACTCGTTGCAATCGCAGACGTTGCACTCCTCGCAGTCTACACGTAGTAATCAAATAGCATTCAATAAGAAAACAAGCATAACATAAGCAAACAACATGATGCATGATTACTTGATAAAACCAAGAGGTATCAGTATAGTCTACTGCTTATTAAAATAGATGTGATGCATGGTAAAATATTTAAATGCAAGGGTTATTTGCAATTTATAGAGTGCTAAGAGTTAAATTCGAATTATGTAGATTGGTTTTGAAACTAACTTAAAAAAATTTATGATTGCGTTCCCTGGATAGCTAACGAAATTTAGAAGCTGATGCAAAAAGAATCAACTAAATCGGATCTATGAAACTATAGTTACATGAAAAACACTCCATTGGACAGTTTTAAAATCACGAAATCACGAAATAAAATTCTACATGTTTTTATGAATCCATGGATATTTTATTTGCGAGAAACGGAGCTATAGATCTTTTTCTATGAATTTTTGAATAATGGACAACTAGCAGATTAGTGTATGCGGAAATTCGAGTTTTAACTGAAAACCAGACAGCGACGTGGCGCAATGCTATTGGACGGTACCCCTTCACACGGATCAACAAAACAGACCGTTGGATCTAATAAAAACAGATGGACGAGATCTGATCTGGGCGGCTCACCAGAAAGGAAAGAGATGGCCGGAAACGGGCGGCTGTGGCGGTCAGATGTCGATGGTGACGGTGGCTCCGACGAACTCCCGAGGCGGCGAAGTAGATGACGGTGTTCAGCTCCTCTTGGCGATCTCATCAGCGTCCTGTTCATCGTCTTCCGCTTCCCAGAACGTCGGTGAGGTATGGATGGAGACGTCGGCCTTTGGTGGAACTCCGGCGAGAAATCCCGGCGACTCCGGTGTTCTACAGATGGGGAAAAAGGTCAGGACGACGGTGTACTACAATAGCAAGAGCTTGGGACAAAAATTAGGGACAGAGGTGGTCGAGATCGATGAAATCGAGCTCATACCGAGCTCCAAAACGGCGGCGGCGGCGAGATCGAAATTCGGCGGATTGGAGCTAGATTGGTTAGGGTTTTTTGAGGGAAAAAGTGTGCGGGATCGTGGAGTATTTATAGGAGATTTTACGTGGCCGAGGGGGCAAGAAATCTGGATGAATCGGACGAAGAAATCGGGATTTTTCCGTTCTGTTCGTTCCCGTACGAGGGATGAACAGCTCGTTGGAGGTTGAAGAAACTCGAGTGGGGCACATGTAGCAGGGAGGAGAGAGAAAATATCAAAGAAGGAAAAGAGGGGGGATTTGCACAAAAATAACCCAAAAGTGAAAGAAAAGCACAGACTGGCCCTCCGGCGAAACTATTTCACTCATCTAACCCTTTTGTGTGGCGCCCCTCCCAAGGGCGCCACACATGCTCATGTGGCGCCCCTGCTACCGGCGCCACACACCCATCCGACGTGGCCCGGCGACGCTGAGCTGGTGATCCCGCTCCGACGTGGCAGCAAGTGTGGCGCCCGTGGCAAGGGCGCCACACATCCACTTAAGTTTCGGCCGTGCGCGCCCGCCCAGCCCGACCCAGTTTCTTTCTCCTCCCTCTGTTCTTCTTCTCTCTCACAGAGGCGGCCGGCTCTCTCTCTCCCCCCTCTCTCCCCCACCAAATCCACCACCAAATCACCAGATCTGTCCGTGAAGATCGTTCCCAAGTCGTTGCTTGAGGTAATCTCCTCCGTTCCCCCTCTTTTCATCCATTGATTTTGTGTATTTGCTCCAATCTACATGTGAAACCCTAGATGTGGATTTGGTTGATTTGAGGGTGGAGATGGATTTGGTTGGATGTTAGGGTTGTTCAAGTAGGAGAAATGGTAGTGTGCTAGTTTGTATGGGTAGATTATGTTGATTATGGTAACTAATGAACACATGTGTGTATGTGTTGTTCCAATTATGCTAGGGGGATGGAAAGAATTGTTCATGTTCATCATGTGGACAAGGATGCTTTCTTGAAGGGAAACATAGAGCCGGACCCGGAAGAGGTTGACTTGGTGTTTGACCTTAGCCCTAGCTTTGCGGAGGTGGTAGCACAAGTGAGGGTTGAGTTGAATTGGAATGAGCTAAATGATGGGGTTGAGCTAGAGGGAAGGCATAATGTGGGGTTTGGAATGCACACCCGTTGGAAGACAAGGTGTATCAACTCCGAGCAACGTTGGTCCGTTTACAAGGAGACGGTGGTCGGGTCACAAGATAAGGCTTTGGAGTTGTTTGCAACCAAGACGGTTGATGCTCGTATCGAGCTTGACCTTAACCGGCCCTCCTCCCCCGTTCATGAGAGGACTCCTCCACCCATAAGCCAAGAAGAGGCCACGCAATCTCCCATTGTCCAATCTCCCATTGCCCAACAACCTCCGTTGGATAATGAGTATGACGAGCATGACGATGGTGATGATGGTTTCGAGCTGAATGGCAACAATATCGGTGATTTGGATAAATATTGGACGCAAGAGGAGATGGACCACTCCATTCCTTATTCCCGATGCTATGCGTCGGACTCGGATGATGATGGACCCGAAGAGGAGGTTGACGAGGATGGCTTGACGGCTAAGGAAGCCGAAAGAGCCGAGATCTTCAAGAAGGTAACCGGACGGGATATCCGGGTACCATTGTTCCGTGATGTTAGTCTTGCGGATGGATCCGTGGTTGATGGTGGCAAAAGTTTACTTCTTGGAGCTAGGCCAATATCCAAGAGAGATGTGGATGCTAGGACGGCTATGATCTCTAAAGGGCTCACGTTTGATACCTTCTTGGAATTGAAGATATGGTTGAAGGAGTTCTCCATTAAGCATCATCGTCCTTACATTGTTGCTCACTCGGACTTGAAGACGCGGTACACGCTAAAATGTGTGGATAAAAGGTGCCCATGGGTTGTCCGTGCAAGACCTTTCAAAAAAGGGCCCTCTTGGCACATAACAAGTTGTGTAGCTACTCACATGTGCCGGGGGCCAAAGCTTGATGGAAAGGATGCGCAGCCGGACCACCGTCAACTCACATCCGAGTTCATTGCATACAAGCTCTCGGCGGAGATATCATCACTTCCTATCATGAGCATTAAGTCCGTGCAAGATACGGTCAAATCCCGGTTTGCCTATGACGTCAAGTACGGGAAGGCATGGAAGGCCAAACAAGCCGCATTTAAGATGTTGTACGGTGATTGGGAGGAAGCATACAACCGAGTCCCTAGGTTGTTGTTAGCGATGGCCGCAACTAACCCGGGCATGGTGCATGTGGTGGAGCCTTCCGCAACCAAAATGACATTGCATGATGGTAAAAGAGTGAGGGTATTTCACCGTGCATTTTGGTCATTCGAGCAATGCACGAGGGCATTCGAACATTGTAGGCCCATCATAGCCGTGGATGGTACCTTCTTGACCGGGCAGTACAAGGGCACACTATTGGTGGCAATAGCAAATGATGCGAGCAACCGTTTAGTACCACTGGCTTTTGCATTGGTAGAGATTGAGAACAATGATAACTGGGAATGGTTTTTCCATATATTGAGGACGAGGGTCATACCACCCTCAAAGGAAGTGTGTGTCATCTCCGATCGTCATCAAGGAATTCTCAATGCGGTGGAGCTTGCAATTCCCGGGCATGCTCCCTTGCATCACCGATGGTGCATGAGGCATTTTTGTGCAAACTTCTACCGGGCATGCAAGAGCAAAGAGTTGTCTGACCTTCTTCAAGATTGTTGCCTCGCTTATTCTGAGCGCCGCTTGGCAAACCTATACAACGGCTTGCTGAAGCACAAAGACCTCAACGCGGGTGGTCAAGAGTTTCTTCATAGACACCTCGTATTTAACTCAAAGTGGGCAAGAGCTTATGATGAGGATGGGAGGAGATATGGCCAAATGACAAGCAACATGGCCGAGTGCTTCAACAATGTGTTGAAGGGTGTCCGTGCATTGCCCGTGACGGCAATCATTCAATACACATTCGAGAAGTTGAATGTCTATTTCCAGAACTACACCGATGAAACGGAGAAGGAAATTGCAAGGAATTGCGAGTTCCCAACGAAGGTTGAAGAGTTCATGGAATTTCAGGCGAGGAAGGCGGACTCCCAAACGGCTACATGTTATGACAATGTTGACTGGGTTTACCAAGTGAATGAGCCGGGAGGCACCACACAAGGTGGTGTCCAACACGGAGGCCGGGCTTTTCGTGTGTCCCTAAAGACATGTGAATGCACATGTAGGAGGCCCTCTTTGCTTCATTTGGCTTGCTCCCACTTGTTAACAGCGGCACACACTAGACGTGTCGACTACAATAACCCGCTCACCGTTCGGGAGTCCGAGTTCTCAATCGAAGCCACGAAGAGGACATGGGCTCCAAGGTTTCGACCTTATTTGGACCAATCACAATGGCCGGAGTATCATGGAGTGCAAGTTTGGCCAGATCCGGAATGGAAGGTTGTGAAACGTGGAAGAAGAAAGACAAAGAGGTATCACGGAGATATGGATAGATGGGGTCATTCGGGAAACAAGTTATTCCAAGAAGCTCGCGAGCCAACTAATTGTGGATCATGCAATAGTAAGGGCCACAATAAAAGGAAGTGCACATCCGGCAAAAAATCAAAGGGCAATGATGCTACCACAAGTCAAGCATCAAGTAGCCAACAAGCTTCAAATCAACCTCGAAGCCAACAAACCCCAAGCCAACAAACCCCAAGCCAACAAACCCCAAGCCAAGAAGCTCGAAGCACACAAGCCCCACGGCAACAAGCTCCAACCCAACAAGCCCCACGACAACAAGCTCCAACCCAACATGCTCCAACTCAACAAGCCCCACGGCAACAAGCTCCAAGGCAACAAGCCCCACGGCAACACGCCCCAACGCAACAAGCTCCAACTCAACAAGCTCCAAGGCAACAAGCCGCAAGGCATGAACCACAATGGCGACAAGCTCCAAGGCAACCAAGGATTCATGTAGGGCTTAGTAGAGGTTGGCATGGTGGCCGTCGGGGTACTAGTATGCTACGATACCTAGCGGGGCCTTATCCGTATGTGTCTCCAAATACTAATTGCATTGTACTTTATATTTTCCTATTCCATGACTAACTTTGGTTTTCTCAATTTTGTTTTCAGGTATGGCAACCCAACCCAACAAGGGGAAGGGGGCGTGGGAGGGCAATGAGAAGGAGGAGTCGGTTTGGGAGGAGGCGGTAAGGATGGTGCGGAAGAGGGAGAAGGAAGAACTTGAGAGGAAGAAGAAGGAGGAGGAAGACAAACAAGATGGCCGAGCGTGCCCGTATGCAAAGGGAGTACTGGCAATACATGTGGCGCGAGAAGAAGAGGCATGAGAAGATCAAGGCTGAACGGGACCGCGTGGCACGGGAAAAATTCCTGAGGAGCTGCCAACTTGCTCAAATAGCGAGGGAGAGGGAAAATAGGATGCACCTAGAGGAGGTGGCTAAGGAGGTTGAGCGCATAAAAGAGGAAAGAGCTCAAGCGGAAGCTTCAAAGACGGAGGAGCGCCACCATTTCTTCGACTCAGTCGTTCAGTTGGCTCGTGACATAAGGGAGAAGGAAGAATTGGCTGAAGAATCTAAGAAGAAGAAGGCGAGGGGGGAGGGAGCCTTTGCCACGCAGTGATGTCCCTTTGGCTATGTTCTTGTTGTGTGAACCTTATTGTTGTGTGAACCTTGATCTTCTCGAACCTTCGTGTCGTTGAACCTTATTGTAATTGAAACCTTGATGTTGTCGAACCTTATTTGTCATTTGAACCATTATGATGTGTCAATGTGTCGTACATATTCAGTGCAATGTTCTTGTTGTCAAAACTGTTGGAATATGGTAGGATTTTTCATGGTTTTACCACAAGTCAATGTGTGGCGCCCTTCCCACTAGCGCCACACATGCTAGTCTGGCGCCCGTGGCATCAGCGCCACAAATGCCAACTTATATGAACTATTGGGTCGAAAACATCCAGGGGCTCCGGACGATAAGTCCTTAGCCGTTTTGGCGAGCCTCTATGTGTGGCGCCCGTGGCATCGGCGCCACACATGCTAGTGCGGCGCCCGTGGCATCGGCGCCACACAAAGAGCCTCGCCAAAACGGCTAAGTCCCAGACGATTTGTCTTACAGTATGTTTTAGGCAATTACATATCGATTTGTGGCGCCGATGGGAGGGGCACCACACAGTGCAGTGTGGCGCCAGTGGGAAGGGCGCCACACAAAGAGCCTCGCCAAAACGGCTAAGTGCCAGACGATTTGTCTTACAGTATGTTCTGGGCAATTAGACATGGATGTGTGGCGCCGATGCCACGGGCGCCACACAGTGTAGTGTGGCGCCAGTGGGAAGGGCGCCACACGTTGACTTGTGTTAAAACCATGAAAAATCCTACCATATTCCAACAAAACTGCCATCATGTCAAAAGCTATGTCATACACACATCATATCAACAGCCATTTCGTACACACATCATGGACATAACATCATCATACCTAACATCGTAGCACATAGTTTCATACAATTTAAGATAGCATTCAAACAACACGAAGCAACGAAGATAGAGTTGACAACACTCGACGTTCTAACTATCGGTGTCAGAGCCGGATTCGCCGGTGTGGTAGTGCACGCGGCAGGCGGTGTTGTCGAACACCTTGACGATCATCTCGCCGTCCCCCTCGTACAGGAAGGTGAGCTGGCAGCCGGGCTCGAGGTGGAGGTCACGGGCGAACTTGTCCCACCCCGTGTGCAGGTACATCTTGCCCTGCCCGTCGAACAGGACCTCCACGGACCAGCAGCAGAAGTTGCAGCTAGCCTCCCGTAGCTGCAAGTGCGCCGGCTCGACGCCGTCGACGAACTCGGCGAACTTGTCCGGTAGCCGCTTGATGCCGAGTGGGTCGTCGTCGATGCGGAGGAGGAACTCGAAGCAGCGTTCCTCATGCGAAGACGAGGAGGATGCAGGTGACGGTGACCATGGGGCCCTCGCTGCTCCACCGCGGCGGCCCCTTCCCCGGCCCCGGGGGCGCCCAGGGCCGCGGCGGCCCCTTCCCCGGCCACCGGGACCGGCCATCCTACATGTTTACATGTTTGAACCATATTATGACCCATTCCACTAACACATATGAGTTACTCCATCACAAATACTAGGCATACATGTGGGTTCATACACATACATACATAGGGTTCATACGCATACATACATAGGGTTCATACACATACATGTGAAATTTCATATGTAGGTTTCAACAAATCTATGGTTCAAACACATGCATACATGAGGCTACCATCTCCAACACAAACAATACAATATAGAGTGCACAAAAAAACCATGTCTAGGGTTCATGTCCAAATCTAGCCCGATCTATGAAATTAGTGGATGAATGGAGAAGATTCGAAGGAGATTACCTGGACAAATGGATGGGGAACGATCTCCACGGACAGATCTGACGATTTGGTGGTGGATTTGGTGGGGGGGAGAGGGAGGAGAGAGAGAACCGGGCGCCACAGGGAGAGAAGAAGAGAAGAGAAAGAAAGAAAGAAGAAGGGTCGGGCTGGCGGCCGAAACTTAAGTGGATGTGTGGCGCCCTTGCCACGGGCGCCACACTTTCAAAGTGTGGCGCCGGCGTGAGCGGTGATACGTCTCCGACGTATCGATAATTTCTTATGTTCCATGCTACTTTATTGATGATATCTACATGTTTTATGCATACTTTATGTCATATTTATGCATTTTCTGGAACTAACCTATTGACGAGATGCCGCAGCTGTCGCTCCTGTTTTCTGCTGTTTTTGGTTTCAGAAATCCTAGTAAGGAAATATTCTCGGAATTGGACGAAATCAACGCCCAGGTTCCTATTTTGCCCAGAAGCATCCAGAACACCCAGAGCCGCCAGAGGAGGACCTTGTGGGCCCCACACATGCAGGTGGCGTGGCCCAGGCCCTGGCCGCGCCACCCTATGGTGTGGTGGCCCCACAAGCCCTCTGACGCCTCCCTTCTGCCTATTTAAAGCCTCCGTCGCGAAAACCCTGATACGTTCGACGAAACCCGCAGAAACCTTCTGTAGCCGCCGCCATCGCGAAGCCAAGATCTGGGGGACAGGAGTCTCCCGTTCCGCACGCTGCCGGAGCAGGGAAGTGCCCCCGGAAGGCTCCTCCATCGACATCACCGCCATCTCCATCAACGCTGCTGTCTCCCATGAGGAGGGAGTAGTTCTCCATCGAGGCTCGGGGCTGTACCGGTAGCTATGTGGTTCATCTCTCTCCCATGTACCTCAATACAATAATCTCATGAGCTTCTTTACATGATTGAGATTCATATGAGTTTTGTATCACTATTCATCTATGTGCTACTCTAGCAATGTTATTAAAGTAGTTTTATTCCTCCTACACGGTGTAATGGTGACAGTGTGTGCATCCGTGTTAGTACTTGGCGTATGCTATGATTATGATCTCTTGTAGATTATGAAGTTAACTATTGCTATGATGGTATTGATGTGATCTATTCCTCCTACATAGTGTGAAGGTGACAGTGTGCATACTATGTTAGTACTTGGTTTAGTCTTATTGATCTTTCATGCACTCTAAGGTTATTTAAATATGAACATTGAATTGTGGAGCTTGTTAACTCCGGCATTGAGGATTCGTGTAATCCTACGCAATGTGTTCATCATCCAACAAGAGTGTAGAGTATGCATTTATCTATTCTGTTATGTGATCAATGTTGAGAGTGTCCACTAGTGAAAGTCTGATCCCTAGGCCTTGTTTCCAATACTTCTATCGCTGCTTGTTTACTATTTTACTGCGTTACTACTGCTGCGTTACTACTGCTTGTTTACTGTCCTGGGCAAAGCACTTTTCTGGTGCCGTTGCTACTATTTATTCATACCACCTGTATTTCACTATCTCTTCGCCGAACTAGTACACCTATTAGGTGTGTTGGGGACACAAGAGACTTCTTGCTTTGTGGTTGCAGGGTTGCATGAGAGGGATATCTTTGACCTCTTCCTCCCTGAGATCGATAAACCTTGGGTGATCCACTTAAGGGAAACTTGCTGCTGTTCTACAAACCTCTGCTCTTGGAGGCCCAACACTGTCTACAAGAATAGAAGCTCCCGTAGACATCAAGCACTTTTCTGGCGCCGTTGCCGGGGAGGAAAGGTAAAAGGCACTCATACTTCGGTTCCAGGTAAAGTACTTTTCTGGCGCCATTGTGTTTGTGCTCGAAGCTATTTCCTTTAGATCCTGCAATTGCATCTTTTTGTTTCTTGTTTACACTAGTTAGGCATAATGGACAACAATGAGCTTCTTACTTTATTTCCTGATTTAAAACATGGATGGTTTGATCCGAAAATTAAAAAACCCATGGAACATGTTAGCATGAATACTTTGAACACCATTGTTGCTAATGATATGGAAAATTCTAAGCTTGGGGAAGCTGGTTTTGATGAGCATGATCTTTTTAGTCCCGCAAGCATTGAGGAGAAAATTTACTTTGATGATACTTTACCTCCTATCTATGATGATTATAATGATATTGGTCTTTTGGTTCCACCTGTTATGGAGGATAAATTTGATTATGATTATAATATGCCTCCTATATTTGATGATGAGAATAATAATGATAGCTACTTTGTTGAATTTGCTCCTACTACAATTAATAAGAATAACTATGCTTATGTTGGGAGTAGTAATTATTTTATGCATGAGACTCGTGATAAGAATGCTTTATGTGCTCATGATACTACTGAAAGTTATTATGAGAGAGGAAAATATGGTTGTAGAAATTTTCATGTTACTAAAACACCTCTCTATGTGCTGAAATTTTTGAAGTTACACTTGTTTTATCTTTCTACGCTTGTTGCATTATGCTTCTTGAACTTGTTTATTTACAAGATTCCTTTTCATAGGAAGCATGTTAGACTTAAATGTGGTTTGAATTTGCCTCTTGATGCTCTCCTTTTGCTTCAACTATTATTTCTTGCGAGTGTATCATTAAAACTGCTGAGCCCATCTTAATGGCTATAAAGAAAGAACTTCTTGGGAGATAACCCATGTGTTATTTTGCTACAGTAATTTGTTTTATATTTGTGTCTTGGAAGTTGTTTACTACTGTAGCAACCTCTCCTTATCTTAGTTTTGTGTTTTTTTGTGCCAAGTGAAGTCTCTAATAGAAGGTTGATACTAGATTTGGATTTCTGCGCAGAAACAGATTTCTATCTGTCACGAATCTGGGCTGTTTTCTCTGTAGGTAACTCAGAAAAATATGCCAATTTACGTGCGTGTTCCTCAGATATGTATGCAACTTTCATTAGTTTTGAGTTTTCTGATTTGAGCAACGGAAGTATTTATTTAAAATTCGTCTTTACGGACTGTTCTGTTTTGACAGATTCTGCCTTTTATTTCGCATTGCTTCTTTCGCTGTGTTGGGTGGATTTCTTTGTTCCATTACCTTCCAGTAGCTTTGAGCAATGTCCAGAAGTGTTAAGAATGATTGTGTCACCTCTGAACATGTGAGTTTTTGATTATGTACTAACCCCTCTAATGAAGTTTATGAGAAGTTCGGTGTGAAGGAAGTTTTCAAGGGTCAAGAGAGGAGGATGATATACTATGATCAAGAAGAGTGAAAGCTCTAAGCTTGGGGATGCCCCGGTGGTTCATCCCTGCATATTTCAAGAAGACTCAAGCATCTAAGCTTGGGGATGCCCAAGGCATCCTCTTCTTCATCGACAACATTATCAGGTTCCTCCCCTGAAACTATATTTTTATTCGGTCACATCTTATGTGCTTTACTTGGAGCGTCTGTGTGCTTTTATTTTTGTTTGAGTTTGAATAAATTGGATTACATAATGCTTGTGTGGGAGAGAGACACGCTCCGCTGTTGCATATGAACACATGTGTTCTTAGCTTTACTTTTAGTGTTCATGGCGAAGGTTGATTGCTTCGTTAATTTGTTATATGGTTGGAATCGGAAAATGATACATGTAGTAATTGCTAAAATGTTTTGGATAATGTGATACTTAGCAATTGTTGTGCTCATGTTTAAGCTCTTGCATCATATATTTTGCACCTATTAATGAAGAAATACATAGAGCTTGCTAAAATTTGGTTTGCATAATTGGTCTCTCTAAGGTCTAGATAATTTCTAGTATTGAGTTTGAACAACAAGGAAGACGGTGTAAAGTCTTATAATGTTTACAATATGTCTTTTATGTGAGTTTTGCTGTACCGGTTCATCCTTGTGTTTCTTTCAAATAACCTTGCTAGCCTAAACCTTGTATCGAGAGGGAATACTTCTCATGCATCCAAAATCCTTGAGCCAACCACTATGCCATTTGTGTCCACCATACCTACCTACTACATGGTATTTTCTGCCATTCCAAGTAAATACTTCATGTGCTACCTTTAAACCTTCAAAATGCTTCTCAATTTGTGTTAATGTTTTATAGCTCATGAGGAAGTATGTGGTGTTTTATCTTTCGATCTTGTCATTTACTTTTGACAGACTTTCACAATGGACTAGTGGCTTCATCCGCTTATCCAATAATTTTGCAAAAAGAGCTGGCAATGGGGTTCCCAGCCCCAATTAATTACAACTTGCATTAATAATTCTCTTCACATGTTTTGCTCTGATTCATCAGTAAGCAACTTAATTTTGCAAATAGACACTCCTTCATGGTATGTGAATGTTGGAAGGCACCCGAGGATTCGGTTAGCCATGGCTTGTGTAAGCAAAAGGTTGGGAGGAGTGTCATCAATAATGAAACTAAAATACATGTGTAAACAAAAGAGAAGAGGGATGATCTACCTTGCTGGTAGAGATAACGTCCTTCATGGGAGCCGCTCTTGAAAGTCTGGTTGATAAGGTAGTTAGAGTACCCATTACCATTCGTTGACAACAACAAACACCTCTCAAAACTTTACTTTTATGCTCTATATGATTTCAAAACTTGAAAAGCTCTAGCACATGATTTATCCCTGCTTCCCTCTGCGAAGGGCCTTTCTTCTACTTTTATTGTTGAGTCAGTTCACCTATCTCTCTCCACCTTAAGAAGCAAACACTTGTGTGAACTGTGCATTGATTCTTACATACTTGCATATTGCATTTGTTATATTACTTTGCATTGACACTATCCATGAGATATACATGTTACAAGTTGAAAGCAACCGCTGAAACTTCATCTTCCTTTATGTTGCTTCAATACCTTTACTTTGAATTATTGCTTTATGAGTTAACTCTTATGCAAGACTTATTGATGCTTGTCTTGAAGTACTATTCATGAAAAGTCTTTGCTTTATGATTCAGTTGTTTACTCATATCATTACCATTGTTTTGATCGCTGCATTCATTACATATGCTTACAATAGTATGATCAAGGTTATGATGGCATGTCACTTCAGAAATTATCTTTGTTATCGTTTACCTGCTCGGGACGAGCAGGAACTAAGCTTGGGGATGCTGATACGTCTCCGACGTATCGATGATTTCTTATGTTCCATGCTACTTTATTGATGATATCTACATGTTTTATGCATACTTTATGTCATATTTATGCATTTTCTGGAACTAACCTATTGATGAGATGTCGCAGTGCCAGTTCCTGTTTTCTGCTGTTTTTGGTTTCAGAAATCCTAGTAAGGAAATATTCTCGGAATTGGACGAAATCAACGCCCAGGTTCCTATTTTGCCCAGAAGCATCCAGAACACCCGAGAGCCGCCAGAGGAGGACCTTGTGGGCCCCACACATGCAGGTGGCGCGCCCAGGCCCTGGCCGCGCCACCCTATGGTGTGGTGGCCCCACAAGCCCTCTGACACCTCCCTTCCGCCTATTTAAAGCCTCCGTCGCGAAAACCCTGATACGTTCGACAAAACCCGCAGAAACCTTCTGTAGCCGCCGCCATCGCGAAGCCAAGATCTGGGGGACAGGAGTCTCTGTTCCGGCACGCTGCCGGAGCAGGGAAGTGCCCCCGGAAGGCTCCTCCATCGACATCACCGCCATCTCCATCAACGCTGCTGTCTCCCATGAGGAGGGAGTAGTTCTCCATCGAGGCTCGGGGCTGTACCGGTAGCTATGTGGTTCATCTCTCTCCCATGTACCTCAATACAATAATCTCATGAGCTGCTTTACATGATTGAGATTCATATGAGTTTTGTATCACTATTCATCTATGTGCTACTCTAGCAATGTTATTAAAGTAGTTTTATTCCTCCTACACGGTGTAATGGTGACAGTGTGTGCATTCGTGTTAGTACTTGGCGTATGCTATGATTATGATCTCTTGTAGATTATGAAGTTAACTATTGCTATGATGGTATTGATGTGATCTATTCCTCCTACATAGTGTGAAGGTGACAGTGTGCATACTATGTTAGTACTTGGTTTAGTCTTATTGATCTTTCATGCACTCTAAGGTTATTTAAATATGAACATTGAATTGTGGAGCTTGTTAACTCCGGCATTGAGGATTCGTGTAATCCTACGCAATGTGTTCATCATCCAACAAGAGTGTAGAGTATGCATTTATCTATTCTGTTATGTGATCAATGTTGAGAGTGTCCACTAGTGAAAGTCTGATCCCTAGGCCTTGTTTCCAATACTGCTATCGCTGCTTGTTTACTGTTTTATCACGTTACTACTGCTGCGTTACTACCGTTTGTTTATCGTCCCGGGCAAAGCACTTTTCTGGTGCCGTTGCTACTATTTATTCATACCACCTGTATTTCACTATCTCTTCGCCGAACTAGTACACCTATTAGGTGTGTTGGGGACACAAGAGACTTCTTGCTTTGTGGTTGCAGGGTTGCATGAGAGGGATATCTTTGACCTCTTCCTCCCTGAGATCGATAAACCTTGGGTGATCCACTTAAGGGAAACTTGCTGCTGTTCTACAAACCTCTGCTCTTGGAGGCCCAACACTATCTACAAAAATAGAAGCTCCCGTGGACATCAAGCGGCGCCACACTTGCTGCCACGTCGGAGCGGGATCACCAGCTCAGCGTCGCCGGGCCACGTCGGATGGGTGTGTGGCGCCGGCAGCAGGGGCGCCACATGAGCATGTGTGGCGCCCATGGGAGGGGCGCCACGCAAAAGGGTTAGATGAGTGAAATAGTTTCGCCGGAGGGTCAGTCTGTGCTTTTCTTTCACTTTTGGGTTATTTTTGTGCAAATCAACGAAAAGAGGAAACGTGGGGCTGTGCCTTGCCTGGCTCACGCGCGAGCGCACATGCGTGTTTCCGGCTCGGTCGGCCTGACCGGACAATCTGGCTTTTAATTTTTTTCTTTCTGTTTTGTAGTTTATTTCTTTTCCTTATTCTTTTGTAGAATTTGATTTAGAAGTCCGATTTGATCGAAACAAATTCGTATAGGTTTGTAAAATTCTGAATATTATTTTAAGATACTGAGAGAATATTTTTCTGTCCAAAGTAAATACTCGTAAAGATTTTCTAAGCTATTGTCTAATAGCTATTTGTGTGATTTGAACTTAATTTTTTTTATTTTGTCCAAACGATTTTGAAAATATGCATGATGCAAAACCCAATTCTAAAACTAGGATGTTACACTTCTGTCCCCCAAAACGGAGTTTCGCGATTGCGGCGGCGTCCCTGGAGTCTTTTTGGAGTTTCGTCAATTGATATAGGGTTTTCACGTCTCGAGAGATTATATAGGCGAAGAGGCGGCGCAAGGGGGTTGTTGGGGGGATGACCCCCGGTATGCCAAAGGCATGCCAAACCGGATGGTTTGAGCCATAAAGATACCGGTTTAATATTGATACCGGAGGTCGAAACTAAGATTTTGGCTAAGTAAAGCTAAGCCGGTATCCCCAGAGGGGTATACCGGAACCGGATGAAGAAGATACCGGAAGGAGGGCAGGTCGGCGAGACCAATCAAAGATTCTCTTCGGAGCTAGAGGACAAGGATGAGCTAAGCAAAGTAGATTTAAGCGAAGCCCTGACGCCAAAGGTGGAGGATGACGCCAAAAGCAACCGGGGACGTCAGCCTCTGTGATTAAAGAAGCCGGCGCCGCCATTTGTGATTAAAGTGACTTTGTAAAAGTAGTTTGTCTAGTCAAAGATGCCATTAGATGCCATCAGATGCCATTAGATACCATTAGGGTTTCTTGCCCTGTAAGCCACCTCTCCCCTATATAAGGAGAGGGGGTAGCCCCATTACGGGAGAGAGACGACCTAGTATGATCTGAGAGGTACGTTCGTAGGTGCAAGTGTAAGTTGTTACGCTGTTGACACAAACCTGTAATCTGCCAAGAGCAATAAAGAGAAAGATCTAGAGCGGAGTTCATCCTTGTGTTCTTCTTCTTGTTTTGCTACCCTTGGTTGTGTTCTTGAGGAAAGCATCCGTAAGTTCATCCAATCTTATCACAAACCCTCCCCCGAATCCTCTAGCGCACATTCGGCCCCAACTCAAGCCATCCTATGGCATCTGCTCGTTCGCCACGACGACAGTTGGCGCCCACCGTGGGGCCAGCAGCTGCGCTTGCTGGAGTACAAATTCGGGCGGGCCTCCTCACCGTCGACGGCGAGCGTGTCGTCACCGCTCTCGTCGACCGCGTCTTCGGCATGGACTACATCAACGACAACACCGGCTACTTCGCCAGCGGCGGTAAGTACCCCAAGAAGAAGCACACCGTCGAGCTCGGGAGCTTCCGCGTCTACTACGGCACCGTCCCTGAGCGCCAGCGCCTCTCGCCGGTGCTGGTGGCTCCGGACCCCCCAAGATCTGCGCTTTCCAGCGGCCGTGCTGCCGGCAGCGTCGAGGTGCTGGTCGTTGGCGCGGGCGACGCCGGCAAAGGAGCTGCGGCAGAAGCGGCTGCAACGACAAAATCCACGCGCACGGCCAAGCCGCCAACCGAGCGTGACCAGGTGGTTGCCGGTACCTCCGCGGCGCCACCGGAAACTCCACTCCAGGCAGCGATGAGCGTCCTCGCCACGCCCATCGCGCAGAACATCGACCCGGCATCGGCTCAGGCGGAGCTGGAGGCACAACGCCAGAAGCTGCTCGAGAACGGCAAGGACATCATCCGGGCGCAGCGCGAGCTGAACCTAACCCTACGTGAGTACAACGCTGCCCATGGCTTTGCTTCGGTTAGCGCTCATCCGGCTAGGCAACCGGAAAACAGGCTTAGAGGTCGCAATCTAGATCAGGATTTTCGCAAAGAGATTCTTACCGGCAAGAGTGCCTCTGCATCTGTTAGCATCGTAGAGAAACCCAAGTACAGTAGCCCGGATAAAACCTTAAAGGCTGCTAGGGCTGCAGTAGAGCTGTGTGAGTCGCTTACCGGTGACGCGTTGGCAAAGCAGCAAGATCGTGTAAAAGAGTTGCTTGACATGATTGAGGTGCAAAATGTTGAGCAGCAAGCTAAGATAAACAAGGCTGTGGCATCAAAATCTCTGCGTTCCGCAAGGAATGCCGGTAGCAAGTCCCATGGGCAGGCATCGTCCCCCCATCCGGACAAAAGAAAAAAAAAAGCGAATGCGCAGCAAATGACTGTGTACGACCCGGTTCTTGCCGGAAAACAGCAAGCCGGTGCCGGAAAACAACGAGCCGGGCGGTACGAGGCCGGTAGAAAAAATCAAGGGGAAACAGATGCCCTTGCCGGAAACGGCAACGCTGCAAAAGAGTATGCCGGCAGAGAAGGAAGTGGGCAAAACTTCCGCGCTGCAAAAGCAGTGTACGTGGAAGAGGAAATGCCTCCACCAAGGTACCGGCAGGCAAGAGCCGCGGCACCAGAAAGATATGAAGAGGTTGACTCAGGAGCTGAAAGAGTTGTGGTCTACCGGAACCTGTTGGGAGGCCGGTTAGGCGAAAGATGCCTACCAGATCGGGATGCGAGGCACCGTCTGGATAGGGTGTATTTCTCTGAAATAGTTGAGGCAGAAGGACCTCCAGGTCCAAAATGTTTTGGTCCAAGGATCATGAAAGAAGGACCGCCGGTTCGCAACTTCCAGTTGCCACGTGACACTAAAACATACGATCGCACCACTAAGCCGGAAGACTGGCTCGCGGATTATGTTACCGCAGTCTACGTCGCTAGTGGCGGAGGAACTGTAGCCGGAGGAGGAAATCGCCGTTGGGCAGTGAGAATCATACCGTCGTTCCTGGTAGGACCGGCAAGAATCTGGCTGAACAATTTGCCAGCCGGAAGCATAAACGGCTGGCTGGACTTTGAGGAAGCTTTTGTGAGCAATTTCAGCAGCACCTATCGAAGGCCAAACAGGCCGCAACAGCTCGCTTTGTGCGTGCAATGCCCAAACGAAACAGACCGGGATTACCTGGCCCGGTGGAACACCACAAGAAACTCCTGTGAAGGGGTAATAGAGGCTCAAGCCATAGCTTGGTTCAGCAGTGGGTGCAGAAGAGGATCGCCGTTGTGGCAAAAGCTGCAGCGGAGCATGCCAACAACGTTGGCTGAGATGATACGTGTAGCCGATAGTTACGCATTGGGAGACCCAATGCAACCGGCAGTGCAAGCTGACCCGGAACAAACAAACCAGCCTCAGCAACGACAAGAACAATACCGGGATAACCGGCAAAACAAACGAAGGGAAGATTTTCCGGATCGAAGGTATGGTCCACAACAAGTAGCCGCGGTCCAGGAAAATTCCAGCGCCAGCGGAAGCCAAAGGCAAAAAACCGGATCGCAGCCGTGGGCGGGTCCAAAGAAACAATGGGTTGAAAAGAAGCCCTGGCAAAATAATGAGGAAAGATACACTATGGAATCCGCTATGGATCAACCATGCCGGTGGCACACACCAAACCCCGGAAGGGCGGCTAACCACTTGACAAAAGAATGTACCTGGACCAAAAGGTTAATGGGCCAAGGCACGGCAAAAGATGCCGGAAAGCTACCACCACCACCTCCGCTTACTGGACCAAACGCCGTACTGGTACACCCGCAAAACCGGCCTCCACCACAACAAGTTCACCAGGTGGGAAACGGCAATGGCCAACCACCTCCACCGGCACCTTTAGGCCGGAATGTTTACCACGATCCGGACATGTGCTGCGTTGTGTTCACATCGAGCCAACGAGACGTGCAAAGTGTGCACCGTCGCTCCATGGAAGTAAACGCGGTGATGCCGGCTGTCCCAAAATACATGCTGTGGTCTGATCAAGAGATCAGCTGGTCGTTCAAGGATCACCCCAAGCTAATGCCTAATCCGGGTGGTTATGCTCTCGTAGTTGACCCTATCATGCATGGGCCAAATGCTCGAGTCAAATTCAGCAAAGTGCTGATAGACAATGGGAGTAGCATCAACATCATGTACCGGCACACTATGCGCACACTTGGGATAACTGAGAACATGCTGCAGCCAACGCACACGACTTTCCACGGAATCGTTCCGGGTTTGTCTTGCTCGCCCATGGGAAAAGTCCGGATGGATGTGTCCTTTGGTGGACGTGACAATTGTCGGGTGGAAAACCTTCTGTTCGAGGTAGTGGACCTGGACAGTCCTTACCATGCGCTGCTGGGGAGACCGGCACTGGCGGCCTTTATGGCCTCAACTCACACACCTTATCTCAAGATGAAGATGCCGGGACCTCGTGGACCCTTAACCGTGGTGGGAAACTACAAAGTCTCACTGGAAACCGCTTCCGCCGGGTCAAATCTGGCCGAATCGCTGGTAATTGCAGAGGAAAAAAGAAGGATGCAAACTGCTGTTGCGTTGGCTCAGTCCTCATAGTTGAGCTTAGCGGCAATGAGCGGAAGCTTGGGCACGCCGGCTTTCAAGCCAACCAATGAAACAAAGGACATCGTGCTGGACCCGGCTCACCCTGAGCGTACCGTTCGTATCGGTGCCGGCCTCAGTGAGGCATAGGAAAGCGCGCTCACCAGCTTCCTCCGTGAGAATCGGAATATCTTTGCCTGGTCTACTGATGACTTGGTAGGTGTTCCGAGGGAGCTGGCTGAGCACTGTCTAAATGTCCGGAAAGATGCCAAGCCGTTAAGGCAGCCGCTGCGCCGGTTTGCTGAAGACAGAAGAAAGATCATTGGAGAAGAAGTGACGAAATTGTTGGTTGCCGGTTTCATCGTGGAAGTGCTGCACACTGCGTGGCTAGCCAATCCGGTTATGGTCGAAAAGAAGAAAGAAGAGAACCTTGAAGCAAAAGCTCCAAAGGTATGGCGCATGTGCATCGACTACACCAACCTGAACAAGGCTTGCCCAAAAGATCCTTTCCCGCTACCCCGGATCGTTCAAGTTATTGATTCCACCGCTGGATGTGAACTGTTGTCTTTCCTGGATGCTTATTCCGGTTTTCACCAAATCCCCTTGAAAAAGGAAGACCAAATAAAGACTGCGTTTATCACCCCGCACGGGGCTTATTGCTATGTCACCATGCCTTTCGGTTTGCGCAACGCTGGTGCAACGTACCAGTGCTGTATGAAAAAGTGTTTGTACGATCAAATCGGTAAAAACGTGCAGGTATACGTAGACGATGTCGTGATAAAAACTAAGAAAAAAGAAACCTTAATCGATGATCTCCGGCAAACATTTGATAACCTAAGAAGGTTCCGGATGAAACTTAATCCGGCAAAATGCACCTTTGGTGTCCCAGCCGGCAAGTTGCTTGGTTTCCTTGTATCAAGCCGTGGCATAGAAGTAAGTCCGGTAAAAATCCGGGCAATCGAAAGAATGACCATACCGCACGATCTAAAAGATGTGCAGAAGTTTACCGGAAGTTTGGCATCGCTAAGCCGGTTCGTAAGCAGGTTGGGAGAAAAAGCTTTGCCCCTCTATGCTTTGATGAAAAAATCCGACACGTTCGTCTGGACCCCTCAGGCAGACGCTGCGTTTAAAGAGCTGAAAGCAATGCTAGCAACCGCGCCTATACTGGCTTCACCTTTGGAAAGGGAGCCCATGTTGTTGTACATCGCAACAACAAACCGGGTTGTGAGCGTAGTGGTTGTGGTTGAAAGAGAAGAGGAAGGAAAAACCGTGCAGCGACCGGTATACTACCTGAGCGAGGTGCTCTCCCTCTCAAAACAAAACTACCCACACTTCCAGAAAATGGCTTATGGCGTGTTCATGGCCGCCACAAAGCTTAAGCACTACTTCGAGGAGCACCCCATGAAGGTGGTGAGTGAGGCACCCATTTCCGATATCATGTGCAACAAAGATGCTAGTGGCAGAATTGCCAAGTGGTCGATTCAAATATCCCCATACGTACCGGAATACGAAAGAAGAGATGCCATAAAATCGCAAGCTTTGGCAGATTTCCTAGTTGATTGGGCAGAAATGCAATACAAGCCACCAGACCAAAAGATAGAGTATTGGAAGATGCACTTTGACGGATCCAAGCTCAAGGAGGGGCTAGGTGCTGGTGTGGTACTTACCTCACCTAAGGGAGATCATCTCCGGTATGTTTTGCAAGTGCACTTCAGAGCATCCAACAATGTGGCTGAGTATGAAGCTTTGATTCATGGGCTTAAGGTCGCAAAGGAAATCGGTGCACACCGGATCCTTTGCTATGGAGATTCAGATCTGGTGGTGCAGCAGTGTTCCGGAGATTGGGACGCAAAAGATGCCAACATGGCCTCATACCGGTTTCACGTGCAAAAGATTGCCGGCTTCTTCGAGGGCTGCGAGTTTCACCATGTGCCACGGGCAGAAAACGAGGCCGCGGATGCTTTGTCCAAACTGGGCTCATCTAGGCAAGAAATTCCTCCTGGAATAGCCTTGGCACACTTAAGAATACCATCGATAAAACCAAGCCCGGAATCGGAATCAATTTTCGTACCGGAATCGCATGTTGTACCCATGGATATCGATGAAGCAAACCCGGAGACTGCTCCGGTAAACTCGGGGCCTACTCCGGTAAACTCGGGGACTGCTGCGTCCGTACCGGGAGAAGCAATGCTGGTGGATAACATGGAGATAGACGCACCGGTGTTTTTGGTTCGAGAAGCACCATCTTGGGTTAAACCTATTAAGGAATTCCTGATCAACGGCACCTTGCCGGTTGACGAAAATGAATCGAGACGAATCCAGAGAAGGTCCAAAGCTTACACCATCATCAATGGCGAGGTATACAAGAGAAGTATTACCGGTGTCCTTCAAAGGTGTGTGGAGCCGGAAGAGGGAAAAGAAATGCTCGTAGAAATTCACCAAGGGGAATGTGGACACCATGCTTCATCAAGGGCGCTGGTTGCAAAAGTATTCCGGCATGGGTTCTATTGGCTCACCACTTTGGAGGATGCTGAGGATTTGGTACGAAAGTGCAACGGATGCCAGAGGTACGCCAAGCAAAACCATACCCCAGCGTCCGGTTTAAAAACAATACCGTTAACTTTGCCATTTGCTGTCTGGTGCCTTGACATGGTTGGCCCGTTTAAAACCGCAAGAAGCAGTTTTATACACATCTTGGTCATGGTGGACAAGTTCACCAAATGGCTTGAAGTAAAACCTATCGCAAAATGTGATGGGCATACGGTAGTAAAATTCTTAAAAGATGTTATCTTGCGGTATGGATACCTGCATAGCATCATCACAGACAATGGCACAAACTTTGCCCAAGGTGAGTTCAAAAGATTTTGTGAAGATAACAATATCCGGTTGGATCTGTGCTCAGTCGCGCACCCACAAGGCAATGGCCAAGTGGAGAGAACAAACACCTTGGTACTTTCCGGTATCAAGCCCAGGCTAATTGAACCACTTGAAAAGACACCGGGGTGTTGGCTCGATGAATTACCATCAGTGTTGTGGAGCATAAGAACAACTCCAAACCGGTCTACCGGATACACTCCATTTTTCATGGTTTATGGGGCTGAGGCCGTGATTCCAACTGATATCATACATGACTCACCAAGAGTTCAACAATATACCGAAGAAGAGGTAAAAGAGGCACGAGAAAATGATGTGGACTTGCTAGAAGAAGCAAGAGAACTAGCCTTGGCAAGAACAGCCATTTACCAACAAAACATGAGACGCTATCATAACCGGAAGGTTAACCCGAGAACATTCCGGGAAGGAGATCTGGTGCTACGCCTGGTGCAGCGCACTGAAGGCCGGCATAAGCTTTCTCCCCCATGGGAAGGACCTTTCATTGTGAGCAAGGCTCTACACAATGACGCCTATTGGACGCAAGAGGAGATGGACCACTCCATTCCTTATTCCCGATGCTATGCGTCGGACTCGGATGATGATGGACCCGAAGAGGAGGTTGACGAGGATGGCTTGACGGCTAAGGAAGCCGAAAGAGCCGAGATCTTCAAGAAGGTAACCGGACGGGATATCCGGGTACCATTGTTCCGTGATGTTAGTCTTGCGGATGGAGCCGTGGTTGATGGTGGCAAAAGTTTACTTCTTGGAGCTAGGCCAATATCCAAGAGAGATGTGGATGCTAGGACGGCTATGATCTCTAAAGGGCTCACGTTTGATACCTTCTTGGAATTGAAGATATGGTTGAAGGAGTTCTCCATTAAGCATCATCGTCCTTACATTGTTGTTCACTCGGACTTGAAGACGCGGTACACGCTAAAATGTGTGGATAAAAGGTGCCCATGGGTTGTCCGTGCAAGACCTTTCAAAAAAGGGCCCTCTTGGCACATAACAAGTTGTGTAGCTACTCACATGTGCCGGGGGCCAAAGCTTGATGGAAAGGATGCGCAACCGGACCACCGTCAACTCACATCCGAGTTCATTGCATACAAGCTCTCGGCGGAGATATCATCACTTCCTATCATGAGCATTAAGTCCGTGCAAGATACGGTCAAATCCCGATTTGCCTACGACGTCAAGTACGGGAAGGCATGGAAGGCCAAACAAGCCGCATTTAAGATGTTGTACGGTGATTGGGAGGAAGCATACAACCGAGTCCCTAGGTTGTTGTTAGCGATGGCCGCAACTAACCCGGGCATGGTGCATGTGGTGGAGCCTTCCGCAACCAAAATGACATTGCATGATGGTAAAAGAGTGAGGGTATTTCACCGTGCATTTTGGTCATTCGAGCAATGCACGAGGGCATTCGAACATTGTAGGCCCGTCATAGCCGTGGATGGTACCTTCTTGACCGGGCAGTACAAGGGCACACTATTGGTGGCAATAGCAAATGATGCGAGCAACCGTTTAGTACCACTGGCTTTTGCATTGGTAGAGATTGAGAACAATGATAACTGGGAATGGTTTTTCCATATATTGAGGACGAGGGTCATACCACCCTCAAAGGAAGTGTGTGTCATCTCCGATCGTCATCAAGGAATTCTCAATGCGGTGGAGCTTGCAATTCCCGGGCATGCTCCCTTGCATCACCGATGGTGCATGAGGCATTTTTGTGCAAACTTCTACCGGGCATGCAAGAGCAAAGAGTTGTCTGACCTTCTTCAAGATTGTTGCCTCGCTTATTCTAAGCGCCGCTTCGCAAACCTATACAACGGCTTGCTGAAGCACAAAGACCTCAACGCGGGTGGTCAAGAGTTTCTTCATAGACACCTCGTATTTAACTCAAAGTGGGCAAGAGCTTATGATGAGGATGGGAGGAGATTTGGCCAAATGACAAGCAACATGGCCGAGTGCTTCAACAATGTGTTGAAGGGTGTCCGTGCATTGCCCGTGACGGCAATCATTCAATACACATTCGAGAAGTTGAATGTCTATTTCCAGAACTACACCGATGAAACGGAGAAGGAAATTGCAAGGAATTGCGAGTTCCCAACGAAGGTTGAAGAGTTCATGGAATTTCAGGCGAGGAAGGCGGACTCCCAAACGGCTACATGTTATGACAATGTTGACTGGGTTTACCAAGTGAATGAGCCGGGAGGCACCACACAAGGTGGTGTCCAACACGGAGGCCGGGTTTTTCGTGTGTCCCTAAAGACATGTGAATGCACATGTAGGAGGCCCTCTTTGCTTCATTTGGCTTGCTCCCACTTGTTAACAGCGGCACGCACTAGACGTGTCGACTACAATAACCCGCTCACCGTTCGGGAGTCCGAGTTCTCAATCGAAGCCACGAAGAGGACATGGGCTCCAAGGTTTCGACCTTATTTGGACCAATCACAATGGCCGGAGTATCATGGAGTGCAAGTTTGGCCAGATCCGGAATGGAAGGTTGTGAAACGTGGAAGAAGAAAGACAAAGAGGTATCACGGAGATATGGATAGATGGGGTCATTCGGGAAACAAGTTATTCCAAGAAGCTCGCGAGCCAACTAATTGTGGATCATGCAATAGTAAGGGCCACAATAAAAGGAAGTGCACATCCGGCAAAAAATCAAAGGGCAATGATGCTACCACAAGTCAAGCATCAAGTAGCCAACAAGCTTCAAATCAACCTCGAAGCCAACAAACCCCAAGCCAACAAACCCCAAGCCAACAAACCCCAAGCCAAGAAGCTCGAAGCACACAAGCCCCACGGCAACAAGCTCCAACCCAACAAGCCCCACGGCAACAAGCTCCAACCCAACATGCTCCAACTCAACAAGCCCCACGGCAACAAGCTCCAAGGCAACAAGCCCCACGGCAACAAGCCCCAACGCAACAAGCTCCAACTCAACAAGCTCCAAGGCAACAAGCCGCAAGGCATGAACCACAATGGCGACAAGCTCCAAGGCAACCAAGGATTCATGTAGGGCTTAGTAGAGGTCGGCATGGTGGCCGTCGGGGTACTAGTATGCTACGATACCTAGCGCGGCCTTATCCGTATGTGTCTCCAAATACTAATTGCATTGTACTTTATATTTTCCTATTCCATGACTAACTTTGGTTTTCTCAATTTTGTTTTCAGGTATGGCAACCCAACCCAACAAGGGGAAGGGGCGTGGGAGGGCAATGAGAAGGAGGAGTCGGTTTGGGAGGAGGCGGTAAGGATGGTGCGGAAGAGGGAGAAGGAAGAACTTGAGAGGAAGAAGAAGGAGGAGGAAGACAACAAGATGGCCGAGCGTGCCCGTATGCAAAGGGAGTACTGGCAATACATGTGGCGCGAGAAGAAGAGGCATGAGAAGATCAAGGCTGAACGGGACCGCGTGGCACGGGAAAAATTCCTGAGGAGCTGCCAACTTGCTCAAATAGCGAGGGAGAGGGAAAATAGGATGCACCTAGAGGAGGTGGCTAAGGAGGCTGAGCGCATAAAAGAGGAAAGAGCTCAAGCGGAAGCTTCAAAGACGGAGGAGCGCCACCATTTCTTCGACTCGGTCGTTCAGTTGGCTCGTGACATAAGGGAGAAGGAAGAATTGGCTGAAGAATCTAAGAAGAAGGCGAGGGGGGAGGGAGCCTTTGCCACGCAGTGATGTCCCTTTGGCTATGTTCTTGTTGTGTGAACCTTATTGTTGTGTGAACCTTGATCTTCTCGAACCTTCGTGTCGTTGAACCTTATTGTAATTGAAACCTTGATGTTGTCGAACCTTATTTGTCATTTGAACCATTATGCTGTGTCAATGTGTCGTACATATTCAGTGCAATGTTCTTGTTGTCAAAACTGTTGGAATATGGTAGGATTTTTCATGGTTTTACCACAAGTCAATGTGTGGCGCCCTTCCCACTGGCGCCACACATGCTAGTCTGGCGCCCGTGGCATCGGCGCCACAAATGCCAACTTATATGAACTATTGGGTCGAAAACATCCAGGGGCTCCGGACGATAAGTCCTTAGCCGTTTTGGCGAGCCTCTATGTGTGGCGCCCGTGGCATCGGCGCCACACATGCTAGTGCGGCGCCCGTGGCATCGGCGCCACACAAAGAGCCTCACCAAAACGGCTAAGTCCCAGACGATTTGTCTTACAGTATGTTTTAGGCAATTACATATCGATTTGTGGCGCCGATGGGAGGGGCGCCACACAGTGCAGTGTGGCGCCAGTGGGAAGGGCGCCACACAAAGAGCCTCGCCAAAACGGCTAAGTGCCAGACGATTTGTCTTATAGTATGTTCTGGGCAATTAGACATGGATGTGTGGCGCCGATGCCACGGGCGCCACACAGTGTAGTGTGGCGCCAGTGGGAAGGGCGCCACACGTTGACTTGCGTTAAAACCATGAAAAATCCTACCATATTCCAACAAAACTGCCATCATGTCAAAAGCTATGTCATACACACATCATATCAACAGCCATTTCGTACACACATCATGGACATTGTAGGATAACGTTGCATAGAAAACAAAAAAATTCCTACCGCGAACACGCAATCCAAGCCAAGATGCAATCTAGAAGACGGTAGCAACGAGGGGATATCGAGTCTCACCCTTGAAGAGATTCCAAAGCCTACAAGATGAGGCCCTTGTTGCTGCGGTAGACGTTCACTTGCCGCTTGCAAAAGCTCGTAGAAGATCTTGATCATGATCGCTTCCGGCGCCACGAACGGGCAGCACCTCCGTACTTGGTCACACGTTCGGTTGTTGATGAAGACGACGTCCACCTCCCGTTCCAGCGGGCAGCGGAAGTAGTAGCTCCTCTTGAATCCGACAGCACGACGGCGTGGTGTCGGTGGTGGTGGAGAAGTCCGGCAGAGCTTCGCTAAGCGTGCGGGACGTGGTGGAGGAGAGAGGCCGCTAGGGTTTGGGAGAGGGGGGCGCCGGCCACTAAGGGGTGCGGCCACCTTGGTGGTTCTTGGGTGGCCGGCCCCCTCCCCTTGGCTCCTCATTATATAGGTGGAACCCCAAGAGTTGGTCTCCAAGTCTTCGAATAAGACCCGAACCAAAAACCTTCCATATGGAGGGGAAACCTAGCCAAGCTAGGACTCCCACTAGAGGTGGGAGTTCCACCTCCCATATGGGGGGGTGGCCGGCCCCCTAAGGGGGAGTCCACTTGGGACTCCTCCCCCACTAGGGTTGGCCGGCCATGGAGGTGGAGTCCCATGTGGACTCCACCTTCCTTGGTGGTTTCTTCCGGACTTTTCTAGAACCTTCTAGAACCTTCCATAGAACCTTCCATGACATTTTAATTCACATAAAATGACATCCTATATATGAATCTTATTCTCCGGACCATTCCGGAACTCCTCGTGATGTCCGGGATCTCATCCGGGACTCCGAACAAATATTCGAACTCCATTCCATATTCAAGTAATACCATTTCAACATCCAACTTTAAGTGTGTCACCCTACGGTTCGTGAACTATGTGGACATGGTTGAGTACTCACTCCGACCAATAACCAATAGCGGGATCTGGAGATCCATAATGGCTCCCACATATTCAACGATGACTTTAGTGATCGAATGAACCATTCACATACGATACCAATTCCCTTTGTCACGCGATATTTTACTTGTCCGAGGTTTGATCTTCGGTATCACTCTATACCTTGTTCAACCTCGTCTCCTGACAAGTACTCTTTACTCGTACCGTGGTATGTGGTCTCTTATGAACTCATTCATATGCTTGCAAGACATTAGACGACATTCCACCGAGAGGGCCCAGAGTATATCTATCCGTCATCGGGATGGACAAATCCCACTGTTGATCCATATGCCTCAACTCATACTTTCCGGATACTTAATCCCACCTTTATAACCACCCATTTACGCAGTGGCGTTTGGTGTAATCAAAGTACCTTTCCGGTATAAGTGATTTACATGATCTCATGGTCATAAGGACTAGGTAACTATGTATCGAAAGCTTTATAGCAAATAACTTAATTACGAGATCTTATGCTACGCTTAATTGGGTGTGTCCATTACATCATTCATATAATGATATAACCTTGTTATTAATAACATCCAATGTTCATGATTATGAAACTAATCATCCATTAATCAACAAGCTAGTTTAAGAGGCATACTAGGGACTTCTTGTTGTCTACATATCACACATGTACTAATGTTTCGGTTAATACAATTATAGCATGATATATAAACATTTATCATAAACATAAAGATATAAATAATAACCACTTTATTATTGCCTCTAGGGCATATCTCCTTCAGTCTCCCACTTGCACTAGAGTCAATAATCTAGTTTACATCTGCAAAGATATAACACCTTGGCCTTCTGGTGCTTTATCATGTTTTGCTCACGGGAGAGGTTTTAGTCAACGGATCTGACACGCTCAGAAACGTATGTATTTTGTAATTCATTTGCGTCTCAACGCATTACTCATTTCCAAATGAGTTGGCATTAAATATGTTTGATCTTCTGGTGGAACCTTAATTCCGCGGTCTGAAATATGTCACTAATATTGTCACATACAATATAGCTTCAAAGTTCTGACACTATCGGAACTACACCAAGTTCTCAAAGAACTTCTTGACTCAACATCCTCAGTCATTTGTCAAAACAATGACATACTCTGCCTTCGTTTGTAGAATCTGTCACAATATTTTAGAACTCTTCTAAATCTAACATAGACAACTTCTAGCTCATTGTGCTACCTTTAAAACAACACTTAGTCTAATTTGAGATTGAAATTCTATTTTTATATGTGACAAAACAAATATCGGTGTAATCATATTACAGCGATTTGTTTGTCATTTCTCCATACAAAACTATATATATATCCTTGGTTCTTCTAAAGTACTCAAGGATACTCTTACTGTCGTCCAATGATCATCTCATGAATCATTCTGGTATATGCTCATAACATTTTAGCGCACAGGACATCTGATTGTGTACATATTATTCGTGATCCATAATCACTCATGTGTTTTTACTCATTGAGTATCAGATACACTCAAGTCTTGTTAAAACTTCACATGACAAGAACATTTTCTTAATATTTCTATATTGAACTATTTCAATATCCATTCTATGTACTTTGACTTAAACTTATTTTGTGTTTCAATCTATCTTCATAGATCTTGACATTAGATATGTTTCAGTCCATATCCTTTCATTGAAATTAATTTCTCAATGAAACCTTTTAATCAAGTATATAATTACATCATTTATAACCAACTATATGTCACCTACATAAAGTGTAATAAATGTGTCTTAGCGCTCCCACTTAATTTCTTGCAAATGCAAGCCTCTTCATCGTCTCTGATGAAATCAAAAACTCTTTGACTATTTCATCTGGTGAAGATTTCAACTCCGTGATACTTACTTCATCCAATTTGAAGTCGTATACCTATCTAGTATTCCACGGACCAGCAAAACTCTTGGTTGTATCTTGTATACACCTTTAATACACACTTCTGATAAGTAATGTATTTTGCCATCCTACTAACATATCTCATAAAGGAAATATGTAGTGTTTACTAGAATAATCCATATAGACTTTAAGCATTGCTACGGAAGATCTAATTTTGTCGTAGTCAACTCTTTGAACTTTATCATAAACAACTTTTCGACAAGTCAAGCTTCTTCAAGGATATTTCATCCAAGTCCATCAATTTTATAGATCTATTTACTTTCAAAAAGTATTCATCTATCTTGGATTTCATGGCGTATAGCCATTTTAACGGAGTCAGGGCCCATCATAACTTCCTTGTTTGTAGTTGGTTTATCATTGTTCAAAATCAATCCTTTGTCCACAAATCATTTATTTGATCACAAAGTAAACCATACCTACAAGGTTCAATATGTGCTTCGATCTCCATGACTAAAACACTTTGTAGTCATGGGAGCCATGATCGTTGTGGCCGCTTCCGAAACCAATTCCGATGCTGTGCTACTCTGATCATTATGCTCAGGTTCATAAACCTTATCAAATTATATTGTCCTCCCACTCAAATACTTCACTAGAAACAATTTCTCGGAAATAAGAAACATTGACAAACACTTTTGTCTTTGTCTCGTGGGAAGAATTCCCAATCAAATCTCTGGGACAACCAACAAAGACATTCATCCGATTTTGGTTGTAAACTTATTTACTTATGCTATGCATACCAAAATTTAAGAAAAGACTATCATGTTTCTTACCTATGCCATAACTCGTATGGTGTCATTTCAACGGATCATGATGATGCTCTATTTAGTGTAAAAGCGGTAGTCACTAAAGCATAATCCACAAAAATATAATGGCTTTATTTTATTTTATCTCATCATTAATCCAACAAAGTTTGGATACATCTCTTGGATACTTCATCATCACTATGATACTCCAAGAAACGTGAGTTGTAGAACAATTTCATAACTCTCTTAGATGTTCGCTAAAACTCGTAATTCAAATATTTCCACCATGATCCAATCATAGATATTTGACTTTTCTATTACGGTGATTTCCACTTCATGCTGAAAATTATTTGAATCCATTCAAATGTTTCAAACTTCTTCCTCATCGAATATATCCACATATACTCAATTCATTGTTTGAAAGTTTTCATGAAGTAGAAGAATCTCCCGCACACAACTATGCCCAGTAAACCACATACATCATCATGTATGTTTTTCACTAAGTTAGTTGCCCGTTCAACTCTTGGCCTATGAACGGTATTTTAGTCATTCTCTTTTGAAAAGATTTGCAAGCGCCAAATGATTCAAAAATCAAATGACTCCAATAATCCATTTGCATGGAGTTTCTTCATGCGTTCCTTTCCAATATGACCTAAATGGCGGTTCCACAAATTAGTGGAATTCAAATCATTTGCCTTATGGCATTTTAGCGTCAGTATTATGTGTGTGTGTTTCACCATTAAGATTTATAATAACTTATCCATCGTATATGGAGTAATGTCATAATTTGAACAACTCATTGTTTTCATTTGACCAGAGCAAAATAACAATTATTAAGTTCTTTATTATAAACTAGCACAAATGCCCGTGCGTTGCAACGGAAAGAGGAAAAACAACTTTTGAATTAAAAACTTCTGCTCGATCTAAATTTTGTCTCAACGTCGGATAAACTGCTAACCCTAGCCTTAGTTCGCCCATTACTTATAATCTTTATATTTTATTATCTTTTTATTTAATTGATCTACTCTCTTATAATTCATTTTTATTTTTTATTTATTCCATTATTTTACATTTTTTAGTTATAATATGTTTATATTTGAAACAGCCATAAGCAATATAAAAATGAGGTTGCATTATAGGTAGCAGCTATCCAATACTTGTTCGAGATAATTAGATCCATAAGCAACGAAACATCATTGCTTAAGATATTATCACCGGTTAAATCAAGTAATAAGTTTATCCATATCAATACTTACCGTCTATAAATATTGAAGGGTTCAACGCTTGCAACAATGATGCTAGTTTAAAAATATGGAACCAGCTTTTGCAGAGAATTAAATAGATGCTATTATTCTTTTGGTTCATATGTTGGAAGCCTGCAACCTAGCATCTCTACAGGAGAGCCTGTGCGTATCTATATTTTCAATCTAGTGTACATATATTACTTACATTACTGCCAATTACTAATGCATGAGTAGATGACTTCAATAATACATGATACGAAGAACTGGTATGCATACGTGTTGTGTTTGTTACCACATTGGCTTTTTAACAGAAAATATCTTACATGAAAAGCAACTCAGATAAAAATCTTAATTCTCTGATATCAGCAAATAATGTATTATAATCTATATTACACAAATGCAGCATCGTATCATTTTTTCAAAAGACAACAGACTAAAGAATGTAGTGATATAGCAATCAAACTTACCCTCTCCATGGTATGAAACCCATTGGGATTTAGATCATAACAGTCTGCGGATGATTCAATTCCATCACAGCCAGTTTCGCCGCTGGTATGGCGCCAATGGGATCGCCGAGCCTCCGTCGCCCCTCGACACCCCCTCGTGGCGATCCTTCAAGCATGTTTTCGCGATCTACCGCGGGCTCACCAACGTGCGGGTTGGCGATGGTGCGACTACCTCGTTCTGGTTTGATAATTGGCACGCCGCCGGGCCCCTCTTCGCACGCGTCCCCGAGCTGTTGACTCACTGCACTGATCCGTCGATCACGGTGGCCGCGGCTCTTGCGCGATCACCACTGGATATCCCGCTACACCCCCGCGTCACGGCTATCGCTCAGTCCCAGCTTGCCGCGCTGGCGACGTCGCTCCAGCTGGCGTCTCTCTCAGATGATCCTGACACTCGCCTGCTACCGGGGGCCGCCGCCTTCTCCACGGCTGGGGCTTACCGTGTCATGAAAACGTCTGGCATCGTGCTACCGCTCTCCGACTACAACTGGGCGAACTTTGCGCCACTCAAGGTCAAAGTGTTATTCTGGATCGCCCATCACGGGAACACCAGGACGCGTGTGTTGCTCCATAGGCACGGGATCCTGTCGACTGTCTGCTGCCCTTTCTGCAGCCGCGATGAGGACCCGCTGCACCTCTTCTTCAGGTGCCCTCGGTTGGGGCCCTGGTTTGCCGGCCTTGGGGCGCATGCTGCGGCCTCGGCGACCGACCTGGCTGAGGGTTGCGCGTCGCTCGCCGCTGCCCACAGTGACCTCGTCCCGCCGGTGCGACACACCTTGGTGTTGCTGACCCTCTGGATCATCTGGAAGAGCCGGAACCGCATGGTCTTCGACGCCCAGCGCTTGCACCCCAGGCAGATGTTCTCCCTCCTCGCGACGCACTGTGACCTCTGGCTTCACCGGCTTCCCCGTCGCCACAATCGGCAACCTGTAGATGCATGGTTGTCCGCTCTTAGAGCCTATTTTGTGTGACTTTGTAGCGTTTGGTTTCCGTCTGTAAGCCCTATGCTGCTTTGCGAGCAACTCTGTAAACCCTCGATATGATTCAATAAATTTTCACTTCAGGTGGAGGGGTTTCCCCCTCCCCCGTTGAGCTTTCAAAAAAAAAAGTTTCTGTCGAAAGCATCAAGATTTGTACATGCCCAGACCAGGCATCTCCATACCAAGAATTATTCAGTGTTAGGTCGGTAAATCATCCTGAGAGAAAAGCGGATATCGCTCGTCTACTGCTAGCGGAGGCTCAGGCCGCCTACTTGCACATTAACAGGCCAGCGAGGATAGTTGCTGTAGTTTCCTTTGCTTGTTCTTTGTTTAATTGGATTGGCTGGCCGGCTGGCTGTTGTGCTATTGTTTGTGGACTTCTTGTCTTGACAGAGTTCACGAACGTCCACTCTGGATTAATTGCCCGCGCTACAGCAGGTTCAACTAACTTCATGCGTCTAGCAACAATATGAGGTTTACTGTTTCTGACAACTACAAGCAAAAGTCACCGAGCGGATTGGGAGCAGGAAAGTTCCGTCCTCTGTCTTTAGCTAAAATCACCGAGCGGATCACACCACATGTTCATAGCGAGCAACGTACACCTCTGCCGGATCCAACAGCTCGAAGACGGAGCCATCCATCTCACAGGATACATCGTGAGCATGTCAGCACCCTCGGCTGGACGGTTTCCGGTGGTTGCCCCGGATCCTCCTCGAACTTCTCAGAACAGCCTTCCTGCAAATCGAGTTCTTCGAGAGGATTGACCCCTGGCTCGGGATGTGTGGCCAAGTCCAAAGCCGAACGCGTCTGGTTGCGCTAGATGAAGTCGCGCCATGGATTATAAGGCCGGGTCAGCCCGTGTTAATACGGCAAGTCCGATCGAAGGCAACTCTGGATAGTAATCAGAGCTGACGGGACTCGTGGAAAGAAGCAACGACAAGAGAGACCAGACCTCCTGTTAACCAGAGATGGAACCGGTACCAGTAAGGATTACCACCCGAACTCAAACGCTTTAGCCTACGTGGTATACACAGGGACGGACGAAAGCGCCTAGACGGATTGACGAAAGCGTAAAGTGACGGACCAAACCACGGAAACGCTACTCCCTTTATTATTAGGTATATAGATTCTAAGGGCTAGATAGAATGCTAACGACGAACATAATAACACTTTATTTTGTTCTAGTCGTGCATTCCTATCATATTGTTTGTCAGTCACCTAGGTCATTGTATTCTTGTATTGCGTTGTTTTGTATGACACTTCATACCAACCAATATAGTACTAATACCCAAGAATTTCATTGTGTGACCTAACTAGGAATACAACCATAACATGTATATCATTTATATACACCTGAGCTAGACTTTCTAGTCTTTTCTTTTCTCTCTGCCAAAATATCTTTTGTAATTTCTCTTTTAGCTTTCCTCATTATTCAGAAAACACTTCATCTTCAATAACTTCTAGGTTTGTTGGTCAAATACCAATAACCTCGAGGTTCTTACTTTGAATTTTATCATCATATGACAAGTGTTCTAGATTTCACTATTAGTAACTTTGTAATACGATGAACAATTTCACTCATAATTTTATCCATCAATTCATGACGACTTTCTGAGACCATGTCTATACATGCTAGGCTCATAAAGTTTAACCTTAGTATTCGCATGTGCAAATCTGGCTTGCACCCGTTGTATGCACACGTAGAATCTATAACACCCGATTCTCACGTGATGCTTCGATACGACGAGTCTTAGCAACGGTGCATACTAAGGATAATAATTTCATGGATATGCGAATATTGTTAGTGCCCCAATAGTTGGAGGATTGGGACGCCTTGCGTCTTCAACCTTCGTACATTCCCATAAAACTTATGAGTTTATGTAGTCTCACCAAATTATATTCTATCATCTTGTAATAAGGTCTTTAGATATCACATATATCTCATACCTTGATTATTTCTGAAAAACTAAATTCTCAGCTCCTTACTGTTCAAACAGATTTGAACGGAGATAAGATAACTTTAGGTACTAATTGAAAACATAGCTCTTTGAATCAACAATGTGAGGTTTACTAAAAGTTTTCAATAGGACTTAATCAATTCTTGATTCTTAACAATACGGTACCAATCCTTAAAGTTTCTTGTCAGATTTTAACAGTATTTCTATCTCAACTACAAGACTAGCGCATGGTAGAAAACGGATGCCAATACTACAAAATTAATTCAAAATACTACTCAGACTATGTTTATGATAATTAGTTCATGTTTTAATCTAATTACTAATGAACTCCCACTTAATACAACATCCCTCATAGTTGTTAAGTGGTACACGATCCACATCCACTACACCAAAACCGATCATCACGTGAGATGATGTAGCTTCAATGGTGAACATCAACATGTTGATCATATCATCCATATGACTCGTGTTCAACCTTTCGGTTTATGTTGTCCCGAGGCCATGTCTGTACATGCTAGGCTCGTCAAGCAAACCCAAGTATTCCGCGTGTGCAACATGGCTTACACCTGTTGTATATGAACATTGAGTCTATCACATCCGATCATCACGAGATGCTTCGAAACGACGAACCTTGGCAACGGTGCATACGAGGGGAGAACACTTTATTATCTTGATATTAATGTGAGGGATCATCTTATAATGCTACCGTCGCGATCTAAGCAAAATAAGAAGCATAAAGGATTAACATCACATGCAATTCATATGTGATATGATATGGCCCTTTATCCTTTGCGCCTTCGATCTTCATCTCCAAAGCACGGACATGATCTCCATCATCAATGGGCATGATCTCCATCATCGTCGGCGTAGCGTCAAGGTCCATGGCGCCGTCTTCATGGTTGTTCACCTCATGTAGCAACTATTACAACTACTTTGAAATACCTCTCAACATGAAATATAAAGACAATCATAAGGCTCCTGCCGGTTGCCACAATACAATAATGATCATCTCATATATATTCATCATCACATTATGGCCATATCATATCACCAAACCCTGCAAAAACAAGTTAGACGTCTCTAATTTGGTTTGCATATTTTACGTGGTTTAGGGTTTTCGAGAGAGATCTAATCTACCTACGAACATGAACCACAACGGTGATACTAGTGTTGTCAATAGAAGAGTAAATTGAATCTTCACTATAGTAGGAGAGACAGACACCCGCAAAGCCACTTATGCAATACAAGTTGCATGTCGAGCGTGGAGCAAATCTCATGAACGCGGTCATGTAAAGTTAGCCCGAGCCGCTTCATCCCACTATGCCACAAAGATGCAAAGTACTCAAACTAAAGATAACAAGAGCATCAACGCCCACAAAACCATTGTGTTCTACTCGTGCAACCATCTATGCATAGACACGGCTCTGATACCACTGTAGGATAACGTTGCATAGAAAACAAAAAATTTCCTACCGCGAACACGCAATCCAAGCCAAGATGCAATCTAGAAGACGGTAGCAACGGGGGGATATCGAGTCTCACCCTTGAAGAGATTCCAAAGCCTACAAGATGAGGCTCTTGTTGCTGCGGTAGACGTTCACTTGCCGCTTGCAAAAGCTCGTAGAAGATCTTGATCACGATCGCTTCCGGCGCCACGAACGGGCAGCGCCTCCGTACTCGGTCACACGTTCGGTTGTTGATGAAGACGACGTCCACCTCCCGTTCCAGCGGGCAGCGGAAGTAGTAGCTCCTCTTGAATCCGACAGCACGTCGGCGTGGTGTCGGTGGTGGTGGAGAAGTCCGGCGGAGCTTCGCTAAGCGTGCGGGACGTGGTGGAGGAGAGAGGCCGCTAGGGTTTGGGAGAGGGGGGCGCCGGCCACTAAGGGGTGCGGCCACCTTGGTGGTTCTTGGGTGGCCGGCCCCCTCCCCTTGGCTCCTCATTATATAGGTGGAACCCCAAGAGTTGGTCTCCAAGTCTTCGAATAAGACCCGAACCAAAAACCTTCCATATGGAGGGGAAACCTAGCCAAGCTAGGACTCCCACTAGAGGTGGGAGTTCCACCTCCCATATGGGGGGGTGGCCGGCCCCCTAAGGGGGAGTCCACTTGGGACTCCTCCCCCACTAGGGTTGGCCGGCCATGGAGATGGAGTCCCATGTGGACTCCACCTTCCTTGGTGGTTTCTTCCGGACTTTTCTAGAACCTTCTAGAACCTTCCATAGAACCTTCCGCGACATTTTAATTCACATAAAATGAAATCCTATATATGAATCTTATTCTCCGGACCATTCCGGAACTCCTCATGATGTCCGGGATCTCATCCGGGACTCCGAACAAATATTCGAACTCCATTCCATATTCAAGTACTACCATTTCAACATCCAACTTTAAGTGTGTCACCCTATGGTTCGTGAACTATGTGGACATGGTTGAGTACTCACTCCGACCAATAACCAATAGCGGGATCTGGAGATCCATAATGGCTCCCACATATTCAATGATGACTTTAGTGATCGAATGAACCATTCACATACGATACCAATTCCCTTTGTCACGCGATATTTTACTTGTCCGAGGTTTGATCTTCGGTATCACTCTATACCTTGTTCAACCTCGTCTCCTGACAAGTACTCTTTACTCGTACCGTGGTATGTGGTCTCTTATGAACTCATTCATATGCTTGCAAGACATTAGACGACATTCCACCGAGAGGGCCCAGAGTATATCTATCCGTCATCGGGATGGACAAATCCCACTGTTGATCCATATGCCTCAACTCATACTTTCCGGATACTTAATCCCACCTTTATAACCACCCATTTACGTAGTGGCGTTTGGTGTAATCAAAGTACCTTTCCGGTATAAGTGATTTACATGATCTCATGGTCATAAGGACTAGGTAACTATGTATCGAAAGCTTTATAGCAAATAACTTAATGACGAGATCTTATGCTACGCTTAATTGGGTGTGTCCATTACATCATTCATATAATGATATAACCTTGTTATTAATAACATCCAATGTTCATGATTATGAAACTAATCATCCATTAATCAACAAGCTAGGTTAAGAGGCATACTAGGGACTTCTTGTTGTCTACATATCACACATGTACTAATGTTTCGGTTAATACAATTATAGCATGATATATAAACATTTATCATAAACATAAAGATATAAATAATAACCACTTTATTATTGCCTCTAGGGCATATCTCCTTCAGACATAACATCATCATACCTAACATCGTAGCACATAGTTTCATACAATTTAAGATAGCATTCAAACAACACGAAGCAACAAAGATAGAGTTGACAACACTCGACGTTCTAACTATCGGTGTCGGAGCCGGATTCGCCGGTGTGGTAGTGCACGCGGCAGGCGGTGTCGTCGAACACCTTGACGATCATCTCGCCGTCCCCCTCGTACAGGAAGGTGAGCTGGCAGCCGGGCTCGAGGTGGAGGTCACGGGCGAACTTGTCCCACCCCGTGTGCAGGTACATCTTGCCCTGCCCGTCGAACAGGACCTCCACGGACCAGCGGCAGAAGTTGCAGCTAGCCTCCCGTAGCTGCAAGTGCGCCGGCTCGACGCCGTCGACGAACTCGGCGAACTTGTCCGGTAGCCGCTTGATGCTGAGTGGGTCGTCGTCGATGCAGAGGAGGAACTCGAAGCAGCGTTCCTCATGCGAAGACGAGGAGGATGCAGGTGACGGTGACCGTGGGGCCCTCGCTGCTCCACCGCGGCGGCCCCTTCCCCGGCCCCGGGGGCGCCCAGGGCCGCGGCGGCCCCTTCCCCGGCCACCGGGACCGGCCATCCTACATGTTTACATGTTTGAACCATATTATGACCCATTCCACTAACACATATGAGTTACTCCATCACAAATACTAGGCATACATGTGGGTTCATACACATACATACATAGGGTTCATACGCATACATACATAGGGTTCATACACATACATGTGAAATTTCATATGTAGGTTTCAACAAATCTATGGTTCAAACACATGCATACATGAGGCTACCATCTCCAACACAAACAATACAATATAGAGTGCACAAAAAAACCATGTCTAGGGTTCATGTCCAAATCTAGCCCGATCTATGAAATTAGTGGATGAATGGAGAAGATTCGAAGGAGATTACCTGGACAAATGGATGGGGAACGATCTCCACGGACAGATCTGACGATTTGGTGGTGGATTTGGTGGGGGGGAGAGGGAGGAGAGAGAGAACCGGGCGCCACAGGGAGAGAAGAAGAGAAGAGAAAGAAAGAAAGAAGAAGGGTCGGGCTGGCGGCCGAAACTTAAGTGGATGTGTGGCGCCCTTGCCACGGGCGCCACACTTTCAAAGTGTGGCGCCGGCGTGAGCGGCGCCACACTTGCTGCCACGTCGGAGCGGGATCACCAGCTCAGCGTCGCCGGGCCACGTCGGACGGGTGTGTGGCGCCGGCAGCAGGGGCGCCACATGAGCATGTGTGGCGCCCATGGGAGGGGCGCCACGCAAAAGGGTTAGATGAGTGAAATAGTTTCGCCGGAGGGTCAGCCTGTGCTTTTCTTTCACTTTTGGGTTATTTTTGTGCAAATCAACGAAAAGAGGAAACGTGGGGCTGTGCCTTGCCTGGCTCACGCGCGAGCGCGCGTGCGTGTTTCCGGCTCGGTCGGCCTGACCGGACAATCTGGCTTTTAATTTTTTTTCGTAGTTTATTTCTTTTCCTTATTCTTTTGTAGAATTTGATTTAGAAGTCCGATTTGATCGAAACAAATTCGTATAGATTTGTAAAATTCTGAATATTATTTTAAGATACTGAGAGAATATTTTTCTGTCCAAAGTAAATACTCGTAAAGATTTTCTAAGCTATTGTCTAATAGCTATTTGTGTGATTTGAACTTAATTTTTTTTATTTCTCCAAACGATTTTGAAAATATGCATGATGCAAAACCCAATTCTAAAACTAGGATGTTACACTTCTGTCCCCCAAAACGGAGTTTCGCGATTGCGGCGGCGTCCCTGGAGTCTTTTTGGAGTTTCGTCAATTGATATAGGGTTTTCACGTCTCGAGAGATTATATAGGCGAAGAGGCGGCGCAAGGGGGTTGTTGGGGGGATGACCCCCGGTATGCCAAAGACATGCCAAACCGGATGGTTTGAGCCATAAAGATACCGGTTTAATATTGATACCGGAGGTCGAAACTAAGATTTTGGCTAAGTAAACCTAAGCCGGTATCCCCAGAGGGGTATACCGGAACCGGATGAAGAAGATACCGGAAGGAGGGCAGGTCGGCGAGACCAGTCAAAGATTCTCTTCGGAGCTAGAGGACAAGGATGAGCTAAGCAAAGTAGCTTTAAGCGAAACCCTGACGCCAAAGGTGGAGGATGACGCCAAAAGCAACCGGGGACGTCAGTCTCTGTGATTAAAGAAGTCGGCGCCGCCATTTGTGATTAAAGTGACTTTGTAAAAGTAGTTTGTCTAGTCAAAGATGCCATTAGATGCCATCAGATGCCATTAGATACCATTAGGGTTTCTTGCCCTGTAAGCCACCTCTCCCCTATATAAGGAGAGGGGGTAGCCCCATTACGGGAGAGAGACGACCTAGTATGATCTGAGAGGTACGTTCGTAGGTGCAAGTGTAAGTTGTTACGCTGTTGACACAAACCTGTAATCTGCTAAGAGCAATAAAGAGAAAGATCTAGAGCGAAGTTCATCCTTGTGTTCTTCTTCTTGTTTTGCTACCCTTGGTTGTGTTCTTGAGGAAAGCATCCGTAAGTTCATCCAATCTTATCACAAACCCTCCCCCGAATCCTCTAGCGCACATTCGGCCCCAACTCAAGCCATCCTATGGCATCTGCTCGTTCGCCACGACGACAGTTGGCGCCCACCGTGGGGCCAGCAGCTGCGCTTGCTGGAGTACAAATTCGGGCGGGCCTCCTCACCGTCGACGGCGAGCGTGTCGTCACCGCTCTCGTCGATCGTGTCCTCGGCATGGACTACATCAATGACAACATCGGCTACTTCGCCAGCGGCGGTAAGTACCCCAAGAAGAAGCACACCGTCGAGCTCGGGAGCTTCCGCGTCTACTACGGCACCGTCCCTGAGCGCCAGCGCCTCTCGCCGGTGCTGGTGGCTCCGGACCCCCCAAGATCTGCGCTTTCCAGCGGCCGTGCTGCCGGCAGCGTCGAGGTGCTGGTCGTTGGCGCGGGCGACGCCGGCAAAGGAGCTGCGGTAGAAGCGGCTGCAACGACAAAATCCACGCGCACGGCCAAGCCGCCAACCGAGCGTGACCAGGTGGTTGCCGGTACCTCCGCGGCGCCACCGGAAACTCCACTCCAGGCAGCGATGAGCGTCCTCGCCACGCCCATCGCGCAGAACATCGACCCGGCATCGGCTCAGGCGGAGCTGGAGGCACAACGCCAGAAGCTGCTCGAGAACGGCAAGGTCATCATCCGGGCGCAGCGCGAGTTGAACCTAACCCTACGTGAGTACAACGCTGCCCATGGCTTTGCTTCGGTTAGCGCTCATCCAGCTAGGCAACCGGAAAACAGGCTTAGAGGTCGCAATCTAGATCAGGATTTGCGCAAAGAGGTTCTTACCGGCAAGAGTGCATCTGCATCTGTTAGCATCGTAGAGAAACCCAAGTACAGTAGCCCGAATAAAACCTTAAAAGCTGCTAGGGCTGCAGTAGAGCTGTGTGAGTCGCTTACCGGTGACGCGTTGGCAAAGCAGCAAGATCGTGTAAAAGAGTTGCTTGACATGATTGAGGTGCAAAATGCTGAGCAGCAAGCTAAGATAAACAAGGCTATGGCATCAAAATCTCTGCGTTCTGCAAGGAATGCCGGTAGCAAGTCCCATGGGCAGGCATCGTCCCCCCATCCGGACAAAAGAAAAAAAAGCGAATGCGCAGCAAATGACTGTGTACGACCCGGTTCTTGCCGGAAAACAGCAAGCCGGTGCCGGAAAACAACAAGCCGGGCGGTACGAGGCCGGTAGAAAAAATCAAGGGGAAACAGATGCCCTTGCCGGAAACGGCAACGCTGCAAAAGAGTATGCCGGCAGAGAAGGAAGTGGGCAAAACTTCCGCGCTGCAAAAGCAGTGTACGTGGAAGAGGAAATGCCTCCACCAAGGTACCGGCAGGCAAGAGCCGCGGCACCAGAAAGATATGAAGAGGTTGACTCACGAGCTGAAAGAGTTGTGGTCTACCGGAACCTATTGGGAGGCCGGTTAGGCGAAAGATGCCTACCAGATCGGGATGCGAGGCACCGTCTGGATAGGGTGTATTTGTCTGAAATAGTTGAGGCAGAAGGACCTCCAGGTCCAAAATGTTTTGGTCCAAGGATCATGAAAGAAGGACCGCCGGTTCGCAACTTCCAGTTGCCACGTGACACTAAAACATACGATGGCACCACTAAGCCGAAAGACTGGCTCGCGGATTATGTTACCGCAGTCTACGTCGCTGGTGGCGGAGGAACTATAGCCGGAGGAGGAAATCGCCGTTGGGCAGTGAGAATCATACCGTCGTTCCTGGTAGGACCGGCAAGAATCTGGCTGAACAATTTGCCAGCCGGAAGCATAAACGGCTGGCTGGACTTTGAGGAAGCTTTTGTGAGCAATTTCAGCAGCACCTATCGAAGGCCAAACAGGCCGCAACAGCTCGCTTTGTGCGTGCAACGCCCAAACGAAACAGACCGGGATTACCTGGCCCGGTGGAACACCACAAGAAACTCCTGTGAAGGGGTAATAGAGGCTCAAGCCATAGCTTGGTTCAGCAGTGGGTGCAGAAGAGGATCGCCGTTGTGGCAAAAGCTGCAGCGGAGCATGCCAACAACGTTGGCTGAGATGATACGTGTAGCCGATAGTTACGCATTGGGAGACCCAATGCAACCGGCAGTGCAAGCTGACCCGGAACAAACAAACCAGCCTCAGCAACGACAAGAACAATACCGGGATAACCGGCAAAACAAACGAAGGGAAGATTTTCCGGATCGAAGGTATGGTCCACAACAAGTAGCCGCGGTCCAGGAAAATTCCAGCGCCAGCGGAAGCCAAAGGCAAAAAACCGGATCGCAGCCGTGGGCGGGTCCAAAGAAACAATGGGTTGAAAAGAAGCCCTGGCAAAATAATGAGGAAAGATACACTATGGAATCCGCTATGGATCAACCATGCCGGTGGCACACACCAAACCCCGGAAGGCCGGCTAACCACTTGACAAAAGATTGTACCTGGACCAAAAGGTTAATGGGCCAAGGCACGGCAAAAGATGCCGGAAAGCTACCACCACCACCTCCGCTTACTGGACCAAACGCCGTACCGGTACACCCGCAAAACCGGCCTCCACCACAACAAGTTCACCAGGTGGGAAACGGCAATGGCCAACCACCTCCACCGGCACCTTTAGGCCGGAATGTTTACCACGATCCGGACATGTGCTGCGTTGTGTTCGTCACTGAGCCAACAGACAGGCAAAGTGTGCACCATCGCTCCATGGAAGTAAACGCGGTGATGCCGGCTGTCCCAAAATACATGCTGTGGTCTGATCAAGAGATCAGCTGGTCGTTCAAGGATCACCCCAAGCTAATGCCTAATCCGGGTGGTTATGCTCTCGTAGTTGACCCTATCATGCATGGGCCAAATGCTCGAGTCAAATTCAGCAAAGTGCTGATAGACAATGGGAGTAGCATCAACATCATGTACCGGCACACTATGCGCACACTTGGGATAACTGAGAACATGCTGCAGCCAACGCACACGACTTTCCACGGAATCGTTCCGGGTTTGTCTTGCTCGCCCATGGGAAAAGTCCGGGTGGATGTGTCCTTTGGTGTACGTGACAATTGCCGGGTGGAAAACCTTCTGTTCGAGGTAGTGGACCTGGACAGTCCTTACCATGCGCTGCTGGGGAGACCGGCACTGGCAGCCTTTATGGCCTCAACTCACACACCTTATCTCAAGATGAAGATGCCGGGACCTCGTGGACCCTTAACCGTGGTGGGAAACTACAAAGTCTCACTGGAAACCGCTTCCGCCGGGTCAAATCTGGCCGAATCGCTAGTAATTGCAGAGGAAAAAAGAAGGATGCAAACTGCTGTTGCGCTGGCTCAGTCCTCACAGTTGAGCTTAGCGGCAATGAGCGGAAGCTTGGGCACGCTGGCTTTCAAGCCAACCAATGAAACAAAAGACATCGTGCTGGACCCGGCTCACCCTGAGCGTACCGTTTGTATCGGTGCCGGCCTCAGTGAGGCATAGGAAAGCGCGCTCACCAGCTTCCTCCGTGAGAATCGGAATATCTTTGCCTGGTCTACTGATGACTTGGTAGGTGTTCCGAGGGAGCTGGCTGAGCACTGTCTAAATGTCCGGAAAGATGCCAAGCCGGTAAGGCAGCCGCTGCGCCGGTTTGCTGAAGACAGAAGAAAGATCATTGGAGAAGAAGTGACGAAATTGTTGGTTGCCGGTTTCATCGTGGAAGTGCTGCACACTGCGTGGCTAGCCAATCCGGTGATGGTCGAAAAGAAGAAAGAAGAGAACCTTGAAGCAAAAGCTCCAAAGGTATGGCACATGTGCATCGACTACACCAACCTGAACAAGGCTTGCCCAAAAGATCCTTTCCCGCTACCCCGGATCGATCAAGTGATTGATTCCACCGCTGGATGTGAACTTTTGTCTTTCCTGGATGCTTATTCCGGTTTTCACCAAATCCCCTTGAAAAAGGAAGACCAAATAAAGACTGCGTTTATCACCCCGCACGGGGCTTATTGCTATGTCACCATGCCTTTCCGTTTGCGCAACGCTGGTGCAACGTACCAGTGCTGTATGCAAAAGTGTTTGTATGATCAAATCGGTAAAAACGTGCAGGTATACGTAGACGATGTCGTGATAAAAACTAAGAAAAAAGAAACCTTAATCGATGATCTCCGGCAAACATTTGATAACCTAAGAAGGTTCCGGATGAAACTTAATCCGGCAAAATGCACCTTTGGTGTCCCAGCCGGCAAGTTGCTTGGTTTCCTTGTATCAAGCCGGGGCATAGAAGTAAATCCGGTAAAAATCCGGGCAATCGAAAGAATGACCATACCGCACGATCTAAAAGATGTGCAGAAGTTTACCGGAAGTTTGGCATCGCTAAGCCGGTTCGTAAGCAGGTTGGGAGAAAAAGCTTTGCCCCTCTATGCTTTGATGAAAAAATCCGACACGTTCGTCTGGACCCCTCAGGCAGACGCTGCGTTTAAAGAGCTGAAAGCAATGCTAGCAACCGCGCCTATACTGGCTTCACCTTTGGAAAGGGAGCCCATGTTGTTGTACATCGCAGCAACAAACCGGGTTGTGAGCGTAGTGGTTGTGGTTGAAAGAGAAGAGGAAGGAAAAACCGTGCAGCGACCGGTATACTACCTGAGCGAGGTGCTCTCCCTCTCAAAACAAAACTACCCGCACTTCCAGAAAATGGCTTATGGCGTGTTCATGGCCGCCACAAAGCTTAAGCACTACTTCGAGGAGCACCCCATGAAGGTGGTGAGTGAGGCACCCATTTCCGATATCATGTGCAACAAAGATGCTAGTGGCAGAATTGCCAAGTGGTCGATTCAAATATCCCCATACGTACCGGAATACGAAAGAAGAGATGCCATAAAATCGCAAGCTTTGGCAGATTTCCTAGTTGATTGGGCAGAAATGCAATACAAGCCACCAGACCAAAAGATAGAGTATTGGAAGATGCACTTTGACGGATCCAAGCTCAAGGAGGGGCTAGGTGCTGGTGTGGTACTTACCTCACCTAAGGGAGATCATCTCCGGTATGTTTTGCAAGTGCACTTCAGAGCATCCAACAATGTGGCTGAGTATGAAGCTTTGATTCATGGGCTTAAGGTCGCAAAGGAAATCGGTGCACACCGGATCCTTTGCTATGGAGATTCAGATCTGGTGGTGCAGCAGTGTTCCGGAGATTGGGACGCAAAAGATGCCAACATGGCCTCATACCGGTTTCACGTGCAAAAGATTGCCGGCTTCTTCGAGGGCTGCGAGTTTCACCATGTGCCACGGGCAGAAAACGAGGCCGCGGATGCTTTGTCCAAACTGGGCTCATCTAGGCAAGAAATTCCTCCTGGAATAGCCTTGGCACACTTAAGAATACCATCGATAAAACCAAGCCCGGAATCGGAATCAATTTTCGTACCGGAATCGCATGTTGTACCCATGGATATCGATGAAGCAAACCCGGAGACTGCTCCGGTAAACTCGGGGCCTACTCCGGTAAACTCGGGGACTGCTGCGTCCGTACCGGGAGAAGCAATGCTGGTGGATAACATGGAGATAGACGCACCGGTGTTTTTGGTTCGAGAAGCACCATCTTGGGTTAAACCTATTAAGGAATTCCTGATCAACGGCACCTTGCCGGTTGACGAAAATGAATCGAGACGAATCCAGAGAAGGTCCAAAGCTTACACCATCATCAATGGCGAGGTATACAAGAGAAGTTTTACCGGTGTCCTTCAAAGGTGTGTGGAGCTGGAAGAGGGAAAATAAATGCTCTTAGAAATTCACCAAGGGGAATGTGGACACCATGCTTCATCAAGGGCGCTGGTTGCAAAAGTATTCCGGCATGGGTTCTATTGGCTCACCACTTTGGAGGATGCTGAGGATTTGGTACGAAAGTGCAACGGATGCCAGAGGTACGCAAAGCAAAACCATACCCCAGCGTCTGGTTTAAAAACAATACCGTTAACTTGGCCATTTGCTATCTGGTGCCTTGACATGGTTGGCCCGTTTAAAACCGCAAGAAGCAGTTTTATACACATCTTGGTCATGGTGGACAAGTTCACCAAATGGCTTGAGGTAAAACCTATCGCAAAATGTGATGGGCATACGGCAGTAAAATTCTTAAAAGATGTTATCTTGCGGTATGGATACCCGCATAGCATCATCACAGACAATGGCACAAACTTTGCCCGAGGTGAGTTCAAAAGATTTTGTGAACATAACAATATCCGGTTGGATCTGTGCTCAGTCGCGCACCCACAAGGCAATGGCCAAGTGGAGAGAACAAACGCCTTGGTACTTTCCGGTATCAAGCCCAGGCTAATTGAACCACTTCAAAAGACACCGGGGTGTTGGCTCGATGAATTACCATCAGTGTTGTGGAGCATAAGAACAATTCCAAACCGGTCTACCGGATACACTCCATTTTTCATGGTTTATGGGGCTGAGGCCGTGATTCCAACCGATATCATACATGACTCACCAAGAGTTCAACAATATACCGAAGAAGAGGTAAAAGAGGCACGAGAAAATGATGTGGACTTGCTAGAAGAAGCAAGAGAACTAGCCTTGGCAAGAACAGCCATGTACCAACAAAACATGAGACGCTATCATAACCGGAAGGTTAACCCGAGAACATTCCGGGAAGGAGATCTGGTGCTACGCCTGGTGCAGCGCACTGAAGGCCGGCATAAGCTTTCTCCCCCATGGGAAGGACCTTTCATTGTGAGCAAGGCTCTACACAATGACACCTATTACTTGGTTGACGCACAGGAAGCAAAGGAAGGAAAGGCGGACAGGTCCGGAGAAGAAACCAAGCGCCCATGGAATGTAGCTCTTTTGCGTCCCTTCTATGCATGAGGCTGTGTTGTAAGAAGTTCCTTTTTGTACCTTATATGCAATGAATAAAAGATACCGGCACCCTCTATTAAAATCTCGGGGACTACCTTTACCCAAAATTGCATGTAATATGTTTATTTTTTAGTTACCGGTTGATTGCAGAACATTTTTTCTTTCCGGTTTAGTAACGTGCTAAACCTACCGGAGTCTTCGACTCTACTGCTGTCCGAAACCCGGCTTCATGGCAAGCAAGATAAACCGGTAGGAACTAAGCACGCGAACGACGAAGAGAGGAGATGGGAACAAACAATCCGGAAAGTTTAACTAACCCCGGTTATACCGGTTTTTTGTGAAAAATTTCGAATTATTTCTAAGTTCAAGAAAGTGCTTGCTTGGCAAAAGAACTTTGTGACTCATACGCAAAAAAACCCAGAGGGTAGGCAGAGCCAAAGCAAAAGAACCAAGTGTGCATCGGATTGGATGCCGAAGCAATTCCGGAATCTTCACAGTGCAGGATGAAAAGGCAAATTGTAAGCAAGGTGCTAAATTAGGCAAAGACAACTTAATAACTTACCGGTATAGGATACCGGCATAAACTGTTGTAGCACAACCAAAAGCCAAAAGGGCTAAGTTTTATATTACATCATGAACCCCGGCATACCGGGGTAGAATTTAACCAACGATGTTTTGAGTCAAACAGGACCGACAGGCATTTCAGAGGCAAATAGTTAACGGCAGATAATCAAGCGACAGGAGCTTCAGGGGGAGCGTCGCCAGCACCAGGGGCATCCAGAGGCTCGTCATCGGCTCCGGCCTCCTCCTCGCCTTCACCTTCCTCCTCGTCGCTCAGATAATCTTGGACATCTGGCGGGGCGGCGATGAAGGTGCGCACGTCAGCGTACTCCGCGATGTGGTATGCACAATCCTGCCGCTTAGCGGTAAGGACCGGGTCCAGATCGGTTTCGGCATCTTCGCGTACTCCGGTGAGGGCGTCATGGTCCAGCTCCGGGTACCAGGAGCAGGCAACGCGGAGCGCAGAATCTGCCCCAGCGCGGGCAGCAGAGCACTGCCACTCACGGATCCTTCTGCCGGCACCCTTGAGGCGGTCGCTGATGAGGGAGAAGGTATCTGGCACCACTTCTCTAGGCCAGAGAGTCCTGAAGAGCTGGGTAGCTACATCAGGAATGTCAGAAAGATTTCGATCAATGGCGCGCATATGGGAGACCCGCGCATTCAGCGCAACCAGATGGTCATAGGGGCCCCATGGCACACCAAGATTCTCGTGGGCCTGGCCAACGCGATGCTCTTCAACCCTCTTCATGGCAAACGCCTGGGAGTCCGGAAAGAGACCTGCACGAAAAAAGAAAGAGGCTAAGAAAATGCAACAGGAAGAAACAAGCTTATAAGCAGAAACTGAAAAAGGAAAAAGGAAGAAACTTACGGAAGGCATGTGCATCAGTTTGCATGATTAGCTGGTCAAACTCCTTCCGCTCCACCTCCAGCCGCGCGGCCTTTTCCTCGGCAGCTTTCCGTGCCTTGGCAAGCTCCTCCAGCTCAACCTGCAACACCGCATTGGAGTTGCCGGCATCCTCCAGCGCTTCATCCAGCTTGGTCGCCGCATCGGCTTCGGCAGCCTTCAGCGCTGCGGCATGGTTAAAACCAACCTGGATGAGCTGACCCTTGAGCTCCTGGTAGCTGTTCTTCTGGGCGCTCAGCTCCTCCTTGTGCTGCCGGATAAGCCGGTCCTTTTCCTCTAGAACCCGGAAGGAAAATGTTAGCAAAAGTTGCACTGATAAAATGAAGAAGGAGCAAGTCAACCGGAAAACAGAAAGTCGTACGTTGGGCGGTGGCGAGTTGCGCCTTGAGGGCCTCAATAGAAGCTTCCGGGATAACTGTTGAACAAAAATCATGAGTGTTAAGAGAAAGAAAACTTTCCGGTAAAAAGATGCCGGACGTACAATTTTTTTTTACCTTGGCACTTGTCATGTGCCTCAGCAAGCTCCCGGTGCTCCCATAGAAGCTCCTCAAAGAGGACCTTCCGAGCGTCAGCCGTGAGCTGTTCAAGAAAAAGAGGTTAGCTAAAGTTTCGCGCTAAGACCAAAGATCTTAACCCGAAACATGGGGACTGGCTATGCCGGTTTTGCGCGTTTCTAAGTTAAGTTTCGTGCTAAGAGCTACGCTCTCAACACAAAACTCGGGGACTGGGAAGATAGACAAGATTCAGTGAAAATGAGAGAAAACCGGCATGAAATTAAAGAAAAGATAGAAAGGATCCGGAAACTGGGAAACCGGTAAAAGTTGAAGAGAGTTGGTGGAGCTTACCATCAAGTTGTTCGTGGCGTCATACCACGCGCTGTCCAGCTCTTTGACGGCCCGACGCAGCCGCATGAAGTGCTCCTCGGAGGACCGGTCTCCAACAGGGTCAGGAGCCGGCAGCCTGTCCTTGCCCATACCGCGGGTCGCCGGAGACATGTCCGCGGCGTTCCACTTCTGCGCATAGGGCAGTAGGTGCCCCAGCTCCCGGCCCTCGCGCTTAAACTCGGTAATCCGGCCAAGCAGGCCGGTCGCTTTTTCATTGACAGCGCTGGCAGCACGGGAAACATGCAGCACCAAGGGCTGCGGACCGCCGGAGGGGGCGCTGGAGGCCGTCGCCTTTCCCTTGATGAGCTTTGAGGTCTTGGGCAGCGGCGGAGTTGGGACAGCACCGGTTGGCTCGGTGCGAGGAGCATCCGGTGGCGGCGTTGGAGTGTTTCTTGGAGAAGGGGAGCGCTAGTCTTCTTTTCAAAGACGGGAGGAACCAGAGGTTCCGCCCGCCCGGCAGCTTCTTCTTCGGCGCCGATGTTGCTGGCGCCGGTGTCTTGGTTCTCATGAGGGGGGACAAAGTCCTCCTCCGCGCGGTGTTCTGGCGGTGTAGGGGCCGCGCGCCCCGAACTTGAGGTGCCCCCCAGAGGGGAGGCAGAGAAGTTGCCGGCACCAGATGGTGCCGGGCTTGAGTGAGGAGGAGGAGTTGAAGTCCTCGCGGTACCTTCAGAGCCCCCAGGCCTTGGGCCAAGCTTGAGCGCAGGGCTGAGTAAAAGAAAAAGAGAGAGTTGGAAAAAAGAAACCGAAAAAAGAACTTAGTAAAAAGAAACAAGCAAGGAAACGGGAGCTTACCCAGAGGAGGTCGGCATTTGCTTGCGCTTATAGCGCCTCATACCTACTTCCTTCTGCCCCAAAGGCTCCGTCCGGAAGCGCTTCGGGGGAGGGGCCTCGCTGGAACTGGCGTCAGATGTCGGCATCTTGTTCTTCTGGCCCTGAGCCAGGAGCTTGTCCACGAACTCGTGACCGGCCTCGGCTCGCAGGGGCGGCGCGTGCTCGTGAATCTGCGGGTCCAAGATAGCTAAGAAAACATCTACAAAGGAACAATAATGAAAAATTATAAGAGATCGAAAAAGAAAACTACCTCGAGCAAGGTCAGGTCATCCGAGGAACCGGTTGGTTTCGGCACGGACGGACCAAGGCGCGAAGCTTTGGTCTTGCCCATCTTCAGGTCCTGCCAACGGATGAAGGGATCCGGGTCAACGGAATCTAGGGCACGCTTCACGCAGGGGCCTCGTCGCTCTGCGAGAATAGTGGGGAAGCGGTCCTTGGCCTGAAACAAATAAAAAGAAGGTTAACAATAGCATGAATGTTACCGGTAAGCCGACCCGAGTTGCGTAATCTCTTACTTCTTGGGTCGGAGGATTATTAGTACTGAGAGGCAGAAGGCCCCATTCCCAGTCATCCGGCATCGCAGTCTGGCAGATCTGCTTAGCCTTGCGGACGACGTGCTTTTTGCTGAGAGGAAGGCCGGTAATCTTGGTGGGATCACCAGGGCCATACATCTCGCTCATCTTGTGCTGCCAGCGCTTGAGAGGAAGCACCCGGCGCAAAATGAAAGTGCGGATAATATCATCGGAGCAAATGTCAGTCTCCTTCATCAAGTTCGTCATGAAGCGTACCACCCGGTTGGTTTCCGGATGATCCGACCTCGGGTTATAGCTCCAGTTGGCTTTGCTGGGCGGCGCCGGATTGAAAGGCGGTAGATCGATAAGATTTGCAGCGCCGTTGTTCTTCACATAGAAGAAGGTCCCTTGCCATAGCCGGCATGACTCGAGACCGGAAAATTTGAAGAAAGGGCTCCCTTGGCGGGAGCCGATGATACAGGACCCGCATTGAACGGGGGGCTTGGGCGCAGGGATTTCCTTGCCCTGAACGGAATTGATCCGCAGAGCAAAGAAACGGGCAAACGTCTCGCGAAGAGGATGAATGCCAATATAAGCCTCCATGAAGGTGGCAAAGCAAGAAAGATAAAAAACGGCATTACCGGGAAGATGATGAGGTTGGAGTTCGTAGAAATCTAAGAACTTCCGGAAGAAAGGGGAAACGGGAAGGCCGAGACCACGCTCGAAGTGAGCAAGGAAAACGACATACTCACCGGGGTTAAGCACCGGTTCAATCTCGTCGCCAGGAAGCCGGCAAGTTACTCCCTCCGGAATCCTGCGGGACCGGTATAGCCAGTCAATCTCATACTGGGTGACATTGGAGCCCATCCAGGCTCCACGTGTCACACCGGAAGGATCTACACCGGAAACTTGGCTGGAGCTACCGGATTCTTGGTGGTTACCGGAGCCGGTGTCCATCGAAACAGGATCAGCGGCGGATCTATCGGAAGATTGGCTACACCGGCTACCGGAAGAAGAAGCCGAAGGAGAGGCAGAAGAAGAAGCAGAGGAGGAGGAAGAAGAAGACTCCTCGCTAGTCATAAGGTTAGATGCAGAAAAACAGGAATCCCACAATTTGCCCCCGCGCGAAGATCTACGAGTAAGAGAAAAATCAAAAGAAAAGGGGAAATAAATATACTATCGACCCAAGATCTAGAAACCAAGCAAAAGGGGAGCAAACTCAGATTGAACCTAACCTGAGGTGATGCGGTCGCTGCAGAGGAGGTTCGCCGGTGAAGTAGCTGGCCTACGGTCGCCGAGGAGTTCCGTCCACGGCGGAGCAGAGAAGAGCTCGAAGAAGCGTGAATGCGGCGGTCGCAACGGGAGCACTGCGAAGAATATCCGCGCGGTGAAGTCCGGCGAAGAAGCGGCGCGAGTTCCCCGGGCGGCGGAGCTCGAGCGAAGAACGGCGGACGAGGAGCGGCGGAGGCGCAGAGAGCAAGAGGCACTGTGCGCGAAGAACAGAGAATGCCAGAAGAGGAAGAAGAGGGGGCGGTTCTGCCTTATAAAGGAAGAGAGAAGGTGGGCCGAAAACCGTTGGGCCACAGCGGTTCGCTCCGCGGGCCGCGACGGTTCGCTCCACGGGCCACCACGTGGCGCGGTGTTACACGCAGAGAAACGAGAAACCACAGGAAGGAGCACAGGGATCCGGAACAGTGACTGGGATCCGCTATGAAGCATTTAATGAGGGCGCGGGAGCCGAAGGGAAGTGACCCCTGACACTGGCATGTCACTCACAGTGCGCGTGTCACTGACAGGCGCGGGGCCCGAGAAATTCTCGACCTCGCCGAGGAGGCAGTTAATGGCTAAGATACCGGAGAATAAGATACCGGGAGACACCGCGTAAGGAGAGAAAACGTAAGTCCGGGCAAAGATGCCGGATCCCGGAAAATAAGTTAAACGCCGGAATGATTAAACCGGTATCCTACGATATGAGAACCTGGCATGGTCTGTTGGATAGAATCCACCAGACTATACCAGCTTCGGGGACTAATGTTGGGGGGATGACCCCCGGTATGCCAAAGGCATGCCAAACCGGATGGTTTGAGCCATAAAGATACCGGTTTAATATTGATACCGGAGGTCGAAACTAAGATTTTGGCTAAGTAAAGCTAAGCCGGTATCCCCAGAGGGGTATACCGGAACCGGATGAAGAAGATACCGGAAGGAGGGCAGGTCGGCGAGACCAGTCAAAGATTCTCTTCGGAGCTAGAGGACAAGGATGAGCTAAGCAAAGTAGCTTTAAGCGAAGCCCTGACGCCAAAGGTGGAGGATGACGCCAAAAGCAACCGGGGACGTCAGCCTCTGTGATTAAAGAAGCCGGCGCCGCCATTTGTGATTAAAGTGACTTTGTAAAAGTAGTTTGTCTAGTCAAAGATGCCATTAGATGCCATCAGATGCCATTAGATGCCATCAGATGCCATTAGATACCATTAGGGTTTCTTGCCCTGTAAGCCACCTCTCCCCTATATAAGGAGAGGGGGTAGCCCCATTACGGGAGAGAGACGACCTAGTATGATCTGAGAGGTACATTCGTAGGTGCAAGTGTAAGCTGTTACGCTGTTGACACAAACCTGTAATCTGCTAAGAGCAATAAAGAGAAAGATCTAGAGCAGAGTTCATCCTTGTGTTCTTCTTCTTGTTTCGCTACCCTTGGTTGTGTTCTTGAGGAAAGCATCCGGAAGTTCATCCAATCTTATCACAAACCCTCCCCCGAATCCTCTAGCGCACATTCGGCCCCAACTCAAGCCATCCTATGGCATCTGCTCGTTCGCCACGACGACAGGGGTGTCTGGGGGCCCACCCCATAGGGCGGCGCCTCCCCTCTAGGCCGCGCCAGCCTATGGTCTGGAGGTCCTGGGCGTCCTCTCCGTCTCCCCTTCGGTGTTCTGGTCCGTCTCGGTGAAATAAGATGTTTGGCTTTTGTTTCGTTGAATTCCGAGAATATTGCCCGAACAGCCTTTCTGGAACCAAAAACAACAGAAAATAGGAACTGGCACTTCGGCATCTTGTTAATAGGTTAGTTCCGGAAAATGTATAAAATCATTATAAAGTGTGAGCAAAACATGTAGGTATTGTCATAAAACTAGCATGGAACATCAGAAATTATAGATACGTTGGAGACGTATCAACGCATCAGTCCGGAGGCGGGCACGGTGGTGTAGAGCCCTCCGGTGATGATTCCCCTCTCCGGCAGGGTGCCGGAGGCGATCTCCAGAATCCCCCGAGATGGGATTGGCGGCGACGGCGTCTCTGGAACTTTTCTCGTATCGTGGCTCTCGGTACTAGGGTTTTCGCGACGGAGAGAATAAATAGGCAAAAGGGCAGAGTCGGGAGAGGCACGAGGGGCCCACCCCATAGGGCGGCGCGCCCCCCTCCTTGGCCGCGCCGCCAGGTGGGGTGGCCACCTCGTGGTCCCACTCCGTCTCTCCTTCGGTCTTCTGGAAAGCTCCGTGGAAAATAAGACCCTGGGCTTTTGTTTCGTCCAATTCCGAGAATATTTCCTGTGTAGGATTTCTGAAACCAAAAACAGCAGAAAACAGGAACTGGCGCTTCGGCATCTTGTTAATAGGTTAGTGCTGGAAAATGCATCAAAATGATATAAAGTGTATATAAAACATGTGAGTATTATCATAAAACTAGCATGGAACATAAGAAATTATAGATACGGTTGAGACGTATCAGCCGCCACGTGGGGAGGGGGCCCACGACCCCCTCGGCCATCGCCCTTTCGCGTACTTCATCTCCCAGAAACCCTAAGGTGCGCAGGAACATCGAGGATAGTCATAGCCGCCTCCTCGGGGCGGAAAACACCAGAGAGAAAAGAGCTCTCCGGCAGGCCGAAATCTGCCGGGGAAATTCCCTCCCGGAGGGGGGAAATCGTCGCCATCGTCACCGTCATCGAGCTGGACTTCATTGGGATCATAATCATCATCTCCACCACCGTCACCGTCATCTCCACCGCTGCACCTCGTCTCCGCTGTAACATCTAGGGTTTAATCTTGATTATTTCATAGGGGAAACTCTCCCGGTGTTGATTACTCCTTGTTATTGATGCTATTGAGTGAAACCATTGAATCAAGGTTTATGTCCAGATTGTTATCCATCATCATATCACCTCTGATCATGTTCCATATGATGTCTTGTGAGTAGTTCGTTTAGTTCTTGAGGACATGGGTGAAGTCTAAATGTTAGTAGTGAACTATGTTGAGTAATATTTAATGGTTTGATATTTAAGTTGTGGTGTTATTCTTCTAGTGGTATCATGTGAACGTCGACTACATGATACTTCACCTTTATGGGCCTAGGGGAATGCATCTTGTATTCGTTTGCTAATTGTGGGGTTGCCGGAGTGACAGCAACCTGAACCCCCGTTGGTATATCGATGCATGAGGGATAGCAGGATCTCAGAGTTTAAGGCTGTGGTTAGATTTATCTTAATTACTTTCTTGTATTTGCGAATGCTTGCAAGGGGTTTAATCACAAGTATGTATTAGTCCTAGGAAGGGCGGTGCATTAGCATAGGTTCACCCACACAAAACTTATCAAAACAATGAAGATTAATCAACTATATGAAGCGAAAGCACTAGACTAAATTCCTGTGTGTCCTCAAAAACGTTTGGCCATCATAAGTAAACAAACCGGCTTGTCCTTTGTGCTAAAAAGGATTAGGCCACTTGCTGCACTTATTATTCTCGCATTTTACTTACTTGTATTTTATTTATCTGCTATATGAAAACCTCCTGAAAACTTGTCTGTCAGCATTTACAGTGAATCCTTCATCGAAACTGCTTGTCAGCACCTTATGCTCCTCGTTGGGTTCGACACTCTTATTTATCGAAAGTACTACGATACACCCCCTATACTTGTGGGTCATCAAGACTATTTTCTGGCGCCGTTGCCGGGGAGTGAAGCGCTATTGGTAAGTGGAATTGGTAAGGAAAACTTTTACTGTACGTGCTGTTTTTATTTCTGCCTGCTACTATAATTCATTATGGAGATATCTTCTCTTGAATTCCTATTTGGAAAATCTACTACTACTGCAAAGGTAGTGGATGAGGCGCCAGGTGAGAAAGAAATTCCATATAAAATACCTATGAAAATTATTGAATGTGTTGTGGATAACCGCTATGAAGGGGATGGAACTGTCCATCCTGGAGATCATTTACTATTTTTACATGAGTTATGCGGGTTATTCAAGTGTGCATGTATTTCTATGGATGAAGTTAGGAAGAAACTATTCTCTATGTCGCTGTCTGGTAAAGCGGCGCATTGGTATAAATTGTTGAAGAATGGGAATTCTCTTGATTGGAAGGATATTGTGCCTCTATTTTATTCTAAATTCTATCCTCCAAGTGAAATTCACAAAGATTGAAATCGCATATATAATTTCTGGCCTCATGATGCAGAGAGTATTGCCCAAGCATGGGGGAGATTGAAGTCTTTAATGCTCAAATGCCCCATTCATGAGCTTCCTGGTAATATCGTCATTCCTGGTAATATCGTCATTGATAATTTCTATGCAACCTTGCTGGATACTGCTTGTTCTGGATCATTCACACGCAACAAAGAAGAGTTTAAATGAGACCTTCTTGATCGGATTCAAGAGAATACTGAAGGATGGGAGAACGACAAAGGTAGAGAGTCAGGTATAAATTATGATTATGAATGCATTGAAACTTTTATGGATACTGATAAATTTCGAAATATGAGTGCTACTTATTGTCTTGACTCTCAAGTTGTTGCAAATTTTTATAAAGCTTTTGCCTCTCATTTTGAATTGCCTAGGAAGAGTTTTAATAAGTATCATGAACCTTACAAAGATAAAACTGATTCACCTATAGGTAAATGTGTTGAAGTTAAAACTGTTGATCAAATTCTTCCTGAAGCTTTTATTGAAAAAATTCCTTTTCCTGCTAAAATGAAGGAGTATTCTGTTATAACTAGTGTGGTTAACAAAAGTGCAAAGAAACCTATAGAACCTGAGGAACAAATAAATGTTGAACCTGCTGTAGCAATAGTTAAAGACCTTGTGACTGAAAATGTAGAAGATGGTCACATCATTTTCTGTGAAGATGCTTCTAATATTGTTTCACATTCTAGTAAGTATAGGAAAGCCAGTGTTCCTATGCTCTCTGTTAGAATTGGTGATCATTGTTATTATGGTTTATGCGATATTGGTGCAAGTACTAGTGCCATTCCTTATGAGCTTTACAGGGAAATCATGCATGAAATTGGTTCTTGTGAACTTGAAGATATTGATGTGGTTATTCGGCTAGCTAATAGAGAAACTATCTCTCCTATTGGTATTGTTCGAGACGTGGAAGTTCTATGTGGTAAGATTAAATATCCTGCTGACTTTTTGGTACGTGGTTCTGCCGCTAGTAAGACTTGTCCTATCATTTTTGGTAGACCTTTTCTAAATACTTGTGGAGCTATTATAGATTGCAAGAAAGAGAAAATTGTGACTAAATTTGCTGGTGAATCTTATGAGTTTAATTTCTCTAAATTTGCCAAAGTTCCTTATGAAGCTGAATTGCCCAATGATGATTTTAGAGTTGAACAGCTTGCATCTATTGCTCTTGCTCCTAATAATCCTTTGCAGCAACATTTGGAGGATCATGAGAGTGAAGTCTTTAGGGAAGAAAGGAATGAGCTTGATGAAATTTTCCTTCATCAACCCATTCTTAAACATGACTTACCAGTTGAAGATCTAGGTACAACACCACCGCCAAAGGAAGATCCTGTTTTTGATTTGAAACCGTTGCCTGATAATCTTAAGTATGCTTATATTAATGATAAGAAAACATATCCTATTATTATTAGTGCTAAGCTTTTAGATTTTAAGGAAGAAAGATTATTGGAAATATTGAAGAAACACCGAGGAGCTATTGGCTACACTCTTGATGACTTGAAGGGGATTTCTCCCTCTATTTGCCAACATGCCATCAACATGGAAGATGATGCAAAGCCTGTTGTTGAACATCAGCGTCGTCTAATTCCTAAGATGAAGGATGTGGTAAGGAATGAGGTATTAAAATTTCTTGAAGCTGGTATTATATATCCTATTGCTGATAGTAGATGGGTTAGTCCTGTGCATTGTGTTCCTAAGAAAGGAGGAATAACTGTTGTACCTAATGATAATGATGAGCTCATCCCTCAAAGAGTAGTTGTAGGGTATAGAATGTGCATTGATTTTCGAAAGGTTAATAAAGTTACTAAGAAATATCATTACCCTTTACCTTTTATTGATCAAATGCTAGAAAGATTATCTAAAAATACTCATTTCTGCTTTCTTGATGGTTATTCTGGGTTTTCACAAATTGCTGTTAGATCTAAAGATCAAGAGAAAACCACTTTCACTTGTCCCTATGGAACTTATGCTTTTAGGCGTATGCCTTTTGGTTTATCTAATGCTCCTTATACTTTTCAAAGATGCATGTCTGCTATTTTTCATGGCTTTTGTGAAAAGATAGTAGAGGTATTCATGGATGATTTTTCTGTCTATGGGAATTCTTTTGATAATTGTTTGCGAAATCTTGATAAAGTTATGCAGAGATGTGAAGAAACTAACCTTGTTCTTAATTGGGAGAAATGCCACTTTATGGTTAATGAAGGAATTGTATTGGGACATAAAATTTCTGAGAGAGGTATTGAAGTTGATAGAGCTAAAGTTGAAGCAATTGAGAAGATGCCCTATCCTAGGGATGTTAAAGGTATTCGTAGTATTCTTGGTCATGCTGGGTTTTATAGGAGATTTATTAAAGATTTCTCTAAAATTTCAAAGCCTCTTACAAATCTTCTTCAAAAGATGTACCTTTTGTTTTTGATGATGATTGTAAGGAAGCTTTTGAAACTCTAAAGAAAGCCTTAACAACTGCTCCTGTAGTTGAACCTCCTGATTGGAATTTACCTTTTGAAATTATGTGTGATGCTAGTGATTTTGTTGTAGGTGCTGTTCTTGGACATCGAGTAGATAAAAAATTGAATGTTATTCATTATGCTAGTAAAACTCTTGATGCTGCTCAAAGAAATTATGCTACAACTGAAAAAGCATTATTAGCTGTAGTTTTTGCTTGTGACAAGTTTAGACCTTATATTGTTGATTCAAAAGTCACAATTCATACTGATCATGCTGCAATTAGGTACCTTATGGAAAAGAAAGATGCTAAGCCAAGGCTTATTAGATGGGTGCTTCTTTTGCAAGAATTTGATTTACATATCGTAGATAGGAAAGGTGCTGATAATCCTGTTGCTGATAATTTGTCTAGATTGGAAAATATTGTTTATGATCCTGTTCCTGTTAATGATAGTTTTCCAAATGAACAATTGGCTGCAATAAAGGCCAGCTCGCGAGATAGTCCTTGGTATGCTGATTATGCTAACTTTATTGTTTCCAAGTACTTGCCTCCAACCTTTTCAGCTCAGCAAAGGAGGAAATTCTTTTATGACTTGAGGCATTATTTTTAGGATGACCCACACTTATATAAAGGAGTGGATGGTGTTATGCGAAGATGTGTCCCCGAATATGAACAACAAGAGATATTGAGTAAGTGTCATGGTAGTGTTTATGGAGGACATCACGCCGGAGATAGAACCGCACAAAAGGTTCTACAGTCATGTTTTTATCGGCCAACTCTCTTTAAAGATGCAAGAAAGTTTATTTTATCTTGTGATGAATGTCAAAGAGTTGGTAATATCTCTAGACGCAATGAAATGCCTATGAATTATACTCTTGTTATTGAACCATTTGATTGTTGGGGATTTGACTTCATGTGTCCTTTCCCTTCTTCAGAAGGTAACACTCATATACTTGTTGCTGTTGATTATGTTACTAAATGGGTGGAAGCCATACCCACAAAAAGTGCTGATGGTGAGACCTCTTTAAGAATGCTTTTAGATGTTATTTTTCCTAGGTTTGGAGTACCTAGATATCTTATGACTGATGGAGGTTCTCATTTTATTCATGGTGGTTTTAGAAAAACTCTTGCTAAATATGGTATTAATCATAGAATTGCTTCAGCTTATCATCCCCAAACTAGTGGGCAAGTAGAATTATCAAATAGAGAAATTAAATCTATCTTGCAAAAGACTGTCAATAAATCTAGGAAAAATTGGGCTAGTAAGTTGAAGGAAGCGTTGTGGGCTTATAGAACTTCTTATAAAATTCCTATGGGTATGTCTCCTTATAAAATGGTTTATGGAAAACCTTGTCATTTACCTTTAGAGCTAGAGCACAAAGCTTATTGGGCTGTAAGAGAACTTAATAAAGATTTTAAACTTGCCGGTAAGAAAAGGTTGCTACAATTGAGTTCTCTAGATGAGTGGAGAAGTGAAGCTTATGAAAATGTTAAACTTTTTAAGAAGAAAGTTAAGAAATGGCATGATAGAAGAATTATTAAAAGAGAATTTAATGTTGGAGATAAAGTCCTATTGTATCGGTATCGTCTCAGATTTTTTGCAGGGAAATTACTCTCAAAATGGGTAGGACCATATGTCATTGTGGAGGTGTATCGCTCATGGGCAATACAAATTGCTTCGTTGAAAGGTGATGCCACACAAGTGGTGAATGGACAAAGACTCAAACATTATATTTCTCAAGATTCTTATAATGAAGATGTTGATGTTATTCGAGTGGTGACTCCGGAAGCTTTCATCAAAAATCAAATTGATAGTTCTGCAGAGTTCGACTTCGAATAGGTAACATTTTTGGTAGTAAAAAGTCCGCGTTTAACTTTTCGAACAATGTTTTTGCTATTTTTAGAAAATATGAAAAATTACGAGATCGAATCGGAGCGGAGGAGACGCACGAGGGCGCGTCCCCACGTGGTGGCGCGGGCCCCACCCTAGCCGCGGCGCCATATCGGGATGGCTCCTCGGAGTCCCTCTCCCACTCGAGTTCAACCTGGTACTTTCCTTTTGTCGTGAATTTTTTTGTTATATAATCCCCCGGATCCCCCGAGGTCCGTATATCATCTTCTCGTCGTGTTTTGTTTCGACCTGTTTCTGTTCAGATGTCGTCGCAAGGTTCATCCTCAGAAGATTATGCAATGCGTCGGAACCGTGATCTCCTCCAGGATCTAGATCAAGGAACTTTCGTTGGATGGGCGGAAGAGGAAAGGGTCATGACAAGACGGAAAGAGATGGATGAGAGTGTCAAGGAGGAAGTGAAGAAGATGTCATCAATAAAAAGAGAGCGGCAAGCTGTGGGGAGTAAGCCAATCTTAGTAGGATCGGTTAACACTCGACGTTCTTTTTCTCATAACTTGCAGGGACCTTTACCACCTGCTCCTAGCCTCAACTCTTCCCCTGCTGTGGAGGAAGCTTTTCGGGTTACCGATGAGTTTTGTGATCAATACTGTGTTCTGAGAAGGGAAGTGGAGATACTTCAAGAGGAGAACAACCGACTTCGCAGAATGATAGAGCAATTCCTCACTCCCATCAGGGTCGTTCCACCATCACCACCGAAGGAGTAATTCATCATTGGTATTGGCACCCCCTTGGTTTGTTCCAAGCTTGGGGGAGTGCCGCGGTATCACATCATCACTATCTTTTACCTTTTTACTATCAAGTTGTCTCATATCATGAGTAGGGAAGTTATCATATAAGATGGTTGCAGTGTGGAAGTATCTCTCTTTTAGTTGGTTATCTATGTATCCCTTGCTGTGAGTTATCGTTATGGAATATTAATGAGAAGTTTTATCATTTACGTTTTGCACACCTTATTTTAGTTTGCAATTTTTGTTATATGATTGATCTTGTTGTTAGTATTGGTATCACTTTGGGAGCATCAAGTAAATCTATTTGGCTTTGGCAAACTTAGCATTGGTCAACAACAACAATACTTTGAAGCTTAAGTAGAAAAGAGGGAAATACATGTAGATATACTATTTCATTATCTTTCTTTCTTGTTAGCTAATGAGCTTAGTATTCTGAAGTTAAAATTGTTTGTGCTTACAAGGAAGATGCATGATTATTTCTATCACATGTATATTTGTTTGTTTCCCTCAACTCTTATGCTTGCTAACCAACCTTGCTAGCCAAAGACCTGTACTAAGAGGGAATGCTTCTCGTGCATCCAAAACCTTAAACCAAACCCATGCTATTTGTGTCGACCATAACTACCTATTATGTGGTATTTTGCGCCACTCCAAGTAAATATTTCATGTGCTACCTTTAAACAATTCGAAAGTTATTATCTCTTATTTGCGTCAATGTTTTATAGCTCATGAGGAAGTATGTGGTGTTTTATCTTTCAATCTTGTTGGGAAGACTTTCACCAATGGACTAGTGGCATATACATCCGCTTATCCAATAATTTTGCAAAAAGAGCTGGCAACGGGGTGCCCAGCCCCAATTAATAACTTTCATTAATAATTCTCTTCACATGTTTTGCCCTGATTTATCGATGGCAACTTAATTTTGCAATAGACACTCCTCCATGGTATGTGAAATGTTGGAAGGCACCCGAGGATTCGGTTAGCCATGGCTTGTGAAAGAAAAAGGTTGGGAGGAGTGTCATCCATAAATAAAACTAAAGTACATGTGTAAACAAAAGAGAAGAGGGATGATCTACCTTGCTGGTAGAGATAACGTCCTTCATGGGAGCCGCTCTTTGAAAGTCTGTTTGACAAGGGGGTTAGAGTGCCCACTACCATTCGTTGACAACAACAAACACCTCTCAAAAATTTATTTTTTATGCTCTCTATATGATTTCAAAACTTGAAAAGCTCTAGCACATGATTTAATCCATGCTTCCCTCTGCGAAGGGCCTATCTTTTACTTTATGTTGAGTCAGTAAACCTATTTCCCTCTATCTCAAGCAAGCAATTGAGTTGTTGTGATCCAACCATTTATATTGTGATCTATTTAATTATGTATTTTATTCTTCCTTGTTTAGTACAAATTTTATCTGAATGAATATGACTTTGAAGGTTATCAATGATTATGAGGAGATTGTTATGATTGAGCATGTAAGATCTGCCATATAAGCTCTAATTTAAAGGCTCTGCTTGAAAGATAAGTAAAATCTATTAATTGTTCTTTGACCAAGAACGAAGTTTGCCATCACCAATTATGATTTCCTATGCACCTTTATTTGTGATTTCCCTTTACTTGTCTCAAGTTGAGTTATATGAGGAAGTTGTTTACTAGAATGTCTTGTGTGAATTAATAAGTGTGATGCTTCTTGTCCGTATTTTATTTATCGACTCTTCACTCCATAAACATGTGGTCTTGTTTACTGAGTTCAGTTTCGCTTGGGGACAAGCGAGGTCTAAGCTTGGGGGGAGTTGATACGTCCATTTTGCATCACTATTTTATATCATAATTTACTGTTATTCATTGATATATTTCATATTTAGAGATGATACAGATGTTATTTCACCTATTTTGCATGTTTCATTATTATTGGAGAATTACTCACAGGAGTCAGAATTCTGCTGGAAAAAGCACCGCCAGGATACAATATTTCTGAAGATCAACAATTGACAGAAAATATACCGAAGCTCCTATTTTTCTAGATGACGGAGCCAGCCAAAAGGGGAGGCCGATGAGGGCCGCCATGGGCCCTCCCAATAGGCCGGCGCGGCCACCAGGGCTGGTGCTGCGCCACGTGGGGAGGGGGCCCACGACCCCCTCGGCCATCGCCCTTTCGCGTACTTCATCTCCCAGAAACCCTAAGGTGCGCAGGAACATCGAGGATAGTCATAGCCGCCTCCTCGGGGCGGAAAACACTAGAGAGAAAAGAGCTCTCCGGCAGGCCGAAATCTGCCGGGGAAATTCCCTCCCGGAGGGGGGAAATCGTCGCCATCGTCACCGTCAATGAGCTGGACTTCATTGGGATCATCATCATCATCATCTCCACCACCGACACCGTCATCTCCACCGCTGCACCTCGTCTCCGCTGTAACATCTAGGGTTTAATCTTGATTATTTCATAGGGGAAACTCTCCCGGTGTTGATTACTCCTTGTTATTGATGCTATTGAGTGAAACCATTGAATCAAGGTTTATGTTCAGATTGTTATCCATCATCATATCACCTCTGATCATGTTCCATATGATGTCTTGTGAGTAGTTCGTTTAGTTCTTGAGGACATGGGTGAAGTCTAAATGTTAGTAGTGAACTATGTTCAGTAATATTTAATGGTTTGGTATTTAAGTTGTGGTGTTATTCTTCTAGTGGTGTCATGTGAACATCGACTACATGGTACTTCAACTTTATGGGCCTAGGGGAATGCATCTTGTATTCGTTTGCTAATTGTGGGGTTGCCGGAGTGACATCAACCTGAACCCCCGTTGGTATATCGATGCATGAGGGATAGCAGGATCTCAGAGTTTAAGGTTATGGTTAGATTTATCTTAATTACTTTCTTGTATTTGCGGATGCTTGCAAGGGGTTTAATCACAAGTATGTATTAGTCCTAGGAAGGGCGGTGCATTAGCATAGGTTCACCCACACAACACTTATCAAAACAATGAAGATTAATCAACTATATGAAGCGAAAGCACTAGACTAAATTCCCGTGTGTCCTAAAGAACGTTTGGTCATCATAAGTAAACAAACCGGCTTGTCCTTTGTGCTAAAAAGGATTGGGCCACTTGCTGCACTTATTATTCTCGCATTTTACTTACTTATATTTTATTTATCTGCTATATCAAAACCTCCTGAAAACTTGTCTGTGAGCATTTACAGTGAATCCTTCATCGAAACTGCTTGTCAGCACCTCTGCTCCTCGTTGGGTTCGACACTCTTATTTATCGAAAGTACTACGATACACCCCCTATACTTGTGGGTCATCAACCACTTTCTTATTTTCTTGTGCGGGCTTGACCTTCTTCTTGTTTGCCTTCTTTTCCTTGGCATTAAAGCCAATGCCCTCCTTCCCATTGTTTGACCTTTCCTTACTCAAGAGGTCATCCAAAGATAACTTACTTTGGGGAGAGGAGGCCTTAGCAAGTTCATCCTTCAACCTAGCATTTTCCTCAACAATATTTTCATGATCACAAGTAGAGGTAGAAGTGCTAGGCACATCATATTTAGCAAGCCTAATTTGAAGTTGCTCATTAGACTTGGAGAGGAGAGAGTGTTCACTCTTCAAGGCTTTGTGAGCCTTGTCTAGTTCATCTAGATCCTTCACAAGTTTCTCATGATCAACACCAAATTTGGCATTTTCCTTTTTAAGCACTTTTGCCTTAGCCCTAGCATGATCTCTTTCTTTGATGAGTTTAGCAATTTCATCTTGATGCTCTTCAAGAGTTTCTAGTTTCTCTTCAAGAGAACCTATAGTTTCTTGTCCTTCCTCAAGATACCTTTTTAGAGCGGCAAGTTCAAGAGAGTCCTCTCTTTCTATTTTACATTTTTATCAAGCATAGCTTCTAGTTGTGCTAAACGAGACATGAGAGCCCCAACATGATTTTTGTTGTCACCATGCAAGTTAAAGATGAAAGCATCAAACTCTATCATTTCTTATTTAACTTTTAAGCTAGCGTGATCAACCCCTAGAGCATTTGGAATGTTAGGCATATAGGGGTTAGGGGATGATACCTCAAAAGATTTAGCCATGAAGCAATTTTCTTCCTTCATGTGAATATTCTCATTGGGGATTGAATTGGTGATGAAGAGGTAGTGGAGATGGAAGCAAGAGCAACCAACCCATTGGTAGTTTTATCTTCTCTTTCAGCATCATCATCATCATCCCCGGATGTGTATTCTTCTTGAGTTGTGAGCACAATAGATGTATCCAAGGAAGACCTTGCCATGAAGCAATGTGCATTTTTGATGTGAGGGTTCTCATTGGGGGATTCGAAGAGGGATGAAGAGGGAATATTGGTGGTGGCAATGGATGCCACTTCCTTTGAGGTCTCTTCATCACAATCACTATCATTGTCATCAGAAGAATACTCTTCTTTAGTCATTAGCACAATCCTTGATGGCCTCTTGTTCTTCTTATTCTTGATGTAGAATTTCTTGTTGGGGGCCTTTGAATCTTTGCTCTTGTCCTTGGGAATGAGCCTTCTACCATGAATTTCTCTATTCTCATAGGGGCACTCGGCGATGAAATAAAACTTATCACCACAACTGAAACAAGATCTTGATCTTGGGCCCGAGCTCTTGAACCCACTTGTGTTGTTTCTCTTGATGTTTTTTTCCTTGGCTTTGGATGGATCAACCCAAAAGGTTCTTGCATGGAATGCCATATGGTCATGGTAGTGGTATTACAAATCCTCCAGATAGGACATGCTCCAAGAGGTCCTATATGGTTCTTGAGTGTCCACCTCATCCACTTTATTGACCTTCAAAGCAAGATTTGTACGTCTTGCCATTCCTATAGCACGATTCCGTGAGTCTTGAGAGTTTTGTTCGGCCACCTTGATTTCTTGCATCTCGTGCACCACTTGATAGGAGGTTAGCATAGGATAGCTTTCTCTTCCAAGGAGACTCTTGACATCGATGGGTTCATAAGGCATCATGCCATCAATATACTTGTCCTTGATCCAAAAGTCATCAATATGTTTGGCACCCGCATTCAGAAAGGCATCGGCAATGGTGATAAGCCTTCTATACATCGCATGCTGATCTTCATCTGGCAACCTCATGAATCCATAGGCTTGGTTCCGAAGAGCACTATACTTGTTCATGCTTTCACTTCCCATGAAGATTATGGACAAACCCTCCCAAGCTTCCTTGGCGGTGGTGAAGTTCCGAACATAGGCCAAGTCCTTTGTCCCCACAGCGGTTTGAATCATGTTCAAGGCAATAGAGTTGAGTTGGTTATCAACCTCTTCTCTTCTATTCAACCTGTTGGGGTTGTAAGGCTTGTAACCTTCCTCAATGATTCTCCAAAGCTCATTGGAGGCACTGCAAACATGAGAGCGAAACTCAAATTACCACTTAATAAAATCTTCGACATTAAAATTGGGTGGATCACCCCTATTGTTTATATGAGGGTGGGGAACCAGGATATCGGGAGAGCGGAAAGGTGGAGGAACGACATTGTAGCTCTCACCATCACCCGTTCTAGGAGAAGTGCGAGGGGTCTTAATTTTGTCTAAGTGATCACCATCCAAGGGCTTTGTAGTAGAGTGTGAGCCCAAAGCATCTCCCTCTACTACAAGGTCCTTGTCCTTAATTATCCTTTTCCTCTATAACGGGAACGATAGGAGGGAGCGTTATAAGCCCTGAAAGGTATATCTTCATACTTTCCATTTGAGCTTCCATGGAGGATCTCAAGGATATTTCCATCAACTTGAGATCTTCCATAGAGGCCGACTTAGTGGCCCCTTACGCATGCCCATCATCTGTCATACTCTTAGGAGGTTAATCCCAAAATAAGAGCTGAGGCTCTAATACCAATTGAAAGGATCGTATGCCGCACCTAGCTAGAGGGGGAGTGATTAGGTGCTACCCTATTTTTAGTTCTTTTTCAATTTAGGCTTGACACAAAGGTAAATTCTCTAGATATGCAACTATGTGAATTTACCTATCTGACAAGATATACAACAAAGCTAGATATAGCTAGGTAAGATATAATAGAGCTAATAAGGGTAGAGGTAACCGAGAGTGGAGCACGCGGAGACACAGAAATGATTCCTGTAGTTCCTTCCTTTTGAGGGGAAGTACGTCTACGTTTGGAGGAGTGTGGTCGCCACGAAGGCCAGACCAACGCCACAAAGGCCTCACTCGGTTCTCATGTGAGCAACGCCACAAAGGCCTAGCCCACTTCCACTAAGGGATTTCCTCGAGGCGAAAATTGGGCATCTACAAAGTTCTTGGGGCACACACCCACAACCGAATTGGATGCTCCCAATATCTGTAACAACACAACAACAATAACAAGAACAAATCAACCACAAACAACTAGGGTTTCCAAAAAGGAACACTAGCAAACGGTCCCTCAATCAACCTGCACTCAAATTGTCATCAGTGTTGCCGCAATGGCAAGAGAAGTAATTTGAGAACCACTCCAATGCCGCTCAAGAAGCATAAGCAAATATGTCAAAAACTCAGGAGGTACAGACAGACTGAATACACAAAAGTCAATGCCCAAGAAGCATAACTAAACAACTAAAAAAACTGAAAGTACAGCCTGACTAAATCCACATAGATCAATCTGGTGGATGGGACCACACAAAAGAAACAGTAACATATGGGAAAATAGTTCAGAACTTCATAGCATGTTGAATCTCTGTAATATCATCATGTCATCCCACTTTATGTTTGTACTTATGGTTATGGGGCATAGCCGATATAGAGAAATACTCGAGGCGGCAATCCTAGGATAGATCTTTCCATTTACAACTAACAATATACTTACATCAATGTTATCATTTCCCTAGGCTAAATCTTCCTTCATTTCATGATACCTTCATATATTAATTCCTTCTAGTTTCTTTGTGATGAATAAGTCATTGTATTCTGGTCTTTGTGGAGCTGCTGCAGCACACACATGTTCCTGTGGACTGCAGCACACACATGGTCCTTTGTGAAAGACAGGTGGTTAGGATAGGATAGCATCCCTGATCTTTGACTGCTTTTTAGAGGCATCAAGGACTGGCAGTTAGCATCTTTAGACTAGCATAAGGACTGGCAGTTAGCATCTTTAGACTAGCATGTTCTGGCTGGCTAGCAGCTATAAATCTGTAGCCCCGTGCCCTCAGTTTGGCATGGCATTGTGTGAGATGTGTGAGAAATAAACCAACGAAAATTGCCCCAACTCTCCTAGTGTCATCCTCTTCTTCATGAAAGTGAGGCTAGAGATACTAACAAGTGGTATCAGAGCAAGGTTGTCTTGCAGCCTGAGCATCTCCTGCTCCTCCCCAGGGAGCAGCCCCAACCAGTAGCAGCCTCAACTGCCCCTGGTTACTTCCCTCCGTCCGGGTTGTCGAGAAGCAGCTCCTCGGAAGCAGCGCTCAGCCCCCCAGCAGCGAGCCATGTCCGACGGCCACTCTCAGCACACGGCTACCTCCAGCACGCGGCGTCGGCAGGAGGCCGATCGCGCCGCGGCAGAGGAGCGTGAACGAGTGGCCGCAGCAGCCGCTGCGGCGACAGCAAGGGCGTCGAGCTTGGCAGCAACCAGAGCGGAGGTAGAAGAAGCAGAAGCAGCGGAGGCAGCACGTGCGGCGGCGGAGGAGGTTGAGGTGCTACGCGGCAGCACCAACGGCTCCATTTCTGCTGATGGCAGCGTCAACGCAGCGACGCCATAGGCGGCGCAGCGGGCAGCGCAGTGGGCAGCCGAGCACGCCCGCGCACCACGGGATGGCGCTCCCAGAGGAGGCGCGCACGGCGGTGGCGGCTGGGATGGCCAAGCCCGTGGCCTCTACGAGGTCAGGATGGTGGTCAGGGATGTTGGTCCCGGTGTTGGGTGGCCTACCCTCACCAAAACCAACTATGTCGAGTGGGCCGCGATCATGAAGATCAGGCTCCAGGTGCGGCACATGTGGGAGGAAGTCTACGACGGCAAGGTCGACCATCATGAGGATCGATGGGCACTGGACGCCCTCATCGCCGCAGTCCCAGCCGAGATGCAGTTCTCGCTCTCCCACAAGCAAACTGCCAAGGAGGCTTGGGACGCCATTGCTGCGGCACGCATCGGCAGCGATCGTGCTCGCAAGTCCACACTGTAGGCACTTCGCAAGGAGTGGGAGAACCTGGCCTTCAAGCCAGGTGAGGACGTTGATGACTTTGCTCTCCGTCTTAACACTCTGCTGTAGAAGATGGTGCAGTTCGGTGATGACGCCTATGACGAGGAGAGAGCTATCGAGAAGCTCTTTCGCTGCGTCCCCGAGAAGTAAAAGCAGATGGCTCGCTCGATCGAGTCCCTGCTGGACCTCTCCACCATGACGACCGAGGAGGCGATAGGTCGCCTCAAGGTCGTCGATACCGACGAGCCACGGTCTTCGTCGGGGACCATCACCACCGACGGGAAGCTGCTCCTCACTCAGGAGCAGTGGGACGCTGGCCACGGTGACAGGAAGAAGGGGGAGACTTCTTCCTCGACAGGAGGCCGAAAGCGCGGTGATGACCCACAAGTATAGGGGGTGTATCGTAGTATCTTCGATAAGTAAGAATGTCGATCCCAACGAGGAGCAGAAGGTGTTGACAAGCAGTTTCGATGAAGGATTCACTGTAAATGCTCACAGACAAGTATTCAGGGGGTTTTGATGTAACAGTTGAATAAAGTACGAGTAAGTAAAGTGCGAGAGTAATAATTGCAGCGAGTGGCCCAATCCTTTTTAGCACAAAGGACAAGCCGGTTTGTTTACTTATAATGACCAAGCGTTCTCGAGGACACACGGGATTTTAGTCTAGTGCTTTCGCTACATACGGCTAAATAATCTTCATTGTTATGATAGGTGTTGTGTGGGTGAACCTATGCTAATGTACCGCCCTTCCTAGGACTAATACATACTTGTGATTATACCCCTTGCAAGCATCCGCAACTACAAGAAAGTAATTAAGAATAAATCTAACCACAGCCTTAAACTCTGAGATCCTGCAATCCCTCCTGCATCGATATACCAACGGGGGTTCAGGTTTCTGTCACTCCGGCAACCCCGCAATTAGCAAACGAATACAAGATGCATTCCCCTAGGCCCATAAATGGTGAAGTGTCATGTAGTCGACGTTCACATAACACCACTAGAAGAATAACACCACAACTTAAATATCACACCATTGAATATTACTCATCCATAGTTCACTACTAACATTTAGACTTCACCCATGTCCTCAAGAACTAAACGAACTACTCACGAGACATCATACGGAACATGATCAGAGGTGATATGATGATGAATAACAATCTGAACATAAACTTGGTTCAATGGTTTCACTCAATAGCATCAACAACAAGTAGAAATCGATACCGGGAGAGTTTCCCCTATCAAACAATCAAGATCAAACCCAAATTGCTACGGCGGTGACGAGGTGCTGCGGAGGAGATGGCGGTGATGATGGTGGAGATGATGATGATGGTGATGGCGATGATGTCCAGCTCGATGACGGTGACGATGGCGTCGATTTCCCCCTCCCGGAGGGAATTTCCCCCGGCGGATTCCTGCCCGCCGGAGAGCTCTTTTTCTCTCTGGTGTCCTCCGCCCCGCAGAGGCGGCTGTAACTCTTCGTGAGGAACCCTCTGTGGCTTAGGTCTTCGGGACGAAGGGTTTCGCGAAGAAAAGGAGGCGAAAGGGGTCGTGGGCCCCCCAGACCACATGGCGGCGCGGCCAGGGCATGGGCCGCGCCGCCCTAGGGTGTGGGCCCACCCTGGGTCCTCCTGGCCTCTCCTTCTGGCTTCCTCCGTCATCTTGAAAAATAGGATTTTTGGTATAATTTCCTCCCACAGTTGATCTTCCAAAATATTGCATTCTGACGGTGCTTTTTCCAGCAGAATCCTGGCTCCGGTGCTTGATCCTCCAATAATGATGAAACATGCAAAATAGATGAAATAACATAAGTATTGTGTCCCAATATGAAATATATCAATGAATAACAGCAAATTATGATATAAAATAGTGATGCAAATTGGACGTATCACGCGGCAAGCCACGCAAGGCGCGGAAGGATGTCTATGCCAAGTCGCAAGGTGATGCCGGCAGAGGCGCCGCCGGCAAGCCCAAGTCGGCAAAGGACGACGCCTGCCACAACTGCGGCAAGCTTGGTCACTGGGCCAGCGAGTCCCGACAGCCACGACGTGGCCAGGCCCATGTTGCACAGGCGGGGGAGGAGGAGCCAGCTCTATTCATGGTGCATGCCAGCATCGAGCTGCCTCCAGCAGCACCGACCGCAGCGGCTCTCCACCGCACCACTCTCCTCCACCTTGACGAGCCGAAAGCACACGCCCTTCTCGGCGATTGCTCCGGCAACGACAAGACTAGCGGGTGGTGCCTCGACACCGGCGCCACCCACCACATGACCGGCCGACGGGAGTTCTTCGCCGAGCTCGACTCCGACGTGCGAGGCTCCATCAAGTTTGGGGATGCCTCCGTCGTGGAGATCAAGGGTGTCGGCTCCGTCATCTTCGCCGCCAAGACTGGAGAGCACCGGCTGCTCACCGGTGTCTACTACATTCCCGCGCTGAGGAACTACATCATCAGCCTGGGACAGCTGGATGAGAATGGCTCCCGCGTGCTGATCGAGAGCGGAGTTCTGCGCATCTGGGATCGCCACCGTCGCCTGCTTGCCAAGGTAACCAGAGGCACAAATCACCTCTATGTTCTTGATGTGCAGGTGGCACAACCCCTCTGTCTCGCTGCTCGTCGGGAGGACGAGGCGTGGCAATGGCACGAGTGCTTCGGGCACCTTCACTTCGAGGCCCTGAAGAGGCTCAGTACCACGGAGATGGTGCGAGGCATGCCGTGCCTTGACCATGTGGAGCAGTTCTGCGACGTCTGTGTTCTGACGAAGCAGAGAAGACTCCCCTTTCCCCAGCAGGCGAGCTTCAGAGCCAAGGAGAAGCTCGAGCTCGTGCATTTGGGACTTGTGTGGCCCGGTGACACCGGCCACACCAGGAGGACGATGCTACTTCCTACTGCTCGTCGATGACCTCTCCTGCTACATGTGGGTGGTGCTCCTCGGCAGCAAGGGAGAGGCAGCGGACGCCATCAGGCGCTCGCAGGTTGCTGCGAAGGCGGAGTGCGGCCGCAAGCTGCGCGTATTGCGTACCGACAACGGCGGAGAATTCACAGCGACTGAATTCGCGTCGTACTGCGCTGATGAAGGCATCCAGCACCACTACTCCGCGCCTTACAACCCGCAGCAGAACGGCGTCGTCGAGCGGCGCAACCAGACGGTTGTGGGGATGGCTCGGGCCCTCCTCAAGCAGAGAGAGGTGCCGACTGTCTTCTGGGGAGAGGCGGTGCTGATGGCCGTCTACATCCTCAACCGCTCGCCTACTAAGGCTCTCGACGGCAGGACGCCGTACGAGGTCTGGCATGTGCGAAAGCCGGCAGTCTCCCACCTGCGGGTCTTTGGCTGGCTCGCATTCGCCAAGGAGCTCGGCCACATCGGCAAGCTCGACGATAGGAGCACTCCGGGAGTGTTCATTGGCTACTCGGAGGGCTCGAAGGCCTACCGCATCCTTGACCCCAAGACACATCGTGTGGGCACGTCGCGAGACGTCGTGTTCAATGAAGGGCGAGGATGGGCATGGGGCAAGGCGGTGGTGGACAGCTCGACTCCGACGTATGACGACTTCATTGTCGAGTACGTCCACTTCGAGGCAGCCGGGGGAGTAGGCAGCTCTTCTTCAACAAGCTCGCCTCCCTCGGTCCCCAAGTCTCCATTGACCCCGGTGGTTGCTACACCACAACAGCCGGCGTCACCACGTACTCCAGCACCGACAGTCACTCCTCCGGGCACGTCTACACCAGCTCATGTTGAGCACAGCCCGGTGGAGTTTGCTTCCCCGCTCTCTCACGACGGGGAGCACATCGACACGTATCATGGCGGCGAGCCGCTGCGGTACCGTACGATGGAGAACCTTCTCGGCGACCAGCCGGTGCTGGGACAGGTGCCACGCGACCTGGAGGCGCAGCTGCAGCTTGCGCGTGACGACAGCGAGCCTCAGTCCTTTGCAGAGGCTGAGAGAGACGCAGCATGGCGCGCTGCCATGCAGTTGGAGATGGATGCGGTCGAGAAGAACCGCACCTGGCAGCTTGCTGACCTCCCTCGTGGTCACCGCGCGATCACCCTCAAATGGTTGTTCAAGCTGAAGAGGGATGAAGCCGGCGCCATCGTCAAGCACAAGGCTCGCTTGGTGGCACAAGGCTTCTTGCAACAGGAGGGGGTCGACTTCGATGACGCCTTCGCTCCCGTGGAACGGATGGAGTCCGTGCGACTCCTCTTTGTGCTCGCTGCCCATGAGGGTTGGCGCGTCCATCACATGGATGTCAAGTCTGCCTTCCTCAATGGCGACTTGAAGGAGGAGGTCTACGTGCAGCAGCCACCGGGATTTGCGATTCCCGGCAAGGAGGGCAAGGTACTCCGCTTGCGCAAGGCTCTCTATGGCATGCGGCAGGCACCACGGGCATGGAATGCCAAGCTGGATTCCACGCCGAAGGCAATGGGCTTCGAGCAAAGCCCGCACGAGGCGGCCGTCTACCGACGGGGGAATGGAGGAAACACCCTGTTGGTGGGCGTTTATGTCGACGAATTGGTGATCCCCGACATCAAGGATGCAGAGGTGGCAGCGTTCAAGGAAGAGATGAAGGCCACCTTCCAGATGAGTGATCTGGGGCTCCTCTCCTTCTATCTGGGGATCGAGGTGCACCAGGACCACTCCGGGATCATGTTTCGGCAGACCGCCTACGCCAAGCGAATCTTTGAGCTAGCTGGGCTCACTGGATGCAACCCAGCCCTCACTCTGATGGAGGAGAGGCTGAAACTGAGCCGCGACAGCACGACGGAGGAAGTGTACGCCACACAATACCGGCGTCTTGTGGGGAGCCTTCGCTACCTCGCCCACACACGGCCGGACTTGGCCTTCTCCGTCGGCTACGTTAGTCGTTTCATGGAGCGACCGACGACGGAGCACCTGCAGGCTGTGAAGAGGATCATCCGCTACATTGCGGGGACTCTCGATCATGGCCTCCACTACCCTAGGTGTCCTGGGGCGGCGCACTTCGTTGGGTACAGCGACAGCGACCACGCCGGCGACATCGACACCAGCAAGAGCACAAGCGGGATCCTCGTCTTCCTCGGCAAGTGCCTCGTGAGCTAGCAGTCGATCAAGCAGCAGGTGGTGGCCATGTCCAGCTATGAGGCTGAGTACATAGCGGCCTCCACCGCTTGCACTCAGGCGCTCTGGCTCGCTCGACTGCTTGGTGATCTCCTTGGTCGAGACACTAGACCAGTGCAGCTCTTGGTGGACAGCAAGTCTGCTGTGGCCCTGGCAAAGAACCCCGTTTTTCATGAACGGAGCAAGCACATTCGGTTGAGGTATCACTTCATCCGAGACTGCTTGGAGGAAGGCAGCATCAAGGCAAGCGACGTCAACACCACGGATCAGCTCGCAGATCTACTCACCAAGCCTCTTGGGAGGGTCAAGTTCCTCGAGCTCTGCTCCCGAATCAGGATGGCTCAGCGCACCTGATGAATAAGTCATTGTATTCTGGTCTTTGTGGAGCTGCTGCAGCATACACATGTTCATGTGGACTGCAGCACAGACATGTTCCTGTGGACTGCAGCACACCCATGGTCCTTTGTGAAGGACATGCGGTTAGGATAGGATAGCATCCCTAATATTTGACTGCTTTTTGGAGGCATCAAGGACTGGCAGTTAGCATCTTTAGACTAGCATAAGGACTGGCAGTTAGCATCTTTAGACTAGCATAAATCTGTAGCCCCGTGCCATCAGTTTGGCATGGCATTGTGTGAGATGTGTGAGAAATACCAAGGAAAATTGCCCCAACTCTCCTAGTGTCATCCTCTTCTTCATAAAAATGAGGCTAGAAATACTAACACTTTGTACATATTAGACTAGCTTACAGAACGATCAAATGAATGGTTAAAATATTAAAAAAAATAACTTTGAGTAGAAAATAAACAAAGAATTGATGCACGTGGAGACAAATCATGTAGTAGAAGATTGGAAGAAATAACAAGATAAGCATACATTTTATGACAACTCATAAGTCATATCCAGAATACTCAGACCTACATAGTATGAACTCACACAACCAAGCCAAAATACTGCTTCATAACTACATCCAGAATGCTACAGGAGAAAATGACACATGCTTAGACACTTGATAGGATTTAGTAGTGCGATCGAAGGTGGTTTGCAGCTCTCCCTTACGATTATAACCAAGGGCGAAAATGGTGATATGGAGCATGAATCCATCACAATCGCCACGGGCGTCCTCAAGCTCGAGACCATCGCGTAACACAGATTCCACAAGGCAGAACTTGGTGTTACCCATGTACGTGAGGGTGGCACTACTCCGTCGGCTCTTGAGAAACATCTTCTCCCTGGCCATCTTCCAATCCAGCTGCCTGATACTTGCGCCGCTGCAGGATGGGACTTGGCAGGAGCAAATATAGCCATCCTCGTGAAGCCCAACCCATCCATCCAGCTTGCTGTCGAAGTAGCCTTGGCCTTCAAAAGGCAACACCCATTCCCCATGACACCTCCACTCAGACTGTCTGGTGTCAAAAGAGAATGTACGATATAGGCTCCTACTACCCGCTGTCATGAATATTGTGCGTCCATCCGGGTGCAAGGCATAGGAGGTGATCCTCTCATTGTTGGTGAATGGCAGTGGAGAGGGAATGCTTTTCCAGGAGCAGTCCCTGCTTGGACTTATTTGCAGATCCTTGAGGCCAACCGTGGACATCACCTCAAAGGAGTGCTCCCGTCGCAGGATGTTATTCTTCAAAGCATAGAGCTGCTCGTTGGCAGTAGCCACGAATATATGAACCCCGACGAGCATAGAATCTGAGAGGACAGGGCCAGTGGCAACACCCCCAGTCGCTGTGTCATAGACCATGGTTGCAGGATGTTTGTTGCAAGAGACAAAGATGTTGCTTCCCAAGGCAGTGAAGTTCATGCCATGGCCCGGTACAGGTGCAACAACCCGGAGGGCACAAGGCTCCAGATCCAGGTCCGTACTGATATCCAAGTTGCCGGCGTCAATCTTGCGGATGGTGAAGCCCTTGTCCCAGTCATCCAGCACCAGATAGAGATGCTTCTGCTCCTGCACAGGTCGCAACCTCTTGCCGGTGCGGCGGCAGTAATTTTCCTCCCCGTCTCGCTTCTTAGACATCGCCCCTTGTCCAATCTCCCTGCCCGAACTGAGTTTCTCGTACATCTTGTCTGCCCGATGCAACCCGGAGAATTCTGGACTGAGTTGGATCTGTCGATGCAGTCAGTTTATAGTACTGTACCATCATTGGGTATATCTAGGTAATCGAATTCCAAAATCGAATCGGTTTGCAGGATGAGTCACGTACCTCCACGGAATCCGATCAGGGGGCGGTCGAATCGGTGACAGATCCCGACCGCCAGCGCGCCCCCTCTCCTCCCTGTGTCACGCCGCCGGTCGTCCCTGCCTGCCGGCTGGGGTTATTAAGGATACGTTTGGTTCATCAGTTCATGCCCCGTCTTGCACTACCAAATTTTTGGCGAACGAATCGGCCGCCCTCATCTCGTCCAGGATTTGGCTGAAAAATGAACTGCACCGCACACTTGGGCATGGGCTAGCCAAAATATTGGAAGCCAACCAAACAGGACTAGAAGACTATGGGCTTGCCAAATTTTTGGTAAGGCTGTGGTTGGCTCAAAACCAAACGTAAGACACAGTAAAACGTCTGATGACTGCTTGCTCTACTTTTGCTGCAAAGAAGTTGGAGAAAGCATCAGTATGCAGCACCACTAGAAAAGCTCAAGTTGTTAATTTCTCCTCAGCAGCAGTAAGGTAATAGCCACCAATGATATAAATATATAATACTATAGAGTGGAATTACAGATGCTTTCATATCAACAACAAAATAGCAGAAAATACAAATCTGGTTTTGTTGTATTTAACCACTCACAATCTTGTGGGAGAATTCTAAGAATTAATGATTTGATTTTCCATAGGCGCACCGCAGAGTTATAGATTGTTGTATTTAAGCCACCAAGTCATACAAAGTACTTTTTTGAAGCCACCAAGTATTTAAAATACTGTTGTCATGCTGACCATGTCAACATAAAAAAGAAAGCCATAATTAGTTAATGATGCATAGAATACATGTTTTTAGGATTCTATAATAAATTTCTTTGCAAGTTAGTATCTGGATGGAGGGTTGATCTTGCAGTTAGTCTGAATAAGTGCATAATATTCTACAATTTTCTAGAAACAGGAGACAAGGAAGATGCAGTTGGAGTGCGTTACAAAATAAGCTTCACAACTTTCAAGAGAAAGATTAAGGTGTCTTGATAGAGGTTTGACAATCTGCTACCTTGAATTTAGAGGGTAAGATGAAGAAAAAGGTTCAGTTTTAGCATTGTTCATTCCATTCCCTTCTAAGTACAGGCCTGTCCTTTTCCAGGTTAACTTTTGAAATCTTCACACAAGTGAGAGAGGCAACAGATGAATTTGTGTGGACTACAAATCAGCAGATGACTTCTTCTTTTACTCCATATGTGGATTACACTATTTTCAACTTTTCATGCATAACTTTTATGGAGCTAGAGTCGCTACTTTAGAGATTTTAATATAGATCTATTTTGTAGACAACCTGGGCGAAAACGGAACAAGCCATATGTTTGACTTGACACTAAAACCTATCGTATTGATGCAAGCAATCTACTTGACTTGATAGTAAAATCTTCACAGTTTGCTTGGCCCAGACCTTCCATAATCTTATTTTTCTGCAAATTGACAAGGTTAAACATCGGTGAATCACTAATGCTAAGCTTGGTTGCACAACATATGAGAAGCTTAGCGCTGTGTTAGGCCTGGGTGTTGAATATGAGAAGTACATGATGCAAGTACAGTTTTATTTTTGCTGAACAGAAACACTTGGGAAGAGCGAATTAGTTAAATACGGAAGTAACAACTAGGACTTTATATTCGAATCGTATTGTAAGCATTGTGAGGTGATTTTTTCATAGCATGTGGTACGTTACTGGAGAAAGAAAATAGTGCCTCTAGAGTACATTGGATTATTCTTATATTGATTCCATTATTCAAAGTCATAACATCATGGTAATCCTTTAGGCAAGTTCCCACCTTTTGTTTGATAACATTTTTCCTTCTAAGTAGTTAAATAATTATCCGAGTCTTCTAATGGTTGAAATACATGGTTCTTCCTGTAGATCATGTGAGATATAACCTATCTTTGTAAATGCAAACCTAAGTGAACATACTCTACTGCCCAGGTTACTTTTGAAATACTCTGCTCTTTGCAGTTTAAGTGACATGTTATTCCAGGGAGAAATGGTGCCTAGCTGATATACCTCTATACATAGCACTCCTAAAAGAGTCATCAAGTTCCTGTGTGCACATAAGAATGTCAGAAACTCAGTATTGATGATACTGACTACAATATGCTAATGCAGGTGAAAGGCTAGCAATGTCTGAGTAGTGAGTCCTACCAGCAACTGCACCACGAAGCAGTGCATCCGGCAATTAACAATGCTACCACCCAGCAAGACACGACAATCCCCGCAAGAGCAATTGTGACGGTTCAGCGCAGTACAATCCCTGTAAGAGAGTCCTATAACCCGAACATTGGTATTTTGGAGAATTGTTTGGTTACAAACATGTACTATGTGCCTCACATGGTATAACTACAAAGGAGAAGTGCTGGACGAATCCATGCATTGCGTAAAATCTTATATGTGATTAAGTATGGTTAATGCAACTTCATGTTTTTTCTTGGAAAAAGTTCTTCTCTCGCGCTGGGCTGCTTCCAAGTTTTAGTATATTTAGTTCCCCTTTTCAGATTGAGAAGTTGAGATATGAGAATCCACTAGCTAGGAGATTGAGCTTTGATCATTGCCTATGAATAATCCTTCCATACCTTCAAGTCCATCCAGGTATTCATTAAACTAAGTAAGCAGATATTATTTATTTCCCACTGAAAGCAAATATTAAGCAAGATATTCAGTACTGTTTAGAGTGTTTCCACTCATTAGTAGTGAGATTCATGTTTAATCTCAAGTATTTTCTCCATATTGCATTTTTTCTTACATTTTTTTGTTAGAAAATACAACATCATAGTAAAAAAATTGAGAACTTGCATGAGTTTGGCTCATTCTCTTTAATATAGCGAGACCTGACAAGGTTAGGTTGCACGTGCAACTGTCCGAATTAGAACACAAGTTAGATAACAAATTAGGGCTGCAATTTTAATTACCAAGATGTCTTGCTCAGTGCAGGTTTGTATTGCCATTTTAATTACCAACAGTCTGCTATTAATTTTTAGGGATTTCTATTTTTGTGCCCTCGGGTCGTTAGTTGTACTCAGTTTTCCCTAACCCCTTAGTTTTTCCTCGGTTTTCCCCAAACCTATGTCTAAAACCCGCAGAAGGAGCTCAGACGGAAGGAATCCGTTTATTTGGACGTTCTGTGCTGACGTGTTGCGCCGCGTCGTCTGTGGGGCCGCGTCGTGTGGGGCCGCGTCGCGTGGGGCTGGTAGAAAGGGACCGCGTGGGACAGGACGAGAAGCGTTTGGTTGCACGTGAGCAGGAGCTGGGTTTTGTCTCTCTCGGCCCAAATTGGCATTTTTAAGAGCACCTTTTCCCCTCTTTCCCTCTCTGTCTTTTTCACCAAATTAGTATCAAATCTAGAGAAGCTTCTATTTCTGTCTTTCTTCAATATGGCAGCAAATCTAGTAGCAAATCTCTGGGGTTATTTATGCCTTTTGGCCCTCGTTTTTTGCCCAATATGGCAGCAAATCTAGAAGCTAGTATATGATAAATTCACAACAGCATAATCAGAAAACTAAGTATAATACATAAACTGCATACAGCAGCCAAAAGCAGCCAATAACGTTGTTAATGTTCACGACAAACTAAGCTGAAAAATATACAAGACGCACGCAATGTATGGACAACAAGAAGATTAGGATACCCCAGGATGAATGAATTTGTTCTTCATTCCTCCTCATATATTTCTCTGTCGCTCCAGCCGTGCATTATCCCAAGGAAATATTCATTGAACTCCTTCCGTCTGGAGTGTGAGGCCAATACATCCTCCAAACGGTATGGCCTGTGTTCATTTCTCATACCGTAGTTTTCTATTATATCCACACGTAGTGGCCACTCATCCCAGGCCTTTGTATCATGAGAGTACTCTCTGATATAACCCAAATCCGTGTAGTAGATGCAGCCAGGTCGAAGTGTCGGGTACACTCTGGTGTCGACGGAGATACACCGGATATAATTCACGAATAAGGCATTACTGCCAATGTTACTGGCCGGATGGAGAGAGCGGCTCTGAGTGTCCACACGGTACACCAATGGTTTGCCCGCCAATGCCTCGCTGACCAACAACACAAGCAGCAGATCACCATCCGACTTCACAAGGTAGAACTTCTGATGTCCAAGTTCTGGAAATGAAATTAGTGTCTCCATCTTGACAGTGCTCGCGCGCTGCTGCAAATGTACATTGGTGCACACTATTCTTCCGGACTCAAAATTATCTGCAGCTACTGCATACAGTTCACCATTGAACGGGGTAATACAACGCAGACAATGGTTGTTGATCGAAAATCTTTCTTCTCCCCAATCTTCATATATATCCTTAGGGAGTGCTCTCATCGACCCAACCAATTTCTGGCGGGTAATGTGCGGCAACGAAGACCATAGTCGGGGATTTGATTACAGCGACTGAATTCAGAAAAACAGATGGCATCTGCGCCTCAAACATAGTGTTCGATTTCTTCGTGAGTGGGTTCAGAAGCCGTATCTTGTGCGGCGGGTTCTTCTGGGCAAGCACGATTCAGCACTAAGATGTTTAAGATTGAAAATAAAAAGGTAGATATGGAGGAATTTGAACCTTGTATGAACTTCCGATAGATCTATGGTGACGTAGCGTGATGTGCCGAGTTGGAGGAAGGTGAACTCAGCGACGCGTGGAAGGGCGTGGTCTAGCATGATCCATTCGTCCAGGTGCACGTCGGGCTCAGGCAAACCTGAGCGCCAATTTCTACAGACTTGCCTCATAGCAGAGTAGGTGTCGGCGTACTCCTCGTTCGCCAGTAAGCATTCGCCGATCTTGTGAAGTGGTCCATCAGCCGAGAGAGAGGCCCAGTTCACGGAGGCGCTGCGCTTGGATGCGCCGCCCTCGGAGGCGACGCGCTCGGCGGCGACGGGCTCGGCGGCGACGGGCTCGGAGGCGACGGCCGCCGGCGCATTCTTCTTCTCCATCGCCGGCAGGGTAGCGTGCGTACGGCGGTTGGGGTTTTTTCGATTTGGAGAAGTTGATGGGACGTGAGAGGAGTGGTTTCGTGCGTGAGCGAGAATGAGACGACTGTGTGCAGAGGGAGGGAGGGAGGGGCTTACGCGTCCTAAATGCGACCCGCGTCCTACGCGTCCACTATTTGCACGTCTGCACCGCGACACGCGTCAACAATGGCACGTCTTCCACTTCTGCACCGCAACACGCGTCCTTGGGTCTAACCCTGGAAATTTAGATATACTCAGGTATACCCCCGAGTCATATACTAGCATTTTTTGTGTGCTCAGTTTTCGCCTTGAGTGCTAATACTGGCTAGTGTAATATACTCAGTTTTACCCTCAAGTGGCTGGTCAATAGAGAGTCAACAAATGGGATTAACTAGTTAAATGAGTTATTTAATGTGCAAAAAATTTCGAAAAAGAGTGGCACTTACTCATGGAGTCTTTACCACAAATTGCCACTTCTCAAATCATAGATAAATCAAGTTTCACCACAAATTGCCACTTCTCAAATCACCTAGTAGCTATGAAGGTGCATGGTTTTCCATAATAAGCCCTACCCAAAACAGCTTTCCCCAAAACATACTTTGTCTGAATGAGGCCATAATTTTCACACTCATGTAGATTTGTATTGCAAATAGTTTGAGGTAGGCCAAGATGGGTTTCATTGTACAAAACACGCATTTTCCATTTTTTAAATCTCATATTTGAATCCCTTAGTCTGTTTACTACTCACTTGCCCTTGGTTTCTTGATACTACTCAGTTTTGCCCTCTCCCTTGACAAACTCTCACAGACGCCCAACATTGCCCTGATTGGTCTAGCCCATATCACGCGGATCGTGCCCGCCGACCGTTGATCGTATGATCTAACGGGCAGGATAACCCCTATATCTCTCTCTGGTCGGGGCCACCACCCTCTCTCTCTCTGTCGTCGGTTAGCTTCGCGCAAAGTTTGGATTTCTGCATTATTTTTCACGAGCTAAATTATAAACTCTTTTTAGGCATTACTTTTCACGCAAAAAATGATAAACCATCACCGATTTGTTGTAGCCATTACTTTTCATGCAAAAAAAATGATACACCATCACCCATTTCTTGTACCCATTACTTTTCACGCAAAAAACGATAAATCATCACCGATTTTGTTGTAGCCATTACTTTTCACGCAAAAAATGATACACCATCACCCATTTCTTGTAGCCATTACTTTTCACGCAAAAAACGATAAACCGTCACCGATTTGTTGTAGCCATTACTTTTCACGCACAAAAATGATACACCATCACCCATTTCTTGTACCCATTACTTTTCACGCAAAAAACGATAAATCATCACCGATTTTGTTGTAGCCATTACTTTTCACGCAAAAAATGATACACCATCACCCATTTCTTGTAGCCATTACTTTTCACGCAAAAAAATGATAAACCATCACCGATTTTGTTGTAGCCATTACTTTTCACGCAAAAAATGATACACCATCACCCATTTCTTGTAGCCATTACTTTTCACGCAAAAAATGATAAACCATCAACGATTTGTTGTAGCCATTACTTTTCACGCAAAAAATGATAAACCATCAACGATTTGTTGTAGCCATTACGGTAAATGATAAACTATCACGAATTACCATTTCTTTTAGGCATTACTTTTCACGGTAAAATGATAAACTATATCACGAAGTTCCATTTCCGTCAAGATAGTCCGCATTACTTTTTTGTTGAGATATATACCCCCACAACGGTCGTCTCCTCCTTAATTTATTGTGTAAACCCCCACAACGGTCATCTCCTCCTTAATTTATTGTGTAAACCCCCACCAACGTTCACCTCCTCCTTATTTTATTGTGTAAACCCCTACAACGGTCATCTCTCCCTTATAAACACCCACACGGCCATCCCTTGTGTCAATAGGTTCTGCCTCTCTCTTCTTCTTTCACATACACTTGATCCATTGCCATGGCTTCCACGTCTCGGACGCGGACCGGAAGGGGAAGGGGAAGGGGAAGGGGAAGTGGATCATCATCATTGCCACCACCACCGTCAACACTGCCATTGATCATAGAGGAGTTCTTCATCGTTGTCTATGAAGACCTTTTGGTCAAGAAGGTACGTACGCGTTCCCACATATATGATGCATGTGATTAATTATGGGCATGTTCTAAAAAACCTTTAATTTCTAACGATCGGCGCTCGATCTCTTTGCAGGAACTCCCAAAAAAATTTGCGGACTATCTTGACGGCCAGGAGCCAGCTAAGGTGTATCTGCGAGCAGCTGACTGCGGTCCTCGTCTCTGGACCGTGGAGGTCCTATTTGACGGACAAGGCCGGATGTACCTCGACAAGGGCTGGGAGAAATTTGCCATCGCGCACGGTGTGGATTTCGGCTGCTACGTACACTTCAAATATGAAGGCGATGATGTGCTCACAGTGAAGGTGTTCGACGGAACAATGTGCAGGAGGTACTACTACTCGCATTTATTTAAGATACTGACGATGAAAGCGACGACGACGTGAAGCCATGCATCCATCCCCTTTAGATAAGGGGATTATGACCAAGAATATATATGTAGCTTCATATGCATCGATTTAGAATCTAGCTCTTTTCTATATATTATGCATGTAAAAAATAATATCGCATTTCCACTATTATTCGAGCACCACATCCTCTAAACGATGCCGATGCCGATGTCGATATCGGCATGGTCAGAACGGCTATGCTCGTCGCCACTGCTAGGTCAACGTCGGGATGCACAATGTTTAGCATAAGAGTCACTTTAGATTAAGCTGCGAAAATAGTCACCTGCCACAGCGGTCATTGGCTGCGGAGGCCCCACAGAGCGGCAATATATAATTTTCTATAAATAAATAGACGACCCACTGGTCATTGGCTGCGGCAGCCCCATAGAGCGGCCCCATTTATCATTGGCAGCACCGCGTATACAATCAGGAAATAAAACGGCCCACGCGTCAGCGGTAGATGGATGGCTACCCGTCAGCACGAGACGGTCAGAGAGGAACTGACCTGACGGTAACGGTAAGGCCTCTGACCTGACGGCAACCCGCGTCTTCGAGGGGTTTCAAACTAGAGGGAGGGGAAAGCTGGGAAAAAACTAACGAGCTGGGGAAAACTGAGTACAACTAACGAAGCAGGGGCACGAAATATTTTTATTAACACGTGTCTTGCTCAATGCAGGGACAGTCTTCTGGTAACTAATATCACATTGGTGCTTTGGTTCGGATTGGGAGACACATCATCTCACAGATATAACTCAGCTCTCAGCATGTGGGGTGAACCAAATTCTCAGTGATTTGGATTTTTCCATTCGAAGGGAATCGTACAAGGTCGGCAGTACTCCCTATAAATACTCCGCCAGTATGAAAAGTTCTTAATGTTAGTTGAGTACCCCGCTCCCCAATTGATTGACCCGATGGTAGCTGACAAAATGTTTATTCTTCAGCTGGAGTATATTATAAACTGTATTTTCTCTGATCTTCGGTAGCAGTTCATGTTAAAGAAGGGTGAAATTAATCCTGTAAAATTTTGTAACCTGATGCTATAATTATTTCGATTCAGCTATGGTGTGTAAATTTATCAATTGTTATGATTTTGATTATTTCAATTCACTGGTATGAGTTCAAATGCGTGGTTTTTTTGCAACACAAACATGCATATAGATATTATTTGAGTTTTACACCGGGCGCAACCAAGTAACCAACTACTCTGTGGGTGATAATTTACTAAATCAGCACTACAGTCTGTTGCCTTTACTTGATTTCACGTGTCATCACTGTGTGAATAACACATAAATTTGGTTGTGGAGAATCAAAGTCTATTAATAACGGAATAGAGGAATTAAGTTAATCCGCTGCTTTCAATAACAATGAACTACAATATTGTAAAATAAACAAAAAAAATTAGATGAATCAAGCATTAATCACGAACAAGGTGGGCGAGGAATTACCATTCGCGAGAGACGTTGGAAGGAGCATCGATCATCCACTCCGTCATACATGTGCGCTCCGGTTCGCTCCAACCTGCCGGAGCAGGGCATCCTTGGAGGTCGCTCCGATTAACCGGCTAAACCAGCGGGAGCAGGTGGCTGGCTTGGTGGAGTAAGCGAACGCGCTGTGGTCGTGGCCGTGGATCCAATGAAGACAAGGTCTGCACCTTCTGCCTCCTGCTACCGCATGGTCTTCGGTGCCTCTTCGGGCTCTCGGTGGCCGGAATTGACGACGAGCGACGGGGAACAGCTGGGGCGTGACGCCGGCGCGAGCTAATTGGCGGCAGCATTGAGGCCAGCTGCGGTTAGGGGGAAGCCGACGAGGTCAGCGGCGGAGAGGCATGGGCGCGAGCTGGTCGTCGGCGTTTGGGAGAAAGGCGAATGGGCTGTTGAGGGAGATAACACTGAAACACTGAGTGGAGAGCGACGTGTCCTATTTATGGGTGTTTTCTTTCTTATAGGCTCTGTGATTTCACAGTTGCGTTGGCAGGTTGTCCCTCAAATAGGCGCAACAATTATGGATGAATTAGAGGAGGGAAAATTCTCAAAGTCAACAATGAAGCATAGAGAGTAGAAGAAGCAAGTAGCTTTTGCGGAAGAAAGAGGCCTTTTATAGGTTCACCCCACGAAATATGACCGCTACTCTAGGACCGGAGTCTCCCCCCCCCCCACCGGGGACTTTCCCGGGGACTACTCCGGGAAGTCCCCGGCGCCCCGAGACCGGAGTTTGCGTCCCTGAAAAATGCAGAAACAGTTGAAACTAAAACGACTATAACTAGTGCATTTGGACTCCGATTTTGATGATCTTTGGCTTGTTTTGAAGCTAGAAACAAGCTATATAAGATCATGCAGAGAACCATCATACTACAACAAGCTAGTATAAAACTAAATGGAAAAAGGTTTAACCTATCTAAGAAAGACAACCCGGTAAAACCTCTAATATGGAAAACGTAACAAGTGATTCATGCATAATCCATTTTCGATGAATTAGAACTTGTCATGGAAATAACCACAAGCTCTAAACACCACATGGATAAGATCCAAATAACAACCAAGAAAGATGATGCAAAGATGTAAAGGTTTGAGCTCACCCCAACTGATATGATCGAGTTACTCACTCGAGAGCCTCTTGATAGTGCAGCAACTAACCTATAAATCGGGCTCCCAACTAAACCATGAGACCGGTAAGAAATAAACCCTATCAAGACCAAACTTAATCTTGCACATTCCAATGGATCTTGATGATGATTATCTTGATCGCAACAAGATAGAACATCTTTCTTCATTGTGCTTGCTTGATGAAGTCTTGTGAGTGCTCCCCCGTAAACCACTATGCATGGGAAAGCTTCTTATTTGGTGCATCTTCACATATCCATGATCACCATATGGATGGAAAGTTTCAAGCATATGATCTCTTCAATATGTCTCATCTTGAACTTGCACAACATTTCTTCTTTCTTTATTATGTTGATGTCTTGAAGATACACATGAGAGCTCACTTAATATTCTTCTTCAATACATACTTGTCACTTGATCTTCGGCAATTTCTTCTTATTGCAACCTTGAAGCCAAATAGAAGGATTGGGGTTTTGTGGATAGGCAACACGCCTCCACCTCTTCTCATTATATACACGGCAGGGTTACAGGGTTACACGAGTACATGATGCATACGATACAAATACAGGTATGCAAACTGATTCTTAACACTCCCCCTCAATCTAAACCACTACTACATACAAGGTTTAGATTGGTTCTAAATCGATCTAACATCTGCCGTGTGGCTGGTTTTGTGAAGACATCAGCCAACTGATCTTGAGAAGAGATAAACTTTACCACCAGGGCACCATCAGCCACTTGCTCTCGCACAAAATGAAAATCGATCTCAATGTGCTTGGTTCGAGCATGAAAAACTGGATTCGCCGTGAGGTAAGTAGCCCCCAAATTATCGCACCACAAAATAGGAGATTGCTGCTGGGAAACACCAAGTTCTCTAAGCAAAGAAAGTACCCACATAGCTTCAGCTGCTCCATTTGCAAGTGCTTTATATTCTGCTTCGGTGCTAGACCTAGACACAGTGGGTTGTTTCTTCGAACTCCATGAAATCAGGTTCGAATCCACAAACACCGCAGAGCCGCTCGTAGAGCGTCTATCATCAACATCTCCAGCCCAATCTGCATCAGTAAAAATACTAATGTGTTGCTGCAATGATCTCCGAATACGAAGTCCTGTATCCAGTGTTCCTTTCACAAACCGGAGAATACATTTTACCGCCTCCTAGTGAGCTTCCGTGGGTTGAGACAAGAACTGACACACTGTTGTGGGTATACTTCATGGGTGTACCATCGACAGTGCCTAGATCCGGCAAGCCCGGGTGGCCCACAGACGGTGATGTGGCATGTGGCCCATCGGGCGGCCCAGTTGCTGTTGATCATGAAGGATGAAGTCCAGCCCAGGATCAGTAAGCCGGATCCGAACCGACCTTCGGAGGAAGCCGGATCCAGGGAGGCCCATGAGGAACCCGGATCCAGTACGACGTATATGGAAGGCGGATCCTTGACGTACACGGCAAGACATTGTACCGTACTTAGGCAAACTGTAATCCGGCTAGGACTCTCCATGTAAACCCTAGATCTGTGCGCCTTTATAAGCCGGATCCCGGGAGCCCTAGAGGCACAAACCACAACTCATTATAACAACGCGAAAGCGCCCAGATAATTTCAGACAAGCAGCAGTAGGCCTTGCCATCGTGCAGGTGATCCGAAGCTGGGTAAATCGCGGACCACCGTCCCGAGGACTCTCCGCCCTATGGCCCCTACTTCTTCTCCCCCTCGTGAGGATCCCTCCTCCGAGGTACCGTCGAATAGGCAACGACAGTTGGCGCCCACCGTGGGGCCTGCGGCGTCTGGAGGCCGGAACCGGGAGGGTTCTACCTTCGGAGGCATCGGCGACACCATCGCCGTGGGGCGCGTCAAGTACACCGGAAATTTCCCGATTGTCCCTGAGGATGAGTGCTGGATTCCGGCTAAGGCAAACCCCGTCAAGCTCTCCATCATCCCGATCGGCGGGATACACATCTTCATCGGCGAGACCGTCGATTCCGACGGGAATGCACTGGTAAGTAACGCTGACGCGACCGCCGCTGAGCAGGACACAGTCGCGAAGATCCGATCTGAGTCGCGGGAACTTCCTAAGGAAGATTCCGCCTTAGATCTGGAAAATTCAAAGCCCACCCAATCCGCCCCTGAGCAGGAAATAAAGGTGGAAGACCAATGCAGATCCGCCTGGGTCTCCCAGGTGTTAGAGAAGCAAAGGTGTCACTTCGTGCACTTCATAGCCCATACCGCCGGAGCCGCCCCTCAGATAGCCGGAGCTGACCCCGTGCAGGTTGAGGAACCGGAAAATAACGTTGCTCCGGATCAGCAAGAAGTTGTCGGAGAAAGCAATGATCCGGGTGAAGATTCGATCCTGGGCAACCTCAGCCCAATTTCCGGGGATACCCCCTCCATGGATACTGACGAGTTCGATCGAAAGGTGAAGGAATTCGGATACGGTGAGCAGCCGGAAGTAGATTCCGCCCAGCCAAAGCAGGTTCTCGCAACCTTAGCAGCACTGGATCAGCAGGAATCAGCAGACGAGCACACCACCTCCGACCCACAGCCATCCCATGCAGGTACTCCGCTATCGCGGGAACGACCACGTCAGGAAATCCTATCCCCAGAAGAGTTGGTCGCACAGGCAGGCATCGACGCAATAGCACACTCGGCGATCCTCAACAAACCAATAACTCCCGAGGAAGCTGCAGACCCGGAGGCTCTAGAAGCCAAGAGGCAAGAGATGCTGACAACAGCCCAAAAAATCGCTCGAACCGCAGCAGCAATTCTGGATGAAAGGAACGAAGCCGCGCAGTTCGTGGAAGGTTTCCGACAGCGAGAGCTGGAGGTTGACCAACAACTCGCAAAAGTCAAGAAGCTCCAACAGCACTGGAGAGACAAGGTCACCGAACTTCAGCAGGAGGTCGATCAAATCAGGCGAGAGGCTATACCCCCTCGCAAGATCACTTTCGCGACCCCTACTGAGCAACAGCCACTTGCAACCCCAAAGGACAACGTGAAAAAGGCTGCAGAGATCTTGAAAAAGAAGGACGAGGAGATTGACATCGACTATGTTCGTACGCTCGTTGCCTCGGCAATGAAGCAGCAGAGTAAGGCAGATAATTCGCGCAGGTTGGAATCCAATCCGGATCACTGTGTCCCTACCGCGCAGAAGGACGCCCGCGTCAATCGCCATCCCGATGATGAATCGCGCACCGGATCCTCGGAGCGCAGAAGAAAAACCAGGGAGCACCCAAATCCGATCCCCGTACCATCAAATACGCCTCCGTCAGATCCAAAGAAGGGAAAGGATGCAATGTACGCTGGTAGGGACAAGTACCGGAACCCGTCACCTCCACCTAACGGGTACCCACGTCCCCCGCCCCCTCGCCGCCGCAGTCCAGTCGGAAACACCAGGCCCCATGGGGCCGGTGGAATCAACATCCTCGGCATGCCGCCACCGAGAACCAGGGAGCGTACGCCGGAACCACATCGGAGCCAGAACAACGATCGTGACCCCGAGCCCAGAAGGAGCCGGAACAACGATCGTGAGCCTGAGCCCAGGAGGAGCCGGAACGCAGAACGTGAGCCGGAACCCCGTCGAAGCCGGAACGACGGAGGAGACTATCACCAAGGTGAAGGTAGCCACCGGAGCCGGAGCGAGCCACGGGAAGATCACCGGGAATCCGAGGGCGGAAGCAAAAAATCTCACAGGCCCCCTCGCAGATCTCCTTCACCACCACCAAGTGGCGGAGGCGGAGGCGGAGGCGGTGGCCGGAGATCTCGCTCCCGCTCAAAAACCCCGGGCGGCGGCCCACGTGATGCCTGAGAACGCCTCAATGAGTACAAAACTGATTACATTGGCCCAAAGTGCTTCGGCAGGATGATTCGAGAGGAACCAAAGCCAAGGATGAACCTCAAGCTACCCGGAAACCTGAAGAATTATGATGGCACGGAAAGGCCGGATACCTGGATTGAGGATTACTATAATGCAGTAACCTTTGCCGGAGGAACCCCTAATATTGCATGCCGCATGCTTCAGCTGTACCTTGTAGGCCCAGCCCGGATCTGGCTCAGTGACCTCGAGAAAACTCCATCTTTTGCTGGTTTGACCTGAAGAACGCCTTCGAGAAACACTTCAGGGGCACCTACAAGAGACCTGCCACGACAAGCGACCTACAGGCATGTATCCAGAAGAAGGGTGAAACATCAAGGAGTTTCCTCACCCGATGGTTGCAAACCAGGAACGAGTGCGAGAACGTCGATAACCGCACAGCAATGCACGCATTTATTGGTGGATTGCAGCGAGGAGGACTGCTGCGGCACAAGCTAACCTGCTTGGTCAATGCAAATAAACTGACATTGGATGACATGATCACCATCGCCAGCGATCATACTGCCGCCGATGACGACGCAGGCAGAGATCTAGCAGCCACAGCAATTCCCCTGCATCAGCAAAAGAAGAACCGTGATAACGGTAGCAGCAGCGGCACCAAGCGGAAAAATCCCCCTGATGACCAAAGGAGTGGCGGATCCGACTTGATCGCCATGGCCTTCCAGCGCGGAGGTCAAGGAGGCGGAAGAGGCCGCGGAGGCGGAGCTGGAAGGGGCCAGCAGCGTGGTGACGAGGTCACCGCTGCCGGAACCCGCGCCCCCCAAACTTATGAAGAGTACAGAGACATGCCTTGCCTGGCCCATCTGGATCCGGCTACAGGGAAGTCCACTCACACCAACCGCAACTGCAAGTGGGTCAACGATCTCAAATCTGACCCTGAAGCAGGATACAAGCGAGCCCGGAAGCACCGCCCACGCGGCAAAGGAGGCAAGGGCAAGAACAAGGACAAGGAGGAGGACAGCTCCGAGGCGATGGACGAGGACGATGCTTCGCCGGATCCCAAAGCCGGATCCGCAGCTAAACCCAACCCCTTTGATAAAAAGAGTGTGGGCGCGTACCACACCTTCCTTGGAACTCCAACAGTTCGTGCAAGCAAATCAGCTCTCCGGATCCTGAACGCCACAGTTCCCGCTGTGTCGCAGTATGTCAGGTGGTCGAAAACTCCATGTACGTTTGATAGGAAGGATCATCCTACTGTCATTCCGAAAGAGTGCTATGCCTTGGTTGTAAGTCCCCGCATCGATGGGTGTGGTTCCGGGTAAAAGGAAAATTCCTTGGGCAGCATCAGACTTCCCATGGCCTTCGGCGATGCAAATAACTTTCGCCAAGAGATGATCACGTTTGAGGTCGTACCCTTCAAGAGCTCCTACCACGTCATTTTCGGCAGGCCCACCTACCACAAGTTTCACGCAAGAGCGTGCTACATCTACAACAAGCTCAAGATTCCGGGTCCAAAAGGTATGATTACCATATCCGGAGACTACAAGAAGGCTCATGAATGTGAGTTAGGCGAAGCCGCCTTCGCAGAGTCTGTGATATCTGGAGAGGAGCTGCAAGGCTACAGAGCCGCGGTGGATCCGACTGAGATGCAGACCACCAAGAAGCAGATCTCCGAACAGAAGACCTCGTTCAAGGCCACGATAGAAACCAAGAAGCACGACCTCATTGTAGGAGACGGCTCATAACAGGTTTCAGTCGGAGCCAACATGGACCCCAAATAGGAAGACGCGCTCGTCGAGTTTCTCCGCGCTAACATGGATATCTTCGCATGGCAACCTTCTGACATGTCCGGAGTACCTAGGGAACTCGCCGAGCACTACCTCAACATAAATCCGGGGGCTAAACCAGTGAAGCAAGCTATGCGACGCTTTGGAGATAAGAAGCGCCGCGCCATAGGAATGGAACTAGCTAAGTTACTAGAGACAGGTTTTGTAGTAGAAGTTATCCATACTGATTGGGTCGCAAATCCCGTCCTTGTACCCAAAAAGAACACTGAAATACTAAGAATGTGCATCGATTACTCCAGCTTGAACAAGCATTGTCCGAAGGATCCGTTCCCCTTGCCGCGCATTGACCAAGTCATTGATTCGACGGCAGGGGCGGAACTTCTGTGTTTTCTTGACGCATATTCCGGGTATCATCAGATCTGGATGAAGAAGTCCGACCAAAAGGCGACCTCGTTCATCACCCCCTTTGGCACTTACTGCTATGTCACCATGCCCTTTGGTTTGAAAAATGCAGGTGCCACCTACCAACGCACGATGCAGCGGTGCCTGAAGGACCAAATTGGCCGGAACGTGCACGCTTACGTCGACGACATCGCCGTCATGACCCGGAAAGGATCCGACTTGATCAGCGACCTCACAGAAACCTTCGAGAATCTCCGTTGGTACAAGATGATGTTGAACCCGCTGAAGTGCATCTTTGGCGTGCCAGCCGGAAAACTCCTTGGCTTCATAGTCTCTCACAGAGGCATTGAGGTTAACCCGGAGAAAATCAAGGCAATCCTGTGTATCAAAAGGCCAACTTGTCTCAAAGATGTGCAACGACTAACTGGTTGTGTCGCAGCGATCAGTAGGTTTGTTAGCCGTCTTGGCGAGAAGGCGCTACCTCTGTACAAGCTGCTGAAGAAAACAAACAAATTTGCCTGGGACGACGCAGCAGACGCAGCACTTCAGGGGCTGAAGGAAATACTCACCTCCCCACCTATCTTGGCGGCTCCAGTAGAATCAGAGCCCATGCTCCTTTACCTGGCAGCTACCAACAGAGTCATCAGTCTCGTCATCGTGGTAGAGCGAAAGGAAGAAGGTCACGAATACGGAGTCCAAAGGCATGTCTATTATATTAGCGAGGTACTGACGGAGTCCAAGCAAATATATCCTCACTTTCAGAAGCTAGCCTACGACGTGTTCCTAGGTAGGAGGAAGCTGAGACACTACTTACAAGAGCACCCAGTAACAGTTGTGAGCAAAGCTCCACTGTCGACGATTCTCAACAACGCTGACGCAACAGGACACACAGCAAAATGGGGCATCGAATTATCCGCCTTCGACATCGCTTACAAAGCCAGGACTGCAGTTAAATCCCAAGTCTTGGCAGATTTCATCGCAGATTGGACAGAGGCTCCGGATGCAAATCTGGAGCCGGAACCAGAAACATGGGTCATGCACTTCGATGGATCCAAGCAGCATCAAGGCTCAGGAGCCGGAGTCACCCTGAAGTCCCCTACCGGAGAAGAACTGCAGTACGTTTTGCAGATTCACTTCGAAGCTACAAACAACATGGCGGAATACGAGGCTCTACTACACGGTCTGCGCATCGCTAAGGAAATTGGGATCAAGCACATAATTTGCTGCGGAGATTCCGACCTGGTGGCACAACAAGTAGCTGGAACCTGGAACGCCAGAAACTCGGTCATGGCGGCCTACAGAGACGAAGTTGACGAGATCGCAAAATGTTTCCTCGGATACGAAGTCAAGTACGTCAGACGAGATGATAACGCAGCGGCAGATATGCTATCCAAGCTCGGATCCGGCAGAAAACCAATTCCGCCCGGAATTTTCCTGGAGCATTTACGGATACCCTCGGTGAAGGGCGCTAACCCGGAAAATCTAGAAGTGGCAGTATCTCCGGCAAAGGAAGTGATGGTCATCATTCCGGCATGGACGCAGCCTTTCCTGGACTACCTCATTGATCAGAAGTTGCCAGAGGACGAGGTCCTCGCACGACAGATCATCAGACGAGCAAGATCCTACACAATAGTTAACGGACAGCTCTACAAACGAAGTGCAACTGGAGTATTTCTCAAATGCGTCTCCAATCAGGATGGCATTGCAATCCTCAGAGAGATCCACGCAGGGGATTGCGGGCATCACGCCGCTCCCAGGTCCCTCGTTGCCAAAGCTTTCCGGCTTGGATTTTACTGGCTCACAGCTAAAGAAGATGCTGATAAGTTGGTAAAAACCTGCCGAGGTTGTCAGTACTACGCTACCCAACCAAACGCTACAGCCCAAGAGCTGAAGACCATCCCTATCACCTGGCCATTCGCGGTCTGGGGGCTTGATACGGTTGGTAAGTTAAAGAAATCATCTCCTGGCGGTTTTGAGTACCTCCTGGTCGCTATTGATAAGTTCAGTAAATGGATCGAGGCGAAGCCAGTGAGAAAAGCCGATGGTGCTACGGCACTCAAATTTGTCTGCAGCCTCGTGACGAGATTCGGCATCCCGCACAGCATAATCACAGATAATGGCACGAACTTCGCCCAAGGAGAATTGAAGGATTATTGCCATGACGTTGGGATCCGGCTAGACCTGGCATCCGTGGCTCATCCACAGTCCAATGGTCAGGTCGAAAGAGCCAACGGACTCCTCCTATCCGGAATAAAACCACGCCTTGAAGAGCCGCTGCGCCGCGCAGCCGGAGCTTGGGCTGAGGAGTTAGACTCCATCCTGTGGAGTTTACGAACTACCCCCAACAGGTCAACAGGATTCACTCCGTTTTTCCTGGTATACGGATCCGAAGCTATGCTCCCTTCCGACATCATCCACGATTCACCGCGAGTCTCCGCCTATAATGATGAAACTGCTGACGAGGCCAGACAGCTATCTGTGGACCTGATCGAAGAAGCTCGGAACTTAGCATACCAACGCTCCACCATTTACCAGCAGAAGCTCGGACGCTACCATAGTCGTCGAGTTCAGAATCGCTCGTTCATGGCTGGGGACTTGGTCCTCCGCCTTCGTCAGGTGAAAGATCACAAGTTGCAATCTCCATGGGAAGGATCCTTCGTCGTTAGCAAAGTGCTTCACAACGGATCGTACTACCTTGTCGATTTCCGAGAGCTAAAAGATAGACCTGCTAATTGGTACCGGAAACGCAAGCGGGAGGATCCGGATGACATTTACGATGAAACAGAACGTCCCTGGAACATTGCACAGCTACGTCCTTTCCACACTTAGCATAAAATTACATACTTTGTAACAGTTATACATGATCAATGAAATAAATCTTTTGGTTCACTCTTTGAGTCTTTTACCTCCTTTACTTGTTCATTTTTAGATCATGTGTGTTTTCCGACTAAAACCGCAGAGCTGGATATTTCCGCCTAGGCGTGTATGAAAGTTGTGATTTTCAAAATCGTCCTTTAGGACGTAAGCTTAAGTTTTCTGGTGGAAATATCTTCTGTTGCAAACTCATGGATTCCTGGCTGCGATTTCCGGCACTTGGGCTGGGGGCTTGTTTCCGCGGTTATTGACGGATTGCCATTGGGCTTCGTCGCCGCTGGCGAGCGTTTCCGGCTAAAAGTTTTCCGGCTCGCGGAAGGTCAAATGGGCAAGCCGGAACATATAAAATCAGCACTTGCTTTCAATAAACGAAACATGCAAATAATATTAACGGATAGCAGGATAAGTATTTTTCGCCCATGCATAACTGTTTCGTCCCTAGCTACTTAAAAATTTAAGTTATATTACAAACCCACTCCGGGGCCAAAATGATACATCAGTTTGACTGTGTCACAGGTTCTACTCAGAGGATTGATCCTCGTCGGAAGCAATGTAGGCGGAACCATTGCCAGAGTCGTCGCCGGAGCCCTCCTCCTCATGATCCGCGCTTGACCCGGAGCCCTCCTCAACAAAATCTTCAGAGCAGTCCTCTTCATCTTCATCCTCCGCGTCAGTGAATCCCGCGGGAAGATCATGCTTGTTGTACCAGAACGAGTGGTTAACTCGTCCGACAAACAGCCGGTCATACCCTCGGGTCTCCGCGAGAAGGATCCTCATGTTGGTACCCTTGGGGGCTCCGCGTGCAACATCAGCAAAGTTCATGCTTGGGAAGTGCGCCTTGCACATTGCCAACACAAGGGAAGCAACTCCGCAGGCGGAAGACTCCTGCCAGTCCTTGATGAGTTCCGGCACCTGCTTGATCAGCTTGGTCATGATGTCAATCACCGCGGTTCCGGCTCTCTTCAGGGACAGCGATTTGGCGACCCCACGACATGCCTCAAAGAGGTTATCAATGGAGCTCTGCGCTTCTTCATACGCTTCAGTCCTCTTGAGGGTGGCATCCTTCGTCCACTCAAAACCAAGGCTTGCTGCAAAAAGTACGATCAGTTTTTTCCGCGAGCAGAAGCACAAGTTTGAAAAGGTCGGAGTCACAAAGAAAGAAAAAAGAGGTCCTTACGGAAGATCATCTTGTCAATAGCCTCCGCCTCGTAATTCTTGTTCTTTGCTGCCAAGGTCTGGATCCTTTGCTGGTTTTTCTTAAGTTTTTCTGCAAGATCCGATAGTTCCTGGGTATGCTTCTCCAAGAGCTCGTTCTTCTTCTTGGTATCCTCCTCGGAGGATTCCTTCAGGAACTTCTTGAGGGATTCATTTTCCGCCTCAAGAACTTTGACCTTGGTGGCAAGGGCGTCGATGGTGGGGCGCTTGGCAATTTCTTCTGCGATACGGAAATACAACAACATAGTTAGTTCAGAAAGTATAGTTACATTGGCGATCCTGGGGGCTCACCCGGAGTTATTACCTTCATAACTCTTGAGGCGGGTTTCCAGCTGCGCGATGGCCTTCTGACTATTCGCGTCCCTGGTTTGAAGCAGTTCTATCTCCTTCTTCTGCTCCAGCACATGGATGCGCAAGTCATCATGCAGTTTCCGCGTGTTCTGTGAAAACAATTTAAGGATTAGACGGAAATTCAAACTTTTGGGGGCTGGACGGAAGTTCAAATCTTTAGCATGTGAAAATTTTGATTTTCCACTACAATCTACAAGTTTAAGACATTGGCTCATACATGTTACTCGGAAAGAATGCATTAACCAATGCCTGGGGGCTGGTGTTACCTGACGCACATTCTTGTGCTTGGCGAAAAAAGCCTTGATACCGCTCTCAAGCTCGGCCAGCTCCTGTTCCTCCGTGTTCGCAGGCCCCCACACCTGGTCCATCATAGCGGAGATCTCCGCGTGGCGTTGTGAAAGGGGGACCTTTTGCAGAATTGGGAAGAAGTGCGGATGAGTTTGGGGCGTTCCAGTGGTGCCGCTCAAGATGAGTTTTTTCTCGACTTGGTCAGCCGGAGCGTCAGTCGAGGTAGCAGTGGGCTGCTCAGGCGGAGGTGCAGATGAGGATGCGCCCTTGCCGGAATCGCCCTTGTCAGATTCGACAGTTGGACCCTCCGGAAGGTCATCAATGTTGATGACGTCCTTCCGATCCGGCTTGGCGGTTGAGGTGGCCTTGGGCGGAACCTCTACTTCCGGTGTGACGGGCATAGAAGCCGGAGATGGCTTGACCCTCTTCTTGGTGATCTTGGGGGCCTGGCTTCCGGAGCTTTTGTTGCAATATAAGAAAAAGAGGCATAACAAGTTAGTGTATGTTGATTCACAGCAGCAACAAGATCTTTTAACGGAAACCAGACGCTTACCCAGTTGGTATAAAAAATTGCTGGATATTGGGTTGAGCGCGGTTGCTGGTGTCGATGAGCTTGAGGCGTTTCTTCTCCGCCTCCGCCTTACGGGTAGCCGCGGTGCTGGCCACCTCGCGGGCATGTTTGGCTACAGGGCTAGAGGGAGCAGCTCTTTTCCTCTTGGAGGAGCGCGGAGCTTCGGGGGCTTCCGCCTCAGACGCGGCTTCCGGGTCAGTGTTTTCCGCTTGAGGGACCTGGAGGAGAGTTCCGAGTTCGCCCTCCTCGAGTGCTTCGAGCTTCGTTACCAAGTCAACACTTAGACAAAATTCAGAGTATAAAAGAATCAACAGGCACGTCAAGGTAACGTACCGCGGTCCCGGAGCCGTTGGTGTGGATGTCCTTGTTGCACACGTGAATATGAAGATCACGCGGAATCTTGATGAGGAGTCGGATCCGTTTGTCGATGGCGTTGGCGGAGAGGTTGTCCTTAGAAGCACGCATAGGATCGTCGCGCCCCGTGTATTGGAACATCAAGCGGTCCCGATGTTGAAGTGGTTGTGTTGTGGGTATACTTCATGGGTGTACCATCGACAGTGCCTAGATCCGGCAAGCCCGGGTGGCCCACAGATGGTGATGTGGCATGTGGCCCATCGGGCGGCCCAGTTGCTGTTGATCATGAAGGATGAAGTCCAGCCCAGGATCAGTAAGCCGGATCTGAACCGACCTTCGGAGGAAGCCGGATCCAGTGAGGCCCATGAGGAACCCGGATCCAGTACGACGTATATGGAAGGCGGATCCTTGACGTACACGACAAGACATTGTACCATAGTTAGGCAAACTGTAATCCGGCTAGGACTCTCCATGTAAACCCTAGATCCGTGCGCCTTTATAAGCCGGATCCCGGGAGCCCTAGAGGCACAAACACAACTCATTATAACAACGCGAAAGCGCCCAGATAATTCCAGACAAGCAGCAGTAGGCCTTGCCATCGTGCAGGTGATCCGAAGCTGGGTAAATCGCGTACCACCGTCCCGAGGACTCTCCGCCCTATGGCCCCTACTTCTTCTCCCCCTCGTGAGGATCCCTCCTCCGAGGTACCGTCGAATAGACAACGACAGTTGGCGCCCACCGTGGGGCCTGCGGCGTCTGGAGGCCGGAACCGGGAGGGTTCTACCTTCGGAGGCATCGGCGACACCATCGCCGTGGGGCGCGTCAAGTACGCCGGAAATTTCCCGATCGTCCCTGAGGATGAGTGCTGGATTCCGGCTAAGGCAAACCCCGTCAAGCTCTCCATCATCCCGATCGGCGGGATACACATCTTCATCGGCGAGACCATCGATTCCAACGGGAACGCACTGGTAAGTAACGCTGACGCGACCACCGCTGAGCAGGACGCAGTCGCGAAGATCCGATCTGAGTCGCAGGAACTTCCTAAGGAAGATTCCGCCTTAGATCTGGAAAATTCAAAGTCCACCCAATCCGCCCCTGAGCAGGAAATAAAGGTGGAAGACCAATGCAGATCCGCCTGGGTCTCCCAGGTGTTAGAGAAGCAAAGGTGTCACTTCGTGCACTTCATAGCCCATACCGCCGGAGCCGCCCCTCAGATAGCCGGAGCTGACCCCTTGCAGGTTGAGGAACCGGAAAATAACGTTGCTCCGGATCAGCAAGAAGCTGTCGGACAAAGCAATGATCCGGGTGAAGATTCGATCCTGGGCAACCTCAGCCCAATTTCCGGGGATACCCCCTCCATGGATGCTGACAAGTTCGATCGAAAGGTGAAGGAATTCGGATACGGTGAGCAGCCGGAAGTAGATTCCGCCCAGCCAAAGCAGGTTCTCGCAACCTTAGCAGCACTAGATCAGCAGGAATCAGCACACGAGCACACCACCTCCGACCCACAGCCATCCCATGCAGGTACTCCGCTATCGCGGGAACACGTCAGGAAATCCTATCCCCAGAAGAGTTGGTCGCGCAGGCAGGCATCGACGCAAAGGCACACTCGGCGATCCTCAACAAACCAATAACTCCCGAGGAAGCTGCAGACCCGGAGGCTCTAGAAGCCAAGAGGCAAGAGATGCTGGCAACAGCCCAGAAAATCGCTCGAACCGCAGCAGCAATTCTGGATGAAAGGAACGAAGCCGCGCAGTTCGTGGAAGGTTTCCAACAGCGAGAGCTAGAGGTTGACCAACAACTCGCAAAAGTCAAGAAGCTGCAACAGCACTGGAGAGACAGGGTTACCGAACTTCAGCAGGAGGTCGATCAAATCAGGCGAGAGGCTATACCCCCTCGCAAGATCACTTTCGCGACCCCTACTGAGCAACAGCCACTTGCAACCCCAAAGGACAACATGAAAAAGGCTGCGAAGATCTTGAAAAAGAAGAACGAGGAGATTGACATCGACTATGTTCGTACGCTCGTTGCCTCGGCAATGAAGCAGCAGAGTAAGGCAGATACTTCGCGCAGGTTGGAATCCAATCCGGATCACTGTGTCTCTACCGCGCAGAAGGACGCCCGCGTCAATCGCCATCCCGATGATGAATCGCGCACCGGATCCTCGGAGCGCAGAAGAAAAACCAGGGAGCACCCAAATCCGATCCCCGTACCATCAAAGACGCCTCCGTCAGATCCAAAGAAGGGAAAGGATGCAATGTACGCTGGTAGGGACAAGTACAGGAACCCGTCACCTCCGCCTAACGGGTACCCGCGTCCCCCGCCCCCTCGCCGCCGCAGTCCAGTCGGAAACACCTGGCCCCATGGGGCCGGTGGAATCAACATCCGCGGCATGCCGCCACCGAGAACCAGGGAGCGTACGCCGGAACCACGTCGGAGCCAGAACAACGATCGTGACCCCGAGCCCAGAAGGAGCCGGAACAACGATCGTGAGCCTGAGCCCAGGAGGAGCCGGAACGCAGAACGTGAGCCGGAACCCCGTCGAAGCCGGAACGACGGAGGAGACTATCACCAAGGTGAAGGTAGCCACCGGAGCCGGAGCGAGCCGCGGGAAGATCACCGGGAATCCGAGGGCGGAAGCAAAAAATCTCACAGGCCCCCTCGCAGATCTCTTTCACCACCACCAAGTGGCAGAGGCGGAGGCGGTGGCTGGAGATCTCGCTCCCGCTCAAAAACCCCGGGCGGCGGCCCACGTGATTCCCGAGAACGCCTCAATGAGTACAAAACTGATTACATTGGCCCAAAGTGCTTCGACAGGATGATTCGAGAGGAACCAAAGCCAAGGATGAACCTCAAGCTACCCGGAAACCTGAAGAATTATGATGGCACGGAAAGGCCGGATACCTGGATTGAGGATTACTATAATGCAGTAACCTTTGCCGGAGGAACCCCTAATATTGCCTGCCGCATGCTTCAGCTGTACCTTGTAGGTCCAGCCCGGATCTGGCTCAGTGACCTCGAGACGAACTCCATCTTTTGCTGGTTTGACCTGAAGAACGCCTTCGAGAAACACTTCAGGGGCACCTACAAGAGACCTGCCACGACAAGCGACCTACAGGCATGTATCCAGAAGAAGGGTGAAACATCAAGGAGTTTCCTCACCCGATGGTTGCAAACCAGGAACGAGTGCGAGAACGTCGATAACCGCACAGCAATGCACGCCTTTATTGGTGGATTGCAGCGAGGAGGACTACTGCGGCACAAGCTAACCTGCTTGGTCAATGCAAATAAACTGACATTGGATGACATGATCACCATCGCCAGCGATCATACTGCCGCCGATGACGATGCAGGCGGAGATCTAGCAGCCACAGCAATTCCCCTGCATCAGCAAAAGAAGAACCGTGATAACGGTAGCAGCAGCGGCACCAAGCGGAAAAATTCCCCTGATGACCAAAGGAGTGGCGGATCCGACTTGATCGCCATGGCCTTCCAGCGCGGAGGTCAAGGAGGCGGAAGAGGCTGCGGCCGCGGAGGCGGAGCTGGAAGGGGCCAGCAGCGTGGTGACGAGGTCACCGCTGCCGGAACCCGCGCCCCCCAAACTTATGAAGAGTACAGAGACATGCCTTGCCTAGCCCATCTGGATCCGGCTACAGGGAAGTCCACTCACACCAACCGCAACTGCAAGTGGGTCAACGATCTCAAATCTGACCCGGAAGCAGGATACAAGCGAGCCCGGAAGCACCGCCCACGCGACAAAGGAGGCAAGGGCAAGAACAAGGACAAGGAGGAGGACAGCTCCGAGGCGATGGACGAGGACGATGCTTCGCCGGATCCCAAAGCCGGATCCGCAGCTAAACCCAACCCCTTTGATAAAAAGAGTGCGGGCGCGTACCACACCTTCCTTGGAACTCCAAAAGTCCGTGCAAGCAAATCAGCTCTCCGGATCCTGAACGCCACAGTTCCCGCTGTGCCGCAGTATGTCAGGTGGTCGGAAACTCCATGTACGTTTGATAGGAAGGATCATCCTACTGTCATTCCGAAAGAGTGCTATGCCTTGGTTGTAAGTCCCCGCATCGATGGGTATGATTTCTCCAAGTGCCTCATGGACGGCGGAGCCAGCCTGAACATCATGTACCTGGAAACTTTGGAGCGGATGAACCTTACCAAGGAACAGCTAAAGCACAGCACCACTGAATTCCATGGTGTGGTTCCAGGTAAAAAGGCAAATTCCTTGTGCAGCATCAGACTTCCCGTGGCCTTCGGCGATGCAAATAACTTTCGCCAAGAGATGATCACGTTTGAGGTCGTACCCTTCAAGAGCTCCTACCACGTCATTTTCGGCAGGCCCACCTACCACAAGTTTCACGCAAGAGCGTGCTACATCTACAACAAGCTCAAGATTCCGGGTCCAAAAGGTATGATTACCGTATCCGGAGACTACAAGAAGGCTCATGAATGCGAGTTAGGCGAAGCCGCCTTCGCAGAGTCTGTGATATCTGGAGAGGAGCTGCAAGGCTACAGAGCCGCGGTGGATCCGACTGAGATGCAGACCACCAAGAAGCAGATCTCCGAACAGAAGACCTCGTTCAAGGCCGCGATAGAAACCAAGAAGCACGACCTCATTGTAGGAGACGGCTCCAAACAGGTTTCAGTCGGAGCCAACATGGACCCCAAATAGGAAGACGAGCTCGTCGAGTTTCTCCGCGCTAACATGGATATCTTCGCATGGCAACCTTCTGACATGTCCGGAGTACCTAGGGAACTGGCCGAGCACTACCTCAACATAAATCCGGGGGCTAAACCGGTGAAGCAAGCTATGCGACGCTTTGGAGATAAGAAGCACCGCGCCATAGGAATGGAACTAGCTAAGTTACTAGAGGCAGGTTTTGTAGTAGAAGTTATCCATACTGATTGGGTCGCAAATCCCGTCCTTGTACCCAAAAAGAACACTGAAATACTAAGAATGTGCATCGATTACTCCGGCTTGAACAAGCATTGTCCGAAGAATCCGTTCCCCTTGCCGCGCATTGACCAAGTCATTGATTCGACGGCAGGGGCGGAACTTCTGTGTTTTCTTGACGCATATTCCGGGTATCATCAAATCCAGATGAAGAAGTCCGACCAAAAGGCGACCTCGTTCATCACCCCCTTTGGCACTTACTGCTATGTCACCATGCCCTTTGGTTTGAAAAATGCAGGTGCCACCTACCAACGTACGATGCAGCGGTGCCTGAAGGACCAAATTGGCTGGAATGTGCACGCTTACGTCGACGACATCGCGGTCATGACCCGGAAAGGATCCGACTTGATCAGCGACCTCACAGAAACCTTCGAGAATCTCCGTCGGTACAAGATGATGTTGAATCCGCTAAAGTGCGTCTTTGGCGTTCCAGCCGGAAAACTCCTTGGCTTCATAGTCTCCCACAGAGGCATTGAGGTTAACCCGGAAAAAATCAAGGCAATCCTGTGTATCAAAAGGCCAACTTGTCTCAAAGATGTGCAGCGACTAACTGGTTGTGTCGCAGCAATCAGTAGGTTTGTTAGCCGTCTTGGCGAGAAGGCGCTACCTTTGTACAAGCTGCTGAAGAAAACAGACAAATTTGTCTGGGACGACGCAGCAGACGCAGCACTTCAGGGGTTGAAGGAAATACTCACCTCCCCACCTATCTTGGCGGCTCCAGTAGAGTCAGAGCCCATGCTCCTATACCTGGCGGCTACCAACAGAGTCATCAGTCTCGTCATCGTGGTGGAGCGACAGGAAGAAGGTCTCGAGTATGGAGTCCAAAGGCCTGTCTATTACATTAGCGAGGTACTGACGGAATCCAAGCAAAGATATCCTCACTTTCAGAAGCTAGCCTACGACGTGTTCCTAGGCAGCCAGAAGCTGAGACACTACTTCCAAGAGCACCTAGTAACAGTTGTGAGCAAAGCTCCACTGTCGACGATTCTCAACAACGCTGACGCAATAGGACGCATGATACGTCTCCAACGTATCTATAATTTCTGATGTTCCATGCTTGTTTTATGACAATACCGACATGTTTTGTTCACACTTTATGTCATTATTATGCGTTTTCCGGAACTAACCTATTGACGAGATGCCGAAAGGCCAGTTGTTGTTTTCTGCTGTTTTTGTTTCCAGAAAGGCTGTTCGGGCAATATTTTCGGAATTGGACGAAATCAACGCCAAACCTCCTATTTTTCCCGGAAGGCTCCAGAACACCGAAGGAGAGTCGGAGGAGAGCCACGGGGGCCCCACACCATAGGGCCGCGCGGGCCAGACCCTGGCCGCGCCGGCCTAGGGTGAGGCCACCCTGTCAGCCCTCCTGCGCCGCCTCTTCGCCTATAAAACCCCTTTCGACCTAAAAACGCAGTACCAATTGACGAAACTCCAGAAAGACTCCAGGGGCGCCGCCACCGTCGCGAAACTCCAATTCGGGGGACAGAACTCTCTGTTCCGGCACCCTGCCGGGACGGGGAATTGCCCCCGGAGCCATCTCCACCGCCGTCTTCACCGCCATCTTCACCGCCATCGCTGCCTCCATGATGAGGAGGGAGTAATCCACCCCCGAGGCTGAGGGCTCCGCTGTAGCTATGTGGTTCATCTCTCTCCCATGTACCTCAATACAATAATCTCATGAGCTGCTTTACATGATTGAGATTCATATGAGTTTTGTATCACTATTCATCTATGTGCTACTCTAGTGATGTTATTAAAGTAGTTTTATTCCTCCTGCACGGTGTAATGGTGACAGTGTGTGCATCCGTGTTAGTACTTGGCGTATGCTATGATTATGATCTCTTGTAGATTATGAAGTTAACTATTGCTCTGATGGTATTGATGTGATCTATTCCTCCTACATAGTGTGAAGGTGACAGTGTGCATGCTATGTTAGTACTTGGTTTAGTTGTGTTGATCTGTCATGCACTCTAAGGTTATTTAAATATGAACATTGAATTGTGGAGCTTGTTAACTCTGGCATTGAGGGTTCGTGTAATCCTACGCAATGGTGTTCATCATCCAACAAGAGTGTAGAGTATGCATTTATCTATTCTGTTATGTGATCAATGTTGAGAGTGTCCACTAGTGAAAGTATGATCCCTAGGCCTTGTTCCTAAATACTGCTATCGCTGCTTGTTTACTGTTTTACTGCGTTACTACTGCTGCGTTACTACTGCTTGTTTACTGTCCTGGGCAAAGCACTTTTCTGGTGCCGTTGCTACTACTTATTTATACCACCTGTATTTAACTATCTCTTCGCCGAACTAGTGCACCTATTAGGTGTGTTGGGGACATGATGGCGTGTAACTCACACGTTCGTTGGGAACCCCAAGAGGAAGGTATGATGCGCACAGCAGCAAGTTTTCCCTCAGAAAGAAACCAAGGTTTATCGAACCAGGAGGAGCCAAGAAGCACGTTGAAGGTTGATGGCGGCGGGATGTAGTGCGGCGCAACACCAGGGATTCCGGCGCCAACGTGGAACCTGCACAACACAACCAAAGTACTTTGCCCCAACGAAACAGTGAGGTTGTCAATCTCACCGGCTTGCTGTAACAAAGGATTAACCGTATTGTGTGGAAGATGATTGTTTGCAAAAAACAGTAGAACAAGTATTGCAGTAGATTGTATTTCAGTAAAGAGAATTGGACTGGGGTCCACAGTTCACTAGAGGTGTCTCTCCCATAAGACAAACAGCATGTTGGGTGAACAAATTACAGTTGGGCAATTGACAAATAAAGAGGGCATGACCATGCACATACATATCATGATGAGTATAGTGAGATTTAATTGGGCATTACGACAAAGTACATAGACCGCCATCCAACTGCATCTATGCCTAAAAAGTCCACCTTCAGGTTATCATCCGAACCCCCTCCAGTATTAAGTTGCAAAGCAACAGACAATTGCATTAAGTATGGTGCGTAATGTAATCAACAACTACATCCTTAGACATAGCATCAATGTTTTATCCCTAGTGGCAACAGCACAACACAACCTTAGAACTTTTTGTCACTGTCCCAGGTGTCAATGCAGGCATGAACCCACTATCGAGCATAAGTACCCCCTCTTGGAGTTACAAGCATCTACTTGGCCAGAGCATCTACTAGTAACGGAAAGCATGCAAGATCATAAACAACACGTAGATATAACTTTGATAATCAACATAACAAGTATTCTCTATTCATCGGATCCCAACAAACGCAACATATAGAATTACAGATAGATGATCTTGATCATGTTAGGCAGCTCACAAGATCCGACAATGATAGCACAATGGGGAGAAGACAACCATCTAGCTACTGCTATGGACCCATAGTCCAGGGGTAGACTACTCACACATCACACCGGAGGCGACCATGGCGGCGTAGAGTCCTCGGGAGATGATTCCCCTCTCGGCAGGGTGCCGGAGGCGATCTCCTGGATCCCCCGAGATGGGATCGGCGTTGGCGGCGTCTCTGGAAGGTTTTCCGTATCGTGGCTCTCGGTACTGGGGGTTTCGTCACGGAGGCTTTAAGTAGGCGGAAGGGTAGGTCAAGAGGCGGCACGGGGGGCCCAAACCATAGGCCGGCGCGGCCAGGGGTGGGGCCGCGCCGCCCTAGGGTTTGGCCACCCCGTGGCCCCTCTTCGTTTCGTCTTCGGACTTCTGGAAGCTTCGTGGAAAAATAGGCCCACAGGCTTTGATTTCGTCCAATTCGAGAATATTTCCTTACTAGGATTTCTGAAACCAAAAACAGCAGAAAACAAAGAATCGGCACTTCGGCATCTTGTTAATAGGTTAGTTCCAGAAAATGCACGAATATGACATAAAGTGTGCATAAAACATGTAGATAACATCAATAATGTGGCATGGAACATAAGAAATTATCGATACGTCGGAGACGTATCAGCATCCCCAAGCTTAGTTCTGCTCGTCCCGAGCAGGTAAAACGATAACACGAGATAATTTACGGAGTGACATGCCATCATAATCTTGATCATACTATTTGTAAAGCATATGTAGTGAATGCAGCGATCAAAACAATGTATATGACATGAGTAAACAAGTGAATCATATAGCAAAGACTTTTCATGAATAGCACTTCAAGACAAGCATCAATAAGTCTTGCATAAGAGTTAACTCATAAAGCAATAATTCAAAGTAAAGGCATTGAAGCAACACAAAAGAATATTAAGTTTCAGCGGTTGCTTTCAACTTGTAACATGTATATCTCATGGATATTGTCAACATAGAGTAATATAATAAGTGCAATAAGCAAGTATGTAGGAATCAATACACAGTTCACACAAGTGTTTGCTTCTTGAGGTGGAGAGAAATAGGTGAACGGACTCAACATTGAAAGTAAAAGAATGGTCCTCCATAGAGGAAAAGCATCGATTGCTATATTTGTGCTAGAGCTTTGATTTTGAAAACATGAAACAATTTTGTCAACGGTAGTAATAAAGCATATGCATCATGTAAATTATATCTTATAAGTTGCAAGCCTCATGCATAGTGTACTAATAGTGCCCGCACCTTGTCCTAATTAGCTTGGACTACGGATCATCACAATGCACTTGTTTTAACCAAGTGTCACAAAGGGGTACCTCTATGCCGCTTTGTACAAAGGTCTAAGGAGAAAGCTCGCATTGGATTTCTCGCTATTGATTATTCTTCAACTTAGACATCCATACCGGGACAACATAGACAACAGATAATGGACTCCTCTTTTATGTATAAGCATGTAACAACAATTAATAATTTTCTCATTTGAGATTGAGGATATATGTCCAAAACTGAAACTTCCACCATGGATCATGGCTTTAGTTAGCGGCCCAATGTTCTTCTCTAACATTATGCATGCTTAACCATAAGGTGGTAGATCTCTCTTACTTCAGACAAGACGGACATGCATAGCAACTCACATGAAATTCAACAATGAATAGTTGATGGCGTCCCCAGTGAACATGGTTATCGCACAACAAGCAACTTAATAAGAGATAAAGTGCATAATTACATATTCAATACCACAATAGTTTTTAAGCTATTTGTCCCATGAGCTATATATTGCAAAGGTGAATGATGGAATTTTAAAGGTAGCACTCAAGCAATTTACTTTGGAATGGCGGAAAATACCATGTAGTAGGTAGGTATGGTGGACACAAATGGCATAGTGGTTGGCTCAAGTATTTTGGATGCATGAGAAGTATTCCCTCTCGATACAAGGTTTAGGCTAGCAAGGCTTATTTGAAACAAACACAAGGATGAACCGGTGCAGCAAAACTCACATAAAAGACATATTGAAAACATTATAAGACTCTACACCGTCTTTCTTGTTGTTCAAACTCAATACTAGAAATTATCTAGACCTTAGAGAAACCAAATATGCAAACCAAATTTTAGCATGCTCTATGTATTTCTTCATTAATGGGTGCAAAGCATATGATGCAAGAGCTTAATCATGAGCACAACAATTGCCAAGTATCACATTACCCAAGACATTTATAGCAATTACTACATGTATCATTTTCCAATTCCAACCACATAACAATTTAACGAAGAAGAAACTTCGCCATGAATACTATGAGTAGAAACTAAGGACATACTTGTCCATATGCTACAGCGGAGCGTGTCTCTCTCCCATAAAGTGAATGCTAGGATCCATTTTATTCAAACAAAACAAAAAACAAAAACAAACCGACGCTCCAAGCAAAGCACATAAGATGTGATGGAATAAAAATATAGTTTCAGGGAGGAACCTGATAATGTTGTCGATGAAGAAGGGGATGCCTTGGGCATCCCCAAGCTTAGACGCTTGAGTCTTCTTGATATATGCAGGGGTGAACCACCGGGGCATCCCCAAGCTTAGAGCTTTCACTCTCCTTGATCATGTTGCATCATACTCCTCTCTTGATCCTTGAAAACTTCCTCCACACCAAACTCGAAACAACTCATTAGAGGGTTAGTGCACAATAAAAATTAACATATTCAGAGGTGACACAATCATTCTTAACACTTCTGGACATTGCATAATGCTACTGGACATTAGTGGATCAAAGAAATTCATCCAACATAGCAAAAGAGGCAATGCGAAATAAAAGGCAGAATCTGTCAAAACAGAACAGTTCGTATTGACGAATTTTAAAATGGCACCAGACTTGCTCAAATGAAAATGCTCAAATTTAATGAAAGTTGCGTACATATCTGAGGATCATGCACGTAAATTGGCTTAATTTTCTGAGCTACCTACAGGGAGGTAGACCCAGATTCGTGACAGCAAAGAAATCTGGAACTGTGCAGTAATCCAAATCTAGTACTTACTTTACTATCAAAGACTTTACTTGGCACAACAAAACACAAAACTAAGATAAGGAGAGGTTGCTACAGTAGTAAACAACTTCCAAGACACAAAATAAAAACAAAGTACTGTAGGTAAAAACATGGGTTGTCTCCCATAAGCGCTTTTCTTTAACGCCTTTCAGCTAGGCGCAGAAAGTGTGTATCAAGTATTATCAAGAGACGAAGTGTCAACATCATAATTTGTTCTCATAATAGAATCAAAAGGTACCTTCATTCTATTTCTAGGGAAGTGTTCCATACCTTTCTTGAGAGGAAATTGATATTTTATATTACCTTCCTTCATATCAATAATAGCACCAACAGTTCGAAGAAAAGGTCTTCCCAATATAATGGGACAAGATGCATTGCATTCAATATCCAAGACAACAAAATCAACGGGAACAAGGTTATTGTTAACGGTAATGCGAACATTATCAACTTTACCCAAAGGTTTCTTTGTAGAATGATCAGCAAGATTAACATCCAAATAACAATTTTTCAGCGGTGGCAAGTCAAGCATATTATAGATTTTCTTAGGCATAACAGAAATACTTGCACCAAGATCACATAAAGCATTACAATCAAAATCTTTAACCTTCAACTTAATGATGGGCTCCCAACCATCCTCTAGCTTTTTAGGAATAGAGGCTTCACGCTCTAGTTTCTCTTCTCTAGCTTTTATGAGAGCATTTGTAATATGATGCGTGAAAGCCAAATTTATAGCACTAGCATTAGGACTTTTAGCAAGTTTTTGCAAGAACTTTATAACTTCAGAGATGTGGCAATCATCAAAATTCAAACCATTATAATCTAAAGCAATGGGATCATCATCCCCAATGTTGGAAAAAATTTCAGCAGCTTTATCACGAGGCGATTTCAGCAGTTTTAGCGATTTCGAGCGGTTTCTCGCGCTTTGCATTAGAAGTGGAAACATTGCTAACACCAATTCTTTTATTAGTATTAGTAGGAGGTGCAGCAACATGTGTAGCATTAGCATTACTAGTGGTGGTAATAGTCCAAACTTTAGCTATATTCTTCTCTTTAGCTAGTTTTTCATTTTCTTCTCTATCCCACCTAGCACGCAGTTCAGCCATTAATCTTATATTCTCATTAATTCTAACTTGGATGGCATTTGCTGTAGTAGTAATTTTATCATCTAAATCCTCAGGTTTAGCAGCCATTTTATTAATTAAAGAAGATTGTGATGCAGACATGAATGAGATTCGGTTTTCAGCATTAGCAAGTTTAGTTTCCAACCCCGAGATCTCCCTATTCAGATTTTCAAGTTGATTCCCTATATTCTTCAACAAGGTAGATTGCTCATTCATTGTTTTAGTAAACAATTTATTTTGCTCATATTGTGATTGCATAAAGCTCTTAGTGGATCTTTCAATTTCTAGTATCTTCTCTTCATTAGGTGAAACATATCTACCATGAGAATTACCATTAGCAGGATATGGCCTAGAATCATTGTAATTGTTATTTTTAATGAAATTCACATCAACATATTCTCTTTGAGCAACCAATGACGCTAACGGAACATTATTAGAATTAACATTAGGCCTACCATTCACAAGCATAGACATAATAGCATCAATCTTATCACTCAAGGAAGAGGTTTCTTCGACAGAATTTACCTTCTTACCTTGTGGAGCTCTTTCCGTGTGCCATTCAGAGTAGTTGATCATCATATTATCAAGAAGCTTTGTTGCTTCACCAAGAGTGATGGACATAAAGGTACCTCCAGTAGCTGAATCCAATAAATTCCGCGAAGAAAAATTTAGTCCTGCATAAAAGGTTTGGATGATCATCCAAGTAGTCAGTCCATGGGTTGGGCAATTTTTAACCAGAGATTTCATTCTTTCCCAAGCTTGAGCAACATGTTCAGTATCTAATTGTTTAAAATTCATTATGCTACTCCTCAAAGATATAATTTTAGCAGGGGGATAATATCTACCAATAAAAGCATCCTTGCATTTAGTCCATGAATCAATACTATTCTTAGGCAGAGATAGCAACCAATCTTTAGCTCTTCCTCTTAATGAGAAAGGGAACAATTTTAGTTTAATAATATCACCATCTACATCTTTATATTTTTGCATTTCACATAGTTCAACAAAATTATTAAGATGGGCAGCAGCATCATCAGAACTAACACCAGAAAATTGCTCTCACATAACAAGATTCAGTAAAGCAGGTTTAATTTCAAAGAATTCTGCTGTAGTAGCAGGTGGAGCAATAGGTGTGCATAAGAAATCATTATTATTTGTGGTTGTGAAGTCACACAACTTAGTATTTTCAGAGTTGGCCATTTTAGCAATAGTAAATAAAGCAAACTAGATAAAGTAAATGCAAGTAAACTAATTTTTTTGTGTTTTTGATATAGCAAACAAGATAGCAAACAAAGTAAAACTAGCAACTAATTTTTTTGTATTTTGATTTAGTGCAGCAAACAAAGTAGTAAATAAAACTAAGCAAGACAAAAACAAAGTAAAGAGATTGAGAAGTGGAGACTCCCCTTGCAGCGTGTCTTGATCTCCCCGGCAACGGCACCAGAAAATATGCTTGATGGCGTGTAACTCACACGTTCGTTGGGAACCCCAAGAGGAAGGTATGATGCGCACAGCAGCAAGTTTTCCCTCAGAAAGAAACCAAGGTTTATCGAACCAGGAGGAGCCAAGAAGCACGTTGAAGGTTGATGGCGGCGGGATGTAGTGCGGCGCAACACTAGGGATTCCGGCGCCAACGTGGAACCTGCACAACACAACCAAAGTACTTTGCCCCAACGAAACAGTGAGGTTGTCAATCTCACCGGCTTGCTGTAACAAAGGATTAACCGTATTGTGTGGAAGATGATTGTTTGCAAAAAACAGTAGAACAAGTATTGGCAAGATGATTGTATTTCGGTAAAGAGAATTGGACCGGGGTCCACAGTTCACTAGAGGTGTCTCTCCCATAAGACAAACGGCATGTTGGGTGAACAAATTACGGTTGGGCAATTGACAAATAAAGAGGGCATGACCATGCACATACATATCATGATGAGTATAGTGAGATTTAATTGGGCATTACGACAAAGTACATAGACCGCCATCCAACCGCATCTATGCCTAAAAAGTCCACCTTCGAGTTATCATCCGAACCCCTCCGGTATTAAGTTGCAAAGCAACAGAACAATTGCATTAAGTATGGTGCGTAATGTAATCAACAACTACATCCTTAGACATAGCATCAATGTTTTATCCCTAGTGGCAACAGCACAACACAACCTTAGAACTTTCTCGTCATCGTCCCCGGTGTCAATGCGAGGCATGAACCCACTATCGAGCATAAGTACTCCCTCTTGGAGTTACAAGCATCTACTTGGCCAGAGCATCTACTAGTAACGGAAAGCATGCAAGATCATAAACAACACGTAGATATAACTTTGATAATCAACATAACAAGTATTCTCTATTCATCGGATCCCAACAAACGCAACATATAGAATTACGAGATAGATGATCTTGATCATGTTAGGCAGCTCACAAGATCCGACAATGATAGCACAATGGGGAGAAGACAACCATCTAGCTACTGCTATGGACCCATAGTCCAGGGGTAGACTACTCACACATCACACCGGAGGCGACCATGGCGGCGTAGAGTCCTCCGGGAGATGATTCCCCTCTCCGGCAGGGTGCCGGAGGCGATCTCCTGGATCCCCCGAGATGGGATCGGCGTTGGCGGCGTCTCTGGAAGGTTTTCCGTATCGTGGCTCTCGGTACTGGGGGTTTCGTCACGGAGGCTTTAAGTAGGCGGAAGGGTAGGTCAAGAGGCGGCACGGGGGGCCCAAACCATAGGCCGGCGCGGCCAGGGGTGGGGCCGCGCTGCCCTAGGGTTTGGCCACCCCGTGGCCCCTCTTCGTTTCGTCTTCGGACTTCTGGAAGCTTCGTGGAAAAATAGGCCCCTGGGCTTTGATTTCGTCCAATTCCGAGAATATTTCCTTACTAGGATTTCTGAAACCAAAAACAGCAACTGGCACTTCGGCATCTTGTTAATAGGTTAGTTCCAGAAAATGCACGAATATGACATAAAGTGTGCATAAAACATGTAGATAACATCAATAATGTGGCATGGAACATAAGAAATTATCGATACGTCGGAGACGTATCAGGACACAAGAGACTTCTTGCTTTGTGGTTGCAGGGTTGCATGAGAGGGATATCTTTGACCTCTTCCTCCCTGAGTTCAATAAACCTTGGGTGATCCACTTAAGGGAAAACTTGCTGCTGTTCTACAAACCTCTGCTCTTGGAGGCCCAACACTGTCTATAGGAAAAGGAGGGGGGCGTAGACATCAAGCTATTTTCTGGCGCCGTTGCCGGGGAGGAAAGGTAAAAGGCACTCATACTTCGGTTCCAGGTAACAGTACTTTTCTGGCGCCATTGTGTTTGTGCTCGAAGCTATTTCCTTTAGATCCTGCAATTGCAACTTTTTGTTTCTTGTTTACACTAGTTAGGCATAATGGAATATAACTATGAGCTTCTTAATTTATTTCCTAAGCTAAGACATGAATTGTGTGATGCGAAAATTAAAGAACCTATGGAACCTCATTTGCATGCTAGTAGCAATATTATTGGTATGAACGCAATCACTGCTAATGCTATGAATAAGTCTAAGCTTGGGGAAGCTAGTTTCTGTGATCTTTTTGGCTTCCCATCTTTAGGGGAGAAAATTTGTTCGGATAATGCTTTATCTCCCATATGCGATAACTCTAATAATGCTTGTGATACTTTAAATCCACCAACTGCAAGTACTTCTTTCAAGATACCCATGAAAATTATTGAACGTGTTATGGATAACCGCTATGAAGGGGATGGAACTGTCCATCCTAAAGATCATTTACTGTTTTTGCATGAATTATGTGGGCTATTCAAATGTGCAGGTATCTCTATGGATGAAGTGAAGAGGAAGCTATTCTCCGTTTCGCTGTCTGGTAAAGCGGCGCATTGGTATAAATTGTTGGAGAATAGTCATTCTATTGGTTGGGAGGAAATTGCATCTCTCTTTTATTCTAAATTTTATCCTCCTCATGAAGTGCATATTGATAGGAATTATATTTATAACTTTTATCCTCGTGATGGAGAGAGTATTTCTCAAGCGTGGGGGAGATTGAAGTCACTAATGCTCAAATGTCCCATTCATGGGCTCCCCCGTAATGTTATTGTTAATAATTTTTATGCGAGGCTTTCAGGACAACACAAGGACTATCTGGATGCCTGTTCGGAGGGATCTTTCACAAGCAAGGAGGTTGAAGCTAGGTGGGATCTTCTTGATCGGATTGAGGAGAACGCTGAAGGATGGGAGAACGACAAAGGTAAAGAGTCAGGTATAAATTATGATTATGAATGCATTGAAACTTTTATGGATACCGATAAATTCCGAAATATGAGTGCTACTTATGGTCTTGACTCTCAAGTTGCTGCAAATCTTTATAAAGCCTTTGCTACTCATTTTGAATTGCCTAAAAATAATTTTGATAAATATCATGAACCTTTTAAAGAGGCTTGCATGAAGAATGAAATTGTTGTTAATTATTGCAATAAGCATGCTCAAACTCCTAAGAATGCTATTTCTTATAAGCATGTTAATTTTTGTGGAATACATAGACCTTGTGGAATTAATCAAATCAAAGATGGATATTGTATCCATCATGCTAATGAAAAAACTAGAAAGTGGTTTAGGGCTTTAGATGATCTTGGTAAAAAAGTTTGTGCCCTCTATCCTTTTATTTGTGAAGTTTGCCATGAAGTGGGTCATTTTAATTTTCAATGCTCCTCCAATGATAATTTGAACCCAATGAGTGCTGCAAATTTGTATTGTGATGATGAAATTACTCCTAATCAGCATGATGAACTTACTTTATTTTTGGGGTGTGAAGAACTGTCAAGAAAAATCTCTTTGTTACATATGAGTGATCCTGATATTGATGATGTCCTGCATGGGTGTTTTTCTTATTGCATTGATAATAGCCATACAAATACTTACATACAAAATATTTTAGAAGATGACACCTTGCCAAAATATGATAGGACCGCTGTGTGTTTTCAACTAATTAATGAAAAGGAGGGATCCTCCCAAGTTTCTTCTATTGTTTCTGAAAGTAAATCAGGTTATGCGGACAAGCCACCCTTCAAGCCTCTTCCTCCTAAAGAAGGGAACGAGGAGAAGGAAGAGAAGAAGAAGAAGAAAAAGGGAACGAAGAAGAAGAAGAAGAAGGAGAATAAAAAGAAAGAGGTAACGGCGTATCCCCGCGTGAATGAGATAACGCTAGGTAACCATAAGTATGTTGCTCCTAATGATTATTGTGATAATGAATCTGAATACGATGACCTTCCTATGCCCTTTACATACATTAGCAATCATGATTTGAATGAGCACACTACTTTTGATATTGCAAATCTCTGGGAAACTAATTCTGAAAATGATGATGATAATAATTGCCATAGTGTCAGTGCTATCCATGCTTCCTCCCATAATGATATAGAAAGCTCTAAGCTTGGGGAAGAGGTGTTTGAAAATCCTTTTGCTACTGGTCATTATGTTCTTGATACATCTCCTTCTAATAACAATGATGGTGTGGACACAGATAAACCGACTGTGAAAGATAACTATTCTATTTCTTATGATGACACTGTGCCTCCGATCTTTGATAATTATTATAAAGAATGCTATGATATAGGTTATAACTATCCTTATGAGGCTTGTCATAGTCATGATTGGATTACCAAAAACAATTCCCTTAATATGCAACTTGTTTACCATGTTCAAATTCTTGATAATAATCTTGCTCCAATTACTATTAATGAGAATAACTCTTCTTATGCCAAATTTAATGATACTTATATGCATATGAACCATGATAAGAATGTTTTAAGTGATGGGTATATTGTGGATTTCATCAATGATGCTACTGAAAGTTATTATGAGAGAGGGAAATATGGTCGTATGCATCTTAATAATATTAAGTTTCCCCTCTATATGTTGAGAATCTTAAAGTTACTCGTGTTTTATCCGCTTATGCTTGTCACTTTATTCTTCATGAATTCATTTGTGTACAAGATTCCTCTTCATAGGAAGCATGTTAGACTTAAATTTGTTTTGAATTTGCCTCTTGAAGCTCTCTTTTTGCTTCAAATACTATTTCCTGCGAGTGGATCATTAAAACTGCTGAGCCCATCTTAATGGCTATAAAGAAAGAACTTCTTGGGAGATAACCCATGTGTTTATTTTACTACAGCAATTTTGTTTTATATTTGTGTCTTGGAAGTTGTTTACTACTGTAGCAACCTCTCCTTATCTTAGTTTTGTGTTTTGTTGTGCCAAGTAAAGTCATTGATAGTAAGGTTCATACTAGATTTGGATTACTGCGCAGAAACAGATTTCTTTGCTGTCACGAATCTGGGCAAAATTCTCTGTAGGTAACTCAGAAAATTATGCCAATTTACGTGAGTGATCCTCAGATATGTACGCAACTTTCATTCAATTTGAGCATTTTCATTTGAGCAAGTCTGGTGCCTCAATAAAATTCGTCAATACGAACTGTTCTGTTTTTGACAGATTCTGCCTTTTATTTCGCATTGCCAGTTTTGTTATGTTCGATGGATTTTTCAATTCCATTGACTTTCAGTAGCTTTGTGCAATGTCCAGAAGTGTTAAGAATGATCATGTCACCTCTGAACATGTATATTTTGATTGTGCACTAACCCTCTAATGAGTTGTTCTAAGTTTGGTGTGGAGGAAGTTTTCAAGGATCAAGAGAGGGAGATGATACAACATGATCAAGGAGAGTGAAAGCTCTAAGCTTGGGGATGCCCCGGTGGTTCATCCCTGCATATTTCAAGAAGACTCAAGCATCTAAGCTTGGGGATGCCCAAGGCATCCCCTTCTTCATCGACAAATTATCAGGTTCCTTCTCTTGAAACTATATTTTTATTCGGTCACATCTTATGTACTTTACTTGGAGCGTCTGTGTGCTTTTGTTTTTGTTTTCATTTGAATAAATGCTTGTGTGGGAGAGAGACACGCTCCGCTGGTTCATATGAACACATGTGTTCTTAGCTTTTAATTTTCATGGCGAAGGTTGAAACTGCTTCGTTAATTTGTTATATGGTTTGAAACGGAAAATGCTACATGTAGTAATTGGTATGATGTCTTGGATAATGTGATACTTGGCAATTGTTGTGCTCATGATTAAGCTCTTGCATCATATAATTTGCACCTATTAATGAAGAAATACATAGAGCATGCTAAAATTTGGTTTGCATAATTGGTCTCTCTAAGGTCTAGATAATTTCTAGTATTGAGTTTGAACAACACAGAAGACGGTGTAGAGTCTTATAATGTTTTCAATATGCCTTTTATGTGAGTTTTGCTGCACCGCTTCATCCTTGTGTTTGTTTCAAATAACCTTGCTAGCCTAAACCTTGTATCGAGAGGGAATACTTCTCATGCATCCAAAATACTTGAGCCAACCACTATGCCATTTGTGTCCACCATACCTACCTACTACATGGTATTTCTCCGCCATTCCAAAGTAAATTGCTTGAGTGCTACCTTTAAATTTCCATTCTCCACTTTTACAATATATAGCTCATGGGACAAATAGCCTAAAAACTATTGTGGTATTGAATATGTACTTATGCACTTTATCTCTTATTAAGTTGCTCGTTGTGCGATAACCATGTTCCTGGGGACACCATCAACTACTCTTTGTTGAATATCATGTGAGTTGCTATGCATGTTCGTCTTGTCTGAAGTAAGGGAGATCTACCACCTTATGGTTAGAGCGTGCATATTGTTAGAGAAGAACATTGGGCCGCTAACTAAAGCCATGATCCATGGTGGAAGTTTCAGTTTTGGACATATATCCTCAATCTCATATGAGAAAATTAATTGTTGCTACATGTTTATGCATTAAAGAGGAGTCCATTATCTGTTGTCTATGTTGTCCCGGTATGGATGTCTAAGTTGAGAATAATCAATAGCGAGAAATCCAATGCGAGCTTTCTCCTTAGACCTTTGTACAGGCAGCATAGAGGTACCCCTTTGTGACACTTGGTTAAAACATGTGCATTGCGATAATCCCGGTAATCCAAGCTAATTAGGACAAGGTGCAGGCACTATTAGTACACTATGCATGAGGCTTGCAACTTGTAGGATATAATTTACATGATGCATATGCTTTATTACTACCGTTGACAAAATTGTTTCTTGTTTTCAAAACCAAAGCTCTAGCACAAATATAGTAATCGATGCTTTCCTCTTTGAAGGGCCATTCTTTTACTTTTATTGTTGAGTCAGTTCACCTATTTCTCTCCATCTTAAGAAGCAAACACTTGTGTGAACTGTGCATTGATTCCTACATACTTGCATATTGCACTTGTTATATTACTCTATGTTGACAATATCCATGGGATATACATGTTATAAGTTGAAAGCAACCGCCGAAACTTCATCTTCCTTTATGTTGCTTCAATACCTTTACTTTGAATTATTGCTTTATGAGTTAACTCTTATGCAAGACTTATTGATGCTTGTCTTGAAAGTACTATTCATGAAAAGTCTTTGCTTTATGATTCAGTTGTTTACTCATTGCATTACCATTGTTTGGATCGCTACATTCATTACATGTGCTTACAATAGTATGATCAAGGTTATGATGGCATGTCACTTCAGAAATTATCTTTTATCGTTTACCTACTCGAGGACGAGTAGGAACTAAGCTTGGGGATGCTGATACGTCTCCAACGTATCTATAATTTCTGATGTTCCATGCTTGTTTTATGACAATACCGACATGTTTTGTTCACACTTTATGTCATTATTATGCGTTTTTCGGAACTAACCTATTGACGAGATGCCGAAAGGCCAGTTGTTGTTTTCTGCTGTTTTTGGTTCCAGAAAGGCTGTTCGGGCAATATTCTCGGAATTGGACGAAATCAACGCCAAACCTCCTATTTTTCCCGGAAGGCTCCAGAACACCGAAGGAGAGTCGGAGGAGAGCCACGGGGGTCCCACACCATAGGGCCGCGCGGGCCAGACCCTGGCCGCGCCGGCCTAGGGTGAGGCCACCCTGTCAGCCCTCCTGCGCCGCCTCTTCGCCTATAAAACCCCTTTCGACCTAAAAACGCAGTACCAATTGACGAAACTCCAGAAAGACTCCAGGGGCGCCGCCACCGTCGCGAAACTCCAATTCGGGGGATAGAACTCTCTGTTCCGGCACCCTGCCGGGACGGGGAATTGCCCCCAGAGCCATCTCCACCGCCGTCTTCACCGCCATCTTCACCGCCATCGCTGCCTCCATGATGAGGAGGGAGTAATCCACCCCCGAGGCTGAGGGCTCCGCTGTAGCTATGTGGTTCATCTCTCTCCCATGTACCTCAATACAATAATCTCATGAGCTGCTTTACATGATTGAGATTCATATGAGTTTTGTATCACTATTCATCTATGTGCTACTCTAGTGATGTTATTAAAGTAGTTTTATTCCTCCTGCACGGTGTAATGGTGACAGTGTGTGCATCCGTGTTAGTACTTGGCGTATGCTATGATTATGATCTCTTGTAGATTATGAAGTTAACTATTGCTCTGATGGTATTGATGTGATCTATTCCTCCTACATAGTGTGAAGGTGACAGTGTGCATGCTATGTTAGTACTTGGTTTAGTTGTGTTGATCTGTCATGCACTCTAAGGTTATTTAAATATGAACATTGAATTGTGGAGCTTGTTAACTCCGGCATTGAGGGTTCGTGTAATCCTACGCAATGGTGTTCATCATCCAACAAGAGTGTAGAGTATGCATTTATCTATTCTGTTATGTGATCAATGTTGAGAGTGTCCACTAGTGAAAGTATGATCCCTAGGCCTTGTTCCTAAATACTGCTATCGCTGCTTGTTTCTTGTTTTCTTGCGTTACTATTGCTGCGTTACTACTGCTTGTTTACTGTCCTGGGCAAAGCACTTTTCTGGTGCCGTTGCTACTACTTATTTATACCACCTGTATTTCACTATCTCTTCGCCGAACTAGTGCACCTATTAGGTGTGTTGGGGACTGATGTCTACGGGAGCTTCTATTCTTGTAGACAGTGTTGGGCCTCCAAGAGCAGAGGTTTGTAGAACAGCAGCAAGTTTTCCCTTAAGTGGATCACCCAAGGTTTATCGAACTCAGGGAGGAAGAGGTCAAAGATATCCCTCTCATGCAACCCTGCAACCACAAAGCAAGAAGTCTCTTGTGTCCCCAACACACCTAATAGGTGCACTAGTTCGGCGAAGAGATAGTGAAATACAGGTGGTATGAATATATATGAGCAGTGGCAACGGCACCGAAAAAGTGCTTTGCCCGGGACGGTAAACAAGCGGTAGTAACGCGATAAGACGATAAACAAGCAGCGATAGCAGTATTTAGGAACAAGGCCTAGGGATCAGACTTTCACTAGTGGACACTCTCAACATTGATCACATAACAGAATAGATAAATGCATACTCTACACTCTTGTTGGATGATGAACACCATTGCGTAGGATTACACGAACCCTCAATGCCGGAGTTAACAAGCTCCACAATATTCAATGTTCATATTTAAATAACCTTAGAGTGCAAGATAGATCAACACAACTAAACCAAGTACTAACATAGCATGCACACCGTAACCTTCACACTATGAAAGGAGGAATAGATCGCATCAATACCATCATAGTAATAGTTAACTTCATAATCTACAAGAGATCACAATCATAGCATAAACCAAGTACTTCATGATGCACACAGTGCCAACATTACATCATGGAGGAGGAATAGACTACTTTAATAACATCACTAGAGTAGCACATAGATGATATTCAACTAGATCACATAGAGAGAGAGATGAACCACATAGCTACAGCGGAGCCCTCAGCCCCGGGGGTGAATTACTCCCTCCTCATCATGGAGGCAGTGATGGCGGTGAAGATGGCGGTGGAGACGGCGGTGGAGATGGCTCCGGGGGCAATTCCCCGTCCCGGCAGGGTGCCGGAACAGCGACTTCTGTCCCCCGAATTGGACTTTCGCGATGGCGGCGGCTCTGGATGGTTTTCTCTGTTTCCGTCGAACTGGTCGATGTTTTTAGGTCAGGGACGAATATATAGGCGGAGAGTCGGAGTCGGAGGGGCCACAGGGAGCCCAGATGATAGGGGGGCGCGCCCCCCCTTGGGCCGCGCCGCCCTGTGAGGTGGCCCCCCCTTGGCACCCCTCTGGCCTTTCTCCGGTGCTCTGGAAGCTTCCGGGAATTCTAAGACTTTTGGCGTTGATTTCGTCCGATTCCGAAAATATTTCCTTACTAGGATTTCTGAAACCAAAAACAGCAGAAAACAGCAACTGGCCTTTCGGCATCTCGTCAATAGGTTAGTTCCGGAAAACGCATAAAAATGATATAAAGTGTGAACAAAACATGTCGGTATTGTCATAAAACAAGCATGGAACATCAGAAATTATAGATACGTTGGAGACGTATCAGCATCCCCAAGCTTAGTTCCTACTCGTCCTCGAGTAGGTAAACGATAAAAGATAATTTCTGAGGTGACATGCTACCAACATAATCTTAATCATACTATTGTAAAGCATATGAGATGAATGCAGCGATTCGAAACAATGTAAATGCAATGAGTAAACAATTGAATCATATAGCAAAGACTTTTCATGAATAGTACTTTCAAGACAAGCATCAATAAGTCTTGCATAAGGGTTAACTCATAAAGCAATAAATTCATAGTAGAGACATTGAAGCAACACAATGGAAGATTAAGTTTCAGCGGTTGCTTTCAACTTGTAACATGTATATCTTATGGATAGTTGTCAATGCAAAGAAATATAACAAGTGCAATAAGCAAGTATGTAAGAATCAATGCACAGTTAACACAAGTGTTCGCTTTTTGAGATGGAGAGAAATAGGTGAACTGACTCAACATAAAAGTAAAAGAAAGGTCCTTCAAAGAGGAAAGCATCGATTGCTATATTTGTGCTAGAGCTTTGATTTTGAAAACAAGAAACAATTTTGTCAACGGTAGTAATAAAGCATATGTATCATGTAAATTATATCTTACAAGTTGCAAGCCTCATGCATAGTATACTAATAGTGCCCGCACCTTGTCCTAATTAGCTTGGACTACCGGGATCATTGCAATGCACATGTTTTAACCAAGTGTCGCAATGGGGTACCTCTATGCCGCCTGTACAAAGGTCTAAGGAGAAAGCTCGCATTGGATTTCTCGCTATTGATTATTCTCAACTTAGACATCCATACCGGGACAACATAGACAACAGATAATGGACTCCTCTTTTATGCATAAGCATGTAACAACAATTAATTATCTCATTTGAGATTGAGGATATTGTCCAAAACTGAAACTTCCACCATGGATCATGGCTTTAGTTAGCGGCCCAATGTTCTTCTCTAACAATATGCATGCTCTAACCATAAGGTGGTAGATCGCTCTTACTTCAGACAAGATGAACATGCATAGCAACTCACATGATATTCAACAAAGAGTAGTTGATGGCGTCCCCAGTGAACATGGTTATCGCACAACAAGCAACTTAATAAGAGATAAAGTGCATAAGTACATATTCAATACCACAATAGTTTTTAAGCTATTTGTCCCATGAGCTATATATTGCAAAGGTAGAGGATAGAAATTTAAAGGTAGCACGTCAAGCAATTTACTTTGGAATGGCGGAGAAATACCATGTAGTAGGTAGGTATGGTGGACACAAATGGCATAGTGGTTGGCTCAAGTATTTTGGATGCATGAGAAGTATTCCCTCTCGATACAAGGCTTAGGCTAGCAAGGTTGTTTGAAGCAAATACAAGCATAAACTAGTACATCAAAACTTACATAAAAGACATATTACAAGCATTATAAGACTATACATCGTCTTCCTTGTTGTTCAAACACCTCACTAGAAAATATCTAGACTCTAGAGAAACCACTCATGCAAACCAAATTTTAACAAGCTCTATGTATTTCTTCACTAATAGGTGCAAAGTATATGATACAAGAGCTTAAACAAGAGCACAACAATTGCCAAATATCAAGTTATTCAAGACATCATACCAATTACTACATGTAGCATTTTCCGTTTCCAACCATATAACAATTAACGAAGCAGTTTCAACCTTTGCCATGAAAATTAAAAGCTAAGAACACATGTGTTCATACGAACCAGCGGAGCGTGTCTCTCTCCCACACAAGCATTTATTCAAACAAAAACAAAAATAGAAACAAACAAACAGACGCTCCAAGTAAAGTACATAAGATGTGACCAAATAAAAATATAGTTTCAAGAGAAGGAACCTGATAATTTGTCGATGAAGAAGGGGATGCCTTGGGCATCCCCAAGCTTAGATGCTTGAGTCTTCTTGAAATATGCAGGGATGAACCACCGGGGCATCCCCAAGCTTAGACTTTTCGCTCTTCTTGATCGTAGCATATCATCCTCCTCTCTTGACCCTTGAAAACTTCCTCCACACCAAACTCAAAACAACTCATTAGAGGGTTAGTGCATAATCAAAAATTCACATGTTCAGAGGTGACACAATCATTCTTAACACTTCTGGACATTGCTCAAAGCTACTGGAAGTCAATGCAACAAAGAAATCCATCCCACATAGCAAAAGGAGCAATGCGAAATAAAAGGCAGAATCTGTCAAAACAGAACAGTCCGTAAAGACGAATTTTATTGAGGCACCAGACTTGCTCAAATGAAAATGCTCAAATTGAATGAAAGTTGCGTACATATCTGAGGATCACTCACGTAAATTGGCATAATTTTCTGAGTTACCTACAGAGAATTTTGCCCAGATTCGTGACAGCAAAGAAATCTGTTTCTGCGCAGTAATCCAAATCTAGTATCAACCTTTCTATCAAAGACTTTACTTGGCACAACAAAACACAAAACTAAGATAAGGAGAGGTTGCTACAGTAGTAAACAACTTCCAAGACACAAATATAAAACAAAGTACTGTAGCAAAATAACACATGGGTTATCTCCCAAGAAGTTCTTTCTTTATAGCCATTACGATGGGCTCAGCAGTTTTAATGATCCATTCGCGGGAAATAGTATTTGAAGCAAAAGAGAGCATCAAGAAGCAAATTCAAAACAACTTTAAGCCTAACCCACTTCCTATGCAAAGGAATCTTATACACAAATGAATTCATGAAGAACAAAGTGACAAGCATAAGAGGATAAAACACGAGTAACTTTAAGATTCTCAACATAAAGAGGGGAAACTTAATATTATTAAGATGCATATAACCATATTTCCCTCTCTCATAATAACTTTCAGTAGCATCATTGATGAAATCCACAATATACCCATCACTTAAAACATTCTTATCATGGTTCATATGCATAGAAGTATCATTAAATTTGGCATAAGAAGAGTTATTCTCATTAATAGTAATTGGAGCAAGATTATTATCAAGAATTTGAACATTGTAAACAAATTGCATATTAAGGGAATTGTTTTTGGTAATCCAATCATGACTATGACAAGTTTCATAAGGATAGTTATAACCTATATCATAGCATTCATTATGATAATCATCAAAGGTCGGAGGCATAGTGTAATCATAAGAAATAGAATATTTATCTTTCACAGTCGGTTTATCTGTGTCCATACTATCATTGTTATTAGAAGGAGATGTATCAAGAACATAATGACTAGTAGCAAAAGGATTTTCAAACACCTCTTCCCCAAGCTTAGAGCTTTCTATATCATTATGGGAGGAAGCATGGATAGCACTGACATTATGGCAATTATTATCATCATCATTTTCAGAATTAGTTTCCCAGAGATTTGCAATATCAAAAGTAGTGTGCTCATTCAAATCATGATTGCTAATGTATGTAAAGGGCATAGGAAGATCATCGTATTCAGATTCATTATCACAATAATCATTAGAAGCAACATACTTACGGTTACCTAGCGTTATCTCATTCACGCGGGGATACGCCGTTACCTCTTTCTTTTTATTCTCCTTCTTCTTCTTCTTCTTCTTCTTCGTTCCCTTCTTCTTCTTCTCTTCCTTCTCCTCGTTCCCTTCTTTAGGAGGAAGAGGCTTGAAGGGTGGCTTGTCCGCATAACCTGATTTACTTTCAGAAACAATAGAAGAAACTTGGGAGGATCCCTCCTTTTCATTAATTAGTTGAAAACACGCAGCGGTCCTATCATATCTTGGCAAGGTGTCATCTTCTAAAATATTTTGTATGTAAGTATTTGTATGGCTATTATCAATGCAATAAGAGAAACACCCATGCAGGACATCATCAATATCAAGATCACTCATATGTAACAAAGAGATTTTTCTCGACAGTTCTTCACACCCCAAGAATAGAGTAAGTTCATCATGCTGATTAGGAGTAATTTCATCATCACAATACAAATTTGCAGCACTCACTGGGTTCAAATTATCATTGGAGGAGCATTGAAAATTAAAATGACCCACTTCATGGCAAACTTCACAAATAAAAGGATAGAGGGCACAAACTTTTTTACCAAGATCATCTAGAGCCCTAAACCACTTTCTAGTTTTTTCATTAGCATGATGGATACAATATTCATCTTTGATTTGATTAATTCCACAAGGTCTATGTATTCCACAAAAATTAACATGCTTATAGGAAATAGCATTATTAGGAGTTTGAGCATGCTTATTGCAATAATTAACAACAATTTCATTCTTCATGCAAGCCTCTTTAAAAGGTTCATGATACTTATCAAAATTCTTTTTAGGCAATTCAAAATGAGAAGCAAAGGCTTTATAAAGATTTGCAGCAACTTGAGAGTCAAGACCATAAGTAGCACTCATATTTCGAAATTTATCGGTATCCATAAAAGCTTCAATGCATTCATAATCATAATTTATACCTGACTCTTTACCTTTGTCGTTCTCCCATCCTTCAGCGTTGTCCTCAATCCAATCAAGAAGATCCCACCTAGCTTCAACCTCCTTGCTTGTGAAAGATCCCTCTGAACACGCGTCCAGATAGTCCTTGTGTTGTCCTGAAAGCCTCGCATAAAAATTATTAACAATAACATTACGGGGGAGCTCATGAATGGGACATTTGAGCATTAGTGATTTCAATCTCCCCCACGCTTGAGAAATACTCTCTCCATCACGAGGATAAAAGTTATAAATATAATTCCTATCAATATGTACTTCATGCGGAGGATAAAATTTAGAATAAAAGAGAGATGCAATTTCCTCCCAACCAAGAGAATGTCTATTCTCCAACAATTTATACCAATGCGCCGCTTTACCAGACAGCGAGAAAGAGAATAGCTTCTTCTTCACTTCATTCATAGAGATACCTGCACACTTGAATAACCCGCATAATTCATGCAAAATCTATAAATGATCTTTAGGATGGACAGTTCCATCCCCTTCATAGCGGTTATCCATAACACGTTCAATAATTTTCACAGGTATTTTATACGGAATACTTTCAGTAGGTGGATTTAAAATATCAGAAGCATCATTAGAGTTATCGCACATGGGAGATAAAGCATTATCAGAGCAAAATATTTCTTCCAAAGCTGAGGAGCAAAAAAGATTATTTTTATATAAACTAGCTTCCCCAAGCTTAGACTTATCCATAGCATTAGCAGTAATTGCATTCATACTAATAACATCGCTACTAGCATGCAAATAAGGTTCCATAGGTTTTTTAATTTTCGCATCAAACAATTCTAAATCAGGAAAAAGATTAAAAAGCTCACCAATTTTTTTGTTGTTTTCCATTATGCCTAACTAGTGAAAATAAAAACAAGAAACAAAAAGATGCAATTGCAGAATCTAAAGGAGATAGCTTCGAGCACTCACACACCGGCAACAGTGCTAGGAAATAGCTTAGTAGTCGGAGGATGTGAATACCTTTTACCTTACCTCCCCGGCAACGGCGCCAGAAAAGTGCTTGATGTCTACGGGAGCTTCTATTCTTGTAGACAGTGTTGGGCCTCCAAGAGCAGAGGTTTGTAGAACAGTAGCAAGTTTTCCCTTAAGTGGATCACCCAAGGTTTATCGAACTCAGGGAGGAAGAGGTCAAAGATATCCCTCTCATGCAACCTTGCAACCACAAAGCAAGAAGTCTCTTGTGTCCCCAACACACCTAATAGGTGCACTAGTTCGGCGAAGAGATAGTGAAATACAGGTGGTATGAATATATATGAGCAGTGGCAACGGCACCAGAAAAGTGCTTTGCCCAGGACAATAAACAAGCAGTAGTAACGCAGTAAGACAGTAAACAAGCAGCGATAGCAGTATTTAGGAACAAGGCCTAGGGATCAGACTTTCACTAGTGGACACTCTCAACATTGATCACATAACAGAATAGATAAATGCATACTCTACACTCTTGTTGGATGATGAACACCATTGCGTAGGATTACACGAACCCTCAATGGCGGAGTTAACAAGCTCCACAATATTCAATGTTCATATTTAAATAACCTTAGAGTGCAAGATAGATCAACACAACTAAACCAAGTACTAACATAGCATGCACACCGTAACCTTCACACTATGAAAGGAGGAATAGATCGCATCAATACCATCATAGTAATAGTTAACTTCATAATCTACAAGAGATCACAATCATAGCATAAACCAAGTACTTCATGATGCACACACTGCCAACATTACATCATGGAGGAGGAATAGACTACTTTAATAACATCACTAGAGTAGCACATAGATGATATTCAACTAGATCACATAGAGAGAGAGAGATGAACCACATAGCTACAGCGGAGCCCTCAGCCCCGGGGGTGAATTACTCCCTCCTTATCATGGAGGCAGCGATGGCGGTGAAGATGGCGGTGGAGACGGCGGTGGAGATGGCTCCGGGGGCAATTCCCCGTCCCGGCAGGGTGCCGGAACAGCGACTTCTGTCCCCCGAATTGGACTTTCACGATGGCGGTGGCTCTGGATGGTTTTCTCTGTTTCCGTCGAACTGGTCGATGTTTTTAGGTCAGGGACGAATATATAGGCGGAGAGTCGGAGTCGGAGGGGCCACAGGGAGCCCAGATGATAGGGGGCGCGCCCCCCCCCCCTTGGGCCGCGCCGCCCTGTGAGGTGGCCCCCCCTTGGCACCCCTCTGGCCTTTCTCCGGTGCTCTGGAAGCTTCCGGGAATTCTAAGACTTTCGGCGTTGATTTCGTCCGATTCCGAAAATATTTCCTTACTAGGATTTCTGAAACCAAAAACAGCAGAAAACAGCAACTGGCCTTTCGGCATCTCGTCAATAGGTTAGTTCCGAAAAACGCATAAAAATGATATAAAGTGTGAACAAAACATGTCGGTATTGTCATAAAACAAGCATGGAACATCAGAAATTATAGATACGTTGGAGACGTATCAGGGACACAAGAGACTTCTTGCTTTGTGGTTACAGGGTTGCATGAGAGGGATATCTTTGACCTCTTCCTCCCTGAGTTCGATAAACCTTGGCTGATCCACTTAAGGGAAAACTTGCTGCTGTTCTACAAACCTCTGCTCTTGGAGGCCCAACACTTTCTACAGGAAAAGGAGGGGGGCGTAGACATCAACGCACTGCAAAATGGGGCATCGAATTGTCCGCCTTCGACATCGCTTACAAAGCCAGGACTGCAGTTAAATCCCAAGTCTTGGCAGATTTCGTCGCAGATTGGACAGAGGCTCCGGATGCAAATCTGGAGCCGGAACCAGAAACATGGGTCATGCACTTCGATGGATCCAAGCAGCATCAAGGCTCAGGAGCCGGAGTCACCCTGAAGTCCCCTACCGGAGAAGAAGCTGATGCGTTTTGCAGATTCACTTCGAAGCTACAAACAACATGGCGGAATACGAGGCTCTACTACACGGTCTGCGCATCGCTAAGGAAATTGGGATCAAGCACATAATTTGCTGTGGAGATTCCGACCTGGTGGCAAACAAGTACCTGGAACCTGGAACGCCAGAAACTCGGTCATGGCGGCCTACAGAGACGAAGTTGACGAGATCGCCAAATGTTTCCTCAGATACGAAGTCAAGTACGTCAGACGAGACGATAACGCAGCGGTAGATATGCTATCAAAGCTCGGATCCGGCAGAAAACCAATTCCGCCCGGAATTTTCCTGGAGCATTTACGGATACCCTCGGTGAAGGGCACTAACCCGGAAAATCCAGAAGTGGCAGTATCTCCGGCAAAGGAAGTGATGGTCATCATTCCGGCATGGACGCAGCCTTTCCTGGACTACCTCATTGATCAGAAGTTGCCAGAGGACGAGGTCCTCGCACGACAGATCATCAGATGAGCAAGATCCTACACAATAGTTAACGGACAGCTCTACAAATGAAGTGCAACTGGAGTATTTCTCAAATGCGTCTCCAATCAGGATGGCATTGCAATCCTCAGAGAGATCCACGCAGGGGATTGCGGGCATCACGCCGCTCCCAGGTCCCTCATTGCCAAAGCTTTCCGGCTTGGATTTTACTGGCTCACAGCTAAAGAAGATGCTGATAAGTTGGTAAAAACCTGCTGAGGTTGTCAGTATACGCTACCCAACCAAACGCTCCAGCCCAAGAGCTGAAGACCATCCCTATCACCTGGCCGTTCGCGGTCTGGGGGCTTGATATGGTTGGTAAGTTAAAGATATCATCTCCTGGCGGTTTTGAGTACCTCCTGGTCGCTATTGATAAGTTCAGTAAATGGATCGAGGCGAAGCCAGTGAGAAAAGCCGATGGTGCTACGACACTCAAATTTGTCTGCAGCCTCGTGACGAGATTCGGCATCCCGCACAGCATAATCACAGATAATGGCACGAACTTCGCCCAAGGAGAATTGAAGGATTATTGCCATGACGTTGGGATCCGGCTAGACCTGGCATCCGTGGCTCATCCACAGTCCAATGGTCAGGTCGAAAGAGCCAACGGACTCCTCCTATCCGGAATAAAACCACGCCTTGAAGAGCCGCTGCGCCGTGCAGCCGGAGCTTGGGCTGAGGAGTTAGACTCCGTCCTGTGGAGTTTACGAACTACCCCCAACATGTCAACAGGATTCACTCCGTTTTTCCTGGTATACGGATCCGAAGCTGTGCTCCCTTCCGACATCATCCACGATTCACCGCGAGTCTCCGCCTATAATGATGAAACTGCTGACGAGGCCAGACAGCTATCTGTGGACCTGATCGAAGAAGCTCGGAACTTAGCAGACCAACGCTCCACCATTTACCAGCAGAAGCTCCGACGCTACCATAGTCGTCGAGTTCGGAATCGCTCGTTCATGGCTGGGGACTTGGTCCTCCGCCTTCGTCAGGTGAAAGATCACAAGTTGCAATCTCCATGGGAAGGACCCTTCGTCGTTAGCAAAGTGCTTCACAACGGATCGTACTACCTTGTCGATTTCCGAGAGCTAAAAGATAGACCTGCTAATTGGTACCGGAAACGCAAGCGGGAGGATCCGGATGACATTTACGATGAAACAGAACGTCCCTGGAACATTGCACAGCTACGTCCTTTCCACACTTAGCATAAAATTACATACTTTGTAACAGTTATACATGATCAATGAAATAAAGCTTTTGGTTCACGCATTGAGTCTTTTACCTCCTTTACTTGTTCATTTTTAGATCATGTGTGTTTTCCGACTAAAACCGCAGAGCTGGATATTTCCGCCTAGGCGTGTATGAAAGTTGTGATTTTCAAAATCGTCCTTTAGGACGTAAGCTTAAGTTTTCTGGTGGAAATATCTTCTGTTGCAAACTCATGGATTCCTGGCAGCGATTTCCGGCACTTGGGCTAGGGGCTTGTTTCCGCGGTTATTGACGGATTGCCATTGGGCTTCGTCGCCGCTGGCGAGCGTTTCCGGCTAAAAGTTTTCCGGCTCGCGGAAGGTCAAATGGGCAAGCCGGAACATATAAAATCAGCACTTGCTTTCAATAAACGAAACATGCAAATAATATTAACGGATAGCAGGATAAGTATTTTCCGCCCATGCATAACTGTTTCGTCCCTAGCTACTTAAAAATTTAAGTTATATTACAAACCCACTCCGGGGCCAAAATGATACATCAGTTTGACTGTGTCGCAGGTTCTACTCGGAGGATTGATCCTCGTCGGAAGCAATGTAGGCGGAACCATCGCCAGAGTCATCGTCGGAGCCCTCCTCCTCATGATCCGCGCTTGACCCGGAGCCCTCCTCAACAAAATCTTCAGAGCAATCCTATTCATCTTCATCCTCCGCGTCAGTGAATCCCGCGGGAAGATCATGCTTGTTGTACCAGAACGAGTGGTTAACTCGTCCGACAAACAGCCGGTCATACCCTCGGGTCTCCGCGAGAAGGATCCTCATGTTGGTACCCTTGGGGGCTCCGCGTGCAACATCAGCAAAGTTCATGGTTGGGAAGTGCGCCTTGCATGTTGCCAACACAAGGGAAGCGACTCCGCGGGCGGAAGACTCCTGCCAGTCCTTGATGAGTTCCGGCACCTGCTTGATCAGCTTGGTCATGGTGTCAATCACCGCGGTTCCGGCTCTCTTCAGGGACAGCGATTTGGCGACCCCACGACATGCCTCAAAGAGGTTATCAATGGAGCTCTGCGCTTCTTCATACGCTTCAGTCCTCTTGAGGGTGGCATCCTTCGTCCACTCAAAACCAAGGCTCGCTGCAAAAAGTACGATCAGTTTTTTCCGCGAGCAGAAGCACAAGTTTGAAGAGGTCGGAGTCACAAAGAAAGAAAAAAGAGGTCCTTACGGAAGATCATCTTGTCAATAGCCTCCGCCTCCGCCTCGTAGTTCTTGTTCTTTGCGGCCAAGGTCTGGATTCTCTGCTGGCTCTTTTTGAGTTTTTCAGCGAGATCCGACAGTTCCTGGATATGTTTTTCCAAGAGTTCTTTCTTCTTCTTGGTTTCCTCCTCGGAGGATTCCTTCAGGAACTTCTTGAGGGATTCGTTTTCCGCCTCAAGAACTTCGACCTTGGCGGCAAGAGTGTCGATGGTGGGGCGCTTGGCAAATTCTTCTGCGACTCGGAAATACAACAACACAGTTAGTTCAAATAGTATAGTTACATTGACGATCCTGGGGGCTCACTCGGAGTTATTACCTTCATAACTCTTGAGGCGGGTCTCCAGCTGCGCGATGGCTTTCTGACTATCCGCGTCCCTGGTTTGAAGCAGTTCTATCTCCTTCTTCTGCTCCAGTACATGGATGCGCAAGTCATCATGCAGTTTCCGCGTGTTCTGTGAAAGCAGTTTAAGGATTAGACGGAAATTCAAACTTTTGGGGGCTGGACGGAAGTTCAAATATTTAGCATGTGAAAATTTTGATTTTCCGCTATAATCTACAGTTTAAGACATTGGCTCATACATGTTACTCGGAAAAAATGCATTAACCAATGCCTGGGGGCTGGTGTTACCTGACGCACATTCTTGTGCTTGGCAAAAAAAGCCTTGATACCGCTCTCAAGCTCAGTCAGCTCCTGTTCCTCCGTGTTCGCAGGCCCCCACACCTGGTCCATCATAGCGGAGATCTCCGCGTGGCGTTGTGAAAGGGGGGCCTTTTGCAGAATTGGGAAGAAGTGAGGATGAGTTTGGGGCGTTCCAGTGGCGCCGCTCAAGATGAGTTTTTTCTCGACTTGGTCAGCCGGAGCGTCAGTCGAGGTAGCAGTGGGCTGCTCAGGCGGAGGTGCAGATGAGGATGCGCCCTTGCCGGAATCACCCTTGTCAGATTCGACAGTTGGACCCTCCAGAAGGTCATCAATGTTGATGATGTCCTTCGGATCCGGCGTGGCGATTGAGGTGGCCTTGGGCGGAACCTCTACTTCCGGTGTGACGGGCATAGAAGCCGGAGATGGCTTGACCCTCTTCTTGGTGATCTTGGGGGCCTGGCTTCCGGAGCTTTTGTTGCAATATAAGAAAAAGAGGCATAACAAGTTAGTGTATGTTGATTCACAGCAGCAATAAGATCTTTTAACGGAAACCAGACGCTTACCCAGTTGGTATAAAAAATTGTTGGATATTGGGTTGAGCGCGATTGCTGGTGTCGATGAGCTTGAGGCGTTTCTTCTCCGCCTCCGCCTTACGGGTAGCCGCGGTGCTGGCCACCTCGCGGGCACGTTTGGCTACAGGGCTGGAGGGAGCAGCTCTTTTCCTCTTGGAGGAGCGCGGAGCTTTGGGGGCTTCCGCCTCAGACGCGGCTTCCGGGTCAGTGTTTCCCGCTTGAGGGACCCGGAGGAGAGTTCCGAGTTCGCCCTCCTCGAGTGCTTTGAGCTTCGTTACCAAGTCAACACTTAGAAAAAATTCAGAGTATAAAGGAATCAACAGGCACGTAAAGGTAACGTACCGCGGTCCCGGAGCTGTTGGTGTGGATGTCCTTGTTGCACACGTGAATATGAAGATCACGCGGAATCTTGATGAGGAGTCGGATCCGTTTGTCGATGGCGTCGGCGGAGAGGTTGTCCTTAGAAGCGCGCATAGGATCGTCGCGCCCCGTGTATTGGAACATCAAGCGGTCCCGATGTTGAAGTGGTTGGATCCGTTTGGTGAACCAGGACATGGTGAGGTCCTTCCCCGTCAGACCTTCCTCCGTCAGCTTGCAGATCCGCCTAACTGCACGAGTCAGCTGAGGCGACTCGGAAAGGTGAGGACATTGCGTCCAGGCCGGATTCTTGCTGGCGGGGCTATTCTTGAAGGGCGGCAGCACCCTCTCGCTCGCCGGGTTGGAAACGTCCTTCAAATAGTGTTGCGGTCAGAAACCCACCGGCGAGCAGCGACGAGCAACACAGTAGAGCCGGGAGGCTCCCAGGATTGCGGCTGACCCTGGTCCCTCGGGCGACGGCCCGCAATGCCTTCTGGCACACGCGTCCTGGTGCTTACGAGGGCGTGCCACCTGACCTATACCTGGTCAGGAAGGTGATGGATTGCTTTGACTAGTTTCCTGCATGGCAGACACGTAAACATTAAATACGAGCCCCAATCGGCTCTTAAATTGTTCTGTGGATCGGCTCAAAGAGCCGATTGCCCCATGGTTCATGTTAGATTTATAAGGACATGGGGATCATGCTTTATCAATATCAAGCTAAACTAATCTACGATAGTCTGGGGTTTTCACCGTATAATCGGAACATCCTATGCGTAGTTGAGCCTAACAGATACGCAAGATAATGGAAACCAGCCCTAAAGAGGCCTAAAAACCAACGTGAAGTTGATCCCCGGAACAATCCCTCTAGAGCTTAATAAACCACACCTTATGCACTACCGGATCGTTCAACTCGTTTATAAGGCCTAACCATACAGATATCAAACCAATCCTTGAAGAACAAGGAGCAACTATAACGGATTAGATCTACTAAATAAAGAACAAGCAAGACGCTGCCCCTACACCTAAAATAGGTGTAAGGGCAGCTAGATATCGAGGGGTAGCGTAGCTAAACAAGTGCATCGTGAAAGCATTGTGATCAACCCCAAAACACCTAAGATAAGGGTGTTGCTCGCCATCAAAAAGGCTTCAGCACGAGCAACACCAATAACGAATAAGCGATCTTGCCCTAGATCGCAAGATGCGATCTAGGCAGCATGTTGCTTACCCGGGAGAAACCCTCGAAACAAGGGGTGGCGATGCGCCTAGATTGATTTGTTGTGAACGTGTCCGTCCTCCTTCTCAATAACCCTAGATACATATTTATAGTCCATAGACTTTCTAACTTGGGAATATACCCAACTGTGTATGAGCTAAACTCTATCTCTTTAATTCTAAACCGACACGTATCCTACTATAATTTACAGATACACGGGCAATCTTGCCCAAACTTCTTGTACAAGGCCGGTTCGGGAATATTTTCCGTGCATATCCTCTAAGCCCATTTAATCACGGCCCATCTCCAGACTTGGTTAAATTCTGGTGATAACACATGCCCCCCTGGTTTTGGCAATGATAATTCCAAAACCACTCTGTTTTTTCTTTCTTCGTAGGGTCATGTCGTGGCAGGGCAGAACCGTCGCAGTATCCTTCATCATGATGCCTTGCCTTCTCAACTTCTCTGCACGATTTGACAGTTCTTTGGCACCACTTCCTCGGAAACTGCTGTAACATTAACTCTCCCCCATATCCCTTTGCTCCAGTTGATGAAAAAAAGTTTTTTACTGGCCGATTTTAAAAATCGGCCCCCGTATCTCACTGCCCATCATCCCACATACTTGGGAAATACTTCTTGAGATGCTGGCCATTGACGGCCACTGGGAACTTCACACCATCCAACTGCTCGAGCATGTATGCACTGCCCTTTAGGACTTGGTCAACCTTGTACGGCCCATGCCAATTTGGAGACCATTTACCATATGCCTTGTCCTTAGTCCCCAACGGCAATACAGCTTCCCACACCAGATCACCAACATGGAACTCCTTTGGCTTCACCTTCTTATTGTATGCACGAGCCACCTTGGCCTTGTTCTCCTTAATTTTCTCAAGTGACCAAAGTCTAAGTTCCGTCAGATCCTCAATGCTATCACTCATCAGGGCTGCATACTCTTCAGTTGTCAAGTCATTCTGAAACGTGACACGTCTCGACCCAGCCGTGATCTCCCAGGGTAACACGGCTTCTTGTCCATAGACCAGATGGTACGGCGAGGTCTTTACCGCCCCATGACATGACATGCGATAAGCCCATAAAGCCTCCGACAAAACCTCGTGCCAACGCCTAGGGTACTCGTCGATCTTCCTCTTGATCAACTTGATAAGGCTCTTGTTGGACGCTTCAGCTTGCCCATTTGCTTGAGCATAATATGGAGACGATCGGATCAACTTGATCCCCATGTCGTCGCAGAACTCTCTGAATTCTTTAGAAACGAAAACCGAACCTCCATCGGTCGTGATGGTCTGGGGAATCCCAAATCTGTGAATGACATGCTCTTTCACAAAACTGATAACGTCCTTCGACGCCACAGACTTCATAGGGACGGCCTCCACCCATTTAGTGAAATAATCTGTAATGGCCAAGATCCACTCGTGGCCTTTGCTCGATGCAGGATGGATCTTGCCGATCATATCCATGCCCCATCCTCGAAATGGCCAAGGCTTGATGATGGGGTTCATTGCTGATACGGGTACCATCTGAATGCTCCCAAACTTCTGACATGCTTGACACCCTTTATAGTAATTGAAACAGTCCTCAAGCATGGTGGGCCAATAAAACCCTGATCGCCTGATCAACCACTTCATCTTATGAGCCGATTGATGAGTTCCACAGGTGCCTTCATGTACCTCGTGCAAGAGCCGATTCGCCTCGGCTGTTCCCAAGCATTTGAGAAGTAAACCTTCCAAGGTCCTGTAGAACATGTCATCCCCAATAAGGACATACTTCATAGCCTTGTACCTTATCCGTTTAGGTGCCCCCCGAGCCGGATCTTTCAAGTAATTGAAGATATCGGCTCTCCAATCATCTGGCTCCATGAAATGTATCTGGACATCGGCGCCTTCTACTGTCTCCTTATAGCTTGACGCCATCTGTGCGAGATCGTTCGCCTCCGTATTCTGCGACCTCGGGACCCAGTTGAAGTTTATGTACCTGAACTGTGTCATCAGCTCGCGGCAATGCATCCATAACGGGAAGAGCGACTCGCTCTCACACTTGTACTCATCTGTGAGCTGGGAGATCACCAACTTTGAGTCTCCAAAGAGTTCTACCGCTTCGGCCCCAGCTTCAATTAGCAACTCTATCCCCTTACGTACTGCTTCATACTCAGCAACATTATTAGTGCAAGGGGTAGATAGCCTGATGGAGAAGTTGTAGGTTGCCCCCCGGGGCGACACGAGTAGGATGCCGATGCCGCAACCATCGTCGCAAACCGATCCATCGAAGAACATGGCCCATGCACGTATAGACAGTGCAGCTATATTAGTGTTGATTCGCTCAGCGATCAGATCGGCCAGGGCCTGTCCTTTAACTGCTTTCGCAGGTTGATACCGGAGATCCAACTCCGATAATGCAAACATCCATTTACCGAGTCGGCCTTTCAGAACATGAGCCGACAGCATGTGCTTGATGACGTCTGACTTGCAAATGATGACGATTTCTGCCGTCAAAAAGATGTGACGAAGCTTGGTGCAGGTAAAAAATAGGCAGAGGCACAACTTCTCGATCTCCGGGTACCTCGTCTCTGCATCCAACATCCTTCTGCTGAGGTAGAAAGCAACTCTTTCCATGCCATCATAGATTTGCACCACCACTGAGGCGATAGAAGTATCAGCTACTGACAGGTAAATATAGAATGGCCTGTCTTGCTGGGGCGGAACCAACACGGGCGGCTTCGTTAGATACTCTTTAATCTCATCAAACGCTCGTTGTTGCTCTGCCCCCCAGTGAAACTCCTCATCAGGTTTGATTTTTACCAATCCCATGAACGGCTCAATTCATCCTGATAGATTAGAGATGAACCTTCTGACGAAATTGATTTTGCCGATGAGACTTTGGAGTTCCTTCTTAGTGGTGGGTGGTTTCATTGTTTGCACTGCCTCTTGACTTTTCAGGCCGATCTCAATTCCACGTTCATGAACTAGGAAGCCCAGGAATTGACCGGCTGTCACACCAAAAGCACACTTATTTGGATTCATTCTAAGTCCGAACTTTCTGGTTCGGTCCAGGATGCGTCGCAAATCCTCCAGGTGCCCTTCCACTGAGACAGACTTGACCACCACGTCATCAATGTAGATCTCTACCAACTTGCCGATCAGATCATGAAAGATGTAATTCATGGCTCGTTGGTACGTTGCACCGGCATTCTTCAGCCCAAACATCATGACCACATATTCAAACAAGCCTACCCCTGTCTTGCTGGGGCGGAACCAACATGGGCGGCTTCGTTAGATACTCTTTAATCTCATCAAACGCTCGCTGTTGCTCTGCCCCCCAGTGAAACTCCTCATCAGGTTTGATTTTTACCAATCCCATGAATGGCTCAATTCGTCCTGATAGATTAGAGATGAACCTTCTGACAAAATTGATTTTGCCGATGAGACTTTGGAGTTCCTTCTTAGTGGTGGGTGGTTTCATTGTTCGCACTGCCTCTTGACTTTTCAGGCCGATCTCAATTCCACGTTCATGAACTAGGAAGCCCAGGAATTGACCGGCTGTCACACCAAAAGCACACTTCTTTGGATTCATTCTAAGTCCGAACTTTCTGGTTCGGTCCAGGATGCGTCGCAAATCCTCCAGGTGCCCTTCCACTGAGACAGACTTGACCACCACGTCATCAATGTAGATCTCTACCAACTTGCCGATCAGATCATGAAAGATGTAATTCATGGCTCGTTGGTACGTTGCACCGGCATTCTTCAGCCCAAACGTCATGACCACATATTCAAACAAGCCTACCGAGCCTGGTACTCTGAATGCAGTCTTGTGTGTATCTTCTGGGGCCATAAAAATTTGGTTGTAGCCGGCATTGCCATCCATGAAACTTAAAATTTTATGACCAACAACTGCATTGATCAATGTCTCTGCTACTGGCATTGGGTATTCATCCTTTGGAGTGGCACTATTGAGATTCCGAAAATCTATGGCGACGCGCCATCGGCCATCCTTTTTCTCCACAGGTACGACATTGGAAATCCACTCAGCATACCTGCATGGCCTGATGAACCCGGCGTTCAACATTTTCTCGATCTCTTTTTTGACTTCTACTAAAATTTCGGCCTTCATCTGTCGTGCTCGCTGCTGGAACGGCCGAAATCCTTTCTTCAGAGGGAGCCGATGCTCAATGATGCTCCTGTCTAACCCAGGCATCTCTGTATAATCCCATGCAAAACAATCTGGGTACTCTTTCAGTAAAGCTATCATCAGGCCCCTCAGATGTGGATCCAACTTTTTGCTGATAAATGTTGGTCGTGGCTTATCCCCAGGACCAATGTCGATCTCTTCTAGCTCATTAGCTGACATAAACCCATATCCTAGCTTTCCGTCGCCTGTTAAATCGACGTTGAATACAGGCAAAACGTATGGCGAGAATAATTTTGGCCGATTGCTGGAATCGGCCTCCATGTTGATTGAATTGCTCAACGAAGGTCTACAACTTGTACGTGCTCCCTTAAAGGAGGGAGTCTCCCTACCACGACTACGTGACATGTTTGAAGTAAGATTCTTGCTTTTTATTTTTTGGGGCCGATCGCAGGGATCGGCCTTGCCACGTATGTCGATGGATGTTGCTCTTGCTACTCTATCAGGCCGGTGGATAAGACCAGCCTCACCCCGTTTTTTGACACCTCGATGCGATCACAGCCGTCCAAACTGATTCCAGAGAGCGGCTCTTGGTCTGCCGAGTCCCAAATGTTCATGCCGGCTATTGAGACGTCGATCGAGTCATCTGCATGTACGACTTCTACGTCGTCTCCATCCCACTGTATCAGGCATTGGTGCACTGTAGATGGAATGCAGCAGTTAGCGTGAATCCAATCCCTAGGGCAGCGTATGTGCTCTTGCTGTCGATGATGAAGAATGTCGTTGGGATCGTCTTTCGGCCTATGGTTAGATCCACGTTCAGGACACCTTGCGTCCCTGATGCTTGGCCGTTGAAGTCGTTGAGCGTGACGTTGGTCTTGATCAGATCGGCACTGGAGCGTCCCAAACGCCGTAGCATGGAATATGGCATTATATTCACCGCTGCTCCTGTGTCAACCAACATCCTGCCGACGGGTTGCCCATTGATATAACCCTTTAGGTACAGGGCCTTCATGTGTTTGTAGCCCTTCTCTCGTGGCTTTTCAAAGATGACTGGCTGTGGACCGCAGTCAAACTGTGCTATCGGCACTTCTTCAATTCCTGGGCCACGAAACTCTGATGGAAGGAAGAACACCATGTTTGTGCCAGCCGATGTACTCACATCGGCTTTTTCTTGCTTGGGCCGCCAAACCTTCCTTGGTGGACGACTCTCTTCGTCCAAAGTCTGCTGAATTTTCACGGCCAGATCGGGCCGCGCTTTCCTCAACGTGTGCAAGTATCGTGCTTCGGCTTGCTCCAAGCTACGTAGCCGCTGAACCCTACGCTTTTGGGAGTGGCTGAGTCCATCGGGGCACCACCTTGGCCGGTGGTACCTATCCTCTTCTTCATCTTCTGACTCCTCAAAGTCTTCATATTGAGATGACTCAGCTCGTTTGTTCTGTGGCGGGAGAGGTCCTAGACGCTTGAAAACTGAAACTTCTCCTGCATCTTTCTTCCGGCGTCTACACTCCGGGCAGTTGTCGATTGTAGGCAATCGGCTCATCCCTGAATCCCAGCAGTGTTTAAAGAAGGGACAGTCCCAGTGCCTATCCATGTCCTCCTGCTCCCTTGACCTCTCCTTAGCGCGGTGCTCGCGTCCTTCGTCGTCTCTGTCACGCCGATGGTACCTTCCTTTGTCTTCATCAGACCGATTGTGTCTCTCGTCGTTTCTGTCGTACTGCCGACGTCGATCATACTGATATTCATATTTGTTGAGGAGATGCGTGGAGAGTAGTTTTTGGTATCGCACGCTTCTCACTTGTTCCTTGGTGAGGTACCGCTTGTCACCATATTGGGGCCGGTCGCGTGGATCGGCCTCCTCCTTTTCCTTGCTGCGGGAGTGACTGCTTTCCTGCTTATCCTTGCCATGGTGGCGTTCGGGCCCTGCCATGTTAACATCGAATGAGAAATCCAGTCAACGCCTCGCGGAGTGGTTACGTCCACCATGTTGACGCCAGGGAACGGATGTGTGTCCACTTTCATGGCAAACTGTCCGAAGAGCAATCGGCCTTGTTCTATCGCCATTTGGATCTGCTGACGAAATACCTTGCAGTCATTGGTGGTATGGGTGAACGAGTGATGCCATTTGCAGTACGGCCTCCCGTTCAGTTCTTGCGTTGTAGGGATTTTATGGCCTTCGGGTAACTTCAGCTATTTTTCCTTAAGCAATAGATCGAAAATCTGCTCAGCTTTGCTCAAATCGAAGTCAAACCCTTTTGCAGGCCCTTGCGGTTTTACCCATTTGCAGGACACGGGGTTTGCCCCCCGAGCCCATTCAGCTACAGCTACTTCTAGATCTGGTGCAGGATCTTCAGTTTCTTCCATCTCAACCAGGCCTATCGGACGCTTGAACTTGTCTTGGTACAATTCAGGGTGTCGCTGCTCATATGATGTGAGTTTCTGCACCATGTGCGACAATGAACTGTACTCTACTTGGGAAGTCAGGTCCTTGATCGACGTTGCGAGACCCAGTACTGCCAGATCGATCGCTTCCTTCTCAGATAAACGAACCGAATAACATCAGTTCCTGACAGTCCTGAAACATTGGATGTATTCGAATCTTTATTTCTCCCGCTTCTGCACTTTTGTGTTAGATCGGCAATGCCAGCCTCGGTAGCTTCTGAGTGATATTGCACGTGGAACTGCTCTTCTAGCTGCTTCCATGTGCGGACTGAGTTTGGTGGCAACGAGGTGTACCATCCAAAGGCTGATCCCGTAAGAGATTGTGCGAAAAACCTAACACGTAAAGGGTCTGATACTGAAATCAAGCCCAGCTGTGCCAAATATCGGCTTACGTGCTCTATTGAGCTAGCTCCTTCTGCTCCATTGAATTTTGAGAATTCAGGGAGCCGATACTTGGGTGGCAGCGGGATCAAATCATACTCGTCAGGGTACGGCTTGGAATAGCCGATTGCTTTCCTCTTCGGCAAGATGCCGAACTGGTCTCTCAATATAGTGCTGATTTGCTCCATGGTATTAGCTGTAGGGACCAAGCCTTCATGACTCGTTCCAGTAGCATATTTAGCCAGCCATGCTTGTTTGTCAGCATCTACACCAGAGATCCCTGTTGGTGCGATCTGGCTTGTGCGCGCCAAGGCATTGCAGTCCGGCACGTATGTGCACACGTATCCATGTGGGATCTCCTTGGGTGGCTCATATAGGAATTGGCAATCGCTAGGATCGCCTCCAACCTTGTAGACAACGTACGCCGGTGAACCCGGCGGTTCTGGTGCTACGAGCGCGAATGGCAGCGGCGGTCTAATCTGGAGTGGTATCTCTCCCTGGTGAGTTCCCAGGGTAGGTCCTGACGGAGAGTACTGATGTTTCATGATCTCTTGCACCACTCGGACCGCAACGCGCTCAAAAGCGTTCACCAAGCTCTCAGAATGGCGGTGTAGGGAATGAGCTACCATGTAATTAATCTCCTGGCGTAGAGCTCTGGTGCGTTCCTCTGAAGAGGTAGAGAGGTCTACTTCATCGAGGGCACCTTCAGGGGAGAACCCTTTCCATCTGATGCCATGTGAACGGGTCTTCATGAAAGAGCCGATGAGACCGGCTTCTAAGATGGCTTTCATCTCATCGTACTTCTTCTTGTGTTCTTCCGGCAGATCTGCGTACGTGACTGGTTCGCCCACCACCTCATCCGCGGCTTTTGACATGGTTGCTGCAGATGTCGACGTAGTGGTTGCTGTAGAGTGTCCCACCGGGCGTGCCAGAATGTGTTGCGGTCAGAAACCCACCGGCGAGCAGCGACGGGCAACACAGTAGAGCCGGGAGGCTCCCAGGATTGCGGCTGACCCTGGTCCCTCGGGCGACGGCCCGCAATGCCTTCTGGCACACGCGTCCTGGTGCTTACGAGGGCGTGCCACCTGACCTATACCTGGTCAGGAAGGTGATGGATTGCTTCGACTAGTTTCCTGCATGGCAGACACGTAAACATTAAATACGAGCCCCAATCGGCTCTTAAATTGTTCTGTGGATTGGCTCAAAGAGTCGATTGCCCCATGGTTCATGTTAGATTTATAAGGACATGGGGATCATGCTTTATCAATATCAAGCTAAACTAATCTACGATAGTCTGGGGTTTTCACCGTATAATCGGAACATCCTATTCGTAGTTGAGCCTAACAGATACGCAAGATAATGGAAACCAGCCCTAAAGAGGCCTAAAAACCAACGTGAAGTTGATCCCCGGAACAATCCCTCTAGAGCTTAATAAACCACACCTTACGCACTACCGGATCGTTCAACTCGTTTATAAGGCCTAACCATACAGATATCAAACCAATCCTTGAAGAACAAGAAGCAACTATAACGGATTAGATCTACTAAATAAAGAACAAGCAAGACGCTGCCCCTACACCTAAAATAGGTGTAAGGGCAGCTAGATATCTAGGGGTAGCGTAGCTAAACAAGTGCATCGTGAAAGCATTGTGATCAACCCCAAAACACCTAAGATAAGGGTGTTGCTCGCCATCAAAAAGGCTTCAGCACGAGCAACACCAATAACGAATAAACTGATACTGCCTAGATCGCAAGATGCGATCTAGGCAGCATGTTGCTTACCCGGGAGAAACCCTCGAAACAAGGGGTGGCGATGCGCCTAGATTGATTTGTTGTGAATGTGTTCGTCCTCCTTCTCAATAACCCTAGATACATATTTATAGTCCGTAGACTTTCTAACTTGGGAATAAACCCAAATGTGTACGAGCTAAACTCTATCTCTTTAATTCTAAACCGACACGTATCCTACTATAATTTACAGATACACGGGCAATCTTGCCCAAACTTCTTGTACAAGGCCGGTTCGGGAATATTTTCCGTGCATATCCTCTAAGCCCATTTAATCACGGCCCATCTCCAGACTTGGTTAAATTCTGGTGATAACAAATAGAAGAAACCCCCCGACCAATATCGTGCGGATTCATGGCGGTCGGTTGGAGGGTAGACGCGGCCAGGGCGGAGCATAAAGGTGATTGACCCGCAGGTGGCCAACTCGGAAGCTTTAGGAATTTTCTCCTTCTTGACGGAGAAATAGTACTGAAATAAAGGAAGCTTTGGAGGTATCCGGAGATGGCCCTCGCAAAGGGTAACATGGTTGTTGATCGCCAAGACACTGTTTGGGGATATGTTGTGGGGCTGGAGCCCATACTCCTTCAAGATTTCCGAAAAGAAATCACTCGGAGGGAATGAGAAGCCGTGCTCCACGAGTGCCTTCGTCGCCACCATTTCTCCGGCTTCGGGAGCTGGAGCCAGAGAACCCGAAACTGTCCGCCAGGATCCGGGCTTTAGAAATCCCTCCGCTTCGAGGTTGTTGAGCTCTGTTTCGGTGGTGGTGCAGAGTTGATGTCTACGGGTGCTTCTATTCTTGTAGACAGTGTTGGGCCTCCAAGATCGAGCAGAGGTTTGTAGAACAGCAGCAAGTTTCCCTTAAGTGGATCACCCAAGGTTTATCGAACTCAGGGAGGAAGAGGTCAAAGATATCCCTCTCAAGCAACCCTGCAATCACGATACAAGAAGTCTCTTGTGTCCCCAACACACCTCATACACTTGTCAGGTGTATAGGTGCACTAGTTCGGCGAAGAGATAGTGAAATACAAGTAGTATGGATGTATATGAGTGGTAGTAGCAATCTGAATAAAATATGGCAGCGAGTAAACATGCAACAGAACAGTAAATAAACGGAGTTTCAGTGCTTGGAAACAAGGCCTAGGGATCATACTTTCACTAGTGGACACTCTCAACATTGATCACATAATAAAACCACTCTACACTCTCTTGTTGGATGATGAACACCATTAATTGTGTAGGGCTACAAGAGCACCTCAATGCCGGAGTTAACAAGCTCCACAACATTCGATGTTCATATTTAAATAACCTTAGAGTGCATAATAGATCATTGCAATTATACCAAGTACTAACATAGCATGCACACTGTCACCATCACACTATGAAGGAGGAATAGATCACATCAATACTATCATAGTAATAGTTAACTCCATAATCTACAAGAGATTACAATCATAACCTACGCCAAGAACTACATGATGCACACACTGTCACCATTACATCATGAAGGAGGAATAGAGTACTTTAATAACATCACCAGAGTAACTAGATCACAAAGAGAGAGATGAACCACATAGCTACAGTAGAGCCCTCAGCCTCGGGGGAGATGGCTTCCGGGGGCACTTCCCCGTCCCGGCAGGGTGCCGGCACAGAGACTTCTATCCCCCGAATTGGAGTTTCGCGATGGCGGCAGCTCTGGAAGGTTTTCTGGTGTTTCGTCAATCCGTGTCGATGTTTTAGGTCAGGAGGCATCTTATAGGCGAAGAGGCGGAGTCGAAGGGGCCACGGGGCCTCCTCACACTAGGGGGGCGCGCCCCCCTTGGGCCGCACCGCCACCACGTGTGGGGCCCCCAGGGCTCCCCTCTGGTCCCACTATGACTTTCTGGAAGGTTCTGGGAAAAATAAGATGTTGGGTCTTCGTTTCGTCGAATTCCGAGAATATTGCCCGAACAGCCTTTCTGGAACCAAAAACAACAGAAAACAGCAACTGGCCCTTCGGCATCTCGTCAATAGGTTAGTTCCGGAAAACGCATCAAAACGATATAAAGTGTGAACAAAACATGTAGGTATTGTCATAAAACAAGCATGGAACATTAGAAATTATAGATACGTCGGAGACGTATCAAGCATCCCCAAGCTTAGTTCCTACTCGTCCTCGAGTAGGTAAATGATAAAAAGAATAATTTCTGTAGTGACATGCTACTTACATAATCTTGATCATACTATTGTAAAGCATATGGGAGGAATGCAGCGATTCGAAGCAATGATGAAGACAATGAGTAAACAAATGAATCATATAGCAAAGACTTTTCATGAATAATACTTTCAAGACAAGCATCAATAGGACTTGCATAAGAGTTACTCATAAAGCAATAGATTCAAAGTAGAAGGTATTGAAGCAACACAAAGGATGATTAAGTTTCAGCAATTGCTTTCAACTTGTAACATGTATATCTCATGGATAGTTGTCAACATAAAGCAATATAACAAGTGCAATAGGTAAACATGTAAGAATCAATGCACAGTTGACACAAGTGTTTGCTTCTAAGATAGAAGGAATAGGTAAACTGACTCAACAATAAAGTAGAAGAATGGCCCTTCGCGGAGGGAAGCATGGATTACTATTTTTGTGCTGGAGCTTTTATTTTGAAAACATAGAAGCATTTTTGTCAACGGTAGTAATAAAGCATATGCGTTATGTATAAGATATCCTATAAGTTGCAAGCCTCATGCATAGATTACCAATAGTGCTCGCACCTTGTCCTAATTAGTTTGGATTAACATGGATTATCATTGCATACATATGTTTCAACCAAGTGTCACAAAGGGGTACCTCTATGCCGCCTGTACAGAGGTCTAAGGAGAAAGTTCGCATTGGATTTCTCGCTTTTGATTATTCTCAACTTAGACATCCATACCGGGACAACATAGACAGCAGATAATGAACTCCTCTTTTAATGCTTAAGCATTCAACAACAGATAATATTCTCATAAGAGATTGAGGATTTGTGTCCCAACTGAAACTTCCACCATGATTCATGGCTTTAGTTAGCGGCCCAATGTTCTTCTCTAACAATATGCATACTCAAACCATTTGATCATGAAAATCGCCCTTACTTCAGACAAGACGAACATGCATAGCAACTCACATGATATTCAACAAAGGTAAAAGTTGATGGCGTCCCCAGAAACATGGTTACCGCTCAACAAGCAACTTATTAAGAAATAAGATACATAAGTACACATTCTTCACCACAATAGTTTTTAAGGCTATTTTCCCATGAGCTATGTATTGTAAAGGCAAAGAATAGAAGTTTAAAGGTAGCACTCAAGTAATGTACTTTGGAATGGCAGAGAAATACCATGTAGTAGGTAGGTATGGTGGACACAAATGGCATAGTTTTTGGCTCAAGGGTTTGGATGCACGAGAAGAATTCCTCTCAATACAAGGCTAGGCTAGCAAGGTTGTTTGAAGCAAACTCAAGTATAAAACGGTGCAGCAAGACTCACATATGAACATATTGTAAGCATTATAAGACTTTACATCGTCTTCCTTGTTGTTCAAACACCTTAACCAGAAAATATCTAGACTCTAGAGACCAATCATGCAAACCAAATTTTAACAAGCTCTATGTAGTTCTTCATTAATGGGTGCAAAGTACATGATGCAAGAGCTTAAACATGATCTATATGAGCACAACAATTGCCAAGTATCAAATTATTCAAGACCATATACCAATTACCACATGAAGCATTTTCCGTTTCCAACCAAATAGCAATTAACGAAGCGGTTTTCAACTCCGTCATGAACATTAAAGATAGAACTAAGAACACCAGTGTTCATATGAACAAGCGGAGCGTGTCTCTCTCCCACACAAGCATGAATTTATTCAGAGAAGGACAAATAACAAAATGAAAATAAAAACAAACAGACGCTCCAAGTAAAGTACATAAGATGTGACCGAATAAAAATATAGTTTCAAGAGAAGAAACCTGATAAATTGTTAATGAAGAAGGGGATTCTGTAACATCCCAAATTTCAAAATAAAGCAGAAATGAATTTTTCCTTTTTCCAAAAATGAGAACCAACAAAAACTTTTCTAAATTGGATTGCTATGCTTAGGGCTCCACCCTATTGCTTGTGCGTCTACCCTGCTGAGTGTTTGTCTGCTTAGGGGTAAACCCTAAAACCCTAGAGTGATCAAGTAAAGATCACAAACCAAATAACAACAAAAAGAGAAGGAAATCAAATAAGAAGAACCCTAAGCCCTAACCTTTTCAAAACTCCTTTGATCTATTTTGAGAAACCCTGAATAAAGGAAAAAACTATATGTGGGCCTATAGCCCTAATATGTGAATCTGAAACCTTACCCCTTTTCTTTTACTAAATGGTAGTGAACCATTGTAAAACGTGTTAAACCCTAAACCACATCTCTCTTGACATCAATCTTTGAAAAATAGAATAAAAAGGAAAAATCTTATTTTAGAAAGAAGCATATATGCCTATGGCTATTTTATAAAACTTCCCCTAGGCCTTTCTACTTTATGTAGAGAATTGGAAAGTATTCTTAAACCTTATCTAGTACTTTTCCAACACAATCCAAAGTGGAACACAAGGTTTTCAAAAAGAGAGTAATAATGCCATAGAGGTATATGAGAGCAAAATATCAATTTGTGAAATTGAGGATCTTGACCCTAGACTTGAAGTGGAATGGGTGGATCACTCCTATATACCTTTTCAACTCTCAACAACATCAAGTGGGTCAAGCCAAGTTCAATAAAAATCAAATGCCACATATGCATAGAGGCATATGTGACCCCTAGCCATTTTCACAAATTCTTGTCCTATGCACTTCTACCTTTACCAAAATGGTGTGAAACCATCTCTGAACCTAATCTAAACCTAATTTGACCCTCCACCTTGCCCAAGTAAAGCAAGGGGAGCACCTTACAAGAATAAGAAGAATTGACTTGTCATCTCCTATGTGTTTTGGCCAATTTTACAAAACTTTGAGCTAGACCTCTTGGAATGGTTTCAATGGTTTGAAATTGTTTCTAAACTAATAAGAATGACATTAGAGTCAAGTCAAGTCCAATCAAATGGAGAGAAACCCAATAGTGGGATATTTCCATTTTCCTCACATACACATAGGGCCAATTTATCAAATCTTGATCTAGGCACCAACCTTGCCTCAAAATGGTTGGAACCTTTCATCCAACTTCTTCTAACCGCAAATAAACCTCACCCTTGTCAAAGCAAGGCCAAGAAAAATAAAAGTTTAAATAGTTAGAAATTCACAAAACCTCACATAGGGCTTATGCCATTTTTCTAAATTTTGACCCTAGCCCATTTTGGCCTTCACCATTAGTTGTATAATGATGCTAAACATCTATTACAACTTTTGGAATCCAAGAAACCCAATTCAAATCAAATTCAAACTCAATTGGGGATCACATGTGATAATGGTCAAATCTGCCATTATTATTCTGGTCACTACTTAGAGCCTCTCCATTTCAAGTTTTTCAAACTAAACTTTTCCAACCCTTTGCATGTCCTCCAAGAGGACATCAAGATGAGCACTTTTTGTAAAGACCACCTTGCCAAAATTCTTCTTGATCAATTGCTTTGCTCATCCAAAGTTGGCACTTTGAATTAAGTGGAACAATCTCCCACTTAGTGAAAATTGACATATTTTGAATTTCTAAATTTCACCACCACCTCTCCTTGCCTCTGGTCATTTAGAACCAAACCAAACCCACTCTTATCCATTTGGTCAACCTTTTGAACTCAACCAAATTTGAGCAAATATTGCAAATTACAAATATGGCATAAATGCAACACTATTTGAAATAGTGTTCTACTACCCATAATCTCCCCAACCTACACCATATTGTCCCCTTGCCCCCTCCTTGCCTCACACCACCACAGGAACCCTAGGGAAGGGCAAGACATGGCCTAGCCATGGCCATGCCAATGGCATGCCGGCCATGTCGTGCTCCCCTCTCCTCCTTCATCCTCGGCTCGGCCCCCCATGTCTCTGGCTCCCCTCACCTCCCTCTACCTCCCTAGCCTTGCCCCTGTCGAGATGAACGACTACATTCGCCGGAGGACACGCGCCCAGCCCCGCCCAGGACCATGCCGTGGACGTCGTGGGCGCGTCCACCGCCAACTCTGGCCACGTGCGACGCCGAGAACGCCGCCTCCCCGGACCCCACGGAGACGCGTCGAGCATCACCGCCGCACCTGAACCCGCACGACACGGTCCCGTGTCCTCGCGCTGCTGCCGCCGTCGACACCGTCGACCTTTTCCCGCGGACGCCGCCGCGGACGCGGGCAAGGCGTCGCCGTCCGACACCGCCCGACCCCGCTGTCACCTCCAGGAGAACCGCACTGGACTTGCTGAACACCGCCACGTCGTTGCCCAGCCCTCTAGCTCGCCGAAACACCGCGACCATGTCGGCTCCGCCGTAGACCTCTGACCACCTCGCGTCGCTATAAAAGGAGCGCTCCTCCTCCTCCGATTCTCACACCAATCGACCTCCCTCCTCTCCCTGATCCTCCTCGCACACTCTCCCCTCAACATTGCGCACCACAGCCACTCAATTGCATCATCGCCGCCCGTGCTCCGTCGCGAAGCCGCCGGAGCTAGAAGCCACCCCGGGACACTGCGACTTGTTCGAAGCACCGCCGTCATCGACAACCTCCTCCTGCATCAACGCCGCCCCTCGCCGACGTTCCAGCTCGCCGTCGACCCCCTACCGCCGCCGTGCCGGCGTCGCCCTCGCGTCGGCAGCCGACGACGATCCCCAGCCGCCCGATCGCCATCTAATCCTACGGCCCGCATCCTTCCATACCGTTTCGGTAAGCCTCCCTCGGCCCGACAAGTGGGACCCCCATCAGCTGGCCGCTGCGCGCTGGACGCCTTCTTTGGGCCGGCCCAACTCGCCGTCGCTGCGTTTTAAACCATTTCGGCCCATTCTCTTTCCCGCCAGCCCGCCAGTTTGAATTAGAATTATTTCTTTCAAGTCTTTTTCAATACTGACCCCCACTTTGAAATTGAATAGTTTCAAATCTGCTGAACCAAAATTTATGAAGTTTATATATTTGGAAAGCCTAGAAAAATATCTACCCAATGCCACTTGTCCCACCTCAAGGTCTTGTGTAGAAATAATCTGACAAAAATAACAAGTCAGGGACTTTTCTGCCTTAGAATAATTCTTAAAAAGCAACCAAAATAGCTATTGAGTAAATTCCAACTCCTTTAGCTCACTTTTGACTTGCACTAGTTGTTTATGAAATAAAATGGTGTGGTCACTTTGCATGATCATGCCCTAGTTTAAGAAATGTGCAATATGGCTAGTTTAACTAGTTGATATTGTCCAAAATTATTAAGTAATTCATATGAAGTCTTATGCTTCATTTAAATCTTGTCTCAAATGAATTCATGTGATGTTTGGACCCCTGGCCCAAACTCACCTATATGAATTCCTTAGAGATTTAAGTCATTAGTAGTGTTAATAAATGGCATGAGGTACTCTACCTCATTTAAATCTATTTCTCAAATGATAATGATGAATGGTTGACTTGGGTCAACATGATTTCATGCATGATTGTTTGAGAAATTAAATCTTAAGAAGTTTTCAGTAAGAGAAAGGTATTTCTCAAACACTAGATGGAAACTATCACTTACATGTAAGGAGAGGAGATTATTTTCCTCAAGCCACACAACCAATGCACTCTAAGTGTAGTATTGGTGTGAGTACAAGTATTGTTAGAATAACCAATGTATTGTTGAGGATGTGAAATCACCTCAATGGTAGTTGTTAACCTAGTTACAACTATGTGTTAAATCTTATGAGAGGCTTTCCCTCTCATTTAAATCTTGTTCTCAAGTATTTCAACATGAGGTATGGACCATGGTCTATATAATCTCATGTTGAGTATTTGGTGATATTAAATCTGTACCCCTGTTAGTATTAAATTGTATGAGGTATGAAACCTCATTTAAACCTTTTTCTCAAATGAGGAGTATGAAGAGGTTGACTTTGGTCAACCTAGGTCATATTGTGTTCATAAGAGAAATTAAATCTTAATAAGATAATTGGGAGGAAATATCTTTTTCTTAAATAAGAGGAACCCATCCCCCCCCACTTATTAGTAGGGTGAGATGCTAGTTTAAGTTGTGTAAAACTTGTGTGTGCTTAGTTAGTATGAAGTTTGGTATGATGATTGTGTACCCCGTATTCGTATTTTAGACGCTAGTACCGAGACCATCCTAAGCGGAGGACTTCTACAACAAGGAAGGAGAAGAGAACTTGGACCCTCACTTCAACCAAGGCAAGCTACCATTAAGAGAAACTATTCTATAGCCAGCTATTATCAATGATATGTTTGCAAGTTAGTTGGCAAATTATACTCTTGCAAGCTGATAGTAGTGCAAGTTATTACCAACGCAAGCTAGCAGATAGAAATTACCTTTGCAAGGTGATATTGTTTGCAAGCTAAGATATTGTTTGCAAACTAATATTCTTGCAAGGTGCAACGCCTTGGGGCAAGGCACCATGTTTCTTACCTTTTATTCTATGAACCTATCCTAAGTTTTGATTTTACAAATTCTTACTTGTTTTCTAGATGGGTTACTTTTATAGTTAACTTTGGTCAAAGTACAAGTTGGTGACTAAAGTAGTAAAGTTAGCAAGCTACCACCAATGCAAGCTAGCTTGAGGCAAACCATTTTGGTTGCAAGATAATAATCTTGCACACTTGCTAGGCTCTCGATGAGCAAAGCCTTCCCCTATTTTACTTCAGGCTTATGATCTTAATTCCCCGTTTATACTTACAAACTTTATTTACCTTTGTTTTATCAAAGTATTTTTTTTTGATTCATGATTCACTTGGCTAGTATTGGACTAGTACAAGAGTATCAAACTTAGCCTAGAAACACACCAAATACTTAGCATCCCTCTTGCATAGATGCTAGTGCTGATTTGAAAGTGGCTACTCCATGTGGGAGGCGGGAACTGAAATGATTTGAAAACCTTGGAATGACGAGTCATTCTATTGAGAGATTTTTAAAGGAGTTTGAAACCTTGGGATGAAGATGCATTCCATTGAATGATTTCTTTTGAAGGTGAAGATGACTGGTGAATGACTTGGTGAATGTTTCAAAAATCTTGATGGTTGGGTTCGGATGCGATACCATTCCAATTTTACCGTACCCCCACAATACAGAATACGGGTAGGGCTTAGCTGGAAGTTTGTGTGTCTTAGTATGGGTTCCCTCTAAACAAGCATCATCGGGGTTATGCCGAAAGCTGCCTCTACCACAACAAGCGAGATGATACGATATGATGCGCGATGAGGTGAATGTCCGGCCCAAGCCTGTGCGGTTCCCGGGTTGACGAGTTGGTCTTCTTTGGGAGGCCAAGCTCATGGGGAGAGGCGCCTATACTAGGGTATGTAAATGAAAGGTTATGATTGGTAGTTCGCGTCTGCGTACGATAAATCAGGGGCCGATTACCCACTGACGAGCTATTGCAATTGTTGTGGCACAAGTGTACAACCTCTGCAGAGTTAAACCTATTCGAATAGCCGCGTCCTCGGTTATGGACGGTTGGAAAGGCCATCTTGTTCCGTCATCGAGAACTTTTCGAAAATTATGAATGGTGAAGTGTGACTTATGACTTTGAACTTGAATGGAGACTTTGACTTGGAATCACAATGAGTTGTGGGAATGACACTAATGTTCCCACTTGAGTAGTGGGTACATAAAGAGTTGTTTACAAAAATGTTTGTGAAACAAAATCTGCTTTATGCAAAATAAACTAGAGCTTAGCACCCCCTTACTAAGATTGTGAGCACTTACCTTAGTATTAGTTTGCGAGTACTTTAAAGTACTCACGGCTGTGTCCCTGGCTATTCAAATGGCCAGATTATGAAGAAGAACAACGGGGTGAAGAAGATGACCAGCGGGGACGTCCACGACAACTAGGGAGCCTTCGACGTCAAGCGTTGGCTTTGTGGACTAGAGAGTCCCTTCTACGTTACGCTTCCGCTATGAACCTATGAACTGGGTGAATGTTGATCCCTAGATTGACTATGTGTGTATTATGGGATCATGTGATCTCTATTTGTAAAGACGACTATGGTATGTAATGAATGATGACATATGATATTCAACTGTTATGTCTCGCAACAACAATATTCACTGGGATTGCGATGTATGGCATGACAGCATACGGACTTAAAAATCCGGGTGTTGACAAGTTGGTATCAGAGCCATTGTTTGACCTTAGGAGACCCTAGTTAGAATGGACGTCTGAAAAACTTAGTTTCAAAAACCAATGAAGTGAATATTTGGGAAAACTTGTTCTTACTCTTATCCTTGAAATCCTTTTTCAATCTCTACTTCCTTTGCAAACTTACACCAAAGATTTGCACACTTGACTACTTCTCTAATTTACTCCTCTGTGCTCCCAGATGACGTGCAGTGGGAGTCCTATCAGCTTGGTTCGAAGGCGACCTCAAGTTCGAAAAAGAGTTGAAGCAACTAGTGGATTATCTCGGACACCCGTACCCAAAGTTCTTCGAATGCCACTCAAGGCTAAGGCAGGAGAACCACCTCGATGGGACGTTTCTCTTGATCTACGAAGGAAGCTTGATGCCCGGTATGGGAAACCATTTGGATTGCTGTAACGGGAAACACTTGGAAGGAAGGACTAGCCGAAGCGATGCAAGAGGCAATTTTTCGTCTGTGTGGACAAAATAAGGACAAGATCAAGAACACTCGCTTCATCTACTACCCAAGACATGACCCCTGGGGAGAACCAATGACCATGCCCCCACCACAACCAAAGATGAATCCCTATGAAGCACCTCAGGACTTCAGGCAGTACAAAACCCGCAGGGATTTGGACAACGCCCTCGCCTCTCGTCAAGCACCTCACCCGTGAAGAAGCAGATTACACCCGGAAGAGTAGTATCACCTCAGCACTTAAGTAGGTGTGAGTTGTATCAGGATCCCCATGTATCGTAGAACGAATGAATGGTTCCTCAAACCAACGGTGTGTTAGATTTGTAATGTGTGATGTTTGGTATGAATGAAAAAGTGTTGCTGGTTTTTACCCCCTCAACACTCCTCTAGTTTTCAAGTTTTCAATTCTTGAATTTTAACTCAAACAAACCATAGAAGTTTCCCCCTTATCTTATCATCTACTTCAATGTTCAGATGGCCCCTCCTACCCGCAACAACTCCCGTGCCCAGGCCAATCAGATACACACGGAGCACGCCAAGATGGCTGACCCCATCAACATCCTTGCAATGGAGCGCAAGGCACTTCGCCACCAACACGCCAAGAAGGACTACCTCATTGCCCGCCTCCGCGTGAAGATAGCATCACTAGAACGGCTCATCCCAGTACCCCACCATGCCCCTAGAGCCAAGTCCAATGTGACCTGCCACGCATGCGGTGCTACTGGTCACTACTCTAACAAGTGCCCGAGGAAAACCACCAACAATGCCCCCAGGACGGGAAGCAATGCTGTACCCATCGCACAAACAAGCAGGTCAACGGTAACCTGCTATGAATGTGGAACTGTGGGTCATTACTCCAATGAATGTCGCAAGAAGCTTTCCAAGATCGCCGCCAACCCCGCTGCATCTGCACAGCAGCAGCGCCATATCGCAACCAGAAGGAAGTTTGCTCCAAACTACCCGAACAACCGCAACGGTCGCTACTACAACCTGAAGGCCACCGAAACACAAGAAACCTCTCGTAATATGCCAAGTATGTTCCCTGCTAAATCCTATCACCCAATCTCTCTTAGGAACCTAACTCTTCTTAAAATCTCGGGACGAGATTTGTTTAAGGGGGAAGGGTTTGTAACATCCCAAATTTCAAAATAAAGCAGAAATGAATTTTTCCTTTTTCCAAAAATGAGAACCAACAAAAACTTTTCTAAATTGGATTGCTATGCTTAGGGCTCCACCCTATTGCTTGTGCGTCTACCTATTTGAGTGTTTATGCCTTAGGGGTAAACCCTAAAACCCTAGAGTGATCAAGTAAAGATCACAAACCAAATAACAACAAAAAGAGAAGGAAATCAAATAAGAAGAACCCTAAGCCCTAACCTTTTCAAAACTCCTTTGATCTATTTTGAGAAACCCTGAATAAAGGAAAAAACTATATGTGGGCCTATAGCCCTAATATGTGAATCTGAAACCTTACCCCTTTTCTTTTACTAAATGGTAGTGAACCATTGTAAAACGTGTTAAACCCTAAACCACATCTCTCTTGACATCAATCTTTGAAAAATAGAATAAAAAGGAAAAATCTTATTTTAGAAAGAAGCATATATGCCTATGGCTATTTTATAAAACTTCCCCTAGGCCTTTCTACTTTATGTAGAGAATTGGAAAGTATCCTTAAACCTTATCTAGTACTTTTCCAACACAATCCAAAGTGGAACACAAGGTTTTCAAAAAGAGAGTAATAATGCCATAGAGGTATATGAGAGCAAAATATCAATTTGTGAAATTGAGGATCTTGACCCTAGACTTGAAGTGGAATGGGTGGATCACTCCTATATACCTTTTCAACTCTCAACAACATCAAGTGGGTCAAGCCAAGTTCAATAAAAATCAAATGCCACATATGCATAGAGGCATATGTGACCCCTAGCCATTTTCACAAATTCTTGTCCTATGCACTTCTACCTTTACCAAAATGGTGTGAAACCATCTCTGAACCTAATCTAAACCTAATTTGACCCTCCACCTTGCCCAAGTAAAGCAAGGGGAGCACCTTACAAGAATAAGAAGAATTGACTTGTCATCTCCTATGTGTTTTGGCCAATTTTACAAAACTTTGAGCTAGACCTCTTGGAATGGTTTCAATGGTTTGAAATTGTTTCTAAACTAATAAGAATGACATTAGAGTCAAGTCAAGTCCAATCAAATGGAGAGAAACCCAATAGTGGGATATTTCCATTTTCCTCACATACACATAGGGCCAATTTATCAAATCTTGATCTAGGCACCAACCTTGCCTCAAAATGGTTGGAACCTTTCATCCAACTTCTTCTAACCGCAAATAAACCTCACCCTTGTCAAAGCAAGGCCAAGAAAAATAAAAGTTTAAATAGTTAGAAATTCACAAAACCTCACATAGGGCTTATGCCATTTTTCTAAATTTTGACCCTAGCCCATTTTGGCCTTCACCATTAGTTGTATAATGATGCTAAACATCTATTACAACTTTTGGAATCCAAGAAACCCAATTCAAATCAAATTCAAACTCAATTGGGGATCACATGTGATAATGGTCAAATCTGCCATTATTATTCTGGTCACTACTTAGAGCCTCTCCATTTCAAGTTTTTCAAACTAAACTTTTCCAACCCTTTGCATGTCCTCCAAGAGGACATCAAGATGAGCACTTTTTGTAAAGACCACCTTGCCAAAATTCTTCTTGATCAATTGCTTTGCTCATCCAAAGTTGGCACTTTGAATTAAGTGGAACAATCTCCCACTTAGTGAAAATTGACATATTTTGAATTTCTAAATTTCACCACCACCTCTCCTTGCCTCTGGTCATTTAGAACCAAACCAAACCCACTCTTATCCATTTGGTCAACCTTTTGAACTCAACCAAATTTGAGCAAATATTGCAAATTACAAATATGGCATAAATGCAACACTATTTGAAATAGTGTTCTACTACCCATAATCTCCCCCAACCTACACCATATTGTCCCCTTGCCCCCTCCTTGCCTCACACCACCACAGGAACCCTAGGGAAGGGCAAGACATGGCCTAGCCATGGCCATGCCAATGGCATGCCGGCCATGCCGTGCTCCCCCTCTCCTCCTTCATCCTCAGCTCGGCCCCCCATGTCTACTGGCTCCCCCTCACCTCCCTCTACCTCCCTAGCCTTGCCCCTGTCGAGATGAACGACTACATTCGCCGGAGGACACGCGCCCAGCCCCGCCCAGGACCATGCCGTGGACGTCGTGGGCGCGTCCACCGCCAACTCTGGCCACGTGCGACGCCGAGGAACGCCGCCTCCCCCGGACCCCCTGGAGACGCGTCGAGCATCACCGCCGCACCCTGAACCCGCCTGACACGGTCCCGTGTCCTCGCGCTGCCTGCCGCCGTCGACACCGTCGACCTTTTCCCGCGGACGCCGCCGCGGACGCGGGCGGACTGCGTCGCCCTCCGACACCGCCCGACCCCGCTGTCACCTCCAGGAGAACCGCTGGACTTGCTGAACACCGCAACGTCGTTGCCCAGCCCTCTAGCTCGCCAGAAACACCGCGACCATGTCGGCTCCGCCGTAGACCTCTGACCACCTCGCGTCGCTATAAAAGGAGCGCTCCTCCTCCTCCGATTCTCACACCAATCGACCTCCCTCCTCTCCCTGATCCTCCTCGCACACTCTCCCCTCAACATTGCGCACCACAGCCACTCAATTGCATCATCGCCGCCCGTGCTCCGTCGCAGAAGCCGCCGGAGCTAGAAGCCACCCGGGACCTGCGACTTGTTCGAGAAGCACCGCCGTCATCGACAACCTCCTCCTGCATCAACGCCGCCCCTCGCCGACGTTCCAGCTCGCCGTCGACCCCCTACCGCCGCCGTGCCAGCGTCGCCCTCGCGTCGGCAGACGACGACGATCCCCGGCCGCCGATCGCCATCTAATCCTACGGCCCGCATCCTTCCATACCGTTTCGGTAAGCCTCCCTCGCTGACAAGTGGGACCCCCTGTCAGCTGGCCGCTGCGCGCTGGACGCCTTCTTTGGGCCGGCCCAACTCGCCGTCGCTGCGTTTTAAACCTTTTCGGCCCTTTCTCTTTCCCGCCAGCCCGCCAGTTTGAATTAGAATTATTTCTTTCAAGTCTTTTTCAATACTGACCCCCACTTTGAAATTGAATAGTTTCAAATCTGCTGAACCAAAATTTATGAAGTTTATATATTTGGAAAGCCTAGAAAAATATCTACCCAATGCCACTTGTCCCACCTCAAGGTCTTGTGTAGAAATAATCTGACAAAAATAACAAGTCAGGGACTTTTCTGCCTTAGAATAATTCTTAAAAAGCAACCAAAATAGCTATTGAGTAAATTCCAACTCCTTTAGCTCACTTTTGACTTGCACTAGTTGTTTATGAAATAAAATGGTGTGGTCACTTTGCATGATCATGCCCTAGTTTAAGAAATGTGCAATATGGCTAGTTTAACTAGTTGATATTGTCCAAAATTATTAAGTAATTCATATGAAGTCTTATGCTTCATTTAAATCTTGTCTCAAATGAATTCATGTGATGTTTGGACCCCTGGCCCAAACTCACCTATATGAATTCCTTAGAGATTTAAGTCATTGGTAGTGTTAATAAATGGCATGAGGTACTCTACCTCATTTAAATCTATTTCTCAAATGATAATGATGAATGGTTGACTTGGGTCAACATGATTTCATGCATGATTGTTTGAGAAATTAAATCTTAAGAAGTTTTCAGTAAGAGAAAGGTATTTCTCAAACACTAGATGGAAACTATCACTTACATGTAAGGAGAGGAGATTATTTTCCTCAAGCCACACAACCAATGCACTCTAAGTGTAGTATTGGTGTGAGTACAAGTATTGTTAGAATAACCAATGTATTGTTGAGGATGTGAAATCACCTCAATGGTAGTTGTTAACCTAGTTACAACTATGTGTTAAATCTTATGAGAGGCTTTCCCTCTCATTTAAATCTTGTTCTCAAGTATTTCAACATGAGGTATGGACCATGGTCTATATAATCTCATGTTGAGTATTTGGTGATATTAAATCTGTACCCCTGTTAGTATTAAATTGTATGAGGTATGAAACCTCATTTAAACCTTTTTCTCAAATGAGGAGTATGAAGAGGTTGACTTTGGTCAACCTAGGTCATATTGTGTTCATAAGAGAAATTAAATCTTAATAAGATAATTGGGAGGAAATATCTTTTTCTTAAATAAGAGGAACCCATCCCCCCCCCACTTATTAGTAGGGTGAGATGCTAGTTTAAGTTGTGTAAAACTTGTGTGTGCTTAGTTAGTATGAAGTTTGGTATGATGATTGTGTACCCCGTATTCGTATTTTAGACGCTAGTACCGGAGACCATCCGGAAGAGGAGGACTTCTACAACAAGGAAGGAGAAGAGAACTTGGACCCTCACTTCAACCAAGGCAAGCTACCATTAAGAGAAACTATTCTATAGCCAGCTATTATCAATGATATGTTTGCAAGTTAGTTGGCAAATTATACTCTTGCAAGCTGATAGTAGTGCAAGTTATTACCAACGCAAGCTAGCACTGATAGAAATTACCTTTGCAAGGTGATATTGTTTGCAAGCTAAGATATTGTTTGCAAACTAATATTCTTGCAAGGTGCAACGCCCCTTGGGGCAAGGCACCATGTTTCTTACCTTTTATTCTATGAACCTATCCTAAGTTTTGATTTTACAAATTCTTACTTGTTTTCTAGATGGGTTACTTTTATAGTTAACTTTGGTCAAAGTACAAGTTGGTGACTAAAGTAGTAAAGTTAGCAAGCTACCACCAATGCAAGCTAGCTTGAGGCAAACCATTTTGGTTGCAAGATAATAATCTTGCACACTTGCTAGGCTCTCGATGAGCAAAGCCTTCCCCTATTTTACTTCAGGCTTATGATCTTAATTCCCCGTTTATACTTACAAACTTTATTTACCTTTGTTTTATCAAAGTATTTTTTTTTGATTCATGATTCACTTGGCTAGTATTGGACTAGTACAAGAGTATCAAACTTAGCCTAGAAACACACCAAATACTTAGCATCCCTCTTGCATAGATGCTAGTGCTGATTTGAAAGTGGCTACTCCATGTGGGAGACTGGGAACTGAAATGATTTCGAAAACCTTGGAATGACGAGTCATTCTATTGAGAGATTTTTAAAGGAGTTTCGAAACCTTGGGATGAAGATGCATTCCATTGAATGATTTCTTTTGAAGGTGAAGATGACTGGTGAATGACTTGGTGAATGTTTCAAAAATACTGATGGTTGGGTTCGGATGCGATACCATTCCAATTTTACCGTACCCCCACAATACCTGAATCTGGGTAGGGCTTAAGCGGAAGTTTGTGTGTCTTAGTATGGGTTCCCTCTAAACAAGCATCATCGGGGTTATGCCGAAAGCTGCCTCTACCACAACAAGCGAGATGATACGATATGATGCGCGATGAGGTGAATGTCCGGCCCAAGCCTGTGCGGTTCCCGAGGTTGACGGTTGGTCTTCTTTGGGAGGCCAAGCTCATGGGGAGAGGCGCCTATACTAGGGTATGTAAATGAAAGGTTATGATTGGTAGTTCGCGTCGCGTACGATAAATCAGGGCCGATTACCCACTGACGAGCTATTGCAATTGTTGTGGCACAAGTGTACAACCTCTGCAGAGTTAAACCTATTCGAATAGCCGCGTCCTCGGTTATGGACAGTTGGAAAGGCCATACTGTTCCGTCATCAGAACTTTTCGAAAATTATGAATGGTGAAGTGTGACTTATGACTTTGAACTTGAATGGAGACTTTGACTTGGAATCACAACAGAGTTGTGGGAATGACACTAATGTTCCCACTTGAGTAGTGGGTACATAAAGAGTTGTTTACAAAAATGTTTGTGAAACAAAATCTGCTTTATGCAAAATAAACTAGAGCTTAGCACCCCCTTACTAAGATTGTGAGCACTTACCTTAGTATTAGTTTGCGAGTACTTTAAAGTACTCACGGCTGTGTCCCTGGCTATTCAAATGGCCAGATTATGAAGAAGAACAACAGGGTGAAGAAGATGACCAGCAGGACGTCCACGACAACTAGGGAGCCTTCTGACGTCAAGCGTTGGCCTGTGGACTAGAGAGTCCCTTCTACGTTACGCTTCCGCTATGAACCTATGAACTGGGTGAATGTTGATCCCTAGATTGACTATGTGTGTATTATGGGATCATGTGATCTCTATTTGTAAAGACGACTATGGTATGTAATGAATGATGACATATGATATTCAACTGTTATGTCTCGCAACAACAATATTCCTGGGATTGCGATGTATGGCATGACAGGCATCTGGACTTAAAAATCCGGGTGTTGACAGATTCCTTGGGCATCCCCAAGCTTAGATGCTTGAGTCTTCTTGAAATATGCAGGGATGAACCACGGGGGCATCCCCAAGCTTAGACTTTTCACTCTTCTTGATCATAGTATATCATCCTCCTCTCTTGACCCTTGAAAACTTCCTCCACACCAAACTCGAAACAAACTCATTAGAGGGTTAGTGCATAATCAAAATTTCACATGTTCAGAGGTGACACAATCATTCTTAACACTTCTGGACATTGCCCAAAGCTACTAGAAGTCAATGGAACAAACAAATCCATCCAACACAGCAAAAGAGGCAATGCGAAATAAAAGACAGAATCTGTCAAAACAGAACAGTCCATAAAGACGAATTTTTTAGAGGCACTGGACTTGCTCAGATGAAAAAGATAAAATTGAATGAAAGTTGCGTACATATCTGAGGATCACGCACGTAAATTGGCAGATTTTTTTGAGTTACCTACAGAGAACCATGCCCAAATTCGTGAAAAACAGAAATCTGTTTCTGCGTAATAATCCAAATCTAGTATGAACCTTGCTATCAAAGACTTTACTTGGCACAACAATGCAATAAAATAAGATAAGGAGAGGTTGCTACAGTAGTAACAACTTCCAAGACACAACAAAACAGTAACAAAATAAACACATGGGTTATCTCCCAAGAAGTTCTTTCTTTATAGCCATTAAGATGGGCTCAGCAATTTTAACGATGCTCGCACAAGGATGAGAGTTGAAGCAAAAGAGAGCATCAAAAAGCAAGTTCAAAACATATTTAAGTCTAACCCACTTCCTATGAAAAGGAATCTTGTAGACAAATAAATTCATGAAGAACAAAGTGACAAGCATAAGAAGGCAATACAAGCGCAACTTCAAAATTCTCAACATAAAGAGGGGAAACTTAATATTATTAAGATGCATATAACCATGTTTCCCTCTCTCATAATAACTTTCAGTAGAATCATTGATGAAATCCACAATATATCCATCACTTAAGACATTCTTATCATGGTTCATATGCATAAAAGTATCATTATTTTTGGCATAAGAAAAACTCTTCTCATTAATAGTAATTGGAGCAGGATCATTATCAAGAATTTGAACATGGTAAACAAGTTGCATACTAAGGGAATTATTTTTGGCAATCCAATCATAACTATGACAAGTTTCATAAGGATAGTTATAACCTATATCATAGCATTCTTTATAATAATCATCAAAGATTGGAGGCACAGTGTCATCATAAGAAGTAGAATAGTTATCTTTCACAGTATGTTCATCTGTGACCATACCATCATTGTTACTAGAAGGAGATGTATCAAACATATAATGATCAGTAGCAAAAGGATTTTCAAACACCTCATCCCCAAGCTTAGAGCTCTCTATATCATTATGGGAGGAAGCATGGATAGTACTAATACTATGGCAATTATTAACATTATCATTTTCAGAATTAGTTTCCCAGAGATTTGCAATATCAAAAGTAGTGTGCTCTTTCAAATCATGATCACTAATGTAGGTAAAGGGCATAGGAAGATCATTGTACTCAGATTCATTATCATAATAATCATCAGGAGCAACATACTTGCGGTTACCTATCGTTATCTCATACACACGGGGATATGCCGTTACCTCTTTCTTTTTATTCCCCCTCTTCTTCTTCTTCTTCTTCTTCTTCTTCTTCTTCTTCTTCGTTTCCTTCTTCTTCTTTTCCTTCTTCTTCTTTTCCTTCTCCTCGTTCCCTTCTTTAGGAGGAAGAGGCTTGAAGGGAGGCTTTTCCACAGAACCTGATTTATTTCCAGAAACAATAGAAGAAACTTGGGAGGATTCCTCCTTTTCATTAATAAGTTTAAAACACACAGCGGTCCTATCATATTTTGGCAAAGTGTCATCTTCTAAGATATTCTGTATGTAAGTATTTGTATGGCAATTATTAATGCAATAAGAAAGACACCCATGCAGGACATCATCAACATCAAGATCACTCATATGTAACAAAGAGATTTTTCTTGATAACTCTTCACACCACAAAAATAAAGTAAGTTCATCATGCTGATTAGGAGTAATTCATCATCACAATACAAATTTGCAGCACTCATGGGGTTTGAATTATCATTGGAGGAGCATTGAAAATTAAAATGACCCGCTCTATGGCAAAGTTCACAAATAAAAGGATAGAGGGCACAAACTTTTTTACCAAGATCATCTAGAGCCCTAGACCACTTTCTAGTTTTTTCATTCCTATGATGGATACAATATTCATCTTCGATTTGATTAATTCCACAAGGTCTATGTATTCCACAAAAATTTACATGCTTATAGGAAATAGCATTCTCAGAAGCTTGAGCATGTTTATTGCAATCATTAACAACAATTTCATTTTCCATGCAAGTGTCTTTGAAAGGTTCATGATACTTATCAAAATTATTCCTCGGCAATTCAATATGAGAGACAAAAGCTTTATAAAGATTTGCGACAATTTGGGAGTCAAGACCATAAGTAGCACTCATATTTCGAATTTTATCAGTATCCATAAAAGTTTCAATGCATTCATAATCATAATTTATACCTGACTCTTTACCTTTGTCGTTCTCCCAATCTTCAGCGTTCTCCTGAATCCGATTAAGAAGGTCCCATTTAAACTCTTCTTTATTGCGCGTGAATGATCCAGAACAAGCAGTATCCAGCAAGGTTTTATCTTGAAAAGAAAGTCTTGCATAGAAATTATCAATGATGATATTACCAGGAAGCTCATGATTGGGGCATTTGAGCATTAAAGACTTCAATCTCTCCCATGCTTGAGCAATACTCTCTCCATCATGAGGCCAGAAATTATATATGCGGTTTCGGTCTTCGTGAATTTCACTTGGAGGATAGAATTTAGAGTAAAATAGAGGCACAATATCCTTCCAATCAAGAGAATGCCCATCCTTCAGCAGTTTGTACCAATGCACCGCTTTACCAGACAACGACATAGAGAATAATTTCTTCTTCACTTCATCCATAGAGATACCTGCACACTTGAATAACCCGCATAATTCATGCAAAAACAGTAAATGATCTCCAGGATGGACAGTTCCATCCCCTTCATAGCGGTTATCCATAACACGTTCAATAATTTTCATAGGTATTTTATATGGAATACTTTCAGTAGGTGGATTTAAAATATCACAAGCATCATTAGAGTTATCGCATATGTGAGATAAAGTATTATCAGAGCAAATTTTCTCCCCTAAAGATGGGAAGCTAAAAAGATCATGAAAACTAGCTTCCCCAAGCTTAGACTTTTCCATAGCATTAGCAGTAATTGCATTCATACTAATAACATTGCTACTAGCATGCAAATAAGGTTCAATAGGTTTTTTAATTTTCGCATCAAACAATTCTAACTCAGCAAAAAGATTAAAAAGCTCACCAATTTTTTTGTTGTTTTCCATTATGCCTAACTAGTGAAAATAAAAACAAGAAACAAAAAGATGCAATTGCAGGATCTAAAGGAAATAGATTCGGGCACTCACACACCGGCAACAGTGCTAGGAAATAGCTTAGTAGTCGGAGGATGTGAATACCTTTTACCTTACCTCCCCGGCAACGGCGCCAGAAAAGTGCTTGATGTCTACGGGTGCTTCTATTCTTGTAGACAGTGTTGGGCCTCCATGAGCAGAGGTTTGTAGAACAGCAGCAAGTTTCCCTTAAGTGGATCACCCAAGGTTTATCAAACTCAGGGAGGAAGAGGTCAAAGATATCCCTCTCAAGCAACCCTGCAATCACGATACAAGAAGTCTATTGTGTCCCCAACACACCTAATACACTTGTCAGGTGTATAGGTGCACTAGTTCGGCGAAGAGATAGTGAAATACAAGTAGTATGGATGTATATGAGTGGTAGTAGCAATCTGAATAAAATATGGCAGCGAGTAAACATGCAACATAACAATAAATAAACGGAGTTTCAGTGCTTGGAAACAAGGCCTAGGGATCATACTTTCACTAGTGGACACTCTCAACATTGATCACATAATAAAACCACTCTACACTCTCTTGTTGGATGATGAACACCATTAATTGTGTAGGGCTACAAGAGCACCTCAATGCCGGAGTTAACAAGCTCCACAACATTCGATGTTCATATTTAAATAACCTTAGAGTGCATAATAGATCATTGCAATTATACCAAGTACTAACATAGCATGCACACTGTCACCATCACACTATGAAGGAGGAATAGATCACATCAATACTATCATAGTAATAGTTAACTCCATAATCTACAAGAGATTACAATCATAACCTACGCCAAGAACTACATGATGCACACACTGTCACCATTACATCATGAAGGAGGAATAGAGTACTTTAATAACATCACCAGAGTAACTAGATCACAAAGAGAGAGATGAACCACATAGCTACAGTAGAGCCCTCAGCCTCGGGGGAGAATTACTCCCTCCTCATCATGGAGACAGCGATGGCGGTGAAGATGGCGGTGGAGATGGCTTCCGGGGGCACTTCCCCGTCCCGGCAGGGTGCCGGCACAGAGACTTCTGTCTCCCGAATTGGAGTTTCGCAATGGCGGCGGCTCTGGAAGGTTTTCTGGTGTTTCGTCAATCCGTGTCGATGTTTTAGGCCAGGAGGCATCTTATAGGCGAAGAGGCGGAGTCAGAGGGGCCACGGGGCCTCCTCACACTAGGGGGCGCGCCCCCCTTGGGCCGCGCCGCCACCACGTGTGGGGCCCCCAGGGCTCCCCTCTGGTCCCACTCTGACTTTCTGGAAGGTTCTGGGAAAAATAAGATGTTGGGTCTTCGTTTCGTCGAATTCCGAGAATATTGCCCGAACAGCCTTTCTGGAACCAAAAAACAACAGAAAACAGCAACTGGCCCTTCGGCATCTCGTCAATAGGTTAGTTCCGGAAAACGCATCAAAACGATATAAAGTGTGAACAAAACATGTAGGTATTGTCATAAAACAAGCATGGAACATCAGAAATTATAGATACGTTGGAGACGTATCAAGGGCCACCATTTCCCCTTGGCTTCGCTGTCTCGCTGGCGAGCCTTGGATTTTTTGGCGGCCGCTTCTTCCGCCTTCTGCTCCATTTGATCTGCTCCGGAGGCTTTCTCCGGGTTGGTAGATGTTCCCTCGACTCGTGCCGGAATCCTTGGAAGGTTCCAGATGAACTGGGACAAAGGGGGGAGGAGCGGAGGAGAGGGGTGTTGCCATGACCGGCTCGGATGTGGGAGGCGGAGTCGAAGAAGACATCTGAAGAAGAAACAATGGCGGAAACATAGCTTAGTCGGATCCAACGTCAGCATCCTAAAGCTCATCCCTACCAACTATGGCGCGAGGATGAAGCTCGAGAACTCACCGTAATGGTTTCCGCGGTGGTCGGAGTCGCCGGTGACAAGGTATCAACTTGTCAATGCCTACAAGTAGTAGACTAGGGTTTCGTTGGATGTAGAGGGCAAGTAGATCTCGAAGGTTTCAGCCGAAAAGTACTCGACGAATATAAAACTAGGGTTGTGTTGACGGTAAATTCGATCCTCTCTTTGTTCCTCGACCCCCCCTTATATATGGGGTGGAGCCGAGGATTTCGTAATACACAAGTTTACAGAGTCCGGGAGGGTTTCCAACCCGTCCCGCAAGATTACAAGTATCCTTTCCTAATACAACTCTAGTTTTCCTTAACAGTATCTTGGGCTTCCGAATCTTCTTATCCTTCGGGTCGTGGGCCTTCAGTAAACCCCGGGTACCATCTTTGGCAGGCCCATTGGGGATGCCTATGTCAGCCGGCGACGAGGTTTTTGCGCGGTGGCTCGCTGAAGTTAAGAACAGGACGAACTCTGCGCGGTGGCGAAGCAGCTCCGGTGAAACTCCGGCGGGATTCCGGTAGACTCCGGCATGGTGGAGAGAGAGCTCGAGGGCGGCGCTTCGCAGAGAGGTGAAGGGGGGGTGAATGAGGAGTTTAGGGGTTGATGGTGGATATTTATAGGCCGTGGTAGGAGATTCGTGCTCCGCATCCTGTGGTCGGAACGCAAGCGTCGCACCGTTGGATGCGTGACACGTGTCGAAACCCTAAATGGTAAAAATGGCTAAGGATAATTTACCGCTAAAATCATGCGAAAATGGCGCCAGAATTGGCGGAACCGTTTGAGTCTTTTAAGATTCCGGGTAGCAGCGTGAAGATAAGCAACTCTCGTCCGCAAGCAGGGGAGTAACCCGGAGATATATCATGTGCTGTCGATGGATGAAGTCCCGCAGGATGGGGGGATTTTCTGACCAAATGTTGGGAAAGAAGAAAATGCGAAGTTGGAGTTCTTCAAGTTTCTTCGTGTTACCAAGATTGCCGGAAACCATGAAGTGTTAGCAAGGCGGAAACTGGAGGTGAAACTCGGAGAACTCTGGGGGCTACTGTTGTGGGTATACTTCATGGGTGTACCATCGACAGTGCCTAGATCCGGCAAGCCCGGGTGGCCCACAGACGGTGATGTGGCATGTGGCCCATCGGGCGGCCCGATTCTTTGTTGATCATGAAGGATGAAGTCCAGCCCAGGATCAGTAAGCCGGATCCGAACCGACCTTCGAAGGAAGCCGGATCCAGGGAGGCCCATGAGGAACCCGGATCCAGTACGACGTATATGGAAGGCAGATCCTTGACGTACACGGCAAGACATTGTACCGTAGTTAGGCAAACTGTAATCCGGCTAGGACTCTCCATGTAAACCCTAGATCCATGCGCCTTTATAAGCCGGATCCCGGGAGCCCTAGAGGCACAAACACAACTCATTATAACAACGCGAAAGCGCCCAGATAATTCCAGACAAGCAGCAGTAGGCCTTGCCATCGTGCAGGTGATCCGAAGCTGGGTAAATCGCGTACCACCGTCCCTAGGACTCTCCGCCCTATGGCCCCTACTTCTTCTCCCCCTCGTGAGGATCCCTCCTCCGAGGTACCGTCGAATAGGCAACGATAGGTTGGATCCGCTTGGTGAACCAGGACATGGTGAGGTCCTTCCCCGTCAGACCTTCCTCCGTCAGCTTGCAGATCCGCCTAACTGCACGAGTCAGCTGAGGCGATTCAGAAAGGTGAGGACATTGCGTCCAGGCCGGATTCTCGCTGGCGGGGCTATTCTTGAAGGGCGGCAGCACCCTCTCGCTCGTCGGGTCGGAAACGTCCTTCAAATAGAAGAAACCCCCGACCAATATCATGCGGATTCATGGCGGTCGGTTGGAGGGTAGATGCGGCCAGGGCGGAGCATAAAGGTGATTGACCCGCAGGTGGCCAACTCGGAAGCTTTAGGAATTTTCTCCTTCTTGACGGAGAAATAGTACTGAAATAAAGGAAGCTTTGGAGGTATCCGGAGATGGCCCTCGCAAAGGGTAACATGGTTGCTGATCGCCAAGACACTGTTTGGGGATATGTTGTGGGGCTGGAGCCCATACTCCTTCAAGATTTCCGAAAAGAAATCACTCAGAGGAAATGAGAAGCCGCGCTCCACGAGTGCCTTCGTCACCACCATTTCTCCGGCTTCGGGAGCTGGAGCCAGAGAACCCGGAACTGTCCGCCAGGATCCGGGCTTTAGAAATCCCTCCGCTTCGAGGTTGTTGAGCTCTGTTTCGGTGGTGGTGCAGGGCCACCATTTCCCCTTGGCTTCGCTGTCTCGCTGGCGAGCCTTGGATTTTTTGGCGGCCGCTTCTTCCGCCTTCTGCTCCATTTGATCTGCTCCGGAGGCTTTCTCCGGGTTGGTAGATGTTCCCTCGACGTTCGTGCCGGAATCCTTGGAAGGTTCCAGATGAACTGGGACAAAGGGGGGAGGAGCGGAGGAGAGGGGTGTTGCCATGACCGGCTCGGATGTGGGAGGCGGAGTCAAAGAAGACATCTAAAGAAGAAACAATGGCGGAAACATAGCTTAGTCGGATCCAACGTCAGCATCCTAAAGCTCATCCCTACCAACTACGGCGCGAGGACGAAGCTCGAGAACTCACCGTAATGGTTTCCGCGGTGGTCGGAGTCGCCGACGACGAGGTTTTTACGCGGTGGCTCGCTGAAGTTAAGAACAGGATGAACTCTGCGCGGTGGCGAAGCAGCTCCGGTGAAACTCCGGCGGGATTCCGGCAGACTCCGACACGGTGGAGAGAGAGCTCGAGGGCGGCGCTTCGTAGAGAGGTGAAGGGGGGTGAATGAGGAGTTTAGGGGTTGACGGTGGATATTTATAGGCCTTGGGAGGAGATTCGTGCTCCGCATCCTGTGGTCGGAACGCAAGCGTCGCACCGTTGGATGCGTGACACGTGTCGAAACCCTAAACGGTAAAAATGGCTAAGGATAATTTACCGCTCAAATCGCGCGAAAATGGCGCCAGAATTGGCGGAACCGTTTGAGTCTTTTAAGATTCCGGGTAGCAGCGTGAAGATAAGCAACTCTCGTCCGCAAGCAGGGGAGTAACCCGGAGATATATCATGTGCTGTCGATGGATGAAGTCCCGCAGGATGGGGGGATTTTCCGACCAAATGTTGGGGAAGAAGAAAATGCGAAGTTGGAGTTCTTCAAGTTTCTCCGTGTTACCAAGATTGCCGGAAACCATGAAGTGTTAGCAAAGGCGGAAACTGGAGGTGAAACTCGGAGAACTCTGGGGGCTACTGTTGTGGGTATACTTCATGGGTGTACCATCGACAGTGCCTAGATCCGGCAAGCCTGTGTGGCCCACAGACGGTGATGTGGCATGTGGCCCATCGGGCGGCCCAGTTGCTGTTGATCATGAAGGATGAAGTCCAGCCCAGGATCAGTAAGCCGGATCCGAACCGACCTTCGGAGGAAGCCGGATCCAGGTGACGTGGGCATTACCCTTCGGGTAACCAATGTTGCTCTACCCTACACGGTCCAACTAGAGGCCCATGAAGGTACCCGATGGCAAGATGGGCCACTAGGGCGGTGCGACGGAAGATTACTTGGAGTACAAGACGCGGAAGAAGCCGAACAAGGAAAGATTGGGGATAGATCTATTGTAAACCTACTCGTACTCGATTAGGCCTCTCGGGACCTGGCCACCTATATAAAGGCCAGGAGAGGGGCTATCGGGGGACGATCAACCTTAGAAAAACTAGCCAGCAGAAGCTTAGAACTAGGTTACCCTAGCAACCAGCATCCCGACGAGATCACAGCCGAACTATTCGGCACCCCATTGTAACCTGTTTTCACCATAATCAAAGAACAGACAGGCAGGACGTAAGGGTTTTACCTCATCGAGGGCCCTGAACCTGGGTAAATCACTCTCCCCGCTTGTCTGCGTACCGATGTCTCGTGTCAGCTTGCAGGATTCCATCAACCCTAAGCCCCTATCGGAGGGCAATGCCGAGGAGCACCCTCGACAATTGGCGCCGTCTGTGGGAAGCCTGTCGGCACAAGGCAGGGCATCGGCAGTACCAGCCACGTCTGCATCGTTTGTGCTCGAGTCACCAACACCTCCAGGTTCAAAAGATCCGATCCGCTGCGGATCCATCGAGTTCGTACCACACCTCAAATCGTCGCACTCGATTTCTGCGGGATCGTGTGACGACTTGACCACCACCTTTGGAGGCGTCCACTTCATCATCGACTCCGGAGGCTTTCTTCGCCTCCCTAGGACAGATACGTCCGGTTTGGGACCCTCGGTTTCGACAGAGGATACCTTGGCAGCAACCTTGGGAATTCCACCCAGATGCACGCATGGAGGCAGCCGAGGAAGTTTCGACCCCACAACAGGGCGAAAGAAAAGACGAAGGGAATTTTACCATGGAGAAGAAGAACGTGCAGCGCCTCACCCTCGTCAGTCTGAACGGGAGCAGGAGGGCGTGCAATCGATCCATGGCCGCGCTCGTTCACCGCACCTATCGGCCACGGAGCAACTCGATGCACCATGCTACCTCCACTCCTACATCGACCCAAAGGACGGTCAGGAGAAATCCAGTCACCTATTGAGGAACTGCCGACACTTCTTGGAAATTCGATAGTTCTGCGATGACCTCAGGAACGAAGCTATATCAAGAGTCCACATGATGGAGAAGAGGGCAAGATCCTACAGCTATCGGGCAGAGCCGTACGTGCCGGAGCCATACGTACCGGAGCCATACGAACCAATGGAAAAGGGCGAGTATGTACCAGCCGAGGTATTCCCAGAGCCACGCGGGCAGGTTAGCATGATCCATAAAACCAGCTTTTCAAAAAGGGAAATCAAGAAATTCTCGCGAGAAGTGAAGTATGCGGAAGTCGCCATGGTCGACACACCCGAATTCATCGACTGGTCGGAACAAAGTATCTCCTTCGACAGGACAGATCACCCGAGAGCCGTCCCTAGACCAGGCCATGCAGCTCTAGTCCTCGAGGCGCAGATCGGAGGGTACAACATGAGCAAAGTATTCATGGACGGAGGAAGCGGCTTAAACCTACTATTCGCCAACACAATGAGAGCAATGGGTTTAACAGTCGATATGCTGAGGGAGTCCGACACAGGATTCCATGGCATTATACCGACTCGACCCGCTTATTCTCTTGGGAAAACGTCATTGGATGTGGTCTTCGGCATGCCCACCAATTTCAGGAAAGAGAAGATCGAGTTCGAAGTTGTCGACTGGGAGTCTCAGTACCATGCCATCCTTGGCAGGCCTGCGTTTGCCAAGTTTATGGCCGTGCCTCATTATGCGTACCTAAAACTGAAGATGCCAGGCAACAACGGAACCCCAATAACCGTTCACGGGAGTTTTGCTCGATCAGACACCTGCGATAGGGAGTTCCAGAAGATTGCCTCGAAATTCGGCGCTAAGGAGGAACTCAATGCGATCGATGCAGCTGTAGATCATACGCAGCGACCAGCCGACAACCGAAACATAAGATCCGACGAGTTTGATGCTACAAAGGAAGCCAAGAAGCTGCAGGTGCACCCCACTGACCTGAAGAAAATGGTCAATATATCGGCTGACCTTACGGTCGCATAGGAAGGCGCGCTCATCGAGTTCCTCCGTGAGCGCTGGGAGATATTTGCATGGGAACCATCCGACATGCCAGGTATCCCCAGGGAACTCGCTGAGCACGCCCTTAATGTTGACCCAACAGCCAAACCAGTGCAGCAATCAATGCGTCGATTTTCTGAACCCAAGAGGAGAGCAATTGGTGAGGAAATCAATCGACTTCGTAAAGCAGGATTCATCCGAGAGCTCAAGGAATCAGAGTGGGTGGCTAACCCTGTCATGGTACCCAAGAAGGACACCACCGCTCTGTGTATGTGTATCGACTACACCGGCCTCAACAAGCAATGTCCGAAGGACCACTTCCCGCTGCCTAGAATTGACCAGATAGTTGATTCCACAGCCGGATGCGACCGCCTCTCCTTTCTCGATGCCTACTCTGGGTATAACCAGATCAAATTGAAGAAGGAAGATCAGGAGCTAACCGCGTTCATCACCCCACACGGCGTTTTCTGCTACAACGTCATGACCTTCGGGCTGAAAAATGCGGGAGCAACTTACCAACGTTGCATGCAAGCTTGCCTCGGAGAGCAGATCGGGCGAAACATCGAAGTCTATATTGACGACATCGTGGTAAAAACAAAGCACACTGCCACCCTCGTCAACGATTTGCGGGAGACCTTCGATAACCTAGACAGGTACAAGATCAAGTTAAACCCCAAAAAATGCTTCTTCGGAGTACCAGGGGGGCAAGTACTAGGATACTTCATCTCGGCCAGGGGAATCGAAGCCAACCCTTTGAAAATCAAAGCTATCCTCGACATGGAGCCGCCAAAGAATCTGCATCAAGTGCAGCAGTTGGCAGGACGTTTGGCAGCACTCAGCAGGTTCATCGCCAAGCTAGGAGAAAAAGCTTTGCCTTTCTACAACTTGATGAAGAAATCGGAAAAGTTCGAATGGACAAAGGAGGCGCAGGAATCCTTCGACAATCTGAAGAAGATCCTGTCGACATCCCCAGTCCTTGTAACCCCTCGCGAGAAGGAAACGCTACTCATGTACATAGCTGCGACAGCCCAAGTCTTTAGCAGCGTCTTGGTCGTCGAGTGAGAAGAAGCAGGAAGAGTTCATGGCATACAAAGGCCCGTTTACTATCTCAGCGAAGTACTCACACCCGCAAGACAGAGGTACCCTCATCATCAAAAGCTGGCATATGCAGTATGGAGGTCAGCCCGCAAGCTACGGCACTACTTCACAGAGCATCCGATCGTCGTCGTGAGCGAAGCACCGTTGAAAAATATAATGACCAATCCAGAGGCCACAGGTCGTGTGTCTCAATGGGCTATCGAGATAGCACCTCACGACATAACTTACGTTAACCGGACGGCCATAAAATCCCAAATCCTCCCAGACTTTGTGGCAGACTGGATTCAGTCCCAGACACCGGCAGCACCCGACATGTCGGGATCTTGGATAATGTATTTCGACGGGTCAAAGCGAAGCACAGGCGCTGCGGCAGGAGTGGTGCTGATATCACCACAAGGAGATAAAATGAAGTACATACTACGCATGAACTTCTCTCTGCCGACAAACAATGAAGCAGAATACGAAGCACTGCTGCACGGGATGAAGATGGCAAAGGCGTGTGGGGCGACCCGCCTGGAAATCTACGGGGACTCAAACTTGGTAGTACAACAGTCGATGAATCTGTGCGACGCAGTTAGTGACAACATGATCGCCTATCGGCAGCTGTATCAAAATATGGAAGCCAAGTTCGAGGGGTGCGAGCTCAAACATATCGGCAGAGCCAGCAACGAGGAAGCCGATGACATAGGCATCCCAAATGGGCCTGCCGAAGATAGTACCCGGGGTTTACTGAAGGCCCACTACCCGAAGAATAAGAAGATTCGGGAGCCCAAGATATATTAAGGAAAGTTAAGAGTTGTAGTAGGAAGTGTTATTTGTAATCTGGCAGGATGAGTTAGAAACCGTCCCGAACTCTGTAACTTGTATAGCACGAATCCCTCGGCTCCACCTCCTATATAAAGGGGGAGTCGAGGGACGAAGAGATAATCGAATCATTGTCTACAAACCCTAGTCTTCACAATCGTCGAGTACTTTTCGGCTGAAACCTTCGAGATCTACTTACCCTCTACTTCCAACTAAACCCTAGCCTACAATCCATAGGCATTGACAAGTTGATACCTTGTCAATTGGCGCCGTCTGTGGGAACTAGAGGCGTAAGGATCTGATCTCGATGGCACGTTCAAGATCTTCGACATCGTCAACCGCAAGCAACACAATGGATCGAGGTAAACAGATCGCTGCTGGTCTTGTCGATTTTGTTCCTCACCCACCCTCCCGTTTGGATGCATATGCGTATCTGGCAGAGCCCATGGAGATGACGTTCGGAAGGTTTCACTTTCGCGTCGAGAAGGAGGGATCGTATCGTGTCGAAATTTCGAATTCATCGGGATCGTCGGCGGTCGATTCCGATTTTTCAAGCTATGCATCATCAACCGAGTCAGGAGAAGAAGAAACTTCGGCGACACGCTACGTCAGCACCAGAGCAAGAGAGAAACTCGCCAAGATCTTCAACGACATGTCGTTTGAGTCGTCTGCGGACTCATATATAAGCGATGGCTCAAGTGATGTCGACAGTTATGACTTCATCGACAAATCTATCACAGTGGGCAAGGTCTTCATCAATCTCAACGATGATGTCACCAAACCTAACATAGATCTGAGTACAAAGTATCATCAGATTTATGCCATTGAAGATCAAGAGGAAACATCTGAGGCTTTCGACGATCTGGGAAATCCATACGTCGATCCCTCCAATCTGCGACAAGGCCTGGGCAACAAATACGTCGGGCCAGAGCCGCGAGATAGAGTTCAACTTTCACAAGCAGCGTGGGACAGAGCCGCGAGAGCTATGAACGGTACAGAACCAATGGCTACCACGGCCACACCAGAGGAATTACAAGCATATCAATATAGGCTCGCACGAGCTGCCAGGGAATTGGAAAAACAGACAGCTGAATTGAACAGGAGAAAGGAGGCAGCTTCTGCATCCAGCAGGAGAAGGGCAGATCTAAGTCGACAATCTAGAACTTCGGGTGATAGCCACAGGAAGGCGCGGAACAGAGCAAGATCAAGGCTGAACACATACCCGAAGCAGAAAGAGAACACTTGGTCCAAAACCTCGACATGTCCTTCATGTCGATAGATACAAGAGGAAACATCATCCCTAAGACACCGAGGAAAGGCTGGGTATATGGCGACACATGCTTTTATCCTTGCATCTAAACCACCTCCAGGTGATCCAAGGGAAACATTGTACAATATGGCGGTAGCAGGAGTTGGAGCTATGGGGACAGCGTTTGTATCAATGCCTCCCGAAGGAGCGGCAAGGCAAAATAGTCCACGACTGCAGCGGCAACAGCGGCGGCTTTGAAGGACCAAGTGGAGCAAGAGACACGACGGCACAAGCAAGGGTCGACGAGCACGGCAAAGCGAAGGGATCATCGGCAATCTCCGAGCTTAACGACGAAGATATGTGCGGCTTACCATGCTTCACGAGGAGAGTCCGAAAAACTCGAGTCCCCTCGGGATTCAAGTTACCCGATAATTTCAAAAAGTTCGACGGCCTTCAAGATCCGAGAGGATTGGCTAGTCGACTATCCTGGAGACGGTGAAGCTCACAGGAGGAACCAGGGCAACAGCTATGCAAAGCATCCAGGTGCATTTGAGTGGAGCCGCACGATCTTGGATAAAGAAACTCACTCCAGGATCCATCGGCAGCTGGGAAAGTTTCGAGGATGTGTTCGTCAAGAACTTCAGATCCACGTGCAAAAAACCTGCGTCGTTAGAGGAGTTGAGAGCATGTCGACAAAAGCCAGACGAGCCAATGAGAAAGTATATCCAAAGGTGGAATATCATCAAAAACTCGGCGAGAAAATATATCGACGAGAGAGCAATAGATGCGTTTGTCGCAGGAATTAGGCGTGGAGATTTTGTCGAGGACTTGGGAAGGACCAATCCAAAGACGGTATCCGCGTTAATGGAGATAGCAAACAGATGGGCAGATGGAGAAGATGCTGTCCACAACAAACGGCACAGGTCACCGAGAGGAGGACCGCGGTCGAAACTATCAACCAAGGCGACGATTTCCTCGGCGGTATCCGAACTATGACGCTCCAGGGCAAATTTCGGTAGGCTTTCGGGCAAACACAGGAGGAAGCAACGAGAGATGATTATCGGAGAAGCAATGAGCAGCGAGGTGATAACGGGGATGATTCACGCAACGAGGCAAAATAGCGGGCCTAGATTCCCAAGGCCTTTTGTGTCCCCTGAAGAGATGATGAATGGACCGTGTCGGATGCACTTTTTCTTGATAGCAACGGTAAAAGACAGTCGGGGCACCTGCGGAAAGGCGTCGAAATTTTCAGGCAATGTTGCGGTATGCGGAAACGCTAACGCGCGAGCAACACGAGAGAAATCCTCGGGAACCCGGAAGCGAGATTCACTTGCCGCCTCCTCCCGCGATTACGAGACGACAATCGGCATCGGCTCGAGAATAGCGGCAGCACCTACACCACCACCTTATGTTGATCCTAACTCCAACGGAGCGGTGTCGATGATTCGGAAGGGAGGCCGTCCAATAGAGCTCGAGAAAGTAATCTCACGACAGGTGTTTATGGCAGAAAAAATGCCTCCACCAACGGTTGAGTATCTTAATTGGTCGGGACAAGATATTGGCTTCACCATAGCAGATCATCCGCAGCAAGTTCCTCGACCAGGGCAGTCGGCACTTATTACGCGGCGGTTATCGCGGGATTTGATGTCTCTCGAGTGTTCATAGACGGCGGCGGCAGCTAAACCTTATGTATGCGAGATACATTGAGGAAGATGAACATATCCTTAGCAAACTTGAAACCAACGGACACAAGGTTCCACGGCATCACACCGGAGAAACCAAGTTATCCATTGGGGAAGATCAATCTTGACGTTCGGTTTGGGACCCGAGAAAATTATAGAATCGAGAGGCTCGAATTTGAAGTCGTGGATTTTCCGTCGCAATACCACGCTCTGTTGGGACGACCAGCATATGCTAGGTTTATGGCGGTACCACACTATACATACCTGCTGTGGAGGTTGCCTGGACCAAAGGGACCAATCACGATCAAAGGAAGCTTTGCCTTAGCCGATAAGTGCGATAAGGACTTTCACCGGCTGTCGAAACTTTCGGGATGCAAGCTGAGTACTTGGCGTCAAAAAGCATGACTGATTACGACGTCTTGCCAGGCGTTGGAAGGCCAAACAAAGAATCAACTTTCAATACCGAGAAAAATTCAAAAGAAGTGCAGATTCACCCGACGAGCCAAAAAAGACGACATCTATCGCAAACGACATGGATATCGCATAGGAAAGCGCGCTCGTCAAGTTCCTCCGTGAGAAGCGGAAAATCTTCGCATGGTGTCCAGGTGACATGCCAGGAGTACCCAGGGAACTTGCCGAGCACCACCTAAACTTGGATCCGATGGCGAGACCAATCAAACAACCTTTGCGGCGTTTTTCGGAACCAAACCGCAAAGCCATGCTATCGAAATAAATCGACTTGAGGAGGCTGGTTTTATCAAAGAGATATCTCTGAAGCCACATGGGTAGCTAACCCGAGTGATGGTGCCGAAGAAACACACGACGAGTCCTTCGCATGTGCGTCGACTTTACGTGTCTCAATAAACATTGTCCTAAGGATCACTTTCCCCTCCCAAGGATCGATCAAATCATCGACTCCACGGCAGGCTGTGAACGTCTTTCCTTTTTGGATGCATACTCTGGTTATAACCAGATCAGATTAAAAGAAGATGATGAAGCCAAAACAGCGTTTATTACACCTTACGGCGTGTTCTGCTACAAGACAATGCCCTTTGGTCTAAAAAATGCGGGAGCAACATATCAGAGGATGATGCAGAAGTGTTTAGCGACACGGATCGGGAAAAACGTGCAAGTATACATCGATGATGTCGTCATAACGTCAAAAAGGGGGCAACGCTGATCGAGGACCTCAAAGAAACTTTTGACAACCTCGACAAATTCTGCACGAAGTTGAACCCGACGAAGTGTTCTTTTGGCGTCCCAGCGGGAGAACTTACGGGGTTCCTAGTTTCAGCAAGAGGGATTGAAGCAAATCCCGACAAAATACAAGCTATAGTAACAATGAGGAAGCCAACAAAGTTGAAAGAGATACGACGACTAAGCTGGGCGAGTCGCAGCTTTGAGCAGATTCGTCGCGAGGCCCAGGAGAAAAAGCGTTACCATTTTACGCTACGATAAAGCAAGGAGATAAATTCCAATGGAACGAAGAGGCCGACAGAGCTTTCGAGGATTTGAAGCGCACAATTTCGACACCACCAATTTTGGTGGCGCCAAAGGAAAAGGAACCTCTCCTGCTGTATATTGCAGCCACACCCCAAGTGGTTAGCACGGTATTAGTTGTTGAAAGAGAAGAAGAAGGGAAAATCCATGGAGTGCAGAGGCCAGTATACTTCGTGAGCGAAGTTTTGTCGCCCTCAAAACAAAGGTACCCTCGGTACCAAAAGCTAGCATATGGAGTGTTCACAACAGCACGAAAATTGCGCCACTATTTTTCGGCACACCCGATCATAGTGGTCAATGAAGCTCCCTTGTCAAATATACTAAACAATCCAGAAAGCTACGGGTCGTGTCTCCCTTTGGGGAATAGAACTTTCCCCTCGGGACATCACGTATGAAAAAGAAAAGCAATCAAGTCGCAAGTTTTGCCGGACTTCATCGCGAGTGGATGGAGTTGCAAAACACGGGACCTCCAGACTTGTCGAGAACCTGGACCATGAACTTTGATGGGTCCAAAAGACTAGAAGGGGCTGGCGCGAGAGTAGTACTCATATCACCCGAAGGCGACAAGTTGAAGTACATCCTTCGGATGACGTTCCCTAACGCATCTAACAATGAAGCGAGAATATGAGGCTCTCATACACGGGATGAAGATGGCGAAAGCCTGCGGTGCAACTCGACTAAAAATCTTTGGCGACTCACAATTGGTGGCTCAGCAAGTTATGAACCAATGTGACGCAGTCAATGATAGCATGATGGCATACAAGGAGGTGTACAACGAGCTCGAGAAGTTGTTCGATGGATGCGAAGTAAATCATATTAGTAGGTTGAGCAACAACGAAGCCGATGTTCTTGCAAACATCGGGTCGCAATGCCTTGCAGTCCCGCCAGGTGTATTCTGGGAAGAGATAACGAGAGAGATCCACCAAATCGACAAAATCAAAAAGAAGGAGAAGAAACCCTCGGGGGCTACCAAGGAAAAGCAAGAGGAAGAAGAAGAAGATCGGGACCTGGTCATGGTGATACGAGATACCATGGATGCGGACGTACATATCGTACATCCTCAGGAAAGAAATACCCGATGATCCAGTTGAGGCAAGGCGAGTAATTCGACGCTCCAAAGCTTTCACGGTAGTCAAAGGGGAATTGTACAAGCGGAGTATTTCAGGCGTCCTGCAAAGATGTGTCACACCCGAAGAAGGAAGAATAATTCTGAAGGATGTACACGAAGGAATATGTGGCCACCACGCAAGTAGTCGAGCTATTGCAGCCAAGGTTTTTGGCAGGATTCTGCTTGGTTGACAGCAATCGAGGACGCTAAGGACATAGTAAGAACTTGCGACGCGTGTCAAAGGTTTGCCGCAAAACCTCACTCTCCGGCGACGAGCTAGCACCAATACCATTGTCATGGCCCTTTGCCCAATGGGGACTTGATATGGTGGGCAAGTTACACAAATCCTGGCCAGGAGGAAAGGAGTATATGCTAGTAGCTGTCGACAAATTTACAAAGTGGATAGAAGCGAAGCCGATAAATTCACCGGACGGAGCATCCGCGATAAAATTCATAAAAGGCCCCGTCTTCAGATTTGGAGTGCCCCACGACATCGTCACGGACAACGGCGATAACTTCACATCCCACGAATTCAAAGATTATTGCGAAGAGGTGGGTATCAAGTTGCACTTTGCGTCGGTTGCACATCCTCAAACCAATGGGCAAGTCGAGAAAGCCAATGGCATCATCTGCAATGGCATCAAGAAACGCTTGTTAGGACCACTTTGGAAAAAGCACGACATACCTGGCCGAGAAGAACTACCAAGTGTATTGTGGAGCATCCGAACAACACCAAACACAGCAACACAGAAACTCCGTTTTTCTTGGTTCATGGAGCGAAAGCGATATTACCAATCGAGATAGAGCACAACTCTCCACGCGTCGTCGAATATGACGAAGAAGTGTCGAGAAAAGCGCTAGAAGATGATGTCGACGCACTTGATGAAGCTCGAGATGAAATCTTGTCTCGGGTAACCAAATACCAACAGGACTTGAAGAATTACCACAGTCGACGTTTGCGGCCAAGATCTTTTCAGGTGGGAGACCTAGTTCTTCGGCTCACGCAAAAAAGTCATGAAAAACTCGAGTCACCATGGCTTGGCCCTTACATTGTCATGGAAGTAATCGGAGGAGGGGCATACAGGATAAAGGACAAGAAGACAGGGGTGGAGGAGCCAAACCCCTGGAACGTGGCGCAACTCAGGCGGTTCTACGCCTAGAGTTGAAATATAGTCCTTGTAAAACTTCAATGTCTTGAAACGCCCGCGAGTTTTCAGACGCACTCTTTTCCTTTTTCGAGGCACCGAGTGGGGCCGGGAAAGGTTTTTAATGAGGCGGGCTCGCGGTGCTGCAATATAATAAAGATAGTGTCAATATAACCTTTTCTTTATCGACATGCTTAAAGTCTCTGCTCCGACGAATTTCAATATAGTTCATCGAAAAAGAAAAGCCTCGCCTTGGTATTAAAATACCTCGTGAGTCAATAAAAACACAAAATAGTACTCAATAAAGAAGCTCGGGGGCTCATATTCGCCATAAATACATAAATGCCTTGGTTCAAAACCTCGCAATATACAAATACAGTAAAGAGTCACCAAAACACTCGGGGGCTAGACAAACATAGAAATATAATGATTGCTTCACAATATAATCATAGTCATGGGTCACAAAGAAGAATTATCTACAAGGGGAAAACAGCTAGCCTTGATTCAATATGTCATCAAGGGTAACTCTGTTCTCTTCAGGAGCAGCGCCAAGAAAATCAGCATAATGACCATCGGCAAAAAAATCGGCGTCCATCCGAAGAAGGTCTTCAATCATTTCTTCGGCTACGAAGCGAAACCTTCGTGTTAATTCGGTCAACACCAACTCTTCGACGTTTTACCTTCGATGAACTTTCGCGACAACTTGGGTAAGGTCAAGATTTGAGTGGCAGATCTGGAGCATGATAAGAGCAAATGCGGCGCCGGCTACCAATTGAGCTTTGACAAAGTCATGGATCCCTGTGAGCTTCTTTGAATTTCTCCATTAACTCGGGAAGAGTTTTTGGTTGAATGTTCCGAGGAAACATGGAGTTATAAACCATAGACAAGGTCTTGGTACAGAAGTCAAGGAAGTCGCGAGTTTGAGAGGTGCGATCCTGAAACCTGACGATTTGGCGGGTCCTCTCCGGAGTAGCCCAAAATAGAGAACCATGGTCAAGGGAAAGGTTAACAAGGAGGTTCGTCCTAGTATTTACCCTCTCTTCCTCGGCAGCAGCATCAATAAAGGAACCTATCAAAACAACGAAGTAGAAACCTTTAAGAGACATAGCATGAAGATGAAAGATATCGGAGGATGAAACAAGCATACCCGACATATACATGCGGCTTCATTCATTAACTCGAGCATGAAATTTTCTCGAGTAGTCGCCTTTTCAGCCTCGGAAGCAGCAATTTCCTTAGCAGCCACGGCCTCGCGAGCTTGCTGAAGTGCAATTTTTCGGCTTCGGATGACTTATGAGACTTCTCCATCATCACAAGTGTTTGTTTCTTCGCATGCGAAGTTCTTTGTCGAAGTTCATCCAGTTCTTGCGACAAGGTATCTTCGACGGGTGCGGTATCGGCAAAAGCTCTCCTCGAGCGAGAAGAAGAAGGCGAAATATTGGAAGGAGCGGAAGACGGAGTATAGTTATCAAATATCAACTGAAATTTAGATAAGACAACATCAAACAACAAGCAAAGATAGAGTTTTCATTAATCTCTCGGAATAATTACAAAGGCATTACAGTGGAGCTAAGGAAGTACGTGTCGCCAAATGACTACTTTGGCGACAAGAGCAAAAGAAACATAGAAAGAAAAATAAAGAGGCATGCAACTAGACCTCCGGCCTTGATGAGCTAGGAGTCGACGCTGGTTTGATCCCGAGATAGGCCAAGATCTTCTTCGTGTTGGGCTTGGCTGCCTTAATCAGCGACCTCCATCTTGATTGCTCTATCTGCTCGGTGTCGCCAACTTTCGTCCAATCAATAGCCTGTTGGTATCAGCAACCAAAGCAACAGTGCTTTCGACGGCAATTTTCATATTTTCTTGGTGCATCTTCAGTCCAAGGTCTTCTGGTGAATTGAACATCTTGGCAAGGTTAAGGAAAGTCGAGGGCTCCTCTTTCTTCGGGAAGAAGTAGGGGAACAACGCCGACAATCCTGCATTAGCATTTGCCACGCCTTCACGAATTTCGGACCCATGCAGCTCCAGATAGGAAAGTGCGTCAAGGAGAGGGTCATCGACAGGATTCGCCAGATCAAAATCTTGGTTTGTTTGATCTGTCAAGAAAACAAAGCGTTGGTCAAACAATAAGAAACAGCGGCTCTCATAAAAATAGAAGAAATCAATAATATTATTGAAAGTGCAGCGACTTTGTGTTTTCAGGCGCTTGAGAATCCCCTGTTCACGAGAAGCTTGTGCAGCTTTGTGCTCGTTTAAGGTAGATGCAGTATCCTCAAGTTTTTTCTGCAGTTCCTCGACACTAGCAGCTTTTGCCTTGGCTTCATCAGCCTCGGCCTTGGCTTCGCTAGCAACAAGTTCGGCTTTCTTACGAGCCGCCTCACTTTGCTCAAGTTTTTGAGCAAGTGCGTCGGCACGTTTGTTGGCCTCTGCAAGTTTCTCTGTCGAGATATAAAAAAGAGAGAGAAGAAAGATCAAAAATCGCGACAAGCAACAGGAGCAAAAAGTCAAGGAAAAACGGCAAGTATAAAAGTTGTTACCTTCGGCTCTGCTAGCATACTCACGGTACCCAATAAATTGGGATCCGATGCGGAGAAGCTCTTTGATCATGGGCTGTTAAAGAAGAACACAGCAAGAGAAACATAGGCATGAAAAAGAGAGTGAAGGCGCGAAGAAGCAAAATAGCGGAAATATAGATATCGACAAACTTACATCATCTAAGAGCAGAGTCGACGAGCTGCCCAATTGAAGGGCAGGTTCAAGATTTGTTTCAATCCTTGTCCTTTTTGGTGAAGGAGCAAGGGGGCTTGCTGGTGGAGTTGTGGTGACGACGTTTTCTTTGAGGAGGCGAGGATTCTTCTCCTTCAACTAGCGTGTACGAGGCAAGTACGAGTATATGACGTGCTTGTCCGAGGAGCTACGTCAACGATTGGTACTTCTTCCTCGTCATCACTTTGTTGATCAAAAAATCGGCAGCATAAAAAGCAAGACAAGATAAATATTTCGAGTACAAACATAGGAAGAAATAAAGACGACTTACGAGCTGACGAAGGATTCAATATAAGGATCATAAGCTGCCTTCGGATGAGAAGGAACAACTTTTTCAGCCTTAGAAGTGCCGTAATCCTCGGCATCATTCCTTTTCCTTTTGTTCCTTGGGGAAACAGCGGGAGGAAGGGATTGCGTCGACTCAGCGGCTTCAGATTCAACTTCTTTTTCATGGGAAGCCGCAGATTTGTGAGAACCTGCGACTTCACTTTCAGGAATAGAAGAACCTTGGATGTCTTCGGCAACGATAGCTTTGTTCTTCGACTTCTCCATCCTCGGGAAGAGGAGGAAGAGAAGTCATAGTAGGATGGTTACGTAAGAAAATAGCGACAAATGAAAAATTAGAGCGATACCAATATAATGAGATGCGAGGAAAATTCGGAACAAGATAGAAACTCGAGAAGACAAAATACCTCGGGGAGAGGATTGGCGGAGCTGTATGGTTCCACGCGACAAGAGGAGGGAATAGGATCCTTCTTGGCCAGGCGGGAAACTCTTCGAATCAATTTCTCCAAGTCCTTTGCGAGAAAGATCACCGGAGATTCTATTGGCGTCGTTTTCACGAGAATACGTCCAAAGGGGATTTTTGCGAGCTTTGAAGAGGCTGCACTCTAATCCTAAGAAAGTAGGCGGTGATTTGAACACCGAGACAGCTCTTTGCCTCGAGTGTTTTGAAGCTGATGAATACGAGACATGAGTGCCTCTGTCGCCTTTTTCTCTTCATCGGAAGCTTCGGCATCCCAGGAGCGGCGGCGCTGAATTTTGGCACTTCCGTCGAAAGGATATATGTTGTGTTCAATAGAGTTGGCGCTTTCTTCGTGAATGTAGAGCCACCTTTTGCGCCATCCTTGGACAGAATCAGGAAATTTGACGTCGAAGTAATCGACATCAGTTCGGACACAGATAACAACGCCGCCTATGTTATAGGTGGCGTTGTGGGAGCCATTGCGGCGGAGGCAGAAAATGCGTTTCCACAGAGCCCAATTAGGAGGGATTCCGAGGAAGCATTCGCAAAGTGTGATAAAAATGGAAATGTGAAGGATGGAATTGGGGGTCAACTGGTGCAGTTGAATCCCGTAAACAAAAAGAAGGCCGCGGAGGAAATCGTGAATTGGGGCCGAAAGGCCGCGGATGAGGTGATCAACGAAACTAACCCGATACTCCATTGGAGGGTTGGGGTAGCTTTCTTCGCTGGGAAAGCGGATGGCGTCTTCCTTCTTCATGAGGCCAAGCCTCTTCAGAGTGTTGACGTCCTGGTTGGAGATTTTAGATCTCTCCCACTCAAGATCTTCGGCGGCCATCTTGGATTCTGGAGTCTTTGTGGCGAGTGAGTCGCGTGCGCGGTGGCATCAACGGCAATGGGCAAAGCAATGTTCGTGAGTGCGGAAGATCGAGAGAGAGTTGGGCGCGGGGAAGCTTTTGCGAAGAGGAACAGATGTGCGGCGCAAGCGAGGAGTGAACGGAGGTTGAAGAAAGGTTTATATAAGAATCGGGTGAAGCAATGCACCGTTGGATGAAGAAATCGTGTGGTGACAACAAATCTTCTAGATAAAAGGGTAAAAAGGTATTTTTACTGAGATAAGCGTTACCGTACGTGCGCCAGGAAAAGCGGAGGACGTGTGTCCCCCACTTGCACGACGTGTCAACGTGGTAGAAGCAATGGACCCATAGGGCAGAAAAATCATGACTATTAAACAGAGATGAAGTAAATTTGATTAAGGGAAGCATGCCGACAAGAAAATAAAAGAAGATTGGCGACAGGAGGAGTTATTTGAATACTTCGGGAGCCTTTGATCAAATACAAGTTTTTGCCCAAATGCTCGGGGGCTACTTCGACAAAAAGTAAAATTTCGAGTATGGCAGTATAGAAATTGCGGGAGCCTACAACCAAGCACAAGTCCTTGGCTGTAGCCTCGGGGGCTACTCCCATCGGGAGCGCTGTTCGCGCACCCGAGAGATAAAAAGAAGATCATATTGGAACATAATGACTATAGTGACAAGGTGGACTAAAATGTTGAGCCTACAACCAAGCACAAGTTCTTGGCTGTAGCCTCGGGGGCTACTCCCATCGGGAACGCTGTTCGCGTACCCGATGAAGTTCAAAAATAAAAGATAGAAAAGCAAGAGAGTATATTTCGAGTTATAATTAACTCTACATATACTCCCATCGGGAAAGCAATATAAGTCATATTTGACTCGATAAAATGTGCCATTCCAACAGCCGGAAAAGCACTCGACAATATATTCTCAGAACGCCAAAGTTGCGATCAATTTCTGAATGCCGCAAATTTGCGAAGGTAAGACCCCAGATCCGTTCTGCTGGGCGTGGCATCGCCAAAGACTGCGCTCTGCTACTTTTATCCGTATCAATAGATACGAAGAAAAATCCTAACGGACGCGTTAGGTACCCGATAAATTTGACTGGGACTCGACAGAATGGTAAGACCTTAAGCGGCACCTGTCGAAGTTTACACCAGTATCCCGAGATCATGTCCAGGGACGTGATCTTGAAGTAGGTTTTTGCGGATTGCCACTAGAGCAGTTAACTAGTACCTGATCCGTCAGATGAACTAGCCCCAACTACCATTATCCCTGTACAATATAGAATTTTATGTGAAGAAGTATAAAAAGGTTAAAGCTTTCGAATAAAAATAAACAGTGGAGATTTTCCCTGACTCTACGATTCAAGCAAAATCTCGGGGGCTACTGACATAGGCATCCCAAATGGGCCTGCCGAAGATAGTACCCGGGGTTTACTGAAGGCCCACTACCCGAAGAATAAGAAGATTCGGGAGCCCAAGATATATTAAGGAAAGTTAAGAGTTGTAGTAGGAAGTGTTATTTGTAATCTGGCGGGATGAGTTAGAAACCGTCCCGAACTCTGTAACTTGTATAGCACGAATCCCTCGGCTCCACCTCCTATATAAAGGGGGAGTCGAGGGACGAAGAGATAATCGAATCATTGTCTACAAACCCTAGTCTTCACAATCGTCGAGTACTTTTCGGCTGAAACCTTCGAGATCTACTTACCCTCTACTTCCAACTAAACCCTAGCCTACAATCCATAGGCATTGACAAGTTGATACCTTGTCAGCCGACACCTTAGCAAACATCGGCTCCATGTGCTCTCCCATCCCAGACGGAGTATTTTACGAGGTGATCACTCAGCGATCAATAAAAGAGAAGGCGCCGGCACCTTTAAAACCGTCGACTGAGGGTGCGGAGGCAAACCCGCAGCCAGTTACCGACGAAGCTCCAGTTCTCCCAGCCGAACAAATCCTCCTCCTTGAGCCATTATGGACTAAACCGTTCCTGGCGTACCTTACAAGGCAGGAACTGCCGGCGGATCCAGTAGAAGCAAAGCGAATCGTCAGGCGATCGAAAGCTTTCACCGTAGTAAACGGTGAACTCTACAAGCGTAGCATTTCCGGGATATTCCAAAGGTGCATTGCCATCAACGACAGAAGAGCACTGCTGCGCGAAATACACGAGGGAACTTGCGGGCATCATGCGAGAAGTAGGGCTCTCGTCGCAAAAGCCTTCAGGGCAGGATTTTACTGGCCAACGGCGGCGGCGGACGCTCGAGATCTGGCCATGAAGTGCGACCCTTGCCAACGGTTTTCCCCAAAACCGCACGCCCCTGCAACAGACCTAATGACGATACCCTTGGTGTGGCCGTTCGCCCAATGGGGACTCGATCAAGTTGGGCCACTGCCGAGATCATCGCCTGGAGGACACACGTACTTATTAGTCGCAGTCGATAAATTCACAAAATGGATCGAGGCAGTACCAGTACGAAACCAGAAGGCAAAAACAGCAGTCCAATTCTTCAAGGAAATAACATGTCGATTCGGCGTGCCTCACAGTATCGTCATAGACAATGGGACTAACTTCGACTCCAAAGAGTTCCGAGAATTTTGTGATGACAGGGGAATAAAACTAAAATTCGCATCAGTGGCACACCCGCAAACAAACGGTCAGGTGGAAAGGATCAACGGTCTAATAGGGGACGGCCTCAAGAAACGCCATACAGGCGCAGAGGGAGCTTGGGTCGAAGAGCTACCATTAGTACTTTGGAGTTTGCGTACCACGCCTAACAGGTCGACTCAGTACACCCCATTCTTTCTGGTACATGGGGCCGAAGCAGTCCTGCCAGCTGATGTTCGATTCGAAGCACCTCGAGTGACGGCATACACAGAACCCTCTTCCAACATCGCACTGCAAGATGCTGTAGACCTACTAGATGAAGCCCGAGACATTGCTTTAGCCAGAACCACGGTATACCAGCAGGCGCTGAGAAACTACCACAGTCGGCGAATACGCAACCGATGCTTTAGCGTTGGGGATATGGTACTTCGGCTGAAGCAAAAAAGGCCCTCGAAACTCGAGTCTCCATGGGAGGGACCCTACATCGTCACCGAAGTGATACCAGGAGGAGCGTACAGGCTTAAAAATCCAACTTCGGGAAAAGATGTCGGGAATCCATGGAATGTCGCACACCTGCGACGGTTCTATACATAGGGCGCGATTGTTTTTTATATTTATAGTCCTTAAGGTTGCTTTTCCTTATGAATAAAGCTTTAATCAGGTTTTCTGCCTCCTTTCTTCAGTCTAGGCCCCCACCACCTGAACAGGTCGACTGCGGCCCCTACCTTCGGCTCTTACTCCCATCGGGAGCGCTGGCCCAGAAAACACATAGTGTCATTAATTAAATACTCTCAACGAGAGCTAAGATTAGTGACACACAAAAAGAAAACAACCAATCCAAGCCTCGAAGAAATACGCGAGTGCTGCAGTCGATGGTTACATTATCACAAAATGAGGCTCAAACCGGTGCACCGCGTGACGATGCCAAGCGTCTAAATCCCTCGACTAAATCGATGGGTCTCGCTTTTACAAAACTTACACAAAGGCTTCGCAATAACATTGCATAATCCAACGAAGTCGTCGGTAGAGCAGGTTGAACTGATCACTCAGCCGCCCCCGACAAATAAAATATCAATCAAATTAATATAGCATACAACATACGAAATAAATTTATACAAAGTAATCCTATGCAGGAAATAAGGCTATTACATTCACAGTCGAGCTCCCCGGTCCCAATGGGCCTTCAGATCCTTCTCAAGGCACGACTCCATCCGGGAAACGATGGTGTAAGCAGGACCTCTAGCGGCATCATAATACTGGCCTAAGCTCCTCTCGGTGTTCGCTACGGCTCCTAAGTCTAGAGATGGATGACATGCCAATATTGAAGCAAAAGCAAGTTCCGCACCAGCCAGGAGTTCCTTCAGTTGCTGAATCCTTTCGGGAGACTTGAATCGGGTGAACAAGGCGGATAAGGTTTCGGGTGCTTGGTCCAGAGGAAACAAGGTGTTCCAAACCATCGTGAGATGAGCATGAAACTTATCAAAATAATAATGCGCCTTCCCCACCCGATACTTAAACTTCGCCATGACGATAGCCTTCGGACGATGCAGCCACAAACCATGATTCGGGTGTGCAACGTCGGTCATTGCCTCAACCTCTTCATGGATCTTCTTGTTCTCCTCAGCAACATCTAAAGCTACAACTGGAAAGGAATAAGAACCAGTTAAGGGAACATTCAAAATTATTGCAGAAAGCAAAGCATGGGTTAATACTTACAGCCTAAACTTTCGGTAGCAACATAGAGACCATCAAGAGCGTACTGTTCGATAGCAGTCGCTATTTCCCCCTTTTTCTTCACCAAGGCCGCCATCGCACGAAGAGAAGTGATATCTTTGTCTAAACTAGACACTTGGTCACGCAAACGGCGAACGAGGCCTGACTCATCATTATTTGAAGGATTCGGAAGAAGCTCAGCACGAGAAGAAGACGGAGGAATCTGCAGTGCAATCCTTAAATTCAGACTAGTATCAAAGTAAAACTCCCATCGGGAGCACTGGGCACATGTGATACATTCAAAAGCATGTTCAAATTGGCAACAGAGCCGAAATTGGACTGCAACGAAGTTACGACTGATCTTATTTACAACAAGTCGAATAAAAAGTTCAAGGGTTCGCTGATGACGAGCCAGGAGCAGATTCGGGAGCAGGCTCAGCTTGAGCTTCATCCACCAGCTTCAGGAGTCGGTTGGCACAAGTAACTGCCGATCGCTTGTAAGGTTCAAGGTCGACTAGATGATTGTCGTTATCAACAGGCAATGCCTTGGACAACTCCTCCAAGTCCGACCCCATCCCATGGCCCATGAGCAATTGGAAAGTAAGCACCGCCCCAAACAAGCGGCTACGACGTTTCAATACCTCCACAGGCTCGGAAGGGTCAACAAGGAAGGAAGCCGCCATCTCATCGAGAGTCTTGTCCTCTTTCATCTTCGGGAAGATCATTGAGTATAACCTCGATAGTGCTCCCTTGGCCTTTTTCAGAAGACTAAGTACTTGAACATTAGACTCGGTAGCAAGTGATAAGGCATCGGCTGTAGAGTCCTCCCGAAGCTGATGATGACGGGTGACGGTTAGGTCGGCAGCATCTGAAAGGAAGACAGGCCAGCAATCAATAATGGAAACACCAAAGCGAAAAACGGTGAACTATGAGCTGTTACCTAGCAAATCCTTGATGGACTCACGAAGAGCGCCTTCCTTCTTGTCGATCGCGGCCGCCGCTGCGTTCTTGGCATCTAGCTCATCCCTCAGTCGTTGCTTCAGCTTCTTTACTTCCTCCTTCAGCAAGATGTTCTCGTTCTTAGCGTCAGTGGCGAGCCTGTTGGCCTCAAGCACCTGATCAGCCGAAGATCTGATGGTCTTTCAAAGTTGGGAATTTTCAGCTTCTAGTCGGGTGAACTCTTCGGCGAACTCCACCACAGCATCGACTGTGGCATAAATCGGCTGCGGCAGAATAAGATCATAAGGATTCAGCCGATATAAAGAAAAACTTGGCAACGTGGAGCAGGTTGAATACTTACATGGTCACGACCAGCCGATGAAGTAGGAACGTCGCCAGGAGGAATAACCGTCGACACTGGAACCTTCTCTACGACCGTCCGCGAGGGAGGCGTCGATTTCGTGGGAGAAGGATTGGATTCCTTGGCCGATGCAGCTCTCTCAGAGAAAAGTTTGGCCCTCTTCGCAAGAGGGATTTCATCATCATCATCATCAGAGCTACTTAAAAACAGTGCAGAGTTAGCATGCAAGATGATAGGAAATAAATCAAGGGAAAAGTAAGAAACACTCACAGGTCAAGGTCATCTTCGCCTGCGAAGAGGCTTGTTGAGCTCTTCTTGACGGGAGGAGGTGCGGCAGCTTCGTCGGCATCATTATCTCCTCCGCGGGGACTTGATTCAGCCGAAGTGATAAGGTCATCGTGCACCTGCTTCCGATGCCTACTCCTGTTAAAAGCGTCGTCTTCAGTAGCCCCTTCCTCTTGGACATCGCTATCCTCAAGGGCGTGCGGGGCCTCCTCAGTTCCGTCAGAATCTTCGTCGTCATCCTCTAGTACCACACCACTTTCGGGTGTAGGAGGATAGCATCGAGCAGCAGCAAGCACCTGCCGAAGGAAAAATAAGTTTGTAAGACGCAACGGATAAAGGAGTAATAACAGCAGAAGAAAAGAAGCTTGACAAAAGATTACCTCAGTCGGAGGGTGATCAGAATCATAAGGGGAACGAGCCGAAGTCAGGACGATGTTGTCCCTCATACTAAGGCACGTTAGGCGGCGGACCTCATCCCGGAGTTCTTCAGCCGAAAGTTCGGCAGAGCTGACTCTGGACTCATCCTCCTTGCCCATGTAAAGCCACAGCTGGTGGGAGCGAGACATCAACGGTTGCACTCGACGTTGAAGGAACACCGAGACAACCTCGGTACCGCACATCGTCAAGCCTCCCGTGTTCTTCAGGGTGACTATTTGGTCAAACAGCCTATCGGCTGTCAATCTCTCTTCGGGAGAAAGAGTGTTTTGCCAAGATTTTTTCGGCTTAGCTATCAGCTTATCTTCGAAGGGAGGAAGGTTTAGGCGTCGCCCAGGCACTAGTGGGTCTCGCAAGTAAAACCACTTGTTGCGCCAGCCTTGGACGGACTCCTTCATTGGATAGTCAAAGTAGTCGACTTCCTTCCTAACAACAAAGCCGACGCCACCAACGACGGGGGGGGGGGGGCGTTGCTGTCATTGTGACGCTTCACGTAGAAGATCTTCCTCCAGAGACCCCAGTGAGGATCAATGCCAAGGAAGGCTTCACAGACAGTAATGAAGATAGAAAGGTGGAGGATGGAGTTTGGGGTCAGCTGCCAGAGCTGAATCCCATAGAAGAAAAGAACAGAACGGAGGAATTCGTGCGCTGGAAGAGAAAGGCCGCGGAATAGAAAAGCAGAGAACATGACGGTGAAGCCCTTTGGGGGCTTTGGGCGAGAAACTGCACCTGGAAGGCGGATATCATCTTCAGATGCGAAGATGAATCCGAGGGTTCGCAGTCTGTTGATGTCGCGGTTGGAAATGGCGGAGGCACTCCAGTCACGGCTAACTTTGGCCGCCTCCGAGGCACTAGCACCCTTCTTTTTACCCATGGCGCTTGAAGCTTCTGAAGGAAGGATGCAGGAAGAAGAAGAGGATGCGCGAAGGAGATGAGCAGTGGAGGTGTAAAAAAGTAAAAATGAGGAAGTCCTCTATTTATACCTTAAGGATTAATATGAGATCGTGGCCATAACTCCGTGGGCGTCGTGGGAGGTGGAGTGAATCCAGCTGTACACGTGGCGCTAAAAAACAGGATGGAACTGGCGGCCCATTATTCCCACGTCGCGCGAAAATCGAGGAAACGCCTCGGTCACTGTGCGTGCACTGGTCAAAACCTAAAAACTGCCTGCGCAGAACTAGGGTGGGCCCGGAGGGGTCAAGTCTTGTCAATCAGGTCACAACAGCGGCGTGTCATCAGTGACGTCATGGGCACTATTGAAGAGATAAGAAAATGTCGGGTGATCAACTTGAGCCTACGCGCGGATTGCGAGCATCCGCACCTAGGCTCGGGTGCTACTCCCATTGGGAGTGCGGACGCGCACCCGATAAAATAAAGACTCGAAGGGAAAACTTGACTCAAGTCTGCATCCAGACGTAAACGCCTGTACCCAGACTTGGGGGCTACTCCCATCGAGAGCGCTGAATGCGCACCCGATAAAACTTTTTCGCACTCCAGGATCATGCCCCGGGACTTGATTCTGTGTAGGATAACGTTGTTTTGCCATCGGCAGTTAACCAACAAAAGTTGGGCGCGTTATTCGTTATCCCTTGCATAAAGAAAATGTATCGGATGGACTACAGAGACTTGCAGGAAAAAGCTTCGGCAGAAGAAAATGTTCGAGTAGTACAACTTGAGTCTACGCACGGATTGCAAGCATCCGTACCTAGACTCGGGGGCTACTGACGTGGGCATTACCCTTCGGGTAACCAATGTTGCTCTACCCTACACGGTCCAACTAGAGGCCCATGAAGGTACCCGATGGCAAGATGGGCCACTAGGGCGGTGCGACGGAAGATTACTTGGAGTACAAGACGCGGAAGAAGCCGAACAAGGAAAGATTGGGGATAGATCTATTGTAAACCTACTCGTACTCGATTAGGCCTCTCGGGACCTGGCCACCTATATAAAGGCCAGGAGAGGGGCTATCGGGGGACGATCAACCTTAGAAAAACTAGCCAGCAGAAGCTTAGAACTAGGTTACCCTAGCAACCAGCATCCCGACGAGATCACAGCCGAACTATTCGGCACCCCATTGTAACCTATTTTCACCATAATCAAAGAACAGACAGGCAGGACGTAAGGGTTTTACCTCATCGAGGGCCCCGAACCTGGGTAAATCGCTCTCCCCGCTTGTCTGCGTACCGATGTCTCATGTCAGCTTGCAGGATTCCATCAACCCTAAGCCCCTATCGGAGGGCATTGCCGAGGAGCACCCTCGACACCAGGGAGGCCCATGAGGAACCCGGATCCAGTACGACGTATATGGAAGGCGGATCCTTGACGTACACGGCAAGACATTGTACCGTAGTTAGGCAAACTGTAATCCGGCTAGGACTCTCCATGTAAACCCTAGATCCGTGCGCCTTTATAAGCCGGATCCCGGGAGCCCTAGAGGCACAAACCACAACTCATTATAACAACGCGAAAGCGCCCAGATAATTCCAGACAAGCAGCAGTAGGCCTTGCCATCGTGCAGGTGATCCGAAGCTGGGTAACTCGCGTACCACCGTCCCGAGGACTCTTCGCCCTATGGCCCCTACTTCTTCTCCCCCTCGTGAGGATCCCTCCTCCGAGGTATCGTCGAATAGGCAACGACACACACCTTGTTGACTGCAAAAGATATATCAGGGCGTGTGAGAGTCAAATACTGCAAGCTGCCAACTACACTGCGGTATCGGCTAGAATCTTCAGGACCAAGCAGAGCACCCGTGTCACGAGCAAGACGCTCAGTAGTAACCATCGGAGTGGAAGTAGGATGACAATTCTCCATGTTTACTCGATGTAACAAATCGAGCGCATACTTGCGCTGTACAAGTGTCATGCCCCCGGAATTGTAAGACGCTTCCAATCCCAGAAAGTACTCCAAGGCGCCCAAATCCTTGATAGGAAAAGTGTTCGAAAGAGAGCGAACGAGTCCTTCAACAACCGCAGTAGTGGAACCAGCAATCACTATGTCATCAACATATACCAACATGAAAATCTGAACACCACGTTGGTTGTATACGAACAAAGACGTATCAGCTTTGGAAGGAAGAAACCCCAACTGAAAAAGACGAGCACTCAAACGGGCATACCATGCTCGAGGGGACTGTTTGAGGCCATATATAGCACGCTGCAACTTGCAGACATGAGAGGGAAAGCGAGCATCTTCGAAACCAGGGGGTTGCTGCATGTAAACGTCTTCGGTCAAGAAACCATGAAGGAAAGCATTACTCACATCCACCTGACGGAGCGTCCAGCCTCGAGAAACTGCCAATGAAAGGACAAGGCGAATCGTGGCCGGCTTGACAACAGGGCTGAAGGTGTCACCGTAATCAATACCATGTTGCTGAGTGAAACCGCGAGCGACAAGGCGAGCTTTGTGCTTCTCAATGGAACCGTCAGGATGGTGCTTGGTTTTGAATACCCACTTACTGCCAACAATATTAGTACCAGGCGGGCAAGGGACCAACGTCCATGTCCGTGTCTTGGAGAGAGCAGAGAATTCTTCAAGCATAGCAGCTTTCCATGCCGGCTCAAGAAGGGCATCACGGTGAGACACTGGAGCCGCAAACAGAGCACGACGGCACGGATTATACCGAACTGTTCCATCGGTGTATTGCTTTTCACGGCGAGTATTATCCCGCAGATGAGTCACCATCCCATGACCAGGCAGCGATGTAGAGGGAGCCGAGACAGCTGGCTCAGTGACTGGTGGTGACGGTGCTGGCGACGGAGCAGGGGCTGGCGACGGGGAGCCAGGCGAGGAAGGGCACGGCGACAGAGGACGAGCCGAGCCGGCCGGCATGGAGGCCCCCGACGCGGGCGAGCCACCCAGCGGGGGGCGCACAGAATCCTCGCCAGGCGCGCTAGTCGAGGCATGCATACACCCATGTGCATCCGATGCGGAGGGAACGTCGATCGGGGAAGCGCCAGCATCAACCTGCACTGGAGACACAACAGCTGAAGGGGACGGGTTAGGTGTTAGGTAAGATAAGTCGTATCGCCGCACATGATCACTCGTAGCCGGTTCATGCATAGGAAAAGTAATGGCCTGGCGAAGAGCAGGAAGATCAACCTTAACCCCTGGTGTAGCATATGGGAAAACGGATTCATCAAAGACAACATCTCTGGAGATATAGATGCGACCGGTGGACCGATCGAGGCACTTGTATCCCTTGTGCATAGGGCTATAACCTAAGAAGACACACATCTTGGATCGAAACTCAAGCTTATGAGCATTATATTTGCGGAGACTCGGCCAGCATGCACAACCAAAGATGCGGAGAAACTCATAGTTGGGCTGAATGTTTAGAAGCCGAAAGAGTGGAGTTTCTTTGTTAAGAACCGGCGTAGGCATGCGATTGATTAAGTAGCACGCCGTTAGAAAGGCTTCATCCCAGAAACGCAAAGGGAGAGATGAATGAGCGAGCAGGGCAAGCCCTGTTTCAACAAGATGACGGTGTTTACGCTCAGCGACACCGTTTTGCTGGGAGGTATGTGGGCAGGACACACGGTGAGATACACCAGTGCGCTGAAAATACTGATGAAGCTTATGATATTCACCACCCCAGTCAGACTGGACAGCTTTAATTTTGGTGTTGAGGAGAAGCTCGACATGAGCCTCGAAAGCATAAAAACACCCGCTCAACATCAGATTTGTGTTTAAGAAGATAAACCCAGCAAAAACGAGAGTAGTCATCAATGAAACTAACATAGTACTTAAAACCACCAGAAGAGGCAACTGTAGGACCCCAAACATCAGAGTGAATAAGCTCAAGAGGTGTAGTGGAAACACGATGAGACAGACTATATGAAAGTTGATGACTTTTAGCACGCTGACATGCATCACAAACCAAAGGAGTACTAGCGGCGGTACAAGATAAATCATGGTTCTTAACAATGGTGTGCACTACATTATTTGAAGGATGACCTAAACACTGATGCCACTGGGATGATGAAGCCCTGGCACCAGAAAAAGCTTGAGGAGCTGATGATGAAGACGCGCGTCCAAGGGGAACGGGGTAGAGTCCTCCTTGACTTCTACCGAGAAGCAGAACTCTCCGGGTTGCCTTGTCCTTTACACAGAAGAAGTAACGGTGAAACTCAACAAACACATCATTATCACAGACAAGGCGATAAACGGAAAGGAGATTCTGATGTGGAACATGAAGAATGTTGTTCAGTTTTAAATGCGAACCGGCTAAAGAGGAGTGACCAATGTGAGCAATAGACAAACCTGCACTGTTGGCCACCTGAACCTGGTCCATTCCACCGTAGTGTTCCTGCATATGAAGGCGCTGAAGATCATTTGTTAGATGATCCGTCGCCCCGGTGTCCATCATCCAGGGCGGAGAGCTAGTCGATGCAGAATTGCCGGCGCGCTGATTGTTGTTGTTGCCGCGCACGAAGTCGGGATTGTAGCGGTTCCGACAATCCGAGGCAGCATGTCCCCAGTAGCCGCAGATCTGGCACTGTGGACGCTGACGACGACGACCACAGTTCTGGCCACCACGGTTGCCACCACCGCCGCCGTTTCCGCCATTGCCGCCGTAGTTGGGGCGGCTGTTTCCACCACCCTGCTGACCATAGGGCTGGCCATAGCCGCCTCCACCGGCGTTGTACTGTCCACCGTTGGGGTTGTACTGACCACCGTTGGGGTTGTGACCACCGTAGTTCTGGCGGCTACCGTTGCCCCCGCCATAGCCAGGCTGAGGAGGCGGGGTTGCGGGTGCACGCGGATGCCAGGGCGCGCCGCCTTGACCTCCGCGGGAGACATCATTGGCCGACGAAGACCACTCCTCGCCGTCGCCTTGCTGGGACAATTGGAGTCCTTCATAGTTCAGCACCATGGAATAAAATTCAATGGCGGTCACCGGCCTGGTTGCCATGTTGAGAGACGCGGCAATCGGATTGAAGGTAGAGCCAAGGCCAGTGAGCATATAATCGATGATCTCGTCATCGCGGAGAGGAGAGCCAGCGGAGGCCATGGAGTCGGCCAAAGCACGCACCTTGTGCATGTACTCGCTGGCGGTCATATCTCCCTTCTTCAACGCCTGTATTTGACGCCGGATGTGCCGCACGCCTACGCGGCTTTGAGCAGAAAACATGGCATGGATTGATGTCCATACCGTGGCTGCCGTCTTGCAGCCTAGGAGCTGACTCGCGATCTCCTCCGTCATGGAAGAGAGGAGCACGCCCTGGACCTTCTGGTCCTGTGTCCACCACGTTGCATACGCGGGGTTGGCCACCTGCCGGGCGGCATCGCCGGTGCCCTCGGTGACGTTCTGGGCAGGCGCCGCGATGGTTCCATCTAGGAAGCCATGGAGAGAGGCCCCGGAGAGGTTGGTGAGTATGAGGGCTCACCACAGCCCAAAGTTGGTACGGTCGAGGCGGATGCCGACGGGAGTGACCGTAGCGGGAGTGGAGACCGCGGGCGGAGAGACTACGGGGCCGAGGGCGACGAGTTGCAGGGCAGCACCGGATGATTCCATCGGGAGGATGGTGGCGGGGCAGATCTCGTCGAGAGGAGGCGGCGGCTCGGCAGCGGTTTAGGTTTAGGGCTCGGTGGCTCTGATACCAAAATAGAAGGATTAGGGTTTTGTGGATAGGCAACACGCCTCCACCTCTTCTCATTATATACACGACAGGGTTACAGGGTTACAAGAGTACATGATGCATACGATACAAATACAGGTATGCAAACTGATTCTTAACAAAGCCAACATGTGGTTCAAGTCTTGCCTATGGACAACACCTACAAAAATAACTCAATGAAAACACATTAGTCCATAGGGATTGTCATTAATTACCAAAACCACATATGGGGGCTCCATGCACTTTCAACATGTTTATAGGGATATCATATTTCGGTGACACCTCACGAAAGGCCATATTCGAAGCTGAAGCTAATGCCACAATCAGATGATACATCAGCGTGTACATTTTCTTCTTTCTTCGCAAAATTTCCATTTCGCTTATTCTACTTTTACTTATTATCTTACATTGATGAATATCCGTGTGCAGTTCTGTCGACATCATCACATCCGAAAGTGTCGTGTCAACTTAATCACTTCTTCTATGCAACACAAGTTTTCTTGCCTTAAGGTTCGAAGAGCTTTGAACGCCGAATAATATTACCTCGAGCCAAGAGACCAAGCTGTAGAGGCTCCAAACTTTGGAGTTGGTGTGAAGATATATGGGTTTCATGTTAGGAAAAGGCATTAGAGGATTCATACTTTAGAGTTGGTGTGAATATATTTATTGAGTTTTACAAGAATGTCAATGTGATGCCTTATTATTTTTTGACTTGCAATGCGATGCCTTAGGTATATAAGAGATGATACACTTGTTTGTTATGAATGAAATCTATGTTCCGTGTCTGGACATCATGCTATGAATTAGTGATAGACGAGTTTAATGGAACGAAAAAGCCGATTTCAAACGCCCATAACCCAAATCTATTGCCGATTTATTGTGAGAGAAATATAAATATATAATCAACGTTTAAATTAAATCTTGAAGGTAGATAACTCTCTGATCCGTAGAGAGAAAAAATGATTACTCCCCATGGAGTGTTAGGAATAGTGTTGCGAGAACACACACGTGTAATTATGTTTTTCATTCTTATATGAAACCCGTCAAAGGGGACAAACGACTTGGTCCCACAAGTTAGTATTTTTTTTACCGAAAAGACAATTCTGAATGTTGGAATGTCTTGAAAACTTGCATGCGGTCGTTGGAATGCATCGAAAACTTGCATGTGGTCGTAGTGTATGCATACATTGTAGTTTAGAGGTTGAAATAGCAAATCTCATACTCCCAAGTTTATGATATAGTTATAATCAAATATTCTCTGGTGTCCATCACATGGAAAAACCTCGAGGTTAACTTGTCCCAAATATTAGTGTATTGTAGTTTTAAAGGTAGTGGATTGTGCTTCCCTTTGATTTGGAAATAATCTTCTCAACATATAATTAAACAAAAACTAGAGTAAAATGTACATGTAAGAAAAACAATTACTCGTACAATGTACTTTTGTATCCTGTTAGGCCACATACAATGCAAGGTGCTTAGTTGTGTGGTTACAAAAAAATAAACCGAACTTTTTGTTTAGCACATGTACTTATTTACATAGGAGAGGTGCCTAGTCAGGCATCTGCCAATTGTAAATAAGCACTAGTGTTTAGACAAAAAAAAGCTGGTATATTTTGCTAAGCATCTCTCTAAACCCATTGTACAAAAGAGGACCAATTTCGTGTGCAAAACTTATCTGCTTTCTCCTTACTCCCAGCTAGTCAACTGTCTCTCAGTCTCTCCACACCCATGGACGAGGCGTCGTGGCGGCGGTCATGGATAACAAGACGAAGCTCTGTAGACACCACCAGATCCGACGTAGATAGCTTATCCAACATACGAGAGCACAATCTGGTGGTGCCAAGCTCCTCCTCCTCCTCCTCCTCCTCCTCCTCCTCTCCCCTTCGGCCAAATCTGGTGGTGTCAGCAGAAGGTGTTCGGAGAGAGGGAAACTGGGAGGAGAAGGTGCTCCGAGAAACGCTCGTTCAGAGAGAAGGCCTTAATGGCGCCTGGATGCGTGCGGGTGCGGCCTGGCGGTTCGATGTAGACGAGGGGGTAGCTACCGCGGCCCGATTCCAAATTTGGGAAACCAATCCGTCGACGCGGACGCTGCGCGGACATCGCGCGTGTTCGGCTGCGCGTGGCGTGGGCTCACTTGGAAGCGACCGGACAACAGAAGGTTGACCGGCGGTAGCGTTTGCCATCAAGGCCGTCGTTTACCACTGCGCCCGCCGTCTCAACTCCTACATCAACATTGATGCGGATGGCGCTGGAAGCTGCGCTTGCCATCTCAGCTTCTGCGTCGGCATTAATGGGCAGCAATACTACGCGCCTCCTCCGTAGTACGCGCCTCCTCTTCCGTAGTACGCGCAACCAGCGGAGGTGCCTGCTTAGGCGCAGCAGCTGTGGGCACCCCGCCCTTCGTCGACCCCGTCTCCGACAACGAAGAAGACAACAACGCCTGATTTTAGTTTAGGTTTTACTTTAAGTCTATGTAAATTATGTTTGAATCAAACGGAGGTTGTATGTGGCAGGCTGGAGGCAAATACAATTATGCAGGCAAATACAATTATGATGTCCATTGTCAAGATCTCCAAAACTTTGCCACTCTGGCGAGCAACAAGCGGAGGTGAGAATGAGAAGAGACAGAAAGAGAGTCAAAAGCTAAAAAAAGCAGCGAGGAATCTAATCTAGTGGTGTACCACCCTTCCTCCCTCCCCCTCCCTCCGTTTCCCCTCCAAAAAATTTCACCTCCCACTGCGCCATCGCGTCCACGACTGCCGAAGCTTCCAGACCCTTCTACGGCCTCGCCCGCCGTCGCCGTTCCCTCCTCTCACGGGTCGCCGCCTCCGGCAGCGGCGAGGCTGCTTCGCGGAAGGCGGAGCTGCACTGGTTGGGGGGGACGGACGGTGCTAGGGTTTGTGTCCGGGTTCGGGCCGCGGCAGCCGGCGGCGCCCGCGTAGGAGGATGCATATGATGCGGCGGCTCAAGAGCATCGCCTCAGGCCGCTCCTCCGTCTCCGATCCGGTGCGCATCCTCCTTCTCTCTCTCTCTCTACCCCTACCCCCGGTAAGCGATTTGGCGTCTCGGCCGCTCGCGGGAAGCTGCATTTGGTGTCAATGGCCTGAAACCAACCCGCCGGTTCCTTCTCGCGGATCTTCTTAATCTCAGCATCCGTGGTTTGCTTGGTTGCTAGTAGCATTCTTTTATAGAAAATGTACGACCTGTTTCGCTGTCAGGTGGAAAATGCTTCGGTACGATGTTGGCATTGAGCTACTTGCGCTTGTTTGCTTCTGCTAATCATTTGTGAGGTTGGACAAAAATGACAACATTTTGCCACCAATGCTGCAGCACCGTGAAATGTATTATTTCCTAATAAGCATGATTCATCTATTTCATAAGTTCATGAAGAGATTTGATGCTCCATTTCTGCCCTCATGGTTGTTTGGTACCTTATACACTCCATTGGTTCTTCAGGCAAAAATAGTTTTCTGCATTGATTGGTCAGGAATTGTCTACCATATAACTATTGCCCTTGGGTCCTTTTTGCTAATTTCCCATAGTGTAACCATGCCCTGTGCAGCCTCAGAAGCCTTCTTGCGAACAAAAGCTTCGTTGCACAAATTACAAAACATTGAAAAAGAGCAAGCGTATTTTGTTACAAGATATTGGGCAGTGTAATTGTCGATTGGTGAAATTTTTTGATGGATGCAGTTTGTTTGTTGTTGTTTGGGACAGCCAGAAAATGGCTTCCATTGTGGCAGGAAATATTGATTTCTGTGATTGTAGTGGCTTATAGCCTCTCTATGCTTCTCTAGTTGCAAACATTCATATCCAAATTATTGTCCTTATCAGGGTGGTGACTCTGGCTCAAAAAGGCCAAAGTTTGATCAGGATGGTACGGGAGATATTGTCGTCGAACCACATCTACCTAATGATAAACCTATGCGTCTAGACCAAGAGTCATCATCATCATCCTCTCATAGAGATGCTGAGGCAAGCACATCTACTAGTATGAATCCTGCTAAAACTGAAGAAACAGCTGCAGATCTTCCAGAAGGAATGAATGATATGAAGATAAGCGATGATAAAGTTGATGGCCATAACGATAAGGTTATTTTGTTTTCTCAGTTCATGGCTTGTTGATTTGACGCCATTTATTCTTTTCCTATTTGTGTGATCTTTTTTTTCTGACTGTAGGACGCTGAAGGGGTTGCCGTTGATGGAAATGGAACAGAAGCAGGTCAGATCATTGTGACAACGATAGGAGGTCAAAATGGGAAGCCAAAGCAGGTGATGCCTTTTTCAATATATCCACTACTCTCTCATACATTCTCTAGTGCCGGATACTTAAGTCTTAAGGCAGTAACTTCGTATTGGAAACCTTCTTATGCTCCATTGATGAAAATTAGTAATTTTGGGAACTCTTATTTATAAAATTCTGCATTATGGTGCATTTTATAGGAATGTGCGTCGTTGGTTTTCCTGTGGCTGTGTGTTGTAGCATCAAACTATTCCCTGGGATTTCAACAGCCTGGTATTGATGATACTAATATATACTCTAATTGTTTTACAGAAGGTCTCGTACATGGCAGAACGTGTTGTTGGGACTGGTTCATTTGGTGTAGTATACCAGGTGTGTTAATTGGCCATCTTCACCCTCATACATCACTATACTTTCTCTTACTGAGTATATCGTAATGCTGGGGCCATGAAGTCATTGATAATATCATGTACAACAGGCCAAGTGCTTGGAAACTGGAGAGACTGTTGCCATTAAGAAGGTGCTGCAGGATAAGAGATATAAGAACAGAGAGCTCCAAACGATGCAATTACTTGACCATCCAAGTGTAGTTCAGCTAAAGCATCATTTCTTTTCGACAACAGAGAGGGGTGAAGTTTACCTAAACCTTGTACTTGAATACGTCCCGGAGACAGTTTATCGTGTCGCCAAATACTATAATCGGATGAACCAGCGTGTACCCATACTATATGTTAAGTTGTATACCTATCAGGTTCGTGAGATGTTCCACTGCAGTGTATAGATTCTTTCAGACAGTTAGTTTCGGTGATTCTCAAAAAGTTTTTTGTTGTTCCATCTTTTCATAGATGTGCCGGGCCCTTGCATATATCCATCGTGTTGTTGGTGTATGCCATCGAGATATTAAGCCACAGAATCTATTGGTAAGTCTCCTTAGGCTTCTTTATTAGACATATCTTCTTGCTTGAACAGTGCAGCATCATTGCATGCTTGCCGGTTCTCTCATTCAATGAAGTGACCACCTACAATATGTGAAATATTATTTCATTATATCATAAGTAACGATCAACTTACTGCAACTGATCAATCTTTCAGGTCAATCCACATACACATCAACTTAAGCTTTGTGATTTTGGGAGTGCTAAAAAACTGGTATGCTCGAGTCAGTTATTTTCTTGGTATTGTGTTTTACATGTATTGACAGCACACGATCCCATTTCAGGTCCCTGGAGAGCCAAACATCTCGTACATTTGCTCGCGGTACTATAGGGCTCCTGAGCTAATATTTGGAGCTACTGAGTATACCACAGCAATTGACATCTGGTCTGTTGGTTGTGTACTAGCTGAGCTTCTGGTTGGTCAGGTATAGAATCTCATTCATTAGTTGAGGTTATACTTATTTAATCAATTCCACTTGATTCCTAAGGGGACGTAATTTTGGTTTATCATTATAGAGTCTATTACTCGTAATTGCTTAAAGAACATTGGAGTTTCTAAACATTAGAATGTGATCAGCAACATCCAGAAGGCGCCCTATCATATCACTGAACATATTTAGATTTGCATAAATCAAGTTCTGTTAAAGTACACACATATCTTATCAAATTTATTTGACATTGTTTCATTTTAGAAGGCTAATACTTAAATGGAGAAAGTCAAATTAATAATTACTGTTATGTTGGTAAACTCTTTTCTGTGCATGAGCTGGACTTTTTGTTCACTTCTCTTTTTTTCTCTCCTGAACATTGAAATGGCAGCCTCTGTTTCCTGGAGAAAGCGGTGTTGATCAATTGGTCGAAATAATAAAGGTCTGTATCTCCTGCCAAACCATCGAGTCCAGTAATGTAGGTTCATAGAGTTAAAACAGTATTTCTTCTGCCAATTCCAGATTTTGGGTACCCCAACAAGAGAAGAAATCAGATGCATGAACCCGAACTACTCTGAATTTAAATTCCCTCAGATAAAAGCTCATCCCTGGCACAAGGTTAGTAGTCCTTCCAATGTTTGTTCTGTTAGCCTAGGCCGCTGTAATCTGCTTGCCTAATTTTCTTCTGCTGTAGCTTTTTGGTAAGCGCATGCCACCTGAAGCGGTTGATCTGGTGTCAAGGCTACTTCAGTACTCACCTAGTCTGCGCTGCACAGCTGTAAGAATGATTTTATGCTTGAGCCATTTGAACCAACCAATGAACATATCAGAACGGAATTACGGATGCATTGCTTGCTAACACTAAGTTCTGAACTCTCCTTCAGTTAAAATGCAACACCTTTTTTGCTTCTAAGTTGTCGTGTTACCTTGGCATCTACGAATCATCACCCTACTAAATTGGGGATAAAGAAGAAAAATCCTTGAAGAATTGAGTACTGTTCTAACAAAAAATTCCTGATTATACTTGCAGGTTGACGCTTGTGCCCATCCATTCTTTGATGAACTGCGGGATCCTAAGACCTGCTTGCCAAATGGACGGTCATTACCACCATTGTTCAACTTCTCAGGAGCTGGTAAGTAGTAACTTGTAGTTCTTTCCGTGAAGGGAAACTAAAGCTGTGCAATTATTCTGAGAAGTAAAAAACTTCATTGTACTGCTGAGCTTTTCTAAACCCTTTTACATTACACAACAACTGTCATGGTGGGCTGCAGAGCTAGAAGGCCTCCCCGTTGAGCTACTCCACCGGATCATTCCTGAACATATGAGGAAGTGAAGAAGTGGCTGCAGGAACACTGTCTCTCTCCATTAGCGCGCAGCGACGTGCGGGCAAGACAGGGCAACACGCATCAGCTGGGTCATCTGGAGTGGACTCTCATCAACACGCATCAGCGCGGTCCTGCCCAGCGCTAGAGAAGGTCAACCGGGCCATGGCCCAGGGCCCACAACAGTGTGAGCCCTCTTTTTAAGTGTATGTGTTATGTCAGTTTGATGAAAGAATAGTACTCCATGTCACACTTTTCTAGCCTTTTCCCAGTGAAGCATGAAATTATTCAAAAAGAAAAGTGAAGCATGAAATGATGATATCATGCTTCCGTGGACTTCATTGGCAGCAGGGTGTTCAGAGAAGTAATGTATGCACACTATTATCGATAGGGATTCAAATTCGAATCCCATAGCAGAGGCATTCATGGTTGCTACCCTTTGACTCGCTAGCCCAATTGCCGACAGATGCGTTTAAGACCCAGCATAAATATACTGTTAGGATTGCTTCTATGCAAGTGCGATAGATACGACCAGATCTGTTATCGGCTCTATTTAAAACAAGAATCTGGTCTACTTACATGTGCCTATGATATGAGAGGATGCAGATTTCTTATCTGGCCAACCCTGATCTGGAGAAAGGGAAGAGGACAAGCGTAGTAGCTCACCGAAACCCCACCAGATAGCCGAGGGCGGCGCCTTCTTTATCCTGGATACTTTACTTGCAAGGTTGGTGTCTTGGTGACAAGTTGGCAAGGTAGGAGGAGTGACGATTTTTTTTTTTTTTTTTTTTTTTTGTGTTAGTTAACTGGATGCCAGGAGAAGACAAGTATGTCGATGGTCCGTTGGAGTAAAGAATTTTCAGATATTTTTTGGAAGGTTTTGATTTCAGGAAGGCGATATTCCATCCGGCTGTATCGATTGATTGGCTGAAACCAGAGAGGGCCTACATGAAAGTTAAGTACCATGACACTGATGAAACTTAGGGCCTGGACCTCCATGTTGTTCTAACGGTGGAGATATTTTCCGATTTTATTAAGAAGCATTGGCAATTTGAAAGATGATGCAGGGTGTCACTCAGTTAGTCAGTTCTTAATAACTAGGATGGGTATTTGCTTACTTAAGAATCATCAGTGACAGTGCGACACTGACTCGTTGTAAACCATAATAAGTGACAGTGACTTGTTTAATCATCGAGGTGGTTGCTCACAGGCAGCAAATGCCGTCTATCGGTCGATTTCATCAGAAACTTGTCCCGTGTCCCAACCGAAGATACTACTACTTTGTTGGCTCTACTTCTCTCTGGCCCCATTCCATTGTACTGATACTATCTTCCGACGACAACGAGCCTGCCGTCCATATCAAAACATGTGATCTCCAGGCGCCCAACGCACACCCCACCCGCCCTACAACATTGACCCCATATGTTTTTTTTTGAGAACACAGTACAACGCGGACGCTCACAAACACGCACGTACAAACACCCCTATGAACGCACGCACGCACACCCTACCCCTATGAGCACCTTCGAGGGACTGAGCCGGCATATCTTGAGGTTGACGAAGTCACCACTGGCGCCTCGCTGTTGACGGGCACGTCACCTACCACTGAAAGCATAGCGCCGGTTAAATCCTGGAATAATCCAGGTAAATGCAAACACCCATGCCAAGTCTAGGACTTGAACCTGGGTGGGCTGGTTCCACCACAGGGGACCTAACCACCAGAGCCAAGCTCTGTTTGCAACATTGACCCCATATGTAAACGAAAACGACACTGAACCCATCTTTGTTCCACGTTTGTATTTTTCATTTGAAGATTACAAAGTAGAGCGCACTCCGGACATCGATCATAGTACATGAAGCGCATGTTTGGGGTTTTAGAAGAGGTTGGAGTGAATTCCTGTGAAATTGCGATATAATTCCCTAAAACCATTCCTCTGATCCAAAGACTATACGATCCCGAATAAGCCGAAATATGCAAGAGATGGTCCTACAACCAATTTTGTGTTTATAGATGATACAAACAGTCAATTAGTGGTTACTCGTTAGGTAGTATGGCTAATCACACATCAATGGCAACTTTATTGGACGCACTAAAGGTAAACGGAAAGCAAAGTGAAATATCTTGAATTTTGTGTGGCCATCATCCCGGGAAACCAAAAAGGTGAAAACAAAAGTTTGGCCCGTGATTGCTATCATCTAAACCAACCCTGTCAGTCACTAAGCACACTGACACCTAACATAATCACACCCACACCACACCACACAAGCTGCTACTAATCTATCCTGGTTGTAATGGCCAATGGGACATGAGCCATGCTAGGTGAGATCTTTATAATTTTTTGTCACCATCTTAGTATGCTCTTGCCCTTCTCGGGCCCACACTTCAGTGGCACGGTCCAGTGGTAAACGTGCAATGAGATCATTTAAAATACCTAAGCTGAGGTGATTTAATCTTAACCTAGAGTATATAAAGTGATGAAAAAAAAAACAAAGCCAAGCCTTCTCATTCTTCTTCTTCTCTTTCTCCTTCCCCCTTCTTCCGGGCTTCAGAAAATTTGAGACCCCAGAACAGAGGACGCCAAGACGACCCACCACCCCAAATTCCCGCAAACTACGGGCGCACGCCTCGCCGCCGGCGAGCCCACCGACTGTCGCCTCCGGCAGCTAGTTGGCTACAGCTCCCTCGCGCCTGTGCTGTATCCGTGGCCACGGAGACGCCGCTCGCCGGCGAGGGGCGGCGGCGGCGGCGGCGATGGGGAACTCGCTGGGGTGCTCGGCGTCCGGCGAGCGGCTGGTGTCGGCGGCGCGGGACGGAGACGCCGTCGAGGCGCGCATGCTGCTCGAGCTCAGCCCTGCGCTCGCGCGCTACTCCACCTTCGGCGGCCTCAACTCCCCGCTCCATTTCGCCGCCGCTAAGGGCCACCTCGACGTCCGTGCTGTTTTCCTTGCCCCGTTATGTTTTTTTGCGTTTTTTTACTGTTCGATTTGATCAGCGAGTCGGTTGTCTTATGTGCAGATTGTGACGCTCTTGCTGGAGAAGGGTGCGGATGTGAACGCGCGGAACTACTGTGGTCAGGTAGGCAGATCTTTCTGTTTTATGCCATTTCATGGTTTGAAATGTAAGATCTGTCATTCAGACGTACTAGTAAAATCATCAACTCTTGTTTCATGTTTTTATATGATAAAAGTTGTTTGAGGATTCAGTGTTTTTTCTTATGTTGCTCTGCTCTGTGATGGCATAAAAGACTTGATCTTGCAATATCCAGACAAACAAAAAATTGAGGTCTCGTAGGTAGTGCTTTCGTGGTGTCCTCTGCTTGGCCACAGGGTAGATATGGGTTATGTTTCGATCCGTTTCTACAATCTTTATCTGAGTCGAAAACATTTTGCTGATTTTTACCATTTATTTGGATGTATGGATGAAGACTGCGTTGATGCATGCATGCCGGCACGGACACTGGGAGGTGGTTCAGATGCTCTTGCTCTTCAAATGCAATGTATGGTATTTGTAATATTGTCTTCACCGTGTGTTCCATTTCTCTGCCCTGACACCGGGACGGTGCTGACTGCTCTTTGTGTTTGGGTGCTTGGAAGGTTACCAGGGCGGATTACTTGAGTGGTCGAACGGCATTGCACTTTGCAGCACACGATGGACTTGTTCGGTGTGTAAGGTTGTTACTTGCTGACTACGTCCCAAGTGTGTCGTTGGACGATAGTGCCTCTTCGGTGGCAGATGGCGGTGATAGCCAGGCGAATAGCGGCAGCAGTCCTACTTCTTCAGTGGGACTGAAGTTCAATGAACCGTACATATTGCCAAGTGTCAATCTACTGTCATCTTTTCTGTATGGAATAATTAGCAATTAATTGTATACCATCTTTGTTCAGTGCTCGTGTGAGGTACATCAACAAACCTGCTGATGGCGGCGTTACAGCTCTCCACATGGCAGCTTTGAATGGCCATTTCGATTGCATGCAATTGTTGATTGAATTAGGTGCAAATGTGTCAGCTGTCACATTTCCCTACGGAAGTACATCAAATTTGATAGGCAAGTGATGGTTCTGAGTTCAGATGATATGCAGTAATCTTCTTACTCAATTAGTTATTCATTTATGTCTTTACGGATCAGGAGCTGGCAGTACCCCTTTGCATTACGCAGCCGGTGGCGGTAGTCTGGAGTGTTGCCAGGTATGTTAGCAGCATCGCTTTTTGGACAACTAGCAGTTATCGACTGTACTTGCTGCATCAGGAATTGATTTGTTCTGATATTTGTTGATGCCACCATTGCAGGTGCTTCTTTCAAAAGGTGCTAGCAGGTTGACACTTAATTGCAATGGGTAAGAATCTGCTGTGTAATAAATAGTGCCAAGTGGTATCTAAAAATCGAAATTGAGCGTACCACCACAGATATTGATTAATTAGCTTGGCTGGCACTGTTTGAACCTAACTTATATCTTATAGCTTTATTATTTCAAACAATTACTAACATGTATCTTGTTCTTAGGTGGCTTCCCATGGATGTTGCTAGGATATTTGGGCGGCGTGGCTTGGAGCCATTGCTCTCTCCAAATTCACACACTGTTATCCCTGCAATTCAGCCATCTAGTTACCTAGCGTTGCCACTTATGAGCATACTAAATATAGCCAGGTAAAATATCGATTTTGTCTGCTTTAGGTAAAATATAATGACTGTTCTTACTTCTATGGACAACAATAAGTGCTGCTTGATTTGTGAATCCGTGCTTTTTGAGAAAGCACACTATTACGCAATTAAATCAGTTTTTTTTGGGAAGCTGGACAGGAGCTCTGTCTATTTCATAAAGAAAAGAGTTGTCCACTTTATTGGGAGAAAACTGGGCGAAAACCAGTTTATTAAATCAGTTTCATTTTGCATATTGTCTGATCTGGTATTTATAAACATTTGGGCCAGATTATGTGTCTTGTGGAATTGCATTGGTTTCAGAAATACTTGCAGAAACACAAATACTGCACAAGGCAAACTGCTGTAGTAGGTTCTTGGGGTAGGACAGGCATAGAGCAAACATCGGCTCTTATGCTGTGTTTTATCATCCTCAATGGGTTCAGTCCCCATCGCGTAGTTACTTTTTCTGCTAAGGAATAGGTTGTGTTTACTTTCAAATTGCCTTGACTCAAACATATTTGAGTTAATTCCTAGATCGAACCGAGAGTGCATTTGTTGACTTATTTCACCTTATAGCAAGTGCTTGCAGCTCTAACTTTATAATGATACACTTCATGTTTATAGATCTTCTTTTTGTGCCTTTGCAGAGAATTTGGGTTGCAACACACCATATCCTCTGTGGTGGATGATAGCGATCTTTGTGCAGTTTGCCTGGAACGGTCTTGCTCTGTAGCTGCTGAAGGTGGGAACAACGTTAAACACTTGCATTAAAATTATCTCATTCCTTAAGGACAAAGATATATTGTGCAGAATTCTCAATGATGCTTGGATAAAAAAAGATCATAGTAATTTGTCAGGAGATGGACATGCTCCAACTTAATCTAAGCTCATTCTATTTCTGAATATGTTTAATGTGTTAGTATTTATGCTTTAATCTTGAATCTGCACTAGTCCGTCATCTTCTCTATCCATAAGTTTTTTTTTGTTGGAGAATAACACTAGTCGATCACGAACTTGAAACAATTAACGGGCTGTCAAATAGTCCTTGCTGTACCGATAAGTTCAGGTGACCATTCAATGGCATAATATTCTGCAAACGAAGCTCAAATTTTATATCCTTACAGGTGCATATGATGCCACCCTTTTGTGAATTACCTTATTTTACAAATGCTAAAAAACAAAAATAATAGCAGAGACGTGAAACCAAATACTATAGCACTGATGGCGCTTGTGCAGCCTGAAACTTGCCTGTGTGGAGTGGTTTTAAGGTTTCATGAAGTCATATGTTTTTTCAGTAGGTTTTCACTTAATCATGTGCGTCACATTACAGTACACACAGCTATGTGAAAAATGCAGTGATGGTATCTAACATTACATTCTGTTCTTTCAGGCTGTGGTCATGAGTTCTGCATCAAATGTGCTCTGTATCTTTGCTCGACTAGCAACGTCCGTGTCGAGTTCACAGGCCCGTCTGGGTCGATCCCATGCCCTCTCTGTCGGAATGGAATAATGGCATTCACTAAGTTGCCGAGCACACCGACCTCAGATGGGTTTAAATCAAGCTCTGCACTCACATTCTGCAATCCATGCATTCTGAACACCCGATCCGTAGACTCCCCAGCAACTGTCTGCAAAGCTGAAATCAGGCGCAACCGTGTCGCAGCTGTCTCTTCTGAGCTAGTCTGTCCACTCACCTGCAGCCCATTTCCCTCGTCCGCCCTCCAAACCTACAGGTGCAGCGACGATGATCCATGCGGCTCAACAGAAACACAGGATGGCTCTGAGGTGCAGTCTCCACGGCCCTCACACAGCGCAAGTACTGAGCTGGATAAGAGAGGAGAGCAGGATATTGACCAGACCACCTGCTCAGGCATGTTCTGGAGTCGCAGAAGCTGTCAGAGGGAGCAGCAGTGCAACGCGGAGATCAATGCTTGATTCCTTACTCCCTGGTTGTGAATATATTTGGATTCATAGCAGCTCAATGCGGGAGATGATCAGCGGGCCTCCCGGGCTGTGTTTCTTTTTCTCCTATTTGCAGCCAAGATTTTGGTGGTTGTTGATCATGCAGCTTTTGGCTGCTATAGGTTTTACTGTGTTGTAACATTTGGGTCACGTTTACGGTGTTAGATCATAGCTTGAAAATAACTAGTCAGTTATTGTTCTTTGTAGCTGTTTGTAAATTAAACAGTTTGGCTGAGGGCTTCTTCTGATTGTGAGGATAAAATTCATGTAAAATGACATCAAATTACCCTCTGATGATATATATTGATATTTCATAATCTCTTCAGGTTTTTTCTACAGTACTGTAGTGGTTCAGCTGAGCTCACATGAAAGAGATATATTCTTTTTTTCTTCAGCATTGCTTTCTACTACAGTTCTCTACCTACGGAGGATCAGGCGTCCTTGGTTTCATGACGCACAGACACCACCGGCGGCGGTTGTACAGTTACCGGCCGGCCCTGGTAGGAGCGTGCTGACGATCCTGTCACCGAGACCTGGCACCGCGGACAGGAAGTGCCCCACTCCGGCGAGCTCGTGGTAGCTGATCCAGCCAAGCCGGTTGCATATGTGCCGCTGCAGCTGCACCGGCACGACGCCGTCCTCATCGCCCTGGAACAGATGGACTGGAAACGGCGGCGCCTCCTTCCCAAGGTCTGTCGGCTCGAACTCCGGCCAGCGCCCAAACATCACCGCCATGTCGCGGTAGAACGACTCCTGCACTCCCTGCTGCGTAGCTGCCTTCGCCCTCTGCACAACGCGAAGCACACGATCGGTAATGTTTCGATCATATCGCCATGGCCTTAACATGGTGGTCGGTGGAGGAAGAGACAGCGAACCTTTTGGAACATTCCGGTGGAGAGGGCCATGAGGCGGTTCTTCTCGTCTAGGGCGTTGGGGAAGGAGCCGGAGCCGCTGACGACGGTGGAGGTTGGCAGCCATGGCTGGCTCATCCACCAGTGCAGCAGCCAGGGCGCGTAGTAGGCGACGCGGAGCGACCACTGGTCGCCCAGCGGCTGCCGCCGGTACAGCTGCCGTGCCACCCCCCTCGGCAGCCCCGACCACCGGTAGTTTATCACCGGCGCCATCATGGCCACTCCGGCCAGCCTGCACGACTCAATTGGCAGTAGAACCAGTCAGTCTCGTTGAACATGACACACGGTCTGCAGTTTCAGTATGTACGACTTTCACCTACCTATGTGGGATGTACTTGAAAGATGCCCACGCCGCGTGGCAGCCGAGGGAGGAGCAGATGAGGTGGAACTTGTCGCCGAGGTCAAGCGCGTCGGCGAGGTCCTCGACGTCCAGCGCCGCGCTCCGCAGCGACCGGCGCGGGTCGGGGTGGCTCTCGCCGTACCCGGCGCGGTCGAACGCCACCATGTACACGCCCAGCTCCTCCAGCAGCGCCTGCGAGGCGCGGGGCGAGTCCATGCGGCTGCCGGAGAAGCCGTGCGAGTAGACGACCTTGAACCGCGCGCCGTCCCGGCTCACGCCGGACTCGGCGTACGCCAGGAACCGCCCGTCCCGCGTCCGCACCCTCGGCGCCGTCACCGGCGGCCCTCCAGGCGCCCCGCACGGCGTCGGCGGCGGAGGACGGACGGCGCGCGCGAACAACGCCGCCGCCAATGCCACCACCATCAGCACCAGCAGCCCCACCGGCGTGCTCCCGTTCCCTGCATGTACGTACACAGGTTAAACTCAGTCAGGCATAACGTACGTACGACGACATGGCGTGCATGCGTCTGATCACGTATCCAAATTGCTGCATTTCTTCTTCTTCAGCAGCAGTTTTGCGGATGAAGTTTCGTAGTGCAGTTGTTACCTGTGGTATTGGCAGCAGCCATTGTAGACGATGCAGGGGCTGTGGAATTCTTATCAAATGGATGATGGGGCTGTGTGGCGTTGTTGGAGCAGGACGAGGACCGCTTATTATCAAGTGTGTTAGGTGTTGGGGCTAAGCTAGTGCGAGCTGAATAGTAGTGGTGACACTTTGCTGAAAACGAAGCACGTAGTGGAGGCCAGGGCAGGGATCTTCACGCCAACCTACTATCGTCCATGTATTCTCGGTCACACCACCCAGCAAAAACTTCTCACCTTCACCTACCACAAATTAAAAGGGTTCTTCTCCCATGTACACCTGGCAGGTAGCTCTGCTTACTTCAGTAAGCTCTCTCTTCGTCAAAAGATAATCTTGGACGACAAATACTCCCTCCCTTCGTATTTAGTTGATTTTGATTAGAACCATAGCTAGTTCATTTATCTTATGTTCGTGCATCGATTAAAATCGAACAGAGGTAGTATATGCCATACTTGTGTAGGCATTCTTGCGTTCTAAACACTCCCTGCCTGTTGGTAATCTAAAACTCGCGGACACAGCTGCCCGTACATTTGTTTTGAGTTGGATGAGCTAATAATCATTTGCTACTAATGATAATCGACCCTTTCCGGTCTTGAAACATATGACCTATGGGCTATGGATGCAAGTGGACCATGAACATGATGATGATTTATACTTTTCAAAATGTGTATACAGACGTTTTATTTACATAGGTATGACATATAGGTGATGATGTTTCACAAAAGGTTACACCTTCTATGGGGAGGAATGGTGCCACCAAGGCGCCAAGAATCTTTTCTTGGCTCTGCTGCCTCCATTTTCAGGAGTATGCCGTCCATCAAACTTTGTAGTTGGAGTTGGTGAAGAAGTGTGAATGGAGAAACAAATCTACAATTGTATATTCTCTTCAAATTGGCATCTCATGTCAAAAGCACCTTTCTATAGTCTTCTCACCAACCCCAAAATTGTGACCTGTTGAGAGAGCCTGTAGGATCACCAACGAGAGGATGGCGATGGCCTTATGGGTCGGTAGTGTTCTTGGTAGGTAAAGACTAAAACTTCTTTCAGAAGCTCTTTTTTTTTTTTGTTAACAGTAACTTGTCAATGCACATTGTGTGGTGGTCAAGGTAGTGCTCCTTGACCTGCTTGCTTTATTAGAAAGTTTCTTTAGTATTTGTGTAAGCACCTAGCTTCTTATCCTTGGCTGCTTATCCGGAGATATGTGTTCCAAAATCAAACCTAGAAATCTCCACAAACAAAACTCAAAATAGTATAATATTTAGGAAATACTACAGTATATTTGCAACAGCACAAAAACGAAAGAAATCCAGTAATAAAGGATAGATGGTACTGCTGAGGCGGCATCAACGAAGCCCAGTTCATAACTATTAGCCCGAAGACTTGCGGTTGTGGTAGTTTGGTAACAAAGGATTAACCAAAACACAACATGGACTATCACTGCAGATTGGGTCGACGACGCACTCTGATGTCTGCGGCGAGGCCGTCAAAATCCGCGAGGATGCTTAGCTGCAGCCTACTGAACTTGAGTAGGACTTGAGGTAGGAGCGATAGCCGGCTGTGGACCTGTGGTTGTAACTGTAGAATAAACGACATGGGCATTGTTGAGGGGCATTGCTACAGAGTGCTCAGGCACCGGTTAGTCTTAGGGAGTGCTCCCCTTGTCTGAAACCGAAGTTTACCGGAAAAGGAAAGTGGTCCCATGTGGTCCCATGACTTGATAGCGACATGTTACTAAAACAGTAAATGTTCCCAGGACCTTTTATCGCTTAGTGCGGGCGTCAACGGAGGATGGTGCACCCCATCGACATGTGCAAATACGAGTATTAAAAGCATCAAGAGATCCAGCTGCCAGTCCGCAGCAAAAATTCCATAGATAAAATATGGAGTAGCAGAAATTACATGCGCTAGCAGGCACACCAAAGTAAAATAAAAAAGAAAGCATCTGGATTTACAAGGTAAAGCTTGTTTTTCCGCAAAAAAAATCTTGATCTAGAACAACTATTCGAGATTCAAACCAGGAAAACCGCACATGGTTCTTCATCTTTTTAGATGTAACGAAATTTCAACAAATTCCCGAGATGAAAATCATATGTTAAAGTTTGAAGGGGGAACACAGTAACATGCATGTATAATATGAGTTGAGTTTCCTGTCAACATCATGCAACATGAGAGGTAGATATCTCACAGTAGATGCACACACTGTACCAGCGCCCACTCCAACCACATGGAACATGCACATACATACTGTCAACGAGAACTAAACCAAATGAAGTTGAATATACTTTCCTAGGAACTTCCTCAGTGGTGTGGTTCCTCGAATTGTAGACCGCCATGGTTTGTTAACTGTGACAAAGTGACAAACATACACGTTAATAAACATAGTTGGTGTTGTATCATATAAATAGAAATTCAAAGAAAATTCATGCAAAAGTGCTAACTTCTCTGATGGAAGAAATGCACCTATTTTCCTGTTGCATGTAATTATCATGTGTTTAATTTATATTAAGATGTATAAAAATGCACCGTGTGAGCTTTATCAACCTAGAATGCAGCACCAAGGGAACACATGCAGAAGACAAACTACCACGAACGACAACAAAATCTGGTAACCAACAAGACCTGCAAAACTAAAACCAATACATACTAAATTCATGACGATTCAAAAGCAAACTTAGGTGAAAATTTGATAATCTCAGATATGGTTCACAGTTATACACGCAACAGCTAGTAAGACAAGTGAAAAAATACTACTATGTAACTCAAACTAAGTGCTTTAGCACTAGGAGGTGACTACTCAATCGTAAAACAAGAAAAATGAGCCAAGCTGCTAGGCCATGGTACGAATTGACTGGCACATACCGTAAGTAACTAGCAAGTACTAGTAGCAAAGAAGCAAGCATTTACACTCTGCATGACAAAAAAAGGAGGGGATCAAGCAGAGGAATAGGGCATGTGGACATGACATTTGGATTCAAATCCCTGTCCTAACATGTGGCGACATATTAATTCAGATCTGCATCAAAGAACATACATATGTCCTGACATGTGCTTAAGCTACTTCCTCTTCGTACCACTTTCTTAACTGCAAAGAGATCATGGTATATACTAATATACATCATGTTGAATCAAAGAAAAAAATCAGGAAAAACCTATTGTCTAATGTGGAACACAACTTGAGGGAATAAGATAATATACATCCTATGACTATACTAATACATCACATAGGCACATTTTCATTGAAAAATACATCTTGTTGAATAAAGAGAACTTCAGAAAAAACCTACGATCTAATCTGACCCAAAACTTGAGGGAATAAGATAGTACATCGCGTGTATATAATAATACATCACATATACACATTTTCATCGACAAAATACATCCAGTTGAATCAAGAAAAAAAATCAGTAAAAACATACCTTCTAATCTGACCCAAAACTTAAGGGAATAAAAAAAGTACATCCTTTGACTATAATAATATATTCCATATGCAAATTTTCATTAAGAAAATACATCAGGTTGAATCAAAAATAGTTTGGGAAAGAACCCTATTGTCTAATGTGAAACAAAACTTCAAGGGATGCAAAAGTACTTCCTATGATACAATAATATATCCCATATGCGCAGTTTGATTATGAAAATACATCTACCGAAAAATACATCATGTGAGCACACTAATGCTAACGCCAGATAACCAAGATGTATATATTACGGAAAATATACATCCTGCCATATAACCCAAAACAGCATTACAACAGCATGACTACGACTGAAAAATACATCCTACATACATCTGGTAATGTCGCGTACATGTATTATTGAACGAAATCTACATGTAATACCTGAGTCTACACCAAAACAGATAAAACACAACTCATGGAGGATGTAAACTGAAGCCGACCCCCCTCCCCCATGAACACGACCGTGCCTGCTCCTACCACCCAGCGCGGAATTAAGCAAAACTAGCAGTAGAGAAGCAATGGCGGAGGCCGCTCGGATTTGAACACTAACCAGCTGCTCGTGCCCGCGGCCTTCCTGCTTGTTTTCTCGGGTTCAGAACGAACAGTCCCCATCTACCGCGGAAACGGAGTTGAGATACTGACACGCACCCAAATTGAAGCTAGCAATCAATGGCCAACCCGAGTCCCTAGACTCTTGGAGACATATCCGCCAGTGTGAGCCTTCTAATTCAGATCTAGCTGCAGCATGCTCCTACGACCCAGTGCCAAATCGCCCGAAATCAAGGAAAACCCAAACCAGAAGTAGAGAAGCAATGGTGGGGGCCGAGCGATTTGAAACACTAACCAGACCGTGGGCGCTTCTTCGCGAGGATGAGCCGCCGATGGTCCTTCACCGACCCTTGCGCGGCGGTCATCGGCCTCCAATGCGTCGAATCAGGAGGTCGCGCTACCGAACGAACCTGTCCTCGTAATCGTCGTGACGTGGTCGAACTGGACGGGCGCTTCGTCCTCGTCCTCTAGGACGGCCGCGGCCTGCGGAGCGGCAACGGTGGCCATTGAGGGGCGGCGGAACGCGAGGAGCAGCCGCGGGTACGGCCGCAGCGACATCACGGAGGTGGCGAAAAGCGCACTGGAGTAGGCTGGACCCGCGCAAGTTGCGGCGGAAGAGGGAGGAGCGAGGTGGGAGGACGCGCAGGCCGCGGATGTGGCCATGGCGAGGGTGGTGGGTGGATGAAGCCGAGATAGTGGGGGTGGAGGGATGGATGCAGGGAGAGTCGATCCGCGCGACCCCGTCGTCGATGCTCCCCAATGCTCTCCCACAAGGAGTACACCCGACCCCGGCTGATTTCAGCGGGTCTTCTCGCCGCCGACGAGCCCAATTTACCGGTGGATTCGGGAGCTAGAGTGAGCCAAACCAAGAGGCGGGGAGGGGAATGGAGAGGATGAAGGAAGAGAGACACGCAGTGTCTTTACTTTGGACGGTAGCGCCGTTTCGTTCCAGCCACCAGATGGCGATCGGACGGACCTGAAGGTGGAGCACCGTGTAAGACCAGAGAGTGCCCAGGCAATAATTAGAATTTGGGATTGTTGAGGAGCCTTCCCGTGTTCAACGTTTCAGGACTGCACACCGCCAAGTACCCCAACTCAATAGTTCATTTTCTTCTTTGCTGCTAAGAGATCGGCGAGGTCAGGGAAATATATATTTGCCACCGAGAACCTGAACACAGACAATGTTCTTACATAGTTACATGTCGTCTTCGATGGAAATCAGAAATAGCCCAGATTTAACAACTCAGTGGGGCGAAAGATGTACTACCAAATGCAACCTCACAGCCTGCCTGGATTAAGTTCTTCTCGCCCTCATCAGAGCCTTGGGACCGGTGTACAGTTTGTCTCAGCAAATGTGCTCCACGTTGCAGCACAATGTGCTCCACGTTGCCGCACAGAATCTGATAATAATCGCAAGTCTTGTCAGTTGGTTGGTCAGGGAGAGCGAAAGAATCTCCATGTCAATCTCTCCTATCCAAAAGGTAACGTTCTGTTAAGCTCCACTTGCGGCGCAATTGGTACCTCGCATGAAAGCCAACCAACCTTTCCAAAGAAGAAAGTGGGGGACGTCCGAAAGTATATTGATTGGATGAGTGAACTCCTCTTGCGTAGTGGCATGTACGTCCCTCAAAGCAGCGCTGGGCTAGGCTCACTGGCTGGTACGGCTGAATTGACCGTTTTCTAGGACCGGCTGGTTGTCCTTCACCTGGTCTTTCTTCCTCTCATCCTTCTTAACCTACCTCACTTCTGCTAACTTCTAATCAACACAACTATATTCAAATCAAAATAAGTTGTAGATGAAAAATATGTGCGTCGATTAGGTGATTTCATTCTGACTATCGATTTCGAGTTTTGTTTGTTGTAAATCTTTAATTCCGTCTTCTTGTTTGTAGAGTTTTTGGCTGAATTTTATCAAATTTATCGCACATGGTTCGCCGTTTCAAAATTCCTTTAACGAGTAGCTTCACCTCGCTGTTTCGCACACTTCTCATGTTGTAATTTTTTTTCGTTTTGACGGATGTAGATGAACATATCTGTATTACGCTAATATATTGTAACTTGCACGTGTGAGAGGTGTCTTACATGTAGGCAGCGTAACCGCCTTGGCCACCGCCGGCGACATCAACATGGTGGCCTTTCCGCGCACCGGCGTGGTCTTGGTTGTGGTAGTGAGTGATGTCTTGCACGTGGTCACATCAACCTACTCCCGGAGGTGTAGAAGGTGGTGGAGGTGCTCATGGCTATGTTCATCTTCGTGGTGATCCACTAGCTGCGCCAGCGATGCTCGTTGGGCCTGCCGTCGTGGTCGGCATGCTCCCTTCCAATCCGCACTGCGTGCTCACCGCCGACATGCGCATACCTTGAGAACCATTTCAAGACCAAGTTCTGCGCCGACGACGAGGTGTGGCGGGCGCAACGAAAGGTAGCGAGCATGCTGACATAACTCACGACTAGTTCCACTTCTTCGAGTTTCGCGTGCTCACGGTGAGATCGCTGGTGGAGTTCGTGCATCGGTGGCTACTCCCAGTGCTAGCCACCGTTACTCAGTTCAAGTGTGGTGGTGTAAGTTACGCTCACCACGTGAACAAGTGGTGAGACTCAACTTGAGTAGAGAGACAACCGAACAATTTGGGCTTTCTGGCTCTCTGGATGCGACCTGGGTACCAAACGAAGTGAAGTACATGGTTTTTTTTGGTCTGTCTCCACCCATTAAGGCCCCCAGCGCCTGCCCCCGGGAGTCAAAAAATAGGACTGCGACCTACCAATCGCGCCCTTGGATCGCGCTCCCACTCTTCCTTCACGATCTTGATCGGTCAATTTCTACTTCGGTTTTCCGTTTCAGATCAACTCTCTGGAAAAATGGTCGCACCTCTAAAAAAAAGTTGCACGGCCACCACTCCTACGTATGATTGACTTAGAGGCCGTTCGGAAGCTCTCCACTCTACCGAAATCCGTGAAGCGCGCATAGTTCAGTTTCAGCAACTTCATATAAATGAACTAGAACTCCTTCGGCTCCGCAGAGCCATTGAGGAGTGGAGAGGATCCGAACAAGTCCTTAGATTAGGCATAGTGCATAGCGGTAACTTAGGATCTAGGTCAGGATTTTTTTTACGTGGCGCTTAGTTAATAAGGAGAGAGACAAACATATTTGGTTACGGTGCGATATGAGACATTTTTAATGCATATCTATCCGGTGCAGGCGCTTCATCGAAAGAACCCCATGATTGAACCCCTTCTCTTCCTCTTCCCTGAGCGTCGTACATCTACCGGCCAATCGCCTGCATCTCCCTCGCCCGACTCTTCGTCTGGCCTGTCGGCAACACCACCTAAGGAGAAATCAGAATCATGGACAAAATTCGGTGCTTGCAAGGAGACAAAGCCATCCCGGCCCTTGGTGACCTCTCCACCATAGCACTTCCACGACATGATCCTTCGCCAACCCCTCTACACCGTCACACTTCTACCCGAGTAGCTTGAAAAGCTTTTTTGCCATCCCCTCGTTGAATTCATGGTAATATGTCCTCTGCTTTTGAATCAATGTTCATCAATTACAACTTCTTTAGCTCGAATTTGCATCCCATTTTTCTTTCAGCGTCTGAGAGTGTTGTAAAATGAGCAACTATTAATCACAAGGGGCCAAATGCCAATACATGTACAAGTGTTGCAAAGTGTAGTAAAATTCTTATACAATGGAATATGTAGTAAAGAGGGCTATACATCTCTAACACCCCCTCAAACTCATGGCCGGTCAATAACACAAAGTTTGGAGAGGAATAACCCATGTTGCGTTCTAGTCCAGGCCTTAATGAAGATACTAGCCAACTATAACTCGAAAAGCACATATTGAATAGCAAGAACCTGATCATGCAAAAAAGTGCGTACAAAGGAGGCATCAAAACCGATGTGCTTGGTGAGCTCATGCTTCACTGGGTCATCTGCAATGTTGATAGAGCCTATATTGTCTCACAAGAAAGGACTCGATGTGGTAGTAGGAACAAAAAGTTCTTCCATTAACCAGCGTAACCAAGTCTGCCGTCAATAGAGCCATATCTCGCAACTCAGCCTCTGCACTCAAATGGCAAACCACAGCCGTGTCTTCGTATTCCAAGCAATGAGGAAATCGACAAGAAACACATAGTAAGCAGAAAGTGAATGGCGATCTGAAGGATTTCTAGCTCACGTTGCATCTAATAGGCTTGGATTTGTAAGTAGCTGGAACGAGGGAACAAGATATGACAAGAGATCATGCCACAAATATATCGTAGAACACAAAGCAGTTGACTATAGTGAACCTAGGTGGGAGGAGAGACAAACTGACTTAAAATATGTACATGATAGGAGATATTCGGACGAGCGACAACTAGATAGACAGGGATCCCAACCAAATGACAAAAGGGCATCGGATCAGACATGGGATCGCCATCAGAGGCACAAAGGTGAACATTGAGATCCATATGAGTCTCATCAATTCTCTTATCACCAAGATTAGCACGAGCAAGGAGGCCCTGGATATAATTCTCCCGAGAGATAAAGAAGCCACCGGAGGTAGAGGAAACCTCAATCCCAAGATATTAGCGAAGAAGACCTAGATAAGTCATAACAAAATTTCTCATGGAGACGGTTATTAACAAAGGAAATGTACTTAAAGTTGCCACCAGTGATGATCATGTCACCGAGAAGAGCTGTGACAAAAAAATGTTGGATCATGTGCGTTGGGTGAGAAACCAACGGCAGTCACTATAGAGGGGAATACTCAAACCAGGGTTGAGGCTTGCTTAAGGCCACAGAGGGAGCGCCAAATACGACATACCATGCCAACATGAATAAAGTACCTCGGTGGTAGTTGCATATAAAGGAGGAAGGACCACAAGACGAGCTTTGTAACACTCAAGAGAGCCATTAGAGCAGGTCTTCATCTTATATACCCAATTACATGTGATGCGACAAATAGAAGGAGGAGGGGAAACCATATCCCATGTGTTAGTTTGCTCCAACATCAATCTCATCTGCCATCGCTAGCTGCCATTCAGGATGACCAACAACATATAGATAAGAATTTATCTAGAGGACAATGGAAGGGCCATGGCGGTCAAGGGAATACAATCAAGTGGAGGGCAAGGCCATCCACAAATATCATAAGTAGGATGGGGTGCAGAAGATGGCACACTAGAAGTAGTAGTCATGGCACGAGAATTATCCACGTCATTTGGATGACAAGGATAACGAAATTAAAGGGGGATGAGGAGGAATAACCATAGGCAAGGGAGAGAAGTGAGACATCATAAAGAAATGTGGAGAGTCATGCGATGAAAGAGGAGAGGAACGTGTAGCGGAAGATGGTGTCATATATACAATGTGGGCACTCGGAGGAGTGGGAACCCGAAGCCCATAGAGAAGTACAAGGGAACGTGAGAAAACATAGATCAACCACATACATCATCCACATAAAAGTACGAGGAGGAGGGGCGTGGGTAGAATGGACGTGACTCATCAAAAGTTACATCCCGTGAAATGCGCATCTGACGACTAACAACCCTTATTCTCGTCACTACATCCGAGAAAAACACACTCATTAGACTGAGCAGTCAGATTGGGGCATTTTCACGGTGCAAGAAAAAACATACAAAACTCAACCAAAAAACAAAACACAGAGTAATTAGGAGAACGACCAAAAAGACACTCTAAAGTAATATAACATTACTGTAGTAGATCTTCTTGCCAACTCAAACTATATTCTAGAGTCAGGACGCAGATCAAAGCGCACTGGCAACAACCAGAAGATCGAAGGTTTTCATAAGGTAGATGTAGATGTAGCTTATAATCCCAATAGTATGGAAGGAAAATTGGGTGTGGTGACTAGAGATAACAATGGCATGGTACTTGTAACAAGATATAGATGGCATGAACTTAGCCTGATGTGTTAACTGCTGAAGCATATGCTTGTACGGATGGAGCTAAATTAATTAGACACATGAACATTAGCCAATTTATTATGAAATCTGATCCGCTGGAGCTAGTTTTGCTATGGAAAACAAGAAAAAATCATAGAACTAGTATTCTATGTAGCTGTATTAAAACGAATCCAGGAGCTGGTAGAAGGATGTAACTATTTTTATATTTTGCATGTAAATAGAGAAGCAAATTTAGCTGTTCAGAACATTGCTAAATTTGGATCTTCTTCTGACCCGGAATGCGCCTGGATATCCCAGGTGCCGGAATACATCCTTCAGTATACTGAACAAGCATGTAATTTTGGTGATAATTAATGAAATATCTTGGTTGACTCTTTAAAAAACCTAGGTTTGAATGTTGATGAGATATGTGGAAGCCAACACATCCTCAGCCCAAAAGTAAGGTGCAAGAGAGGCAACAATTATCACGGCACAAGCCGTGTTAAGAAGGTGTAGATTTCTTGCACTCATCCATGATGAAAGCGCATGAATCCCCCTGCGTGATTTTGGTAATTAATAACAATCCCTATGTAATAATGTTTGGATTGAGTTATAGTTGTAGGATTTGTCCATGGGTTCTTATATATCCCTAATGACATAGAATTCTCTTGGTGTTATTAAATGCCATTAGTAATATATATAAAGGTTTGGTTTTGGATTCTTAGAGTTTTTTCTTATTTCTTTCATAAGAAAATATAGTGTATTGGAAATAAATTTTGGATGCACCTAGTTTTATGGTTTGTTTACTTGTCTCTCAAACTTGAGTGGATTTTTAATAATGATTGTTACGTTAAATCTCATGTTTGGAAGGTAGGGTTGAGTTTGTCACATGGTTCATGGGCTTGTCCTTAATTGTAATGATGAGTGATTGATCATACCCTATAGATTTAAGTGTAAGGTTTAGCACTAGGGCTTTGCTTATGTCCACTAATAAACAGAGATACGAGCTTAGGGTTTACTCATGATTACCAAGGGATCATGCATTGATAATAAGTTATGGGCGTAGGGTTTTAAGTTTATGTGAGTAAAATATGTTGAGTTACCTAAGGATTGATATTCCTCCCGATAATAGGATGGTTACTTCAAAATATTACTAGAGTGGTCTTATGTTCTTGACTTAATAAAGATTTATATATAATGCAATTGCTTTTCCGTTAAAGATGTTGAATAAGGACTAGGGTTGCATACTGGTGCCCCCACTATTTCTTTTGATGGATGCTATCTTATTATCACACTAGGGTTAACTTATTCTCCCATATATCCAAAGAATAATCATGCATTAGACATGATCAACTTATGTATCATAATTTTTTATTTCTAGTTCTTCGATTTTTATGATCAGTGCCCACTTTCTGATGATCATGGGTTGGCTTCCTAAGATATCACTAAGAAGATTTGGCTTTTACCTCTAAGATCAAGTGCTTTCTCTAGCAACTAGAGTATAACACTTAACTTGTACTCTCTTACCTGAGCATGGCTATGGCTAGGGTTTATAACATGCTCACAAGGTTTCTGAGATCAAATAGGCATAGGCTCCACTAGGCTAGCTTAGTTTGGATTGGTTTTGTACGTACATCTTAATGACAATAATATGGTTCTATTCCATTTAATATTGGATTTTATCACCACTCCAAAGTTAGATGGATTATATCCTAGGGTTTTAGCTCAAGAGTTGATATTATTTCTCTGATATGTATATACCTCTCCCTTCTCTAGGGTTTGATGTAGATAGCTTTGGAGAGAGAAGGATAAAATATGTAAAGGTTTAATGATAGGGCTAGTGTTGGTGTACTTGTGTCATGAGTTCAAGAATTGAGTTGAAGAGATATCATGCATATCATGGTAAGAATATCTATTTCTTTGGAGACATGGAAAAGATAAGATTGGTTTCCCTAACTTTCTTATTCTTTAACTTATAGTTGAAGAAGTATCCATATGTTGTTTCCAACGAATACCATATTATGACCCCTTAGAAGATCCGGTATTTGATCCTTACATAATGTTTTGTGGTATAGATTCTAGTTCCATTTGATCTAACTCATAGATCAAATCATGTCTACCCAAAACAAGATTTTAGCAAAGTTCACATTGAAGTTTATATTCTTGACTTGATGATCTACTTCAATTCCGTCAACTCAAGTGAAACTTTAGTCACTGTGACAAGTTTTATATGAAAGTGGGAAATTCCCTAGAATTTCTATGCATGAATGCAACGCACAAATATGTTTGCTCTCTATTTCTAGCCCCAAAACATGGGATTTTACACAAACGTCATGTCAAAGTACCTAAGGCTATGTTATGTTTATTCTTAATTCTCAATTGCATGGAGTTTTCCCTTTCTAGAGAAGTATAAGTGAGATATGTTGTATCATCTTTATATCAGAACATCATGCTCATATAAATTCTAATCAAACACATAATGAAGGTTTAACAATATTATAGTGTTTGTGAGTTGTTTTATGTTCACCACACTTTATGAGAGAGCAGACAAGTGAACCCATAAACCCCGGTCCACTTTTTATTATAAGAAACCACTTTTACTTGCTTTTACCATCCTTTACATTTTTTGCAAGAACTAAATCCGAAAATACAAAAACCCAAAACTAATTTTGCTTTATTGTTTTCATGTTCATGTATTTATTATAGATTAATTTAATTTTTTTATTTAGGTTATACTAATACAAAGCATTGTGCTTGACAACCACACGGTGGAGTTGGGGGCAGAAGATGTTAGCTTTGTTTTATAGTTTGTTGGAAGAGGTTGGAAGAAGGTTGATGCTCAGATTGCCGAGAGTTTGATATAAACCCGGACTGGAGTCATCCTTGTGAGTAAAATACGCTTGCTGCATCACTCTACACTTGGAGTCCCAACGAGTTGGTACACACGAAGTTGTTGCCATCGAGGAACTATTCAAACGATGTTGCCCCAGGCTATGGCTCAACTAGTTCACCCTTAAATTGCTACCCTTTGTCAAAGATGTTATCATCATGCTCATCATCAACTATCATATTGTGCGTGATCACAATAGAAGCCATCACCTCTCACATGGTCTAATTGCTCCTTGTTCTAGTACTGCGCCAAATAATAGCCCACTAAGATTGGTGCACGCCAAATATCTGCTCCAAATCCTTCCTATAAGCCTCTTGTTTTGTGGAAATCTTCCATCATTTCTCTTCTTCTAGGTTGTGGATTGTCTTTGCAATTGTAGAATAATTAGAATAGATGCCATCAGCTAGAGAATACCCCGTGTTGTATGCATGGCTATTGATCTCATAGTGAACCACTGGAGCATTGCCTTCTAGAAGCCTAGAGAACATCAGAAGTGTTGGAGCACGTTTATGTCATTGTGAGAACCTACCATGCCGATAAATTAAGAGTGTCAAATCCAAATATATTGTGACACAATAGCCTCAAGAATGATAGTGCACCTATCAACATCCCGCTATATTGCCCCTGCCCAACAAAAGAACAGTTCTTTCACTCTCATTGCATGGAATCTATGCTTCCAAGCATCCCAGGAAACCCCTTGAACCGTTGATGGATAACAATCGAGCAGTGTTGGCAACATTGGCTCTCTCGGGTAAACTTTCCCAAACACCGCAATTACTGTTTTGCAGAACTTGTAAATCGAGTAAATTCATGCGGTCTCACTCGTGCACATGTACTCATTAAAAATATCACCAGCAACTCCATATGCAAGCACGTGAATAGTTGTGAAACATTTTTTTGTAAGAAGTGACGCCAATCTTACTGATGGCATCAGTCTTGCATTCGAAGTACGAGGTTTGGTACCTCACGCCATCGAGAATATGCAAGAAAAAATTTCTTGACATCCGTGGCACCAAAATATGTGCTCTGAGATATGATGGAAGTAGTATTTAAAAATACGATTATGGATAACTTCTCAGTTACGCTTCAAATTTTCCATGTTTTTGGCAGCTATCTCTCGTTGTGCTCATGGAGAGGGTTTACACAACCATCAAAAGTTCGGTATCGATCATTATTGGAGTCGTCCAGCGATGTATCAATGGTCATACAATGGTCATGATGTTAATTTCTTTGCATGCGCATGTCAGTAGGTACAAAATTTAGGCCTAGCCTCGCCGAGGTGCGGCCGAAGCGGATGACACCAACAAAGGTGACAAACAACCCAGAAGGCGGTGGTGTTGCGGCAGAGAGGGAGGGAGTCGAATCAAGTGTGCACTGGTCCAAGCCACTAACGACGGGCCCGTGGATGAGAAGAGGGGAACCCGCGCGTTACGGCATTACCATCCTAAATTTGGGATCGAAATGGGTCACCACAGACAGTCTTCCGCACTCCGTCCGCTGGGTCGCGTCGCTGGGTCGTGCCCATGTACATGTTTGAACAGCCTCGATCCGTTTAGGTCAGGCCTACACCTCATTTTGTAAGTTTGTGAGAGTATTTACACATTCTTAGGTCACTAAACCCTATTTTATAAGTTTATGGACCTTTATACAAGTTCTTATGCCCTCATGTATTTTACTCTTAGGACATCTCTAACTGCTCGATGGAAATGGACCAATTCGCGGACCAAATTTGGGCTAGAATCGCATTGCTGCGAACAGACCGCGGATCATTTTGGTTTCTACACCAGGCCTCTTTGGGTCCACCCAACAGCGACTCGAAACATTGCTAACCAGTTCATTAATATTAGTTGGCCGCAATGACCATCTTTACATAGTTACATGGTTTGATTAACCTAATCTAGTGATAGTTGTATCTATACTCACCTAGTCACACGCTCCACAACAGCGGGGGCTGCTAGCAGTCGCGCGGCCTACTGGACGTCGGGATACCCTGATGGCCTAGATCCATCGGAGCCAGACGTTCTGGCTACGATGTCCATTATAGCACATGGAAGGGAGGAAAATTTCGTTCCCCGTTGTTCCTGTGCGCAGGAAACATTAATTGCCAACGATAGCGATGATGGGACTTTAATCGCCATCCCATGTGGATAATGATAGTCCACCTTTTTCTGTGCCAGCCCGCTTAGCTACCCGGCACAAACGAACACGAGAACCAATTGTACCAACTTTTGTGTTCGCGACTAATTTAAACGGATCAAAACAAACACATTTGATGTGCATAAATAGGAAGATGCCCTTTGCTCGTATGTTGGCGTCATTTCACCCACCAAGCGGAAACATTCGGCTATATTGGTTATGGATACGGTAGAGCACTAGGGGCGCGTTCGGTAGGCTATAAGGGCCTTTTTTGCATGGGCTAGGACGTGGAACGGGCCGTTTGCCTGCAGGCCGCCAAGTTCTTGCACGAACCGGGTTTTAAAGAAGCCCCAGGACATGCCCTAAAGGAACGCCCGGAATGACAGTTTCTGTGGAGCCAGGCCCGTTGTCGCGAGAAGGTTGCACGCATGGGGAAGGGAGACAGAAACGCCGCGTCCCTTCGGGAACACTCGCCATAACTAGCCTCACCGCCCCCTCTCCTTCGTCTCACTTGCGACCTCACTCTCACCCCCCCAAATTGTCACATCACCAGGCGGTTCCCCTCCCGTCGACCAATCCGCCGCACCGCCGCAAGGAGGAGCACCGGTACCGGAGGGGAGGAGACGACGACAAGCAGCACCGTGACATCGGACGCAACCTGCTCCACAATCTTCATCGGCATATTGAGTTCGGCCGCAAACTCGACCTCGTCCTCGACCGGAACAATGGCGGTAACGACTTCTTCTTCTCACCTTCGTACTCGTTGTGCCAGAACATGCCATGCTTGGGCATTTGCGACGACATGCATATTAGATATGCTAGGGTTTCCATTAGGATAGGGTTCAGATAGATGTTTGCAAGGTGTCCGTCGCTATTGCTTGCTGTTTTTGTCGAGTTCTTGCTGTTCATGGTCTCGATTTGCTTAGTTGTTACTGTAATCTCCAATCGCGGTAGATCGGACTGTGGATTGGTGAAACTATCAGATTTTACTGTGCATGCAAAGAGGGGAAGGGTTTTTTGTGCTGGGGTTTAGCATGTTGTGATTGATGTGCGAAAGATTAAGCTAAGTCTCGCTAGTTTGTTCAGACGGAAGAGGAATGGGAGGATTTGAAGAACGAAGTTGCTCTGCTCAAGAATCTGCAGAGAACACAAGCACAAGTGATGAGGGCTAAGAAACAGGAATGAGAGGCAGAAAGAAAGGCTTTGGAGGCTGAGAAGAGAAAGATAGAGTATGACATATACGATATGCTCCAAGTGAACTTTGCAATCAAGGATAAGCTCAAGAGGATCAGGGCTATTTGTGATGAGTGATGAATATGTTCTAGATGTATTGTAGGAGATCCTGCAGATGGTTGTGCTAGGGAGAATTTGTAATGTACCCTAAGTAGAATTTGTAATGTACCGTAAGTACCACTGGTAATGTACTCAATTTGAACTGCTACTTGTTTTGTTTCTGATTGAACTAGGCCAATGATTATAACCAGGGATTATAGTATGAGGAGATGATTGATCAGAACCTATGACATGACTGAACATGACCATGCCATTGGTTCTGATCAAACATATCCTCCATATGTCCTGATATTATGAGGTTTATGGTACCTTGTTTTGCATGTTTCTGCTTCTTCAGTTCTGCATTGTCCAATGATTGAACAGTGGCACAACGGAAGGTATGGTGCTTCCCTCAAACTTAGTCATGTGTGCCATATTACTTTCACACTAGACTTAGTTTGCGGATAGTCCATTTTGTCTGCCGTGTGATCCTATATATGGGGCCTCTTTTTGTTTGTCTAGTGCATTGACCAATGATTGAACAATCACACAATGGAAGGCAAGGTGATGCCTTTAAACTTAGTCGTGTGTGCCAGCTTCCCTGCATACTAGACTTAGTTTGGGGACAGTCCCTCTACCTTCCATGTGATCAAATCTACGAGTCCTCTTTTGCGTTGGCCAATGATTCGACAAAGGCACAATGAAATGCTAAGTGGTAGCCTCAAACTTAGTCATGTGTGGCATAGTCCTTGCACACTACACTTTATTTGTGGCCACTCCCTATGCCTGTCGTGTGAGCCAATGTATGAGGCCTTGTGTGCTTCTTCACTTCTGCATTGGCCTGCGATTCAACAAAGGCACAACGGAAGGCAAGGTGCTTCCCTCAAACTTAGTCGTGTGTGTGACATTACTTGCACACTAGACTTAGTTTGACGGCAGTCTCTTGAGCTGCCGTGTGAGCCAATGTATGAGGCCTCACTAATTTTTTTAATGTCCGTTTTCATCTATACTTGTGAGCAGACACACCTCTAATGGCATGTGTTCTTGTGGCAGACTAAGAAGCTCAAGCTTGGGTCACCTACTAAGACCACCGATGAGGGACCGTCGAAGAAGCGAAGGGCGGCTAACGTTGGCCACTTCCAGGACGAGGTAGGGCCAGACCAGTTCCTGCACATCGTCTTCAGGCCCACCTTCAGTTGGCTCCTGGTCCCTCAAGATTTCATCAAGTGGTTCGGAGAAATCCCTTCCAACATCATCGTTTGCACCAACACTGGTTGCAACTGGAGGATGAGTACGATGAGAGAAGGCGATGACACATACATCGAACATGGGTGGGCAGGCTTCGTCGTCGCCCATCAGCTCAAGGTATGACAATTCCTCACCTTCAAGAAGGTGTCCTCTTTCAAGTACAGTGTGGTCATCTTCGACCACACCTGCAGTGAGGTGATGAGCAGGTGCCTATACCATGGCGATGCCACCAGGTGTGTCGTCTTCGAAAATCATGTCTGAAGGTTACATGGTTATGTATCGCCGCTACCATGTCGTGTCTAGTTGTTGTTCGTGTCGTGTCCTGAACTATGATCGTGTCTGCTGTGTCCTGAACTATGATCGTGCGTGAACAATGGTGTGTCGTGAATTTGTGTCGTCTATGACCAGTGCTAAGTTTGCTTGTGCTTGCATTATTATGTTCTTGCTTGTGTTGTTGATCGTTGGTAACTTCACCACTGAAGGAAGAAGTTACCAGAAGTGGATTTTGGGTTGCAACCAAACAACACGGGCACCATTCTGGGGTGCTACTAGGACTAAAAACCGACCTACCAAACGAGCAGCGTCCAAATCTCCATGGGGCAAAAAAAAAACTTCATCAAACAACGTGACTTTTCTTGCCTATGGCCCATCTAAAACTCTGAGGACCTTCTTCCCACTGTACCAGCGGTACAGGAAATTAGTGCATGCTACCAAACACGCCCTGCCCTAAGCTACGACCAGGATTCTCGGAGACCCGGCCGGCATTTGGTTCCATGAGAGTGAGTTCAATTGCGCACGCCAAAATGCCCCGTAAAACCGCGTTTTGCCAGGCCAAACGGAAATCGTAACCAACTTCACCAACCAAGGAATCCCACGACCGCGACCACGTCCGCACCCTCTGACACACGCGCGCGCGCGCACGCGACTAGCTCGCTTCATCTCCATCTCCAATATATAAACACTCTCGCGCGATGCTTGCTCGCCACCTACCAGCACGCCCAGATCACCTACATATCATCACTGAGCAGCCCGACGGCCAGCCAAGAACGCGCAGCCGATCGAACACCGACGGGCAACGGCGGTAGCTTTCAGACTTCTTGACAGCTGAGACCGTCTCACTCACTTACCATGGATCGATCGCGCTACTACTACTCGGCGGCGCCGGTGGGCACGGGCATGGGCCCGCTCGCGGGGCAGCTGGGCGAGTGGCTGTGCCGGGCCGTGCAGCCGCCGGCGCCCACGCCGTGCGGCTCTCCCGGCGGCCCGCCCGTCACGGCGCGGCGGGTCCGGCTCAGGGACGGGCGCCACCTGGCGTACGAGGAGTCCGGCGTGCCCAGGGACACCGCGCGCTTCAAGGTCATCTTCTCCCACGGCTTCACCGGCTCACGTCTCGACAGCCTCCGCGCCTCGCCGGTTAGTCCCTGTCTATATCGCCTGCTTGCCGGCCCGTCCGTCAGCGAGCTCCTGAATTGTATAATCACGCGTGTCGTGTCGTCGACGACAACACCAATGCCAATGTGTACAACAATCTGACATCTACGTGCAACAATTTCAGGAGGTCGCTGAGGAGCTTGGCGTGTACATGGTGGGCTTCGACCGCGCGGGGTACGGCGAGAGCGACCCGAACCCGGCGCGGTCCGTGGAGAGCGCGGCGCTGGACATGGCGGACCTCGCCGACGCGCTGGGGCTCGGCGACAAGTTCCACGTCGTCGGCTTCTCGCTCGGCTGCCACGCCGTGTGGGGCGCGCTCAGGTACATCCCGGACCGGATCGCGGGGGCCGCCATGCTGGCGCCGGTGGTGAACTACTGGTGGCCCGGGTTCCCCGCGGAGCTGGCGGCGCGGGAGTACGGCCGGCAGCAGCGCGGCGACCAGTGGGCGCTGCGCGTGGCGCACCACGCCCCCGGCGTCCTCCACTGGTGGATGGAGCAGAGCTGGCTGCCCCTGCCCACCTCCACCGTCGTCGCCAACACCACCTACCTCCCCAACAAGCGCGACGCCGAGATCCGCCGCACCCTCACCGCCGACGGCACCCTCCGGAACAAGAGGGAGATGGCCACGCAGCAAGGGATACAGGAGTCCTACTACCGGGACATGGCGGTCATGTTCGGCAAGTGGGAGTTCGACCCCATGGCGCTGCCGGAGCCGGCCAAGGGCTGCCCGGTGCACCTGTGGCAGGGCGACGAGGACGGCCTCGTGCCGGTCGCGCTGCAGCGGCACGTCGCTGGGAGCCTCGGGTGGGTTAACTACCACGAGCTGCCCGGCACCGGCCACTTCCTGTCCGCCGTTCCCGGACTAGGAGACACCGTTCTCCGGACACTCTTCGGTTGATCGCCAATACTCCTAGGAGAACTAGAGAAGAATAGCTGGTTTATTAGCTAGCTTGGCGTACCATGAGCACTTGCAAAGTACTACAGTGCACTATGTTCATTTCTTGGTTAAGTTAGACATGGGGACATGAGGCGGCATGTAGATTTTCTATTTCTATTTTCTTTCTTTAATTTTATTTTGTAATGAAAAGTATGCTGCCAAGAAGCCCTGAAAAGTAAAACTTAACATTTTCCATATCTTTCGGGAATTTCGGAAACTGACAGTTCTCTGTCAAAAAAAATTTCGAGCCCATCTTTTTTGAATAAGCACACTTCAATTCCCGCATATTTTACCTATAAAATTCGCAGCACCTTACAGCTCCTCAATGCAGAACACCCCGCAATGTTGCTGGACGGGGATTCAGTGACTGGCTGTAGGCCGGTCACGCCGTGACTGGACTCACATCCGCCTGACATTCTCCATCCAACGGCTCCAATCAAGTGATTCGAAAATTTTGTCAAATTTGTTTTTTTCTCTGCGTCCAAAATACAAATTATTTTTGATTGAAATTTTTTCGAACTTACAACATGATTCGTTGGCAACATGTATATTTTTTATTTTAATTTTTTGACGATTTTGAATTTTCGTTTTGAAAATCGTCAAAAAAATTAAAATAAAAAATATACATGTTGCCAACGAATCATGTTGTAAGTTCGCAAAAAATTTCAATCAAAAATACTTTGTATTTTGGACGCAGAGAAAAAGACAAATTTGACAAAATTTTCGAATCACTTGATTGGAGCCGTTGGATGGAGAATGTCCGGCGGATGCGAGTCCAGTCACGGCGTGACCGGCCTAAAACCGGCTGGGTTCACAAGTTACACTGTATATGCACCCCTAAACTGCATCAAGAAAACCGGTTGGGTTCAAGGTGTCTTCATTTTATTTTTCAAACCGGGTGCTAGCTAGTAAGCTAGGGAGTAAAGAGTGTAGTTTATCCCCTTTTAGATATGCTAGAAACGTGTAGGCTCGCATTATTCACGATATTGCACCTTTGCCTATGTAAAATGTTGAGAAAATCTCAAATTTAGTCTATGAAGTTGCCTCGGATGTGCGTCTTGGTCATGAACTTGCAAATGTGAATTGTGGATCAAGAAGTTGCCTTGCGTGAGCGTTTTGGTCATTCTTTCACGCCCAATATTAGTTTGCTGATGTGGCCAACTATTTTTTTGCAAATTGCCCCCTAAAAAGATCAAACCGGGGACTAAAAAATTAGAAAAAATAAAATTTAGGGGGCAATTTGAAAAAACACAATTGACCACATCAGCAAACTAACGGTTACCATGACGGAGTGACCAAAACACTCGTACGGGGCAACTTCGTAACCTAGAATTCACGATTTGCAAGTTCATGACCAAAATGTACATACCGGACAACTTCATAGACCAAATTGGGGTTTTTCTCTAAAATGTTTGCCTGGCTTCCTCTTTCACATCTAAATTATTGGACCACTGCATGTTATATTCTGCTTCATCCTAATACCAAGTCAGCACCGTCGATATATATGACAATAATATAGTGTTGACATTTGTAGAGAAGAAGGACACGGTTTTATCAACGTACCAATTCTTCTCTACACTACAAATTACTTTATCCTTGATTGTGTCTGAGGTCTTATTGATGAAGAAGTCCAGTTTCTCAGCGATATCATGTCACCAAAGATTTCGTAAATGACATGAAGTAGTCTTTGCTTGAACTTCAACGGCTCTGAAGACCAGGTCTCTTTCACCTCGCCGAAGACTTGGCTGTTCAAGTTCTTGGAAAGGGGAGGCGATATACAGGCTACGTTTTGGCGGTCACTTGCTGGTACTTATGGGACCAAAGGAATAAGTTTCGTGAAGGAAACTGTTCCATCTCTCCGACATGTTTGGCTGCCAGAATCAAAGCATACATTGATCTGATTATGGAGCATCTCTATCTGTCAAAACCCAACCATAGGCGTGAGCCCTCTTTGGCAGGCTCTTGAACTCCGCCATTAGAAGGATATGTTTTGGTTAATGTTGATGCTGCATTGTTTACCTTGTCTTGTCAGATGGGTGCAGGTATTGTGATGCGGAACCATATGGGGATTTGTGTTGGAGCTTGCAGCAACAATATTGAGGAGATCACTATACCCGAGTTAGCTAAAGCCCATGTTGTAAGATTGGCTCTTTCTTTTGCCAAAGACGAGGTACTGAGTAATATTCAGCTGGCCACCGATTGTCTTTCAGTGGTTCAGCGGATCACGGGTAAGGAGAAGGATCTCATTATGCGGTGTAGTGATTCAAGATATCCAAGAACTGATCGCCTCCTTCATAGTTTGTAATGTCTTTCATGTTAGACACGAGTAGAATGTTGCCGCTCATCTTTTAGCTCGTTCATGTGAGTCTAGAGGTTGTCGTGTGTGGCATGGTCTGCCCCTGGATTGCATCCGAAAAACAATTTGTATTGACATTATGTTGGTTGATTATTAAAGAACACACATTTCATAAAAAAAAAAACACTGCAATGTACTTTTTCTCCCGTTTGTTTTGCATGTCTTGATAGGAACTTCCAGCTATTTCTATACGAGTTTTTGAAATCGTCAAATGAAGTTTCAACGTTTTCCGTTAACTTGCATCATCGGAATTTTGATTTCGCAACGAACTCTTGCACCACTTCCTCCTTCGGTGGAGGTCACGTGTTTGAGATTGAAAGAAAAATGGAAATGCCATGTTAACAATCTTACACCCCATGACCAACGTACAGAGCTACAGGGTACGGGAAACAAACACAGGCAATCAAGAGGCGGCTTAAAATCCATCTAGGGTTTCGTCCCTCTCGTCGGCGATGCTATCGGTCCTCTCCGTCTTCGGTGGCCTTGCGGTCTTGGAGGTGTAGTGGACCGCAGCCTCTCGTCGGTGGGAAGGTTTCAGTTCTTCGTTTAGTTTGTTCTCGGTGTCTTCTTCGGGATGGTGAGGTGGCGGCTACTTCCTGAAGTCAGAATATGGTCCTCCCCGTACTATCCTCGCTCTGGTGGTGCATCTAGCGTCGTCGGAGGGCGTGTGGAGTTGTGTGTCCGGCCGATCTCCCATGTCCGGTCGTCTTTCGTGTTCGATTGTGTGGTTTCAGGTCAGTCTCTTCCGATCTACGTCATCATCGGCGATGGTTGCTGCTCTGGTGCGTTGGTCCTTTGGGACCTTAGCACGACGACTTCCCGTATGTCTACTACAACAAGCTCTACTACGACAAGCTTTACCTGACTCCGGTGATGAAGGGGCGAGGATGACGGCGCGCCTTCGGCTCGTGCTAGTGTCTGTAGTCGTCGCTAGGTGGTCCAATGAACTTTTTATAATTTTTGTTACTTTTAAGCATCTTTGTACTACTGTTGATGATTATTAATAGATCGGTAGAATTTTCGCAAAAAAAAAAAATCTTACACCCCAAATTCGAAGCGTAGATCAGTTCATGACGTGGAGCCAGTCTGAGCAGGTTTAAGTTGAAGACTTGGTGTGGGTGCTCATGTGTTACCTGGATTTATTCAAGCATTTAATCGGTCATATTTTTCGGTGTTAGGTCAGCGCTAGTCGACACTCGTCTGCATCTACAATGTGTTTCTCAAAGAAATATCTAGACATTTGAATATTAACTCACATGTTTTTATACTCTTTAGTTCTTTGACAATTTCAGGGAGTGAACAAAAAAGCGAAGTGGATTGGGGGTTTCTCCACCTTAAAGCCTTGTCCGGTTACCTCGGATTGAAGGGGATTAAGTGGTATAAAATCTCTTGCAAGTAAAAATTCCCTCCAATACTCTCAATGACCCTATCAAATTTATCCTAGTTTAAACCATCCATTTAAATAAATTATCATTTTTTGTGAAATTTGGGCCAAAATTTGATGAAACTCAGACGCCACATCATCACTGTAGGCTATGGCCGTCAGATTTACTTTGTGTAAGGACACGTAAAGTGAGTAGTTTCTGCAACAGACATCAATAATGAGTGATTTCTGCAATTTTCTCGTTGGATTTGCTAATGCGGGCTGACCCTAAGTTAGGCGAAGGAGGGTGAATTTCACCTTTCGATCAGCTGGGTGAACCTAAGGGCATCTTCAGCGGCGCGACGCAAACGGACGCTGAGCGACCGTTTGCGTCCACGAGGACCGGAAATGCGTCTGGCACCCTCTCCAGCGGCATGACGCAAAGTGACCGGGTCGTCCGCGGAGACGCAAACCTGCCGCAAATATGCGCCAGGTTTGCATCTCTGCGGACGTTCGGCGGACGCGGAAACTGTCCGCTCGCTTCCCCACCGGGCCCACCTGGCAGCGAGTCTGCATCGAGGGCATCGCTTCACGCGGTCAGCGCTTCCGCGTCTGCGTCGCAGCCTTCGCCATCAATGACGCGGCTGCCTGTTCTGCACGCGCACTGGCGGGCAGCGGCTGGGCTTCTGCGCCGCCTTCAATGGCATCGTATCCCGCGCGCGGCCGCCCTTAAAAGACCACCGGCCGCGTTCCTCCTTCCCCCCACACCTCCACTCGCACCACCACCGCCGCAGCGCCATGGGGAAGAAGAACGACTGCGAGGCCTCCGACAGCGCAGCAAGAGGGTGCCGCTCCCCGTCACGCTGGGGAGGCTCATGCACGGCAAATGGTTGCCGTGCGAGGCCTGGTCCGGCGTCCAACTGCCTGGCGGCTGGCGGCTCAGCTGCCGCCGGGTGTCCATTCCTCCCGTCCCTGCGCGCGAGTCTGATCGGACCGCGGAGATCCGGCGAAGGAGGCGGTACCGTCGGACCTCCGCGCCGATCCGGCGTACGCCGTCGACTCCGACACCTGGCGTACGTATCTGACAACCGAGACGGATAAGAGAAGAAGGGCGGGCTTCATGGGCGACAGGGATTTCCCCTTCGGGGACGCACCGCCGACTCGTCCACGAAGACAGGAGGCGCCGAGGCGTCGTTAGTAGGCGGCGACGCGCGCGCAGCACAACGACGCCGCCTACGACGACGACGACTACATCGAGGCGCTCGCGTACCAGAACGAGGAGGTGAAGGACGACAGCGACGACTACGTCGCGGCCGTCTTCCACGAATGGCAGCAGGCCGTGGCGGAGGGCCGCGTTTTTGAGTTCCCGGAGAACATGACGGACGACGAGATGGCGAAGCTCGGCGTCCTCGTCTCCGAGAACGACGCGCCTATGCAGCCGCCGATGCCCCGCTACGCCACCGGCGTCATGCCGCCGGTCCTGTCGGAGGATGAAGCCCTTCGACTGGCACTACAGGACTCGGCGACGCCACAACCGCAGCCCTGGGCGCCTCCTCCACCGCCGCCACAACCGCAGCCCTGGGCGCCTCCTCCACCGCCGCCACAGCCGCAGCCCTGGGCGCCTCCTCCACCACCGCCACAACCATATCCCTGGGCGCCTCCACCACCGCCACAGCCGCAGCCTCCTCCACCTCCAGGACCGGCGGTGCGCCCGGCGTACGCTCCCCCGGATGGCTACTGGACGTGGGTGATACCGAAGCTCATCATGCTCGACAGTGACGAGGAGCAGCAGTAGGCGTTAGGTTTTTTTTTCATGTTTTAACTATGTAAATTATGTTTCATGTATTAAAAAAAAGTTTCGGCCAAAAAAAATGCGTCGTGCTGCTGGAGCCACCCCCGACGCAAACGGACGCGCGGTCGATTTCGACCATTTCGGCCGACGCAAACGGACGCGCGCGAACGCTAAAATGCGTCGCGCCGCAAGAGATGCCCTAAGTGCAGTAGGCGATGTCTCTCGAAAAACAGGGATTTAAGAGCATCTCCAGCCGCGTCCCCAAAGCGTCCCCCAAACCGCGCCGGATCGAGCGTTTGGGGGACGTGTTTTGTTCGTGCCGCGTTTGGAGGACGTCGCTCCCCAGCCGCGTCTCCCAAACGCCCCCCCCCCCCCAAACATTTAAAATACTTTTTTTGGCATTTTTATTTCAATTTCCACAAACTAATACATAATTGGGTACGTGGTTTCCACAAACTAATACATAGTTGGAACCGTGGTGGACACAAATATAAAATATTACAAATAAACTAAACCTAACTAGGCCGTGCATCGAAGGTTTCCTTTGGTCGCTGCTAAGAAAGAACACTCAAGGGCACACCCAGTCACCCAAACTGGAAAATCCAGCGGGAGGATGGTGCCCTTTGGTTCTACCGATGAGGCGAACAGGCAGAAACCTCCGTGCACGTATTCGCTGCGAAGAAACAACACTCAGTCGTCCTCCTCGTCGGTGCTGTCGCCGTGGTAGTCCCGGCGGCAGCGCGTCTCGTCGAAGACCTTGACGCTCAAGTCCCTGTCGCCGAAGTAGGAGAACAGGAGGATGAAGTCGGCTTCAAGGCTGTGGTGACGCGCGAACTTCTCCCAGCCGATGTTGAGGTACATCTTGCCGCGCGCGTCGTAGATCGCGTCGACGATCCACCGGTAGAAGCCGCACGAAGCCTCCCGCAGATGCATCGTGCGCGGGCGGTCGTCGCCGGCGACGTACTCGGCGAAGGAGTCCGGCAGCCTCTGGGTGCCGCGCGGGTCGCCCTTGAGGACGAGGACGAACTCGAACAGCACGTCCGGCTCCACGTCCATCCCCGACGATGAAGACGGCGGCGTGGGAGGCGACGGCGAGCGTTCAGCTCTGCCACGGCCACGACCACGACCACGGCCGCGAGGACGGCCTCCGCCTCTACCAGACATAGCGTCGAGTCTTGTTGAGATGGTGGCGGCTAGGGTTTGGGGGAGAGGCGCTAGGGTTTGTGTGTGAGAGGAACGATGAGAGGCGGCCCTTTTATAGGCCGGAGGGAGGCGGAGGAGCGGTGGCGCTCATTAACGCCGGCACGCAGAGCTAGGCGCGACGGGACGCATCGCTGCGCCTCTGCGGGAACTGCACCGTCGCTGCAAAGCCAATTAACTTCCGTCGCGAGGTAGGCGACGGTTAGGTTAAAATTTATTGTGCCGCTGACAGGTCGGCCCCGCCACTCCCCGCCTCGCTTTTCGGTGTGTCCGGCGTCTCCGGAGCGTCCCCTGTGGGACGGGAACGGGCTCGGGGCGCCGGACACCGTATCGGGCCGCGCCGGACAAAAATGGGCTTTGGGGGACGCGGCTGGAACGGTTTTTTTGTCCGGCGCGCCCCAAATTGCTTTGGGGGACGCGGCTGGAGATGCTCTAAGAGCATCCCCACTCGTTGGCGCCCCCCACGCCCAAATCCGGCTAAATTTTCGTCCGGATTGGAGGAAGATTTGGCGTGGGGAGGAGTAGTTTCCCAGCCGCGTGCCCAGGCGAAGACGACGATGCAAATTTGAAAAACGGAAACTTGACAAACTACGGCTAAAAACGGGCGAATTTAGACTAAATTTAATGATATTTACTATATAACGGGCGAAGTTCATACATAGAGGCCGAATTCGACTATATTTCGAATTCGGCTAGGGGAATTCAACTGCTAATTTTAAAACACGGCGCTCTACATGCCGAAATGGCGGTAGAACACCGTGTAGTCGCCGCCGTCGTCGTCGGAGCCGTCGTCGTCGACCTGCGGCGGCGCGGCCTGGCTGCTCCCCACCGAGGCGGGGATGGCTTGTACCATTCGTCGTCCGAGGCTTCGAGGTCGACGAATGGGGCGGCGACGCCGGATGGAGGTGTCGCAGGCCGGCGGTAGCGAGCGATGTCGGCGGCGGCGGTTGGAGCGGCGGCGCGGGCGGTGAGTTGATGCGCGGCGGCCAGGTCCATCGGCCTCGCCCTGTTGCTCCGCCTCTGGCGCTCCCGGTCGCGCCTCGACCACTCCGGGGAGGCGTCCTCGGGGAGGCGTTGTCGGCGGGCACCAGGTCCTTGAGCGATCTGGCGATCGCCTCCGCAACGGCGGCCTCCTCCGCGCGCTTCGCCTCCTCCTCGGCGAGCCTGTTTGCGGCGGCGTTGGTAGCGGCAGCGCCGTCCTCCTTCTTCGCCGACTTCCTCTTCCGCCCACGCTGCGGGGAGGAGGGTTGGTCGCGGATGACGAGGGCGCCGCTGCGCCCTCTGGTCGGCGGTGGAGACGCCGGCTCCTTCTTGACGCGCGCCGGCGCCGGCGTCGACGGAGACGTCGCCTCCCTTTTCACCGGCGCCAAGGACGGCCGCGGCGCCGATCCGGAAGACGACGAGCTGGCAGCCATGCGCCGTGGCTGCCAGACGTTTCCCCGGCGGCGGCTCGCCGATGCCCTCGATGCAGGGGGCATCGTCAGCACCGGGAAGTTTCCGCCCTCGATGTGCTCGAGGACGTTCTCCAGCGTCCGGCCCGGCGCGCTCCACCAACGTCGGCGTCCCGCGGCGTTGTTGCGCGGAGGCGGAGGCGGCGGGCCGTCGTAGGCCGCCAGCTCCCGCTCCCACCGCCGGAGGAAGTAGGAGTTCCACCGCGTGTAGTTGTCGGGGTGGTGGCGCGGGTCGGCGCGCTCCTCGTCCGTCATTGTTAGCCGCGCCTCCTCGATGGTGGCGTCGAGGGCGTCGCCCCGAGGCGGCGGCGGGATTGGTACGCCGCCACGACTTAGCCGCCACCCGCCGCCGGGAGGCCTCGTGTCCGGCGGGCAGGGGTACCCCGCCTGGTGGAGGAGGTGGCCCTCCCACTGGTGGAGCGACCGGCGGGGGAAGCCATTGGCGGCTGCGCCGTCGTCGTCGGAGAACGTCATCGTTGGAGGTGGAGGAAGAGTGGAGCAGGGGAGGGAGAATGGAGGAAGAGTGGAGCAGGGGCGTCGCGGCGAGCGGAGTGGCTTTAAATAGGCGCGGCGGGCGACGGCGATTAATGCCGCGTGGAAGACGATGCGTGCGCGGAAGCCGACGCGACGGCATTAACTCGCCGCGTGGAAGCTACGCGGCCGGCGAATGCTGACCGGCGGCAGGCTTTTACAGCGCGCGGAAGACGATGCGATGAGGGCGACGATCAGTGTCTCTCGTCGACAAGTTGGGGCCACCAGACGCGCGGGAAGTTGCATCGCCGTTTCGCGCGTTTTTGTTTCGTCCGGAGTCCCCGAGAGCTCCGGGGGGCCGGGGATGGCCTGAGATTGCCGGATGAATTTAGGCCCAAATCCGGACGAAATCGAGGAACCGGGGACGCGACTGGGCCGAATTTCGCCGTCCGGATGGAAAAAACATCGTTCGGGGGCCTCGTCGGGGAGACGAGTGGAGATGCTCTATCAACACTGGTAATGCAGCAGGGGTCAGTAGAGTTGCGTCGTTTGATTGACCCGTGGAAGGACCGGACCGGACCGGTAGTTGTACGTGTTACCGGTCTTAGACGACTTGTGGCAGGTAGGTTGGTGAGGTGTTGAAGAATATGAATTGGTTATGCACTTTTGTACTGGTGTAGATGCACGGAAGCTCTTGGCTGGTTCATCCGTTTGACCATTCTTCTGTTTCACGGTTTCTTTTTCTACACTACCAGGGTTCATTTCTTTTGAGACAAAATAGACTGGCAGCCCTCTAGTTCTAGGTGGTGGCTGGCAGGAAAGAATGCTTCAAATACAAGATTGGGAATGTGCAAATGCAGCTAACCGGGATAGCTCTATCAGATTCTGGCGAGTAGTGAGACTGTCCTTTCATCTAGCTATGCACGCATGTTTGATCCTGCATGTCGTTATTTGATAATAATAACCTAAAATGTACACCATAAACTTCAAGCTATTTAAATAGAAATATTATACCCGTTGAAGATAGAGAAGAACTATCGTGTGAACAGCACAAGAAGAATATTCACAGCATAGCTGGTGAAGTAGTCCGTTGCTTCTGTAACTAACCCATCGGACACAAAAATGAGCTGATGTATGTGCCTGGCGTTTCACGCTGATCAGGTTTGTAAATTATAAAGTGTCCATATCACATCTCAAAGCAGATGAGCGACCTAATGAACAGGATACCAAATAACAGGTGAACCGTGTACTCTGTCAGGTTGCCAAGACACATACCAAATAACAGGTAAAGTGTTCCTCTCCCATTTGTATTGCTATTAGTACACAAACTTAAACATGGTTAACGCAAAACTGAGATAAAGCATCCGGAAGCACAATGAAAAAAAGAAAACATCATTACCAACAACTGAAAGTACATGAGTTATCGCTTAGCTAGGTCTGAAAACATCAGGAAGGCACACAAATATAATCACTGGTACACAAAATTTGCCTAGTTGTTTTAGTGGCCGCATGACAAACCACAAGGTAGATGGAACAGATACTTATTCCACGAACTTATTATTATTTTCCAGGCAAAGTGCACAGCCAGTGTACAGAATACCGTGAGTTGGACATCACATAAGCTCAAGTGCATAAACAGAAGATACAAACATAATCATATAAACATCTAGTACCATACTGACGTATTCCTGCATCTCCCATCTATAACTGGAAGCATTTGGATACAAGCAATCACCAACCACTTGAAGCCGCTTACTAGCAGCTGACACCACTAAACAAAGATACCTCTCAATGATTTGAACTATTGGTGCCATAGTTTTACCTGTTGTGTCACTGAGGCTCTCCAAAAGTCCATAGGAACCAGATATTGTCATCTCAATTTTAGGAAGATGAACACCAAAACCAATTATTGTAAGTTACTAAGGTTTATCAACTATTATGCTAACAAAATCGGTCTTATACACTAAAAAAGGCCACAGCAGCCACATGTGATGAAGAAACAGTGACAGCCTCCTTGCGCAAAATCGAATCATAGCACGATATCAGGATTCAGGGCAAATCAAATCTCAACCAACCGCAAGGTCAAAGTGCAAACTCTCATTTAAGCTCCTATGTGCCCATATTTTACCTGTGTTTCCGAGATTTTCCTCTAGATTTCACCTTCTTTTCAAGATTTTTGACCCGGTAGCCAAGAGCAGCAGCATCAGGTTTCTCCAAAGAAGATTGCTGGGCTGCTGTGATAGCTAAAGGTGACTTTGCTGAAGGTATTGCCTTGGATCCACCAAATAAATTGAAAGCTGACTTCAGTGCAGGTGCAGTCTGAGCTTCCAAAGCAGGAAGATTAAACAACTTCCTCACAGCAGGTCGGCGGATAACTGATAAAAATCAAGTATCACACGTCATGAACTATTAGACCATCAAACAGAGCCTAATGCCATAGATCAACCGTTCTTTCCTCAATTCTTAAAAAGGCTTGAACCATACTCACCAATACCATAAACAAGGGAGAACAAGTTTGACGTGATCCAGTAACAGAAAATTCCCTGGAACAAGACAAACGACTAGGAGATTAGGACAATGTTGTGAGTACTGTTGAAGTGGATATATCTAGCTCACTTGACTAGTCGGGACAATCCAGCCTATCTTTGTTCGCTAAGCATACTAATGGCATGTATTTTTGGTACATTTTAGTTCACATGCCAAAACAGTATTACAGTAGAACCCCCACCCAAGCTATAAGAAAATAATATATTGTGCTTGCTTGAAAAATTTCTAGTACTACCTCATAACCTGAGAACACATATCTGGTGAGTTGTCAACAATTCTGAAAAGAAAAAAAAACAACATGGTGACACAACATCTATCTACCATGCATGGTTTTTAAGGTGTCCTCCTTAGAATGCTTAGGCGATAGAGTGGCCCCCAGCACCTTAGGTCATTGCCCGCTTTAGGTCCGTTTAGGCGGTAGAGTGCCCAGAGTTTATCTAAATTGGACTGAATAAAGCCGATTAGTCTATCGACACTGAATTTGTCATTCTTGTTTCTTGAACTTGTTCTGAATTTGGACCGAGATCTGGTGCACTGGGTGCTCTCCACAAGGCCCGGTGCACCGGATACGTTCCCCTCATGACCTTTACTACTTGCAGATCTCTTAGCACAAACTAAACAGCAAAATAACAGTATTTGCTACCATTGAACAAAATTTGAACAGCCATTCCAGACAATCTGTCGTATAGCCATAAATTTTCTCAGCCACATGACATGAGCCAATATGTCTTACAGTCATTTTGATCATTTTCTCAGGCCATAAGATAATCTATCTTATACAGTTATATCATAATTAAAAAATTCAGCTACATGAGATAATATGTCTTGCATAGTCATCAATTTTCTAGGTATAAAATATTATGATTCCGAAACTACGAATGAGTTTATTTGTGCTACCTTCTGTTGTGAATTCGTCTGAGACACAAGAGACTAACTAGAGAGGGTGCTGATTGGTTTGTGTTAGATGCTTTCTAGTTATGTCTGGAATGTCTTGTAGTAGTAGTTTCTCGATCTGTTTGTGGAGTATCTCCATCGCTCTCTGAAGTGCTTTCGTTGTAAAACTCATAAGCACATTCACTTTGTTTGGTTGCATTATAAAATCTGGACCACAATGGTATTTGGTCTATAACATTCACAGTGAATTCCTAGCTGATAAAACTAAAGGCATGGCAATAGCTTAACAGAAAAGGCAACATATCCCTAATGCTTGTCAATTAAGAAGTAAAAGCTCATTCTTGATGCTTGTCAATTAAGAAGCAACAACAAATTAGTCAAACATTCCAATCTTTGGTTGCTAATAAGGGTGTCAATGCGGACGGGATGCGGGATGGAGTTTGTTCACACTCTTCATTATTTCTAGCTTGAATCTTGAGTCACTTTTGCCTAAATCATGTCATTGCCGGACTAAAGCGGGACGCCGCTTGACACCCTAGTTGCTACACATTCCCATTTATCCATGTACAGATATACCATCTACATACAGAAACTAAGAAAGAGTAGTCATATCTATTGTCATACCTTGGCAAAATTCATTGTGAAAGGGACTGTCATAACAGCCATTCCTCTAGAAAATGTCTTCATTTTACCTGCCATAGAATTTCCCTCCATTCCTTCCTGCAAGTTAAGCTGAAATACCACAATATATTTGCTAGATTAGACTGAAATACTGGCAAGTAAATCATCTAGCACAGTCAATGTTTCAAATTCACAACCCACAGTTCGAAATTCTGGATGTTCAGTAAGAAAAAAGGTACCATGAAAGCAGAGTAGTTAATTGGATGCAATCATAAGGAGTCTGTTTATGTTCATACGTTTTAAAAGTGAATGCACCATTTGACAAGGGTACATGTTTACGCAGGCAAAATGGTATAAAACAGATCCCTAAATCCTACAACACCAAAAATACAAGAAAGAAGCAATGGTATGCCAAGTTACATGCACAATGATAGACGTACACAGACACCACAATGACACTAGAGAAATTGCATACCTCTACTGTAGCCAAGAAGGACAGTCCTGTTAACACCGGAAGGATGTAATAAGGGTCCGGGGTTGTCAGATCAGTAAACCAAGATAATCCTCCTCCTTTCAATGAAGGAACTTTCTCAACCATGTTATTTATCTACAATCAGAAAGAAGCAAGGTAAGCAATACAATATATAGTTTTTTTTTCCTCCAAAAGATAGTACAGAGTATAACATAGAACAGTCGGAGGGATAGAAAGATGCATTACTCACAGCAAAGAAAAAGCTCATGAACATTGGCCCTTGGATTAGGAGTCCTTTTAGTGGACTAAATGGACTAACACCATGCCTAAAGGAAAATTGCAAAAAGAAGTTAAGAGGAACTGCGCCAACGAGAACTATCTCTAATACATCATGCACCACATAAGAGAAAATATCATCATGATGTGGTCAATGGTGACCGATATGTCTAAAAATTTAGAACACGTCCATTTAACACAGAAAGAATTCCAGATTACAAAATCCTAGTGAACATTATTTTTAGACTATGGACAGTATATATTAACCAGGAAATGCACAGCTGGTGCCATTGTCATTAAAATAGAGACAAGAATAATGTACTCCAGGTTACATACTTTTGGAAGAGTGCAGTCATTTTATATTTCCCCTCTAGCGCCGATTTCGGATCCGAGCTCTGTATGAAATGAACTTGAAAGGTTAAAGCATTAGCTATATGATGTATCTAACTAACAGAAGTTAAATAACTGTTCTCCATGCCCCATTCTCTCATCAGTTGGCAACTACATAATATATTCTATACAAGAGAAGGACATAATCTCACATCCATTGAATCCTTAATGGCTTCCATCTCTGGTTTTATTGCCTGAAAATGGTCAAGTTTGAAAGAAAGAAGTAATCAGATGGAAACTTTGCGTGAACCACAATAAAGTACTAAGGTCAAATAAATAGACTTCTGAAAGAAGGAAAGAGCAATGAACTAAACTGATACAGTGATAGCATGTGACTTCCTAAAGACGTCTTAAATACAATAACTGTTAAAACCATGGGCCAGGGCGTGCTTGAGACAGCGGCACCAAAAATGCCAATCCCAAGCCTGGAGCAGGCCAGCCCGAAGAAGCATGTAAAGAACATTTTTTTATTTACAAGAATTGATTTTGTTAATTATAGGGGTACAAATAGTGCTATTGTAATCATTTTCTAGGAAGCATTTGTGTTTATATCATTTCAAGCTTGCAGGCTGGGCCAGGCTGTGGATGAACAGGTCTAAGAAATAGCATCTACATAATGCATAGAAGGGCTTGCTGACTGGAATGCAGTATTTTGAAGTCCATAAAACGTTCGAAATTAAAAAGGAGAACTGATTAGCGGTGGTGCAAGGGGCAAGTGCCTGGACAGGATGGAGCAGCAGTGAGGTACAGTACATCACTAGCTGATTTGGGGAACAAGTAACCACTCTGATACAACACTCTGCTCATGCTTGTGTGGTAGTGTAGGGAATGCAGTGGTTACATATTCCCGAAATGACACTTACATGCTGCATAGATTTTGACCCACACGTACACTAGCACATCAAGCAAACAAAAGGTCTAGAAAAATGCACGCTGAATCACACCAAGAGTACATTACATTTAGCTTCTGCGTGGACTTGAGCTGGTTCACCAGCACAGGGATGGTCGCGCTCCGGATCAGCACCGTCGTTATCGCAATACAAGCCCACCTGACCATCACATCCCGCATGAGAGACGAGCAGGAGCAAGCAAACCAAGCACACGATCCAAGGAAACAGATCCCGGACCGCAGAAGCTGCATCGCGAAGCTTACCAGTTCAGCCCGGTGAAGGTATGCACGTAATCAATGAGGTACTGCAGCGCGGCGACGGGGTAGAAGGAGTCGACGGCGGCGGCGGCCACCTCCCCCGGGAACGGCGCCGGCAGGCCCGGCACCGCCGCAGCCGCGGCGTCTGCGAGGACGCTCGCAGCAGCATCAACCTCTCCGGCTGGGGCGGCGGAGGAGAAGCTGCGGCGCGGTAGACCCGAGTGGTGGAGGGAGAAGGGGAGGAGGTGGTTTAGGGTTTGGGCAGCTCTGAAAGCGGGCGGGAGGAATGGCGGGAGCGGCAGCGGCTGCGGGGGGCTCGGGGGGTCGTCGTCGCTGGAGCGGGAGGAGAGCTGGTGGGGTATGGAGGGGTGGAGGCGGCGGCTGAGGTGGTGGGAGAAGCGGGAGGCGACGCTCCTCCTGGCGGCGAACGCCATGGGGTTCTTTGGGGAGGGTGGCGGCGCGCGGAGGGGATGGACGGCCGGGGGCGAGACGACGGCGGAGCAGTGGTGGGATGACCGAGGAGTCCGGCGTGGGCTTTCGGCCTGCCGGTGCTATTGGGCCTGGCCGAGTTATCAGAAGCCTCACTGCCTAGATTTTACACATAGTAAAAAGTAAAAACCAGTCATTCTCTCTCAAAAAAGAAAAGAGTAAAAGCCAGTCCCCGCAACAAAAAAAAAAAGTCCTCGATATTGGCTCTATTATTTCCAAAGTCTCCAATTTTTTATTGATACACAATTTTAATGCAAATAGTAGTGCAGTTTTCCGTCAATGCATGGTGATCACTTTAGCATCGATGCTACATCTCTATCTCTATCTCTACTATCTAAAAAGAAGGAACTGGTTCTGTTTCCTCTGATTGAAGTTTTCGTCCTACATATTTTTATCTGACTATTTTACCCTCCCACAACAATTTCCGAACAAGTGGGCCTGCCCCGAATAGAAAACCCTCACGAAGACCCCGCTCGTCTATGCCCCCTCGCATGCTCGCCCTCCCCACCACCGCCGCCGCTGCGACCACCTCGCACGTCCTCTCCGGCGCTGCATCTTCTCCCACTCCCCAGTCTCCTCGAGCTCGCTGTCGCCAATATCCCGTCCGCCGTCGTTGCCCCACCTACCCTGTCATCTTCCACCAATCCTGCCGACGACCAGCTGCCGCAAACCTCAACGACCCAGGCAGCAGCACCACCAGCAGTAGCACGCGGTGCGCGGCGGCGAGACACGAACAACACTAGCAGTGGCATCTCAGAGCGTCAATGTCACGCTATGGCCGCACGAGCAACGGAATCTCCCTGCAACGGGATCCTCTTCCCTTTGATCGGATCCAACAATTCTGACGGGATCCACCTCTCCTAAAGCCAGGTACTCAACCATAGCAAAAGTGATTCATTCTCTGCACTAAGATAAGATGTTAAGAACTCAATTGGACAGACTACCAGTTATTTGAGGAAAATCGTAAGAAGCTCTCTTGCTTGCTTCTTTTAAGTAGCACGTTTTACTTCTTTTAAACAACACATCCATACATACGGAGTTGGCAAGACTTTTCTGAAATCGTGAAATTGGAGCCGCTCCAGATTTTTTGTTTTGATTAGTGGAGTTGCTCCAGCTTTTGGTACAAATATGTGTAGTTGTTTTAGCTTTTGGTACAAATACGTGGAGTTGGTTCCGCAGAACACAAAAACATGGATTTGTTGTTTATTTATGTACCACTGTCACCGATAAGTGACCAAAATGTTACGCACGTTTTATCTTCCCCCCCCCCCCCCTCCCATCTCTCGGGCATGTTTCCGAATGCCCAGACTTTCCCCGATTTGACTTCACCGCAGCGTGATTCACGCCTGCCGCCATCGAATCGAGGCCGTCGGCAAACGAATGAACTTGCCTTCAGCCGGAGTCAAACTTGTCTGAATCATTCTTGCTGCCGCGTAAATCGAGTTGTAGCTTGTTGCCGCCGCCGCCAGAAACTTGTTGTGACCGCCTCAACCAACTTCGTCGTGGGTGAGGCGACGCGCGCGACGTAGTGGCGGCGATAGCAAGCTCCTGGCGGTGGTGGCAGCGAGCTACAACTCGATTTGCGCGGCGGCGAGAACGAATCGGACAAGTTTAACTTCAGCTGAAGGTACGTCGACTCGTTCGCCGGATTCCATGATTCAGTAGCGACAAATGTAAATCATGTTGCGATTAAGTCAAATCAGTAGCAGTCGGATGTAAATTACGGCGCTCCGTGTTTTTTTATGTTTGTGTACCAAAAGCTAGAGCAGCTTGCAGTTAACTTTTTAAATCCCTCTCCTCTCTTGAGCGCGTTTCAATATTTCTAATTACCTCAATATTTCTAATTACCCGGTGTTTGGGAACGTCACGGCAGTGCTGGGTGGTTCAGCGCCGCCACCATAGCCATCCTCACCGTCGTGGCCAGGCCAACTCCACCGCCAGGAAGTACTTCGCCACGGGCCAGATGAACTTTCAGCCAAAGATTTAAGCGCTCACGCGGTACGTCCCAGTGTGCTCTGCATTTTTATATTTCACGAATTCAACTTCACGTAATTATACCAAAAGCTGGAGCAGCTCCAACTTCTCGGAACCGTGGAGCTAAGGGGGGGGGGGGGGGGGGGGGGACATCGGAGCACACCCCTTCTGAAATGGAAACTGTATTGAATAATATGCAACAACTGTATTCTTTTTTTTTTTTTGACTGCTAACAACTGTATTCTTCAATTGAGCACGACCTATTATGTAACTTTATAGAACAATTGGAGTGTATGATTCTGGCATGTTGAATTTTTTGTTTGTTCCAGGTGCCTTACAGCACAAGTTGCAAAACTGCATTGTCAATATTTGAGGCCTGGCTGGAAATATATGGTCGGTTGTTGGCTTTGTTTCTGTTCTACCTCATAGCATGTTCTTGAAATTTTTGGTAACTGACTTTGTAATGGTGTCATTGACTGTTTCAGATTCAGCAGTCATAGTGTCATTACCATTGTCGGTGATGCTCACATGAGATCTCTTGGTGGACCAAAACTCCCTGGAACCCTCCTGAGCAACCTAGCATTATGTGTGAATGCCAATCTTTTGTATGTCAAGGTTAGTGCTTCTCTCTTTTCATCAAGCATATTTATATTATATAAGGCATGTGACAGTCTCCCCTGTTTGTTAAAAACTTGCTACCAGTCCAATACATAATTTGTAGAGTGCTTTCCCTTCTTTGGATAAAAAATGCTTCCTATCAATTATCGAATTTGTGCAAAATCATAGAGTGTTTATTATTTACACAGTTTCCTTTCCTTCAAAATAGGATTTCTAGGCAAGCCAAAACTGGTGTGCTTTTTCAGTCATAAGGATGCATCAAGCGAAGAAAAGGTTGTGATGGTATCCTGAGAAGCAACCAATAAAATGTGATTGCTGTACAACTTTGATATTAGCCTTTTTTGCGGATAAATTTGATATTAGCCATTGTTATGAATTGTTACACTTGCAGCCGGAGAACTGTGGTTCGCTCGAAATACACCAGCACGAGCCATGAACAGATCGCGATATTTCATTATGCTTGAAAATCAGACACCGCTCACCTGTATAAAATTCAATCATGTATAACAGTTCTACTAAGGATTTGAGGAAGCATGGTATATGCTAATTAAACACTTTCACGTGTTAGCTTGTGCAACCAGAAAATGCATTTCTACTTGACAGTCATGATAGTTTGTGCTGTTTCTCATGCCCATTTGATGCTAAGAGCTTTTTTACTTAAGTGTGTGCATGTGTATGAGTTGGCGTTGCTGAACTAACCCCATCCTGCTCGTGGACTTCTCTGATCTGAAGCGCAAGGAGATACCTCAGCAAGATAATTATGGATGTTCTCCTCATAGCCATGTGCATCATCATGCTCACCCAGCCACCGTGCCAAGGGAGGATTCCCAGTGGGGTAAACCTTTTACTATCTCTTTGGATGTGCATATTTGGAGATATCCATCTAATGTTGTCATGAACTTTGTGAGCTCACTGGAGGCTCTGAGGTACTAGAATTTGGCTTGTCATCCATTATCATCCGTAAACATTTCTATCCTAAGTATATTGTTAAGTTCATGTGTTAGTAGTCGGACCTTTCAGGCAATGCTTAATACACATTGTGAATTTTGTGTTAGGAAATCTACTTAAGTTCTACCATAGCTGATGGGTATTTACGGGCGATGGGTTGGTTTTTCATGTTAGGATGACTAAACACTTAATGAAATTGTTTGTGAAACCTTTTGCAAATTGTTGTCAAAATCATGATCCCTGGTACTTCTGCAAGTCTTTCAAGATGAAAAGACTGAATACTTACTGCAGTTGCTTAATCAAAGCAACTAATGGAATTTTCGGCAAGACTCTCCTGGAAAATCTGTGAGCGGAAACCCAATCAGGATTAGGAGCTCATCTAGCTCTGCATCCTGTAATACAGAACACCCATTTACCTATGAAATCACATATGAACTTTGCTAATACGCTGTCCATGACTTCTCGGGGAAAATAAATCTTTTTGTTCTTGTAGATGATTTTAGGCTTGAAAGACGTGCTAATCGGCATGAAAGCCAGAGGTGCGGTGTGGTTTTGAGCTCTTTCTCACGGTTTTCTTCATTTCTTTGCAGGCAAGATGAGAACTCTGAATCCTCCTGCAATAAGCTACATAAACATGAGCTTTCAGCAGTACTAGAGGAGGCAAGGCCTAGCTAGCTGTTGAACTGGTCTGAATTTTATCATGTCTCGTATACATTTATTCTTTGGAAGAAACCGATTGACCATTATGTTTGCTATCGCTGATGCTTTGTGGTTTTTCTTATGCTTGGCTTTTGTTTCGACCAGATTTTGTTCTTTGCTGGCACATGTTGTTGCATGCAAAGGAGACGCTCAGAGGTCCTATGATCATCACCCGTGATCCAATGCAAACATAAGATCTTTTTATATCTACAAAGAACCACAAATTTCAGTTTCTATTTTGTTTGGTTCAAATTCCTTTCTAAAAATGATTAATTTTGTCATTGCAAAAATTCGTTTAGCAAATCAAACGGAAAGGAGTAGATAAGGAGAATCACTGTGTAGTTTTAAATAGCATCTACATTCTGTTTATAGTTTTACAGATTCATCTCTGGCTCGATCATGCAATATGTAGTGTAGCTGTGTAGTATAGGGAGTATGAAGGGAAGACATACCATACGTTATATATTAATATGTTAAGACACGTTGAATTTGTTTCTTTCACTTGCAATGTGACAGGATTTACCGAGTAATACTTCCTGCATATACTCTCCCTTCTGGCATAAAGTGGAAGACTCATTATGTGGCTACATCTTACCTGGTTTTGTTTTTATGTTGAATCCGTCGATACATTATATGATCTTTTTTAGAAAAATAAGTTGTTGTGTTATATATGCTAGCAAAAGTGCCCGTTTGAAGTCAACAGCCTATATACTGACGTCTGAAGTAGTTACTGTTTGTTTACATACTATGTAATGTATATCGTTGCTAAATTATGAAATTCAAGTCTTCCAACTATACACGACTGAAATATTAAATATTTCTGCTTTGTCCTTTCCTAATATTCCAGGCACTTGGGGTAACTGGTAGGTTGGTCAAATCATGCCAAATCGATTTGTCTGCAGACCATTTAAGTTTATATTGTTGCTCAAACATTTATAGAGTCAGTGTCTCTTGGAGGAGTCATCTTTCTTGCATACGGTTGACACTATTATCATTAGTAAATATCATTAGTTGATTGTTTCCTTAAGCCAAGGAAATAACCATAGTTTCTGGTGTGAACTTGTGAAATGCAGAGAAGGAGTTCATCACAGAGCCGCCACCTGAGCTGCGCTTTAATGGATGAGGTCCGATGACTAGGAGCTAGCAGCAGGTCCTCAGCAAACATTACTCATATCCAGGAGCATAATCGATTAATGCATCAACTACATAGCTAGCCATCTTTGTAGAGCACAGGTTCCTTCATAGATAGCCAGCTTTGTACATTGCATTCTCTTTTGTGAATAAATACTTCTGTAGTCTTACTTGTTATATTATTAAATTTATGATTTTGTGTTGTTCAATTAACTGCTGGTTGTTCTCCAAAGGTGTAATGGTTTATCTGTCTGACTAGGAATTACACGTGAACATAGTGTAATGGTTTATCTGTCTGGCTTGGAATTTATGAACTTTGGGATCATCCATGTTCGAGTAGTGCTTAAAAGAAAGCGCAAAATTGTATGAAACCTTATGGAGGGTGAAATTTATTGACTTATACATATAATTATCGTGTTTTTTTCTCAGAAAAGATCGAGATTTTCATAGTAAGTTGTGAATTATATAAGTGCATTGAGAAATAAAATTTGAAAACCCGTGGCAACGCACGGGCATTTATACTAGTCTTATTCATTTATCCACTTGATTTATTTCGAGAGGCCCGGACGTGTTATACTCGTCGGTAGCGAATGCATGGTCGATGTGGAGCAGCTCGTCGGAGCACGCGTTAGTGGGCAACTCTGTCGTGAGCGCGGTGTCTAGAAGCCATTTATTTATACTGACTATCAAGTATACACATTCTTTTTTTTAGGTTCATAATTAATTATTCTTATATCATGCATTGGATGGGTTAGTCCATATTTATATTATTTAAATACATCATTAGATTCTACTAAAAACATAGAATATGCTCAAAATTAAAGATTAAATTCAAATTAATTTGAGGTAAACTATTAATATATATACATATATTTTTAATAAAAATAGAATTTTATAGTACCGTGAGACTACAGTATGATTTTACGATACGATGTTGTTGGCAAGAAAATTATACTACATAGTATCTCCATACCGACAACCTTGCACATGACCTCTCCGCTCCACATCTCTTGGACAAGGAGGGGCCTCGCTGACAACCGCGCCAATTCCGGCAGCGGCCGAGCGGCGGGGGGAGGCTGGCCAACCTCGAGCCCTCCCGTGTAGATAGTGAGCTCTGTTAGAGTTTATATGTAACACGGTTTGTAATATGAGTTCTTAACTTGTACGGCTGGTGACCCACAACACCCTACTATAAATACAACCTTGACAGACTCGGGATTGGATCCGAGTAGATCCAATTATACCCTGTTTATCCTTTTTTACATGGTATCACGAGCCGGATCTTCCGCCGCATCTACCTGATCGATATCGACGAAGATCGATCTCTGTCTCCGTCCCGTCTGTCGCCGAAACCAAGCGACGCCAGGATCGCCCACCTCACCGTCCTCCGCTCCGCCATCGTTGCTCAGGCCGATCGCCATGGCGTCGTCCAGCTATGTCCCCCAGATCAACCTCGGGACACCTCCATCAGACAAGCTGACGAGAAGAAATTTTCCCCTGTGGCGTTCCCAGGTGCTCCCTGCCATACGTGGCGCTCAACTCGTCGGGTTTCTCGACGGAACAGCTGCAGCACCGCCACAAGAGCTTCCTCCTACCACAGCCGAAAAAGAGGCCGATGCCCAGGCGAAACCGACGCCAAAACCGGCGTACGCAGTCTGGCTTGCAAAGGACCAGACGGTCCTGTCATACCTCCTCCAATCTCTATCCCTTGAGATCATACCTCATGTCCATCGTATTGAGAGCAGCCATGGAGTCTGGACAGCCCTGGAGGAGATGTTTGCCGCACAAAGTGAGTCCCGTGTGACTAATCTGCTCATCGCCCTCGCTAACACGAAGAAGCTACAGATGACTACTTCGGAGTTCCTTACAAAGATGCAGGGGTTCGCCGACGAATTGATCTCGGCCGGTCACCCTCTGCCTGATCGCCAGCTTGTCTCCTACATACTCGCCGGTCTTGGCAGCGGGTACAACTCTCTGGTTGCCGCTCTGGGCGTGTCTCCCATGCCAATCACGTTGAGTCTGCTGTACTCTCAATTGCATGCATATGATCAGCGTCAGGAGATGCTAAATTCCTCGCCACCTGATGAGTTTGAGACATCTGCAAACGCTGCATATCATCAGCGTCGCCAGTTCTACACCAACAATACTGGTTCTGGCAAGCCGCGCGGTGACCGCGGTGATTGCCGCGATGAGCGCCGTGATGAGCGTCGGGATGGTCGTCGAGGAGATGATCGCCCATACAATAAAGGTCGTGGTGGTGGCCGTGGACCTCCAGGAGGGGGCCGAGGACGCGGTCGTGGACGCCGCCGCACCACCCCATGGGCCAATGTCACTTGCCAGATTGTGGAAAAGAGGTTCATTATGCTAAAGATTGTTGGTGCCGTTATGAAGATGATGATGGCGGCTATGGTGACAAAGAAATCAATGCTGCCTACGGGGTCGACACAAATTGGTACCAGGACTCAGGTGCTACCCATCATATCACCGGGGAACTCAACAATCTCACCATGAGGGACTCCTACAAGGGCTACGACAAGGTCAACACCGCCAATGGACAAGGTATGACTATTTCCCATGTTGGTCAATCTATAGTTCATAACCATGCTCGAAATTTTCAACTTCGCAATGTCCTATATGTCCCTAATGCATCCAAAAATCTTCTCTATGTTCACCGTTTCACATATGATAATAGAGTGTTCATAGAATTTCACCCGTTCTTCTTTTTGATCAAGGATCAGGTCACCCGGAAAATAATTCATAGAGGACGGTGTGTTGGAGGGCTTTACCCTCTTATTTCTTCCCTGGAGTCGCCAAATTCTCAGAAGCATGCTTTTGTCGCCGCTCATCCATCACAGTCTCGGTGGCACGGTCGTCTTGGTCATCCTTCGTTTATCATAGTTAGGCATATTATTAGCAAAAATAAACTTCCGTGTATTAGAGATTCTAGCCATGAATTAGTGTGTGATCCATGCCAACAAGCTAAAAGTCATCAGTTACCTTATCCCATCTCCACCAGTGTATCTACAACTCCCTTACAATTAGTCTTTTCTGATGTATGGGACCCTGCACCTACCTCTGTTGGTCATCATGATTACTATGTAAGCTTCATTGATGATTATAGCAAGTTTACTTGGATTTATTTACTCAAGAAAAAGTCTGATGCTCTTGCTGCCTTTGTGAACTTTCAAAAACTTGTTGAACGTAAACTTGATAGGAAAATTATTTCTGTGCAATCTGACTGGGGAGGAGAGTATACTGCACTTAACTCTCATTTTCAGACTCAGGGAATTTCTCATCTTGTGTCATGTCCTCATGCTCATCAACAAAATGGGGCAGCTGAGAGAAAACATCGCCACATTGTTGAGGTTGGTCTCTCCCTTCTTGCTCATGCCGGTATGCCTCTAAAATTTTGGGATGAAGCGTTTCTTACAGCCACATACCTCATCAATATGCTACCTAGCAAAGTCATCAACAATGACACTCTTGTACATCGTCTCTTAGGCACACACCCAACCTATTCATCTCTTCGTGTTTTTGGTTGTGCATGTTGGCCCAACCTTCGTCTATATAACAAGCGCAAACTTGCTTTCCGCTCTACGCAATGTGTGTTTCTCGGCTATAGTCCGCGTCATAAGGGGGTCAAATGTCTAGAAGTATCCACTGGTCGCGTTTATATTTTGTCGCGACGTTGTCTTTGATGAAACCGTATTTCCATTCAAAAATCTACATCCCAATGCCGGTGCTCTTCTCCGCGAACAAATTATTCTTCTTGATCCATCTCTTCACAATTTTGAGCAAGGAGATGATACTATTGATGATTCACATGTGGAAAATAATCATGCTACTAATCCATTGTCTAGACCTGTATGTTCTGTTCTGCAGGATGCAGCACCTCAAAATACGGCGCCCGGTAAAAATTCTGCTCAAAACAGTGCTTCCAGCAGCTCTGGAGGCTCATCTGGCAACTCAGGTGGAAATAACAGAAGCGCCCGATCCGAGGCGGATTCTCTGCCCCAGATCGTCCTTGGGATCACCGGAAATTGCGTCGGATCACGCCCCTTACGCACCTGACCACACAGGCAGCGCGTCTGACCACGGAGGCGAGTCCGCGCGCGCCACGTCGCGTCGGTCGGCCACTCCCGCGCGTGGACAGGGGCCCACTCCCGCGCGAGGCGATGCTCCCAGATCCTCTGCGCCGGTTTCTCCGCGTGGCTCCTCGTCGTCCTCACGATCCTCCACACCGAGTTTTGCATCCACAGCAGATCCGCCTGTGTCCTCCGATGAAGCAGGCAGTTCTGGCTCGTCTGGCTCGTCTGCCGTGCCTGCTATGGGATCCTCTGCGCCCGCCGGATCTGTGCACCAACCTGCTGCTCCCTCTACCCGGCCCGTTACAAGAGCTTCCAAGGGTATTGTTAAACCGCGCGAATACAAGGATGGCACTATTCGATGGGCTCTGTCGTGTTCTACAGCTGAGCCAGCAAACCTTGAAGATGCTTTACAAGACTCAAACTGGTGGGCAGCTATGAATGAGGAGTTTGATGCTCTCAAGCAAAATAATACTTGGAGGCTTGTGCCATCTCGTGAAGGTAAAAACATTATTGATTGTCGCTGGATATACAAAATCAAACGCAAGGCCGATGGATCTATTGACAGATACAAAGCCAGGTTGGTGGCTAAAGGATTTAAACAGCGCTATGGGATAGACTATGAGGATACATGCAGTCCTGTTGTTAAGATTGCTACTGTTCGTCTGGTTCTGGCTGTTTCAGTTTCCAGGGGATGGAGTTTGCGACAATTAGATGTTAAGAACGTGTTTCTTCATGGTGTTCTGGAAGAGGAGGTCTACATGAGACAACCACCAGGGTATGAAGATAAGGGAAAACCTAATCATATTTGCAAGCTTGACAAGGCACTGTATGGTCTGAAACAGGCACCTCGAGCATGATATTCTCGGTTGAGTGCTAAACTTATTAATCTTGGTTTTGTTGCTTCCAAGGCTGACATGTCATTGTTTATCTATCGTAAGTTCAGCATCACAGTTTTCATGCTTATCTATGTTGATGACATTATTGTTGCTAGCTCCTCTCAAGCGGCAACTGATGCTCTTTTGAAGGATCTAAGTAAAGAGTTTGCACGCAAGGATCTTGGTGATCTTAATTACTTCTTGGGCATTGAGGTTTAGAAGGTTGACAATGGACTAGTGCTAAGTCAGTCTAAATATGCACAAGATATTCTCACACGAGTTGGTATGGCACATTGTACAGGCATGCCGACGCCCCTGTCTTCTTTTGAAAAGATTGTTGCTCAAGGTGATTTGCTTGGTCCTGAGGATAGTACCATGTATAGAAGCATTGTAGGTGCACTACAATATCTCACTCTCACCAGACCAGATTTATCCTATGCAATCAATAAAGTGTGTCAGTATCTACATGCTCCTACTACTATGCATTGGACTGCTGCAAAGCGTATTCTGCGATATGTCAAGCACACTATTACAGTTGGGCTCACATTCATGAAGTCCAACTCTACTCTAGTTAGTGCATTCTCTGATGCAGATTGGGCTGGATGTGTTGATGATCGTCGCTCCAGGAGGATTTGCAGTGTTCTTTGGACCAAACCTGGTTTCTTGGAGTGCTAAAAAGCAGGCTACAGTTTCTAGGTCAAGCACTGAGTATAAGTCTGTTGCCAACGCAACTGCTGAGGTAATTTGGTTGCAGTCCTTGTTAGCTGAACTAGGAGTACGGTTGACACAAGCTCCGTGTTTGTGGTGTGACAATCTTGGTGCAACGTACTTGTGAGCTAATCCTGTGTTTCATGCTGAGCAAAGCACATAGAGATTGATTTTCACTTTATTCGAGAACGAGTGATGAAGAAGCAATTGGAGATCAGGTTCATTCCGTCAAAAGATCAAGTTGCTGATGGGTTTACAAAACGCTTCTGTATCAAGCATTTGAGAATTTCAAGCATAACCCTGTTTATCGTTTTTTACAAGCTCCACGATGTGGTGGTCGCCGCTGTAGCGGGGAGCTCACGCGTTGACTGGAGCTACGGGTTGAGGAGCTCTCGTGCGGGTAGAGGAGTCTCGCTGGCGGTGGGGAGTCGCGAGGGGCGGCCGGCGGCGAGAAATATCGGTGCGAGCAGGCGCAAGTGATGTACAAGGCCGACGGCGACATGAAGGAGGCGCGTCTCCTCCTGCGTAGCGCGCTCGGATGCAGCAGGGTCGCCGACTACGCCTCCGTCTACAAAGCGTGGATCGCCATGGAGCTTCACGACGGCAACGTCGACGCCGCCAGGGGCCTGTTCATCGAGTGGGGCCGCCGCATATACGCCGACGAGGACAACAGCGGCGTCAACTTCTGGTGCATGTTCATCAACTTCGAGGTCTGGAACGGAGGCGCCGACCGCGCGCGAGCCGTCGCCAGGGCGGCCGCGGAGGCCTGCCCCAGCGATCCTACCATCTACGCCAAGAGCCTCAAGGTGGAGCTGCTCTTCAGGCACGGCGACCGCGCGCTCGCCCACAATCTCGACAACTTCGCCATGGACGTCGACTGCAAGGATTGGCTGCTTCATTACCAGGTGGGAGCGTGCCACGGCCACGACGACTCTAACGCCAAACAGCTCGGCGGCGGCTTCTTCCTGCGCAAGTTGTGCCGCGGCATCAGGCGGCTCGTGCAGCCACGTACATAGATTCCGGCCGCTTCATGCACCATCCACAACGAAACAAGCATCTCCATGTAGATCATTGATCCGTCCCTAGCTATTTGCCGTGTAATCTCCGAAGTCCCCAAATTTGTATTGATACACAATTGTATTGTAAACAGCAGTGCAATTTAAGGTTAATGCATGGTGATCACTTCAGCATCGGTGCTACATCTCCTTCATGGGAAAATATATTGGGAGGCGCCGCATATGTGTCTCGTCCCGGCGGTTACGTTAAGATTTGCGCATCTTCAGAGCACGCCAAAATGCAGCACGGGAACCTCTAATATGTTAGATGTATATATCTGTCTATTGTAATCTTCCCATATGTTAGGGGGCTTTCTGCATATGTGCACCTCTATATGTACTATATATTGTGGCCTTTGGCCCCCTGGTAATACAACAAGCATATTGCCTTAACATGGTATCAGAGCAAAACTTGGTCCTAGTTTGTACGTTGTCCCGGCCGTAGTTGCCGCTCTTCATCCGCCGCCGGCCGCCGCTCTCCGTCCGGCCATCTTCGCCGGCCGTCTCCCCGGCCGTCTCTGTGGCCGTCCGTCTCGTCCGGCCGATCGGCTCCGCGCCGGCCTTTTCTTCTTCCCGGGAAGAAAACGCGTTTTCTTCCCAGGCCGCCCGCCCCGCCCGATCTCTGCTTCTGCGCGATCTCCCTGGCTGCCGGCCGATCCGCTCCGTGCTGCGCTACGTGCTGGCCCCTGGCTGCTGATCGATCTCCCCTGGTCGATCTCCCCTGCCGATCTCCCCTGGTCGTTCTCCCCTGCCGATCGGCCCGCGCGTGGATTAGATCGATCTCCTTGCGCGTGGCTGTGAGTTGACTTCCATCTACACAAAAAAAAAATGTTGTCGGCTGTTGTTACCCGATGTCTTCTTCCGCTGATCACGCCTTATCTTTGGGCCTCCCTTTGGTATTTGGTATTTATCCGCTGCCTCCGTGTATGACGGCTAGCCATTCTTCATCGCCGTTTGCGGCCTCTTCACGCGGCTCTGCCCGCGCTTCACCGACTTTTGCGGCCTCTTCATGCGGCTCTGTCCGCGCTTCGCCGATTTCGTCTACGTCAGCCCGTCGCTCTACATCGACTTTTGCGGCCTCTTCCCGCGGTTATGGCCGCGCTTCGTCGGCTCCGTCTACGTCGGCCTGCCGCTCTACATCGACTTTCGCGGCCTCTTCACGTGATTATGACTGCGCTTTGCCGACTCTGTCTTCATCGGCGTGTTGCTCTCCGTCGCCCCCTTTGGTGGCCTCTGTGCGTGTGGGTGATAGCTCCTCGTCGGCACCTGATTGTACGTCGACCTCTCCAGTCGCGCCCCTCTCTGCGCATGAGATAGCGCAGCTTCACCGCCTGCTTGATGCTTGGGTTCCAGTTTACGTCAGCAGCCTCGCGGTCCGAGTCTCCGCCCTCGTCCTCATTGCACCTACTGTGGCAAGGTTGGCCACACTTCCTCCACCTGCTGGACGCGGGATCCCAGTTTACGTCAGCAGTTCCAGGATCGTCAGCAGGCTGGCTCTTCAGGATCTTCTGCAGTTGCACTCTCTGATCAGGACATTCTCAGGGGTCTTCGTGGTCTGCTCGCTACTACAGACTCTTCCTCGCCGGGCGCTCTTGGTTCTGTGGCGGCTCTTCGGCATCGCTGCGCGACCACCACTTTCTACACAGTCAGGTACGTCCCCGTGGTATCTGGATTCTGGAGCTTCCTTTCATATGACCTCTGAGTCTTCTATTCTGTCTGCTCTTCGGTCTCTTATTTCTCCTGTCCGTGTCATCACGGCTGATGGTACCTCTATTCATGTTTCTAGTAGAGGCACCCTTTTTACTCCCTCTTTATTTGTCCCTGATGTTTCTCATGTTCCTCGCCTTCAGATGAACCTTTTCTCTGCTAGCCAGCTCACCGATTCTGGTTGTCGCGTCATTCTTGACGCCGAGTCTTGTGCGGTTCAGGATCGTCGCACACAGGCCCTAGTTGGAGCTGGCCCTCGTAGCCGTAAGTCTCCGGGGCTTTGGGAGTTAGACTGGCTTCGTGTTCCCTCCGCTGCCACTCCATCTGCCAGTTCTCCTCCGGTTGTTGCCTCTGTCACCGGCTCTTTTCAGCAGTGGCATCATCGTCTTGGTCACCTTTGTGACTCTCGCCTGTCGTCTTTGGTTCATCGTGGCCTTTTGGGGTCTGTCTCTGGAGATGGGTCGTTACACTGTCAGGGTTGTAGGTTAGGCAAACAGATTCAGCTTCCCTATCCTATTAGTGTGTCTGTCTCTTAGCGACCGTTTGATTTAGTCCATTCAGATGTTTGGGGTCCGGCTCCCTTTGCTTCGAAAGGGGGCCATCGATACTATATCTTATTCATTGATGATTTTTCACGATACACCTAGGTGTTTTTCATGCACTCTCGTAGTGAGGTGCTCTCTATTTATCAGCGTTTTGCAGCCATGGTCCGCACTCAGTATTCCTCACCCATTCGCGTGTTCCGTGCTGATTCTGCTGGTGAGGATATCTCCCAGCGCCTTCGTGGTGTCCTTGCTGAGGAGAGTACCCTCGCTCAGTTTTCTTGTCCCGGCGTGCATGCTCAAAATGGCGTCGCCGAGCGTAAGCATCGTCATCTTCTTGAGACCACCCGTGCTATGATGATTGCTTCTTCTCTTCCGCCACATTTCTGGGCTGAGGCTGTTTCTACGTCGGCCCACCTCATTAACATTCAGCCTTCCGCTGCTCTACAGGGTGGCTGAAAGGATCGTATGCCGCACCTAGAGGGGGGGAGGGGGTGAATAGGTGCTAACCAATTTTTAGTTCTTTTTCAATTTAGGCTTCACACAAAAGGTAAATTCTCTAGATATGCAACTAAGTGAATTTACCTATATGACAAGGATAACAACTAAGCAAGATATAGAGATAGAATAGGATAGAGGTAACCGAGAGTGGAGCACGCGATGACACGGAGATGATTCCCGTAGTTCCCTTCCTTTGCAAGAAGGTACGTCTACGTTTGGAGGAGTGTGGTTGCTACGAAAGCCAAACCAACAGCCACGAAGGCTTCACTCAGATCTCCGGTGAGCAACGCCACGAAGGCCTAGCCCACATCCACTAAGGGATTTCCTCGAGGCGGAAACCGGGCCTTTACAAGGTTCTTGGGGCACACATCCACAACCTAATTGGAGGCTCCCAAATCTGTTACAACACAACAATCAACAACAATATATCAACACAAATCAACTAGGGAACCAAATAGGAACACTAGCATGAGATCCCTCAAACAAGAGAGGGGGAAATGAAGAACGCTTCGGTGAGGATGTAGATCGGTGTCTTCTCCTTCGAATCTCCAAAGATCAAGAGCTTTGGTTGGGGGAGGAAGGAGATCTTGCAAATCTTGTGTTCTTGAGGTGGCTCTAATGGTGATGAAGCTTGGCAGATTTTTCTTGCAATGATTGAGCAACTTGTCCCTTTGGAGGAGAAAGCTATTTATATGGGTGGAGCTTTCAGATCTGACCGTTGGGGACGAAATCCACTAACACCGGAAGTTCCGGCCAGGATGGCCGGAAGTTCCGGCTTCCACCGGAAGTACCGGCCACTCGGGCCGGAACTTCCGCCCCTGGTAAAAAACCTGCAAAGCAAATGAAGGGGCGGAACTTGGGCGGAACTTCCGGTGGCCGGAAGTTCCGGCCAAGTTCCGGAAATTGGCGAAAACCTTACTGGAACTTACAGAGCCGTAAACTCGGAATTCCGGAACTTGCCCGGAAGTTGGGCGGAAGTTCCGCTGGCCGGAACTTCCGGCCAACTCCACCGGAACTTCCGGTCCTGAAGAGAAAACTTAGCACAGACTGCGCTGAGAGGCTTCTGCTGAAAAATGACAGGCCGGAACTTCCGCCAGATTAGGCCGGAACTTCCGCCAGATCCAGAAAACCTGCAGAACTTCAGAACAGCAAAACCAATACACCGATCCAACATAATTTTGATGGCTTGTACCTGTCTACATCAACACACATAAAAATATACATAGTGTTGGCGTCAAACACACAAAACCCAAAAGGGCGGGAAATGTTCTTTCAATCTCCCCCTTTTTGGTGTTTGATGACACCACAAGTATTTGCAAGGAATAGACAATGTAAACAACAATGTGAGAGATATAGAGGAGCTCCCCCTAGATGTGAGCAATGGTACATAAGAAGCTCCCCCTATATCTTGCATCCGTCTTCCAAAGGTTAGCAATACAACATAGTGATAAGCATATGAATAATAAAATCATGCACACATAGATAACCAAGGAAGACTCACATGCGGAGTTTACCATACACAAATAAGGTTCCAAGCACATAGATAGAGTTTACAAACCAAATAGCTAAGACATAGTTCGACATCATAAAGATAACTAGAATCACAAGCAATAAAAACCAAAGCCAACACGAGCTTGTGACTCCCCCATGCAAATACCCACCGAAGAGCAACCTAACAAGGTCTTATTCTCCCCCTTTGGCACCAAAGCACCAAAAAGGAAAAAGAGAAACTACGCGTCCCAAGGGTCGGCGTTAGCCCAGCCGGGAGGGAAGTTCGATGTAGCGCCAGGGTAGGGAGGAGTGTGCGGAGGAGACTCGATCTCAAGACCATCTGGAGGGAGAGGCATGCCATGCTGAGAGACCCACTCTGCCTCCGGAGTGATGTTCTCCTCGGATCCGGGAAGAGACACTTCCACCTCAAGTGCCCTCATGATGCTCTTCTGACGGAGCCTTGACTTCTTGGCTTCAACATGCTGCGTCTTGACGATGGTTGACTGCAGAAGTGAGGCAAAAAATCTGTCTCAAGCGGCGTGCTAGCTTGGAAGCCCAACTTGGTGGCTTCTCATCCATGGGGTTAACAGCTTCAAGAGGAGAGTTGTGGCGCTTGGTCCTCAATGTCTTCACTTCATGGGATGTGAGATTGAGTGGAATAGATTGAACGAGTCTAGCATTGCAAGTCTCCATCCAAGTGTCCTCAATGAGCTTCATAATGTACGGAGCAAAGGCGGGAAGCTTCTTCTCATACACACATGACCACATCTCATGATAGATGTAGTCCATCACATCAAGCTTCTCACCGGTGCCCTTCTTAGCAAACGAGTTTGCCATTAGATCCACTTCATAAAGATGTATCTCATCAAGGTTGCCACCCTTTGGTCCAATGGTTTCCCGGTAGACTCTAAGCATAATATCCCAAGTAGGGAGAAGATCCGCACTCTTGCCCGCTATACCCCAACCGGGGATGTAGAGGTTCTCCAAGACTTCCCTTGTTTGAGCCCATGAGCTATCATGGCACCTCCAACCATTTGCATTCACACCCGGGTAGCGAGGATATCCAAGGGCGGTTCCAAACTTTGCCAAGTTAGACTCAAGGAGCTTCTCATGAGTCATCCACCGAAATGTTCTTGCTTCATCTTGCTCAAAGTGGAAGGTGGCATAGAATTGTTGAATCAAACCAACATCATAATCCTTGTTGAGCTCCATAATCGGATAGAGCCCAAACTCTCCACACATGGCATAGGCTTCGTCAAAGTACTTGTTGGCGGCCATCTTCCCGGTGTCAATAGCATGTTGAGGAGCGACCCCCTTCTTGAATGGTATGTAGATCTCATAGAATATCTCCTCTTGGGTCTTGTTGTGGAACCGCTTATCCCCAACCCTATTGCTCCGAGGGGTGAGGTAAGGGTTCATGTCACGGAGCTCCTTGTACTCATTGTATTGCATGCCCTTCACGGATATGTGTACGTTCTTCCCACGAACAGCCGGTGACTTGTGCCTCTGAGCAGCTTGCTGACGAGCGGTGAGCTTGGATGGTCGGGTTTGCTCAAGCTCTTCCTCAACTTCATCCACATGATCCTTGCCTCTCTTCTTGGAACTACCTGATGACGGAATCAACATGATAGGAATGATGAAAGAGAACACATAAGCAAGGAGGCCAAACACCAGAGCATGCACAGGATATTGGGTAACAGCAGAAAAATTCGCCAGGCCGGAAGTTCCGGTGAGAACCGGCGGAAGTTCCGCCCCGGGCGGAAGTTCCGGCGTGAAGGGCCGGAACTTCCGGCTGTTCGAAAACAGCGGTAGTTTCTCACCAGATCTGAGGCAATGGCTAAGAGACCCGCATTACCACGACATCCTAAGCACGATCTAGTAGAGGAAAGGCATCTAGAGGATTTCTACCATAGCTTTGCCTAGAGTATGCCCTATAGTTCATCTAGTGAGGTCTACCCACACATAGAGAGGGAGAGGGCACAAACCGGGGGGAGCCATGGAGGAGAAGAGGGAGAGGATGCCGATCCACGGAGACGATCCGGCGGGGAGCGCCGGAGGAGGGAGATCCGGCCGGAGGAGCAGTAGCCGTCACAAGGGAGGAGCACCACCAAATAGATATTGGAAAGGGGAAAAGAGGGGAAGATGGAACTGCTCACCCGTTCAGCCCATATATATAGTGGCCACTTAAGGCCGGAAGTTCCGCTCGTTGGAGCCGGAACTTCCGGTCTCTCAGGAACCACCCAGTCAGGACACGAAAGGCTTAACAGGCGGAAAGGATGCCGGCCGGAAGTACCGGTCGAAACGACCGGAACTTCCGGTGGAACAGGAAATTGAGCCCAAAAACAGGATTTTGACACGAACGAGGTCCACTTGGGGAAGGTGAAGGATATGTCTTAGATGAGATAGGCTTAGGACAGATACACCAAACTGTGAGATGGTACATGATCACTCATTTTTGCAAATAAATCAAATGAAGACCAAAAATGAGTGATTTCCCATAAACAAGGAGATGTCAATAAAATCCAATGAAAATCCAAACAACTCCAACTCTTCACGAAGAAGAGTGTGGTGGCCTAGGCCACCATATATGAGTGTTATGGTATGGCACCGCGAAGATATATCTAGGGTCCAAACCAATACTCATCATTTAAGCTCCCATATCAACATATGATATACCGAGAATGAAATCTTTAATGTTGGCATTATGGGGGGAGGGATAGCTCAATAATTTAAACCGCACTCCCCCTATTTCCATGCCCACATCTAAACCAAATAAAGTTTTGAGACGAAGGTGTGTTTGCAAGATGGTCAAGCTATACTCCTTGAATCGATGATATTTAGCTCATTCCTCAAATAAGTGAACCTTGCTTCATCAAGAGGCTTCGTGAATATATCGGCAAGTTGATCTTTGGTAGGAACATAGATGAGCTCAATATCACCACGGGCAACATGATCCCTAATGAAGTGATTCCGGATCTCAATATGCTTCGTTCTTGAATGTTGCACCGGATTATAGGCAATCTTGATAGCACTTTCATTGTCACATAAAAGAGGCACTTTGTCACAAATGACACCGTATTCCTTTAAAGTTTGCCTCATCCATAACAATTGAGTGCATCCACTTGCGGCGGCAACATATTCGGCTTCGGCGGTGGAGAGAGATATGCAATTTTGCTTCTTAGATGACCAACACACCAAGGACCTACCAAGAAATTGGCAAGCCCCCGAGGTTGATTTCCTATCATCCTTGTCTCCCGCCCAATCCGCATCGGTGTACCCATTGAGAATAAAACTTGAGCCTTTGGGGTACCAAATACCATATCTTGGGGTATCAACCAAATATCGAAAGATTCTCTTGAGAGCTATCATGTGGCTCTCCTTAGGAGAAGCTTGATACCTTGCACACACACCAACACTCAACACTATGTCCGGTCTAGATGCACAAAGGTAAAGCAAGGATCCAATCATGGAGCGATATACCTTTTGATCCACCTCTTTACCATTGGGATCAAGTGCAAGATGACATTTGGTAACCATAGGAGTGGCAACACCTTTAATCTCGGTCATCTTGAACCTCTTGAGCATGTCTTGGAGATATTTTGCTTGGTTGATGAAGGTTCCTCCTCTCAATTGCTTGATCTCAAAACCAAGGAAGAACTTCATCTCTCCCATCATAGACATCTCAAACCTATCGGTCATAAGCTTTGAGAATTCATCATTGAAAGCTTTGTTAGTAGAGCCAAAGATAATATCATCAACATATAATTGGCAAACGAAAAGCTCCCCATTGACCCTCTTAGTAAAAAGAGTGGGATCGATTAGCCCAACATCAAACCCACGGTCTACCAATAATTCCTTAAGGTGCTCATACCAAGCTCTAGGAGCTTGTTTGAGACCATAAAGAGCTTTATCGAGCTTGTAGACATGGTTAGGGAAGTTGAGATCCTCGAACCCCGGGGGTTGCTTAACATAAACCTCTTCATGAATAGGACCATTAAGAAATGCACTTTTCACATCCATTTGTTGTAACTTAAAGTTATGATGCGATGCATAAGCAAGAAGGATACGGATGGACTCAAGACGAGCCACGGGAGCATAGGTTTCTCCAAAGTCAATTCCCTCAACTTGAGAGAACCCTTGAGCCACCAATCTTGCCTTGTTCCTCACAACATTCCCAAACTCATCTTGCTTGTTCTTGAATATCCATTTAGTGCCAATAACATTGCGGCACCCCTTTGGCTTCTCTACTAAAGTCCACACTTTGTTGCGCTTGAAGTTGTTGAGTTCTTCGTGCATAGCTTCCAACCAATCCGAATCTTCAAGGGCTTCAAATACTTTCTTGGGTTCCACTAAGGAGATATAAGCATGATGGTTGCTAAAATTAGCCAATTGCCTTCTTGTGGAAACCTTTGCCCTTACATCACCAAGAACCTTGTCGTGAGTGTGTTCAAGACGCTCAAGTTGCCTTTCTCTTCTTGCTAGACGACGGGCCTCGATCTCCTCCTTGGTTCTTCTTGGCCTTGGAGGTGTCACTTGATCAACTTGATCATTTGGGTCCCCGTCTTGACCTTCCACTTGAGCAACCACAATTTCTTGTGAGTGATCAACATCATGTGCTTGATCTTGGACATCATTTGGTGCGGAGCAAATATCAAATGGATACTCGTCGGAACCATCATGAATTCTTGGTTGATCGTGACCTTAATCTTGTCCTTGATCTTGCACACTAGAGAGAGGGTGTTGTTCTTGTTCTTGGGTTGGTGCATCATTTGCTTCACTTGATGGGGTCTGTTGATGTTGAGAAGATGAGGGCTCCACCGTGGTAGAGCATAGTCCTTCCCGAGACGCCACACCGTGTCCCTCAATGGGGCGGAAAAATCCCACACCCATTCTTACTATGGCATCTTGAGGTATTTCATCACCTGCACAAACATCAACTTGCCCCACTTGGGAGCCATCATTTTCTTCGAACTTCACACTACAAGATTCAATGATAATCCCGGAGGATACATCAAAGATTCTATAAGTGTGAGATTCGGCACCGTAACCAACAAATATACCCTCCAAAGCTTTAGGAGCAAATTTAGACAAACGAACCCCTTTGATTTTGTAGAAACACTTACACCCGAACACCTTGAAGTATGAGATATTAGGCTTGTTCCCGGTGAGTATTTCATATGGAGTCTTGTTCAAGCCCTTGCGGAGATAGAGCCGGTTGGAGGAGTGACAAGCGGTGGAGATGGCTTCGGCCCAAAAGTTATAGCGGGATTTGTACTCCGCCATCATAGACCTTGCCATATCCATAAGAGTCCGGTTCTTCCTCTCCGCAACACCATTTTGTTGAGGGGTGTAAGCAGCGGAATATTGATGACGAATCCCCTCATCACTAAGAAATTCATTGAGTGTGTAGTTCTTGAACTCGGAGCCGTTGTCACTTCTTATTGCCATAATGAGGAGGTTGTGTTGTCGTTGCACCTCGGTAGCAAAGTCAATGAATATTTGTTGAGTCTCATCTTTTATCTTGAGAAAGTAGACCCAAGTGTATCTTGAGTAGTCATCGACAATCACCAAGCAATGTTTCTTCGCACCAAGACTTGCATGAGTAACGGGACCAAAGAGATCCACATGAAGGAGCTCCAAGATCCTCTTGGAAGAGATGATGGTCTTGCTTGGATGCGGAGAGTCATGCATTTTGCCTTCAACACAAGCCCTACAAACACGATCTTTGGCAAAAGACACATTTTCCATTAGTCTCACAATATGGTTCCCCTTGTGAAGACTTTGCAAAGTTCTCATGTTGACATGGGCTAGGCGGCGATGCCACAACCAACCCACGTCCGCCTTTCCGAATAGGCACATCGCACTTGACGTGGTGGTCCCCGAAAAGTCCACCACATACAAGTTGTGTTCGCGATACCCAACGAATGCGACTTTTAGAGTCTTGCTCCACAAGAGGACCACAATATCATTATCAATAAAGACGGCGAAACCCATCTTGCCAAGGGCGGAAACGGAAAGCAAATTGTAACCAAGGGTTTTGACAAGCATGACATCCACAAGAGTAATGTTGTGTGCAACCACAACCTTGCCAAAACCCAATACCTCGGATGTAGAATTATCGCCAAAGGAGACGATGATATCATTTATGTTAGGCCTCAACTCCTTGACGAGGTTCTTGCCGCCGGTCATATGACTTGTACATCCACTATCAAGTACCCATTTTGAACCTCCGGCGGCATAGTCCTACATGAGATCAATTCTTGGATTTAGGTACCCATTTTTCAATGGGTCCTCTTTTGTTAGCAACAAGGGTCTTTGGAACCCAAATAGACCAAGCAACATAACCATCATATGGACCAACATACTTAGCACAAACATCACCATAATAATCTTTAAAGAGAACATAGTGAGGATTATCTATTCCCGCACCATCATCATTAATGGTGTTGCCCTTTCGGGGTTCACCATTAGTTTTCTCATGTGCGGGCTTGGTCTTTTTCTTGTTTGCCTTTTTAGCCTTGGAATTAAAACCAAGTCCCTCCTTCCCATTGTTTGACCTTTGCTTACTCAAAAGATCATCCAAGGAAAGTTTACTTTGGGGAGAGGAGGTCCTAGCAAGTTCATCTTTCAACCTAGCATTTTCCTCAATAACATTTGCATGATCACATGAAGGAGTAGAGGAGCTAGGCACATCATAAGAGGCAAGCCTAATTTGAAGTTGCTCATAAGACTTGGATAATAGAGTGTATTCACTCTTCAAAGCTTTGTGAGCTTTGTCTAGTTCATCTAGATCTTTCACAAGTTTCTCATGATCAACCTCAAATTGGGCCTTTCCCTTTTTAAGCACTTTAGACTTAGCCCTAGCAAGATCTCTAGCTTTAGTGAGCTTGTTAATTTTATCTTGAGGCTCTTCAAGAGTTTCTAGCCTCTCCTCAAGAGAAGCTATAGTTTCTTGACTTTCCTCAAGAGCATTTTTGAGAGCATGGATTTCAAGAGAGTCTTCTCTCTCTATTTGACCCTTTTTCTCAAGCATATCACTTTGTTGAGCTATACGAACCATGAGGCTAGAAACATGCTTCTTAGTGTTACCTTGTAGGTTAAGAATGAAATCATCAAACTCTAGCATTTCTTGTTTCACTTTTAGACTAGCATCATCAACCCCTAGATCACTAGATAAGTTAGGCATAGAGGGGTTAGGGGATGATACCTCGGAGGATTTAGCCATAAGGCAACTTTCTTCCTCCACATGAATGACCTCATTGGGGGATTCACTTGGTGATGAAGAGTTGGTGGAGAGGGAGGCAAGAGCGACCAATCCATTAGAGGTTGCATCTTCTTCATCATCAACATCATCATCTCCGGAGGTATACTCTTCTTGAGTTGATAGCACAATAGGTGTGTCCAAGGAGGACCTTGCCATGAAGCAATGTGCATTCTTGATATGAGGGTTCTCATTGGGAGATTCAAAGAGAGATGAAGAGGGTGTGTTGGTGGTGACGATGGCGGCTAATTCCTTTGAGCTTTCTTCATCTTCATCACCACTAGAACTTTCAACTTCATCGGTAGAATATTCTTCCCTTGTTACTAGCACAACTCTTGAGGGCCTCTTGCCCTTCTTGGTCTTGTTGTTGTAGAACTTCTTGTTGAGGGGCTTTGAATATTTGCCCTTTGAGTCTTTGCTCTTGTCCTTGGGAATGAGCCTCCCATTATGAAGCTCTCTATTCTCATAGGGGCATTCGGCAATGAAGTGGCGCTTGTCATCACAATTGTAGCATGATCTTGTCTTTGGACCAAAGCTAGTGAACCCATTTTTGTTGTTCCTCTTGATGTTGTCTTCCTTGGCCTTGGAGGGATCAACCCAAAAGGATTTTGCATGGAAGGCCATGTGATCATGGTAGTGGCATTGCAAATCTTCCGGATAGGTCATACTCCAAGATGCTCTATAAGATTCTTGAGGAACCACTTCTTCAACGGAGTTGACCACCAAGGCAAGGTTGGAACCTTTTTCCATCCCAATAGCACGATTGCGAGAATCATGAGAGGTTTCCTCAAGCACCTTGAGAGCTTGCAACTCGTGCACGACTTGTTGAGAGGTGAGAGAGGAATAGCATTCCCTTCCCACGAGAGTCTTGACATCAATGGGTACAAATGGCATCATGCATTCAATGTACTTCTCCTTGATCCAAGAATCATTGATGTGGGTGGCACCAACAAGCCGGAAGGCATCGGCAACGGTGAGAAGTCTTCCATACATGTCTTCATGATCTTCATCCGGTAGCCTCATGAACCCTTCGGCTTTATTCTTGAGAGCATTATACTTGTTCCTCCTTGTGCTCTCACTTCCAATGCAACTCGAGGTCAAACCATCCCAAGCTTCCTTGGCGGTGGTGTAGTTCCGGACACGATGCAATTCCTTTGTCCCCACACTAGTTTGAATCATGTACAAGGCGGTGACGTTGAGTTGACTATCAACCGCTTCTCTTCTAGTCAACTTGTCGGGGTTGTATGGCTTGAAGCCCTCCATGATGATTCTCCATAATTCATTGGAGGCACTACAAACATGAGAGCGGAACTCAAATCGCCAAGTATCGAAATTTTCAATAGAAAACTTAGGTGGGTCGCCCCGAATGTTCAAATGGGGATGGGGAACCGGTATATCGGGTGATTGGAAAGGTGGAGGTACTCGATTGTAGCTCTCTGATGGCGTGTAACTCACACGTTCGTTGGGAACCCCAAGAGGAAGGTATGATGCGCACAGCAGCAAGTTTTCCCTCAGAAAGAAACCAAGGTTTATCGAACCAGGAGGAGCCAAGAAGCACGTTGAAGGTTGATGGCGGCGGGATGTAGTGCGGCGCAACACTAGGGATTCCGGCGCCAACGTGGAACCTGCACAACACAACCAAAGTACTTTGCCCCAACGAAACAGTGAGGTTGTCAATCTCACCGGCTTGCTGTAACAAAGGATTAACCGTATTGTGTGGAAGATGATTGTTTGCAGAAAACAGTAGAACAAGTATTGCAGTAGATTGTATTTCAGTAAAGAGAATTGGACCGGGGTCCACAGTTCACTAGAGGTGTCTCTCCCATAAGATAAACAGCATGTTGGGTGAACAAATTACAGTTGGGCAATTGACAAATAAAGAGGGCATGACCATGCACATACATATCATGATGAGTATAGTGAGATTTAATTGGGCATTACGACAAAGTACATAGACCGCCATCCAACTGCATCTATGCCTAAAAGGTCCACCTTCAGGTTATCATCCGAACCCCCTCCAGTATTAAGTTGCAAAGCAACAGACAATTGCATTAAGTATGGTGCGTAATGTAATCAACAACTACATCCTTAGACATAGCATCAATGTTTTATCCCTAGTGGCAACAGCACAACACAACCTTAGAACTTTCATCATTGTCCCTGTGTCAATGCAGGCATGAACCCACTATCGAGCATAAGTACTCCCTCTTGGAGTTACAAGCATCTACTTGGCCAGAGCATCTACTAGTAACGGAGAGCATGCAAGATCATAAACAACACATAGATATAACTTTGATAATCAACATAACAAGTATTCTCTATTCATCGGATCCCAACAAACGCAACATATAGAATTACAGATAGATGATCTTGATCATGTTAGGCAGCTCACAAGATCCGACAATGATAGCACAATGGGGAGAAGACAACCATCTAGCTACTGCTATGGACCCATAGTCCAGGGGTAGACTACTCACACATCACACCGGAGGCGACCATGGCGGCGTAGAGTCCTCCGGGAGATGATTCCCCTCTCCGGCAGGGTGCCGGAGGCGATCTCCTGGATCCCCCGAGATGGGATCGGCATTGGCGGCGTCTCTGGAAGGTTTTCCGTACCGTGGCTCTCGGTACCGGGGGTTTCGTCACGGAGGCTTTAAGTAGGCGGAAGGGTAGGTCAAGAGGCGGCGCGAGGGGCCCAGACCATAGGGCCGCGCGGCCAGGGCAGGGGCCGCGCCGCCCTATGCTCTGGCTGCCTCGTGGCCCCTCTTCGTTTCGTCTTCGGACTTCTGGAAGCTTCGTGGAAAAATAGGCCCCTGGGCTTTGATTTCGTCCAATTCCGAGAATATTTCCTTACTAGGATTTCTGAAACCAAAAACAGCAGAAAACAGCAACTGGCACTTCGGCATCTTGTTAATAGGTTAGTTCCAGAAAATGCACGAATATGACATAAAGTGTGCATAAAACATGTAGATAACATCAATAATGTGGCATGGAACATAAGAAATTATCGATACATCGGAGACGTATCAGCATCCCCAAGCTTAGTTCTGCTCGTCCCGAGCGAGTGTAAAAGCGATAACACAGATAATTTCTGGAGTGACATGCCATCATAATCTTGATCATACTATTTGTAAAGCATATGTAGTGAATGCAGCGATCAAAACAATGTATATGACATGAGTAAACAAGTGAATCATAAAGCAAAGACTTTTCATGAATAGCACTTCAAGACAAGCATCAATAAGTCTTGCATAAGAGTTAACTCATAAAGCAATAATTCAAAGTAAAGGCATTGAAGCAACACAAAAGAAGATTAAGTTTCAGCGGTTGCTTTCAACTTGTAACATGTATATCTCATGGATATTGTCAACATAGAGTAATATAATAAGTGCAATAAGCAAGTATGTAGGAATCAATGCACAGTTCACACAAGTGTTTGCTTCTTGAGGTGGAGAGAAATAGGTGAACTGACTCAACATTGAAAGTAAAAGAATGGTCCTCCATAGAGGAAAAGCATCGATTGCTATATTTGTGCTAGAGCTTTGATTTTGAAAACATGAAACAATTTTGTCAACGGTAGTAATAAAGCATATGCATCATGTAAATTATATCTTATAAGTTGCAAGCCTCATGCATAGTGTACTAATAGTGCCCGCACCTTGTCCTAATTAGCTTGGACTACCGGATCATCACAATGCACTGTTTTAACCAAGTGTCACAAAGGGGTACCTCTATGCCGCCTGTACAAAGGTCTCAGGAGAAAGCTCGCATTGGATTTCTCGCTATTGATTATTCTTCAACTTAGACATCCATACCGGGACAACATAGACAACAGATAATGGACTTCTCTTTTATGCATAAGCATGTAACAACAATTAATAATTTTCTCATTTGAGATTTGAGGATATATGTCCAAAACTGAAACTTCCACCATGGATCATGGCTTTAGTTAGCGGCCCATTGTTCTTCTCTAACAATATGCATGCTTAACCATAAGGTGGTAGATCTCTCTTACTTCAGACAAGACGGACATGCATAGCAACTCACATGAAATTCAACAATGAATAGTTGATGGCGTCCCCAGTAAACATGGTTATCGCACAACAAGCAACTTAATAAGAGATAAAGTGCATAATTACATATTCAATACCACAATAGTTTTTAAGCTATTTGTCCCATGAGCTATATATTGCAAAGGTGAATGATGGAATTTTAAAGGTAGCACTCAAGCAATTTACTTTGGAATGGCGGAAAATACCATGTAGTAGGTAGGTATGGTGGACACAAATGGCATAGTGATTGGCTCAAGTATTTTGGATGCATGAGAAGTATTCCCTCTCGATACAAGGTTTAGGCTAGCAAAGCTTATTTGAAACAAACACAAGGATGAACCGGTGCAGCAAAACTCACATAAAAGACATATTGAAAACATTATAAGACTCTACACCGTCTTCCTTGTTGTTCAAACTCAATACTAGAAATTATCTAGACCTTAGAGAAACCAAATATGCAAACCAAATTTTAGCATGCTCTATGTATTTCTTCATTAATGGGTGCAAAGCATATGATGCAAGAGCTTAATCATGAGCACAACAATTGCCAAGTATCACATTACCCAAGACATTTATAGCAATTACTACATGTATCATTTTCCAATTCCAACCATATAACAATTTAACGAAGAAGAAACTTCGCCATGAATACTATGAGTAGAAACCAAGGACATACTTGTCCATATGCTACAGCGGAGCGTGTCTCTCTCCCATAAAGTGAATGCTAGGATCTATTTTATTCAAACAAAACAAAAAATAAAAACAAACCGACGCTCCAAGCAAAGCACATAAGATGTGATGGAATAAAAATATAGTTTCAGGGGAGGAACCTGATAATGTTGTCGATGAAGAAGGGGATGCCTTGGGCATCCCCAAGCTTAGACGCTTGAGTCTTCTTGATATATGCAGGGGTGAACCACCGGGGCATCCCCAAGCTTAGAGCTTTCTCTCTCCTTGATCATGTTGCATCATACTCCTCTCTTGATCCTTGAAAACTTCCTCCACACCAAACTCGAAACAACTCATTAGAGGGTTAGTGCACAATAAAAATTAACATATTCAGAGGTGACACAATCATTCTTAACACTTCTGGACATTGCATAATGCTACTGGACATTAGTGGATCAAAGAAATTCATCCAACATAGCAAAAGAGGCAATGCGAAATAAAAAGCAGAATCTGTCAAAACAGAACAGCTCGTATTGACGAATTTTAAAATGGCACCAGACTTGCTCAAATGAAAATGCTCAAATTGAATGAAAGTTGCGTACATATCTGAGGATCATGCACGTAAATTGGCTTAATTTTCTGAGCTACCTACAGGGAGGTGGACCCAGATTCGTGACAGCAAAGAAATCTGGAACTGCGCAGTAATCCAAATCTAGTACTTACTTTACTATCAAAGACTTTACTTGGCACAACAAAACACAAAACTAAGATAAGGAGAGGTTGCTACAGTAGTAAACAACTTCTAAGACACAAAATAAAAACAAAGTACTGTAGGTAAAAACATGGGTTGTCTCCCATAAGCGCTTTTCTTTAACGCCTTTCAGCTAGGCGCAGAAAGTGTGTATCAAGTATTATCAAAAGATGGTGCATTCTCAGCGGGGTGCGGAGTTTTCTCAACCAGGCATAATATATTTGATACATAAGTTTTAGCATCCCCCTTTTCATTAGTCTTAGGTGTGCTACTCTCATCAAACAAATTTTCAGGAACAAGCCAAGCATAGTTATTTTCTAGTGCATCATTCATAGCTAAGAGTTTACATGGTATTGGTGCTTTGATCTCCCCACCATCATCAATATTATTAGTGTATCTTATTCTATCCATGTCCATCTTTTCAAGGAGACTAACAAAATTAGTATGAGAACCAAGCATATTAAATTTAGCAAAGACCTTTCTAGCTTCTCTTGCTAGACCACCAAATTCTCTAAGAAGGGTTTCTAAAACAAAATCTTTCTTTTCCCCTTCTTCCATATCACCAAGTGTGAGAAACATGTGTTGGATTATAGGATTAAGATTAACAAATTTAGTTTCCAACAGGCGAACTAAATGCGCAGCAGCAATTTCATAAGTAGGCGCAAGGTCTACCAAGTGTCTATCTTCAAAACTTTCAATGGTACTAATATGATTGAAAAATTCTTCTATATTATTTCTCCCAACTATAGACCCACGTCCTACCGGTATGTCTTTTGTGGTAAAATTAAAAGGAAACATGATGAAATAAGTAAAGTAAATGCAAGTAACTAATTTTTTTGTGTTTTTGATAGCAAACAAGATAGCAAGTAAAGTAAAACTAGCAACTAATTTTTTTTGTATTTTGATTTAGTGCAGCAAATAAATTAGTAAATAAAACTAAGCAAGACAAAAACAAAGTAAAGAGATTGAGAAGTGGAGACTCCCCTTGCAGCGTGTCTTGATCTCCCCGGCAACGGCGCCAGAAAATATGCTTGATGGCGTGTAACTCACACGTTCGTTGGGAACCCCAAGAGGAAGGTATGATGCGCACAGCAGCAAGTTTTTCCTCAGAAAGAAACCAAGGTTTATCGAACCAGGAGGAGCCAAGAAGCACGTTGAAGGTTGATGGCGGCGGGATGTAGTGCGGCGCAACACCAGGGATTCCGGCGCCAACGTGGAACCTGCACAACACAACCAAAGTACTTTGCCCCAACGAAACAGTGAGGTTGTCAATCTCACCGGCTTGCTGTAACAAAGGATTAACCGTATTGTGTGGAAGATGATTGTTTGCAGAAAACAGTAGAACAAGTATTGCAGTAGATTGTATTTCAGTAAAGAGAATTGGACCGGGGTCCACAGTTCACTAGAGGTGTCTCTCCCATAAGATAAACAGCATGTTGGGTGAACAAATTACAGTTGGGCAATTGACAAATAAAGAGGGCATGACCATGCACATACATATCATGATGAGTATAGTGAGATTTAATTGGGCATTACGACAAAGTACATAGACCGCCATCCAAGCGCATCTATGCCTAAAAAGTCCACCTTCGGGTTATCATCCGAACCCCCTCCGGTATTAAGTTGCAAAGCAACGAGACAATTGCATTAAGTATGGTGCGTAATGTAATCAACAACTACATCCTTAGACATAGCATCAATGTTTTATCCCTAGTGGCAACAGCACAACACAACCTTAGAACTTTCTGTCCTTGTCCCGGTGTCAATGCAGGCATGAACCCACTATCGAGCATAAGTACTCCCTCTTGGAGTTACAAGCATCTACTTGGCCAGAGCATCTACTAGTAACGGAGAGCATGCAAGATCATAAACAACACATAGATATAACTTTGATAATCAACATAACAAGTATTCTCTATTCATCGGATCCCAACAAACGCAACATATAGAATTACAGATAGATGATCTTGATCATGTTAGGCAGCTCACAAGATCCGACAATGATAGCACAATGGGGAGAAGACAACCATCTAGCTACTGCTATGGACCCATAGTCCAGGGGTAGACTACTCACACATCACACCGGAGGCGACCATGGCGGCGTAGAGTCCTCCGGGAGATGATTCCCCTCTCCGGCAGGGTGCCGGAGGCGATCTCCTGGATCCCCCGAGATGGGATCGGCGTTGGCGGCGTCTCTGGAAGGTTTTCCGTACCGTGGCTCTCGGTACTGGGGGTTTCGTCACGGAGGCTTTAAGTAGGCGGAAGGGTAGGTCAAGAGGCGGCGCGAGGGGCCCAGACCATAGGGCCGCGCGACCAGGGCAGGGGCCGCGCCGCCCTATGCTCTGGCTGCCTCGTGGCCCCTCTTCGTTTCGTCTTCGGACTTCTGGAAGCTTCGTGGAAAAATAGGCCCCTGGGCTTTGATTTCGTCCAATTCCGAGAATATTTCCTTACTAGGATTTCTGAAACCAAAAACAGCAGAAAACAGCAACTGGCACTTCGGCATCTTGTTAATAGGTTAGTTCCAGAAAATGCACGAATATGACATAAAGTGTGCATAAAACATGTAGATAACATCAATAATGTGGCATGGAACATAAGAAATTATCGATACGTCGGAGACGTATCACTCTCACTTTCACTAGTTCCCTTGGGAGATGCAATGGGGGATTTGATAGTGTTTAAGTTATCACCTTCCATGGGTTTGGTAGATGAGGGTAAGTCCGAAGCCTCTCCCTCATCTAACACACCCGTGTCTTTTACCTCTACACTAGGAGCCTTGGGAAGGGCCGGAGCCAAAAGCTCGGCAATCATCTTTTTCATGCTTTCCATTTGGGCTTCCACGGAGGACTTCAACGAATTGAAGTCTTCCACGGAGACCATCTTGGCGGCCCCTTCCGAGGACTCCTCGTCCGGCATACTCTTAGGCGGTTAAGCCCGAAATAAGAGCCGAGGCTCTGATACCAATTGAAAGGATCGTATGCCGCACCTAGAGGGGGGGGGGGTGAATAGGTGCTAACCAATTTTTAGTTCTTTTTCAATTTAGGCTTGACACAAAAGGTAAATTCTCTAGATATGCAACTAAGTGAATTTACCTATATGACAAGGATAACAACTAAGCAAGATATAGAGATAGAATAGGATAGAGGTAACCGAGAGTGGAGCACGCGATGACACGGAGATGATTCCCGTAGTTCCCTTCCTTTGCAAGAAGGTACGTCTACGTTTGGAGGAGTGTGGTTGCTACGAAAGCCAAACCAACAGCCACGAAGGCTTCACTCAGATCTCCGGTGAGCAACGCCACGAAGGCCTAGCCCACATCCACTAAGGGATTTCCTCGAGGCGGAAACCGGGCCTTTACAAGGTTCTTGGGGCACACATCCACAACCTAATTGGAGGCTCCCAAATCTGTTACAACACAACAATCAACAACAATATATCAACACAAATCAACTAGGGAACCAAATAGGAACACTAGCATGAGATCCCTCAAACAAGAGAGGGGGAAATGAAGAACGCTTCGGTGAGGATGTAGATCGGTGTCTTCTCCTTCGAATCTCCAAAGATCAAGAGCTTTGGTTGGGGGAGGAAGGAGATCTTGCAAATCTTGTGTTCTTGAGGTGGCTCTAATGGTGATGAAGCTTGGCAGATTTTTCTTGCAATGATTGAGCAACTTGTCCCTTTGGAGGAGAAAGCTATTTATATGGGTGGAGCTTTCAGATCTGACCGTTGGGGACGAAATCCACTAACACCGGAAGTTCCGGCCAGGATGGCCAGAAGTTTCGGCTTCCACCGGAAGTACCGGCCACTCGGGCCGGAACTTCCGCCCCTGGTAAAAAACCTGCAAAGCAAATGAAGGGGCGGAACTTGGGCGGAACTTCCGGTGGCCGGAAGTTCCGGCCAAGTTCCGGCCAAGTTCCGAAAATTGGCGAAAACCTTGCTGGAACTTACGTAGCCGTAAACTCGGAATTCGAACTTGCCGGAAGTTGGGCGGAAGTTCGCTGGCCGGAACTTCCGGCCAACTCCACCGAACTTCCGGTCCTGAAGAGAAAACTTAGCACAGGCGCTGAGAAACCTGCTGAAAAATGACAGGCCGGAACTTCCGCCAGATTAGGCCGGAACTTCCGCCAGATCCAGAAAACCTGCAGAACTTCAGAACAGCAAAACCAATACACCGATCGAACATAATTTTGATGGCTTGTACCTGTCTACATCAACACACATAAAAATATACATAGTGTTGACGTCAAACACACAAAACCCAAATGGGCGGGAAATGTTCTTTCAGTGGCATTCCTCTCGAGCGTCTCTCTGGTGTTTCTCCAGACTACTCGACTCTTCGTTCATTTGGTTGCGTCTGCTATGTCCTTCTGCCCCCTCGCGAACGCACCAAACTGACCGCTCAGTCTGTTGAGTGTGTTTTTCTCGGATACAGTGATGAGCATAAGGGCTATCGCTGTTGGGACCACGTTGGTCGTCGGATGCGCATCTCTCGTGACGTCACGTTTGATGAGACGCGTCCCTTCTATCCTCGCCCCACCTCGGGTACCTACCCGGTGGATGATATCTCTTTCCTTCTTTTTCCGGATGCACCCCCTATTGTCCCTCCTCCCCTCCCTCCTACTTCTGATGCGCCCCCTTCGGCGCCATCCTCTCGTTCGTCTAGTCCACCTAGTACTCCTCGTTCTCCGGCTTCGGCTCCTTCCGATGATGTCCCTTCTTCCTCTTCTTCTGATGACTTGTCTTCTGCAGATGAGCCTCCCCCTTCACGGCCTGTTCGTCAGCGTCGTGCTCCAGTTCGTTACTCTCCTAGTCAGTATGGTCTCTCTGTCGTTTCCGAGCCGACTTCTTATCGGGATGCCGAGCGTCATCCTGAATGATAGCTTGCCATGGCTGAGGAGATCGCTGCGCTTGAGCGCACTGCCACTTGGGATCTTGTTTCTCCCCCTTCTGGTGTTCATCCCATCACGTGTAAGTGGGTCTATAAAATTAAGACTCGCTCTTATGGATCTCTTGAGCGCTATAAAGCGCGTCTTGTGGCTCGTGGTTTTCAGCAGGAGCACGGCCGTGACTATGATGAGACTTTTGCCCCTGTGGCTCATATGACTACTGTGCGTACCCTTCTTGCTGTTGCTTCTGTTCGCCGCTGGTCTGTCTCCCAGCTTGATGTTCAGAATGCTTTGCTTAATGGCGAGTTGAGTGAGGAGGTTTACATGCAGCCTCCTCCTGGGTATTCTATTCCCGATGGGATGGTTTGTCGTCTTCGACGTTCTCTCTATGGTCTCAAACAGGCTCCTCGTGCCTGGTTTGAGCGATTCGTCTCTGTGGTGACTGCTGCTGGTTTCTCTCCTAGTCTTCATAATCCAGCACTTTTCGTTCACACTTCTCCCCGTGGACGTACTCTTCTTCTTCTCTATGTTGATGATATGATCATTACTGGTGATGATCCTGAGTATATTGCCTTCGTCAAGGCTCGTCTTCGTGATCAGTTTCTTATGACTAATCTTGGTCCTCTTCGCTATTTTCTTGGTATTGAGGTTTCCTCCACTTCTGATGGCTTTTCTATCTCTCTGGAAAAGTACATTCAAGATCTTCTTGCTCGTGCTGCTCTTGGGGATGAGCGCACAGTCGATCTCCTATGGAGCTTAATGTTATGCTTCGTCCTACTGATGGTGATCCTCTTACTGATCCCACCCGTTATCGCCATCTTGTTGGGAGTCTTGTTTATCTTGCTGTCACTCGTCCTGATATTTCTTATCCTGTTCATATTCAGAGTCAGTTTGTCTCAGCTCCTACCACTGTTCACTATAGTCATCTCCTCCGTGTTCTTCATTATCTTCGTGGCACGATCACTCGTCGCCTTTTCTTTCCACGTTCCAGCTCTCTCCAGCTCCAGTGCTATTCGGATGCTACGTGGGCGAGTGATCCTACGGATCGTCGTTCGCTTTCTGCTTACTGTGTGTTTCTTGGTGGTTCGCTTGTTGCTTGGAAGACGAAGAAACAGGTCGCAGTTTCCCGTTCGAGTGTTGAGGCTGAGTTGCGGGCTATGGCTTTGTTGATTGCTGAGGTGACTTGGTTACGGTGGTTGGTTGCAGATTTTGGGGTCTCTGTTACGACACCCACTCCACTTTTGTCTGACAGTACAGGTGCTATCAGTATTGCACGTGATCCGGTCAAGCATGAGGTGACCAAGCATATCGGTGTTGATGCTTTTTACACACGTGCACAGGTACATGATGATGTTGTTGCGGTTCATTATGTGCCTTCAGATTTGCAGTTGGCGGATTTCTTTACGAAGGCACAAACTCAGGCACAAACTCGAGCGCAGCATGATTTCTTACTCTCCAAACTCAGTGTTGTGGATCCACCATGAGTTTGAGGGGGGTGTTAGATGTATATATTTGTCTATTGTAGTTTCCCCATATGTTAGGGGGCTTTCTGCATATGTGCACATGTATATATACTATATATTGTGGCCTCTGGCCCCCTAGTAATACAACAAGCATATTGCCTTAACATAATAGACGCGTGAAAAAGCGGCACGCGCTAAAAAATTTGCCGCGCGCCGGCTTTTGCGCCATCCTACGCGTTAAAGCTGGCGCGCCGACACCCAATTGCCAGGAACATTCAGCCACGCGTCGCTTCGCCACCTCTCCACCTCGCTTCGCGCGCTCCGGCTGCCCTCCACCTCGCTCGCTACCGCGGCGTTCGCGCGCGTCCGTACGGGACGTTTTACACCGAAATCTGAAGCGGCGACGAGCTCATCGGGCTCAGGACGTTCGAGACGGTGCACGAGGCGGCGCGCGCGTACGACGCGGTTGCCTGGCACCTCGGCCTCTCCCGCCGCTCCATGAACTTCGACGATGTCTGGACGTAGCTGCAGGCGGAAGCCCTCGCGCCGCCAGCCGTCAAGCGTGAGGCGAGGCAGCAGGCGGAAGCCCTCACGCCGCCACCGCCGGCCGTCAAGCGTGAGGCGAGGCAACGCCAGCGCGAGCTCGAGCAGTGCCTCGTCATCGCCGAGCGGGACGAGCGCATGCGCCTCGAGTGGGCGTGACGCTTCCCAAAAGACGTGGTCGCAGAGGTCGCCTTCTACACCTAGAAGGAAGAGGCGAAGAAGCGCAACCAGGAGGCGAGGAGGGCGAAGAAGGAGGCGAAGAAGGAGAAGGAGGAGAAGACCGTGAGGAAAAAGGAGGAGAAGAAGAATGTCGCTGGTCATCGTCGATCGCCATCAACTCTTCCTCCTCCTCCTTCGAGTGGATGTCAACTTCGGTGTCGTCGACAACACCCAACTCCTCCGGATATCAACTTCGGTGTCGTCGACAACACCCAACTCCTCCGATTTCGATTGGGATTCCAAGTAGTGTAGTCTAATTTTTAATAAATTTGGTTGTAGCAGATGTGGGTTAAACTTTGCAATATATTTATATTTTCAGTTTATTTTTACATTGTGTTTTGTTTGATCTATTTACGTATGCAATTGTATAAAAATATTGTTTTTGGCACAGCATTTTAGCGCATCTGCAAAAGGACAAATTCAGTGATGCATTGGCGAAGCTCGCGCCGCGGCTCACTTTATCCGGATAGAGCACACTGTAAACGAGATGCGATAAGAATACTTTTTCGCTCCCTCAAAAAAAAAACTTTTTCGCGAATGCAGTCTGATATGTATTCAATTTCTCGATGCTATGAAGTTGTCAAAAAAGAATCCATGCCATGTTACAAAACAAGTATACAAAATGACAAACCCATGCTTCAAATATACTACTGTAATAGATCATTACATTCACGTAAACGCAGTTAAAATGGCATACGCAAGACCACGTCCTCAGTTTCTCAGATAATCGGGTGATGGGGCTCCTCCACAGACACACCCATCAAAATTTCATTTCATGAAATAGTTGCTCAAAAGGAAGACATAAAACGTTAGCAGTGTTGTAAATTATAACCAAGATATGCTGCTATGCCTATATTCTGCTAAATGGACAGCCACTGTAATCCTAGAATTGCAGCCTAACTAACACGAGTCAGATAAAGCATAAGGGGCTGTTTGCTAGAAGATTGCTGCCCCAAGGAGCTAATGTGTAGGATGTGTGGTAAGCCGGGACTGTATCTACATTTAACTGTCTTTGGTCGATTTCTTGTCAGCCTTGTCGCTGTGAATGCTAGCATCAGAAGATTTCTTTGTCTCCGGGCAAACTGGTTCTTCCTGTTCTTTGACAGGAGACGGGGCTTCTCCAGCAGTTGGCCCATTTTGTCCATCACAAGAGGAACACCTTTGTTTTATTAAGGGCGCACCAAATAGTACTTTCTGCACAGCTGGCTGTTCGAGAGCTGCAAGCAACGAATGTGTGTTTTGTATATGTCAGGCAAAATAGAAATAAGACCAAACTAATTGCAAATTACAAGGAGCCTGTGGCAGGGCCCACCTATCCTTTCTGCAAGACTTAGAGAACTCCATGTGACGAAGAAACAAGAAATCGCCTGGATAGAAGATAGATTCAGAGATGTTTAGTGATGCCATCCGTAGGGATTGATGAACAATGAGCTGATAATGGTTTTTTATTTATTTGATAAACAGGAAACTAACATAATAAAGCAGGGAAAGAACCAGCATGTTTAGACGCTTACTTCCAATATCTGGAATACTTAGTTATTTGAATTCAATCTTTTGACCTCCACATAGGCAGTAAGAGTAGATGTACCGTAATGCACTATTGGATAAAGAGCTCCCGCACTAGCTCCTAACATGGTAATAAACCTAAAAGCTATACATCGGTTGGAGTTATTAATGCAGCACTAGTGAGTTCCATCATACATGCACCAGCCAGTTCATCCAAGAGCTTAAGAAGTTGAGTGGATTTTTTTATTTCTATTAACATACCAAAAGATAGGAACATATATACATATGTAAGAGAAAACGAACAATTATATTTTCTTTCTGTTCTTGAAACCTAAGGTATATTACAAAAAAAAACTAAATTAAGCTGGTTTACATGGGAGTGGGGGGGAATATTTTCAAATGTATAAGTACTATTTTTATTACCTGCACAGGTACTCAAACCAACAGGTGCATATGAGCATAAAACGTATGCAGGCCCATATTTTGATGGCGTTAGGTTAAACTCAATCATATAACTACTCTTACACCTCACAAATTCAATGTAATTGATAAGAAAAGATTTCAAGTGTGACCAAGTGCTCCAGAATACCTGAGGAAGGCTTGTCGTATACACCATAGAAAGAAGAGATATTACTCTCTGAACCCCTTTTACTTTGTCAATCGGGCCAGAGCATCCTTTACATTTCCTTACAGTACTGTACTTCAGCTAGAAGCCAAAAAAATCTTATTAGCTATCCCTCAGTTGGGAACTGCAAAGCATCCATGGTTCCAGCATTTATCTTTCACCAACAATTAGTTAAATAATATATAGGTTATGTGATACAAAATTGATTTGTCAAGGAGTGATTTTAAATATAAATCCAACAGTGTAGATTTGTATTACTCTCTCTGGCCCCATTTAACTGACGCAGCCCTCATACATTTAAATACTATATGTCCATTTTACATTGGTGTCAATTAATTATTTTACTTTAACTGACCAAAGGTAAATCTAAAAATGTGGACTGCCTTGCATTTCGAAATGAACAGTTAACACTGAATCTGATCAAGAACACTGAATCTGACAAAGAAATTTTAACAAACATGAGAGCAAAGATGCCATAAGATGCTTAGACTAACATAAATCAATCCAAATTTATTAAAGAAACTAGAAAGGGGTCTTACAAGAAAAAAAAGGGAACAAAGAAGAAGAGAGTGACTATAAACAAAAATGCCATCAAATTAGCAAAGTTCAGCAGTGCAAACTTCCAAAAGAATTGTGCATCTAGTGTACACTACTTCGTTTGAATGTTATTAATGCATCTGAAATTACACAGAGCAAACTGCACAAGAAGTCAACTAATGCAGCATACACACCAACTTAAAAGTAATGGGTGATGAACTGATGGCATAATACAAGAAGACTGTAAGTAGACCTTCAAGGTTCATGTCAAACAAGTTTTAAAAGGAGAGATTTCTGGTCAAACAATTACATCCATGCATTAAAGCGCTAAAATAACTCAAAACTGCAGATGAAATCCATTACATGTACAAAACGTGGGAGTTGTGCATAAAACATGCAACTTGGTAAAGTTTTCGGGACTCTTAAGAACCAGACTGTTTACAGCTAATTGATCATAATTCATGTGCACATGACAACAATCATGTGTCTTGGCCAATTACAAACCACTCCAAACCATCAACAGCCAATATATGAACAATCAATCAATAACCAATGCATGGACGACTGAAGCACAATAGGTTGTTAAGTAATATACTAGCAAAAGTGCTCGTGCGTTGCAACGGGTTTAAAATAAAATTACACATACCCGAATTTATTGGCCCACACACCCACATGAAGGAAGTTATTGGACGATTGGTCCGATGATGCACCCAAACCAATCATCCCCTTATCCTCATTCCTCTCCGCTCGGTTAGCACACACCATTACCTCCGCCTACGGCAGACGCCATTACCTTCGCCTACGGCCGACGCCACATGCCAACGCTTTGCCGCTCGTCGACGTACAAGCTGTCTCTCGCGCCATGCCTGACCGCACCCTGGTCTGCCCCATTCGTGTGTAACTCCTCCACCGACCAACGTACCAACCGTCTCTCGCGCCACGCCTCTCGCACCCTTGTCTGCCCCATTCGCGTGTGACCCCTCCATCAGTCGATGCCAACATCGCCGGCTCCTCTATTCCCCTGGGATGCTCCACCGTCCTCAACGTCTCCATCCTTTGCAACACAGCACTGGCTACCATGAATGCACCTTGGAAGCTCCATCGGGTAAGCGCAAGCCCGGCAGGAAGAGGGACCCTAGTGACCACCACCGTTGCCACCGACAGGAATCTGCTACGAACCCCGAAATAAGTTCATGCGTTGCATCGAAAAAAAAGAATAAACTTTTGAATGTAAACGTGGCATAGACCTAATTTTGCCGCAAAATCGATTGACCATCGTAACCCTACACTTAAATCGATTTTTTAATTATTACCCTGGGATGCACCTGGTCTGCCCCATTCACTTTTATTATAACATGAAAATATACAAAAAAAAAGAGTAATAATGGAAATAATCATGTGACATGTGAGAATCAATTTCTCAAAATGTCACCCCGTGGAGCAAAACACTTCTAGATTTAGAGACGGGTTTCAGAAATTGAGCTATTGGATTTTATCTCCTGGTCGTATAGGAGCTTTTTCCTCTCATAGGCAGGTAAAGATTGATTGGGACAACAACTCGGACCGCGCTCACGGGCAAGGGCACTGGGGATCTTCGCCGGCGACTACGACCGGCTGCAAGGGAGGCAAGCGGGCGGCGACTATTAAATGGTGCAGCGCACGGCGGGGCCAGGTGTCTCTATCGTCGGGACAAGCGATGGCGGGGCCAGGTGTCTCCATCGTCGGGACAAGCATTGGCATGGGGTCTTTCATCTGGCAGCTCATGGCGGCTCTCTCTCGTTCAGCACAATATCTGGGACCAGCTCATGGCTCTCTCTCGGTGGGACAGGCATCAGCATATGAGGTTATGCTTATTTTATTATTGAGGCAGCTTGCTGATTCCTCGCAACTTCACCTATATGAATAGGTAAGATTTCATCCAACACACCGAGGTGGGACTATTCAACCAACTAAACGAAGGTTTGCACTGAGCGAATTACAAACGAACCGATCGCGTTCCGTGTTTCAGCATTGGCCCGTCGTTTTATACATGGGCCTGCAGGAGCAACCACATAGCGCGAGCGATACCAGTCTCATCCCCATGGAGAGCTGCGTGCGCGGCGTGGGCAGGTCACCATAGAGCTAAACCGGAGCTGTCACTGGCTGCACGTCCATACCGTACACCGCGTCGGAGCTCCGTCGCCTCCTATGCTGCTCCTCTCTCCCTTGTCCGCTTGCCGCGTCGTACGGCACCACGCCTTCCGTGCACGGAAGAAGACGCCACAGCCCCTTCCGCCCATTGCGCACGGCACATGGCACACACGTTAGCGAGAACGAAGGGAAAAGGGCAAGGATCTCACCCTGAGCATGCTCGATCGGCAGGTTGGAGAAGGCCTGGTGGCACGGAGGTGATGGCGTGGATGGCAACAACGACCACCTGAGTAGAGGGAGACGAAGTCGGGGATGACGGCCGCCACGACATCAGGGATCAGGCCACCACTACTGTCGCGTCGCCCTGGCCGGGGAGCGCCGCCTGCCGTTGACCATCGCGGCCCGGCGGTGGAGGCTAGGGGACCGAGAATCCTCCTCCGCTGCTGCCTCCCTTCCCTCGATGGCCGCCTCCGCCCTTCCCTTCCTGGCAGTCGCCTCCTCTAGTCCTCTCCTCTAGCACGCGGCTCGTCCCTTTCTTTCCTCCCGTGAACATCACCTCCGTCGCTCTAAAAAGTCCGGCGAGTCCGCGCCACCTTGGACCGATTCCTCCCGGCCAGGACCTTGCCACAGCTATCTGCGTCAAATCCCAGCGAAGAACGACCGATTTCCAGAGCCAGGTCCTCTCCTCTAGCACGCGGCTCGTCCTTTTCTTTCTCCCGTGGACATCACCTCCGTGGCTCTAAAAAGTCCGGCGAGTCGGTGCCACCTTGGACCAATTTCTCCTGACCAGGACCTTGCCACCGCTGTCCGCGTCAAGTCCCAGCGAAGAAGGACCGGATTCCAGAGCCAGTATCCTGGTGGTCGATCAAGGGTTGAGCTTCAATGGCGTAGCCGTGAGGAGCGATTCCTTTGAGCATGCGCAGGAGAAAATAGCTGAACCGGTAGCATGGCACTGCTGCGTTATATAATAAGCCCAGCCTGACAGCCAAATCAAAGCCAGCTCACGCCAATCCGCATGCAGCAGGCGCTGCGCCGCGAGCCTTCTGTTCGAGGCAAAGGCGAGCAAGGCAGAGCAGATCGTTCCGGAGAGAAAAATAAATAAAAGACTGAACCGGTACATGGCAAATGTTGTATTATGCGTTTTGGTGGGAGGGCAAAACGGTCCAATAAAAAGCGTTGACGAAACTTTTTGGCAGAAACCTTAGCTCCTTTATTATTAGGTATAGATTAATCAGGTGCTATTTATAAACACTACCACGCTTCGCTAATGGATCTAAACTCAAATATGCACCTGGAGAACTTTCAATTCTTGAAATGGTAAAGAGAGGTCACCAGCATGCAGCAACAAAATCGTCTCAAAGATCCAGTGCTAATGCATCTTACATAATAGCAAGTTACTGCAAAGAAAGCTAAAGAAATACATTTATTCATAAACAGAACTATAATAAGCAGACACATAAAACAGAAAAAAAGAAAAAAATGTTTTCCATCTACACTCCAGCTTTGTTCACTTAGCAAACACCAGTGGCACTACTCATAAGTTCAAATTATATATTTATAGTTAAGAGACCAAAATATCTTATGCAAACAGTATACAGTGGGAGCATTGACGAGCTAAATAAAATAAAATGAGCAAATGTTTGAAGCATGTAACCAATGGGATCTCAAAATTTATAGCACAATACACAAGCATATACTTAGATCAGAAGAAACTGTAAAAATACCTCTGACGTAAGAATGATGAACAGAGATGTCATCATAGGAAACATGCAGAAAGCATCAGGGGTCGTCAGATCAGTAAACCAGAATGCTCCACCCCCTTTTAGAGACGGGACATTCTCAACCATGTTTGATATCTAGAAGCATGAGAAGAGAATGAAATAGTCTGTGAAAACAGAAACAATCAATGTGCCTGTTGTGGCAATGGAAGGTACCAAAATTTAGCTAAGCAGATGAAGACAGCTTACAGCAATGTGAAGAGTTATTAAGGTATAGGGCGTCACTGCTAGTGGAAGATATACTACAACACCTATCCTGTGTGAACAAAGGAAAGCATTTAGATCATAGAGAAACAAGTAGGAGCGAAAGAAAGATAGGTGTTGTTTATAGCATAAGGGTTGAACTTGTCAGCCAAAGGGAATTTTGCTCAGCTCAATACTTAAGCACAGAAATAAGAGGAAATAATTTGGAAGGGGAAATGCCAGATAAGCTACACAGCAACATGAACTATTATTATGTTGGCTAGTGCAAGGCACACATACCATGGCACCATAGGATTATTTAGGCAAATTAAGAAGTAACAAGTTGGCTTAGTAACACTTCAGATATGCATGTAGACACTATGTTTTCGTAGCAAATAGGCAATGTGGTTAAGGATATTATTTGGCTGAACTGTCCAGCAAAAGTGACCCAATTGGCTAAAGGAGGTATATGGACGCTATGCAACTACAAAAGAATTTCACTGTAACAACACAATCTTTTTCTTTCGAATGCAAGAACACACAAAAAAAAGGCCCCCACTAAGTTTTCACTTTTACATGTTTAACATATATATGAGGGAGGATTTCAACTTTATGGAGCCATGGCTTTATCTGTGTTACCGTTGGATGCATTTGTGTCTGCCTAAGATGTGTGATAATTTATCTAAGTAAGACTGACAGAGTCTACAGTTTTTTAGTTGGTACAGTTTTTAAATAAATGTTGGGCTACACAGCCCCCAATGGAGACAGGTTTTACATATGTTAAACTGTGTTGCCTGTTAGGCTTCAAACTTTGTTTAGACTTCCTTACTTGATGAACCATAAATCACCATGATTGATACTCTCCCACATTGCTTAAGTGAGTTCTCATTTCATAGACTGCTCCATGTTCATATGATCACCGTTTGTACAGAAACAACAAAATTAGCACCCATCGCATCCTTGGAACACGCTTAATAGTGTCAAAATATATACATAAGTAAGCAAGCATATTGCATACTTTTTTAGTGAAGACCATACAACACGCTCAGCTTCTTCTCTTGATGCATCATCCTTAGCCTGCAGCAGATAATTATGTAGAGTTAACTTCTTGACAACAGAAATAGTAGAATAGGAGCACTAAAAAATCTAAGAGTGTTTCACTTCTCTTGATGCAGGGATCATGAATAATATCAAGATACTTACATTGTTCAATAACTTGCTAGTCTGTTGTACCTCCTGACGCATCTCCTATGTAAGGTTGAAGCATGGAAAAGAGTAGGGTTTAAGCCTATGATCAAAACATAACTCTTCAAAACATGCAAAAATTCAATTTTATTTGAGTTAGCTCTGCAGTAAGTTAGAGCATGTTTGCAATGTACACGAGTTCTGCAAGAATTCCGTACAAAACAAATGATATCCAACAGTATACTGGAAAAATTCTAACATTTGAAACAGGGCATTGACGAGTTAACATAATCAATCAATTATTTTAATGGGATCTGCGTAACACACATTTACTCGTTGATATTCCTTTTCCAGTTACTCAGGGATATTTAATTCAGAGCAAGCATTTACTGGTAGATAATGCATATATATGCTGATGTGTGGTTTACAGGTTTTGAATCGTGGCCATGAGGGTCTACAAAAGGTGCTGTTTAGTAACTAAACCTACCACTTTGTAGTTGTTGGATGGAAAACCCGTGCAAAGAATGTCAACTTTGCACACAGAAAGTTGGTTTAATTCTCGCAACCAAAATATGAAGTAATATCTAACTTATAACTAACTGGATACATGCAACTACTAACTATACAATGTATAAACCTGCTTGCTTATGGCGACCAATATAAGTAATTTATTCTAAAATTAAACGGAAGCAAGAAACATGGGTATTTTGAATTGTCCCCTTGTAGTTGTGGGTCAGCATAAAGGTGTAATTTAATGCTTAAACCCATCACTTTGTAGTTTCTGGATGAAACATTATTGAACTCCATACAATAAATAGTAAGTTCCCATGCATAAAGCTTGTTTCATTCTCATTGATGGAGTAACTAACTGGGCACATGCAGCTACTGAATACGTCTGCTTACTTATAACGCCCAGTAACAGTATACATAAGCTCTTCTGATGCATCAGAATAAAAGTAAACCAAACCGAGGAACATAGGTAATTCCTTGCAATATCTTACATATAACTGTTTCCTGGCAAGCATCCACAATGTGAACGACACAGACCGTAGCAGCACCGTGGACAGAGCAATAGAAATCCACCTGTAGCGAAAAAAAAAGAAGAAGAGGAACACGATGTACTCAGGAGACAAAATTCCAAGGACACGGTGAAGGGCACAAAATCCTCAAACCCCTAAACCCTGACCAGTTCAGACCGGTGAAGGAATGGACCCCGTCGATGAGATGCTGCACCGCCGCGACGGCCATCGACGAGTCCTCCGCCGCCCGCGCCACCTCGCCAGGGAAGCTCGCCGCGGGCGCCGCGGCATGGGCGGCGTCGGTGAGGACGTCGGTGAAGTCGCGGGAGGAGGAGGAGGAGAAGCTGCGGCGGGGTGACCCCGGGGGGAGGTGGAGACCGAATGGGGGGTGGTTTAGGGTTTGGGCTGTCCCGCAAGGGGCGAGCGCGAAGTGAAACGACCGAGGTGCGGGCGGGGGTGGAAGGGGCGGTGGTTTTCGGGGCTCGCCGGTGGAGTTAGATGGAAGAAGCTGGTGGATAGACGGACGGAGGCGGCGCTCTAGGAGACCGGAGAGGCCGCGGGAAGCGAGGTTTCTCCTCGCGGCGGCGGCGAACGCCATTGCCGCTCGAAGAGCGGTATCTGAAAGAAATTACTGCTGTAGTTCTTCCGGCAGGAACTCTTTCTTTTTTGACACGACCAGTTTTTGTTACACTAATAAAAGAACTAGTTTTATGCTTAATTGGCGAAAACTCCAAAGGCAGCCCAGGCTTGGGTGCTCTTTTTAGGGCCATCTCCGCATTTCGGACGCTTAAAATGTCCACGCGAGTTCATTTGCGTCGGTTTAAATGGTCAAAATCGATCGCGCATCTGTTTGCGTCGGGAGGTGCCCCAGCGGCATGACCCATTTTTTTATGTTCTACACTTTTTTAACATAAAAACATAATTTACATAATAAAGCAAGGAAAATAAAAATATAAAAACTAACGCATGCGCCTACTCGTTGTCATCGTCGTCGATCACGATGAAATCCGATACCGGCCGGCAACCGACGGAACATACGCTGGTGCTGCCATTGGTGGAGGTGGAGTAGCCCACGCCGGTGGTTGAGGTGGAGGAGGAGCAGCCCACGCCGGTGGTGGCGGTGGAGGTGGAGCAGCCCATGCCGGTGGTTGAGGTGGAGGTGGAGCCGCCCACTGATTGTACGCCGGCGGTTGCGGGGCCGAGTCTTGGAGCTCCCGTCGTAGGGCCTCTTCCTCCGTGAGGGACGGCGACATGATGCCGGTGGCGTACCGGGGCAGCGGCGGCTGCACCAGTCGGTCCACCTCCGAGACTAGGACGTCGAGCTTCTCGATCTCGTCGTCGGGAAGTTGAACGTTCGGCCCTCCGCCATGGCCGCCTGCCATTCGTGAAAGGATGAGATGTCGCTTAGAAGGGGGTGAATAGGCGTTTTAAAAACTCTTACGGTTTTGACTTATAAGAATGCGGAATTAAACTAGCGTTTATTTTACAAGCACAAACCCTAAATATGATAGGCTCAACTAAGTGCAATAACAACAACTAGAGATAAGCAAGATAGACACTATATATATATATATATGGAAAATAGCCAGATGCCCACATGGCTAGCTACCCATGGGGTAACAACCGTTGATTCACCACACAGATGATATAGGGAGCAGGATTCGTTGGAGTTCAAAGCAAACGCCATGCAGGCCGTCGACCGAGCACATAGGCAACTCAATGATTTTGCTTCACCACGTAGAACCTGGCCACCTGCTGCCTTCGAGCAAGCGTCATATCCACACGGCACGGTTAGCAGCCCGCCCCACAAAGACAGCTAGGGAACAAGGCATGCGCCATTATGTAGCATCAGCAGGTGGGATAAGTGCCTCAAAAAAAAGCAGGTGGGATAAGCACGCACGGCAAGCTGCCGTCCCAATCTTGCCATTTTCTGTTCTCACCGCATCCTCGCCGCCGCCGCTCTTCCATGGCCCGACCTGCATCGGCGCCGCCCCTACCATCCCTCTCTCCACAACCTCTTTTCTCCCCGCAGGTCGCTCCCCACCACCGCTTTTTTTCCCTGGAAGAATCCCGTTTCCATGTATTTTTCCACATTGGATCTGTGGGAACGACGATGATTGCGCCGGCGTGTCGGGACAGGAGGACCAGTGGAGCATCTTCATCGACATGCTCGTGCTGGAGCCCGCCATCACCGGCTTCTCCGGCCGCAACCTGGAATCGCTGCAAGGGGCACGGGAGATACTCTCCAAGGTGAGGCTGCTGCTCAATGTGTAGCTCCGGAACCTGGTCTCCCTCCTCAGCTGATACGCCTCCTCTGCTGCCGGGGCCAGAGCCGGGCACAAGATGCTCGTATACCCGCACAAGATGCTCGTATACCCGTACTTTTCAAACGGCAGCCTTGGAGACTTCCTCTTCGGTGAGTCACCTCCATTCCAACCTCGAGTTCTCCATTATCTGCAATAATTTAGGGCCAGACTTAAACACAATTCGCCTAATGTTAGAGTTCATGTGGGTTTTTTTTGGTTTCGCTGTCAGGATTCATACGATTTGTAAGGAAGCAGTATAATTATCCGCTACTCCGGTCAACAGTGTAATGGTAGTTTGGTCGTCTCGTGCTTGTGCCATAAAAATAATACTCCCTGAATACTGCAGTATATACTATGGTGAATGAGAAGCTAGCTAGCTTGTGCACTCGATCCCTATTAGATACTGCAGTGTATACTTCTTGCTTACATTACAGTCTGTATAAACGATGCTGACATTACGGTCGGAATAAATCCCACTTTTAAATTCTGTCTAATTGTACAACTTGTTGAGAATGCAATTCAGTGTAATTGTACAACCTGTTGAGTATTCTCCGTAAAATACCCATTCATGTACTTTGAAATTAACTTCAATCTGGAGTAGTAGTGTAGTGAAGATGATCTCTGAATTCACTTTAATCAACCAGATGCTCCTCTAGCTTAGTACTCCATGGGCTTATTGTCATCTTTCTAGTATTGGAGTGTGCCTTGACGTGAACGAGCTTGGAGGCAATCTGGGGGTGAACGAGCTCTCCCAATCTGGCCATGATCCAACCCCAATTAGCATTTTGGAATCATTATTTGGCAGCGTTAATGTCAGTTTTTGTTTGGTTTAGTAAGGACGCAGTGGAGACCATGAACAATCATAGCGCAGTGAAGATTGGTTGTTTCTCTGGGTTTTGTGAATGATAGTGGTTTCTGAGACAATAGGATTGTTTCTATTGCTCACGATCCACCTCAATTATTCACCTGGTAGATGCTAGGCAACATATTGATTTTCCCTTCATATCGTGCTGAATGGAAAAATCCGAATTGGATTTGTTTGTTTGACGTGCTGTTTTGGGGAAAAGCTAGAATGAGAGTCTGCTGTTGCTCCAGCTCCAACAATTTTGGATCCAAATGTGATGTAATCCCTTTCTCTCACTTGACTGAGTTTTGCTTTTTTGGAGACAAATATTTTTTGGATCAGGTGACAATCTTTTCTTGAAGCTAATGTATCCTGCATCGAAGCTAATGGAGTCATTAATGTAAAAATTTGCACAACCAAAACAATCGATCGGGTAATCAATTGAATCAAAGCTTGTTCTTGTTTCTTGATTCTGATGAGCTGTTCGGCTGAATTTGAGTTTCCTTTCGGACATGGTGCCCGCTTTGGTTACGGACAATGATGGCTTTCACCGTGCTTGCTTCCCTGTACTGTGTGGCGGACAATTGTTGGTCACGTGCATACCATGGCCTCATACACTGCACCATCCTGCTCATCTACTATGTGCGCCGCATGGAGTTCGCTTCACCGCGTCAAGGCCGGCGATAGCGATGGCCGTGGTGGTTCTCCTATTGTGGACATGGGATTGACCGACAATGTTGCTAGGGATAGCAGTGGTACTATCTTCACGATCGCTACTCCAAGCACGAGTTTTATGATCGAGAACGAGGAGGCCTCCGTAGTTGGAGAACCTTGATGTAACTTGGATAGGGTACTGGAACAAATTAATGTATCTTGTTAAGCAATGATTGATTCTTGTCTTATGGGTGCACGCTTCCATGTAAATCGTTCTATGTTATGAAATCGGTTTGTTTTTTCGGTTGGTTCAATTGTTTTTTCGGTTTGTTTTTTCGGTTGGTTTCATTGTTATGAAATACGGTGGATGAAACACTAGCCGTAAAATGGTCTTATGAAGCTAGCGAAAATATCTATCTCGGTCGTGTCAACTTGTATCATTTGCGTGGCAACAAAAATGTACTCCATAGCTAAGATTCTGAGAACCTACTGATCAGCCAAACCATACGGAGAAGCATGTGGCCATCACTGATGAGAGCAAAAGAATGACATGCACTTGAATAGTCTCAACAAAACCGTGCAGAATTCAAGTCACTCCATCATTTAGAGTTTCTACGCATGATGTTTTTGCTTAGCTTCGCGTGCATGTCCTGCCACAACAACAGGGAGCCAATCTACTAGCGTCAGAACACATGCTCCCTTTATCCAACGGCAGCCGGCCTATGCACAGCTAGCCATGCGGTTAGAAAATCCGCGTATATATATATATATATATATATATATATACATATATATATATATATGAACAACAAGTGATAGTAAGATATAATAAATACTTCAATCTCGCTGGCTATCACAAAGAAACGTAAGCTCGGATATAGAAATAACCGAGACACGCGGAGACGAAGATGTATTCCCATGTTCTCTTCCTTTGCAAGAAGGTACGTCACGTTTGGAGAAGTGGAGATCCCACGAAGGATTTCCCAACGCCACGAAGGCTCGTCTTCTTCTCCGAGCCTATCCCACGAAGGAATAGCTCTTTCCTTATGGCTAGGTTTTCCTCCACTCCGGAGATGGCAAGCTCCACAATCACTTCACAAGCTCCACGAAGGAAAAGCCCGGTCCCCTTCACAACCTTCCACGAAGATGTCACCGGGACACCAACCAAGCCAACTAGGAGGTCACCCTCCAAGAGTAACAAGCTCACGGTCTCTCACTCGAACTAATCGTGGTGAAGAGCTCAACACTATGCAATGATGCAAAGAAAGAACACCAAAGGTGTTTAAATCCTTCACACTCAAATCCCACCAAAGCAACAAATGCTAGGATGGAATTAGAGAGGAAGAACAATGGAGAAAATCAACAAATGACTCCAAGATCTAGATCCCAAGAGTTTCCCTCACTTAGAGGAGGAATGGATTGGAGGAGGTTGTAGATCTAGATCTCCTCTTTCAAATCTCCAAGAATATGCAAGAACCATAGGAGGAAAGGAAGAGGAAGCAAGCTCAAGAGTTTCAACAATGGTGGTAAAAAACGTGCTCTAGAATCCTAAAAAACTGTTGGAGAAGAAGCCCTTTTATAGCCAAAAGAAATATGACTGTTTGAGGCGAATCTGAGAGTTTGCGGGCATCCTGGCGGGAGGGCCGGCACACCGGACGTGGCACCGGGCAGCCTGGTGGGTGATACGTCTCAAACGTATCTATAATTTCTTATGTTCCATGCTACTTTTATGATGATACTCACATGTTTTATACACACTTTATGTCATTATTATGCATTTTCCGGCACTAACTATTGACGAGATGCCGAAGAGCCAGTTGTTGTTTTCTGCTGTTTTTGGTTTCAGAAATCCTACAAAGGAAATATTCTCGGAATTGGACGAAATCAACGCCCAGGGTCTTATTTTTTCACAAAACTTCCAGAAGACCGAAGGGATTACGAAGTGGGGCGACGAGGCGCCACCACCATAGGGCCGCACGGCCTGCGTGGGGCCCACGCCGCCCTATGGGGTGGGCCCCTCGCGCCGCCTCCAACCCTGCCCTTCCGCCTACTTATAGCCTTCGTCGCGAAAACCCCTGTACCGAGAGCCACGATACGGAAAACCTTCCAGAGACGCCGCCGCCGCCAATCCCATCTCGGGGGATTCAGGAGATCGCCTGCCGGAGAGGGGAATCATCTCCCGGAGGACTCTTCATCACCATGATCGCCTCCGGACTGATGTGTGAGTAGTTCACCCCTGGATTATGGGTCCATAGCAGTAGCTAGATGGTTGTCTTCTCCTCATGTGCTATCATTGTTAGATCTTGTGAGCTGCCTATCATGATCAAGATCATCTATTTGTAATGCTACATGTTGCGTTTGTTGGGATCCGATGAATATGGAATACTATATCATGTTGATTATCAATCTATCATATATGTGTTGTTTATGATCTTGCATGCTCTCTGTTGCTAGTAGAGGCTCTGGCTAAGTTGATACTTGTAACTCCAAGAGGGAGTATTTATGCTCGATAGTGGGTTCATGCCTCCATTGAATCTGGGACAGTGACAGAAAGTTCTAAGGTTGTGGATGTGCTGTTGCCACTAGGGATAAAACATCAATGCTTTGTCTAAGGATATTTGTGTTGATTACATTACACACCATACTTAATGCAATTATATGTTGTTTGCAACTTAATACTGGAAGGGGTGCGGATGCTAACCCGAAGGTGGACTTTTTAGGCATAGATGCATGCTGGATAGCGGTCTATGTACTTTGTCGTAATGCCAATTGAATCTCACACTACTCATCATGATATGTATGTGCATTGTTATGCCCTCTTTATTTGTCAATTGCCCAACTGTAATTTGTTCACCCAACATGCTATTTCTTATTGGAGAGACACCACTAGTGAACTGTGGACCTCGGTCCATTCTTTTACATCTGAATACAATCTACTGCAAACATTGTTCTTTACTGTTCTTCGCATACAAACATCATTTTCCACACCATACATTTAATCCTTTATAACAGCAAGCCGGTGAGATTGACAACCTCACTGTTACGTTGGGGCAAAGTATTTTGATTGTGTTGTGCAGGTTCCACGTTGGCGCCGGAATCCCTGGTGTTGCGCCGCACTACACTCCGTCACCAACGACCTTCACATTTCCTTGACTCCTACTGGTTCGATAAACCTTGGTTTCTTACTGAGGGAAACTTGCTGCTGTACGCATCACACCTTCCACTTGGGGTTCCCAACGGGCGTGTGCTTTACGCGTCAACAAGCTAAATTTCTGGCGCCATTGCCGGGGAGATCAAGACACGCTGCAAGGGGAGTCTCCCACTTCCAATCTCTTTACTTTGTTTTTGCCTTGCTTTACTTTATTTTATTTACTGTTTTGTTTGCTTTCTTATATCAAAATACAAAAAAATTAGTTACTTGCTTTACTTTATTTACTGTCTTGTTTGCGTTTTCTATATCAAAAACACAAAAAAATTAGTTACTTGCATTTACTTTATTTAGTTTGCTTTATTTACTACTGGTAAAATGGGTACTCCTGAAAATACTAAGTTGTGTGACTTCACTAGCACAAATAATAATGATTTTCTATGCACACCTATTGCTCCACCTGCTACTATAGCAGAATTTTTTGAAATTAAACCTGCTTTACTGAATCTTGTTATGAGAGAGCAATTTTCTGGTGTTAGTTCGATGATGTCTTGCCCATCTTAATAATTTTGTTGAACTTTGTGAAATGCAAAAGTATAAGGATGTAGATGGTGACATTATAAAATTAAAATTGTTTCCTTTCTCCTTAAGAGGAAGAGCTAAAGATTGGTTGCTATCTTTGCCTAAGAATAGTATTAATTCATGGACTAAATGTAAGGATGCTTTCATTGGTAGATATTATCCTCCTGCTAACATTATATCTTTGAGAAGTAGCATAATGAATTTTAAGCAATTGGATAATGAGCATGTTGCCCAAGCATGGGAAAGAATGAAATCTTCGGTGAAAAATTGCCCTACCCATGGACTGACTACTTGGATGATCATCCAAACCTTTTATGCAGGATTGAATTTTTCTTCGCGAAACCTATTGGATTCAGCTGCTGGAGGTACTTTTATGTCCATCACTCTAGGCACCGCAACAAAGCTTCTTGATGATATGATGATTAATTACTCTAAATGGCACACGGAAAGAGCTCCACAAGGTAAGAAGGTAAATTCTGTTGAAGAAACCTCCTCCTTGAGTGATAAGATTGATGCTATTATGTCTATGCTTGTGAATGGTAGATCTAATGTTGATCCTAATAATGTTCCGTTAGCTTCATTGGTTGCTCAAGAAGAGCATGTTGATGTGAACTTCATTAAAAATAATAATTTCAACAACAATGCTTATAGGAATAATTCTGGTAACAACTATAGGCCATATCCTTCTAATAATAGTAATGGTTATGGTAATTCTTACAACAATAATAGGAGTGTACCCTCTGGTCTTGAAGCCATGCTTAAATAATTTATTAGTACACAAACTGCTTTTAATAAATCTGTTGAAGAAAAGCTTGATAAAATTGATATTCTTGCTTCTAAAGTTGATAGTCTTGCTGCTGATGTTGATCTTTTAAAATTGAAAGTTATGCCTAATGAAACTAAAGATATTAAGTCATTTGCTACATCAAACGCTATCCAAGTTCGAATTAATGATAATATTAGATTGATGGCTGAATTGCATTCTAGGTGGGAAAGAGAAGAAAATGCTAAAAAGAATAATGTAGCTAAAGTTTGGACTATTACCACCACTAGTAATGATAATGCTTCACATGTTGCTACATCTCCTACTATCAATGGTAAAATAATTGGTGTTGGCAATGTTTCTGTAACATCCCAAATTTCAATAAAAAGAAAGTTAAAAGAATTCGAGAGAGCCAAATTTCAAACCAACAAAAACTTTTAAATTGCATATAGTGCCATGCATAGGACTTGTGCATTTGAGTGATTGTAGCACCCTACCTTTTAATAAAGGCAAGATACCTGTGTATAGTGCTATTCCCGGGATCACTGATAGCACACACATTACAAAATATAGTAATCATTGCAATAGTATCAAATTACTACATTGTTGATCCAGAGGGTAAAGTAAAATCTTACAAATTGCATAGTCACATGGACTAGCTCAACAATATTCAGAACAAACACAGCGGGAAGTAGATTATCAATGAGCCTTCATCATCTTCATGTGCCACAGGCAGTCATGTTGGAATGTAGACTCGAGATCCTACCACGTACTTCTCTTCAGAAAATCCTGCACGTTTGAATATGCAGCCCCACGAATGGAGGTCAGTACAACGATGTACTGGCAAATGACACTTATATGGTGGCTGTTTTGGGCATGACTATCTACATGATATTTGGCAAGTGGAGTTTAGGCAAATTTGCATAAAGCCAATTTTATCCTACATTTTATTTCAAAACAAAACATTTTTACAAAACTTGTAATGATGTCATAAACAGTATCATGGTTACATCTCCCATGTACTATCAGACAGTTGCTACTCAAATTTTAACTCATTCAGAAAAGGTGATGAGATTCTTCCGTACATTCCCTGCCTAGAAGCTCAAATTATCCATAACCGGGGACACGGCTAAGATCTTAGGTTTACTCTCGAGAGGTTGTGCACTTTCACCTTACGACCCACCCTTCCCATGAGAAGAATGAGACAAGATCTTTCAGAAGGAGGTTTCAACCATACTAGCATAGACTCGTCCCCATTTGGCCGCAGCCACATCTTCCTGTCTATCAAACAAGTTGGACCTCACAACTTACTTAATCCCGACAGAGCCCATAATACCATAAGGCTGCACTAGAAGCTAACTAAAACATGGACGACATATTAATCTCTTTAATCCTGGGTGGCCATCCACAAGTGAAACCCACAGGCTTAAAACCATTACAGATAATAAACCCCCGCACGATCCCCTGGTGAAAACCAGAGGTGCAGTCTAGGGCAACCACTATTCAACTGCGCGCTCTCAGGCACCCACCTGTCCACTGGTCCATCCCCAGGGATCGGAGCCCTGAGCAGCCGCCCACCACACAATCAATCCACCCAGGTGATTCATTAAGATTGTTAATTTTAATTCTCAATACTCACAATCCGAAACAATCAAAAATAGCAGTGGCATTTTGTTATTGCTAGGCATACTAAGAGTACTAGCAATGGTTCAAGGGTGGCTACACACTACTAGGATTGATAGGCATAGCATAATTTTGGAAAACAAAATTCCTACCATGCATTCTAATTTAAGAAAAACACTAATGCTTAACAAAATAGGTAGGAAATTGAGTGTCACTTGCCTTTTCGGTAATCGAAGCGCGTTCACTTCTCTTAATCAAAATACGTGCCTCTCCGTACAACTATAACATAGAATATAGCACAACATAAACACATCATTCAAAACAACAACAACAAAAATAAACAAACATTCGATATGAATAATCATAGACATGCATGCATGCTATGCACCAATTTATTTCACAAGAGGGGTAGTGTGTATGTGTGGTATTGTGTGTTCTCTGATATGTGCAATAATAATAAAGCTTCCTGGGTATTTAATTTGGTTTAGAAAAACAATAATTGAGTATCTACTTAACATACACAACCTTATTAATTAGCTACCGCAAGATTTATGTTTAGTAAAAATATAAACTTGAGTTCCCTGGATAGGTTACAGTAGTACAAGATTAGAGCAATTGGAATTATTAAAAAATGATTTATAGAATTCGAATTATCGTCAAATTACTGATTTGAATAGATTTTACTAAAGCAAGTTTGTGCACGTATCAAAGTTGTACAACTCCTATACTAAGTTGAAGTACATGATCTGAGGATTCCAGAAAGTACAAATTTGTTAAATTTGGACCAGTAGATTATTTGATATAATTTTTATAGTGAAAAAGGATTAATTAAATCATTTGAATTATGATTCGAAAACTATTACATAACATATACAGTATTCTTGCATATTTGGATTCTACATGTTATAAGCTTTCCAACGATATAAATTTTGTAAATTTTGGACCTCTGGATGATTTTATAATGAATTTCTAAGTTGGACACATAAATCTGATATTTAAAATTTACATTTAAAATGAGTTTGACCGAGTTTGACTGAGACGCTGACTGTACTGCTGACTGTATAGTTGACCGCTAAATGTACTGCTGACTGTACCGCTGACTGTACTGCTGACCGTACCACTGACCGTACTGTTGACTGCAGTTTGACTTTGACCAGACTGAGTTGACTATGCTGATGTCATGATGATGTCATAAAGGTTGACAGAAAAATTTACTCGGATGGAAAAACTTTCTACATCAAAGTTGTATAGAATTAATAGATCTATCTAACGCACAAATTACTTTTTACAACGAAATAATGAGTTTGACAAGATCTGGGTTATACCTTATAAGATCTGAATTTTGTAACATCATTTTCTCCTTGCTCGGTGAACGAAACAAGGTGAAACTTGCGGCAATTGAAAGATCTTGACGAGCGGAACAACTTCCGTGTTGAAGTCATGATGATTCGAGATCGTTTTGAAACTCGATTTGGCTCCGGTTGATTTGAAATAGATCAAAGGAATTTGGATTTCGTGGAACGAGCACGAACTAATTGAAGATTCCCTTTGTCAGACCTGACGCCTTGCGATGCGAAATTATCTGTGTATGGTGGATGGAAAGAGATGAGATTGGTCGGGATTGAAAGATCTCGACGAGATCTACAACTTTCGTGTAGAGCCCGAAGCGATTTGAAGTGGTTTAGGGGGTCAAAACAACGAGTTAAGATTCGTTGATCCAGGATTTCGAGAGGAGGAAAGGGAAAATGAAACTGCGGCATGGTGGTGGCTTTATATAGGCCATAGGTCGGTGGAAAAGGTGGGCCTCGAAGTTACAAACGCGTGGAAACAAACGGATCTGAATTCGGAGTTGTGTACCTCAAGAAAAGTATGTTTAAGTGGAGATAAGTTTTGATAAAACGAAATTTGTGCGTGCTCACGGTAGACCCGACCGACTCCTTGGGTGGCTCGGTCCGGCTGGGCTCGGCTGCTTGCTGGGCCGATCGGTCCGGCTGGCCGGCCCATTTTATTTTTTTTTTCTCTTTTTTTTTCTTTTTCTTTTTACTTGTTTCTTTTATAAAACTAGTTTTATAATTTCGATTTGAGTGAAACGAAATTCTACAAGTTTGTAAAATTATTTTGCTCAGCATAGGACAATAAAAGGATTTAAATTTTATAAATTGTTATTTTATATTATTTTATTACTACTATGCCATTATGGTTATGTGTGAATAGTTTCAACATACACATACCAAACAAGTTTATAGAAATTTGTAAAAATCAAAATATTGTTTTAGGACAACAAATAACCTATTTAAAATCCATTTGTGAAAATAAATAATAATTATATGCACTTAGCCTAATTGGCTACTTTGGCAATGTTTTACAAATATAGTTTTCTATAGTTTTATTTTCTTAAATAAAAATTCATTAAGGATTTGAAAACTTTGAAAGCAAGGTTATTTTTATTTTTAAAATAATTTAAAATCAAAAGTCTTTAAAAACACTATTTTGGGATTAACCTGTAAATAACTTTAAAAAGTTTTATTTCTTTGTGAATTTTCAATCAAGTTCAAACAATCAAGCATTAAATTCATTTTTATTTTTCATTCCAAAATTTAGAAAATTTCGGGATGTGACAGACTACCACCCTTAAAAGAAATCTCGTCCTCGAGATTTGAGAAAGGCTAGAAAGAAAATGTTTCAGTTCAGGTCTTCTAATAGGTTCATACTCACTAGTGCTTCCTTTTCGAACATCTCCGAGGAGATTTCGGAAGTTAACCTTGGGCTTTGAAAACTTTACACTAAACCATATGCGGTTATATCCATCAATGGTATCCATTCTTATGAGAGTACTCATCCCATGGGTATTTATCTTTTACAGGACTATAGTCAGGGGAAACTCCTTGTGATTCCTTCTCCAAATACCATCTCATGCAGCATCTGGCGTAAAAATCATAATCCAAGGATACGGCTTCTACCACCCTTAAAAGAGACTTTTGTTAGGTGGTCTTAGGTATTGGGTTTAGGTTAAGCTCATCTTGGATATGACTTGGCACATCCGAGGATAAGACTTGACAATAGGTCACATTTTGAAAACATCTATGGCTTGGGGCTTCTGAGTTAAAATCGAATAGGAGAATGTTTATTCACATATAGTGAACAACATATCTCTCCAAGGTGAGTCAAAAAGGTTCATTCATAGTACGGCTTCTAATCCAAATGGTTGGTTGAACTAATTTTTGATACTGATGGGTCACTCTTTGAGTCAATCAGGAGATCAAGATGAGAAAACATCATGACATCTTTCTTCTTTTTCTTCTTGGTGTCTTCGACTGTCTTCCACTACCCCTAAACCAGTGGCTGGTTCTTCAATCTCGTTATAGTCCTACGCTTGGCAGCACTTGCCTACTATAAGGGTATAATATTTATCCACCCTAAGGTTTAGGCTTATTCGCCGACATCTCTTTTGTAGGTATGTCACTCTAGATTCGCAAAGTCAATATTACGAAAGTGAATAATAAGAGTAGTAGGAAGGGTGATCAATCCATCCTGCAACCAAATCATTACTCCGTATTTGATTTATTGAATCTCGTATTCTAACACTTGGTCAACCTCACAAGTTTGAAAAAAAAAACTTCCATGGAGAATTGAATCAATGTTTCAATCCCCATTATTGAATTGTTTTGAAAACACCTCTATCAATCCCTAGCTAGGGTTTTGCGGAAATCCTACTCTACTCTTCTTCATCTGATAGGAACATCAATGTTGGTTATACTAATGTTGTCTACATGGCGAGTTGCCAAGAAAACATTCTCTTGGTTGGGTATTGATGAGAATAGATAGAAAGATTCTAGAGAAGATTCCTACCCAAACACAACAGATCAAAGCAATTCAGCAAACAACAATCATCTAACATTTATCAAGAAATATGTTTCATCAAACACAACCAAACTAGTATGGTCATACCTCAATTTGGTATGATCAATATTTTGTTACTTTATCGTTGGTTCGTTGTAAGAGAACTAATGGTGGTCTAGTCTATTTCTATATTGGATGCATCAAGTTTCTATTCTACTCCTTCGGTGTATCTTCGGGTTTTGTGCAGTTTGCATCGAAGTCTTTCTTCAAGTTCTTCATCGGTCTCCCATGCAACACTTCTAGCAAAGTCGAAGAATATCTCATGAAGCATCAGTCCCTCACTTCGGTCACAAGGTCATCATCTCTACTTCCATGATAGTTTTCATGAAGTGGGTCATCTAAGGTGAGAGGAAAACAATTTGAAGATGAAATAGATGAGAATACCAGAAGTTCACAAAGCAGACATCTTTTTAATTGAAATAGGATTAGATAAAAAAAATTCATCCTAGGGTCTTCCTATTTCTAATCCAAACCTAGCGTCTCGATCCTACAGGCAACACTATGCTCTGATACCATTCTGTAGCACCCTACCTTTTAATAAAGGCAAGATACCTGTGTATAGTGCTATTCCCGGGATCACTGATAGCACACACATTACAAAATATAGTAATCATTGCAATAGTATCAAATTACTACATTGTTGATCCAGAGGGTAAAGTAAAATCTTACAAATTGCATAGTCACATGGACTAGCTCAACAATATTCAGAACAAACACAGCGGGAAGTAGATTATCAATGAGCCTTCATCATCTTCATGTGCCACAGGCAGTCATGTTGGAATGTAGACTCGAGATCCTACCACGTACTTCTCTTCATAAAATCCTGCACGTTTGAATATGCAGCCCCACGAATGGAGGTCAGTACAACGATGCACTGGCAAATGACACTTATATGGTGGCTGTTTTGGGCATGACTATCTACATGATATTTGGCAAGTGGAGTTTAGGCAAATTTGCATAAAGCCAATTTATCCTACATTTTATTTCAAAACAAAACATTTTTACAAAACTTGTAATGATGTCATAAACAGTATCATGGTTACATCTCCCATGTACTATCCGACAGTTGCTACTCAAATTTTAACTCATTCAGAAAAGGTGATGAGATTCTTCTGTACATTCCCTGCCTAGAAGCTCAAATTGTCCATAACCGGGGACACGGCTAAGATCTTAGGTTTACTCTCGAGAGGTTGTGCACTTTCACCTTACGACCCACCCTTCCCAGGAGAAGAATGAGACAAGATCTTTCAGAAGGAGGTTTCAACCATACTAGCATAGACTCGTACCCATTTGGCCGCAGCCACATCTTCCTGTCTATCAAACAAGTTGGACCTCACAACTTACTTAATCCCGGCAGAGCCCATAATACCATAAGGCTGCACTGGAAGCTAACTAAAACATGGACGACATATTAATCTCTTTAATCCTGGGTGGCCATCCACAAGTGAAACCCACAGGCTTAAAACCATTACAGATAATAAACCCCCGCACGATCCCCTGGTGAAAACCAGAGGTGCAGTCTAGGGCAACCACTATTCAACTGCGCGCTCTCAGGCACCCACCCGTCCACTGGTCCATCCCCAGGGATCGGAGCCCTGAGCAGCCGCCCACCACACAATCAATCCACCCAGGTGATTCATTAAGATTGTTAATTTTAATTCTCAATACTCACAATCTGAAACAATCAAAAATAGCAGTGGCATTTTGTTATTGCTAGGCATACTAAGAGTACTAGCAATGGTTCAAGGGTGGCTACACACTACTAGGATTGATAGGCATAGCATAATTTTGGAAAACAAAATTCCTACCATGCATTCTAATTTAAGAAAAACACTAATGCTTAACAAAATAGGTAGGAAATTGAGTGTCACTTGCCTTTTCGGTAATCGAAGCGCGTTCACTTCTCTTAATCAAAATACGTGCCTCTCCGTACAACTATAACATAGAATATAGCACAACATAAACACATCATTCAAAACAACAACAACAAAAATAAACAAACATTCGATATGAACAATCATAGACATGCATGCATGCTATGCACCAATTTATTTCACAAGAGGGGTAGTGTGTATGTGTGGTATTGTGTGTTCTCTGATATGTGCAATAATAATAAAGCTTCCTGGGTATTTAATTTGGTTTAGAAAAACAATAATTGAGTATCTACTTAACATACACAATCTTATTAATTAGCTACCGCAATATTTATGTTTAGTAAAAATATAAACTTGAGTTCCCTGGATAGGTTACAGTAGTACAAGATTAGAGCAATTGGAATTATTCAAAAATGATTTATAGAATTCGAATTATCGTCAAATTACTGATTTGAATAGATTTTACTAAAGCAAGTTTGTGCACGTATCAAAGTTGTACAACTCCTATACTAAGTTGAAGTACATGATCTGAGGATTCCAGAAAGTACAAATTTGTTAAATTTGGACCGGTAGATTATTTGATATAATTTTTATAGTGAAAAAGGATTAATTAAATCATTTGAATTATGATTTGAAAACTAATACATAACATATAAAATATTCTTGCATATTTGGATTCTACATGTTATAAGCTTTCCAACGATATAAACTTTGTAAATTTTGGACCTCTGGATGATTTTATAATGAATTTCTAAGTTGGACACATAAATCTGATATTTAAAATTTACATTTAAAATGAGTTTGACCGAATTTGACTGAGACGCTGACTGTACTGCTGACTGTATAGTTGATCGCTGAATGTACTGCTGACTGTACCGCTGACTGTACTGCTGACCGTACCACTGACCGTACTGTTGACTGCAGTTTGACTTTGACCAGACTGAGTTGACTATGCTGATGTCATGATGATGTCATAAAGGTTGACAGAAAAATTTACTCGGATGGAAAAACTTTCTACATCAAAGTTGTATAGAATTAATAGATCTATCTAACGCACAAATTACTTTTTACAACGAAATAATGAGTTTGACAAGATCTGGGTTATACCTTATAAGATCTGAATTTTGTAACATCATTTTCTCCTTGCTCGGTGAACGAAACAAGGTGAAACTTGCGGCAATTGAAAGATCTTGACGAGCGGAACAACTTCCGTGTTGAAGTCATGATGATTCGAGATCGTTTTGAAACTCGATTTGGCTCCGGTTGACTTGAAATAGATCAAAGGAATTTGGATTTCGTGGAACGAGCACGAACTAATTGAAGATTCCCTTTGTCAGACCTGACGCCTTGCGATGCGAAATTATCCATGTATGGTGGATGAAAAGAGATAAGATTGGTCGGGATTGAAAGATCTCGACGAGATCTACAACTTTCGTGTAGAGCCCGAAGCGATTTGAAGTGGTTTAGGGGGTCAAAACAACGAGTTAAGATTCGTTGATCCAGGATTTCGAGAGGAGGAAAGGGAAAACGAAACTGCGGCGTGGTGGTGGCTTTATATAGGCCATAGGTCGGTGGAAAAGGTGGGCCTCGAAGTTACAAACGCGTGGAAACAAACGGATCTGAATTCGGAGTTGTGTACCTCAAGAAAAGTATGTTTAAGTGGAGATAAGTTTTGATAAAAAGAAATTTGTGCGTGCTCACGGCCAACCGACTCCTTCGGTGGCTCGGTCCGGCTGGGCTCGGCTGCTTGCTGGGCCGGTCGGTCCGGCTGGCCGGCCCATTTTAATTTTTTTTCTCTTTTTTCTCTTTTTCTTTTTACTTGTTTCTTTTATAAAACTAGTTTTATAATTTCGATTTGAGTGAAACGAAATTCTACGAGTTTGTAAAAATATTTTGCTCAGCATAGGATAATAAAAGGATTTAAATTTTATAAATTGTTATTTTATATTATTTTATTACTACTATGCCATTATGGTTATGTGTGAATAGTTTCAACATACACATACCAAACAAGTTTATAGAAATTTGTAAAAATTAAAATATTGTTTTAGGACAACAAATAACCTATTTAAAATCCATTTGTGAAAATAAATAATAATTATATGCACTTAGCCTAATTGGCTACTTTGGCAATGTTTTACAAATATAGTTTTCTATAGTTTTATTTTCTTAAATAAAAATTCATTAAGGATTTGAAAACTTTGAAAGCAAGGTTATTTTTTATTTTTAAAATAATTTAAAATCAAAATTCTTTAAAAACACTATTTTGGGATTAACCTGTAAATAACTTTAAAAAGTTTTATTTCTTTGTGAATTTTCAATCAAGTTCAAACAATCAAGCATTAAATTCATTTTTATTTTTCATTCCAAAATTTAGAAAATTTCGGGATGTGACAGTGATATGCCATGATGATTGTTATTATGTGTATGTGCTATACTCTAAAACCCTAATGTGATCATGAGAAGATCACCAACCAAATAAATAAAAAGAGAAAGAAATCAAATAAAAGAAAAACCCTAAAACCCTCACATATGGCTTATGCCATTTTTATAAATTTTGACCCTAGACCATTTTGGTCTTCACCATTAGTTGAATAATGTTACTAAACACTTATTACAACTTTTGGAATCAAAGAAACACAAATCAAATGAATTTCAAACTCAAATTTGGATCACATATGATAGTGGTCAAATCTGCCATTTATAGTCTGATCCCTACTTTGAGCCCTTGCAATTCAAATTTTCCAAACTAAACTTTGTCAACTCTTTACACCTCATCCAAGAGCACATCAAGGCGAACACTTTTTGTAAAGATCACCATGCCAAATTCATTTTGGATCAAATGCTATGCTCATCCAAAGTTGGAACTTTTTATTAAATGGAACAATCTCACACTTAGCCATTTTTGCATTTCTTTGAATTTGACAAATCCACCACCACCTCTCATCTTCTCTAGTCATTTACAACTTAACCAAACACACACAATTCAATTCTTGCCACCCTTTTTAAACACATTCAAATTTGGACAAATTTGTAATTTACAAATATGGAACTATTTGACACTATTTTAAATAGTGCTCTACTTAACCCTAACCTGCCCAAAACTACCCTATCTGGTCCCCTTGCCCCCTCTCACACTCAATGCAACATAGTAACCCTAAGGGAGGAGGGCTAGCAAGCATGTGCATGGCCATGCCGGCCATGTCACCACCTTGCCGCACCACCTCCTCTCCCCTTCCTCTCCTGCCCTGGCCACCGTGCCCAAATGACGCCACCTTACTCCCTAGCAACGCCTACACCAGCCATTGTCGAGAGAGCAGCAACAACTCGCCGGAGATCGCACGCCCAGGGTCGGCCAACATGCCGCTCGTGTCGCGCGTGAGCACGCCGTGGACGTCACTGGCCACGCGCCGTTCCACCAGCACGAGCAAGCCCTGGCCCCTCTCTCAACTCCTTGAGCATCACAGCGCCACTTCAACCCCGCCAGACACGCTCGGAACCAAGACCCTGGACCGCCGCCGCCGGAGACGATGACACGATCCCGCGAACGCCGCCGCCAGACATGGAAGCAATGCGAGTGCCACAGACGCCGCCCGACCGTGCTGTCGCTACCTATAGCTTCGCCTGGACGAGGAGAACGTCGCTGCACCCTCGCCTAGCCCAACCGCTCGCCGGAATCGCCGCACGCATGTCGACCTTGCCACTGCCCCGCAGCACCCTCGCCCATCTATAAATAGAGCGTTCCCTGGACGCCATTGAGCACACCACCTCGCTCCCCATCCTCCACTGCCTCACCTCAACCCATTAGCTACCTCGATCATCACCGGAGACGCCGCAATCGCAAGCTCGGAGCCGCGGAAGCCCTAGTGCAATCGCCGTCGACTAGAGCCTCCTTGAGCGACGCCACTGCTACAGGCTGCTTCCCCTTCATCGACAACCTCGTCTCGACCACCGCCGCCGCTCGCCGGACCACTGGTTAGCCCTCCGACCCCCTAGGCTCGCCGCCAGACACGTGGGTTCTCGTCGGAGAAGACGATGAACCTCGCCCGTCCGATTTGGATCTAATCCAACGCCCCACATCAAACATACCATTTCGGGTTTTATAACTCGCTGACGGGTGGCCCCCATGCTGTCAGCAAGCCCACGCGCGCTGGACGCGTTACTGGGCCGAATTGCTGCGTTTGAATTGGTTTCGGCCCACTCTGTTTCCCGCCAGCCCGTTTAGTTCAAATTCGATTTAATTCAATTCAAACAAATTCAATACTGAACCCCACTTTGAAAATTCATAGAATCTGTTTGGCTTGGCCAAATTTAACAAATTTGATATTGTTGGAAAGCTATGAAAAAGTTCTACAATATGCCACTGGTCCCACTTCAAGATCTATTGTAGAATTAATCTGATAAAAAGATGAAGGAAGGGACTATTCCTTATTCAAATAATTATTAAAAATCAACCAAAATAGATATTAAGTTAATTCCAACTCCAATAGCTCACATTTGACTTACACTAATTGTTTATGCAAGAAAATGGTGTGGTCACTTTGCATGATCATGCCCTAGTTTAATTAATGGACAATATGGCTAGTTTATTTAAGTGATATTGTCCAAAACTATTATGCAAACCATATGAAGTATTCTACTTCATTTAAATCTTGTCCCAAATGAATTCATGAGATGTTTGAACCCCTGTACAAACACTCCTATATGAAATACTTGGAGATTTAAATCATTTGTAGAATTATTAAATGGTATGAGGTGGTCTACCTCATTTAAATCATTTCCTCAAATGATGATAATGAATGTTTGACTTAGGTCAATATAAATTCATGCATGATTGTTTGAGAAATTAAATCTTAAGAAGATTTCAATGAGAGGAAATTATTTCTCAAGAACCCTATGGAAACTATCATTTACATATTAAATAAAAGGAAATTATTTCTCCTCAAGCAACACCACCAATGCACCCTAATTAGATTAATTGTGTGCTTAGAATAGTTTGTGTGAATATATGTGATGTATGGAATAGCCATTGAATTAGTTGAGTGATTATACTCGTATTTAAATTTAGACGCTAGCACCGGAGAATACCCGGAGGAAGAAGGTTGCTACCAAGAAGAGGAGGAGGAGAACTTTGAGAACTACTGATGTCTACTTCCCCCTCCTTTTCCTGTAGACAGTGTTGGGCCTCCAAGAGCAGAGGTTTGTAGAACAGCAGCAAGTTTTCCCTTAAGTGGATCACCCAAGGTTTATCGAACTCAGGGAGGAAGAGGTCAAAGATATCCCTCTCATGCAACCCTGCAACCACAAAGCAAGAAGTCTCTTGTGTCCCCAACACACCTAATAGGTGCACTAGTTCGGCGAAGAGATAGTGAAATACAGGTGGTATGAATAAGTATGAGCAGTAGCAACGGTGCCAGAAAATAGCTTGCTGGCGTGTAGTTGATGGTGGTAGTATTGCAGCAGTAGTAACGCAGTAAAACAGTAAACAAGCAGCGATAGCAGTATTTAGGAACAAGGCCTAGGGATTACACTTTCACTAGTGGACACTCTCAACATTGATCACATAACAGAATAGATAAATGCATACTCTACACTCTTGTTGGATGATGAACACATTGCATAGGATTACACGAACCCTCAATGCCGGAGTTAACAAGCTCCACAATTCAATGTTCATATTTAAATAACCTTAGAGTGCAAGATAGATCAATTCGACTAAACCAAGTACTAACATAGTATGCACACTGTCACCTTCACACTATGTAGGAGGAATAGATCACATCAATACCATCATAGCAATAGTTAACTTCATAATCTACAAGAGATCATAATCATAGCCTACACCAAGTACTAACACGGATGCACACACTGTCACCATTACACCGTGCAGGAGGAATAAAACTACTTTAATAACATCACTAGAGTAGCACATAGATAAATTGTGATACAAACACATTGCAATCATAAAGAGATATAAATAAGCACTTCACTATGCCATTCAACAGTGAATAAGTATTCTGTGAAATATAGCCTAAGAGACCCACACGGTGCACACACTGTCACCTTTACACACGTGGGACAAGGAGTCTCCGGAGATCACATAAGTAAAATTCACTTGACTAGCATAACGACATCTAGATTACAAGCATCATCATATGAATCTCAATCATGTAAGGCAGCTCATGAGATTATTGTATTGAAGTACATAGGAGAGAGATGAACCACATAGCTACCGGTACAGCCCCGAGCCTCGATGGAGAACTACTCCCTCCTCATGGGAGCAAAGACGGTGATGAAGATGGCGGTGGAGATGGCAGCGGTGTCGATGGAGGAGCCTTCCGGGCACTTCCCCGTTCCGGCGGCGTGCGGAACAGAGACTCTGTCCCCCGCATCTTGGCCTCGCGATGGCGGCGGCTCGGGAAGGTTTCTGTGGTTTTCGTCGAACGTCTCGTGGTTTTCGATCCAGGGGCTTTTTATAGGCGAAGAGGCGGCGCAGGAGGGTCGAAGGGCGACGACACCATAGGGCGGCGCGGCGGGGCCTGGGCCGCGCCGGCCTATGGTCCGGGGCCCAGTGCCCCCTCCGGTCCTTCCCGGGTGTTCTGGATGCTTCCGGTGAAAATAGGAACTTGGGCGTTGATTTCGTCCGATTCCGAGAATATTTCGTTACTAGGATTTCTGAAACCAAAAACAGCAGAAAACAGGAACTGGCACTTCGGCATCTTGTTAATAGGTTAGTTCCAGAAAATGCACGAATATGACATAAAGTGTGCATAAAACATGTAGATAACATCAATAATGTGGCATGGAACATAAGAAATTATCGATACGTCGGAGACGTATCAACTACCAAGGCAAGTGATGACCCACAAGTATAGGGGATCGCAGCAGTCTTCGCGGGTAGTATAACCCAATTTATTGATTCAACACAAGGGGAGACAAAGAATACTTGAAAGCCTTAACAGCGGAGTTGTCAATTCAGCTGCACCTGGAAACAGACTTGCTCGCAAGAGTTTATCAGTAGTAACAATTTTATAGCAGCAGTAGTAGTGAAATAACAGCAGCAAAGTAACAGAGACAGCAGTAGTGATTATAGTAAACAGCAGGATTAAAATACTGTAGGCACGGGGACGGATAACGGGCGTTGCATGGATGAGAGAAACTCATGTAACAATCATAGCAGGGCATTTGCAGATAATAATAAAACGGTGTCCAAGTACAAAGCAATCAATAGGCATGTGTTCCAATTATAGTCGTACGTGCTCGCAATGAGAAACTTGCACAACATCTTTTGTCCTACCAGCCGGTGGCAGCCGGGCCTCAAGGGAATCTACTGGATATTAAGGTACTCCTTTTAATAGAGTACCGGAGCAAAGCATTAACACTCCGTGAACACATGTGATCCTCACATCACTACCATCCCCTCCGGTTGTCCCGATTTCTGTCACTTCGGGGCCATTGGTTCCGGACAGCGACATGTGTATACAACTTGCAGGTAAGACCATAAACAATGAATATCATGATGAAACAATAACATGTTCAGATCTGAGATCATGGCACTCGGGCCCTAGTGACAAGCATTAAGCATAACAAGTTGCAACAATATCATCAAAGTACCAATTACGGACACTAGGCACTATGCCCTAACAATCTTATGCTATTACATGACCAATCTCATCCAATCCCTACCATCCCCTTCGGCCTACAGCGGGGGAATTACTCACACATGGATGGGGGAAACATGGCTGGTTGATGGAGAGGCGTCGGTGGTGATGATGGCGATGATCTCCTCCAATTCCCCGTCCCGGCGGAGTGCCAGAACGGAGACTTCTGGCTCCCGAGACGGAGTTTCGTGATGTGGCGGCGTTCTGGAGGCTTTCTGGCGACTTCGACTTCTCTCCGTGCGTTTTTAGGTCGAAGGCAATAAATAGTCCGAAGGAGGGCGTCGGAGGCCGACCGAGGCCGCCACACCATAGGGCCGCGCGGGCCCTCCTGGGCCGCGCCGGCCTATGGTGTGGGGCCCTCGGGCCTCCACCTGGCTTGCCCTTCTGGCTCCGCCAATATTCTGTGAAAATAGGGCCTTCTGCATAAATTCCGAGGATTTTCCTGAAAGTTGGATTTCTGCACAAAAACGAGACACCAGAACAGTTCTGCTGAAAACAACGTTAGTCCGTGTTAGTTGCATCCAAAATACACAAATTAGAGGCAAAACAATAGCAAAAATGTTCGGGAAAGTAGATACGTTTTGGACGTATCAACTCCCCCCAAGCTTAGCTTATTGCTTGTCCTCAAGCAATTCAGTTAACAACTGAGCGATAAAAGAACTTTCACGAACACATTTGCTCATATGATGTATATATTCTCATGCTATGGCTAACACTTAAGCAGTTCATAATGAGATGCATACAAATAAGATCATCTAACAGCTATGTCAATCATGGAGAGGTACCAACAATTAATAATAAGCATCATGAATCATGTATATAAGCAGGATTGCAATGTTCATAAGTGAGTATGATAAAGTGGTATCTCGCTTGCCCATATTTGATTAGCAAAACATAAATGCTCAGGCACCTCTGAAGTTCATAGAAAGACTAGAAATAGTGATTGTCAAAGATAAAAGCATCAAAGTTATACCGCAATCAATCATATTTTGGGACAAACATATTATACTAAGAATGACAGTTGTGCTCTCAAGATAGTGCTCAAAGAAAGAATGGAGACACAACATAAAAGTAAAAGATTGACCCTTCGCAGAGGGAAGCAGGGATTAACATGCGCTAGAGCTTTTCATTTCTAAAACAAGAGTAAAATTATTTTGAGAGGTGTTTGTTGTTGTCAACGAATGGTAATGGGTACACCAACTACCTCGCCAACCGGACTTCCAAGAGCGGCTCCCATGAATTATTTTTATGTTTATGCGGCACTCCTTCCAACCTTTCTTTCACAAACCATGGCTAACCGAATCCTCGGGTGCCTGCCAACAATCTCATACCATGAAGGAGTGCCTTTTTTACTTTAGTTTTATTATGATGACACTCCCCCCAACCTTTTCTTACACAAGCCATGGCTAACCGAATCCTTCGGGTGCCGTCCAACAATCACATACCATGGAGGAGTGTCTATCTAAGTTAATTAATTTGGGACTGGGAATCCCATTGCCAGCTCTTTTTGCAAAATTATCGGATAAGCGGATGTGCCACTAGTCCATAATGAAAGTTCGAATGACAAGGTTGAAAGTTAAACACCACATACTTCCTCATGAGCTATGAAACATAAACACAAATTGAGAAGCATTTTGAAGGTTTTAAAGGTAGCGCATGAGAATTTACTTGGAATGGTTTGAAATGCCATGCATAGGTATTTATGGTGGACACTTTGGAACAACTTGGTTTTCAGGTGTTTGGAAGCACGAGCAGCGTTCCCGCTCAGTACAAGTGAAGGCTAGCAATAGACTGGGGAGCGACAAATCAAGAGAGCAGTAACTATCATAATCATGCTTGCGGCAAAATAAATTAACGGAGGCATAAAAGTGATACAAGGACTCTGAAGCAATGTAAATCATCGAGGCTTAATTGAGTTTTGTTCAGTCATATGCATGCGTGAGCATGTGCCAAGTCGATATAAATGAATTATTCAGAGGAGGATACCACAATGCCATACATACTTATGAATAAAACAATGCAAGCAAACATCCATGACATGCTACTCATATTAATAAATTGGAGCTAAACATGAGAGATCATGAACTACTAGACTTTCTCAAATGACATATACCTCACGTGAACCAACTAAGCATGCTCACATGGATGAGTATATGTACAAAAATGAAAACAAATAGAGTTCATACCAGCCTCTCACCACAATCCAATTGTCGTAGATCGTCATTATTGCCTTTCACTTGTGTAGCTTGGATAATGTGAAATGAAAACCACGCTCCAGCCACCGAAGACCATTGAACTCATGATGAACTTTACAAACCAAAGAAGAACAGCAAATATTTTTGGTGTTTTCAAATTAGAAATAAAAACAAAAGGAAACAAGCAAACAAAGCAAAATCTTTTTGGGTTTTCTTATAGCAAACTAGCAATAGCAAGTAAAGAGAAATAAATGCAAGAAACCAAAGCAAACAAATTATGAAGAGAAACAACAGAAATATTTTTGGTATTTTTGTGTTTTGGGAAGGAAACAAAGCAAAAACAAGAATTGGCAAACTAGAAGAGTCACATAAACACAAAGAAGCAGAAATTCGTCAAACTTGACAGCAGTACAGTACTCGATTTTTAAGAAATTCTTCCACTGCTCAAATCGAAAAGTGTTCAACTAATGGAAGTTAGATAACAACCTGGGGAACATACCAAAAAATTGGCTTCGCAAAATACTTTTCTGGCTATTTTTGGGAATTTTTTCGGTAACAGTCCAGAATCTGTTTTCAGGCAGCACTTCCCCAAGTATCATCTCCCTCTCATTAGAAAACCACTCAAAACAACTAAACAAGTATGTACAAGTATCCAGCAACCATAATATGCAAAGAATGAGTGATGCCGGTATACCTCCCCCCAAGCTTAGGCTTTTGGCCTAAGTGGAGTTCAACCCCAACGAGGGTCGCTGTTCCTCGCCGGTGGATAATGCATGGCGTAATCATAGTAAGGTTCCTGTGCAGAAGAAAAGCGTGGAGGATCCACATGCCCAACATGATGATGCGAGGAACTTGCTGCATCGGATGATGAGTAGAGGTGTTCCTCGGCCTTCTCCGTGTTGTCTCTTGCATGATGGCCTCCTCCCTCTATGTGTGCATTCAGTGCACCTTCTGTGACTGACCAATCCTCCCTGGAATCAAGGTTAAATAGAACAGGCGCAGGCAATCTTACTAGTTTTTCAGTTTTCTTAGTTATTCTCCAAACTTTCTTATAAAATGTCATCTTGTAGAACAGGTTACCCAAATTAGATGAATCAGAAACAAATTCATGTTTAATCATAGAGACTATGTCAAGTTTTTCTATGGAAAGTTGAATATCAAGATGATGAGGTTCTACATTATGCAAAGCTAGTAAACGAGAGGCGATGAGACCTCCACAAATTCCACCTTTCTCACGGTTAGTAGCAAGTCTATAAGCTATCAATGCCCCCAAATTATAAGTCTTACTACCTTGCAGTGCAGCAGCTAGAAAAGCTAAATCCTGGATAGATAGTTTACCACCACTCTTTCTAGCAAGAACGCATTTAGTAATGAAATAAGCAAAGTAGCGGATAGCTGGGAGTTGAATGCTAGTGATTTTACCACCATCCTCTGAGAAACTCCTTCCATAACAAATCATCTCGAAGAGGCTTAAGAGCTCTCGCGGCGATCCCCTTATCTTCTCGCACGATCCCCATTGCGGTACTCTAATTGCTGTACAAAAATCATTGAATGGCAAGTTGATAGTTTTATTATAAATCTTATACTGAACCGTGGGGTTAGATCGCGACCAATTGAACTTAAAATCCTGCACAACATACATAGTCAATTTTGCATATTGGCATGGTTCTCCATCAACAAAATCATTCAACCCTGCACGAGAAATTAGATTCTGAACATCTTCCAATATTCCTGCGCTTCTCATGAAATCTGCGCACGGGTAGTAAGAGGGGTATACTCCCTCTTCGCGGTTCACTCTCATGACTTGTTGCACCTCCAACTCTTGTTGGTTTAGTTGATATCTATTCCACTCCATTTTCTGAAATTTTTCAACAATCATTATAAAATTTGATTTGGTGACATATAATCAAGGGGAACTACTATAGGAACTTGCTAGAGTGCTAATCATGCATCAAAACTAGTTTATACAACTTAGAACAAGCATGCAAGCTCACTAAACATGTTACCTACAGCAGCAAAATATTCAAGATATACTCAACCAAACAAAATTCTACTTGGATGATCGGAGGAGTCACATACCGGAGAGCAAATGTGCCAAATTTCAGACAGAAATCTGGGCTGAGCAAAGAGATCGAAAAATCCTGAGCTCTTGAGCAAAAACGCGAGTGAAAGAAAACTGGTGTCGATTTTTTCGGGAGAGAGAAGAGTCTGGGAGGAAGAGATGCTGAAGTGGGGTAAAGGGGGGCCCACACGCCAGGGTGGCACGCCCCCCTTCCAGGCCGCACCGGCCTGTGGGGTGCCACCCTGGGGTGCCCCACAGGTCATCTCCAGGTGCTCCCAGGTGCATTTTTGAAAAATAGGACCAACGGTATAATTTTTGTGAATTTTTGAAAACTTTGAAAAATGCACATTTCTGGGTATTAAATTTATTATTACTGGCCAGGAATTTTTTTGAAATCTCTAATTAACTAAGGAACTTTGCAAATCAAAAGTGCTACAGCAAATAAAACAAGTGGAGGGAGAAAGAGATGTTGTTTACCTCCTCTATGCATATAAAAGGTATTTGTTAACAAGGTTGATCAAGTCTTGCCACCAAATAAATTTTACATAGCATATGAAGAAATAAACCTCAAATCAATCATGTTACCTTGAATTGTATTGATATGGATCCAATCATAAGACTTTGATATCCTTCTTTAGGCTCATATATAGGACAATCAATAGTTCCAATTTTGATAGTTCTCACATTAGAAATAGTATTGACTCCACATACTTTATCAATCCTCTTGGGGAAATAAACGGTATGCTCCTTATCATCAACATTGAAAGTAACCTTTCCTTTATTGCAATCAATAACAGCCCCTGCGGTGTTAAGAAAAGGTCTCCCAAGAATAATAGACATATTATCATCTTCAGGCATTTCCAACACAACAAAATCAGTTAACATCAAGCAGTTATTAGTAACTTGAACAAGAACATCCTCACATATACCAACAGGAATAGCAGTAGATTTATCAGCCATTTGCAAAGATATATCAGTAGGTATCAACTTATCTAAGTAAAGCCTCTTATAAAGAGAAAAAGGCATAACACTAACACCGGCTCCCAAGTCACATAGAGCAGTTTTAACATAATTATTCTTAATAGAACAAGGAATAGTAGGTATACCTGGGTCGCCCAACTTATTTGGCACTTTGCCATTGAAAGAGTAATTAGCAAGCATAGTGGAAATTTCCTCATTGGGGATTTTCCTCTTGTTAGTAACAATATCTTTCATATACTTGGAATAAGGAGGCAATTTAATAGCATCAGTCAAAGGGATTTGCAAGAATAAAGGTTTCATCCAATCACAAAATTTATTATAGTGTTCTTCTTCCTTTGATTTTAGTTTCTTAGCAGGAAAAGGCATTTGCTTTTGTACCCAAGGTTCTCTTTCATTACCATGTTTCTTAGCAATAAAATCTTCTTTAGTATACTTTTTATTTTTATCATGCTTTTCAGGTTCATTTTCAACTTCTTCTTTATCAGAGGCACCATTCTTATCATTATCATTATCATTATCATGTTCATTTCCACTTTCAGTTTCAGCATCGGAAATAGAAATACTATTAGGATCATTAACAGGTTCAGATGATTCAACAACATTTTTATGTTTCTTCTTCTTTTTCTTCTTAGAAGGAGCACTAGGTTCAATTCGTTGAGAATCTTGTTCAATTCTTTTGGGATGCCCTTCAGGATATAGAGGATCCTGGGTAGAGACACCACCTCTAGTTGTTACTTCATAAGCATGTTTCTCTTTAGAATTATTATTTAGCAAGTCATTCTGCACTTTAGTGAGTTGATCAATTTGAGTTTGAATCATTTGAAAATGTTTAACAAGCATCTTAACATCATTGGAGGTTCTCTCCACAATATCATGCAAATTGCTAATAGCTTGAGAATTTTCCATTAGATGATTCTCTACTCTCATATTAAAATTTTCTTGCTTAACAATATAATTATCAAACTCATCTAAGCATTGCGCAGGAGGTTTTGAATACAGAATATCTTCCCTAGTAAAGCGTTGAAGGGAGTTTACCTCAATCATGGGTGAAGGGGGAATTATCTCACATATATCTTCTATGGGAGGTAGATTCTTCACATCTTCAGATTTAATACCTTTCTCCTTGAGAGACTTCTTAGCTTCCCTCATATCTTCGTCATTCAATTCAATTAAACCCCTCTTCTTCAATATTGGCGTTGGAGTTGGTTCAGGTGTATTCCAATCATCATGATTCCGGCTTATTCTAGCCAATAATTCTTCAGCTTCGTCTGGAGTTCTTTTCCTGAAAACACAACCAGCACAACTATCCAAATATGCTCTAGATTCAATGGTTAGTCCACTATAAAATATATCAAGTAGATCATTCTTCTCTAAATCATGTCCAGGTCGAGCTCTGATAAGAGAACAAAATCTTGCCCACGCCTCAGGCAATTTCTCTTCATCTCCCTGGTCAAACCTATAAATTCTCTGTAAAGCAATATGTTGAGCACTAGCAGGAAAGTATTTTCGAAAGAAAACATCACGCAAATCAGTTGGACTTTTAATAGAACCAGGAGGCAAATTGTTATACCAAGTTTTAGCATCATCCTTTAATGAGAAAGGAAAATTTTTAATGACAAAGTAAGTACGCATCTTGTCATCATCAGAAAACAAGCTACTCATAGAAGAAAGTTCATTCATGTGTTCTACAGCACTTTCTTTTTCAGTACCACAAAAGGGTGTTTTCTCTACAATAGCTATATGAGATAGATCAAGAGAAAAATCATAATCTTTATCCTTAATGCATATAGGAGATGTGGCAAATTCAGGATCAGAAGATAGCTTATGTCTAACAGTATATTGTGTAAGAAACTTTTTAATGTTTCTTGCATCAGCAGTAGCATTGCATCTATTAATAAGATCATCATTAAGCTCCACATAATCTTCATCAGGATCATCACTAGAATAATCAAGTTCAGGTGAATTAACAGGTGTAGTGACATTTTCATTAGGAGTTTCAGCATTTTCAATTTGTCTAGACCTAGCAATTGTAGCATCTAGAAAGGATCCCAATGAACCACTATCATCAAGCATAGCAGAAACATTATCAATATTATGAGAGTTTTCAGATTCAGCAGAAGTACCACCAAGCGAAGCTTGAGGCGGTGAAACAAGTTGACTTATCACAGATGGTGAATCAAGAGTAGCAGAGGTACTCAGAGTTGTACCTTTTCTTGTAGTGGATGGTAATATGGCGACTTTAGAATCGCGAGGTTTACCCATGATGGAGAATTTGCAGCGAACAATATCAATCCAAGTGAACTTCCAAATAAAGCTATGCTCCCCGCAACGGCGCTTAAAAACAGTCTTGATGACCCACAAGTATAGGGGATCGCAGCGGTCTTCGCGGGTAGTATAACCCAATTTATTGATTCGACACAAGGGGAGACAAAGAATACTTGAAAGCCTTAACAGCGGAGTTGTCAATTCAGCTGCACCTGGAAACAGACTTGCTCGCAAGAGTTTATCAGTAGTAACAGTTTTATAGCAGTAGCAGTAGTGAAATAACAGCAGCAAAGTAACAGAGATAGCAGTAGTGATTATAGTAAACAGCAGGATTAAAATACTGTAGGCACGGGGACAGATAACGGGCGTTGCATGGATGAGAGAAACTCATGTAACAATCATAGCAGGGCATTTGCAGATAATAATAAAACAGTGTCCAAGTACAAAGCAATCAATAGGCATGTGTTCCAATTATAGTCGTACGTGCTCGCAATGAGAAACTTGCACAACATCTTTTGTCCTACCAGCCGGTGGTAGCCGGGCCTCAAGGGAATCTACTGGATATTAAGGTACTCCTTTTAATAGAGTACCGGAGCAAAGCATTAACACTCCGTGAACACATGTGATCCTCACATCACTACCAACCCCTCCGGTTGTCCCGATTTCTGTCACTTCGGGGCCATTGGTTCCGGACAGCGACATGTGTATACAACTTGCAAGTAAGACCATAAACAATGAATATCATGATGAAACAATAACATGTTCAGATCTGAGATCATGGCACTCGGGCCCTAGTGACAAGCATTAAGCATAACAAGTTGCAACAATATCATCAAAGTACCAATTACGGACACTAGGCACTATGCCCTAACAATCTTATGCTATTACATGACCAATCTCATCCAATCCCTACCATCCCCTTCGGCCTACAGCGGGGGAATTACTCACACATGGATGGGGGAAACATGGCTGGTTGATGGAGAGGCGTCGGTGGTGATGATGGCGATGATCTCCTCCAATTCCCCGTCCCGGCGGAGTGCCAGAACGGAGACTTCTGGCTCCCGAGATGGAGTTTCGCGATGTGGCGGCGTTCTGGAGGCTTTCTGGCGACTTCGACTTCTCTCCGTGCGTTTTTAGGTCGAAGGCAATAAATAGTCCGAAGGAGGGCGTCGGAGGCCGATCGAGGCCGCCACACCATAGGGTCGCGCGGGCCCCTCCTGGGCCGCGCCGGCCTATGGTGTGGGGCCCTCGGGCCTCCACCTGGCTTGCCCTTCTGGCTCCGCCAATATTCTGTGAAAATAGGGCTTTCTGCATAAATTCCGAGGTTTTTCCTGAAAGTTGGATTTCTGCACAAAAACGAGACACCAGAACAGATCTGCTGAAAACAGCGTTAGTCCGTGTTAGTTGCATCCAAAATACACAAATTAGAGGCAAAATAATAGCAAAAGTGTTCGAGAAAGTAGATACGTTTTGGACGTATCAGCAAGCTAATATTCTTGCAAAGTGCAAAGCCCTTTGGGGCAAGGCACCATAGTCTTACCTTTCTTACCATAAGTCTATCCCAAGTTTCTACCTTACAAGTTTTTACTTGTTTATTCAAAGAGTTACTTTTATAGTTAACTTTGGTCTAAGTTAAAAATGGTTACTAGAGTAGCAAAGTTAGTCTCAAACTAGCAAAGCAAGATAGCACCCCTCATGATTAGAGCTAGTGCTAATTTAAAACTTGACTACTCTAGATGGGAACAATGTGACTTGAACTGAATTTTGAAACCTTGGAATGAGAAAGCATTCCATTGAATGATTTTTGAAGGTGAATATGACCAAGAGAAGATGGTGATTTTTGATAAAATGATATTGGTTTGAATGCGATACCTTTCCAATATTGAGTACCCCCACAATACCTGATTATGGGTAGGGCTTAACTGGAAGTTTATGCATCTTAGTATGGGTTCCCTCTGAACACACATCATAGGGGTTATGCTTGAGGTTGCCTCCGTTGTTGAGAAATGATGTGAATTGAGGTGAATTGTACGGCCAAGCCCTGTGCAGTTCCCAGGTTGACAGTTGGTCTTCACTGGGAGGCCAGGCTCATGGGGAGAGGTGCTCATACCAGGATTTGTAAGTGAAAGGTTATGGTTGATGATCCGCGTACTGTGTTACGATGATTCGGGGTAATCCCGACGGATGAAATCAAATGTTGTGGCACAAGTGTGCAACCTCTGCAGAGTGTCAATCTATTCGAATAGCCGCGTCCACGGTTACGGACGGTTGGAAAGGCCATACAGTTTCCGATATCAAATTTTTGAAAATGATGGTGAAATGAATTGTGAAGTGGTGAATTGAATTGAAATCACCACTTGAATGGTGGGAATGACACTAATATTCCCACTTGAGTTAGTTAGCACATGAATACGATTTTCTCAAAATACTTGTGAACTAAAATTGGCTTTATGCAAATAAACTAGAGCTTAGCAAACCTTACTAGAAATGTCTAGCACTTACACTAGTATTAGTTGGCGAGTACTTGAAGTACTCACGGCTTTGTCCCTGGCTATTCAAATGGCCAGAGTATGAAGATGAACAAGGAGATGACCAGCAGGACGCCTACGACAACTAGGAGTCTTCCGACGTCAAGCGTTGGCCTGTGGACTAAAGAGTCCTTGTATCTTACGCTTCCGCTATGAACTTGTGTTTGTTCGTTGATCAATAGATCAACTATTCATGTAATATGGATGATGTGATTCCAATTGTAAGACAATATGGTTTGTAATGAATGATGACCGTGATACTTAACTATTATGCCTCGCAACAACAATATTCCTGGGATTGCGATGTATGACATAATAGGCATCCGGGCTTAAAAATCCGGGTGTTGACAAGTTGGTATCAGAGCCATTGTTTGACCTTAGAAGACCTTAGTTAGAATGGGCGTTCCGAAAAACTTAACTTTGAAATCAAATGAAGAGAATATTTGTGAAAATTTACTTACACTCTTGTCTTTGAGACTTTTTCAAAATTTGATGAATCATGTTCTATCTTATTTGAATCTACCTAAAATTTTGCCACACTTGTTCCCTCTCTAACTTACTCATCCTTTTCGCTTTCAGATGGAGCCGAATGAACCCATCAACACCAAGTTTTACCAACTTGGGAATGGGGGAAGTCTGATCTTCGAGCACGACCTCAACGCCCGTTCGGACTTCCTCGAGCGCCCGCACCCTGAGTTCCACGGAATTCAGGTGGACGACACTCCTGGAGGAGAGTTGCAGTGGATCATCACCGCCGACTTGAGGGGCAAGATGGAGCCTCCCACCTCGGAGAGGATCCTCTTCTCCTTCCGCGAGAGCAACTGGCTCGATGGACTCACACGTGGCCTTCAGGAGGCACTTGCGCGTCTCTGTGGACAGAACGTGGTGCGCATCCTCGCCTCTCGCTTCGCGCATCTCGTGAGGCGTGATGCCATGGGAGTGCCTATGGAGCTGCAGCCGCACCCGCAGCTGAGGCACCATGCTGAGCACCTGGACTTCATGCTCTACCAGAATCAGAAGGACCTCGACGCCACTCGCGCTTACGCGAACCAGACCCATGCTCACATCATCGAGCAGGGTGAGGCGATCAAGCTCCTCAACAACGACCGCAAGGCCCTTCGCCAGCAGCGTGCCAAGAAGGACGCTACGATTGTGCGCCTTCGCGCCAAGATCGCAGCACTTGAGGCCACTGTCAAGGCCCAGGAGGATCATCTTAGAGAGATGGAGGATGACGATGGAGGTATCGACCTTCAGGGAGGAGGAGCCTTCCTGAGCGACGATGACGAATTTGAGGAGGACGAGTTCACCGAGGAGGAGGACTACGAGTTCCTGGAGGCAGGACCTGACGACTACGTCCCGATCGACGTCGAGGATGAGGAGTAGTTGCACTAGTTCACTTATGTAGGTGTGAGTTGTATCCCGTCCTTTGTATCGTAGCAGGAGAATGGCTCGTAAAACCATTGGAGTATGAGTGTGTTAGTTTGTAATGTGTGTTGAATGAATGAATGAATGTTATGTTTGTCATGAAATGACTACAAGTTTCAAATGTTTTCAAACTTACTCAAAATAAACCATAGAAATTTCCCTCCTATCTCATGATCTTCTTTATCTTAAGATGGCCCCTCCCAATCGCACCAACAACGATGCGATGATGCAACTGCTGCAAACCCTGCTTGCCGACAGGAAGACAGAAAGAGCTGAACGCCAAGCCAACATCGCAGCTTTGCAGAGCCTTGCCAACCAAGGCCATGGAAATCATGACCACCCAGGGTCCAAGCTCAAGAACTTTCAGAACACCAACCCTCCGGTGTTTAGCAAGACAGAAGAACCGCTCGACGCAGACGACTGGCTCCAGACTATGGAGAACAACTTGGAAGTAGCCGGAGTGGAAGCCAATGAGAAGATTTTGATTGCCACCCATTATCTCGCTGGACCAGCCCGCGCTTGGTGGACAAGCACCCGTGCCATGAACGGAGGTCAGTTCATGACTTGGGAGGAGTTCAAGCTCAAGTTCAGCAAGTACCATGTATCCCCGGGTCTTATCAAGAAGATGAGGGATGAGTTCCGTGAACTAAAGCAAGGTCGCTTGACGGTGGTAGAATACCGCGACAGGTTCCTTACAGTGTCAAGGTACGCCCCCGACGAGACCGACACCACTGAGAAGAGGCAGGAGAGATTCCTGAACGGACTGCATGATGAGATGCAGACTGTCCTCGTCAACATCCCCTTCGCCGACCTTGAAGCCCTTGTTGACTCCGCCATCCAGATGGAGGGCAAGCTGAACCAAGCCAATGAGAACCGCAAGCGCCACATGATGCACCAAAGTGGGTCTTGCAATGCCCAGAAGTATCGCCCCAGCTCAAGCGGAGGTTTCACTCCAAGAAACAACAAGCCCCCGATGCAGAACTCGCGCCCCGGTTATCAGAACCGGAGTGGAGGAAATTCCAAGCCAGGAGGCTACAACCACAACAACAACAACAACAACTACTACTACAACCGCGCTCCGCCCAGAGCCCCCAACAACAACAACAACAACAACACCAACACCGCCCCCAGGACCGGAAGCAACGCCATCCCCGTTGCGACCAAGGACAAGGCCACCATCACTTGTTATGAGTGTGGTGTAGTGGGGCACTACTCCAACGAGTGTCCCAAGAGGCCCGCCAAGCTCGCAGGCAACACCGCTGCACCTGCTCAACAGCAACGCCGTGTCTCCACCGGCAAGAAGTTTGCCCCCAACCACCCCAATAACCGCAACGGCCGTCTCTACCACATGAACGCCGAAGAAACCCAGGAAGCACCAGATGTTGTACTGGGTATGTTTTCTGTCAACCACATCCCTGCCAGAGTGTTGTTTGATTCCGGGGCATCTCATTCTTTTGTCACTGAAGACTTTGCATCAACAAGTAAAATTCAACCCATCAGTTTGAAGCATGTTGTGATAGTTCAAATCCCCGGATCAACCACCAAAGCCAGAAAATTTTGCAAAAATGTACCCATCAAAATCCATGATGTAGATTTCTATGCCAATCTAATCATTCTGGGAACCAAAGGTTTGGAAGTCGTACTAGGAATGGACTGGATGTCGAAACATCATGGTTTGATTGACTGTGCCAAGAAAGCCATCATGTAACATCCCAAATTTCAATAAAAAGAAAGTTAGAGAATTCCAGAGAGCAAAATTTCAAACAAATAAAAACTTTTTAAATTGCATATAGTGCCATGCATAGGACTTGTGCATTTGAGTGATATGCCATGCTGATTGTTATTAGGTGTATATGATAAACCCTAAAACCCTAATGTGATCATGAGAAGATCACAAACCAAATAAATTAAAAAGAGGAAGAAAATCAAATAAAAGCAAAACCCTAAAAACCCTCACATATGCCCTATGGCATTTTTATAAATTTTGCCCCTAGACCAATTTGGTCTTCACCATTAGTTGAATAATGTTACTAAACACTTATTACCACTTTTGGGAATCAAAGAATCACAATTCAAATGAATTTCAAACACAAATCTTGCTCACATATGATAATGGTCAAAACTGCAAATTATAGTCTGATCACTACTTTGAGCCATTGCAAATCAATTTTCTCAAACTAAATCTTGCTAACTCTTTGCACCACTTCAAAGTCAACATCAAGGTGAACACTTTTTGTAAAGATCACCATGCCAAATTCTTTCTTGATCATTAGCTATGCTCATCCAAAGTTTCAACTTTTTAACATATGTAACAATCTCCCACTTGTCAAATTTTGCAAAACTTTGAATTCAACAATTCCACCACCACCTCTCATCATCTATGGTCATTTAGAACTCAACTAAACACACACAATTCAAATTGGTCAACCATTTGAATTAAACCAAATTTGGACAAAAATCAAAAATAGCATCTATGGCACTATTTGACACTATTTGAAATAGTGATCTACATCAACCCTAATCTATCCCAACCTATTCTAAATGGTCCCCCTGCCCCTCTCAACCTTAATGGCACATAGGAACCCTAAGGAGAGAGAGAGAAGCAAGCTATGGCATGGCCATGCCGGCCACATGCCACACGTCGAGCTCCACCCCTCGCCTTTCTTCTCCAGCCACGGCCACCATGCCCTAGAGCTCCACCTCGCTGCCCTAGCACCGCCTAGCATCGCCACGGTCGAGGAGAAGCTCGACACTGGCCGGAACGCCCGTGCCCAGCACGGCGACGTCATGCCGATGACGTCGCGCGTGTGCACGCTCGCAGACGTCACTGGCCAAGCGCCGCGCGACCACCTCGAGCTCGCCCTGGACCCCCTGTGAACGAGTTGAGCGCCTGCTTGCCACCGCGACGCCGCCAGACACGCGCCCAGCACCAACCCGTGACCGCCGGCGCCGGAGACGACGACAGGTTCCCGTGAACGCCGCGGCAGTCGTGGAAGCGAAGCGACCAACCTAGCCACCGCCCGACCCCGCTGTCGCCACCATTCGCTTCGCCTGGACAAGGAGAACGTTGCCACACCCTCGCCTAGCTCGACCGCTCGCCGGAAATGCCGCGCCATGGTCGACCACCTCACTGCCCCGCCACCCTCACTCGATTCTATAAATAGGGAGTTCCCTGGAAGCAACTGAGCACACCACCACACTCCCCACTCTCCACTGCCTCTCCTCAACATCTTAGCTCACTCGATCGTCGCCGGAGCAAGCTCAATCGGGAGATCACCGCCGCGGAAGCCCTGCAGCAATCGCCGGCGATCCCGACCACCTCAGGCGACGCCACCTGTACCAGGAGAATCGCCGTCGTCCACAACTTCGTCGAGCATACTGCCAACCCTAGCTGGAGCCGCCGTAAGCCCTCCGACCCCCCTACCCTCGCCGCCAGCACGTCGGGTTCTCGTCGGAGACGATGATGAACCACGACCGTCGATCTGCCATCTAATCCAACGCATCTTATTCATCCATACCGCTTCAGGTTTTAAGACTCGCTGACATGCGGGACCCCCTGGTCAGGCAGCCCACGCGGGCACAGACGCGTGGTGGGCTGGCCTTGGGCCGTTTTAAATCTTTAGGCCCAGTTAGTTTTCCCGCCGGCCTGTTTAATTCAAATTCTATTTAAACAATTCCAAATGAATTTCAATACTGCCCAAACTTTGAAATTCAATAGTTTCAAATTGGCGTAACCAAATTTAATGAACTTTATATTGTTGGAAAGCTAATGAGAATATCTACACACTGCCACTGGTCCCATGCCAAGATTTGCTGTAGAATTAATTTGATAAAAAGAAGAAGGCAGGGACTTTTCCATATTCAAACAATTATTAAAAATCAACCAAAATAGATATTAAGTTAATTCCAACTCTAATAGCTCACATTTGACTTACACTAATTGATTATGCAATAAAATGGTGTGGTCACTTTGCATGATCATGCCCTAGTTAAATTGATGGACAATATGGCTAGTTTACTTAGTTGATATTGTCCAAAACTATTAAGTAAATCATATGAAGTATTATACTTCATTTAAATCTTGTCTCACATGAATTCATGGGATGTTTGGACCCCTGGCCCAAACTCTCTTATATGAATTACTTAGAGATTTAAATCATATGTAGTATTATTAAATGATATGAGGTGATCTACCTCATTTAAATCATCTTCTCAAATGATGATGATGAACATTTGACTTAGGTCAATATAAGTTCATATATGATTGTTTGAGAAATTAAATCTTAAGAAGATTTCAATGAGAGGAAATTATTTCTCAAGAATCCTATGGAAACTATCATTTACATATTAAATACAAAGAAGTAAATTCTCCCCAAACAACACAACTCATGCACTCTAATTAGATTATTTGTGTGCATAGAATAGTTTGTGTGTTTATATGTGATACATGGAATAGCCATTGAATTAGTGAGTAATTATACTCGTATTCAAATTTAGACGCTAGCACCGGAGAGTACACCGAAGAAGAAGGTTGCTACCAAGAGGAGGAGGAGGAGAATTTTGAGAACTACCAAGGCAAGCTAATATTCTTGCAAAGTGCAAAGCCCTTTGGGGCAAGGCACCATGAATCTTACCTTTTCTTACATAAGTCTATCCCAAGTTTATACATTACAAGTTTTTACTTGTTTTCTCAAAGAGTTACTTTTATAGTTAACTTTGGTCAAAGTAAAGAAGTTTACTAGAGTACTAAAGTTAGTCTCCATCAAGCAAAGCAAGGTAGCACCCCTCATGATTTAGAGCTAGTGCTAATGAATAAAACTTGACTACTCTAGATGGGAACAATGTGACTTGATATGAATTTGAAACCTTGGAATGATGATGCATTCCATTGAATGATTTTTGAAGGTGAATATGACAAAGAGAAGATGGTGATTTTTTGATAAACATGATGTTGGTTTGAATGCGATACCTTTCCAATTAGTAAGTACCCCCACAATACCTGATTATGGGTAGGGCTTAACTGGAAGTTTATGCATCTTAGTATGGGTTCCCTCTGAACACACGTCATAGGGGTTATGCTTGAGGCTGCCTCCGTTGTTGAGAAAAGATGTGAATTGAGGTGAATTGTACAGCCAAGCCCTGTGCAGTTCCCAGGTTGACAGGTGGTCTTCACTGGGAGGCCAAGCTCATGGGGAGAGGTGCTCATACTAGGATTTATAAGTGAAAGGTTATGGTTGATGATCCGCGTACTGTGTTACGATGATTCGGGGTAATCCCGACGGATGAAATCAAATGTTGTGGCACAAGTGTGCAACCTCTGCAGAGTGTAAACCTATTCGAATAGCCGCGTCCACGGTTACGGACGGTTGGAAAGGCCATACAGTTTCCGATGTCATATCTTTGAAAACGATGTTGAAAGAAGATGGTGAAATGACTTGTGGTGAATTGAATTGAAATCACCACTTGAATGGTGGGAATGACACTAATGTTCCCACTTGAGTTAGTTAACTTTTGGAATAAGCTTTTACTCAAATACTTGTGAACTAAATTTGGCTTTGTGCAAATAAACTAGAGCTTAGCAAACCTTACTAGAATTGTTAGCACTTACATCAGTATTAGTTTGCGAGTACTTTAAAGTACTCACGGCTGTGTCCCTGGCTATTCAAATGGCCAGACTATGAAGAGGAGAAGAACTATCAAGATGACGGCAACCAAGATGTCTACGACAACTAGGGAATCTTCTGACGTCAGACGTTGGCCTGTGGACTCAAGAGTCCCTTCTATTTACGCTTCCGCTATGAAACTATGGACTTTGTGTCCATTGATCAATAGATCAACTATTTGTGTAATATGGATCATGTGATCTGAAATTGTAAGACGACTATGGTATGTAATGAGTGATGACTTATGATATTCAACTGTTATGCCTCGCAACAACAATATTCCTGGGATTGCGATGTATGGCATAACCGGCATCTGGACTTAAAAATCCGGGTGTTGACAAGTTGGTATCAGAGCCATTGTTTGACCTTAGAAGACCTTAGTTGGAATGGGCGTTCTGAAAAACTTAACTTTGAAAACCAAATGAAGAGAATATTTGTGAAAACTTACTTACACTCTTGTCTTTGAAACTTTGCCAAAATTTGATGAATCATGTTCTATCTTCTTTGAACCGACTTAAAATTTTGCCACACTTTACACTCTCTAACTTACTCATCCAATTCTCTTTCAGATGGAGCCGAATGAACCCATCAACACCAAGTTTTATCAGCTTGGGAACGGAGGGAGCTTGATCTTCGAGCACGACCTCAACGCCGTCTCTGACTTCCTTGGGCGCCCACACCCCGAGTTCCACGGGGTTCAGTTGGACGACACGCCCGGAGGAGAGTTGAAGTGGGTGATCATTGCCGACTTGAGGGGCAAGATGGAGCCTCCCACCTCGGAGAGGATCCTCTTCTCCTTCCGCGAGAGCAACTGGCTCGACGGACTCGCACGTGGCCTTCAGGAGGCACTTGCGCGCCTCTGTGGACAGAACGTGGTGCGCATCCTTGCGTCGCGCTACGCACACCTTGTGAGGCGTGATGCCATGGGAGTGCCCATGGAGCTGCAGCCGCATCCGGAGTTGAGGCACCATGCTGAGCACCTGGACTTCATGCTCTACCAGACTTAGAAGGACCTCGACGCCACTCGCGCTTACGCGAACCAGACCCATGCTCACATCATCGAGCAGGGTGAGGCGATCAAGCTACTCAACAACGACCGCAAGAGCCTTCGCCAGCAGCGTGCCAAGAAGTACGCTACGATTAAGCGCCTTCGCGCCAAGATCGCGTCACTCGAGGCCACTGTCAAGGCCCAGGAGGATCAGATTCGTGAGCTGGAGGATGACGACGGAGGCATCAACATTCAGGGAGGAGGAGCCTTCCTGAGCGACGACGACGACTTTGAGGAGGACGAGAACACCGAGGAGGAGGACTACGAGTTCCTGGAGGTAGGACCCGACGACTACGTCCCGATAGATGTCGAGGATGAGGAGTAGTTGCACTAGTTCACTTATGTAGGTGTGAGTTGTATCCCGTCCCTTGTATCGTAGCATGAGAATGGTTCTTAAAACCATTGGAGTATGTGTGTTAGTTTGTACTATGTGTTGAATGAATGAATGAATGTTATGCTTGTCATGAAAAGATTACAAGTTTTCAAATGTTTTCAAACTTAACCAAAATAAACCATAGAATGTTCCCTCTCATCTCATGATCTTCTATATCTTCAGATGGCCCCTCCCAATCGCACCAACGACGCGATGATGCAACTACTGCAAACCCTGCTTGCCGACAGGGAGACCGAAAGAGCTGAACGCCAAGCCAACATCGCCGCCTTGCAGAACATTGCCAATCAAGGCCCTGGAAATCATGACCACCCTGGATCCAAGCTCAAGAACTTTCAGAACACCCATCCCCCGGTGTTTAGCAAGACCGAGGAACCCCTCGACGCCGACGACTGGCTCCAGACTATGGAGAACAACCTGGAAGTAGCCGGAGTGGAAGCCAACGAGAAAGTCTTGTTTGCAACCCACTATCTCGCTGGACCAGCCCGCGCTTGGTGGACAAGCACCCGTGCCATGAACGGAGGTCAGTTTATGACTTGGGAGGATTTCAAGCTCAAGTTCAGCAAGTACCATGTACCCCCGGGTCTTATCAAAAATATGAGGGATGAGTTCCGTGAACTGAAACAAGGTCGCATGACGGTGGTAGAATACCGCGACAAGTTTCTCACACTGTCGAGGTATGCCCCTGATGAGACCGACATCGTTGAGAAGAGGAAGGAGAGATTCCTGAACGGACTGCATGATGAGATGCAGACTGTCCTCGTCAACATCCCCTTCGCCGACCTTGAAGCCCTTGTTGACTCCGCCATCCAGATGGAGGGCAAGCTGAACCAAGCCAATGAGAACCGCAAACGCCGCATGGCGAATCAAAGTGGGTCTAGCCATACCCAGAAGTTTCGCCCCAGCTCAAGTGGAGGTTTCACTCCGAGAAACAACAAGCCACCGATGTAGAACTCGCGCCCCGGTTATCAGAACCGGAGTGGAGGAAACTCCAAGCCAGGAGGCTACAACAACAACAACTACAACAACAACAACTACTACAACCGCGCTCCGCCCAGAGCCCCCAACAACAACAACAACAACAACACCAACACCGCTCCCAGAACCGGAAGCAACGCCGTCCCCGTTGCGAACAAGCAGTACAAGACCACCATCACTTGTTATGAGTGCGGTGTAGTGGGGCACTACTCCAACGAGTATCCCAAGCGTCTCGCCAAGCTCGCCGGCAACACCGCTGCACCTGCTCAGCAGCAACGCCGTGTCTCCACCGGCAAGAAGTTCGCCCCCAACAACCCCAATAACCGCAACGGCCGCCTCTACCACATGAACGACGAAGAAGCCCAGGAAGCACCAGATGTTGTACTGGGTATGTTTTCTGTCAACCACATCCCTGCCAGAGTGTTGTTTGATTCCGGAGCATCTCATTCTTTCGTCACTGAAGACTTTGCATCAACAAGTAAAATTCAACCCCTCAGTTTGAAGCATGTTATGATAGTTCAAATTCCCGGATCAACCACCAAAGCCAGAAAATTTTGCAAAAATGTACCTATCAAAATCCATGATGTAGATTTCTATGCCAATCTAATCATTTTGGGAACCAAAGGTTTGGAAGTTGTCCTAGGAATGGACTGGATGTCCAAACACAATGGATTGATAGACTGTGCTAAGAAAGCCATAACCATGACTAGCAGCACCGGTATCGTAGTAGAGCACGTCTCTGAAAAACTACCCAGAAAATTCACCTGCAACCAAAGTGTATCCAAGCCAACTCTGGATCAAATCAGGGTCGTTTGTCGCTACCCTGATGTGTTTCCGGATGATCTACCCGGTATGCCCCCTGATAGGGATATCGAGTTCATCATCGAGTTAATCCCCGGAACTGGACCCATAGCCCAGAGAGCCTACAGCATGAACGCCACCGAGCTTGTGGAGCTGAAGAAACAGATAGATGATATGTTGGCCAAAGGTCTGATTAGACCTAGTGCATCCCCTGGAGATCACCAGTTTTGTTTGTGGACAAGAAGGATGGTGCAAATCGTTTATGTACGGACTATCGTAAGCTTAACGATGTCACCATCAAAAACAAATACCCCTACCCAAGATAGAAGACTTGTTTGATCAACTCACCGGAGCCAGAGTTTTCTCCAAGATAGATCTTAGAACTGGATATCATCAGCTAAAAATCCGAGCCACCGACATTCCAAAAACTGCCTTTACCACCAGATATGGGTTGTATGAGTACAACATCATGTCGTTTGGACTAACCAATGCCCCCGCTTATTTCATGAATCTCATGAATAAGATCTTCATGAACTTTTTGGACAAGTTTGTCGTTGTCTTCATCGATGACATCCTTGTGTACTCCAAGTCCGAAGAGGAACATGAACAGCATTTGGAGACTGTCCTAGAAACCCTTAGACAGCACAAGTTGTATGCCAAGTTCAGCAAGTGTGAGTTTTGGTTGGAAGAAGTTGGATTCCTGGGACACATCTTGTCTGCAGGAGGAATTGCCTTAGATCCCGCCAAGATCAAAACTGTTATGGAATGGCAAGCCCCAACCACCCAAACCGAGGTCCGCGCTTTTCTTGGATTAGCCGGATATTACCGCAGATTTGTAGAAGGTTTTTCGAGCATCGCTCGACCAATGACCCAACTGTTGAAGAAGGACAGAAAGTTCGAGTGGACCGATAAATGTGAAGAGAGCTTTCAACAGCTCAAGAGTAGACTGACAACAGCCCCAATCCTGATCATGCCAGATATCTCCAAGCCCTTTGACGTATATTGCGACGCCTCCAAGACTGGTCTTGGATGTGTGCTTATGCAAGAAGGCAAAGTTGTATCCTATCTTTCAAGACAACTCAAGCAACATGAACAGAACTACCCAACCCATGACCTCGAGCTTGCAGCCGTGGTCTTAGCTTTGAAAGTTTGGCGTCATTACCTCATGGGTAATCGATGCGAGATCTACTCCGACCACAAGAGCCTAAAATATATCTTCACCCAGAAGGAGCTGAACATGAGACAACGTCGATGGATCGAATTGATCAAGGATTACGACATGGAGATTCACTACCACCCCGGCAAGGCCAATGTGGTAGCGGATGCTTTGAGTCGACTGTCGTGTCAGTTGAACTCCATGCTCGCAACCGAACAGCCCAGCTTGCATCAAGAGTTTGAACAGTTCAGACTTGAACTTGTTAGTGAAGGATTCCTAGCCAGCATAGAACTCCAACCTACCTTGGTTAGCCAGATCAAGGAAGCCCAGAAGGACAACGCTAGCATCGACGGAATCAAGAAACAGATAGCCGCAGGAAAAGCCCCCGGATTCACCGTAGACGAAGCCGGAATTCTTTGGTACAAAGAACGTCTCTGCGTACCATCGGACTCAGACTTGAAGCAAGTCATTTTGCAAGAAGCCCATGACACCCTTTACTCAATCCACCCCGGAGGTACCAAGATGTACCAAGACCCGAAGGAGCAATTCTGGTGGCACGGAATGAAGAGAGAAATCGGCAGCTACATCACCAAGTGTGACATCTGTCAGAGAGTCAAGGCAGAACATCAACGACCCGCCGGACTGTTACAACCCCTCCAGATTCCAGAATGGAAATGAGACTCCGTAGGAATGGACTTTATCACCGGACTGCCCAAATCCAGCAAAGGCAATGATTCCATATGGGTAGTTGTCGATAGATTGACCAAAGTCGCCCATTTCATCGCCGTCAAAACCACTTACCAAGGCCCAAAGTTAGCTGAACTATACATCTCCAGAATAGTCGCCCTGCACGGAACCCCGAAATCGATAGTGTTAGATAGAGGATCACAGTTCACCTCAAGATTCTGGCAGAAAGTGCATGAAGGACTAGGAACCCGTCTGAATTTCAGCACCGCCTATCACCCTCGCATCGACGGACAGATCGAGAGAGTCAACCGGAATCTTTTGGAGGACATGCTGAGAGCATGTGTACTGGAATACGGATCCAAGTGGGAAGACTGCTTACCTTACGCAGAATTCTCTTACAACAACAGCTATCAAGCTAGCCTACAGATGGCCCCCTTTGAAGCCTTGTACGGAAGGAAATGCCGTACCCCCCTGAACTGGTCAGAAGTCGGAGAAAGCCAAGTTTTTGGCCCAGATGTTCTTCGTGAAGCCAAAGAGAAAGTCCACAAGATTCGCGAGTACCTCAAGACTGCGCAATCAAGACAGAAGAGCTACGCCGACAAGAGACGTCGGGAGATGACCTTCGAGATCGGAGACTTCGTCTATCTCAAGGTATCCCCCTTGAAAGGAATGCAAAGATTTCAATTGAAAGGAAAGCTTGCACCCCGATATGTCGGACCTTTCAAAGTCCTCAGCCGCCGAGGTGAAGTATCTTATCAACTGGAGTTGCCCGAAGAAATGTCGGCTGTGCACGACGTGTTTCATATCTCACTCCTCCGGAAGTGCCTTGAAGTCCCTGAGAAGACCGATGTGTTCAAGAACATCGATCACCGATCGGTGGACATCAACCAGGACTTGACATACCGCGAAGTGCCGATTCACATCCTGGAGGAAGCTTACTGAACCACCCGCACCCGAAGCATCAAGTTTCTGAAGATCCAATGGAGCAATCATACCGAGGATGAAGCCACATGGGAACGCGAAGACTTCATGAAGAAGGAGTACCCAGATCTCTTTAGTACCTAACTTTCTTTTCGATCTCGGGACGAGATCTTTTGTAAGGGGGAAGGGTTTGTAACATCCCAAATTTCAATAAAAAGAAAGTTAGAGAATTCCAGAGAGCAAAATTTCAAACAAACAAAAACTTTTTAAATTGCATATAGTGCCATGCATAGGACTTGTGCATTTGAGTGATATGCCATGCTGATTGTTATTAGGTGTATATGATAAACCCTAAAACCCTAATGTGATCATGAGAAGATCACAAGCCAAATAAATTAAAAAGAGGAAGAAAATCAAATAAAAGCAAAACCCTAAAAACCCTCACATATGCCCTATGGCATTTTTATAAATTTTGCCCCTAGACCAATTTGGTCTTCACCATTAGTTGAATAATGTTACTAAACACTTATTACCACTTTTGGGAATCAAAGAATCACAATTAAAATGAATTTCAAACACAAATCTTGCTCACATATGATAATGGTCAAAACTGCAAATTATAGTCTGATCACTACTTTGAGCCATTGCAAATCAATTTTCTCAAACTAAATCTTGCTAACTCTTTGCACCACTTGTCAACATCAAGGTGAACACTTTTTGTAAAGATCACCATGCCAAATTCTTTCTTGATCATTAGCTATGCTCATCCAAAGTTTCAACTTTTTAACATATGTAACAATCTCCCACTTATCAAATTTTGCAAAACTTTGAATTCAACAATTCCACCACCACCTCTCATCATCTCTGGTCATTTAGAACTCAACTAAACACACACAATTCAAATTGGTCAACCATTTGAATTAAACCAAATTTGGACAAAAATCAAAAATAGCATCTATGGCACTATTTGACACTATTTGAAATAGTGATCTACCTCAACCCTAATCTATCCCAACCTATTCTAAATGGCCCCCCTGCCCCCTCTCAACCTTAATGGCACATAGGAACCCTAAGGAGAGAGGAGAAGCAAGCTATGGCATGGCCATGCCGGCCACATGCCACACGTCGAGCTCCACCCCTCTCCTTTCTTCTCCAGCCACGGCCACCATGCCCCAGAGGTCCACCTCGCTGCCCTAGCACCGCCTAGCATCGCCACGGTCGAGGAGAAGCTCGACACTGGCCGGAACGCCCGCGCCCAGCACGGAGACGCCATGCCGATGACGTCGCGCGTGTGCACGCTCGCAGACGTCACTGGCCACGCGCCGAGCGACCACCTCGAGCTCGCCCTGGACCCCCTGTGAACGAGTTGAGCGCCTGCTTGCCACCGCGACGCCGCCAGACACGCGCCCAGCACCAACCCATGACCGCCGGCGCCGGAGACGACGACAGGTTCCCGTGAACGCCGCGGCAGTCGTGGAAGCGAAGCGACCAACCTAGCCACCGCCCGACCCCGTTGTCGCCACCATTCGCTTCGCCTGGACAAGGAGAACGTTGCCACACCCTCGCCTAGCTCGACCGCTCGCCGGAAACGCCGCGCCATGGTCGACCACCTCACTGCCCCGCCACCCTCACTCGATTCTGTAAATAGGGAGTTCCCTGGAAGCAACTGAGCACACCACCACACTCCCCACTCTCCACTGCCTCTCCTCAACATCTTAGCTCACTCGATCGTCGCCGGAGCAAGCTCAATCGGGAGATCACCGCCGCGGAAGCCCTGCAGCAATCGCCGGTGATCCCGACCACCTCTGGCGACGCCACCTGTTCCAGGAGAATCGCCGTCGTCCACAACTTCGTCGAGCATACTGCCAACCCTAGCTGGAGCCGCCGTAAGCCCTCCGACCCCCTACCCTCGCCGCCAGCACGTCGGGTTCTCGTCGGAGACGACGATGAACCACGACCGTCGATCTGCCATCTAATCCAACGCATCTTATTCATCCATACCGCTTCGGGTTTTAAGACTCGCTGACATGCGGGACCCCCTGGTCAGGCAGCCCACGCGGGCACAGACGCGTGGTGGGCTGGCCTTGGGCCGTTTTAAATCTTTAGGCCCAGTTAGTTTTCCCACTGGCCTGTTTAATTCAAATTCTATTTAAACAATTCCAAATGAATTTCAATACTGCCCAAACTTTGAAATTCAATAGTTTCAAATTGGCTTAACCAAATTTAATGAACTTTATATTGTTGGAAAGCTAATGAGAATATCTACACACTGCCACTGGTCCCATGCCAAGATTTGCTGTAGAATTAATTTGATAAAAAGAAGAAGGCAGGGACTTTTCCATATTCAAACAATTATTAAAAATCAACCAAATAGATATTAAGTTAATTCCAACTCTAATAGCTCACATTTGACTTACACTAATTGATTATGCAATAAAATGGTGTGGTCACTTTGCATGATCATGCCCTAGTTAAATTGATGGACAATATGGCTAGTTTACTTAGTTGATATTGTCCAAAACTATTAAGTAAATCATATGAAGTATTATACTTCATTTAAATCTTGTCTCACATGAATTCATGGGATGTTTGGACCCCTGGCCCAAACTCTCTTATATGAATTACTTAGAGATTTAAATCATATGTAGTATTATTAAATGATATGAGGTGATCTACCTCATTTAAATCATCTTCTCAAATGATGATGATGAACATTTGACTTAGGTCAATATAAGTTCATATATGATTGTTTGAGAAATTAAATCTTAAGAAGATTTCAATGAGAGGAAATTATTTCTCAAGAACCCTATGGAAACTATCATTTACATATTAAATACAAAGAAGTAAATTCTCCCCAAACAACACAACCCATGCACTCTAATTAGATTATTTGTGTGCATAGAATAGTTTGTGTGTTTATATGTGATACATGGAATAGCCATTGAATTAGTGAGTAATTATACTCGTATTCAAATTTAGACGCTAGCACCGGAGAGTACACCGAAGAAGAAGGTTGCTACCAAGAGGAGGAGGAGGAGAATTTTGAGAACTACCAAGGCAAGCTAATATTCTTGCAAAGTGCATAGCCCTTTGGGGCAAGGCACCATGAATCTTACCTTTTCTTACATAAGCCTATCCCAAGTTTATACATTACAAGTTTTTACTTGTTTTCTCAAAGAGTTACTTTTATAGTTAACTTTGGTCAAAGTAAAGAAGTTTACTAGAGTAGTAAAGTTAGTCTCCATCAAGCAAAGCACGGTAGCACCCCTCATGATTTAGAGCTAGTGCTAATGAATAAAACTTGACTACTCTAGATGGGAACAATGTGACTTGAAATGAATTTGAAACCTTGGAATGATGATGCATTCCATTGAATGATTTTTGAAGGTGAATATGACAAAGAGAAGATGGTGATTTTTGATAAACATGATGTTGGTTTGAATGCGATACCTTTCCAATTAGTAAGTACCCCCACAATACCTGATTATGGGTAGGGCTTAACTGGAAGTTTATGCATCTTAGTATGGGTTCCCTCTGAACACACGTCATAGGGGTTATGCTTGAGGCTGCCTCCGTTGTTGAGAAAAGATGTGAATTGAGGTGAATTGTACGGCCAAGCCCTGTGCAGTTCCCAGGTTGACAGGTGGTCTTCACTGGGAGGCCAAGCTCATGGGGAGAGGTGCTCATACTAGGATTTATAAGTGAAAGGTTATGGTTGATGATCCGCGTACTGTGTTACGATGATTCGGGGTAATCCCGACGGATGAAATCAAATGTTGTGGCACAAGTGTGCAACCTCTGCAGAGTGTAAACCTATTCGAATAGCCGCGTCCACGGTTACGGACGGTTGGAAAGGCCATACAGTTTCCGATGTCATATCTTTGAAAATGATGTTGAAAGAAGATGGTGAAATGACTTGTGGTGAATTGAATCGAAATCACCACTTGAATGGTGGGAATGACACTAATGTTCCCACTTGAGTTAGTTAAATTTTGGAATAAGATTTTACTCAAATACTTGTGAACTAAATTTGGCTTTGTGCAAATAAACTAGATCTTAGCAAACCTTACTAGAATTGTTAGCACTTACATCAGTTTTAGTTTGCGAGTACTTTAAAGTACTCACGGCTGTGTCCCTGGCTATTCAAATGGCCAGACTATGAAGAGGAGCAGAACTATCAAGATGACGACAACCAAGATGTCTACGACAACTAGGGAATCTTCTGACGTCAGACGTTGGCCTGTGGACTCAAGAGTCCCTTCTATTTACGCTTCTGCTATGAAACTATGGACTTTGTGTCCGTTGATCAATAGATCAACTATTTGTGTAATATGGATCATGTGATCTGAAATTGTAAGACGACTATGGTATGTAATGAATGATGACTTATGATATTCAACTGTTATGCCTCGCAACAACAATATTCCTGGGATTGCGATGTATGGCATAACAGGCATCTGGACTTAAAAATCCGGGTGTTGACACATCACCATGACTAGCAGCACCGGTATCATAGTAGAACATGTCTCTGAAAGACTACCCAGAAAATTCACCTGCAACCAAAGTGTCTCCAAGCCAACTCTGGATCAAATCAGGGTCGTTTGTCGCTACCCTGATGTGTTTCCGGATGACCTACCCGGTATGCCCCCGGATCGGGATATCGAGTTCATCATCGAGTTAATCCCCAGAACTGGACCTATAGCCCAGAGAGCCTACAGCATGAACCCAACAGAGCTCGTGGAGCTGAAGAAACAGATAGATGATATGTTGGCCAAAGGTCTGATTAGACCTAGTGCATCCTCCTGGAGATCCCCAGTTTTGTTTGTGGACAAGAAGGATGGTGCAAATCGTTTATGTATGGACTATCGTAAGCTTAACGATGTCACCATCAAAAACAAATACCCTCTACCCAAGATAGAAGACTTGTTTGATCAACTAACCGGAGCCAAAGTTTTCTCCAAGATAGACCTTAGAACTGGTTATCATCAGTTGAAGATTCGAGCCACCGACATTCCAAAGACTGCCTTCACCACTAGGTATGGGTTGTATGAGTACAACGTCATGTCGTTTGGATTAACCAATGCCCCCGCTTATTTCATGAACCTCATGAATAAGATCTTCATGAACTTTTTGGACAAGTTTGTCGTTGTCTTCATCGATGACATTCTTGTATACTCCAAGTCCGAAGAGGAACATGAACATCATTTGGAGACTGTCCTAGAAACCCTTAGGCACCACCAGTTGTATGCCAAGTTCAGCAAGTGTGAGTTTTGGTTGGAGGAAGTAGGATTCCTGGGACACATCTTGTCTGCAGGAGGAATTGCCGTAGATCCCGCGAAGATCAAAACTGTTATGGAATGGCAAGCCCCAACCACCCAAACCGAGGTCCGCACTTTTCTTGGATTAGCCGGATATTACCGCAGATTTGTAGAAGGCTTTTCGAGCATCGCTCGACCAATGATCCAATTGTTGAAGAAGGACAAGAAGTTCGAATGGACTGACAAATGTGAAGAGAGTTTTCAACAACTCAAGAGTAGTCTGACAACAGCCCCAATCCTGATCATGCCAGACATCACCAAGCCCTTTGACGTATATTGCGATGCCTCCAAGGTTGGTCTTGGATGTGTACTTATGCAAGAAGGCAAAGTTGTATCCTACCTTTCAAGACAGTTGAAGCAACATGAGCAGAACTACCCCACCCATGACCTCGAACTCGCAGCCGTGATCCTAGCCTTGAAAGTTTGGCATCATTACCTCATGGGTAATCGATGCGAGATCTACTCCGACCACAAGAGCCTGAAATATATCTTCACCCAGAAGGAGCTGAACATGAGGCAACGCCGATGGATAGAATTGATCAAGGATTACGACATGGAGATTCACTACCACCCCGGCAAGGCCAATGTGGTAGCGGATGCTTTGAGTCGAATGCCGTGCCAGTTGAACTCCATGATCGCAATCGAACAGCCCAGCCTGTATCAAGAGTTTGAACAGTTCAGACTTGAACTTGTTAGTGAAGGATTCCTAGCCAGCATAGAACTCCAGCCCACCTTGGTTAGTCAGATCAAGGAAGCCCAGAAGGACAACGCTAGCATCGACGGAATCAAGAAACAGATAGCCGCAGGAAAAGCCCCCGGATTCACCGTAGATGAAGCTGGAGTTCTCTGGTACAAAGAACGCCTCTGCATACCATCGGACTCAGACTTGAAGCAAGTCATCATGCAAGAAGCCCATGACACCCTTTACTCAATCCACCCCGGAGGTACCAAGATGTATCAAGACCTGAAGGAACAATTCTGGTGGCATGGAATGAAGAGAGAGATCGGAAGCTACATCGCCAAGTGTGACATCTGTCAGAGAGTCAAGGCGGAACATCAACGACCCGCAGGACTGTTGCAACCCCTACAGATTCCAGAATGGAAGTGAGACTCTGTAGGAATGGACTTTATTATAGGTCTGCCCAAATCCAGCAAAGGCAATGATTCAATATGGGTAGTTGTCGATAGACTGACCAAGGTAGCCCATTTCATCGCCGTCAAGACCACATACCAAGACCGAAAGTTTGCTGAACTGTACATCTCCAGAATAGTCGCCCTGCATGGAACCCCGAAGTCGATAGTGTCAGATAGAGGATCACAGTTCACCTCAAGATTCTGGCAGAAGGTGCACGAAGGACTGGGAACCCGTCTGAATTTCAGTACCGCCTATCACCCTTAGAACGACGGACAGACTGAGAGAGTCAACCAGATATTGGAGGACATGCTGAGAGCATGTGTACTGGAATATGGATCCAAGTGGGAAGACTGCTTGCCTTACGCAGAATTCTCTTACAACAACAGCTATCAAGCCAGCCTGCATATGGCCCCCTTTGAAGCCTTGTACGGAAGGAAGTGCCGTACCCCCCTGAACTGGTCGGAAGTCGGAGAAAGCCAAGTTTTTGGCCCAGATGTTCTTCGTGAAGCCGAAGAGAAAGTACACAAGATCCGAGAGTACCTCAAGACGGCGCAATCAAGATAGAAGAGCTACGCCGACAAGAGACGTCGGGAGATGACCTTCGAGATTGGAGACTTCGTCTATCTCAAGGTATCCCCCTTGAAAGGAATGCAGAGATTTCAGCTGAAAGGAAAGCTCGCACCCCGATATGTCGGACCCTTCAAAGTTCTGAGTCGCCGAGGCGAAGTATCTTATCAACTGGAGCTACCAGAAGAGATGTCGGCTATACACGACGTGTTTCACATCTCACTCCTCCGAAAGTGCCTTGAAGTCCCTGAGAAGACCGAAGTGTTCAAGAACATCGATCACCGATCGGTGGATATCAACAAGGACCTGACGTACCGCGAAGTGCCGATTCGCATCCTGGAGGAAGCTTACCGAACCACCCGCACCCGAAGCATCAAGTTTCTGAAGATACAGTGGAGCAATCATACTGAAGATGAAGCCACCTGGGAACGCGAAGATTTCATGAAGAAGGAGTACCCAGATCTCTTTAGTACCTAACTTTCTTTTAGATCTCGGGACGAGATCTTTTGTAAGGGGGAAGGGTTTGTAACATCCCAAATTTCAATAAAAAGAAAGTTAGAAGAATTCCAGAGAGCCAAATTTCAAACCAACAAAAACTTTTAAATTGCATATAGTGCCATGCATAGGACTTGTGCATTTGAGTGATATGCCATGATGATTGTTATTATGTGTATGTGCTATACTTTAAAACCCTAATGTGATCATGAGAATATCACCAACCAAATAAATCAAAAAGAGAAAGAAATCAAATAAAAGAAAACCCTAAAACCCTCACATATGGCTTATGCCATTTTTATAAATTTTGACCCTAGACCATTTTGGTCTTCACCATTAGTTGAATAATGTTACTAAACACTTATTACAACTTTTGGAATCAAAGAAACACAAATCAAATGAATTTCAAACTCAAATTTGGATCACATATGATAATGGTCAAATCTGCCATTTATAGTCTGATCCCTACTTTGAGCCCTTGCAATTCAAATTTTCCAAACTAAACTTTGTCAACTCTTTACACCCCATCCAAGAGCACATCAAGGTGAACACTTTTTGTAAAGATCACCATGCCAAATTCATTTTGGATCAAATGCTATGCTCATCCAAAGTTGGAACTTTTTATTAAATGGAACAATCTCACACTTAGCCATTTTTTGCATTTCTTTGAATTTGACAAATCCACCACCACCTCTCATCTTCTCTGGTCATTTACAACTTAACCAAACACACACAATTCAATTCTTTCCACCCTTTTTAAACACATTCAAAATTGGACAAATTTGTAATTTACAAATATGGAACTATTTGACACTATTTCAAATAGTGCTCTACTTAACCCTAACCTGCCCAAAACTACCCTATCTGGTCCCCTTGCCCCCTCTCACACTCAATGCAACATAGTAACCCTAAGGGAGGAGGGCTAGCAAGCATGTGCATGGCCATGCCGGCCATGTCACCACCTTGCCGCACCACCTCCTCTCCCCTTCCTCTCCTGCCCTGGCCACCGTGCCCAAACGACGCCACCTCACTCCCTAGCAACGCCTACACCAGCCATTGTCGAGAGAGCAGCAACAACTCGCCGGAGATCGCGCGCCCAGGATCGGCCAGCATGCCGCTCGTGTCGCGCGTGAGCACGCCGTGGACGTCACTGGCCACGCGCCGTTCCACCAGCACGAGCAAGCCCTGGCCCCTCTCTCAACTCCTTGAGCATCACAGCGCCATTTCAACCCCGCCAGACACGCTTGGAACCAAGACCCTGGACCGCCGCCGCCGGAGACGATGACACGATCCCGCGAACGCCGCCGCCAGACATGGAAGCAATGCGAGCGCCACAGACGCCGCCCGACCGTGCTGTCGCTACATATAGCTTCGCCTGGACGAGGAGAACGTCGCTACACCCTCGCCTAGCCCAACGCTCGCCGGAATCGCCGTGCGCATGTCGACCTTGCCACTGCCCCGCAGCACCCTCGCCCATCTATAAATAGAGCGTTCCCTGGACGCCATTGAGCACACCACCTCGCTCCCCATCCTCCACTGCCTCACCTCAGCCCATTAGCTACCTCGATCATCGCCGGAGACGCCGCAATCGCAAGCTCGGAGCCGCGGAAGCCCTGGTGCAATCGCCGTCGTCTGGAGCCTCCTCGAGCGACGCCACTGCTACAGGCTGCTTCCCCTTCATCGACAACCTCGCCTCGACCACCGCCGCCGCTCGCCGGACCACTGGTTAGCCCTCCGAACCCCTAGGCTCGCTGCCAGACACGCGGGTTCTCGTCGGAGAAGACGATGAACCTCGCCCGTCCGATTTGGATCTAATCCAACGCCCCACATCAAACATACCGTTTCGGGTTTTATAACTCGCTGGCGGGTGGCCCCCATGCTGTCAGCAAGCCCACGCGCGCTGGACGCGTTACTGGGCCGAATTGCTGCGTTTGAATTGGTTTCAGCCCACTCTGTTTCCCGCCAGCCCGTTTAGTTCAAATTCGATTTAATTCAATTCAAACAAATTCAATACTGAACCCCACTTTGAAAATTCATAGAATTTGTTTGTCTTGGCCAAATTTAACAAATTTGATATTGTTGGAAAGCTATGAAAAAGTTCTACAATATGCCACTGGTCCCACTTCAAGATCTATTGTAGAATTAATCTGATAAAAAGATGAAGGCATGGACTATTCCCTATTCAAATAATTATTAAAAATCAACCAAAATAGATATTAAGTTAATTCCAACTCCAATAGCTCACATTTGACTTACACTAATTGTTTCTGCAAGAAAATGGTGAGGTCACTTTGCATGATCATGCCCTAGTTTAATTAATGGACAATATGGCTAGTTTATTTAAGTGATATTGTCCAAAACTATTATGCAAACCATATGAAGTGTTCTACTTCATTTAAATCTTGTCCCAAATGAATTCATGAGATGTTTGAACCCCTGGACAAACACTCCTATATGAAATACTTGGAGATTTAAATCATTTGTAGAATTATTAAATGGTATGAGGTGGTCTACCTCATTTAAATCATTTCCTCAAATGATGATAATGAATGTTTGACTTAGGTCAATATAAATTCATGCATGATTGTTTGAGAAATTAAATCTTAAGAAGATTTCAATGAGAGGAAATTATTTCTCAAGAACCCTATGGAAACTATCATTTACATATTAAATAAAAGGAAATTATTTCTCCTCAAGCAACACCACACATGCACCCTAATTAGATTAATTGTGTGCTTAGAATAGTTTGTGTGAATATATGTGATGTATGGAATAGCCATTGAATTAGGTTTAGTGATTATACTCGTATTTAAATTTAGACGCTAGCACCGGAGAATACCCGGAGGAAGAAGGTTGCTACCAAGAAGAGGAGGAGGAGAACTTTGAGAACTACCAAGGCAAGCTAATATTCTTGCAAAGTGCAAAGCCCTTTGGGGCAAGGCACCATAGTCTTACATTTCTTACCATAAGCCTATCCCAAGTTTCTACCTTACAAGTTTTTACTTGTTTATTCAAAGAGTTACTTTTATAGTTAACTTTGGTCTAAGTTAAAAATGGTTACTAGAGTAGCAAAGTTAGTCTCAAACTAGCAAAGCAAGATAGCACCCCTCATGATTAGAGCTAGTGCTAATTATTTAAAACTTGACTACTCTAGATGGGAACAATGTGACTTGAACTGAATTTTGAAACCTTGGAATGAGAAAGCATTCCATTGAATGATTTTTGAAGGTGAATATGACCAAGAGAAGATGGTGATTTTTGATAAAATGATATTGGTTTGAATGCGATACCTTTCCAATATTGAGTACCCCCACAATACCTGATTATGGGTAGGGCTTAACTGGAAGTTTATGCATCTTAGTATGGGTTCCCTCTGAACACACATCATAGGGGTTATGCTTGAGGCTGCCTCCGTTGTTGAGAAATGATGTGAATTGAGGTGAATTGTACGGCCAAGCCCTGTGCAATTCCCAGGTTGACAGTTGGTCTTCACTGGGAGGCCAAGCTCATGGGGAGAGGTGCTCATACCAGGATTGGTAAGTGAAAGGTTATGGTTGATGATCCGCGTACTGTGTTACGATGATTCGGGGTAATCCCGACGGATGAAATCAAATGTTGTGGCACAAGTGTGCAACCTCCGCAGAGTGTCAATCTATTCGAATAGCCGCGTCCACGGTTACGGACGGTTGGAAAGGCCATACAGTTTCCGATGTCAAATTCTTGAAAATGATGGTGAAATGAATTGTGAAGTGGTGAATTGAATTGAAATCACCACTTGAATGGTGGGAATGACACTAATGTTCCCACTTGAGTTAGTTAGCACATAAATAAGCTTTTCTCAAAATACTTGTGAACTAAAATTGACTTTATGCAAATAAACTAGAGCTTAGAAAACCTTACTAGAAATGTCTAGCACTTACACTAGTATTAGTTGGCGAGTACTTGAAGTACTCACGGCTTTGTCCCTGGCTATTCAAATGGCCAGAGTATGAAGATGAACAAGGAGATGACCAGCAGGACGCCTACGACAACTAGGAGTCTTCCGACGTCAAGCGTTGGCCTGTGGACTAAAGAGTCCTTGTATCTTACGCTTCCGCTATGAACTTGTGTTTGTTCGTTGATCAATAGATCAACTATTCGTGTAATATGGATGATGTGATTCCAATTGTAAGACAATATGGTTTGTAATGAATGATGACCGTGATACTTAACTATGATGCCTCGCAACAACAATATTCCTGGGATTGCGATGTATGACATAATAGGCATCCGGGCTTAAAAATCCGGGTGTTGATAGTTTCTACTCCTAATACAAAGCGTGCAAAACTGTCTGAAACTGCTAAAACTGCTGAAATTGCTTGTGATAGAACTGCTGAAATTTTTCAAAATATTGGGGACAATGATCCCATTGCTTTAGATCATAATGGCTTAGATTTTGATGATTGTCACATCTCTGAAGTTATAAAGTTCTTACAAAAACTTGCTAGAAATCCTAATGCTAGTGCTATAAATTTGGCCTTTACAAAACATATTACAAATGCTCTCATAAAAGCTAGAGAAGAGAAATTAAATCGTGAAACTTCTATTCCTAGGAAGTTGGAAGATGGTTGGGAGCCCATCATTAAGATGAAGGTCAATGATTTTGATTGTAATGCTTTATGTGATCTTGGTGCAAGTATTTCCGTTATGCCTAAGAAAATCTATAATATGCTTGACTTGACACCATTGAAAATTTGTTATTTGGATGTTAATCTTGCTGATAATTCTACAAAGAAACCTTTGGGGAGGATTGATAATGTTCGCATTACTGTTAACAATAACCTTGTCCCCGTTGATTTTGTTGTCTTGGATATTGAATGCAATGCATCTTGTCCCATAATTTTGGGAAGACCTTTTCTTCGAACTGTTTGTGCTATTATTGATATGAACGAAGGTAATATTAAATATCAATTTCCTCTCAAGAAAGGTATGAAACACTTCCCTAGAAAGAGAATGAAGTTACCTTTTGATTCTATTATTAGAAAAATTGAGATGTTGATGCTTCGTCTCTTGATAATACTTGATTCACACTTTCTGCGCCTAGCTGAAAGGCGTTAAAAAAAGCGCTTATGGGAGAAAACCCATTATTTTACTACAGCACTTTTGTTTTATATTTGAGTCTTGGAAGTTGTTACTACTGTAGCAACCTCTCCTTATCTTTATTTTATTACATTGTTGTGCCAAGTAAAGTCTTTGATAGTAAAGATGATACTAGATTTGGATTACTGCGCAGAAACAGATTTCTTGCTGTCACGAATTTGAGTAGGGTTCTCTGTAGGTAACTCAGAAAAATCTGCCAATTTACGTGCGTGATCCTCAGATATGTACGCAACTTTCATTCAATTTTAGCATTTTCATCTGAGCAAGTTAAGTGCCCCAGAAAAATTCGTCTTTACGGACTGTTCTGTTTTGACAGATTCTGCCTTTTATTTCGCATTGCCTGTTTTGCTATGTTTGATGGATTTCTTTGTTCCATTAACTTTCAGTAGCTTTGTGCAATGTCCAGAAGTGTTAAGAATGATTATGTCACCTCTGAATATGTGAATTTTTGATTATGCACTAACCCTCTAATGAGTTTGTTTTGAGTTTGGTGTGGAGGAAGTTTTCAAGGATCAAGAGAGGAGGATGATACAATATGATCAAGGAGAGTGAAAACTCTAAGCTTGGGGATGCCCCCGTGGTTCATCCCTGCATATTTCAAGAAGACTCAAGCATCTAAGCTTGGGGATGCTCAAGGCATCCCCTTCTTCATCGACAACTTATCAGGTCACCTCTAGTGAAACTATATTTTTATTCCGTCACATCTTATGTGCTTTACTTGGAGCGTCTGTATGTTTTTATTTTTGTTTTTGTTTGAATAAAATCGGATCCTAGCATTCTTTGTGTGGGAGAGAGACACGCTCCGCTGTTGCATATGAACACATGTGTTCTTAGCTTTACTCTTAATGTTCATGGCGAAGGTTGAAACTGCTTCGTTCATTGTTATATGGTTGGAAACAGAAAATGCTTCATGTGGTAATTGGTATAATGTCTTGAATAATTTGATACTTGGCAATTGTTGTGCTCAAATAGATCATGTTTAAGCTCTTGCATCATGTACCTTGTACCTATTAATGAAGAATTACCATAGAGCTTGTTGAAATTTGGTTTGCATGATTGGTCTCTCTAAAGTCTAGATATTTTCTGGTGAGGGTTTGAACAACAAGGAAGACAGTGTAGAGTCTTATAATGCTTGCAATATGTTCTTATGTAAGTTTTGCTGTACCGGTTCATACTTGTGTTTTCTTCAAACAACATTGCTAGCCTAAGCCTTGTATTGAGAGGGATTACTTCTCGTGCATCCAAAATCCTTGAGCCAAAAACTATGCCATTTGTGTCCACCATACCTACCTACTACATGGTATTTTTCTGCCTTTCCAAAGTAAATTGCTTGAGTGCTACCTTTAAAATTCCATTCTTTGTCTTTGCAATATATATCTCATGGGAAAAATAGCTTAAAAACTATTGTGGTATTGAATATGTACTTATGTATCTTATTTCTTATAAGTTGCTTGTTGAGCGGTAACCATGTTCCTGGGGACGCCATCAACTATTTCCCGCCGCCTTCAACCTTCAACGTGCTTCTTGGCTCCTCCTGGTTCGATAAACCTTGGTTTCTTTCTGAGGGAAAACTTGCTGCTGTGCGCATCATACCTTCCTCTTGGGGTTCCCAACGAACGTGTGAGTTACACGCCATCAATTATGTATGGACGAAAAACCGTAGCAACGCACGGGCAATTTTCCTAGTATTTGATAAACGGACCACTCAAGCCCGGGCGTACATCATCCGTGCTCCTTAATTGGTCACTATTCAAATTTCAAGAGGTGTAGATCTTTTGCCCCACCTTTCATCTTTTTTTGGGAGAGATATATTAAGATAGAAGAGAGTTTACAAACTATGTCAAGCACCCCAATTTATCATCCTTTTCAATGTAACTGATAATTTGCCATTAGGGTGTCAAGCAGCGTCCCGCATAAGTGAAATCACAGCAAAGCAATCGATGGAATAAACTCGAAATTAATGCATGATTAGCTCAACGTTTCATCCCGCAACCCCCGCCGCTTGACACCCTCATTAGAGCATCTCCAATAGGCGTGCTATATCGCGGCACGCTAAAACTCAGAATCTACGCGCGGTAAACAGCTAGCGCGCGCTGTGCCGTTTTTTCCTCCGCCGGACGCGCTAATATGCAGCGCGTGCGCGGGCTGAAAAAATGGTCCTCCGTCGGGCGTGGCAAAATACAGCGCGCGCGGGCGCGGAAAACAGTTTTGTAGACTATTTTACATTCACAAAGATCAAATAATCACACATAATTCATGAAACAAATGACACAAAGTGCAACATACATCACATAGTTCAAGAACGACACACAAAATGGCGTAGTTCAACAATGACACACGACATATGATTCAAATGGATAAAGTGGAACACATAATTTGCATATCACAAATGCATATCACACTTTCGCATTTTCCAACTCAACACCTTCTTCTTGTTCCTCGTCATCTTGGGTTGAAGGAGGAATCACGAAGCCTCCCGGTGGTGCTCCCATACTCCCATACACACCACTCACCGAGCCTCCCATAGTCCCTCCAAACACTCCTCCATAGCTTGGTCCTCCCATGTCGGCCATGCCTCCATAGCCTCCCATGCCGGCCATGCCTCTCATGCCAGCCATGGGCATGCTTCCCATGCCGGCCATGCCTCCCATGGTGGGCATGGGCATGCTTCACATGCCGGACATGCCTCCCATGCCGGTCATGCCTCCCATACCTCCTCCAAACGTCGGCATGCCTCCTCCAAACATGCCTCCTCCAAACATGCCGGTCGTGGAAGTGTTCATGTTGGCTACCAACAATCTCTTTTTGGCCAACACTTCATCGCGAAGAAGGTTGATGTACTCCTTTTGCCTCTCATCCATATGGGAAGTATCCATCAAGAAAAGCTTCCTCTCCTCCTCCGCTAGGCGTGCATGATCCTCGGTGGCTTGCCTCTTCTCCTCCAAAGCCAACTTCCTCTCCTCGTTGGCGGCAATCCTCTCCTCCAAAGCGGCTCTCCTAGCTTCAATAGCATCCATAGCCTCTTTCTCCAAGTTTTGTTGCATCTTCCTATCTTCATTTCCTTGCAACCTTGCATTTGCAATCCTTTCCATAGCAATGGCAATGTCATCATCTCCGGCCTTCTTTCCCTTCATATCTTTGGCGGTGTTCCTACCATGCACATTCCTCCGCCCATTGTTGACAGAGTGAGGAGTGGAGCTTCTCTTCTTGCCTTCATCACTTGAATCATCATCATCGATGATTGTTGCATCACCGGTAGCATTGGCCGCCATAGTTTCCGCATCCAACTTGCCGCGCGTCTTCCACTTCTCTTCATTCCGTAGCACTTCATAGCAATGATGCAAGGTGAATGGCTTGCCAAGAATCTTGTTGCCTTTCTTGTTCTTCTTTCCCACATCCCTAAACAATCCTTGAGCCATAGAGTTCTACACATATGCGGAAAAGAAAATAGATGAGCTATATGAAGTAGAACCGTATTCTTCTCATATGATCCATATGGTGAACATAGTAGTAGAATGACTTACCCTATCATTCTCATTTGTGCCACTTGGATTGAGAACATCGATGTTGGCTTGCACGCCCGCCCATTTTTGGCAATCGGTGTTGATTCCGGACCAACGGGACCGAAGTGAGCGCATTGTTCGCTCGTTCCCACTTGTGTTGTGTGTGTTGAAGTACTCCGTCATCCTCACCCAATATGTTTCTCTTGTTTGATCGGTACCGGTTGTTGGATCCATTCCAATTGTCAACCACGTCTTGCAAAGCAACTTGTCCTCCGCTATGGTGTAGTTGGCGGTCCGACCGGGATGGCGAGGTTCAATCAACCCTTCTCCTTCCTCATCTACATCCTCATATTCCTCCTCTCCATCGGCGGCTTCATCATGCAAGAACGAGGATCCAACATTCATTGTCTCCATGTATGTCGCATCATCGACTCTACATTGCAATGAAATTCATTACTATACGGCTAGGTATGCATCTATACTACAATTTCGACGAAAAGTAGTGTTTTTTACCTCTCGGGCATTTCATCTGCACCATATATGCGCCCGCGCGGTTGCTGGACGGAGGCGCCGGCTGGTTCGTCGTCGGAGGAGGAGGAGGATGTGCCTGGTTCGTCGGAGGAGGAGGAGGCTGCGGCCGGCGGGTGGCGGGCGCCTTCGCTTTCTTCGGTGGCGCGACGGAGGCGGCACCGATGTGCGGCCGTTTGGTCGACGGCGCCTTCCCCCTCCTCGGCGCGGGCCGCGCATTGCCGGCGCCTGCGCGGCTGCCATCTCTGCGCGGCGGCTGCGCACAGCGTGCAGCGCCCGCGCGGCGGGACGAAGAGCGCACGCGCAGCAGCCGTTGCATTACCGCCGTCGGCCCCGCCGCTAGGGTTTGGCGGCGGCGCGGCGGAAGTGGTGGCGGCGGCGGAGGGTGGGATGGAGTAGGAAGGGGTAGGTGGGTTCTCGGAGGAGTCGTCCATCGTCGGGATTTCACCGGCGGCGCGCGAAGACGACGGATTGGGCGCTCGGGCGGCAACGCGGAAGAGGAAGTTTCAGCGCAGGAGTTTTTTCGCGCTTGGACAAGCGATGCCGCGCGCTATAGCCGACGCGTCAGATATGCTACTCCGGTTTGTGCAAAACACCGCGCGCTCTAAATTTTTTACAGCACCACCGTTTACCGCGCCTGATTCCCTCCCGCGCACGGTATACCTGCCTTTTTTTTGCAGCGCGGCCGATATAGCGCGCCTGTTGGAGATGCTCTTAGCCATATATTTGTGCGTTTGATCAAGTTTTCTATTTATTTAAGATTTGCATAAAAATGAGGAAGAAACAACCCTCCTAGGCTACTACTACACTGGTTAATGCTCCCCTCGCTGGCCCTGCTTCGATGGAGCCTCGTTGCTTCGTGCACGCTAGCTCAATGCAACACTTCTGACTGGCCAACAAAAGGGCGCCGATAGGGGCCGTTTGAACGAACTCAATGTGGAGGAGAGCCGCAACTAGGACAAGGGAAACATGAGAAGCAATGAGGGATCACAGAAAGCTTCTGCAAGTGATCCCCATGGTAGGGGAGTTTGCCGCCGCACCACCACTTTGACTGGTACACAAGTCGCCTCAAGACAGTTTGTGGGAATTTGGGACATTCCGCACAAGCCCATGTTGTCAAAGGGCAAAAGATCACATACTGGCAAAATGATCGTTACATCAAAAGGGGAGGCAAATTGTCATCAGAAGGTGGGGCAAAATATCAAATTCCCCCCAAATTGTGAAGTCGTGATAGATGCCCATGCCGGTTACCGAAGAAGAACACAAAATAACAGATCTCAACTTGATATCCAGTCCTTCCATTCCCACACATTACACATTACTAGCCGCATTTCAAAGACCCAGCCATCAGCGTTTTGAAAATGGGGAGTGCTGGGCGTCCCCCAGGGGATTAGAATTCTAATCCCCCTGGTCCCCAACCGTCCGATCAACAGATCTGGAACGTTTCCGGCCGTCCGATCAAACCAACCAGCCCTCTCTCCCACTTTTGCTACCATAATGCACCAAAGTAGCAAAAAACAGTTTGATTGTAGCAAACTCTATTTTCACCTAATAACACAGACCTCGCCGGAGACCCGCCGGAGACTCGCCGGAGACTCGCCGGAGATGTCGCCGGAGACTCGCCGGAGATGTCGCCGGAGACCCACAGGTAACCTCACCGGAGACTTAGTAGCAAAAAAATATGCTATAGTAGCAAAAACACACAAAGATTGTAGCAACCTTTTTTTGCTATTGTAGCAAAACCAACATCGTCGGAGACTCGCCGGAGACCTCGCCGGAGAATTTGTAGCAGAAAAATATACTATTGTAGCAAACACCTATAACAAATGTAGCAAAAACTAGTTTCAATGGATTCTCACCGGAGAGATTGTAGCAAAAAAAACAGAATATTGTAGCGAAACCACAAAACCAAAGTAGCAATAAAAATATTGGTATGTAGCTGCAGGGTACGCGGAGGCGCGAGCTGCTGAGGGGGAAGCTCGGGGATGGAGCTCCATGGCGCGGCGGCAGGACTCCAGTGGCGCGCGGCGGTGCGAATCCAGGGCGCGGCGGCCAGACTCCAGTGGCGCCCGGGCGCGGCGGCCGGACTCCGGTGGCGCGCCGCGGTGAAAATCTAGGGCGCGGAGGTTGGACTCCGGTAGCGCGGGCGGTGAGAATCCAAGGAGCGCGCGGCCGAACTCCGGTGGCGCACGACGGTGCAAATCCGGGGCGCGCCCCTGCAGGGGACATCCACCGGCGCGCGAGCTGCAGGAGACGTGGCGGCGCGAGCTGCTGAAGGGCGGAGATGTGTCGCTAGGGGAGGTGGTGGAGGAAGGGGTGCCGGGAAGGTCGCCGCCGGAGCCGAAATCCACTTTGCAGCGGCGGGGGAGGAGCATCGGTAGGGAGCAGGGACAGAGCGATGGAGGAGACGGGATGGGGAGAGGATAAGATTCGATGAGAACGTGGTGGGCCCCATTCTCCCTCTCGTTCGGTTCAATAGCTAGAGGGACACGTACGTGGGCCAGCTGTCGACCCGGACGATCAAACGCTTGATCCCCCGGGGGAATAGAAGCGTTTCCCTTTGAAAATTCAAATACTTTCGCACCAAAATCCAAATGTACAATGTCATTGGTATCAATGGAACACTATTAAAAAAAGATCATGTCAATGCTAACCAGGACATCTCGCGATACCTAAGCTACTTAGCATATATGATAAAAATGTCAGTACGCTGCCTATTCACCTCCACTCTCTAGTAAAAGTAGCAGCCAGTCATACTCTAATCAACTGGATTCAAATAAAGCATAAGACGACAGTTGTTAGGTGATTGCTGACCCAGAAAGTTGTTAGTGTTTAACATATATAGAAAGAGCAGCAAATCGGGATTGTGTCAAAATTTAACCGCCTTTGGTCGATTTCTTATCAGAGTCGTATTTCCCTGTCTTTGGGGGAACTGGTTGTTCCTGTTCTTTGACAAGAGACGGGGAATCTTTAGCAGTTGGCCTGTTTAATCCAGCACAAGAGGAACACCTAAGTCCTAGCTCCAAGGGTGCGCCAAATAGTACTGCCTGCACAGCTGGCTGCCTAAGAGCTGTAAGCAATGAAAGCACGCGTTTGCGTCAAGTGTAATGGAAATAAACCCAAACCAATTGGAACGTATAGGACCCCCTGACAGGGCTCACCTCTCCTTTCTACAAGACCCACAGAGGTCCACGCAACGAAGGACCAGGAAATCGCCTGGACAGGAGATAAATTTGGATATGTTAAAAAATATTAACATAAGAAAGCAGGGCAGCATCAGCATGTTTACAAGATTACTTACAAAACTTAGTTGGATTCAATATTTTGACCTTCATATAGCTAGATGCACCATAATGCACTATTAGAGAAACAGCTCATGGGCTAGCTGCTAAACATGGTAACAAACCTACTACCGTTCTGTTACTTGAAACCCAAAAGTAAGCTCTTATTTTTTAACCGGGGGGGTAATATAAAGCCCACGTATTGGCATAATAAAAAGGACGTATTGGCATAATACATCACAAAATTAGAAGCATATAGCAAACCGAAAAATATGGGGAATTGATATATTAACCTTAGGATCAAATGCACCTATTATAGTTAGTACACATGTGCACCTCAAAATTCCCCAAAAAAAATCATATTACTAGACCGTTTTAGCATACATGCATCAGCATGTCCAAACATTGTGTACAAAAAAGATGATCGTGTGTACTGCACAGTGCACGTATGGCAATACTTATACAATGTATTGATATAGTCTAACATGTATGGTTGTTTTGTGGATTCTACGTGCACAAGCACTCAGATCAATAATAGGCGCATACGACCCGTAGAGCATAAAACCACTATTCAATCAAACACCTTTATGGGGCTCTTATTTTCAACCATATAAACAAGTTTACTGTACTTAGTAACGAAAGATTCCAGGTAGAAGCAAGTACTCCGCACTACCTGAGGAAGGGTTGTTGTCCACAGCATAGATAAAAGAGATATTGCTCTCCAGACCTTCTTTATTCTGTCCTTCTTGCGAGTGCATTCTTTACATCTCCTTATCGCATGGCGATCGAGCTAAAAGCCAAAATTTTGTATTAGCTGTCTTTCCATTTTGACTTGTGAGACGTCAACACTTTCCAGTATTTATCTTTGGCCATCAATTAGTGAAAGAATATGTGGATTCTGTCATACAAAACTGATTTCATTGAAAAGTGATTTTAGTACTAATCCAACAGTATCAGTTTGTATCAAATAATTTATACATTGTTTGACAAAATGTCGGCACCTTACTTTTCACATTTGAGGGAATAACAGTTAACACTGAATCTGCCCAAGAAATTTTGACAAAATATGGGAGTAACAGATGCCTTAGAAGGTTAGACTAACATATATCAATCCAAAACTAACGAATCAACTATCATGACCGGTCTCAGAAGATAAAAGGAGAGCATAGAAGAAAAGAAAGAGATATAAATAAATGAGGTCCGATTACCAACGTTGAGCAATGCAAAGTTGCAAACTGACCAAGAAATATGTGTACACTAGTTTATTTGAGTTATACTGTTACATCATATAATTACACAGAGCAAACTGCACAAAGAAGTCAAATAATAAAGCATAGCCATACTTATAAGTGATGGATGATGGATTGACAGTATAATGCATGAAAAATGTAAGTATATTGTATACCTTCAAATTTTTTTTCGAGAAAACGCAAAGGGCCTTTGCGTTTCATTTCATTGAAAAGGAAGAGTTTGGGTTACATCCTCCTAGGAGGCAAATTACAGGAAAAGGGGCAAAAAAATCAGTGCACGTCCCAGGTGGGAGGCAAGACTACTCTTAGCCCTTGTGCACCCACCCGCGCCCAGAGCCTGCTTTCCTCCTTGATCCTAGTCACTAGGGAGTGGATAGATGGTTGAGCGCCTTTGAAGACGCAATCATTTCTATACTTCCAAGTCATCCAGGGGATCAGTAGGGTGGTGGTGGCCAGTCCCTTGCGCATGGGGCTAGGGGTATCACGCTTTGCTTTGTGCCACCATTCCATGAGGGATAGCTCGCCATCAGGTGGCCTGACTGTCATTCTGAGCCAGGCTAGAATTTCATGCCACACCTGCCTGGTGAAGGGGCATTCCAGCATCAAGTGCCGCATCGACTCGGGTTCTTGATCGCAGAGGAGGCACTTGGAGTGGTGAGGCAGCCCATGGCGAGCCAGGCGCTCGGCGGTGCAGCATCTATCAAGGTTGGCCAGCCAATGGAAAATTTTGACCTTGGGTGGCGCCCATGTTTTCCAAATCAGCTTCCAGGAGAAACAAACGGCTGATCCATGGAAGGTAGATAGGTAGCATGAACTGGCCGTGTAGGTGCCAGAGCTGGTCCATTTCCAAACAAGCTGGTCAGGCTGGGCGCTAAGGGCGATGCTCTGAATCTTCTGCCATAGCAGTAGATACTGCCCAATCTCATGAATGCCGAGCACCCCCTGGATGTCAAGGGCCCAGCTGTTTCCATGGAGACCGTCGTAGACCGTCCTGAGCTTTCTTCTCCTCTTGGGAATGCCGCTGTATAGAAGCGGTGCGATTTCACACACGGCTTGTCCGCTGATCCAGAACAGCGCTTTGTGGCCATTGCCAACTTTCATGGTAGTGGAGGCGAAGAATAGCGCGCGCTCATCAGCCGAGAACTGCAGGTCCAGGCCACTCCAGGCACGGCTGTCATCAGTGCGTGATAGCCATAGCCATCTCATTCTCAAGGCGAGGTCGGCACGCTCCAGGTCATGGACACCCAGGCCTCCGAAGGAGATGGGCCGGCAGACACGTTTCCAATTGACGTGGCAGTGGCCGCCTGTTATGACCGTGCTGGTCTACCGCCGGAGGGGGCCCACTGGCCCGGCCGGCCAGGCTTAGTTAGGGGCTTAGTCCAATTAGCAGATTAAGGTTTCGCAGTTTTCTCTTATAAATACGAGTTGTAATCGACAAGATCAATTAAGCAATAAACATACTTTGTTGCCGACTCCTCAAGGAGTCGGAGTTCCCAAACCCTAGCGCCGCCTCAGCCTTGCGCCGCCGCCTCTCCCGAGCCGCACAACGGCGCCCTAGACCTGGTAGATACGCTGATTCTACCACCGCCATTGGCGGCAGCACGCCCAGCCCAGCCCACAGGAAGCCGCGCTCAATCTTCTCCATTGCATAAAGGGATTTCTTCGGTGGCGCAAGGACCAAGAGCTGGTGAGGACAGATTTAACCATGGCAAGGCATCCAGATTTGTTCATGAGAGCATCTCCACCGGCGGCCCCCAAATAGTCGCCGGCACTGCTGTATGAGGGGCGCCGGCACTGCATACTCCATCTGGGGACGCTGTTCCCACACCGGCGCCTCCCAAACGGCGGCCCCCAATTTTTTTTTCTTTTTACAATATTTTGAAATAACATATCAATCACATTTTATTCATACAATCACACAAATAGAATTAAATTATTCATACAATCAATCAAACAAATAGTACTTAAATTATTCATACAATCAATCAAACAAATAGTACTTAGATTATTCATACAACCTAACAAACAAATAGTACTTATTCATACAGGCAAACAAATAGAAATAAAATCATGCATTGTTGGCGGCTCCTCTCCTCGCCCACAAATGCGCAGCTAGATCCGCCTTCAGTTGTGCATGGACATCTACATCTCGAATTTTATTGTGCATATGAAGAAAAGCGGCAAATTCTTGGGGTACATGCTCTACCTCAGCAAGTGGCCCTTGATAATCAAATGGTTGATCATCCTGCACAGGTGCGTCGCGCTCGCTTTCAATGATCATGTTGTGCATGATCACACAGGCGTTCATCACCTCCCACATCCGCGTTCATCACCTCCCACATCTGAGCCTCAGACCAAGTGAGAGCAGGTACCTAACAGTGGCGAAACGCTGCTGAAGCACCCCAAAAGCACGCTTAACATCCTTGCGTGCTGCTTCCTGGCATGTTGCAAAATAGGCTTCCATCTCGTTTGATGGAGAGGGAATTTTCTTCACAAATGTAGCATATGTCGGGTAGATACCATCAGCTAGATAGTACCCCTTGTTGTATGCGTGGCCGTTTACCTCAAAGTTCACGGCAGGAGCTTGTCCCTCAACTAGCCTGGCAAACACCGGAGAGCGCTGCAGCACGTTGATATCATTGTTTGTTCCTGCCATGCCAAAAAATGCATGCCAAATGCAAAGCTCATGGTCTGCCACCGCCTCAAGAATGACATTGCACTCACCAGTATGCCCCTTGTAGATCCCCTGCCAAGCAAAAGGGCAATTCTTCCAGCCCCAATGCATACAGTAAATGCTTCCGAGCATCCCAGGAAACCCTCTTGCTGCATTCTTTTGCAGGATCCGAGCTGTATCATCTTGTCTTGGTGCTCTCAAATAGTCTTTAGCAAACACCGTTATGACGGCTCGGCAGAACCTGTAGAGTCTCTATACATGTCGACTCTGCCATCCATAGGTAGTCATTGGCTGTATCTGGAGGAGCTCCGTATGCAAGACAGCGCATTGCAGCAGTGCACTTCTGAATTGTGGTGAAGCCCCACAAACCTGTGCAATCTTGCTTGGCCATGAAGTACTTGTCGTACTCCCTGACGCCGTGGACAATCTTCAAGAACAACTCCTTGTTCATCCTAAACCGGCGCCGAAATTCCTTCGGCGAATGAGTCGTGTCGTCGTTGAAGTAGTCGGCGTCAAGCAGCATTGCGTCGGCTTGACGACGCCGGTTGATGTTCCTCCTCTTGCCTGGCTTTGAGCCGCCGTGCCGAGGCACGACGAAGAAAGGCTGGCGAATGCGCAGCATGTTCGTCAGAATCAGCTGCTGTTGTTGCCGCCGAACAGCCTGAAAGTTCTGCTCCTCCGTGAACAGCTGCACCATCATCTCGTCGTCGCTGTCCATCGCGGCAATCGGACGAACACCTTGCGGGCGGGACGAAACAGCGGCCGCCGGTCGAGGGGGTGGCGGCCGTGTCGATGGACGGCGGTTCCTAGACAGTCGGCGGTGTCTATTGCAAGCAAGGGCGCAGTGGCGAAGGCGACGGTGGCGATCTAGAGGGGTGGGAGTCAGCTCGGGCGTGGGTAGGTGGTGAGAAATCGGTGTGTCTGGCTGCCAGGCGGAACCCACACTCGTTTTCAGACGTGCCGCGAGGCGCCGACGCGCCCGATTCGCGCCCTTGGCGAAGGGGCCGGCACGGGGTTGCCGGTGATTCTATTGGGCTCGAAAATTGGCCAGCGCCGTTTGGGGCGCACCGGTGCGAGCCCATTTTCGCTGTCGGCCCCCAAAATGCTATCAGAGCCGCTATGGGGGGCGCCGGTGGAGATGCTCTGAGGCCAGCCTTCCATGTAGGCAGCCGCCCAGCAATTTTGTCGATGACGGGCTGCAGCTGAGCGGCGATGGGTCGCCGGATTGACAGAGGGATGCCAATGTAAGTGATGGGCAGCTGCACTAATGGGCACCCAAGCTCTGCGATGATCGGCGTGACGTCATCTTGGTTACACTTCAGTAGAGTGGCCGAGCTCTTGCTGAAGTTAACATTATTCAGGCCCGATGTGCGACCAAACAGGCGCAAGATCCCCTTGATGGCCTCCGTGTCCGAGCGTGATGGGTGGCAGAATAGTACAACATCATCAGCATACAGGGAGATGGACGGGATCCTTTTGGTCGGGTGCAGCTGTTGCATGATCCCGGCCTCGACAGCACGCCTGAAAAGGCGTCCAAGCACGTCGACCGCCAGCACGAACAGCTGTGGGGAGAGCGGGTCGCCCTGGCGCAAACCTCGCCGGTGCCAAATTGGTGGTCCAGGCTCACCATTGAGGAGCACACGGGTGCTGGCGCTGGTGAGGAGGATTGTCAGCCACTCCAAGAATCTGTCTCCAAAACCATATTGTCTCAGGGGAGGAATGGCCATGAGAGCGAGTCAAAAGCTTTCGCCAGGTCAAAACCTCGCTCTCGCTCTGCAAATTTATCAAAAATTCTAGGCACATAGTAAAAAGAAGTGTATGTGTTCAATTATAAGTGCCCCAAAACAACCAACCAATGCACGGACAACTGAAGCACCGCAGATTGCTAAGTAATCTGAACTGAGTGTTGTTTGAAAAAATTACTGCGCTTAATGCATCTTCACTCATAAATGTAGGCCCTGGGGGGCTTCTATTGAACAAGAGCATACACTTAGATCAGAAAAACTGTACGCATACCTCAACACGAAGCATGATGAACAGTGATGTTATCATGGGAAAGATGCAAAGAGCATCAGGGGTCGTCAGATCAGTAAACCAGAATGCACCACCCGCATTTAAAGATGGGACTTTCTCAACCATGTTTGATATCTAGAAGCATGACAGAAGAATGAGAAGGCAAATATTCTGTGAAAACAGAAATGCTGAAGGTGGTTGTGGTGGTGAAACATTGAAAGTGGTTGTGGGGTAAGAAGAGGTACACCAAAAGTTAGCTTAACAGATGGTTCAGCATGTGAAGTCAACTTACAGCAGAATAAAGAGTTATAAAGGTGTACGTTGTCGCAATGTGTGGAAGAATTATCAGAAGACGTAATCTGTGAACAAAAGCAAGCATTTAGATCTTAGAGAAACCCATGCAAGCTCCCTAAAACAACATGTAGGAGCAAAAAGAAGCTGGAGACTCTTTATGGCATAAAGTTAAATTTGTCAGCCAAAGGGATTTTTTCTCAGCACAATAAAAAAGCACAGAAATCAGAGGCAACAATCAGCAAGTGGAAAGGTGAAATACACCGCAACATGAATTATTATGATTTTGGCTACGGCCAGGCACTCACACCACGGGCACTACAGATTATTAAGCGCACCATACTATTATTAAGGAAAAGTAGAAAGTGTGCACATGCACTCTATTTTCACAACAAATAAGCAATATATTGAAGCAAAATATTTTCACTAAATTGTCCAGCAGAAGCGCCCCAATTTGCTGAAGGAAGGTATAAACATGGACATTGTACAACAACAAAAGCGACAACACCCTTTTTTCTGTCTAGAATTGCATATGCAAGAACACAAATAAAAGGCCCTAACTAAGTTTTCACGTTTACACATATTAAAGAGGATTTTCAGCTCCATGGATCCACTCTTCATTACAGTTGGATGCACATATGTTTGCCTAGGGATCTAAGGGCTGTACTGTCTAACAGTAAAATTAACAAGGAGCCTACAGTACTTGGACAGTGCTACTACAGTTCTCTTGAAATGTTGTGCCACACAGCCCCCAATGAAGACTAGTTCTAATAGTATTTTTAAACTGGTTTTCTGCTAGGCTTTAAACAAAATCTCCTCTTACTTATCAATTCACCTCGTTTTGGTAACGTTTGTGTACCATTTACAAATAAAAACGATTGACAGTAACACATGTTGCAGTGTTCATTGATTACTTTGTGAGTTCTCATTTCATAGATTGCTCCGCGTTCATAGGATAACTTTTTCGTACAAATAATAGCGCTTCAGCATAACATGATTCCCAATTTTGAAGGTTTGCATAAGAAATAAAGAAATAAACAATCATTAAAATCCCAATGTAACAAGTATGTTATGCATGTGCATTCTTACCATCAAAAAATGCATGCTCCCTATGCAAATGATGCAATAATAAGTCAATAATTTGATAAAGTTGTGAGGACGGAGAGCCATGCATCCTGCATTACAGAAGTAGGGAGAGAGAGCCATGCATGCTGATCTAGCTCCACCGCCACATGCACTGAACGGATTAGTTTATACTGACAATATTCATGCATTCTCGGCCATGGCCACGCATATTATAAGTCGCTGCTGATGTCTTACGTTTTTCTGACCGGTGGCAGAAGCCGGTAGCAGCATGCGATCAGAACAATGTGCAATGCAATGGTTAACGATCTTGCGCAAATGTAGTATCAACCGTTTTAACTCGACTTGCCAGGTCACATATTAAAGTCTCATCCGGTGGCAGCTAAACATGGAGCTACGAGTCCATGCTTCAGCAAAACATCTCCCCAGATCTATGTCTCTTATATAAAGCAAAACCCCACTAGAGGTTCATTTAAGTTGTCTATCTTTACATGCATCCTATCCACATCATCTCATATTCACAGCCGTCCGATCTGATTGTCTTCTTGATTTCCTGCCATCTGATCTATTTGTCCAGCCACCTAAACAAGTTTGACGTCTCAATAGAAAAAATTGTGTGTCTGCCATCTCAGTTTTATTGCACCCAGTCATCTTCTCCACGAGAGCCCTTCCGCCGCAGCAATTAACTGCATTCGTCTCTTCCTCTTCTCCACTGTTCCTCGTCCTCAGACTTTTGCTCTTCTCATGCTTAAACTAACAACAAATGGAGACAACAGACCCGCAGCAGCTAGCCATGGACGATGACACCTGCACATAGGTGATAATGTTTAGGCAGTCCTCAATTCCACTACAGCAATCCTCTGATCTTTGAATCATCGATTGGTGTTCAGGGGTTTTTTAGAATCATTTTTATCGCTAATTTCGCTGGCTAGATGATACGCCTGACAGAACGGGGATCTAATTTTTTCATTTTGGCTTCTTCCGCAGGACGGAGAGGATCAGCTTCTTGTGAAGGATGAGGCGATCAAGCGTAGATGGCGGGAGTACTTTGACAACCTTTACAATGGAGAGGTTGAGAGCTCTACCATTGAGCTAGACGACTCCTTTGATGATACCAGCATGTGCTTTGTGCGACGTATCAAGGAGTCTGAGGTTAAGGAGGCGTTAAGGAGGATGAAAGGAGGCAAGGCGATGGGTCCTGATGGTATCCCCATCGAGGCGTGGAGAGGCCTTGGAGACGTAGCGATAGTATGGCTAACTAAGCTTTTCAACCTCATTTTTCGGTCAAACAAGATGCCCGAAGAATGGAGACGGAGTATTTTAGTACCAATCTTCAAGAACAAGGGGGATGTTCAAAGTTGTACTAATTACCGTGGAATCAAGCTGATGAGCCATACTATGAAGCTATGGGAGTCATTGAGCACCGCTTAAGAAGGTTGACAAGCGTGACCAAAAACCAATTTGGTTTCATGCCTGGGAGGTCTACCATGGAAGCCATCTTCTTGGTACGACAGCTGATGGAGAGATACAGGGAGCAAAAGAAGGACCTTCATATGGTGTTCATTGATTTGGAGAAGGCCTATGATAAGATACCTCGGAATGTCATGTGGTGGGCCTTGGAGAAACACAAAGTCCCAATAAAGTACATTACCCTCATCAAGGATATGTATGATAATGTTGTGACAAGTGTTCGAACAAGCGATGGCGACACTGATGACTTTCCAATTAGAATAGGGCTACACCAAGTCAGCTTTGAGCCCTTATCTTTTTGATTTGGTGATGGATGAGGTCACAAGGGATATACAAGGAGATATCCCATGGTGTATGCTCTTTGCGGATGATGTGGTGCTAGTCGATGATAGCCGAACGGGGGTTAATAGAAAGTTAGAGTTGTGGAGGCGAACTCTCGAATCGAAAGGTTTTAGGCTTAGTAGAACTAAAACTGAATACATGAGGTGCAGTTTCAGTTCTACTAGGCACGAGGAGGGAGAGGTTAGCCTTGATGGGCAGGTGGTACCGGAGAGAGACACTTTTCGATATTTGGGGTCCATGTTGCAGAAGGATGGCGATATCGATGAAGATGTGGGCCACCGAATCAAGGCTGGTTGGATGAAGTGGCGCCAAGCTTCTGGCGTACTCTGTGACAAGAGAGTGCCACAAAAGCTAAAAGGCAGGTTTTATAGGACAGCTATCCGACCTGCGATGTTGTATGGCGCTGAGTGTTGGCCAACGACGACATATCCAACAGTTAAGTGTAGCAGAGATGCGCATGTTGAGATGGATATGTGGCCACACAAGAAAGGATCGGGTACGGAACAACGATATACGGGAGAGAGTTGGGGTAGCACCGATTGAAGAGAAGCTGGTCCAACATCGTCTCAGATGGTTTGGACATATCCAACGGAGGCCTCCGGAAGCGCCAGTGCATAGCGGACGGATAAAGCGTGCTGAGAATGTTAAGAGGGGTCGTGGTAGACCAAACTTGACATGGGAGGAGTCCGTTAAGAGAGACTTGAAGGTTTGGAATATCGACAAAGATTTAGCCATGGATAGGGGTGCGTGGAAGTTAGCTATCCACGTTCCGGAACCATGACTTGGCTTCGAGATCTTATGGGTTTCAACTCTAGCCTACCCCAACTTGTTTGGGACTGAAAGGCTTGGTTGTTGTTGTTGTTGTTGTTTGGCTTCTTCCGCAGGGGAATTGGATCCAATGTGCACGCCTCAATGTTGGCACAAGATGATGTGCATAAAGATGCAGCTTATTTATACAAGATTTTGCCTCCAATGTTGTATGACCTTTTCTTCAATCTCGCCTACCTTCTACAGATGTGAGTAACGTCTTTTTCTTTTAATTCATGTTTCCCTTACGACTCTACGAATAAAAAACCCCATGGGTTTTTTCCATTTAAATGCTACTGCATACACCATGTACTCTGATATGTGTGATTGATGCCTTTTTTTCTTTCTCACCTGCACAAGTGTAATTTGATCTATGAGACTCTTTTCCTTCACAGTTTTGGTTGTCCCAATCAATTATCTGCTATGCAGTCCATATTTGCATCTAAATATATCTTTTTCTACCTATCCTTTTGTGCAGCAATAAATCAGATTTTCTGAGAGCTAATCAAATTTTCCCTCAAGTAGTATCAGAAATTCAGGAGAATGATAACAACATACTCATTATTTTCGGAGATCATTCTTTTTAATTAGAATTTTCTCAGCATGTTTCATCGGCCCAGCTACATATGTTTGTTTGGTTCCCTTGGCCGTGAATTTTCTTTTCATAGTATAAACGCTAACTCAGTGTGAAGAAAATATGAATTCTAATTTAGGATGCAGATGATGGTGCAGTAATCAACCATGGTCAAAAACATGAGGTGATCAATTTTTATTGTTCGACAGGTTTGACGAGGTAGTTAATTGTTTATCCTTCAACAGATCTATCTTGGTTACCAGCTCAACAAGTAGAATATCTTCAATATGTCCTTACATGGTTCAATCAATATTGTGGAATGTGGAAAAAATATTCACTTACATTGTGTGAGAAAAATAATCTTCTTAATATGTTGTACCTAATACTCCAGTTATATTTTTTGTATCATGTGATCTTCAAGCAAAAGGCATTGAGTGCATTTTAACAAACGAAGTTTTCACATAATGCACTTACCAGATAAATAATGCTCATATTTTAGGGTATAAGCTAAGTTTTCTTGCGATGGTGACTACCGGCCGATCAGCCTTATCCACATCTTCGCCAAGTTGGTGGCGAAAACGTTGGCTACCCGCCTTGCCCCCCGGATGGAATCTCTTGTGGATCGCAACCAATGCGCGTTCATTCGCAGACGTTGCATACATGATAACTTTATGTTGGTACAGCAGACCGCTAGATTCCTCCATCGGGAAAAGCAGCCGAGAGTGATGCTCAAGCTGGATATAGCTCACGCCTTCGACTCTGTTTCGTGGGGTTTCCTTCTGGAGATCCTGCGCAAACTCGGGTTCGGCCCTAGGTTTCACGAGATCGTGTCCATCCTGCTTTCCACAGCAAGTACTAGGGTGTTGCTCAATGGCGCGCCAGCCCCCCCCCCCCCCCCCCCCCATCTGGCATCGGAGGGGCCTGAGACAGGGAGATCCCCTGTCGCCATCGCTGTTTGTTCTGGTGATGAACTCGCTCAACAGGCTTTTAGCGAAGGCTATTGAGCTGGGGGTCCTAAGGCGTCTGGCAAGACGAGACTTGATGACTTCGGTCTCCTTCTATGCGGACGATGTGGTGATCTTCTGTCACCCAGATGAGACGGAGCTACGAGCTGTTCGTGGTATCCTAGAGCTCTTTGGGACGGCCTCTGGGTTGCATACCAACTTCGCCAAATGTTCGGTATCCCCGATCGGGTGCTCGGATGAGGAGGCTGCTGGCGCTGCTGAGCGCATGGGTTGCCAACTAGCGCCGTTCCCGGTGAAGTACCTCGGCATACCACTGTCTATCAGGAGGTTGACGGCTGCCTCTTTCCAGCCTCTGGTAGACCGGATTGCTGACAAACTTCCCACTTGGAGGGCGGCTATGATGCCAAGGGCGGGGCGTCTGACGCTTATTCGCTCGGTCCTCGCAGCGATCCCGTTGCACCAGCTGATGGTGTTGGGGGTCAACAAAACCGCTCTGAAGCAGGTCAACAAAATCCTGAGGGGCTTCCTCTGGGCCGGCAGAGCTGATGCCAATGGCGGGCATTGCCATGTCAATTGGGCACGGGTTTGTCGACCTCTAAGGCTTGGGGGCATCGGGATCCCGGACCTGGCTCGCACTGCTACCAGCCTGAGGGTGAGGTGGATTTGGAGGATGCATACTGATCCCCTGCGACCTTGGCGCGGGCTGGACATGAACTTCTCGAAGGTGGAGTTGGATGCCTTCGCGGTCTCCACCACCATGGTGATCGGGAACGGGGAATCCGCCCTCTTCTGGGAGGACAGATGGTTGGACGACAAAGCCATGAAGGAGGTGGCACCTGAGGTATATGCGCTGGTACCAAAGCGCCGGAGAAAGGCGCGTACGGTCCGCCAAGCCCTGATGGACCGCACCTGGATCGCTGACTTAGTAGGGGCACCAAGCGCCCTGGCACTATGGCAGTACGTGCAGCTGTGGTGCCGGCTCAGGGATACCCAACTCTCGGCGGATCCAGATAGGATGGTTTGGCGTTGGACGCCGGATGACCAGTACTCCTCGAGTTCTTGCTATGACGCCCTCTTCCAAGGGGCGATAACTGCAGGCTTCTGGAAGCTGAACTGGAAATCCTGGGCGCCGCCAAGGGTGAAATTCTTCTTGTGGCTGGCCTGCCTTGACAGATGTTGGACGGGGGAGACGCTGGCCAGACGGGGGTTGCCGCATACCCCCAACTGCCCGCTCACGGAGACCATGCGCCATCTTCTCACAGGCTGCTCGTTCTCCAAGATGGTTTGGTTTGAGGTGTTGTCGTGGATCCGATCCACTTCAAGCCCTCCCTTGGCTGAGGGCGACTTCGCGGAGTGGTGGTCCCTGGCAGTGCGGACCGCCCCTCGCCAGCTTCGCAAAGTCACGTCGTCGGTTATCATGCTTACGGCATGGTGGATATGGAAGCATCGAAACGCGGTGGTCTTCGACAACGCGCGGCCTTCGGTGACGTCCCTATTCAACGACATCGTGGCGGAGGCGCGGCTATGGGCGGACGCGGGAGCCCGGGGTGTGCGCCTTCTGCTCCCCTAGACTAGGTTTCTTTTTCCTTTTCTTGGGTGGAGTTGTATGGCGTGGTGTTCGTCCGGCTTCGGGCTTGTACATATGACTTTCTTTTCTATCAATGCATCGAAATGCAAGTCTTTTGCGTTTTCGCGAAAAAAAAAAGTTTTCTTGCGATGGTCAATGGAATCTCTGACAAATTTCTCTGAATGTGCCTGTTTCGCTAGATGACCTTAGCATTACCGGATCTTTTGTCCGGTTATTTGACCTTTACATTTGCAGCTTCATTAGTTTTATCTTTTTTTTTGGTAGGTTTTCCTCTATTTTCAGAGTGTGGTTTCTGCTCACCTAATTTTGTTGACTACCACATACTATGCACTTATACAACTCCAACTCATGTCTCATATTCTAACATATAGTATGTACATATGTAGCTTCCGCTCATGTCTATAACTATTCCAGTGAATAAAATAGTTTTATCATCCAGTTGACTTCACCAAACTTGCATATTTCCCGCAACGTGCCATTGCAACATGCAACCTATTTACGTAATCATTTTTTTAGCCATCAACTTACCCAGATCATCAATTTTTTGGTTGTTAAATAGATGTCATTTCATGCTTGATTAAATTTAGCCTCTCAATTATTATGAACAGTTGAACCTTGCATATTAATAGACAACTTCGGGTTTCATGTGTCTAACACTATTTCATATACACAACAAGTTTACTAAAGAGATTCCCGCTGCAACGCGGGGTATCTTTCTAGTATATGTAGATAATCAGACAAACTATGTATATGCAAGGCTGTCCTCGTTGGTAATGCTCACAGCGTGGTAGATGTGAAAGTAGTGAAACACTTTCGTCTTCAGCGGCAATAGACGGCATTGCCATGCTGCTAGACAGCACTATCAGTGTGGAGGCAGGATTGTGGGCTAAGGCAGGGGCAACTGGCCTACACACGCTACTACCAGCGGATTAGTGCTTACAGGTGTGGCTTATGTTGTTGGTATTTTGGTCAATTCGTAGGCCTGGTGTACATAATTTTTTTATGTATTAACGCATCAAGACCCAAAGCTTTTGCAATTTTCCAGGAGATAAAATGCAAGTGCATGGAGCGTCTCTGCCGGTCTGCCCATGACTGAGACATCCACTTGTGCTATCACGTGTGTCAAAGTGGAGACGATTAGCTCCTGTGTCGCTGCATCATGCACATCATTGTGCAGAAAGTGGAGCTGTGTAGAGTAACAAGCCCTGTGACCTGACGCGGTTTTCTGTGGTGACTATTGGCAACCAACTACATGAAGTGTTAATTCAAGAATCTGATGTACTAACATGCCACGAAGTGAAAGTTCATGATATGCCGTTGTATCATGCATGAATGCTTAGTCCAAATAAAAAAAATGATTCTGCTTTTGAGATGGACTGCTTGCCCCTGATGAAAAAGGACTACTGATACCATATAAAAAATTGAAAGTGTCTATGCCAACAACAAGCCATGCCTTCAATTGAAATCGTTCCAATTCTCAGATGAAACAATGTAACATATTTTTTCAAATTGGATAACTTTTACGCAGATCTTTGCCATGATTAAACACTTGAAAGAAAGGTAGGTGAACCATAAACTTTATCTTCTCTCTTTAATGTTAGCATTAAGCCATCACACATGTCTCTTGTTTCATCAAGCAAGAAAACATTAACGCCCCGCCAACAACACCATCAGACAAACTTCAGTGTCGTAATATAAAGCTAAGTAAAGCATTTTACATACTTTTTGGTAATATGACGCCCTGCATTTTCAGCTTCTCCCCTTGATGCATGATCCTTAGCCTGCAGAAAATGATTGTGTACAATTAACTTTCTTGGCAATAGAATATGCAGATTGTACAATGAAATAGGAGTAACAAAAAATCTAGTAGTGTTGCACTTCTCGTATTGCAGGGATCATGAATAATATCGTGATACATACATTCTTTACCAACTTGCCAAAGTGACCCAGATCCTGACGCATCACCTATGTAAGCTTGAAGCATTAAAGAATGTAAGGTTTAAGCCTGCGATTAAAACAAAATTCTTTCAAATAAAAATATACGGCAACCAAAATTTATTTCAGTTGGCTCTGTAGTAACGCATTTTTACAATGCACGGGAGTTCTGCAAGGACTTCCTTTATTTGCTTTTATTGCACAATTTATGGATTGACCATTGTTTTAGTGTATATTCTAATTTTCCAATAGATTTTAAAATAAAGAAACGATCATTGTCATGGCTGACTGCAATCTAGGCAGCTTGCGTCACTATTTCACAGATAATTCAAGTGCAACTTCAACCAAAGCAAGCATAATATCCCCACCTATGAGCATATTTCCAAGGGTTAATTAGATAGATGCCACTACAATTTCCGGTTATTTTAGAAATACCACTCTAATTTTCCTCTTTTGAAGAACGCCACTACAATTCTCTGTACAATCTATATATGCCATTATGCTCACATAAACTCATGTATTGGCCATTATACTCCCGTATTTCGAAACATGGACCGGCTCGACCTGAATCAGACGTGGACCAGTTCGACACGCAGTGCTATTTCCATCTTCCCCTGCAACCGAGTCCTGATCCAGCCCTAGAACCATGGCGGCGGCAGAAGCCAGGGAACCTGGCAGCAAAAGAGCACCTGATTGCCTCACTCCCTACCCGTCTCTCTTACTGGGTGGAACTTCCCCAGAATCTTCCCTCCCCGTGGCGGTGGAAGGACTGGAAGACGACAAGCATGGCGGCAGTGGAAGTCACCAAGCATGGCAGCAGAGAGCACCATCTGATTCCTGCATACCGACCCGCTGTTGTCCCACTCCCTAGCGGCGAAGATCACCTATCAATGCAGTTGTGACTGCGGATGCGTTCGTAGATGGGAAGCTGATGCATCCAGCTAACCATCAATGCGTACAACAGAGGCAGCAGCAGCAGAGCTCAGCACACTGTTGTGTCAATGGCGGCATGACCGGCCTCTCTCATGGGCGAATGGTGGCGTGGCCGACTGACCGGCCTCTCTATTGCAGCAGAGCTGGGCTATCGACAGCGAGGAATCAAGTTTTTTTTGTCTCACCTCACTCAGCGCCACGGTGAAAGACAGCTCACTGGCTAGAGGTGAGCCTGATACTAGTCTTCGACACGTATATGTACATACAACAGAAAATACATGGTATAATGGCTAGTACATGTGCTTAAGTGACCATAATGGCATCTATAAGTTGTAGAGAATTGTAGTGGTGTTTCTCAAATAGCCAGAAATTGCAGTGGCATTTACCCAATTAGCCCTATATTTCCAAAACACCCTACCAATGATGGTGATGAGAGGACAATCTCAAATACCTCAACTGGTGAGAGAGCTCCAATTCTCCAAACCGATGAGTGCACTAAACCTTAGTGATATGGATAATTATTTCGAGTATTGATATTTTTCAGCTTGCTATTGTTTCACTAATTTTAAAATGCCTTTCACTTGATATCTGGCGCATATTCTAGTTTTGAGGTTACCAAAGGTGCCTAATTGATTTTTTCCTTTTTCTTAGTTGCTGCTTTTATACTGTTTTGCATTAGTACATAAGACAGAATTGCATGAGATCATGTTGATTTACTCAGTTCAAGTTGGCTTAGTGATTTGGTATTTTGAGCCCGCCCTACGTTTTCAGCCTAGAACTGCAACTGCTTATAGCTAGTTGGGTACATGTAAATACTGGCTATACAAGATATACTTTCGGTGCCCAGTATAAATAAATAAATAAATAAGCTGTTGTAATTGAGATAAAAGTCAACAGAAGGGACGAACATCCCTAATTCCTTAATAAGATCTTACATATGCGCTCTTTAAGTAAAGCATCCACACTGTAGACACCACACATCGCAGCAGCACCGTGGATAGAGCAATGGAAATCCACCTGCAGCGAAAACAATACACGATGAACATGATGTAGTCAAGAGACGAAATTCCAAGGACACGGCAAATTAAGGGCACAAAATCCTCAAACGCCTAAACCCTGACCAGTTAAAACCGGTGATGGAATGGACCGCGTCGATGAGATGCTGCGCCGCCGCGACGGCCGTCGACGAGTCCTCCGCGGCCCACGCCACCTCGCCGGGGAAGCTCGCCGGGGCCGCCCCGGCATGGGCGGCATCGGTGAGGACGTCGGTGAAGTCGGGGCCGCGGGAGACCGAGGAGAAGCTGCGGCGGGGTGGCCCGGGGAGGAGGTGGAGACCGAATGGGAGGTAGTTTAGGGTTTGTGATGTCCCGCATCCGCAAGGGGCGAGCGCGAAATGGAGCGACCGAGGCGCGGGCTGGGGTGGAAGGGGCGGTGGTTTTCGGGGCTCGCCGGTGGAGTTAGATGGAAGAAGCTGGTGGATAGACGGACGGAGGCGGCGCTCTAGGAGACCGGAGAGGCCGCGGGAAGCGAGGTTTCTCCTCGCGGCGGCGGCGAACGCCATTGCCGCTCGGAGAGCGGTATCTGAAAGGGAAGAAATTACTACTGTAGTTCTTGCGGCAGGAACTATTTCTTTTTTTTACATGACCAGTTTTTGTTACACTAATAAAAAATAACTAGTTTCATGCTTATAATTGGTCACTATTCAAATTTCAAGAGGTGTAGATCTTTTGCCCCACTTTTTTTCGGGGAGATATATTAAGATAGAAGAGAGTTTACAAACTATGTTCTCCGATTTATCATCCTTTTCAATGTAACCGATAGTTCGCCATTAGGGCATGTACAACAATGTTGAGTCAGCCGTCTGTAACACGTTCCACGTCTGATTTTTTGTGAGGTGGAAGAGAGAGATTGTGGAGACAGAACGAAGGTGTCTGTAATTCTACAGACGGTCGATAGCCTAAAAATTCGCTACTTACATACGCCTGTTTAGCCGTTGTATGAGATGGAGTCGGTATAGCTGTGGCCCCAAAGGAAATCCCCATACACCGGTTTCCACAAATCACGGATACAAAAGCGAACTGCTTCATTACTTTTATCTGGAAGAGGTGTCCGTACTGCTATCTGTAAATTACGTGGAGAATTGCTATAGACAGCAGCCGATGGAATGAATGTACATGCCCTTAGGGTGTCAAGCGGTGTCCTGCATCCGTCCCGCGTAAGTGGAACCACAGCAAAACAATCACTGGAATAAACTCGAAATTAATGTATGATTAGCTCAACGGTTCTTCCCGCAACCCACACGCTGGACACCCTCGTTCGCCATATATTTGTGTGTGATAAGTTTTGTATTTATTTAAGATTTGCATAAAAATGAGGAAGAAACAACCCTCCTAGGCTACTACTACACTGGTTAATGCTCCCCTCGCTGGCCCTGCCTCGATGGAGCCTCGTTGCTTTCGTGCACGCTAGCTCAATGCAATACTTCAGTCGGACCAAAGGGGCCATTTGAACGAATCTATGGCAAGAAGGCGCAACTAGGACAAGGGAAACGTGAGAAGCAACGCAGGGGTCACAGAAAGCTTGTGCAAGTAATCCCCGTGGTAGGGGAGTTTTCCCTGCGCCACCACTACGACCGGTCACAAAAATCGCCTCGAGTCAGGTTCGTGGGAATTTAGGACATTCTGTGTGAGCTCATCTTGTCAAAGGGCAAAGATCAAAGTGCACACTGACAAAATGATCATTACATCAAAAGGGAAGTCAAATTGTCATCAGAAGGTGGGGCAGTAGATCAAATTTCCCCCAAATTGCGAAGTCGTGATAGATGTCCATACCTGTTACTGAAGAAGAGCACAAAATGACAGATCTCAACTTGATATACTCCCTTCCTCTGTCCTAAAATATAAGGCGCCTAAGCATTACTCAAAAGTCAACGTTTCCAAAATTTGACCAAGTTTATACACAAAAATATGAACAATTACAATACTAAATTAGTATCAATAGATTCACCATTAAGTATATTTTCATAATATGTCCATTCAAATTTGTAGATGTGAACACTTTTTCTTAAATATTTAGTTAAAGTTAGTAAGATTTGACTTTTGACTAATTCTTAGACGACTTATATTTTGGGACGGATGAAGTAGCCGCATTTGCAAGACCCAGCCATCAGCGTTTTGAAAATTCAAATACTGTTGCCCCAAATTCCAAATGTACAATGTCATTGGTATCAATGAAACACTTTTTTTAAAAGAAAAAATCATGTCAATGCTAACCAGGACATCTCGTGATACCACGCTACCTATTCACCTCCAATCTCTAGTAGAAGTAGCATGCAGTCATACTCTAATCAACTGGATTCAAATAAAGCATAAGACGACAGTTGTTAGGTGATTGCTGACCCAGAAAGTTGTTAGAGGTCGTTTGGTATCCATCATTTGGGCCTGGAATCCTGGAATTCATTTTGAAATTTCATAGGTGGGCTGTTTGGTTGCCACAGAATTGAGTCATCATTTCATTTAGGAAATCCAGCAAAATGACAACATGGGTAAACACAATTCCGAGATGAAACCTGTCATTTGCGTTTCTCTATTGAAGCCATTTACAAATTCAATATGGAATTCTGCTGTCATTTGCAATTCCTGTGGCAACCAAACAAGTATTCATTTCTAGAATTACAATGTAAATGAAATGAATACATGTATTCATTTCAAAATGCTACAAACGAAATGAAATCCTGGCTTCCAAACGACTTCTTAGTGTTTTTTAACATCTAAAGATAATATTTTTGCACCTTAGGAGCTCCATCCAGGTCATCTCGATCCTGACCGTCCGTTTCGGTGATGTGGCGTGCTCAGAACCCTCGCTGGCCACAGAGGCCATGGCGAGAGCCCTCGCTGGCCATAGAGGCCATGGCGAGAGACGGGTAGGGCTGTCACCCACTGTCCCACCCTATTCTTCCTCGCCCAGTTCTCTCCCGCATGCATCCTCGAACCCTAGCCATCGCCGCGACTTTCTTCAGATATGGTCGATTTTCTTTGCCTAGTCCAGCGGCGGCACGAGGATGACAACGAGGGAATAGGGCTGCACGGGGAGGGGCGAGGAGCATGTGGTCCTCCGCTGGCGGCGCGGGCAAGGAGCCCGCACGAGGAGCTCGTCCTCCGCCGACCGTCGTTGGGTAGGGGTACAACCTTCTCCCTCAACGGAACTGTAGGCGTATATGTGCTCCTCGACCTCTCTCCTCGCCTCCCCTTTGTTTCCAGTCTGTGAGGAGGAGCGCCGGAGGGCGCCGCACGACAGAGACACACGGCCGCCGATGGGTATGCCTACTCCACCTCTCCCTTTGCCCAATAATTCCATTGATCTAGTATCAGTACGTTCATCCTCCAATCGTGTCTCTCTCTCTCTGAAGTTCGGAGATGGTAAACCTATAGGGGGTGAATAGGTTTCTACAAATTTTAATTCTTTCTTTGCAATATTAGGCTTTGCGGAATATAAAGGTGAGCCTAATGCAAACTAGGTGAGGCACCCTATGTGATGATACAAGTAACTCAAGCACGAAGGCTCTCACAGGCAGTTATATCACAAGTAAGGAGTTCGGTTAGAGATAACTGATAGCACGCGGAGACGAGGGTTTATTCCCGTGTTCCCTTCCTTTGCAAGAAGGTACGCCACGTTTGGAGGGGTGGAGGTCCCACGAAAGATTACCCAATGCCACAAAGGCTCATCGTATTCTCCAGAGCCTATCCCACGAAGGAATAGCTCACTCACGTGTGGTAGACTTTGAGGCAGCTTCCAGACCTTCACAATCTTGTCAGGAGCAAATCCACAACCTGGATGCTTCCGGACCTCTTTTGCCCACCTAGGGTTTCCAAGAAACCCTAAAGAGCAAGTATCTTGATGAATACAAGGGGAACAAGATTTGGCTCGGTGGAACGGTAGATCAGGGCCTCCTCTATCTTTTCGCCGAAGGGATTTGAGTTTGGGTGGAGGAGGAAGATCTAAGGCTTTTGGTGTTTCTATCAATGGAGTATGAGATAGAGCTCAAGAACAGTTTGTAGTGTAGTGCCTGAGTGTTCTGGGGTAGGTGAAGGGGTATTTATATGGTCACTTGAGATCCAACCATTGCAGACCGTTGCCACTTGTCCAGCTCAGCTTTTCATCGAGGAGGCCGGTCAACCGGGTCTCGGACCGGGCCGTCCGGTGCAGGGGCCGGTCAGACCGGACCACAGACCGGACCATCCGGCCCCAACCGGACCTGGCGCTGGGCCTTGACCGGAGCGGGTCTTCGTCGCGCAGTACATGGCTCCGGTTGTCACCGGAGTAGGAGTCGATCCGCATCGGGGCAGTCGGTCTAGTGGTCGGTTCGACTGGACGTGAGGTCGGACCAGGCCGGTCCAAACCGGGCCACGTGCCGGGCCAGCACCGGGCAAAGGGGAAAACTCCCCTCGATGCTGCCCGGTTGGCACCGGTCCAGGGGCGGTCGGAACCGAGTCATCCGGTGCCACAACCGGTCCAACCGGGCCTCTGGCTGGCCTGAGGCTGGGCAACCCCTCTCCATTTCTATCGAAGTGGGGGGTCTCCCTTCACCTTCTTGTTCCATTGATACACCTGTATGCCTATTTGGCTAATACCTTGGAATAATCTCATAGACATGTATTAGACCAATTACTCTAGCATCGGTGTCATTGTTACCAAAATAATGGATAAGGGTAAAATACCCTTACAATCTCCCCCTTTTTGGTATACGATGACAAACCGATCTAGAGTCACATAAATATTATGATAAGCTCAAACCTTGATTCCATATAAGATATTAAGATAGCTCCCCCATAATGTGTGCACTTGGAGAATTTGCGTTTGAATGCAAAGTGCATCATTTCTATAATATGAGAAGCTCCCCCAATATCTTTAGGAAACACGCATGGTATGGACAGGCATATATCAAGATATAAGCATAAAGCATAATCATCCTAACATAGAGATTAAGCATACAATAACTTGTTCATACACGAATTATTCAAAGTAGCAAATGGTTTCGGAAATAAAAGCAAGAAAATAGCACAAGCCAAGTAAGAAGCAAATAAAACTATCAAGCATGGCTTGTGCAACACCAAGGAACCCCGTGATCCTAGACTCTACTCTCTTCTCCCCCTTTGGCATCGAAACACCAAAAAGGCAAAGAAAAGAGTAGGGATGCTAGCGCTCCCATCAATAGAACTCTGTCCCAGTGGGTGGGAGTCCTCATCACCATCCTCATCATCTTCTTCTTCTTCTTCATAATCTTCATTTACTTCATCATCATCATCTCCATTTCCAGCATACTCAGGAGCATCAGCAGATCTAGTCCTGGGAGGAGGAGCACCACCATGAGCAAACAAGGAGAGATCAAAGTTCTGGAGCATTTTATCATCAATGGGAGGCATCTCCCAAGTTGGTGCAACCACAGGCTCCATCTCAGGTCCAGGTGGAGGAGCATAATGGTTTCTTGCAGCCATGAACTCATTCTGGCGCCTCCTAGTCTCTTGGTTCAAGGCAAGGCTTTGATGAGCAAAATCATTGGTATTCCTGCACATCTGCCATAGGCTAGCCAAGAAGCGAGAGGCACCCTGCTTGGGGCGCATATGGAGCTAGCTGCATGGTCATGCCTTTCCTTGGACCGGCGCTCAGAAGGCATCATAGATGGGACTTCTGGTTTATTTCCCTATTGAGGAATCTTGAATGGTTCCATCTTGATCAGTTGATATTTCTTGTTGTAAGGAGCTGGCAAAACTGTATTTATGAGCTGCTGAACATACTGAGCATAGTTTGGAGTCATACGGCTGTGAACAGAGCGCCTTAGCTCACAGTAGAGGAAGTCACAACCATAAATTGTCCTAATGTTTTCAGGACGGCAGTAGTGCATGAGGTTAAGATATTAGGCTCGGCATTCACTTGTATCTCCCAACTTGCTGATAAGACTCTCACGGAATATCTTGGCAATCAACAAATAAGAGTTGTACATCCTGGAGATGGTTGGAGGTTCAGCTGTAGGCTCCGGAGGATAGCAGAAAGCCAGAAAGCAATGTCCCCAATAGTGAATTGATCTTGAAAGTGGATCTGAAAACCATGAGCACGGCCGCTACCAAATCCCATGGCTTCATAGACATCAAGGTAGTTGCAAGTGTACTTCTCTTTTCTAGTCATCCAAGTCATGGTGCGAGCAAGATCATCATGAAAGAACACAGTACAGTGGAATTGACGGACAAGGATTGGGCAATACAACCCAACTCCCTTTGTATTGCCGGGCTTCAAGCACACAAGATCAAGCAGCCCCATCTTCTGCAAGGTGCAAATGCCGCCTACATTGTAGACGACATTCCTAGAGTTGTTGCGCCAGAGGTTAAAAAAATGCGTTTCCACAGGCTCCAATGAGGATGGATGCCGAGGAAACACTCCCAGAGGGTAATGAAAATGGAAATATGGAGGAGAGAATTCGGGGTCAGCTGATGCAGCTGAATCCCGTAGATGAATAAGAGACCATGGAGGAACTCATGGATAGGAGTGGAAAGACCGCGAATGAGAAAGTCAACGAATGTTACCCGAAATCTTATAGGGGGATGCGGGAAGCTTTCATCGCCAGGAAAGATCAGGGACTCCTGCTTCTTCAGCAGGCCAAGCTTCTTGAGCATTTTCTTGTCTAGGTTGGTAATCTTGGATCGTTCCCATCCGGAAACCTGCGCCTTTTCCGCGGTGATACGTCTCCGACGTATCGATAATTTCTTATGTTCCATGCCACATTATTGATGTTATCTACATGTTTTATGCACACTTTATGTCATATTCGTGCATTTTCTGGAACTAACCTATTAACAAGATGCCGAAGTGCCGCTTCTTTGTCTGCTGTTTTTGGTTTCGAAATCCTAGTAACGAAATATTCTCGGAATTGGACGAAATCAACGCCCGGGGTCCTATTTTGCCACGAAGCTTCCGTAAGTCCGAAGAAGAGACGAAGAGGGGCCACGGGGGCCACACCCTAGGCGGCGCGGCCCCCCTTGGCCGCGCGCGGCCCCGTGGTGTGGGGCCCTCGTGCCGCCTCTTGACCTGCCCTTCCGCCTACTTAAAGCCTCCGTTGCGAAAACCCCGCACCGAGAGCCACGATACGAGAAAAGTTACGGAGACGCCGCCGCCGCCGATCCCATCTCGGGGGATCCAGGAGATCGCCTCCGGCACCCTGCCGGAGAGGGGAATCATCTCCCGGAGGACTCTACGCCGCCATGGTCGCCTCCGGAGTGATGTGTGAGTAGTCTACCCCTGGACTATGGGTCCATAGCAGTAGCTAGATGGTTGTCTTCTCCCCATTGTGCTATCATTGTCGGATCTTGTGAGCTGCCTAACATGATCAAGATCATCTATCTGTAATTCTATATGTTGCGTTTGTTGGGATCCGATGAATAGAGAATACTTGTTATGTTGATTATCAAAGTTATATCTATGTGTTGTTTATGATCTTGCATGCTCTCCGTTACTAGTAGATGCTCTGGCCAAGTAGATGCTTGTAACTCCAAGAGGGAGTATTTATGCTCGATAGTGGGTTCATGCCTGCATTGACACCGGGACAAAGTGACAGAAAGTTCTAAGGTTGTGTTGTGATGTTGCCACTAGGGATAAAACATTGATGCTATGTCTAAGGATGTAGTTGTTGATTACATTACGCACCATACTTAATGCAATTGTCTGTTGCTTTGCAACTTAATACTGGAGGGGGTTCGGATGATAACCTGAAGGTGGACTTTTTAGGCATAGATGCAGTTGGATGGCGGTCTATGTACTTTGTCGTAATGCCCAATTAAATCTCACTATACTCATCATGATATGTATGTGCATGGTCATGCCCTCTTTATTTGTCAATTGCCCAACTGTAATTTGTTCACCCAACATGCTGTTTATCTTATGGGAGAGACACCTCTAGTGAACTGTGGACCCCGGTCCAATTCTCTATACTGAAATACAATCTACTGCAATACTTGTTCTACTGTTTTCTGCAAACAATCATCTTCCACACAATATGGTTAATCCTTTGTTACAGCAAGCCGGTGAGATTGACAACCTCACTGTTTCGTTGGGGCAAAGTACTTTGGTTGTGTTGTGCAGGTTCCACGTTGGCGCCGGAATCTCTGGTGTTGCGCCGCACTACATCCCGCCGCCATCAACCTTCAACGTGCTTCTTGACTCCTACTGGTTCGATTAAACCTTGGTTTCTTATCGAGGAAACTTGCCGCTGTGCGCATCACACCTTCCTCTTGGGGTTCCCAACGGACGTGTCAACCACACGCATCAAGCAAATTTCCGGCGCCGTTGCCGGGGAGATCAAGACACGCTGCAAGGGGAGTCTCCACTTCTCAATCTCTTTACTTTGTTTTTGTCTTGCTTAGTTTTATTTACTACTTTGTTTGCTGCACTAAATCAAAATACAAAAAAATTAGTTGCTAGTTTTACTTTATTTGCTATTTTGTTTGCTATATCAAAAACACAAAAAAATTAGTTACTTGCATTTACCTTACTTGTTTCATTATGTTTCCTCCTAAGTTTGTTCTTAAAGATGTACCGGTAGGTCGAGGATCTATCCTTGGGAAAGACAATATAGAAGATTTTTTCACTCATATTAGTACGGTCGAAGATTTTGAAGATAGACACTTGGTAGAACTTGCTCCCACTTATGAAATTGCTGTTGCTTCTTTAGTACACGCGTTAGAAGCTAGATTTGTTAATCTTAATCATGTGATTCAACATATGTTTCTTACACTCAGTGATATGGAAGAAGGAGAAAAGAAAGATTTTGTATTAGAAACCCTTCTTAAAGAATTTGGGGGAATAGCGAGAGAAGCTAGGAAAGTTTTCACTAAATATAATATGCTAGGCTCTCATACCAACTTTGCCAGTACCCTTGAGAAGATGGAAAAGGATAGACAAAAGTACACTAATAAAGTTAATTATGAGGGGGATATTAAAACATCAATACCTTGTAAGCTCTTGGGAATGTGTGAGGCATTAGAAAAGAATTTTGATTGGATTGTTCCTGAAGATTTGTTTGATGAGAGTAGCAAGCCCAAGACTAATGAAAAGGGAGCCTCTGAAACTCACATAGAAAAGATAGTATGCATAGTTGAGAAAACTCTGCACCCCGCTGAGAATGCACCACCCTTCGATAATACTTGATATACACTTTCTGCGCCTAGCTGAAAGGCGTTAAAGAAAAGCGCTTATGGGAGACAACCCATGTTTTTACCTACAGTACTTTGTTTTTATTTTGTGTCTTGGAAGTTGTTTACTACTGTAGCAACCTCTCCTTATCTTAGTTTAGTGTTTTGTTGTGCCAAGTAAAGCCATTGATAGAAAAGTTCATACTAGATTTGGATTACTGCGCAGAAACAGATTTCTTTGCTGTCACGAATCTGGGCTGTTTTCCCCTGTCGGTAACTCAGAAAATTATGCCAATTTACATGAGTGATCCTCAGATATGTACGCAAATTTCATTCAATTTGAGCATTTTCATTTGAGCAAGTCTGGTGCCTCGATAAAATTCGTCAATACGAACTGTTCTGTTTTGACAGATTCTGCCTTTTATTTCGCATTGCCTCTTTTGCTATGTTGGATGAATTTCTTTGATCCATTAATATCCAGTAGCTTTATGCAATGTCCAGAAGTGTTAAGAATGATTGTGTCACCTCTGAATATGTTAATTTTTTTTGTCACTAACCCTCTAATGAGTTGTTCTAAGTTTGGTGTGGAGGAAGTTTTCAAGGATCAAGAGAGGAGTATGATGCAACATGATCAAGGAGAGTGAAAGCTCTAAGCTTGGGGATGCCCCGGTGGTTCACCCCTGCATATATCAAGAAGACTCAAGCGTCTAAGCTTGGGGATGCCCAAGGCATCCCCTTCTTCATCGACAACATTATCAGGTTCCTCCCCTGAAACTATATTTTTATTCCATCACATCTTATGTGCTTTGCTTGGAGCGTCGATTTGTTTTTGTTTTTTGTTTTGTTTGAATAAAATGGATCCTAGCATTCACTTTATGGGAGAGAGACACGCTCCGCTGTAGCATATGGACAAGTATGTCCTTGGTTTCTACTCATAGTATTCATGGCGAAGTTTCTCCTTCGTTAAATTGTTATATGGTTGGAATTGGAAAATGATACATGTAGTAATTGCTATTAATGTCTTGGGTAATGTGATACTTGGCAATTGTTGTGCTCATGATTAAGCTCTTGCATCATATGCTTTGCACCCATTAATGAAGAAATACATAGAGCATGCTAAAATTTGGTTTGCATATTTGGTTTCTCTAAGGTCTAGATAATTTCTAGTATTGAGTTTGAACAACAAGGAAGACGGTGTAGAGTCTTATAATGTTTTCAATATGTCTTTTATGTGAGTTTTGCTGCACCGGTTCATCCTTGTGTTTGTTTCAAATAAGCCTTGCTAGCCTAAACCCTGTATCGAGAGGGAATACTTCTCATGCATCCAAAATACTTGAGCCAACCACTATACCATTTGTGTCCACCATACCTACCTACTACATGGTATTTTCCGCCATTCCAAAGTAAATTGCTTGAGTGCTACCTTTAAAATTCCATCATTCACCTTTGCAATATATAGCTCATGGGACAAATAGCTTAAAAACTATTGTGGTATTGAATATGTAATTATGCACTTTATCTCTTATTAAGTTGCTTGTTGTGCGATAACCATGTTCACTGGGGACGCCATCCACTACTCTTTGTTGAATTTCATGTGAGTTGCTATGCATGTCCGTCTTGTCTGAAGTAAGAGAGATCTACCACCTTATGGTTAAGCATGCATATTGTTAGAGAAGAACATTGGGCCGCTAACTAAAGCCATGATCCATGGTGGAAGTTTCAGTTTTGGACATATATCCTCAATCTCAAATGAGAAAATTATTAATTGTTGTTACATGCTTATGCATAAAAGAGGAGTCCATTATCTGTTGTCTATGTTGTCCCGGTATGGATGTCTAAGTTGAGAATAATCAATAGCGAGAAATCCAATGCGAGCTTTCTCCTTAGACCTTTGTACAGGCGGCATAGAGGTACCCCTTTGTGACACTTGGTTAAAACATGTGCATTGTGATGATCCGGTAGTCCAAGCTAATTAGGACAAGGTGCGGGCACTATTAGTACACTATGCATGAGGCTTGCAACTTGTAAGATATAATTTACATGATACATATGCTTTATTACTACCGTTGACAAAATTGTTTCATGTTTTCAAAATCAAAGCTCTAGCACAAATATAGCAATCGATGCTTTTCCTCTATGGAGGACCATTCTTTTACTTTCATTGTTGAGTCAGTTTACCTATTTTTCTCCACCTCAAGAAGCAAACACCTGTGTGAACTGTGCATTGATTCCTACATACTTGCTTATTGCACTTATTATATTACTCTATGTTGACAATATCCATGAGATATACATGTTACAAGTTGAAAGCAACCGCTGAAACTTAATCTTCCTTTGTGTTGCTTCAATGCCTTTACTATGAATTATTGCTTTATGAGTTAACTCTTATGCAAGACTTATTGATGCTTGTCTTGAAGTGCTATTCATGAAAAGTCTTTGCTTTATGATTCACTTGTTTACTCATGTCATATACATTGTTTTGATCGCTGCATTCACTACATATGCTTTACAAATAGTATGATCAAGGTTATGATGGCATGTCACTCCGAAATTATCTCGTGTGATCGATTTACCCGCTCGGGACGAGCAGAACTAAGCTTGGGGATGCTGATACGTCTCCGACGTATCGATAATTTCTTATGGTCCATGCCACATTATTGATGTTATCTACATGTTTTATGCACACTTTATGTCATATTCGTGCATTTTCTGGAACTAACCTATTAACAAGATGCCGAAGTGCCGATTCTTTGTTTTCTGCTGTTTTTGGTTTCAGAAATCCTAGTAACGAAATATTCTCGGAATTGGACGAAATCAACGCCCAGGGTCCTATTTTGCCACGAAGCTTCCAGAAGTCCGAAGAAGAGACGAAGAGGGGCCACGAGGGGGCCACACCCTAGGGCGGCGCGGCCCCCCTTGGCCGCGCGGCCCTGTGGTGTGGGGCCCTCGTGCCGCCTCTTGACCTGCCCTTCCGCCTACTTAAAGCCTCCGTCGCGAAAACCCCAGTACCGAGAGCCACGATACGGAAAACCTTCCAGAGACGCCGCCGCCGCCGATCCCATCTCGGGGATCCAGAGATCGCCTCCGGCACCCTGCCGGAGAGGGGAATCATCTCCGGAGGACTCTACGCCGCCATGGTCGCCTCCGGAGTGATGTGTGAGTAGTCTACCCCTGGACTATGGGTCCATAGCAGTAGCTAGATGGTTGTCTTCTCCCCATTGTGCTATCATTGTCGGATCTTGTGAGCTGCCTAACATGATCAAGATCATCTATCTGTAATTCTATATGTTGCGTTTGTTGGGATCCGATGAATAGAGAATACTTGTTATGTTGATTATCAAAGTTATATCTATGTGTTGTTTATGATCTTGCATGCTCTCCGTTACTAGTAGATGCTCTGGCCAAGTAGATGCTTGTAACTCCAAGAGGGAGTATTTATGCTCGATAGTGGGTTCATGCCTGCATTGACACAGGACGATGTGAAAGTTCTAAGGTTGTGTTGTGCTGTTGCCACTAGGGATAAAACATTGATGCTATGTCTAAGGATGTAGTTGTTGATTACATTACGCACCATACTTAATGCAATTGTCTGTTGCTTTGCAACTTAATACTGGAGGGGGTTCGGATGATAACCTGAAGGTGGACTTTTTAGGCATAGATGCAGTTGGATGGCGGTCTATGTACTTTGTCGTAATGCCCAATTAAATCTCACTATACTCATCATGATATGTATGTGCATGGTCATGCCCTCTTTATTTGTCAATTGCCCAACTGTAATTTGTTCACCCAACATGCTGTTTATCTTATGGGAGAGACACCTCTAGTGAACTGTGGACCCCGGTCCAATTCTCTATACTGAAATACAATCTACTGCAATACTTGTTCTACTGTTTTCTGCAAACAATCATCTTCCACACAATACGGTTAATCCTTTGTTACAGCAAGCCGATGAGATTGACAACCTCACTGTTTCGTTGGGGCAAAGTACTTTGGTTGTGTTGTGCAGGTTCCACGTTGGCGCCGGAATCTCTGGTGTTGCGCCGCACTACATCCCGCCGCCATCAACCTTCAACGTGCTTCTTGACTCCTACTGGTTCGATTAAACCTTGGTTTCTTACTGAGGGAAACTTGCCGCTGTGCGCATCACACCTTCCTCTTGGGGTTCCCAACGGACGTGTCAACCACATGCATCACGCGGGCGCATCGGTGCCTGGAGCCTTGTTCTTCAGCATCTTCGTGCGTGGAGGAGCCACTGGGAAAGCTTCAGTGGAAAAGTAGGATGAAGGGAGGCAGGAGCGCAAGGAGCTTCAGCAACAGCAATGGCGGAGAGAGAGAGAGAGAGAGAAAGAGAAACAGATGTGCGGCGCGGCGCGGCGAAGGGTGAGAATGAGTACGATGAGGTAACTTTGTAGCAGGAAGCTGACCCGCCACGCCGTTGGATGAACAGATGAAGTGTTTTTTAGCCTTACACGTGTTCCAAGGGGTAAACTGGTTTTATCACCCCAAAATTACTGGTTGGAGTTACTGCGCGCGTGCCGGAAATTACGGAGGACGTGTGTGATGACCCACAAGTATAGGGGATCGCAACAGTCTTCGAGGGAAGTAAAACCCAAATTTGTTGATTCGACACAAGGGGAGCCAAAGAATACTGATAAGCCTTGACATCGGAGTTATCAATTCAGCTGCACCTGGAAAAGCACTAGCAACATGGTGATCTTAAAACAGTGGTAATATGATGCGGCGCCAGAAAATAGTTGGTACTACTTTGATGGCGTGTTGACAGGGAAATGTGATGCGGCAGTAATATGAGATCAATAGTAACACAGCACTAGCAGTAACACAGAGGCGATGGCACTGGAAAATATCCCAGCGCACAGTTGATTGAAAAGCAATGATGATGAAATAAAGGACTGGGGTTCCCGGCGATCTACACTAGTGCTAACTCTCCAGATAACAAGTGTTGGGTGAACAAATTACAGCTGGGCAATTGACATAATTGAATTTAGCATTAAAACAAAATATCCAGTCTATTAATATCGTATAGGCATGTTTTCCATATATAGTCATATGTGCTTGCAATGAGAAACTTGCATAACATCTTTTGTCCTACCAGCTTGTTTGCAGCGGGGCCTCAAGGGAAACTACTGGTAATTAAGGTACTCCTTTTAATAGAGCACCGGAGCAAAGTATTAACACTTGGTGAAAACATGTGATCCTCATATCAAAGCCATCCCCTCCGGTTATCCCAATTCGAGATCACATTGGGTCCTCGGGTTCCGGACAAAGACATGTGCATACAATTTGTAGATACAATCTAAGCAACAATTATAGAGCCTAGATCTAAGATCATGCCACTCGTGCACTAGTGACAAGCATTAAACATAACAATATTGCAGCAACAAATGCTTCACAAACTTATAAGATATACTGAACATAATGATCAATCCATCGGATCCCAACAAACACAACACCGATTACATCATATGGATCTCAATCATGTAAGGCAGCTCATGAGATCATTGTATTGAAACACATGGGAGAGAGTACCATCTAGCTACAGCCAAGAACCCATAGTCCCTGCGGGAACTACTCAGAAACCATTATGGAGTCGAAGTGGAGGCGGTGGAGTCGATGGCGATGGCTCCGGGGGCACTTCCCCGTCCCGGCAGCGTGCCGAAACAGAGACTTCTGTCCCCCGAAACTTGGTTTCGGCGATGACGGCGGCTACAGAACTTTTCGTGGACAGAGGGTCTTGTCTCTGGGGTTTTCCCGATGCGAGGAATAAATAGGCGGAAGGGCGGAGCAAACGAGGCGACGAGGCGCCAGTACATGGGCCAGGCGCGGCCAAGGGTGGGGTCGTGCCTGCCCTATGTACTGCCACGTTGCAGCTCTCCTGCGCGTGTTCTTCTGGCTCCATCTTCGTCCCGGAAAAATAAGACTCTGGGCTTTTGTTTCGTCCAATTCCGAGAAACTTTCATGTACAACTTTTCTGAAACACAAAAACAACAGAAAACAGGAACTGGCACTGCGTTAATAGGTTAGTCCCAGAAAATGCTAAAAAGTGTGGAAAAGTGCACATAAAACATATAAGAATTGTAACAAAACAAGCATGGATCATCAAGCATTATAGATACGTTTGGGACGTATCAACATCACCAAGCTTAACTCCTGCTCGTTCTCGAGTAGGTAAGTGACAACAAACAAATAATTTTTGAAGTGACATGCACCTTCAAAGTTCAAAGGATGACTAGATACAAATAATTTAAGGACAAGTAATAATAGATCCATGATTCAATCAATAACAATTTTGGGACCATGCACATAAAACTAAGAATGACAACTATGCTCTCTTAATGGTGCATGAACTTAGAAGATGAAGACTCAACATAAAAGTAAAAGAATGGCCCTTCGCAGAGGGAAGCAGGGATTACTCATGTGCTAGAGCTTTTTATTTTGAAAGCATGAAAATAATTGTGTCAATGGTAGTAATAATTCATATGGGTTATGTATAAAACTTCCTATAAGTTGCAAGCCTCATGCATCAAATACTAATAGTGCCCGCACCTTGTCCTAATTAGCTCGGATTTCCATGGATTATCATCGCATTACATATGTTTCAACCAAGTGTCACAAAGGGGTACCTCTATGCCACCTGTACAAAGGTCCAAGGAGATAAATCGCATTTGATTTCTCGATTTTGATAGATCTCAACTTAAGGACATCCATACCGGGACAACATAGAAAACAGATAATGGACTCCTCTTTTAATGCTTTAAGCATTCAATAATAATAATATTCTCATAAGAGATTTTGAGGATTTGAGTGTCCAAGATGAAACTTCCACCATGATACATGGCTTTGTGATGTAGCCCCGCTCACCGACGACGCTACACCAAGACCAACAAGTCCCCCAAGTGGACCGATGACACGGGCTCAAGTCAAAGCGCTACATGATAAGGTGAACTCAATCCTCACTACCCTTGATCTCGATACCCCATTGGATGGCTTGCTACTTCATACAAGTGCTCTATGTGTCATCAGGTACCAAGCTCACCAAGGAACTGAAGGAGAAGAAGGAACGCCGCTAACGCCCCAAGAAACTGAAGAAGAAGAAGAAGAAGGATCGCCATCAAATGGAGAAGGTCACCTGTGGCCGGCTTGCCGCCACCATCAAAGCCGAGATCGCCGCCGAGCACCCCGGCATCGCTGGCCGGATCAGCTCGGCCTTGCCGGCCAAGCACCCAGCAAGCCGCCTGAAGCATCAGCCTTGCCGCCTCAAGCACGCTGCCGGCCTCCCCGACGCCCATTACATCTGGACCACCCATTTAAATCCTGTGGCTATGTACTTTTCATAAATGACTAAGTTACCCCTCCTCAGATCTGGGCTCTATATATAGGGCACCCCCAGCCACGAATTAGGGTTAGAGATGAACTAAGAAGAAACTTGAGCTTTGCTCTTACCCATGTGGGAAACCCTAGATCTATGATCTTGTATCCACCCGGGCTCCTTATCGACGCGTGATGATCTCTTTGGTGACTTCTACCGTTTGTTGATCTTTTGCTTGCACTTCTACCTTTTGGTCTTTTGCTTGCACTTCTATCAACCTTCCGGTCTTTTCACCCTTCTAGATCTCGCGTGTTTCGATTTGTCGATCTCTTTGCGGGACTTCTACCGGAAGGTCTTTTCTCGCAACCTCTATCAAGTAGGTGTATCGGGCCTACGAGGGAAAACCGGTTTGTGTGCGTGTGTGTGTTGTATCCCCACGAATTCTCCTCCGTGTTCGTCATGTTCATCGTGTTCATCCACCTCCCCCACGAAATCCACCCAAATCCGTGAAGATCGGGCACATCCCGGGCTTAGCCCTTATCATATGGTATCAGCAGCTCTTTGGTTGCCACGGATTTGACCCCCACATCCCCCAATTCCACCAATTTCGCCCAAAAAAAATTCCCAAAAAAATAGCCCCAATTTGGCCTTGGATCGATCTCTCGATTTGTTGAGTTATTTGTGGTTTTGTTCCAATAGAAACTTGTCTTTGGTGTTGATCTACTATTCCCCCAACTTTTCCCACCAGTTTGTGCCAATTTTCCCACGAAATCGAAGATTTTCGGGTCAGTTTTCCGCCAAATCGACGAACAGTAGCTGAGGCCGGCACTGCCGCCCCAAAATCGCCGGCACTGCCGGTCAGGCCGGCACTGCCGCCGCCCAAACGCCGGCACTGCCGCTGGCCCCGAAATTTTTCACACTTTCTTCGTTTTTCGTTTTGGCACTTCCCATTTGTGTTTGGTCTTCGGTTTTGAGTGCCATTTCAGCTACCACAAGCTTCCGCAACATCGACAACGACGACGGCACCCCGAGGATTCAAGCGGTTCATTTGACACCTTCACCACCATAGCAAGTTCAAGATCGTCGGCCACCATCATCAAGTGGTATAACTTGCTCCTAACTTGTAGCCCTAGCCTCTTTTGCGCATCTTTCCTATCGAGAGTGGCTTTCTAGTGTTGCGAAGCATTGCGCAAGCGTCCCGTCCGTGAGGGTGTGCGTGTGTTGAGCAAAGCTTCGAAGCAAGCTCGTGTGAAAAGATAAGCAAAAGAAGTGTGACATACTTACATAGATAGTAGTATCCTTACATAGTGAGAAAAAGAAAAAGAAAAATACAAAAAGAGAAAAAGAAAAAGTGTGTGAGTGACACCTATACACAAAAGAGTCCAAAGCTTTTAAGAAAAAGAGAGAAAAGAGAAGAGAGGCGTCTTGCGCAAATCTTGTTGCTTCTCAATTTTGCAACCAAGCCACGGTCTCTCTTGCGTTGGCGTGACACCGAGCTAGTAGTCTTCGTTAGGCCCATTTTGTTCTTGCTCATTTTCCAAGTCGCGCTAACCCCATTTTGTCCCACGCGTGTGTTCCTCCTTGTGTATGCCTTTTGTGATCACCGCCTTTGACTTGTGACTTTTGGATCTTACCCACTTTTGACAATAGACTTTTCGTTTGGTTCTTCCATTTGGCTTTCCACATCCATACCTAACACCATATAGAGTTTTGTTTTTGTGTGTGTAACCGGTTGTTCCTCACCTTGATACACCTTTTCGATTTTGGTTTGCAAGTTTTGACATTCTTGGTAGTCTTTCCTAACCACCCACCACATAGTTCTTGTTTTAGTTGTAACCATGTCTAGTGGAGAAGGGAACCAACTACCGATGACGCGGCACCAACATTGGATAGCTACTCAAGCCGTCCACGCCAAGCTAAATCAATTTGAAGCCATGCTCAAGGATACCAATGTCCGATATGAAGAAAGAGCCCAAGTGCAAAGGAATGACCTCAACAATCAAGTGCAAGACCTCAACGAGAAGATTGAAACTCAAGGCAATGAGTTGAAGGCCACACTTGCCATACAAGGTCAAGAAACAAGGGAAATGAAGACGGCGTTGGACAATATCCTCCACACACTCAACCGTCAAGAAGAGAGAAGACACCACTCAAGGTCTTCGCGCTCTCATAGCTCAAGGTCAAGAGCTCCTACACCGTCTCGCCATGATTCTAATGAAGACCCACGCCACCATAATGTGGATGTTCAAGTGCTTCACCAACAAGCTCAAGAAGCGGAGCAAGCTCGACTTCGACTTATCCATGAACGTCAACGCCTTGAAGAAGAGCGCATTCACCAAGAGGACCTCAATGCTCAATTCCAACAAGAGCAAGACCGCCTTCGACATGATCAAGAGCTAGTTCGAGCAAGGGAACAAGAGCGTCTCCGCAATGAACAACAAGCACTTGAAGAACGAGAGCGGCAACGACAAGTGCAAGAAGCTCAAGCTAGAAGACAACGCCTTCATGAAGAGGAAGAAAGGCAAGCGCACCAAGAGCGCCAAATCATCAATGTTGTTCATCCTCAACGCCCTCAAGGTCAAGATAATCGCCGCCATCATGATGATCGCCCTCATGCTAGAAGACCTCCTCCAAGGGCACGAAATGAAGAATCAAGTCATCACCAAGCATCAAGTGAAGAAAGTGTGATGCCTCGACGACGCCACAACAATGATGATCAAGATGAAGGTCATGGAAGACCACCTCCTTGTCCACAACATAGCAACAACAATAGAGATGCTCAAGGTCCACAACATCCACCTCAACAACGTCAAGATATTGGTGAAGAAAGACCACCTCCTAGGCGCAATGACCGCAATGAAGAAGAAATCTTTGGGAAGCTCAAGTTCACCATGCCCAAATTCCACGGAGAAGAAGACCCCGATGCATACCTATCTTGGGTTCTCAAGGTTGACAAGATTTTCCGCATACACAACTTCTCCGAAGCAAAGAAAGTGGCCATGGCATCACTAGAGTTTGAAGGGTATGCAAATGTTTGGTGGGAAGAAGTGAACAAGAAGCGTGACAAGGAAGATCTAGACCCCATTGCTACATGGGAAGAGATGCAAGAAGTCATGCACAAACGCTTTGTGCCCAACCACCATAAACGCGACCTCTTCAACAAGCTCACTCAACTCAAGCAAAGCTTCAAGTCCGTTGAGGAATACTACAAGGAGATGCACATGACAATGATGAGTGCCAATGTGGATGAGCGAGAAGAGCAAACAATGGCAAGATTCTTGAATGGATTGAACATTCTCGTCAAGAGGATAGTAGAGTTCTTGCCTTACACCAACATGGTTGAATTGCTTCATCAAGCTACAAGAGCCGAGCGCCAAGTGCGAGAAGACATAGCAAGTGCAAAAACAAAGTCCTTCTTCGCCGCGCGAAATGCAACAAACACCTCCTCAAGCATCAAGAACACAAGTGCTATTGCTCCAAAGGATCCTCCTAAGCAAACGAAGAGTGCCTTCAAGACAACAAGCTTCAAGCCGGATCAAGCAACTATGTCCTCCAAAGCTTCCACGGGATCTAGTAACATCACTTGCTTCAAGTGTGGAGCTCAAGGACATAAATCCTTTGAATGCAAGAACACAAGAGTTATGATAACTCGAGATGATGGAGATGTGGAGTACTTGAGTGAAGGAGAATATGAAGCTTTGGTACAAGCCGCAACCAATCTTGAGGATGATGACTTGGAAGACCAAGAGCAAGTCCTATGTGTGCATGATGCAAGTCCATCCCTTGTGGTGACCAAAGTGTTGACAACCCATGCACTACCCAATGAAGATCAAAGGTGCAACATCTTCCAAACAAGAGCCGGAATCAATGGCAAGTCAATAAACGTTATAATTGATGGAGGGAGTTGCCACAATCTTGCAAGCACCGAACTATGCTCCAAGCTCAACCTCACACTCCGGAAACACCCCCATCCTTACCATGTGCAATGGCTAAGTGACAATGGAAATGTCAAGATACAACACACCGTCTCCGTATCCTTCAAGATTGGCGCCTATGAAGACACCGTTGATTGTGATGTAGTGCCCATGACGGTGTGCCACATGCTACTTGGTCGCCCTTGGCAATATGACAAAAGAGCAAGCCATGATGGCTACACAAATGCCTATAGCTTCAAGGTCGGCGACAAGACGTTCATCTTACGCCCAATGACTCCTAGCCAAGTAATTGCGGACAATGCAAAGGCTTTAGCGAGGGCTAAGGAAGCTACCATCACTAGTGCGATGAGTGGTGAGAGAGTGACCCACCAAAAGGAAAGTGAGCGCCACAAGCCATATATGAGTGAGATGAAGAGTGTCCTCATAGCTACCAAGAGTGAGATGAGAGAATTGCACCACAACCCATCCACCATATTGCACTACGTGCTCATTTGCAAGGGGCCACCCTTGGAGACTAACAACTTAACAACACTTCCTTCGTCTTTGTTGTCTCTTTTGAAGGAATTCCAAGATGTCTTCCCCGACGAGCTTCCTCATGGACTACCACCGCTTCGAGGGATTGAGCACCGCATCGACCTCATACCCGGCGCCCCACTACCAAACCGCGCCGCCTACCGCACCAACCCCGAAGACACAAAGGAGATCCAATGTCAAATACAAGACCTCCTCGAAAAAGGGTATGTTCGTGAAAGCTTAAGCCCTTGTGCGGTTCCCGTGATTCTTGTGCCTAAACCGGATGAGACGCAACGAATGTGTATGGATTGTCGCCCCATCAATGCCATTACCGTTTGATACCGCCATCCCATTCCACGTTTAGATGACATGCTTGCTGAATTGAGCGGTGCCACGATTTTCTCTAAGATTGATTTGCGTAGTGGCTACCATCAAATCCGCATGGCAATAGGTGATGAATGGAAGACGCATTCAAGACCAAACTTGGTCTTTATGAATGGCTTGTCATGCCATTTGGCCTTTCAAATGCTCCATCTACTTTCATGCGACTCATGAATCACATCTTGCGTCCTCTCATTGGCAAGAGTGTGGTTGTCTATTTCGATGATATTCTCATTTATAGCAAAAACCTCGAGGACCATGTGCAACATGTGAGAGAGGTCTTGTGCATCTTGCGTCATGAAAAGCTTTATGCTAACCTCCCCAAGTGCACCTTTGCTCAAAACAAGTTGGTTTTTCTTGGCTTTGTGGTTTCCGCTAATGGTATTGAAGTTGATTCCTCCAAGGTTGAGGCCATCCACAATTGGCCCACTCCTACAAATGTTGGTCAAGTTCGAAGTTTTCATGGACTTGCCGGTTTCTACCGCCGCTTTGTGAAAGATTTTAGCACCATTGCTTGCCCTTTGAATGAGCTTACGAAAAAGAATGTTCCATTTGTGTGGGGCAAGGCACAACAAAAAGCTTTTGATGAGTTGAAGAAAAGACTTACCGAGGCACCACTTCTTGTTCTTCCAAACTTTTCCAAAACTTTTGAGATTGAGTGTGATGCAAGTGGACTCGGTATTGGTGGAGTGCTTATGCAAGATGGAAAACCCGTGGCATACTATAGCGAGAAGTTGGATGGCGCACGCCTCAACTATCCTATATATGACAAGGAACTTTACGCTTTGGTTCGTGTTCTTGAAGTTTGGCAACACTATCTTTGGCCAAAAGAGTTTATTATCCACTCCGACCATGAGTCTTTGAAATATTTGAAAAGTCAACACAATTTGAACAAAAGACATGCAAAGTGGGTTGAGTTCATTGAGTCCTTTCCATATGTAATCAAATACAAGAAGGGCAAGGACAATGTTGTGGCGGATGCTCTTTCCCGCAAACTCACCCTCTTACTCACTCGTTTGGATATTAGTGTTTTGGGTCTTGATGAAATCAAAGATTTATATGCTTCCGATACTTTCTTTGGCCCAATCTTTGCAAAGTGTTCTAGTGAGAAGGGCATCGATGATTTCTATTTGCACCAAGGATTCTTGTTCAAGGGCAACAAACTTTGTATTCCTATGTCTTCGCTTTGCCTTCTACTCTTACAAGAATCACATGGTGGTGGTCTTATGGGACACTTTGGAAGAGACAAGACATATGCCATGCTCTCCACTCACTATTATTGGCCAAGAATGAAGCACGATGTGGAGCGCCTTTGCCGACGGTGTACAACATGTTTACAAGCTAAGTCAACTTCCAACCCCTATGGTCTTTATACACCATTGCCTATTCCTCATGCTCCTTGGTCCGACATTAGTATGGATTTTCTGTTAGGATTGCCTAGAACCAAATATGGTCATGATTCCATTTTCGTAGTGGTTGATCGATTCTCTAAAATGGCACATTTCATACCATGCTCCCGAACGGATGATGCTTCACACATTGCTTCCTTGTTTTTTAGGGAAATTGTGAGACTCCACGGTGTACCAAGAAGCATTGTGTCGGATCGAGACGTCAAGTTTATGAGTTATCTTTGGAAGTCGCTCATGGCAAAGTTTGGAGTGAAGCTCTTATTCTCATCATCCTCGCACCCGCAAACGGACGGCCAAACCGAAGTGGTGAATCGAAGCCTCTCCACCCTACTACGAGTCCTTGTCAAGAAGAATTTGAAGTCATGGGAAGATTGCATCCCGCATGCGGAGTTTGCCTACAACCGCGCCAAGCACACTACTACAATGAGAAGCCCGTTCATGGTTGTCTATGGCTTTGAGCCTCCTACGGCGATTGACTTCCTTCCTCTACCACTACATGAGCAAGTGAACATGGACATCGACAAGAGAGCACAATACATGAAGAAGCTACATGAAGATACAAGGGCAACAATCGAGCAACAAGTTCTTCGTCAAGCAACACGCCTCAACATGAAGAAAAAGGCACGGATCTTCAAGGAAGGAGACCTAGTGTGGTTACATCTTCGCAAGGACCGTTTCCCTCAAGAACGAAACTCCAAGCTCAAGCCCCGAGGCGATGGTCCCTTCAAGGTCCTCAAGCGAATCAACGACAACGCCTACGTCATCGACATACCAACATCCAAGTACTTGGTGAGCAACACATTCAATGTGTCCGACCTCTCGCCATACCATGAAGATGAAGAGACGTTAGAGTCGAGGATGACTCTTTCCCAAGGGGGGGGGGGAGATGATGTAGCCCCGCTCACCGACGACGCTACACCAAGACCAACAAGTCCCCCAAGTGGACCGATGACACAGGCTCGAGTCAAAGCGCTACATGATAAGGTGAACTCAATCCTCACTACCCTTGATCTCGATACCCCATTGGATGGCTTGCTACTTCATACAAGTGCTCTATGTGTCATCAGGTACCAAGCTCACCAAGGAACTGAAGGAGAAGAAGGAACGCCGCTAACGCCCCAAGAAACTGAAGAAGAAGAAGAAGGATCGCCATCAAATGGAGAAGGTCGCCCAGTGGCCGGCATCGCCGCCACCATCGTGCCGGCACCGGCCGCCTGTAGCACCCCGGCACTGCCGGCCGGATCAGCCCGGCACTGCCGGCCACGCCGGCACTGCCGCCCCTGAAGCACCGGCACTGCCGGCCTCCCCGACGCCCATTACATCTGGACCACCCATTTAAATCCTGTGGTTGTGTACTTTTCATAAATGACTAAGTTACCCCTCCTCAGATCTGGGCTCTATATATAGGGCACCCCCAGCCACGAATTAGGGTTAGAGATGAACTAAGAAGAAACTTGAGCTTTGCTCTTACCCATGTGGGAAACCCTAGATCTATGATCTTGTATCCACCCGGGCTCCTTATCGACGCGTGATGATCTCTTTGGTGACTTCTACCGTTTGTTGATCTTTTGCTTGCACTTCTACCTTTTGGTCTTTTGCTTGCACTTCTATCAACCTTCCGGTCTTTTCACCCTTCTAGATCTCGCGTGTTTCGATTTGTCGATCTCTTTGCGGGACTTCTACCGGAAGGTCTTTTCTCGCAACCTCTATCGAGTAGGTGTATCGGGCCTACGAGGGAAAACCGGTTTGTGTGCGTGTGTGTGTTGTATCCCCACGAATTCTCCTCCGTGTTCGTCATGTTCATCGTGTTCATCCACCTCCCCCACGAAATCCACCCAAATCCGTGAAGATCGGGCACATCCCCGGGCTTAGCCCTTATGGTTGGCGGCCCAATGTTCTTCTTCTCTAACAATATGCATACTCAAACCATTTCAACTCATGGCAAATCTCCCTTACTTCAGACAAGACGAACATGCATAGCAACTCACATGATATTCAACAAAGGTGTGACAGGTTGATGGCGTCCCCAGATAACATGGTTACCGCTAAACAATCAACTTATAAGAACTAAGATACATAAGTGACATATTCCTTACCACAATAGTTTTTAGGCTACTTTCCCATGAGCTATATATTGCAAAAACAAGGAATAAATTTTTGAAAGGTTTTAAAGGTAGCACACAAGCAATTTACTTTGGAGTGGTGATAAAATACCACATATAGGTAGATATGGTGGACTGTTATCTACTGCTGGCGCGCAGTTGACGTGGGTGGTAGAAATCTCTGTGGTGTAACTTTTCTTCGTTCCCCGGCAACGGCGCCAGAAAACTGTCTTGATGACGCGTAAAGCACACGCCCGTTAGGAACCCCAAGAGGAAGGTGTGATGCGTGCAGTGGCAAGTTTTCCCTCAGTAAGAAACCAAGGTTATCGAACCAGTAGGAGTCAAGAAGCACGTGAAGGTTGATGGTGGCGGAGTGTAGTGCGGCGCAACACCAGGGATTCCGACGCCAATGTGGAACCTGCACAACACGATCAAAGTACTTTGCCCCAACTTAACAGTGAGGTTGTCAATCTCACCAGCTTGCTGTAACAAAGGATTAAATGTATAGTGTGGAAGATGATGTTTGCGAAGAACAGTAAGAACAATGTTTGCAGTAGATTGTATTCGATATAAAAGAATGGACCGGGGTCCACAGTTCACTAGTGGTGTCTCTCCAATAAGAAATAGCATGTTGGGTGAACAAATTACAGTTGGGAAATTGACAAATAAAGAGGGCATGCCAATGCACATACATATCATGATGAGTAGTGTGAAATTCAATTGGGCATTATGACAAAGTACATAGACCGCTATCCAGCATACATCTATGCCTAAAAAGTCCACCTTCAGGTTAGCATCCGCACCCCTTCCAGTATTAAGTTGCAAACAACAGACAATTGCATTAAGTATGGTGTGTAATGTAATCAACACAAATATCCTTAGACAAAGCATTGATGTTTTATCCCTAGTGGCAACAGCACATCCACAACCTTAGAACTTTCTCACATCCTTTGTCCCAGATTAAATGGAGGCATGAACCCACTATCGAGCATAAATACTCCCTCTTGGAGTTACAAGTATCAACTTGGCCAGAGCCTCTACTAGCAACGGAGAGCATGCAAGATCTTAAACAACACATATATGATAGATTGATAATCAACATAACATAGTATTCCATATTCATCGGATCCCAACAAACACAACATGTAGTATTACAAATAGATGATCTTGATCATGTTAGGCAGCTCACAAGATCCAACAATGATAGCACATGAGGAGAAGACGACCATCTAGCTACTGCTATGGACCCATAGTCCAGGAGTGAACTACTCACACATCAATCCGGAGGCGATCATGGTGATGAAGAGTCCTTCGGGAGATGATTCCCCTCTCCGGCAGGGTGCCGGAGGCGATCTCCTGAATCCCCCGAGATGGGATTGGCGGCGGCGGCGTCTCTGGAAGGTTTTCCGTATCGTGGCTCTCGGTACTGGGATATTCGCGACGAAGGCTTTAAGTAGGCGGAAGGGCAGAGTCGGAGGGCTGACGAGGGGGCCACACGCTAGGGCGGCGCGGGCCCCCCTTGGGCCGCGCGGCCCTAGTGTGGCGGCAGCTCGTCGCCCCACTTCGTGATCCTTTCGGTCTTCTGGAAGCTTCGTGGAAAAATAAGACCCTGGGCGTTGATTTCGTCCAATTCCGAGAATATTTTCTTTGTAGGATTTATGAAACCAAAAACAGCAGAAAACAACAACTGACTCTTCGGCATCTTGTCAATAGGTTAGTGCCGGAAAATGCATAAATATGACATAAAGTATGTATAAAACATGTGAGTATCATCATAAAAGTAGCATGGAACATAAGAAATTATAGATACGTTTGAGACGTATCAAGCATCCCCAAGCTTAGTTCCTACTCGTCCTCGAGTAGGTAAACGATAACAAAGATAATTTCTGAAGTGACATGCTATCATAATCTTGATCAATACTATTGTAAGCATATGTAATGAATGAAGTGATTCGAAGCAATGGTAAAGACAATGAGTAAACAATTGAATCATATAGCAAAGACTTTTCATGAATAGTACTTTCAAGACAAGCATCAATAAGACTTGCATAAGAGTTAACTCATAAAGCAATAGATTCTTAGTAGAAAGTTTTGAAGCAACACAAAGGAAGATATAAGTTTCAGCAGTTGCTTTCAACTTCAACATGTTTATCTCATGGATAATTGTCAACACAAAGTAATATGATGAATGCAAATAAGCAAGTATGTAAGAATCAATGCACAGTTAACACAAGTGTTTGCTTCTACGATGGAAGGAAGTAGGTAAACTGACTCAACATAAAAGTAAAAGAAAGGCCCTTCGCAGAGGGAAGCAGGGATAAAATCATGTGCTAGAGCTTTTCAAGTTTTAAAATCATATAGAGAGCATAAAAGTAAAATTTTGAGAGGTGTTTGTTGTTGTCAACGAATGGTAGTGGGCACTCTAACCCCCTTGCCATACGGACTTTCAAAGAGCGGCTCCCATGAAATTTTTATTTTTGGGTGACACTCCTTCCAACCTTTTCTTTCACAAACCATGGCTAACCGAATCCTCGGCTGCCTTCCATCAATCACATACCATGAAGGAGTGTCTATTTATTTTAGTTTTATTTAGAGATGACACTCCTCCCCACCTTTGCTTTCTCAAGCCATGGCTAACCGAATCCTCGGGTGCCTTCCAACATTCACATACCATGGAGGAGTGTCTATTTGATGAAGGTTAATTAATTTGGGGCTGGGAACCCCATTGCCAGCTCTTTTTGCAAAATTATTGGATAAGCGGATGAAGCCACTAGTCCATTGGTGAAAGTTTCCCAACAAGATTGAAAGATAAAACACCACATACTTCCTCATGAGCTATAAAACATTGACACAAATAAGAGGAAATAACTTTTGAATTGTTTAAAGGTAGCACACGAAGTATTTACTTGGAATGGCAGAAAATACCATGTAGTAGGTAGGTATGGTGGACACAAATGGCATAGTTTTTGGCTCAAGGATTTGGATGCACGAGAAGTATTCCCTCTCAATACAAGGCTTTGGCTAGCAAGGTTATTTGAAGCAAACACAAGTATGAAACGGTACAGCAAAACTTACATAAGAACATATTGCAAGCATTATAAGACTCTACACTGTCTTCCTTGTTGTTCAAACCCTCACCAGAAAATATCTAGACTTTAGAGAGACCAATCATGCAAACCAAATTTCAACAAGCTCTATGGTATTTCTTCATTAATAGGTGCAAAGTACATGATGCAAGAGCTTAAACATGATCTATTTGAGCACAACAATTGCCAAGTATCAAATTATTCAAGACATTATACCAATTACCACATGAAGCATTTTCTGTTTCAACCCATATAACAATGAACGAAGCAGTTTCAACCTTCGCCATGAACATTAAGAATAAAGCTAAGAACACATGTGTTCATATGCAACAGCGGAGCGTGTCTCTCTCCCACACAATGAATGCTAGGATCCAATTTTATTCAAACAAACCAAAACAAGAACATAAAGACGCTCCAAGTAAAGCACATAAGATGTGACAGAATAAAAATATAGTTTCACTAGAGGTGACCTGATAATTTGTCGATGAAGAAGGGGATGCCTTGGGCATCCCCAAGCTTAGATGCTTGAGTCTTCTAGAAATATGCAGTGATGAACCACGGGGGCATCCCCAAGCTTAGAGTTTTCACTCTCCTTGATCCTATTGTATCATCCTCCTCTCTTGATCCTTGAAAACTTCCTCCACACCAAACTCAAAACAAACTCATTAGAGGGTTAGTGCATAATCAAAAATTCACATATTCAGAGGTGAAATAATCATTATTAACACTTCTGGACATTGCACAAAGCTGCTGAAAGTTAATGGAACAAAGAAATCCATCAAACATAGCAAAACAAGCAATGCGAAATAAAAGGCAGAATCTGTCAAAACAGAACAGTCTGTAAAGACGAATTTTTCTGGGGCACTAAACTTGCTCAGATGAAAATGCTCAAATTGAATGAAAGTTGCGTACATATCTGAGGATCACTCACGTAAATTGACAGATTTTTATGAGTTACCTACAGAGAATACTACTCAAATTTGTGACAACAAGAAATCTGTTTCTGCGCAGTAATCCAAATCTAGTATGAACCTTACTATCAAAGACTTTACTTGGCACAACAATGCAATAAAATAAAGATAAGGAGAGTTTGCTACAGTAGTAACAACTTCCAAGACTTAAATATAAAACAAAAGTGCAGAAGTAAAATAATGGGTTGTCTCCCATAAGCGCTTTTCTTTAATGCCTTTCAGCTAGGCGCAGAAAGTGTGAATCAAGTATTATCAAGAGATGAAGCATCAACAGAGGGGTTTGGAGTTTTCTCCACTATGCATTGTATCTTATCTATGTAAGTTTCAGAGGCTCCTTTTTCATTACTCTTAGGCTTGCTATTCTCATCAAACAAATTTTCAGGAACAATCCAATCAAAATTCTTTTCTATTGCCTCGCACATTCCTAAGAGCTTGCAAGGTATTGATGTTTTAATATCCCCCTCATAATTAACTTTATTAGTGTACTTTTGTCTATCTTTTTCCATCTTTTCAAGGGTGCTAGCAAAGTTGGTATAAGAGCCAAGCATCTTATATTTAGTAAAGAATTTTCTAGCTTCTCTTGCTACATCACCAAATTCTTTAAGAAGGGTTTCTAAGACAAAATCTTTCTTTTCTCCTTCTTCCATATCACAGAGTGTAAGAAACATATGTTGTATTACGGGGTTGAGATTAACAAATCTAGCTTCTAACATGTGTACTAAAGAAGCAGCAGCAATTTCATAAGTAGGAGCAAGTTCTACCAAGTGAATATCTTCAAAATCTTCAACCGTACTAATATGAGTGAAAAAATCTTCTATATTATCTTTTCCAATGATAGACCCTCGTCCTACCGGTACATCTTTAAGAGTGAACTTAGGAGGAAACTGATATGTCTCCGACGTATCGATAATTTCTTATGTTCCATGCCACATTATTGATGTTATCTACATGTTTTATGCACACTTTATGTCATATTCGTGCATTTTCTGGAACTAACCTATTAACAAGATGCCGAAGTGCCGATTCTTTGTTTTCTGCTGTTTTTGGTTTCAGAAATCCTAGTAACGAAATATTCTCGGAATTGGACGAAATCAACGCCCAGGGTCCTATTTTGCCACGAAGCTTCCAGAAGTCCGAAGAGGAGACGAAGTGGGGCCACGAGGTGCCCAGACCATAGGGCGGCGCGGCCCCCCCCTTGGCCGCGCGGCCCTGTGGTGTGGGGCCCTCGTGCCGCCTCCTGACCTGCCCTTCCGCCTACTTAAAGCCTCCGTTGCGAAACCCCCAGTACCGAGAGCCACGATACGGAAAACCTTCCAGAGATGCCGCCGCCGCCGATCCCATCTCGGGGGATCCAGGAGATCGCCTCCGGCACCCTGCCGGAGAGGGGAATCATCTCCCGGAGGACTCTACGCCGCCATGGTCGCCTCCGGAGTGATGTGTGAGTAGTCTACCCCTGGACTATGGGTCCATAGCAGTAGCTAGATGGTTGTCTTCTCCCCATTGTGCTATCATTGTCGGATCTTGTGAGCTGCCTAACATGATCAAGATCATCTATCTATAATTCTATATGTTGCGTTTGTTGGGATCCGATGAATAGAGAATACTTGTTATGTTGATTATCAAAGTTATGTCTATGTGTTGTTTATGATCTTGCATGCTCTCCGTTACTAGTAGATGCTCTGGCCAAGTAGATGCTTGTAACTCCAAGAGGGAGTATTTATGCTCGATAGTGGGTTCATGCCTCCATTGATATCTGGGACGATGTGAGAAAGTTCTAAGGTTGTGGATGTCTTGTTGCCACTAGGGATAAAACATTAGTGCTATGTTCAAGGATGTAGTTACTAGTTACATTACGCGCAATACTTAATGCAATTGTCTGTTGTTAGCAACTTAATACCGGAGGGGTTCGGATGATAACACGAAGGTGGACTTTTTAGGCATAGATGCATGCTTTGGATGGCGGTCTATGTACTTTGTCGTAATGCCCAATTAAATCTCACTATACTCATCATAATATGTATGTGCATGATCATGCCCTCTTTATTTGTCAATTGCCCAACTGTAATTTGTTCACCCAACATGCTGTTTATCTTATGGGAGAGACACCTCTAGTGAACTGTGGACCCCGGTCCAATTCTCTATACTGAAATAAAATCTACTGCAATACTTGTTCTACTGTTTTCTGCAAACAATCATCTTCCACACAATACGGTTAATCCTTTGTTACAGCAAGCCGGTGAGATTGACAACCTCACTGTTTCGTTGGGGCAAAGTACTTTGGTTGTGTTGTGCAGGTTCCACGTTGGCGCCGGAATCTCTGGTGTTGCGCCGCACTACATCCCGCCGCCATCAACCTTCAACGTGCTTCTTGACTCCTACTGGTTCGATTAAACCTTGGTTTCTTATCGAGGAAACTTGCCGCTGTGCGCATCACACCTTCCTCTTGGGGTTCCCAACGGACGTGTCAACCACACGCATCAAGCAAATTTCTGGCGCCGTTGCCGGGGAGATCAAGACACGCTGCAAGGGGAGTCTCCACTTCTCAATCTCTTTACTTTGTTTTTGTCTTGCTTAGTTTTATTTACTACTTTGTTTGCTACACTAAATCAAAATACAAAAAAATTAGTTGCTAGTTTTACTTTATTTGCTATCTTGTTTGCTATATCAAAAACACAAAAAAATTAGTTACTTGCATTTACTTTATCTAGTTTGCTTTATTTACTGTTGCTAAAATGGCTACCCCTGAAAATACTAAGTTGTGTGACTTCACAACCACAAATAATAATGATTTCTTATGCACACCTATTGCTCCACCTGCTACTACAGCAGAATTCTTTGAAATTAAACCTCGCTTTATCGAATCTTGTTATGCGAGAGCAATTTTCTGGTGTTAGTTCTGATGATGCTGCTGCCCATCTCAATAATTTTGTTGAATTGTGTGAAATGCAAAAATATAAAGATGTAGATGGTGACATTATAAAATTAAAATTGTTCCCTTTCTCATTAAGAGGAAGAGCTAAAGATTGGTTGCTATCTCTGCCTAAGAATAGTATTGATTCATGGACTAAATGCAAGGATGCTTTTATTGGTAGATATTATCCCCCTGCTAAAATTATATCTTTGAGGAGTAGCATAATGAATTTTAAACAATTAGATACTGAACATGTTGCTCAAGCTTGGGAAAGAATGAAATCGCTGGTTAAAAATTGCCCAACCCATGGACTGACTACTTGGATGATCATCCAAACCTTCTATGCAGGACTAAATTTTTCTTCGCGGAATTTATTGGATTCAGCTGCTGGAGGTACCTTTATGTCCATCACTCTTGGTGAAGCAACAAAGCTTCTTGATAATATGATGATCAACTACTCTGAATGGCACACGGAAAGAGCTCCACAAGGTAAGAAGGTAAATTCTGTCGAAGAAACCTCTTCCTTGAGTGATAAGATTGATGCTATTATTTCTATGCTTATGAATGATAGGACTAATATTGATCCTAATAATGTTCCATTAGCTTCATTGGTTGCACAAGAAGAACATGTTGATGTAAATTTCATTAAAAATAATAATTTCAACAACAATGCTTACCGGAACAATTCTAGTAACAACTATAGGCCATATCCTTATAATAATGGCAACGGCTATGGTAATTCTTATGGGAATTCTTACAACAATAATAGGAGTTCACCCCCTGGACTTGAAGCCATGCTTAAAGAATTTATTAGTACACAAACTGCTTTTAACAAATCTGTTGAAGAAAAGCTTGGGAAAATTGATATACTAGCTTCTAAAGTCGATAGTCTTGCCTCTGATGTTGATCTTTTGAAATCAAAAGTTATGCCTAGTAGGGATATTGAAAATAAAATTGCTACTACAGCAAATGCCATCCAAGTTAGAATTAATGAGAATATAAGATTAATGGCTGAACTGCGTGCTAGGTGGGATAGAGAAGAAAATGAAAAACTAGCTAAAGAGAAGAATGTAGCTAAAGTTTGGACTATTACCACCACTAGTAATGCTAATGCTACACATGTTGCTGCACCTCCTACTATTAATAATAAAAGAATTGGTGTTAGCAATGTTTCCACTTCTAATGCAAAGCGAGAAACCGCTCAAATCGCTAAAACTGCTGAAACTGCCTGTGATAAAGCTGCTGAAATTTTTTCCAACATTGGGGATGATGATCCCATTGCTTTAGATTATAAAGGTTTGAATTTTGATGATTGCCACATCTCTGAAGTTATAAAGTTCTTACAAAAACTTGCTAAAAGTCCTAATGCTAGTGCTATAAATTTGGCTTTCACGCAACATATTACAAATGCTCTCATAAAAGCTAGAGAAGAGAAACTAGAGCGCGAAACCTCTATTCCTAGAAAGCTAGAGGATGGTTGGGAGCCCATCATTAAGATGAAGGTTAAAGATTTTGATTGTAATGCTTTATGTGATCTTGGTGCAAGTATTTCCGTTATGCCTAAGAAAATTTATAATATGCTTGACTTGCCACCGCTGAAAAATTATTATTTGGATGTTAATCTTGCTGATCATTCTACAAAGAAACCTTTGGGGAAAGTTGATAATGTTCACATTACCGTTAACAATAACCTTGTCCCCGTTGATTTTGTTGTCTTGGATATTGAATGCAATGCATCTTGTCCCATTATATTGGGAAGACCTTTTCTTCGAACTGTTGGTGCTATCATTGATATGAAGGAAGGTAATATAAAATATCAATTTCCTCTCAAGAAAGGTATGGAACACTTCCCTAGAAAGAGAATGAAGTTACCTTTTGATTCTATTATGAGAACAAATTATGATGTTGACACTTCGTCTCTTGATAATACTTGATACACACTTTCTGCGCCTAGCTGAAAGGCGTTAAAGAAAAGCGCTTATGGGAGACAACCCATGTTTTTACCTACAGTACTTTGTTTTTATTTTGTGTCTTGGAAGTTGTTTACTACTGTAGCAACCTCTCCTTATCTTAGTTTAGTGTTTTGTTGTGCCAAGTAAAGCCGTTGATAGAAAAGTTCATACTAGATTTGGATTACTGCGCAGAAACAGATTTCTTTGCTGTCACGAATCTGGGCTGTTTTCCCTGTAGGTAACTCAGAAAATTATGCCAATTTACGTGAGTAATCCTCAGATATGTACGCAACTTTCATTCAATTTGAGCATTTTCATTTGAGCAAGTCTGGTGCCTCGATAAAATTCGTCAATACGAACTGTTCTGTTTTGACAGATTCTGCCTTTTATTTCGCATTGCCTCTTTTGCTATGTTGGATGAATTTCTTTGATCCATTAATGTCCAGTAGCTTTATGCAATGTCCAGAAGTGTTAAGAATGATTATGTCACCTCTGAACATGTTAATTTTTATTGTCGCTAACCCTCTAATGAGTTGTTCTAAGTTTGGTGTGGAGGAAGTTTTCAAGGATCAAGAGAGGAGTATGATGCAACATGATCAAGTAGAGTGAAAGCTCTAAGCTTGGGGATGCCCCGGTGGTTCACCCCTGCATATATTAAGAAGACTCAAGCGTCTAAGCTTGGGGATGCCCAAGGCATCCCCTTCTTCATCGACAACATTATCAGGTTCCTCCCCTGAAACTATATTTTTATTCCATCACATCTTATGTGCTTTTCTTGGAGCGTCGGTTTGTTTTTGATTTTGTTTTGTTTGAATAAAATGGATCCTAGCATTCACTTTATGGGAGAGAGACACGCTCCGCTGTAGCATATGGACAAGTATGTCCTTAGTTTCTACTCATAGTATTCATGGCGAAGTTTCTCCTTCGTTAAATTGTTATATGGTTGGAATTGGAAAATGATACATGTAGTAATTTGCTATAATGTCTTGGGTAATGTGATACTTGGCAATTGTTGTGCTCATGTTTAAGCTCTTGCATCATATGCTTTGCACCCATTAATGAAGAAATACATAGAGCATGCTAAAATTTGGTTTGCATATTTGGTTTCTCTAAGGTCTAGATAATTTCTAGTATTGAGTTTGAACAACAAGGAAGACGATGTAGAGTCTTATAATGTTTTCAATATGTCTTTTATGTGAGTTTTGCTGCACCGGTTCATCCTTGTGTTTGTTTCAAATAAGCCTTGCTAGCCTAAACCTTGTATCGAGAGGGAATACTTCTCATGCATCCAAAATACTTGAGCCAACCACTATGCCATTTGTGTCCACCATACCTACCTACTACATGGTATTTTCCGCCATTCCAAAGCAAATTGCTTGAGTGCTACCTTTAAAATTCCATCATTCACCTTTGCAATATATAGCTCATGGGACAAATAGCTTAAAAACTATTGTGGTATTGAATATGTAATTATGCACTTTATCTCTTATTAAGTTGCTTGTTGTGCGATAACCATGTTTACTGGGGACGCCATCAACTACTCTTTGTTGAATTTCATGTGAGTTGCTATGCATGTCCGTCTTGTCTGAAGTAAGAGAGATCTACCACCTTATGGTTAAGCATGCATATTGTTAGAGAAGAACATTGGGCCGCTAACTAAAGCCATGATCCATGGTGGAAGTTTCAGTTTTGGACATATATCCTCAATCTCATATGAGAAAATTATTAATTGTTGTTACATGCTTATGCATAAAAGAGGAGTCCATTATCTGTTGTCTATGTTGTCCCGGTATGGATGTCTAAGTTGAGAATAATCAATAGCGAGAAATCCAATGCGAGCTTTCTCCTTAGACCTTTGTACAAAGCGGCATAGAGGTACCCCTTTGTGACACTTGGTTAAAACATGTGCATTGCGATGATCCGGTAGTCCAAGCTAATTAGGACAAGGTGCGGGCACTATTAGTACACTATGCATGAGGCTTGCAACTTGTAAGATATAATTTACATGATACATATGCTTTATTACTACCGTTGACAAAATTGTTTCATGTTTTCAAAATCAAAGCTCTAGCACAAATATAGCAATCGATGCTTTTCCTCTATGGAGGACCATTCTTTTACTTTTATGTTGAGTCAGTTCACCTATTTCTCTCCACCTCAAGAAGCAAACACTTGTGTGAACTGTGCATTGATTCCTACATATTTGCTTATTGCACTTATTATATTACTCTATGTTGACAATATCCATGAGATATACATGTTACAAGTTGAAAGCAACCGCTGAAACTTAATCTTCCTTTGTGTTGCTTCAATGCTTTTACTTTGAATTATTGCTTTATGAGTTAACTCTTATGCAAGACTTATTGATGCTTGTCTTGAAGTGCTATTCATGAAAAGTCTTTGCTTTATGATTCACTTGTTTACTCATGTCATATACATTGTTTTGATCACTGCATTCACTACATATGCTTTACAAATAGTATGATCAAGGTTATGATGGCATGTCACTCCAGAAATTATCTGTGTTATCGTTTTACCTGCTCGGGACGAGCAGAACTAAGCTTGGGGATGCTGATACGTCTCCGACGTATCGATAATTTCTTATGTTCCATGCCACATTATTGATGTTATCTACATGTTTTATGCACACTTTATGTCATATTCGTGCATTTTCTGGAACTAACCTATTAACAAGATGCCGAAGTGCCGATTCTTTGTTTCTGCTGTTTTTGGTTTCAGAAATCCTAGTAACGAAATATTCTCGGAATTGGACGAAATCAACGCCCAGGGTCCTATTTTGCCACGAAGCTTCCAGAAGTCCGAAGAGGAGACGAAGTGGGGCCACGAGGTGCCCAGACCATAGGGCGGCGCGGCCCCCCCTTGGCCGCGCGGCCCTGTGGTGTGGGGCCCTCGTGCCGCCTCCTGACCTACCCTTCCGCCTACTTAAAGCCTCCGTTGCGAAACCCCCAGTACCGAGAGCCACGATATGGAAAACCTTCCAGAGACGCCGCCGCCGCCGATCCCATCTCGGGGGATCCAGGAGATCGCCTCCGGCACCCTGCCGGAGAGGGGAATCATCTCCCGGAGGACTCTACGCCGCCATGGTCGCCTCCGAAGTGATGTGTGAGTAGTCTACCCCTGGACTATGGGTCCATAGCAGTAGCTAGATGGTTGTCTTCTCCCCATTGTGCTATCATTGTCGGATCTTGTGAGCTGCCTAACATGATCAAGATCATCTATCTGTAATTCTATATGTTGCGTTTGTTGGGATCCGATGAATAGAGAATACTTGTTATGTTGATTATCAAAGTTATGTCTATGTGTTGTTTATGATCTTGCATGCTCTCCGTTACTAGTAGATGCTCTGGCCAAGTAGATGCTTGTAACTCCAAGAGGGAGTATTTATGCTCGATAGTGGGTTCATGCCTCCATTGATATCTCTGGGACGGATGAGAAAGTTCTAAGGTTGTGGATGTGCTGTTGCCACTAGGGATAAAACATTAGTGCTATGTTCAAGGATGTAGTTACTAGTTACATTACGCGCAATACTTAATGCAATTGTCTGTTGTTAGCAACTTAATACTGGAGGGGGTTCGGATGATAACCTGAAGGTGGACTTTTTAGGCATAGATGCATGCTGGATGGCGGTCTATGTACTTTGTCGTAATGCCCAATTAAATCTCACTATACTCATCATAATATGTATGTGCATGGTCATGCCCTCTTTATTTGTCAATTGCCCAACTGTAATTTGTTCACCCAACATGCTGTTTATCTTATGGGAGAGACACCTCTAGTGAACTGTGGACCCCGGTCCAATTCTCTATACTGAAATACAATCTACTGCAATACTTGTTCTACTGTTTTCTGCAAATAATCATCTTCCACACAATACGGTTAATCCTTTGTTACAGCAAGCCGGTGAGATTGACAACCTCACTGTTTCGTTGGGGCAAAGTACTTTGGTTGTGTTGTGCAGGTTCCACGTTGGCGCCGGAATCTCTGGTGTTGCGCCGCACTACATCCCGCCGCCATCAACCTTCAACGTGCTTCTTGACTCCTACTGGTTCGATTAAACCTTGGTTTCTTACTGAGGGAAACTTGCCGCTGTGCGCATCACACCTTCCTCTTGGGGTTCCCAACGGACGTGTCAACCACACGCATCAGAAACATGATGAAATAAGTAAAATAAATGCAAGTAACTAATTTTTTTGTGTTTTTACTATAGAGAACGCAAACAAGACAGTAAATAAAGTAATGCAAGTAACTATTTTTTGTGTGTTTTTGATATGAAGAAAACAAACAAAGCAGTAAATAAAATAAAGTAAATCAAGACAAAAACAAAGTAAAGAGATTGGAAGTGGGAGACTTCCCTTGCAGCGTGTCTTGATCTCCCCGGCAACGGCGCCAGAAAACTGCTTGCTGTCTACTGCTGGCGCGCAGTTGACGTGGGAGGTAGAAATCTCTGTGGTGTAACTTTTCTTTGTTCCCCGGCAACGGCGCCAGAAAACTGTCTTGATGACGCGTAAAGCACACGCCCGTTGGGAACCCCAAGAGGAAGGTGTAATGCGTGCAGCGGCAAGTTTTCCCTCAGTAAGAAACCAAGGTTATCGAACCAGTAGGAGTCAAGAAGCACGTGAAGGTTGATGGTGGCGGAGTGTAGTGCGGCGCAACATCAGGGATTCCGGCGCCAACGTGGAACCTGCACAACACAATCAAAGTACTTTGCCCCAACTTAACAGTGAGGTTGTCAATCTCACCGGGTTGCTGTAACAAAGGATTAAATGTATAGTGTGGAAGATGATGTTTGCGAAGAACAGTAAGAACAATGTTTGCAGTATATTGTATTCGATGTAAAAGAATGGATCGGGGTCCACAGTTCACTAGTGGTGTCTCTCCAATAAGAAATAGCATGTTGGGTGAACAAATTACAGTTGGGCAATTGACAAATAAAGAGGGCATGACAATGCACATACATATCATGATGAGTAGTGTGAAATTCAATTGGGCATTACGACAAAGTACATAGACCGCTATCCAGCATGCATCTATGCCTAAAAAGTCCACCTTCAGGTTAGCATCCGCACCCCTTCCAGTATTAAGTTGCAAACAATAGACAATTGCATTAAGTATGGTGCGTAATGTAATCAACACAAATATCCTTAGACAAAGCATTGATGTTTTATCCCTAGTGGCAACAGCACATCCACAACCTTAGAACTTTCTGTCATCCTTTGTCCCATTAAATGGAGGCATGAACCCACTATCGAGCATAAATACTCCCTCTTGGAGTTACAAGTATCAACTTGGCCAGAGCCTCTACTAGCAACGGAGAGCATGCAAGATCTTAAACAACACATATATGATAGATTGATAATCAACATAACATAGTATTCCATATTCATCGGATCCACAAAAACACAACATGTAGTATTACAAATAGATGATCTTGAGCATGTTAGGCAGCTCACAAGATCCAACAATGATAGCACATGAGGAGAAGACGACCATCTAGCTACTGCTATGGACCCATAGTCCAGGGGTGAACTACTCACACGTCAATCCGGAGGCGATCATGGTGATGAAGAGTCCTCCGAGAGATGATTCCCCTCTCCGGCAGGGTGCCGGAGGCGATCTCCTGAATCCCCCGAGATGGGATTGGCGGTGGCGTCTCTCGAAGATTTCTCGTATCGTGGCTCTCGGTACTGGGGTATTCGCGACGAAGGCTTTAAGTAGGCGGAAGGGCAGAGTCGGAGGGCTGACGAGGGGGGCACACGCTAGGGCGGCGCGGGCCCCCCTTGGGCCGCGCGGCCCTAGTGTGGCGGCGCCTCGTCGCCCCACTTCGTGATCCTTTCGGTCTTCTGGAAGCTTCGTGGAAAAATAAGACCCTGGGTGTTGATTTCGTCCAATTCCGAGAATATTTCCTTTGTAGGATTTCTGAAACCAAAAACAGCAGAAAACAACAACTGACTCTTCAGCATCTTGTCAATAGGTTAGTGCCGGAAAATGCATAAATATGACATAAAGTATGTATAAAACATGTGAGTATCATCATAAAAGTAGCATGGAACATAAGAAATTATAGATACGTTTGAGACGTATCATGGACACGATTGGCATTTTGGTTTTTAGGAGTTGGATGCACGAGTAGAGCTCATACTCTGTACAAATGAAGGCTAGCAAAAGAAAGGGGGCGACCGACTAAGAGAGCAATAATGGCCATAATAATGCATAGCGACAAAACTTATCAATCAAAGCATATGGTGATATTAAAAGTCAAAAACTAAATGATCATCAAGTCAACTCAATTGAAACATCAAAGGAGATCTTTCATTTGCATCACTATTAATATGAGATTTCTTACTCGTATCCAACACCAATTAACTTATTTGAAACAAATCTCGTAGATAATATTCAGTAGATATCAGAGAGATAAATTCACTTGAATATAGAAAAACAACAAGCTCTGAACATAATATGAATGAAAAACTAGAGCTTAAAAGCAGTACTCACAAAAATAGAACGCTCGTTGAACATATGAGTGAAAACTAGAGCGTTCATGCAATTAAAGCGGAGCGTGTCTCTCTCCAAAACAAATATGATGGATCCAACTTTTTGAACAACAAATAAAACAAAACAAAACACACAAAAAAAGACACTCCAAGAATAACACATAATGCATGAAGCAATAAAAATATAGCGCACTGAAAAATGACCTGGTGCTTTTTACTGATGAAGAGGGGGTGCCTCGGGCATCCCCAAGATTTGACGCTTGAACCTCTTGGATATTTCTTGGGGTGTCCAGGGGACATACCCAAGCTTGAGCTTTTGTCCATTCTTCGTCCCATTGCATCATTCTTCTCTCCCTACACTTGAAAACTTCCTTCACCCAAAACTCAACATAATTCATTAGCAATATTAGTGTAATCAAAACAATCAATCCACTTGGTTCAGGTATGACATATGTAAAGCATATATTAAAACTTTGACTACTGCATAAACTTCTTCGGAAAGCTCCTTCTTTCAAAAGAACTCAAAAATAAAAAGATTAAGAGGCAAATGCACTAATGGTAGAAATCTGTCAAAACAGAACAGAAGCTAAAGATCGATTTTTTTGAACAATTTCTGTGGCTCAGATCGAAAAGTGATGAGCTAATGAAAGTTAGATAATAACCTAGGGAATATGCTCGTAAATTTTCAGCTCATGGTGACGTTCTGGTGATTTATGCGAAGCTTTCTCGCGACAGTCCAGAAATAGAAACAGAATTGCAAATTTCCCAAATACTACTTTCTTACCATTAGAGGCTGCTCTTGGCACAAAAACGAAATAAAAATGATAAGGAGAGGTCATTACAGTAGCAATGACTTCCGAGACTCAACAAAACAGTAAAATAACATAAATAAAAACATAATGGGTTGTCTCCCAAAAAGCTCTTTCTTTATAGCCATTAAGACAGGCTCAGTAATTTGAGAAGTGCTCACATATGTAATATGAATTGAAGCAAAAGAGAGCATCAAGAAGCAAATATGAAACACATTTAAGTCTAAACCACTTCCTATGCATAGGAATCTTGTATACAAATAAATTCAGGAAGCACAAACTAACAATCATGGAAAGGTAAAACAAGAGTAACTTCAAAATTTTCAGCATATAGAGAGGTGTCTTAGTACCATGAAAATTCCGACAACCACATTTTCCTCTCTCATAATAATTTTCAGTAGCATCGTGAATAAACTCAACAATATAACTATCACATAAAGCATGCTTTTCATGATCTTCAAACACATAATTTTTATCAAGCTCAAAAATAGTAGGATTAAAACAATCAAACCCACTTTTAGCAATTTTATAACAAGATGATTGATCATTCTCAAGAGGTATGGGACTACTAGTAGCAATCCTATTTTCAGTAGCATTATAATTTATAGCATCAAGTAACATAGGACCATCATCTAAAGCTTTATCATAAACACTCTCCAAGCACAATTCTTTAGTTCCATGCATTTCGAAATTAGGCACAAATAAATGATTATCATAAGATTTATCAAAATAGCATGGATTATCATAAATAACAGTAGCATAACTATTCTTACAAGTTTTACTCATAGGGAATATTTCAAGAGAATCCTCATGAACATAACATTCGTCCTCCTTTGGTGAGCATGGAGGGCAATCAAATGATGTAAGAGATAAAGAGTTACTCTCATTAGAAGGTAGGCATGGGTAGCTAATCCATTCTTCCTACTTTTGTTCATCACTGTCCTCCTATTTTTCATCTAATGAGCTTTCAGGTTCAACAACTTCTTCTTCCACGGGTTGCTGCAAATTGTGGATACATTCTTGTGCATAATTGAGTCTCTCTTTATAATCAATGATATAACAATTATTGCTAAAATTTTATGTGCAATAATCAAGGATAGAAGAGACATAATCTTTAAGGTCATGACAAGCAACACAAGTTTCATAATTTTTAGACATGAAGGATTCTATTTCAGAAGCTCTCATAAATAAGACAAATTGTTCTACTTCTTCGAATCCAAGATGAATATAGTTATTCCAATGATAGTTCGAAATTAAAACTTCTTCACTAAAGCCACATTGGAATTTAAAATATTTAGTATCCTGTTTAGAGCAACAATTTATATCATGGCGTTTAAGCAAAATTTTAGCAATTGTATCCAACTTTTTCAACACGCCACTCATTACTTTTCCCTTATATGATTCTCCATACTTCATAAATAATTCTACAAGTTCCATAGAGTATAAAGCAGGTCCTTCCATAACAACAATTTTTAGTTTTTCGATTTTTCAATTTTTTATGGATTTTCAGATATATAGGAAAAATAAAACAAGACAAAAATAAACAAAACAAAACAAAATGAAATAAAAACAGCGAGAGAGGTGGAGTGTACTCCTCAGGTGAAATTATAAGTAGAGCTATGCTCTCCGGCAACGGCGCCAGAAAATAGTCTTGATGACCCACAAGTATAGGGGATCGCAACAGTCTTCGAGGGAAATAAAACCCAAATTTGTTGATTCGACACAAGGGGAGCCAAAGAATACTTATAAGCCTTGACAGCGGAGTTGTGAATTTAGATGCACCTGGAAAAGCACTAGCAACGGGGTGATGTGAAAACAGTGGTAATATGATGCGGCGCCAGAAAATAGTTGGTACTACTTTGATGGCGTGTTGACAGGGAAATGTGATGCGGCAGTAATATGATAGCAATAGTAACACAGCAGTAGCAGTAACACAGATGCGATGGCACTGGAAAATATCTCAGCGCGCAGTTAATTGAAAAGCAATGATGATGAAATAAAGGACCGGGGTTCCCGGCGATCTACACTAGTGGTAACTCTCCAGATAACAAGTGTTGGGTGAACAAATTACAGCTGGGAAATTGACATAATTGAATTTAGCATTAAAACAAAATATCCAGTCTATTAATATCGTAGGCATGTTTTCCATATATAGTTATACGTGCTCGCAATGAGAAACTTGCATAACATCGTTTGTCCTACGAGCCCGTTTGCAGCGAGGCCTCAAGGGAAACTACTGGTAATTAAGGTACTCCTTTAATAGAGCACCGGAGCAAAGTATTAACACTTGGTGAAAACATGTGATCCTCATATCAAAGCCATCCCCTCCGGTTATCCCAATTTGAGATCACTTTGGGGCCTCGAGATCCGGACAAAGACATGTGCGTACAATTTGTAGATATAATCTAAGAAACAATTATAGAGCCTAGATCTAAGATCATGCCACTTATGCACTAGTGACAAGCATTAAACATAATAATATTGCAGCAACAAATACTTCACAAACTTATAAGATATACTGAACATAATGATCAATCCATCGGATCCCAACAAACACAACACCGATTACATCATATGGATCTCAATCATGTAAGGCAGCTCATGGGATCATTGTGTTGAAGCACATGGGAGAGAGTACCATCTAGCTACAGCAAGAACCCATAGTCCCTGCGGGAACTACTCAGAAACCATCATGGAGTCGAAGTGGAGGTGGTGGAGTCGATGGCGATGGCTGCGGGGGGCACTTCCCCGTCCCGGCAGGGTGCCGGAACAGAGACTTTTGTCCCCCAAAACTTGGTTTCGGCGATGACGGCGGCTACAGAACTTTTTGTGGACGGAGGGTCTTGTCTCTGGGGTTTTCCCGATGCGAGGAATAAATAGGCGGAAGGGCGGAGCAAACGAGACGACAAGGCGCCAGTACATGGGCAGGCGCGGCCAAGGGTGGGGTTTTCCCGATGCGAGGAATAAATAGGTGGAAGTGCGGAGCAAACGAGGCGACGAGGCGCCAGTACATGGGCCAGGCACGGCCAAGGGTGGGGCCGCGCCTGCCCTATGTACTGCCACGTGGCAGCTCTCCTGCACGTGTCCTTCTAGCTCCGTCTTCGTCCCGGAAAAATAAGACTCTGGGCTTTTGTTTCGTCCAATTCTGAGAAACTTTCATGTACAACTTTTCTGAAACACAAAAAATCAGAAAACATGAACTGGCATTGCGGAACTGCATTAATAGGTTAGTCCCAGAAAATACTAAAAAGTGTGGAAAAGTGCACATAAAAAATATAAGAATTGTAACAAAAAAGCATGGAGCATCAAAAAAATTAGATACGTTTGGGACGTATCAGTGCGTCCCCCACTTGCGCAACGTGTCGATGGTACAGAACTTTGGACCCACGTCTCAAAGATGTGACATGAGCCGTGGTTTCCCAAGGAGGCAATCGTGGCTATAGTCTGCAATGATGTCATTCCATATAAAACTTCGAGTGCTTCTATTAAATATAGCTACAGGAAAATCTCGAGTGTTCCAACAAAGAAACTTCGGGAGCCTATGATCAAATACAAGCATTTGTTCATATGTTCGGGGGCTACTCTTATCAGAAGTAATGTTCATACTTTTGATAAGAGGTCAAGTTGAAAAAAAAATATAGGGTTGGTGAAAAATAGCAAAGGTTGAGCCTACAATCAAGTGCAAACACTTAGCTGTAGCATCGGGGGCTACTCCCATCGGGAGCGCTGGCCGCGCACCCGATGAAATTGAAAAAAGAGAAGGAGCAGCAAGTTGAGTAAAAAAAAGAAAGAACAAAGATGAAAGGAACGTAAAAAATAGCAAGAAGGCAATACAAGTTGAGCCTACAACCAAGTACAAGCACTTGGCCGTAGCCTCGGGGGCTAATCCCATCGGGAGCGGTGGTCGCGCACCCGACGAAATATGAGATTATCACATTTTCGAGTTATATATAACTCGAAATATACTCCCATCGGGAGGTCAAGATACTATGTCCTCATATGACTCGAATAGATATGACATTCCAACAGCCGGAAAAGGCACTCGACAATATATTCTCAGAGCGCGTCCGCCACGGTAAAATCTCTAAATGCCATAATATTTTACGAAGGTATGTCCCCGGGATTCATCCTGTGCGGCGTGGTATCGCACCCGAATGCGCTCTACTACTTTATCCATGTCAACAGACGCGAAGAAAAATCCTAACGGACGCGTTAGGTACTCGATAAAATTAAACTGGAATTCGGCATATGGTAAGACCTTAAGCAGTGCATGTCGAATTAAGCCAGTATCCCAAGGTCAAGTCCGTGGACTTGACCTTGAAGTGGGTTTTTGCGGGATTGCCACAAGAGCAGTTAACTGGTACCTGATCCGTCAGATGAACCAGCCCCATCTACTGTTATTCCTATACAAGATATAAATACTTCGAGAAAAATATTATAAGAATTCATAGAACTTATGGATTGTTTCTACAATGGAGATTTTACTCGACTCTATGATTCAAGAAAAATCTCGGGGGCTACTGACATAGACATCCCAGATGGGCCTGCCGAATAAGGTACCCGGGGATAATCGAAGGCCCACCACCCGAAGTTTATGAAGCTCGGAAGCCCAATAGGCATCGATATGGAAAATAGAGATAGATTAGGAATAAAAGACTTGTATCAATACGGGAAGGACTCAAATAAGTCTCCCGGACTTTGTAACTTGTACAATACGAAAACCTCGGCTCCACCTCCTATATAAAGGGGGGCCGAGGGAGAGAGAAAGGATCGAACTATTGTCAATACACACCCTATTTTTTCATATTCGAGCACCTTTTTGGCTGAAACCTTCGAGATCTACTTGCCCACTACTTTCTGTGAAACCCTAGTCTACAACTTGTAGGCATTGACAAGTTAATACCTTGTCACTTGGGAACATACCCATGTCCATACTTTTGATTGTTTGACCTTTGCTTACTCAAAAGGTCATCCAATCCCATCTTATTCTTGGTGGTGGTGAGCTTGGCTAGTTCCTTTGTCAACCTAGCATTTTCCTCAAGAATAGATGCTTGCTCACAAGCCGAGACAGTTGGATTGATATTTGAGACCATATTTGGTCACCAAGGATTCAAGATATGTATTGGTCTCAACATACATAGATAGTTCCTCTTTCAAACGAACATGTTCCTCAACAAGTTTAGCATGCTCACAAGTAAATGAGGTGGAGGTACTAGCAACATTTTCAGCAATAATGGGATTATTCATTGATCCAAGAGCCCTCTTGTAGGTTTCTTGGAGTAGGTCATGGTTCTCTCCAAGTTTCTTGAGCTCATCCTTAACAAGCTTGTTAGCTTTTTCAAGGTGGTTAAGATCCCTAGTGAGAGAAGCATGAGCAAATTCAAGCTCCTTCTTTGAAGCATCAATCTCTTGGGCTAATAATTGAGCCCTTTCAATAGTTTCTAGGTCCTTAACTTTATCTAATTCAAAAGTTCCAATTTGTTGCTTAAGACCTTGAGATATGCACCTTTCATTTTTCAGCTCTTGTCTTAGGAGATTGAATCTCTGTTTTTCATCATTCAAATGATATTCTAATTCCTCTATGGACTCGTCCCTTTCGTTGAGGGAGTCCATTAAGTAATCAAATTTGACAAGAGCATCACCACGAAGAGTGCATCTAACTTTGTAAAGTTCCTTAAGCATAGCTACCTCATCTTGATCTTCAGTTTCATCATCAAGAACACTAGATAGAGAAGGTGGGGATTCCATTACCTTTGTTTCCCTTGCCATTAGACAAGAGCCGACTGTCGTAGAGGAGGGAGAGTCATCGGAGTCATCATCATGAGTTGTTCTTGCCATGAAGGAATAACCAATATCACTCGGAGTTGAGGACTCCGTGGAGTAGTCCTTGGAGTAGTCATATGTGAAGAGTGACCCGGGTTTGGAGAAAGCCAAACCAGCCACTCCAGCCTCCTTCTTCTCATCTTCTTCCTTTTCATCGGAAGTGTACTCAACCCAAACAAAGGCTCTCCCCTTGTTCTTCTTGCATCGTTCGTTGATTGGGTTTGGCTTCAGTCTTGGCTTGACCCCTTTGACAAACTTTGGCTTGTCTACCCTTTTCTCATAAGGACACTCATTTGCAAAGTGACTATCTTCATCATAGTTGTAGCACGTTCTCTTCTTCTTCTCATTGAAGGACATTGGAAACTTCTTCTTCTACTTCTTGGCAAAGAAGGAAAATCTGTCGCGATGTCAATAGTTGATGTCATCTCTTCATCTTCTTTGATTTCATAGGCTTCTTCTCTTTCTTGATCAGCCCTAGCCTTCAAAGCAAGGTTGTGTGAGGATCCCTCTATACGGTTCATCGTCATGAGCCTATCTCTTGTCTTGGCCATGTTGTCATTGGCTGCCACATAGGAGATTAGATCATCTGCGTTCAGATCTGAGGCTTTGGTGAGGATTTGCAAGTTGAGTGCAAGGTTGGTGTCCTTCTATTTGGCTGTATTCATGGAAATGACCTTGGACTTTATGAATTCTTCATTCATTTCAAAGCCATCATTATATTTTTCACATCCAAGGCCCTTGACCTTTACTCGAAGGGCCCCAAGCCTTCCATAAGCATCAGCCAGGGGTTCTCCTTCTCTAATCATGAACAAGGTTGCCTCCGTCTTTGCTGACTCATAGAAAGTCCTTTGGATCAGATCGGTTCCCTCTTGTAGTACTACGATCCGATCCCAAAGCTCTTTTGCATAGTCTATATCATTGACTTGATCGAGGAGCTTGCGATTGATGCCACTTCTAATCTTGTCACAAGCAGAGGCATTGAGTTGGCGGTTGTAGAAATCAGTGGAGGTTAGCTTGATGGGATCTCGTGGCTTTCGGTATCCATCCACAATGATCTCCCACATCTCCACACTACAGCTGCGAATATGAGACTCCATAGAGGATTTCCAAAAAGGAAAGTGAGTTCCATCAAAATGGGGAACATTCCCACTATGGTTTATATGAGGCATGGGTGAAGCGTTTTTGGGATAGTGATGATTGGCTTCATGGAAACCTTCCGGAGGGACCGAAGCCCCACTAGAAGTCCCACTAGTCAGGTTTTTAAGCATGACACTCATTTGTGCCATTTGGCTTTGGACTTCATCCTCCTTCTTCTTTTTCTCAGCATCATATGCTAAGAATCTGGATTTCATCTCCTTAACCGAAAGGTTAGAATCATCATCCAGACCCTCGAATAGTTTATCCATCTCACTCTTAAGGCTGTGAAGCCCTTAAAAAGAGTCCAGACTCTGATACCAATTAAAAGTTCAGAGATGGTAAACCTAGAGGGGGGTGAATAGGTTTCTACAAATGTTAATTCTTTCTTTGCAATATTAGGTTTTGCGGAATATAAAGGTGAGCCTAATGCAAACTAGGTGAGGCACCCTATATGATGATACAAGTAACTCAAGCACAAAGGCTCTCACAGGCAGTTATATCACAAGTAAGGAGTTCGGTTAGAGATAACCGATAGCACACGGAGACGAGGGTTTATTCCCGTGTTTCCTTCCTTTGCAAGAAGGTACGTCACGTTTGGAGGGGTGGAGGTATCACGAAGGATTATGCAACGCCACGAAGGCTCACCCTATTCTCCGGAGCCTATCCCACGAAGGAATAGCTCACTCACTTATGGTAGACTTTGAGGCAGCCTCCAAACCTTCACAATCTTGTCAGGAGAAGATCCACAGCCCGGATGCTTCCGGACTTCTTTTGCCCACCTAGGGTTTCCAAGGAACCCTAGAGAGCAAGTATCTTGATGAATACAAGGGGAATAAGATTTGGCTCGGTGGAACGGTAGATTAGGGCCTCCTCTATCTTTTCCCCGGAGGGATTAGAGTTTGGGTGGAGGAGGAGGGAGATCTGAGGCTTTTGGTGTTTCTATCAATGGAGTATGAGAGAGAGAGAGCTCAAGAGAAGTTTGTAGTGTAGTGCTTGAGTGTTCTGAGGTAGGTGAAGGGGTATTTATATGGTCACTTGAGATCCAGCCGTTGCAGACCGTTGCCCACTTGTCCAGCTCAGCTTTTCGTCGAGGAGGCTGGTCAACCGGGCCTAGGACCGGGCCGTCCGGTGCAGGGGCCGGTCAGACCGGACCACAGACCGGACCATCCGGTCCCAACCGGACCTGGCGCCGGGCCTTGACCGGAGCGGGTCTTCGTCGCGCAGTACATGGCTCCAGTTGTCACCGGAGCAAGAGCCGATCTGCGCCGGGGCAGTCGGTCCAGCGGCCGGTCCGACCGGACGTGAGGCCGGACCAGGCCGGTCCAAACCGGGCCACGCGCCAGGCCAGCACCGGGCAAAGGGGAAAACTCCCCTGGATGGTGCCCGGTTGGCACCGGTCCAGGGGCCGTCGGAACCGGGTCAGTCGGTGCCACGACCGGGTCAGTCGGTGCCACGACCGGTCCAACCGGGCCTCTGGCCGGCCTGAGGCTGAGCAGCCCTTCTCCATTTCTATCGAAGTGGGGGGTCTCCCTTCACCTTCTTGTTCCATTGATACACATTTATGCCTATTTGGCTAATACCTGGGAATAATCTCATAGACATGTATTAGACCAATTACTCTAGCATCAGTGTCATTGTTACCAAAATAATGGATAAGGGTAAAATACCCTTACAATCTCCCTCCCTCCCTCCCTCCCTCTCTCTCTCTCTCTGTGTCTCTCTGATCAGCCCCAATTTTCACATGGATCCTCTCACGATTCATATATGTAACTTTTTGGCAACATATCATTGTCACTCCATTCTACAGATTTCTAGGGTCATTCAATGTAATTAGATTGTTGGATCTGCACTGATTGGTTTACTATTTTAATGACTAGGACATTTGAGACTGAGATGGTGATGGATAAAGGTGCAGCTATGAATATGAGATAAATGAAGGTACATGTTCAGTTTTCTTCAACTGAAATTGCAAATTACTCATCACTTGTTCCTAACTGAAACTATATTACTTGTGATTCAAATGATGAGAGATTTTCTTATGATTGACATGGAACTGCAGATTTATTCGCATACCTAATCTCTGTGAAGATGTGGGATTTGCTCCACACAACAAGGTTTCTATGCTATTCTCGAGGTTTTCGAGTGACAAACGTTTTGTCCGCAGGTAACCTATTCTATCAAGTTGTAGTGCTTGTTTCCCTAAGTCTTGTAAAGTAATAGCTTAGATGGTCTACAAAAGTACTAAGATTAAAATTGATAATTTGTAGGAGTTTCTTTCGGTTAGGTATGTGTTAGGTTTTATGGTAGACATTAGTTTTTGGACCAATTGCCCTCAAGCCTAGCCATCATGCGCACATTAGTTTTTGGACTTTGTTTTTTGGAATGAATGTTTTGCGTACCTGTGATGTTGTGTTATTGCTGATGATACTGGGAATCAGACCTGGTAAGGGAGGTGTTGGAGAACCCTTTGCTCCAAGAGAGGCCGAGAAGCATCAAGATGGAGGGGACGAGTGGTGGAAGCAAGCCAAGCAAAATCAAACTGATAGAGGAACAGAAGGCGCACATGGAGGCTAACAGGTTCAAGGCACTGGAGAGAGTAGCAGCAACACGGCTCGTGCATTCCAGTCTCAGCCTATTGTTGAAACTTGTTCTTCTCAATGTCAGCTCCCGTTTCAGATGTTGATTAATTAAAATGTGATAATGCTTTCCTTGATAAAATTTGAGGTGATAACTGGATGGGTCCTTAATTTGTTATATATCCTCTTCAAGTTGCTATCATTGTGAGGTTAGGTTGTTCAGAAGTTTTTGGTAATCCTTGCATTGTTGATCAAATTGCGGAACTTGTGTGAAGAAGTGTCAGAGTACATTGATTATTGAAAGTAACATCATCAACCAGTGCCAGTCCTGTAGAATGACAACATACCTGATGGAAGTTCTTGGTACACACAGGAGCCCATTTAACATAATGGGAGCAACTAGATTGTATGACAGACTGCTGCTACTACTGTATTATGCAATGAAAAGTGGAAATACAAATAGGTGGCCTGAGCACTGTTAAATATCATGGAAAATGGCCCTTCATGGCATTCTTTATAGATCACGGTAATTAAAATTGTAGTGCAATCTTCTACTGTTACATAAACTTCTATTTCTAGAATGTTTAAAATAGATACAAGAATGCAATTCCAAATTACTTTTGGTTAACATTATTCTACTGTTTTGGCAGGCAAGCAGCTAACAAATAAGCATGCTGGTATCATTACTACATTGGGTTGTGGATGTACTACTTACACGTAGATTGTGATGATACAATTTTGAGAATCCGATGGGTCTTTTTCCACATGGTGCATCTTATTTCAACATTGGCAATTGTCATCTATGATCTACTAGGTAGTTGTTTCTCGGCTGGTAAGTTACTGCATTCAGTGCATTATACTTGTGTACTTTCTTTTGTCGGTATAGAGGTATGAACGAAACTGTGAAATATTGAGCGCATATATTCTGCTAATTGCAACATTCTCTTCATTTAAATTCATAATTCGTTTACGTGTCCAAGACAGAGTGTATTATGCATATTTGAAAGCTCATGTAGTATCTCAAAGGCCTTTCTAAATTTGAATATGGTTATGGCTCTTCGCCTGAGTCAAATGATGGTTACTACGGAGCCTTTTGTAGTTGGTAGTTCATGCTCCATGGAAGCCCATATAGCGCTGACACACAAAATCGAATCAGAGGAAGTTTATGCACCCAGCCAGACCTAGCAAGTGAAAAACTGACATGAGAGCACCAGCAACACATGGACTTCTCCCCAAGGTATTTCAAGCCTTTGCACTCAAGTTATTGGTGTTTCTTATATTCGGGAAATGCGTGTGTCTGTCAGCATTCTACTCGTGTTTGATTCCCAACTGAACAACTAAACCATGCTATGCAATGCTAGTATATAATTGATGCTTTAGGTCTTCATTATTGACGCTTTGTTTCTCTTGTTTCTTTTGTATGCTTTGTAGCATAAAAAATGTGGTGAAAGCAAAATTGAAGAAACTTGAACGTGAATTATACGGTATTTCTTCTGCAAGTTCTGGTCAAATGATGAAAAACTACATGCACTTTTTGTCTTGCAAAGTTGAATACTACCATCAGAGTGGAGGATACCAATTTTTTTTGGATTCACATCTGTTGTCACCCTTTCTTTATTAATACACTTGATTTATCCAAAATCTTTGTGCTAGATAACATATTAGGTAAATGTGTCAGAAAATTTCAGTTACGTTAGGAGATTGTCCTTTAATTAACACACATGATTTACCCCCCAAAAATCTCAGTCCTATGATTAGGTAAATTGCAGGTCTGACAGAATTGTTCAGTTAACTTGCATTTGATTGATACCTATAATTGCCTATGTGGCTCTCATAGGACTTTACATGCTTTTGTGTGCACAATCGAGAGAGTTCCTGACCATGCATAATTTGCAATCTGATAGTTCTAATTTTGGCTTTCTGGAGTAGCATGATCTAAAACACCAAGTTTGAGTTTTATCAACATAGCGAGGCAATGCACTTATATAAGTATGCCTCCTGTTTTGCATAGGACATAGGTAAAATGCGCGCAGTTGCTTTCATTATTTTTGTTAAACATAGTCCATAAGACGTGGATCACATAATGTTAAGCATGCAATTTTTGTTCTACATGGGACGTGGATCTATTAGTAGTAGCCATCCAGTTCCCATTTAGATGCTAGGAATGTGTCCGCTTTTGGTATTAGTACTAGCCGATTCTTTAGACGATACAATGAATAAGGTTCGGTGATGTATCATATCCCTTCTATGCAAATAATTAGAGTAGTTCATGGTGTTCTCCAAAAGTGTGTTTCTGTAGATTAGTTTTTTAGCTGGTAGTGATACCATTATGAAATAGCACCAGGCCGTCTTCGCATCTTCGCACTTTAATTTTGTATTGATGGGAAAATTATTATTTAAAAAGTAAGAAAATAAGACATTTCGTCTTTAACTTCTCTGACAAACGGAGATTTTTGGATGCTTCAGTGGCTGCATTATTGTCGATATATGATTCCAAGATAATTATATGTGTTCATCTTTTGTTAGATTGCTCCTATGTGTCTGAATTTTACTAGTGGTTGGGGCGCCCTATGGGGCACCTCCTCACCGGTCATCTGCAGTCTAATCAGTGGCATGTACCATGCCATTCTATCTCCAGTTGTCGATGAAAATAAGCAACCAAGTGGTGAGCAGCCCAGTGTGCATTGCATGTTTTCCAGCTTTTTCTTGTGCCAAAGTTTGCTTTCAGGCATATAAGTATTATCCAACCTGTTTATCTGGACAAGCATAGAGTCAATCTAGATTTACTTCTATCAATGAGTGTTACTTCCCAGCATATAAGTATTATCCAACCTGTTTATCTCGACAAACATAGAGTCCATTTAGATTTACTTGTATCAACTAGTGCTTAATTTAGAGCACGGAAAAGCGAGCAATCAATGTGTAGTTGCACGTTAATCAACCTTACATAATTTCTGAGATCTGCCTGAAGTTATGTGAGGAGCACATACAATTAAATTCAGTTTTGCATCAAGAAATACCAATCGGTGATTACATAGAAAAAATGCTTACATGAAATAAAGACCTGAAGAAAGGTGGACTGGATCCTGTACTAAGATACCACATGTGCTTTACAAGTTACATTGGCAAAAGAAGCTCACATGAAAAATATTTTGGGAAGACGGACCAAACTCTTAACTAAGCTTTGGCTTGATTCTTACCACGGTACAAAAATGATACTGATATACTTGGAATCACTATATGTTGCAATTATAATTGTGTTTCAAAATAATTTAGGTATGCTTCAGCTTTCACTTTCATCCAGTATTAAGCCTCCTTCTGAAGTTCGTGCACAAGCTGTTGCGCGGCACTCCCTGGACGCGGTGGGTTCACCGATGGTATGGCCTTGGAGGCATCTCCAGTCCACCCTCGCCGACGGACACCCCCAGCTGGCGCGCCTTCAAGCATGTCTTCTCCATGTACCGTGGCCTCACCAAGGTGAAAGTAGGGGATGGCTCGACGACCTCCTTTTGGTTTGACAACTGGCACGCGGCTGGGCCACTGTTCACCCGCGTTCCCGACCTGCTATCGCACTGCACAGACCCCACTGTTACGGTGGCTGCGGCCCTTGCGCATGGCCACCTCACGCTTCCACTGCATTCGCGTGTCACGTCGGCTGCACGGGCGCAGCTTGCCGCTCTCGCTGACTCCCTCCGGCAGGCGGAGCTTGTCGCTGAGCCCAACACTCGTGTGCTGCCCGGTGGTGTGGCCTTCTCCATGTCGAGCGCCTACCACTTTATGCACTCCTCTGGGGTCGTCATACCACTGGCTGATTTCAACTGGAGAAACTTTGCACCCCTCAAGGTCCGAGTCTTCTTCTGGATTGCACGCCATGGGAACACCAGGACTCGTGTGCTCCTTCACCGGCACGGGTGCTTGCCGTCGCCGTGTTGTCCGTTCTGTGCCGCCGATGAGGACTTACAACACCTCTTCTTTGGATGCCCCAGCCATCGGGTGCCCTGCGGCCACTTCAGCTGCCGGTCTGGAGGACGGATGTCGCGCACTCGCCGGCGCGCTTCGCCCCCTCGACCCCTTTATCGGACACACCTTGGTGCTGCTCGTCCTGTGGATCATCTGGAAGAGTAGGAACCGTATGATTTTCGACGGACACAGGATGGCCCCCCCGCAGATGTTCTCCCTCCTCGCGGAACACTGCGGACTGTGGCTCCACCGGCTGCCTCAACGGTACGAGCGCCATCAGATTGATGCGTGGGTAGCCGCTAGACGTGTGTGATTTTTATGTATAGGGTTCAGCTGGTTTCTTACTGAATCTCTAGCGATCAACAACCCCCTGTATTCTGCGAGCTGGGCTCACCCCTGTATTCTGCAACACCAGTAATAAAATCACTTCAGGCCTCGTTCGGCGGGCTAGGTTTCAACGGTTTTCTCGTGTATTTTATCCAGGCCACCCCTATAAAACAGAGTGAAACACTTTGTGCATCGTTCGGTTGTCCGGTTTTCAACAGATTGAGTCCCGTCAATTCACGTCTATTCGATGAAATACTCGTCAGTTCCACGGGAGTTAAAACCATGCCACCTACCTCGCATTTTTCTGTTCAAAATTTCTCGCTGCTTCATCGTATCAGCAGGTGGTTGCTCCCGATTAAATTCCGCTCAGTTACCCGGTCTACCCAATCTACGGATCGGCTGTTAGGATCCGCTCCCCCTTTTTTTTTGGCCTTTCTGCTAGCCATTGACCGGGCGTACGTATGTAGAAACGCCTCAGTCATTCAAAACACGTCAATCCACGAGTCAGTCACCAAAAACACGTTAGATAAAACTCTACAATACACGTCTACCGAACAAGGCCTCAGGTGGGGTTCCCCCCACCGTCGAGCTTTCAAAAAATCCAGTATTATGTTGTCCTGATACTGTTGTTATTTTCATTCTCGGTTTTTTGTCCTGCAGGTACTATATTGGCATGTGTGTTGCATATAGGATGCTTCTCCGCCGCCGTGGACAACATGGGCCACGGGTGCACTATGTGCCTACTTCTTCTAAGGATTTGATTCCACATAGCATGAAATATCTGGTTTCACTTTATGCCCCTTAGATAAGTGGCGTCGCATATTTTGGACCAAAATCAAAATGCCACTTACCAGAAAACACATTAATACACTAGGCCCTGTTTTAATTAGGGTAACATAGTTGCTGGAAATGCTCCATGTCATCTATAAATCTTCAATATGCATCATCTTGTAAATCCTTATGGAATTACTTGCTGAAAATGGTATTTTCTACCTTATACCCAGCAGGCAATAAGAATAATCGAATCCATTTCTCGCATCATCAGTTTCGCTAAGATGTAAGAGATGCAATATATACCATATTTGATGATATAGACCTTAGGGAGCAAGTGGGATATTATACACTAGGATGTTTCGGGAAAGCTATCCTTATATCTATTTGCCGGTTAGGGTAAGATGTGGATAGCCTGAGAGTGAGATAGACGGGACTAGCAGAAATGCTCCATAGTCATTTACTTGCTTGAATCAGTCGAAGATGGGAGTGTGGGCTGAAGGTTGAAAGGATGCATGGTATGCTATCCAGGATCCCATGGCCTTCAGTAATGGTGGTAAGCTGGAAATATTATCTATGTCAGTTGCAAAAAAGGAAGTATTATCTAAGTGTTATTTGCAGGTTTTAGTCTCAGTTTTGCTCTTGGTAGGTGTTGTGGGTATACTTTATGGGTATATCAACGGCATGGCCTAGATCCGGCAAGCCCGGGTGGCCCATAGTTGGTGGTGAGGCATGTGGCCCATCGGGCGGCCCAGTTGCTGTAGATCATGAAGGATGAAGTCCAGCCCAGGAACAGGAAGCCGGATCTCAACCGACCTACGAAGGAGGCCGGATCCGTGACAGCCCATGAAGTATCCGGATCCAGCACGTATTTGGAGGAAGGTGGATCCTTGACGTACACGGCAAAACATTGTACCGTAGTTAGGCAACTTGTATTCCGGCTAGGACTCTCCGTGTAAACCCTAGATTTGTGCGCCTTTATAAGCCGGATCCTGGGAGCCCTAGAGGCACAACCACAACTCATTGTAACAACGCGAAAGCGCCCAGATAATTCCAGACAAGCAGCAGTAGGCCCTGTCATCGTGCAGGTGTTCCGAAGCTGGGTAAATCGCGTACCACCGTCCCGTGTGCACTCCGCCCTATGGTCCCTACTTCTTCTCCCCCTCGTGAGGATCCCTCCTCCGAGGTACCGTCGATTAGGCAACGACAGTTGGCGCCCACCGTGGGGCCTGTGGCGTCTGGAGGCCGGAACCGGGAGGGTTCCGCCATGGGAAGCTACGACGACACCATCGCTGTGGGGCGCGTCCTCTACGCCAGAAACCTGCCGATCGTCCCTCCGGATGAGTGTTGGATTCCGGCTAGGACAAACCCCGTCAAGCTCTCCATCGTCCCAATTGGCGGCATACACATCTTCATCGGGGAAACCGTCGATTCCGACGGAAACCCACTGGTAAGTAACGCAGACGCGACCGCCGCAGAGCTGGACGCTGTCGCGAAGATCCGATCTGAGATGCAGGAGCTTCCCAAGGAAGATTCCGCCTCGGATCTGGAATTTTCAAAGCCCACCCAATCCGCCCCTGAGCAGGAAACAACGGTGGAAGACCAATGCGCATCCGCCCGGGTCTCCTGTGTTAGAAAAGCAGAGGTGCCACTTCGTACACTTCTTGGCCCATACCGCCGGAACCGCCCCTCAAGAAGACGGAGCTGGTCCTGAGCAGGTAGAGGCACCGAAAAACGACGCGGATCCGGATCAGGCTGAGCCTGTCGGAGAAAGCGAAACTCCGGTTGAAGAGTCGATTTTGGGCAATCTGAGCCCAATCTCCAGAGATACCCCCTCCATGGATACTGACGAGTTTAACCGCAAGCTAGGGGAGTACGGTTTCGGTGATCAGCCTGAAGTCGACTCCGCCCAGCCTAAGCAGGTTCTCGCAACCGTAGCAGCGCTGGGACAACCTGGATCAGAAGAGGCAACCAACCAATCTGACCCTCAGCCATCCCGCCAAGGATCTCCAATGTCACGGGAGCGACCCCGCAGGGACTCTTCCTCGGAGGAACTCCTGTCACCTGAAGAGATGGTTGCACGAGCAGTTCTTAACAAACCTATAACCTCGGGCGACGCCGCAGATCCGGAGGCTCTAGAGGCCACTAGAAAGGAAATGCTGGCCACAGCCAAGAAGCTCGCCAATACCGCAGCCGCATTAAGGGATGAAAGGGCAGAAGCTGCAAGTTTGATGGACCACTTCGACAGACAGGATCGCGAAATTGCTGACACACTCGAGCATGTCAAGAGCATGAGGCAAGAATGGGAAGTAAAGATGACTTATGCGTAGGCGGAGGCTGATCGAATCGTTAGAGAAGCAATTCCGCCTCGCAGAATCAACTTCGCCACGCCCGCAGAGCAGCAGCCGCTGGAAACCCCAAAGGACAACATGCTAAAAGCTGCGGAGCTATTGAAGAAGAAGGACGAAGAGGTTGATATCAACTACCTCCGCAAACTTGTCGCTTCAGCAATGCAGCAGCAAAGCAAGGCGGATACTTCGCGCAGGTTAGAATCCAATCCGGATAACTGTGTATCTACCGCGTGTATGACGCTCGCGCCGATCGGCATCCCGATGATGAATCACACACCGGATCCTCGGAGCGCAGAAGAAAAACCAGGGAACACCCAAATCCGATCCCCGTTCCGTCAAAGACGCCTTCGTCAGATCCAAAAAAGGGAAAGGATGCAATGTACTCTGGACGAGACAAGTATCGCAACCCCTCTCCTCCGCCTAATGGTTACCCGCGACCCCCTCGCCGCCGTAGTCCAGCCGGAAACACCAGGCCCCCAGGGCATGGTGGGATTGTTATCCGCGACAACGTGCTGCCAAGAAACAGAAACAGGGAGCATTCGCCGGAACCTCGCCGGAACCAGAACAACGATCGTGAGCCCGAGCCCAGGAGGAGTCGGAATGAGGAGCGCGACCCAGAGCCTCGCCGGAGCCGCGACCCGGAGCCTCGCCGGAGCCGGAATGACCAGGGCAGCCAGCGCCATGGCGAAGGCAGCCACAGAAGCCGGAGCCTGCACCGGGAAGGCCGAGGAGAATCGGAAGGCGGAAGCAAGAAATCGGACCGACCACCTCGCAGGTCTCCCTCACCACCACCTAGCGGTGGCGGCGGAGGTGGAGGCGGAGGCGACGGCCGGAGATCTCGCTCTCGCTCACAATCTCCTCGCCACGGCCCGCGCGACGCGAGGGAACGCCTTAACGAATACAGAACCGACTACATTGGTCCGAAGTGCTTTGGCAGGATGATTCTAGAGGAACCAAAGCCAAGGATGAACCTCAAGCTACCCGGAAATCTGAAGCATTATGATGGCACCGAAAGGCCGGATACCTGGATTGAGGATTACTATAATGCAGTAACCTTTGCCGGAGGAACCCCTAACATCGCCTGCCGCATGCTCCAGTTGTACCTTGTAGGTCCAGCCCGGATCTGGCTCAGTGACCTCGAGAAGAACTCCATCTTTTGCTGGATCGACCTGAAGACCGCTTTCGAGAAACACTTCAGAGGCACCTACAAAAGACCTGCCACGGCAAGCGACCTGCAAGCCTGCATCCAGAAGAAGGGAGAAACCTCAAGAAACTACCTCACACGATGGTTGGCATGCAGGAAAGAGTGCGAAAACATCGACCACACCACCGCCATGTACGCCTTCATTGGTGGACTGCAGAGGGGAGGATTGCTGAGGCATACGCTCACTCGTTTGGCTAACTCAAACAAGCTGACTTTGGATGAGATGATCTCCATTGCCAGTGATCATACTGCCGCCGATGATGACGCATGCGGTGATCTCGCAGCTACAGCAATCCCCCTACATCAACAAAAGAAGAACCGTGATAACGGCAACAGCAGCAGCCATAAGCGCAAGAACCCTGATGACCAGAAGAGTGGCGGATCCGAGATGGTCGCCATGGCGTTTCAACGCGGAGGTTCAGGAGGCGGAAGAGGACGCGGCCGTGGAGGCGGAGCCGGCAGGGGTCAGCAGCATGCCACTGAGGTCACAGCTGGCGGATCCCGCGCCCCGCAAACCTACGAGGAGTACAGAGACATGCCCTGCCTGGCCCACCTGGATCCGGTTACAGGGAAGTCAACTCACACCAATCGCAACTGCAAGTGGGTCAATGATCTAAAGAACGACCCGGAGGCAGGATACAAGCGAGCCCGGAAGCACCGCCCACGCGGCAAGGGAGGCAAGGGCAAGAACAAGGACAAAGAGGAAGATAGTTCCGAGGCGATGGATGAGGATGATAACTCGCCGGATCCCAAGGTAGGATCCGCAGGTAAATCCAACCCATTCGAGAAAAAGAGCGTGGGGGCTTACCACACTTTCCTCGGAACCCCAACAGTCCGCGCTGCCAAGTCAGCTACCCGGATCCTGAACGCCACAGTTCCGGCTGTGCCGCAGTATGTCAGGTGGTCGGAAATCCCGTGCACATTTGATAGGGAGGATCACCCTGCCATTGTGCCAAAAGAATGCTACGCCTTAGTTGTAAGTCCCCGCATAGACGGGCATGACTTCTCCAAGTGCCTCATGGATGGTGGAGCCAGCTTGAACATCATGTACCTGGAGACTCTAGAGCGGATGAACCTTACCAAGGAACAGCTCAAACACAGCAACACTAAGTTTCATGGCGTGGTTCCGGGTAAGAAGGCGAATTCCCTCGGCAGCATCACACTTCCCGTGGCTTTTGGCGATGTTCACAATTTCCGCGAAGAGAAGATCACGTTTGAAGTTGTGCCCTTCAAGAGCTCCTACCACGTCATCTTCGGCAGGCCCACCTACCACAAGTTCCACGCAAGAGCATGCTACATCTACAACAAGCTCAAGATTCCGGGTCCTAAGGGTATGATTACCGTATCCGGAGACTACAAAAAGGCTCATGAGTGCGAGTTAGGCGAAGCCGCCTTCGCAGAGTCTGTGATATCTGGAGAGGAGCTGCAAGGCTACAGAGCCGCGGTGGATCCGACTGAGATGCAGACCACCAAGAAGCAGATCTCCGAACAGAAGACCTCCTTCAAGGCCGCGATAGAAACCAAGAAGCACGACCTCATCAAAGGCGACCCTTCCAAGCAGGTTTCAGTCGGAGCCAACATGGACCCCAAATAGGAAGACGCGCTCGTCGAGTTCCTCCGCGCTAACATGGTTATCTTCGCATGGCAACCTTCTGACATGTCCGGAGTACCTAGGGAACTCGCCGAGCACTACCTCAACATAAATCCGGGGGCTAAACCGGTGAAGCAAGCTATGCGACGCTTTGGAGATAAGAAACGCCGCGCCATAGGAATGGAACTAGCTAAGTTACTAGAGGCAGGTTTTGTAATAGAAGTTATCCACACCGATTGGGTCGCAAATCCCGTCCTTGTACCCAAAAAGAACACTGAAATACTAAGAATGTGCATCGATTACTCCGGCTTGAACAAGCATTGCCCGAAGGATCCGTTCCCCTTGCCGCGCATTGACCAAGTCATTGATTCGACGGCGGGGGTGGAACTTCTGTGTTTTCTTGATGCGTATTCCGGGTATCATCAGATCCGGATGAAGGAGTCCGACCAAAAGGCGACTTCATTCATTACCCCGTTTGGTACTTACTGCTATGTTACTATGCCTTTTGGTTTGTAAAACGCAGGTGCCACCTGCTGATACGTCTCTGACGTATCGATAATTTCTTATGTTCCATGCCACATTATTGATGTTATCTACATGTTTTATGCACACTTTATGTCATATTCGTGCATTTTCTGGAACTAACCTATTAACAAGATGCCGAAGTGCCAGTTCCTGTTTTCTGCTGTTTTTGGTTTCAGAAATCCTAGTAACGAAATATTCTCGGAATCGGACGAAATCAACGCCCAGGTTCCTATTTTTCCCGGAACCATCCAGAACACACGAGAACCGCCAGAGAAGGGGGACAGGGCCACCAGACCACACCCCGGCGCGGCCAGGGGGGGGGCCGCGCCCCCCTATAGTGTGGGCCCCCCAGAAGCCCTCCTGCGCCGCCTCTTCGCCTATATAAAGCCCCTGACCTAAAAACCTCGACACAATTGACGAAAACCACAGAAACCTTCCAGAGCCGCCGCCATCGCGAGGCCAAGATCTGGGGGACAGGAGTCTCTGTTCCGGCACGCTGCCGGAGCGGGGAAGTGCCCCCGGAAGGCTTCTCCATCGACACCGCTGCCATCTCCACCGCCATCTTCATCACCGCTACTGCTCCCATGAGGAGGGAGTAGTTCTCCATCGAGGCTCGGGGCTGTACCGGTAGCTATGTGGTTCATCTCTCTCCCATGTACCTCAATACAATAATCTCATGAGCTGCTTTACATGATTGAGATTCATATGAGTTTGTATCACAATTTATCTATGTGCTACTCTAGCAAAGTTATTAAAGTAGTTCTATTCCTCCTGCACGTGTGTAAAGGTGACAGTGTGTGCACCGTGTTAGTACTTGGTTTATGCTATGATCATGATCTCTTGTAGATTGCGAAGTTAACTATTGCTATGATAATATTGATGTGATCTATTCCTCCTACATATGCATGAAGGTGACAGTGTGCATGCTATGTTAGTACTTGGTTTAGTCTATTGATCTATCTTACACTATAAGGTTACTTAAATATGAACAAATTGTGGAGCTTGTTAACTCCGGCATTGAGGGTTCGTGTAATCCTACGCAATGCGTTCATCATCCAACAAGAGTGTAGAGTATGCATTTATCTGTTCTGTTATGTGATCAATGTTGAGAGTGTCCACTAGTGAAAGTGTAATCCCTAGGCCTTGTTCCTAAATACTGCGTTACTACTGCTTGTTTACTGTTTTACTGCGTTACTACTGCTGCAATACTACCACCATCAACTACACGCCAACAAGCTATTTTCTGGCACCGTTGCTACTGCTCATATATATTCATACCACCTGTATTTCACTATCTCTTCGCCGAACTAGTGCACCTATTAGGTGTGTTGGGGACACAAGAGACTTCTTGCTTTGTGGTTGCAGGGTTGCATGAGAGGGATATCTTTGACCTCTTCCTCCCTGAGTTCGATAAACCTTGGGTGATCCACTTAAGGGAAAACTTGCTGCTGTTCTACAAACCTCTGCTCTTGGAGGCCCAACACTGTCTACAGGAAAAGGAGGGGGAAGTAGACATCAAGCTATTTTCTGGCGCCGTTGCCGGGGAGGAAAGGTAAAAGGTACTCACACTCCGGACCTCGGCTACCAAGCTATTTTCCGCCATTGTAAGTACTCGAAGCTATTTCCTTTAGATCCTGCAATTGCAACTTTTTGTTTCTTGTTTACACTAGTTAGGCATAATGGAAAACAACAAAAAAATTGGTGAGCTTTTTAGTCTTTTTCCCGATTTAGAATTGTTTGATGCGAAAATTAAAAAACCTATGGAACCTTATTTGCATGCTAGTAGTGATGTTATTAGTATGAATGCAATTACTGCTAATACTATGGATAAGTCTAAGCTTGGGGAAGCTAGTTTATATAAAAATAATCTTTTTTTGCTCCTCAGCTTTGGAAGAAATATTTTGCTCTGATAATGCTTTATCTCCCATATGCGATGATTCTAATGATGCTTCTGATATTTTAATTCCACCTGCTGAAAGTATTCCGTATAAAATACCTATGAAAATTATTGAACGTGTTATGGACAACCACTATAAAGGGGATGGAACTGTCCATCCTAGAGATCATTTACTGTTTTTGCACGAATTATGCGGGTTATTCAAGTGTGCAGGTATCTCTATGGATGAAGTGAGGAAGAAGCTATTCTCTGTTTTGCTATCTGGTAAAGCGGCGCATTGGTATAAATTGTTGGAGAATAGACATTCTCTTGGTTGGGAGGAAATTGCATCTCTCTTTTATTCTAAATTTTATCCTCCTCATGAAGTGCATATTGATAGGAATTATATTTATAACTTTTATCCTCGTGATGGAGAGAGTATTTCTCAAGCGTGGGGGAGATTGAAATCACTAATGCTCAAATGTCCCATTCATGAGCTCCCCCGTAATGTTATTGTTAATAATTTTTATGCGAGGCTTTCAGGACAACATAAGGACTATCTGGACGCGTGTTCGGAGGGATCTTTCACAAGCAAGGAGGTTGAAGCTAGGTGGGATCTTCTTGATCGGATTGAGGACAACGCTGAAGGATGGGAGAACAACAAAGGTAAAGAGTCAGGTATAAATTATGATTATGAATGCATTGAAGCTTTTATGGATACCGATAAATTTCGAAATATGAGTGCTACTTATGGTCTTGACTCTCAAGTTGCTGCAAATCTTTATAAAGCCTTTGCTTCTCATTTTGAATTGCCTAAAAATAATTTTGATAAGTATCATGAACCTTTTAAAGAGGCTTGCATGAAGAATGAAATTGTTGTTAATTATTGCAATAAGCATGCTCAAACTCCTAAGGATGCTATTTCCTATAAGCATGTTAATTTTTGTGGAATACATAGACCTTGTGGAATTAATCAAGTCAAAAATGAATATTGCATCCATCATATTAATGAAAAAACTAGAAAGTGGTTTAGGGCTCTAGATGATCTTGGTAAAAAAGTTTGTGCCCTCCATCCTTTTATTTGTGAAGTTTGCCATGAAGTGGGTCATTTTAATTTTCAATGCTCCTCCAATGATAATTTGAACCCAATGAGTGCTGCAAATTTGTATTGTGATGATGAAATTACTCCTAATCAGCATGATGAACTTACTTTATTTTTGGGGTGTGAAGAACTGTCGAGAAAAATCTCTTTGTTACATATGAGTGATCTTGATATTGATGATGTCCTGTATGGGTGTTTTTCTTATTGCATTGATAATAGCCATACAAATACTTACATACAAAATATTTTAGAAGACGACACCTTGCCAAAATATGATAGGACAGCCATGTGTTTTGAACTGATTAATGAAAAGGAGGAATCCTTCCAAGTTTCTTCTATTGTTTCTGAAAGTAAATCAGGTTATGCGGACAAGCTACCCTTCAAGCCTCTTCCTCCTAAAGAAGGAAATGAGGAGAAGGAAGAGAAGAAGAAGAAGAAGGGAACGAAGAAGAAGAAGAGGAAGAAGAATAAAAAGAAAGAGGTAACGGCGTATCCCCGCGTGAATGAGATAACGCTAAGTAACCGTAAGTATGTTGCTCCTAATGATTATTGTGACAATGAATCTGAATATGATGATCTTCCTATGCCCTTTACATACATTAGCAATCATGATTTGAAAGAGCACACTACTTTTGATATTGCAAATCTCTGGGAAACTAATTCTGAAAATGATGATAATAATTGCCATAGTGTCAGTGCTATCCATGCTTCCTCCCATAATGATATAGAAAGCTCTAAGCTTGGGGAAGAGGTGTTTGAAAATCCTTTTGCTACTGATCATTATGTGTTTGATACGTCTCCTTCTAATAACAATGATGGTATGGTCATAGATAAACCGACTGTGAAAGATAACTATCCTATTTCTTATGATGACACTGTGCCTCCGATCTTTGATGATTATTATAAAGAATGCTATGATATAGGTTATAACTATCCTTATGAAACTTGTCATAGTCATGATTGGATTACCAAGAACAATTCCTTTAGTATGCAACTTGTTTACCATGTTCAAATTCTTGATAATAATCTTGCTCCAATTACTATTAATGAGAATAACTCTTCTTATGCCAAATTTAATGATACTTCTATGCATATGAACCATGATAAGAATGTTTTAAGTGATGGGTATATTGTGGATTTCATCAATGATGCTATTGAAAGTTATTATGAGAGAGGGAAATATGGTTATATGCATCCTAATAATATTAATTTTTCCCTCTTTATGTCGAGAATCTTGAAGTTACTCGTGTTTTATCCTCTTACGCTTGTCACTTTGTTCTTCATGAATTCATTTGTGTACAAGATTCCTCTTCATAGGAAGCATGTTAGACTTAAATTTGTTTTGAATTTGCCTCTTGAAGCTCTCTTTTGCTTCAAATACTATTTCTTGCGAGTGCATCAATAAACTGCTGAGCCCATCTTAATGGCTATAAAGAAAGAACTTCTTGGGAGATAACCCATGTGTTATTTTGCTACAGTACTTTGTTTTTACTTTGTGTCCTGGAAGTTGTTTACTACTGTAGCAACCTCTCCTTATCTTAGTTTTGTGTTTTGTTGTGCCAAGTGAAGCCTCTAATCGAAGGTTGATACTAGATTTGGATTTCTGCGCAGAAACAGATTTCTATCTGTCACGAATCTGGGCTGTTTTCTCTGTAGAAAAATCAGAAACATATGCCAATTTACGTGCGTGTTCCTCAGTTATGTACGCAACTTTCATTCAATTTGAGCATTTTCATTTGAGCAAGTCTGGTGCCATTTTAAAATTCGTCAATACGAACTGTTCTGTTTTGACAGATTCTGCCTTTTATTTCGCATTGCCTCTTTTGCTATGTTGGATGAATTTCTTTGATCCATTAATGTCCAGTAGCATTATGCAATGTCCAGAAGTGTTAAGAATGATTGTGTCACCTCTGAATATGTTAATTTTTATTGTGCACTAACCCTCTAATGAGTTGTTTCGAGTTTGGTGTGGAGGAAGTTTTCAAGGGTCAAGAGAGGAGGATGATATACTATGATCAAGGAGAGTGAAAGCTCTAAGCTTGGGGATGCCCCGGTGGTTCACCCCTGCATATATCAAGAAGACTCAAGCGTCTAAGCTTGGGAATGCCCAAGGCATCCCCTTCTTCATCGACAAATTATCAGGTTCCTTCTCTTGAAACTATATTTTTATTCGGTCACATCTTATGTGCTTTGCTTGGAGCGTCTGTATGTTTCTTATTTTTGTTTGTGTTTGAATAAATTGGATTACATCATGCTTGTGTGGGAGAGAGACACGCTCCGCTGTTGCATATGAACACATGTGTTCTTAGCTTTTAATATTCATGGCGAAGTTTCTTCTTCGTTAAATTGTTATATGGTTGGAATTGGAAAATGATACATGTAGTAATTGCTATTAATGTCTTGGGTAATGTGATACTTGGCAATTGTTGTGCTCATGTTTAAGCTCTTGCATCATATACTTTGCACCCATTAATGAAGAAATACATAGAGCATGCTAAAATTTGGTTTGCATATTTGGTCTCTCTAAGGTCTAGATAATTTCTAGTATTGAGTTTGAACAACAAGGAAGACGGTGTAGAGTCTTATAATGTTTTCAATATGTCTTTTATGTGAGTTTTGCTGCACCGGTTCATCCTTGTGTTTGTTTCAAATAAGCCTTGCTAGCCTAAACCTTGTATCGAGAGGGATTACTTCTCATGCATCCAAATACTTGAGCCAACCACTATGCCATTTGTGTCCACCATACCTACCTACTACATGGTATTTCTCCGCCATTCCAAAGTAAATTGCTTGAGTGCTACCTTTAAACAATTCAAAATTTATCACCTCTGATTTGTGTCAATGTTTTATAGCTCATGAGGAAGTATGTGGTGTTTATCTTTTAATCTTGTTGGGCAACTTTCACCAATGGACTAGTGGCTTCATCCGCTTATCCAATAATTTTGCAAAAAGAGCTGGCAATGGGATTCCCAGTCCCAAATTAATTAACAAAAATAGACACTCCTCCATGGTATGTGATTGTTGGACGGCACCCGAAGGATTCGGTTAGCCATGGCTTGTGTAAGCAAAGGTTGGGAGGAGTGTCATCATAATAAAACTAAAATAAAAAGGCACTCCTTCATGGTATGAGATTGTTGGCAGGCACCCGAGGATTCGGTTAGCCATGGTTTGTGAAAGAAAGGTTGGAAGGAGTGCCACCCAAAATAAAATAAAATGGGAGCCGCTCTTTGAAGGTTTGTCTGGCAAGGGGGTTAGAGTACCCGCTACCATTCGTTGACAACAACATACACCTCTCAAAACTTTACTTTTATGCTCTCTATATGTTTTCAAAATCAAAGCTCTAGCACAAATATAGCAATCGATGCTTTTCCTCTATGGAGGACCATTCTTTTACTTTCAATGTTGAGTCAGTTCACCTATTTCTCTCCACCTTAAGAAGCAAACACTTGTGTGAACTGTGCATTGATTCCTACATATTTGCATATTGCATTTGTTATATTGCTCTACATTGACAATATCCATGAGATATACATGTTACAAGTTGAAAGCAACCGCTGAAACTTAATCTTCCTTTGTGTTGCTTCAATGCCTTTACTTTGAATTATTGCTTTATGAGTTAACTCTTATGCAAGACTTATTGATGCTTGTCTTGAAGTACTATTCATGAAAAGTCTTTGCTATATGATTCACTTGTTTACTCATGTCATATACATTGTTTTGATCGCTGCATTCACTACATATGCTTTACAAATAGTATGATCAAGGTTATGATGGCATGTCACTCCAGAAATTATCTGTGTTATCGTTTTACCTCGCCGACGAGCAGAACTAAGCTTGGGGATGCTGATACGTCTCCAACGTATCGATAATTTCTTATGTTCATGCCACATTATTGATGTTATCTACATGTTTTATGCACACTTTATGTCATATTCGTGCATTTTCTGGAACTAACCTATTAACAAGATGCCGAAGTGCCAGTTCCTGTTTTCTGCTGTTTTTGGTTTCAGAAATCCTAGTAACGAAATATTCTCGGAATCGGACGAAATCAACGCCCAGGTTCCTATTTTTCCCGAACCATCCAGAACACACGAGAACCGCCAGAGAAGGGGGACAGGGCCACCAGACCACACCCCGGCGCGGCCAGGGGGGCCGCGCCCCCCTATAGTGTGGGCCCCCCAGAAGCCCTCCTGCGCCGCCTCTTTGCCTATATAAAGCCCCTGACCTAAAAACCTCGACACAATTGACGAAAACCACAGAAACCTTCCAGAGCCGCCGCCATCGCGAGGCCAAGATCTGGGGGACAGGAGTCTCTGTTCCGGCACGCTGCCGGAGCGGGGAAGTGCCCCCGGAAGGCTTCTCCATCGACATCGCTGCCATCTCCACCGCCATCTTCATCACCGCTGCTGCTCCCATGAGGAGGGAGTAGTTCTCCATCGAGGCTCGGGGCTGTACCGGTAGCTATGTGGTTCATCTCTCTCCCATGTACCTCAATACAATAATCTCATGAGCTGCTTTACATGATTGAGATTCATATGAGTTTGTATCACAATTTATCTATGTGCTACTCTAGCAAAGTTATTAAAGTAGTTCTATTCCTCCTGCACGTGTGTAAAGGTGACAGTGTGTGCACCGTGTTAGTACTTGGTTTATGCTATGATCATGATCTCTTGTAGATTGCGAAGTTAACTATTGCTATGATAATATTGATGTGATCTATTCCTCCTACATATGCATGAAGGTGACAGTGTGCATGCTATGTTAGTACTTGGTTTAGTCTATTGATCTATCTTACACTATAAGGTTACTTAAATATGAACAAATTGTGGAGCTTGTTAACTCCGGCATTGAGGGTTCGTGTAATCCTACGCAATGCGTTCATCATCCAACAAGAGTGTAGAGTATGCATTTATCTGTTCTGTTATGTGATCAATGTTGAGAGTGTCCACTAGTGAAAGTGTAATCCCTAGGCCTTGTTCCTAAATACTGCGTTACTACTGCTTGTTTACTGTTTTACTGCGTTACTACTGCTGCAATACTACCACCATCAACTACACGCCAGCAAGCTATTTTTTGGCACCGTTGCTACTGCTCATATATATTCATACCACCTGTATTTCACTATCTCTTCGCCGAACTAGTGCACCTATTAGGTGTGTTGGGGACACAAGAGACTTCTTGCTTTGTGGTTGCAGGGTTGCATGAGAGGGATATCTTTGACCTCTTCCTCCCTGAGTTCGATAAACCTTGGGTGATCCACTTAAGGGAAAACTTGCTGCTGTTCTACAAACCTCTGCTCTTGGAGGCCCAACACTGTCTACAGGAAAAGGAGGGGGAAGTAGACATCACCTACCAACGTACGATGCAGCGGTGCCTGAAGGACCAAATCGGCCGGAACGTGCACGCTTACGTCGACGACATCGCGGTCATGACCCGGAAAGGATCCAACTTGATCAGCGACCTCACAGAAACCTTCGACAACCTCCGCATGTACAAGATGATGTTGAACCCGCTGAAGTGCGTCTTTGGCGTGCCAGCCGGAAAACTCCTTAGCTTCATAGTCTCTCACAGAGGCATTGAGGTTAACCCGGAAAAAATCAAGGCAATCCTGTGTATCAAACGGCCAACTTGTCTTAAAGATGTGCAACGACTAACTGGTTGCGTCGCAGCAATCAGTAGGTTTGTTAGCCGTCTTGGCGAGAAGGCGCTACCTTTGTACAAGCTGCTGAAGAAAACAGACAAATTCGTCTGGGACGACGCAGCCGACGCAGCTCTTCGGGGGTTGAAGGAAATACTCACCTCCCCACCTATCTTGGCAGCCCCAGCAGAGTCAGAGCCAATGCTCCTTTATCTGGCAGCTACCAACAAAGTCATCAGCCTCGTCATCGTGGTGGAGCGAAAGGAAGAAGGTCATGAATATGACGTCCAAAGACCTGTCTATTACATTAGCGAGGTACTGACGGAGTCAAAGCAAAGATACCCTCACTTTCAGAAGCTAGCTTATGGAGTGTTCCTAGGCAGCCGGAAGCTGAGACATTACTTCCAAGAGCACCCAGTAACAGTTGTGAGCAAGGCTCCGCTGTCAATAATTCTCAACAACGCTGACGCAACAGGACGTACGGCTAAATGGGGCATCGAATTATCCGCCTTCGACATCGCTTACAAGCCTAGGACTGCGGTTAAATCCCAAGTCTTGGCAGATTTCGTCGCAGATTGGACAGAAGCTCCAGATGCAAGTCTGGAGCCGGAACTAGAAACATGGGTCATGCACTTCGATGGATCCAAGCAGCATCAAGGCTCAGGAGCCGGAGTCACCCTGAAGTCCCCTACCGGAGAAGAACTGCAGTATGTTCTGCAGATCCACTTCGAAGCTACAAACAACATTGCGGAATACGAGGCTCTACTACACGGTCTGCGCATCGCTAAGGAAATCGGGATCAAGCACATTATATGCTGTGGAGATTCCGACCTGGTGGCACAACAAGTAGCCGGAACCTGGAACGCCAGAAATTCCGTCATGGCGGCCTACAGAGACGAAGTTAACGAGATCGCCAAGTGCTTCCTCGGATACGAAGTCAAGTACGTCAGGAGAGACGATAACACAGCGGCAGACATGCTATCCAAGCTCGGATCCGGCAGGAAGCAAATTCCGCCTGGTATTTTCCTGGAGCACCTACGGATACCCTCAGTTAAGGGCGCTAACCCGGAAAACGCAGAGGTGGCAGTATCTCCGGCAAAGGAAGTGATGGTTATCATTCCAGCTTGGACCCAGCCTTTCCTGGACTACCTCATCGATCAGAAGTTGCCAGAGGACGAGGTCCTTGCGCGACAGATCGTCAGACGAGCAAGATCCTACACAATTGTTGATGGACAGCTCTACAAACGAAGTGCAACAAGGGTATTTCTCAAATGCGTCTCCAATCAAGATGGCATTGAAATCCTCAGAGAGATCCATGCAGGGGACTGCGGGCATCATGCCGCCTCCAGGTCACTCATTGCAAAAGCTTTTCGGCTAGGTTTTTACTGGCTCACAGCTAAAGAAGATGCTGACAAAATAGTCAAGACCTGCCGAGGTTGTCAGTACTACGCTACTCAACCAAACGCTCCAGCCCAAGAGCTGAAGACCATACCTATCACCTAGCCATTCGCGGTCTGGGGGCTCGATATGGTTGGTAAGTTAAAAAGATCATCTCCTGGCGGTTTTGAATACCTTCTGGTCGCTGTTGACAAATTCAGCAAGTGGATCAAGGCAAAGCCAGTGAGGAAAGCCGATGGTGCTACGGCACTAAAATTTGTCTGCAGCCTCGTGATGAGATTCGGCATCCCACACAGCATAATCACAGATAATGGCACAAACTTCGCTCAAGGAGAGTTGAGGGATTATTGTGAGACGGTAGGGATTCGGTTGGACCTTGCCTCTGTGGCTTACCCACAATCCAATGGTCAGGTTGAAAGGGCTAACGGCATAATATTATCAGGAATTAAACCGCGCCTTGAAGAACCAATGGACGAGCAGCTGGAGCTTGGGCTGATGAGTTGGAAGCTGTTTTGTGGAGTTTACGAACTACCCCTAACAGATCAACAGGGTTTACCCCATTTTTCCTGGTATACGGATCCGAAGCCGTGCTTCCCTCCGACATCATCCACGATTCACCGCGAGTTTCCGCCTACAATGAAGAAACAGCTGACGAGGCCAGACAGCTATCTGTGGACCTGATCGAGGAAGCTCGGAACCTAGCTGACCAGCGCTCCGCCATCTACCAGCAGAAGCTCCGACGCTATCACAGTCGTCGAGTTCGGAATCGCTCCTTCATGGCAGGAGACCTGGTCCTCCGCCTTCGTCAGGTGAAAGACCATAAGCTGCAATCTCCATAGGAAGGACCCTTCGTCGTTAGCAAAGTGCTTCATAACGGGTTGTACTACCTTGTTGATTTCCGCGAGCTGAAGGATAGACCTGCTAATTGGCACCGGAAACGCAAGCGTGAGGATCCGGATGACATCTACGACGAGACAGATCGCCCTTGGAACATCGCACAGCTACGTCCTTTCTACACTTAGCATATTTTTTCCGAGTTACAAACTCTGTAATAGTTATACATGATCAATGAAATAAAGCTTATGGTTCACTCTTTGAGTCTTTTACCTCCTTTACTTGTTCATTTTAGATCGTGTATGTTTTTCCGACTAAAACCGCAGAGCTGGATGTTTCCGCCTAGGCATGTATGAAAGTTGTGATTTTCAAAATCGTCCTTTAGGACGTAAGCATAAAGTTTTCTGGTGGAAATTTTTTTTCGTTGCGAACTCGTGGATTCCTGGTAGCGACTTCTGGCACCTAGGCTGGGGGCTTGTTTCCGCGGTTATGGACGGACGCCATTGGGTTTCGTCACCACAGGCGAGCGTTTCCGGCCAAAGGTTTTCCGGCTCGTGGAAGGTCAAACGAGTAAGCCGGAAAATTAACAAACCATCACTTGCTTTTAACAAACGAAACATGCAAATAATTCTAACGGATAGCAGGATAAGTTTTCCGCCCACGCATAATTGTTTCGTCCCTAGATACTTAAGAATTAAAGTTATATTACAAACCCTCGCTGGGGCCAAAATGATGCATTGTTTTTCCGCAGGACTAAGTTTTTACTTCTCCTCAACCGGAGAAGTTTCCACGTTGGCGTCAGCTCCTCCTGCGTCAGTCGGAGTTTCCTTCTCTGCGTCTTTGGCAGGCGAAGAGACATCTTCATCTTCTTCCGCTCCAGCTGCAGTCGGAGAAGCAGCGCCACCTTGGTTCTTTGAGCTTGTCCATGTGTACTGGCTTCCAGATTGGGCGGGCCTGTTTTCCGCTTCGCGATCCTCCAAATGCTCAGCTTCGAGAGGTTCGTCAGCAGGAAGAACCACCTTCTCATAAAATTCATCATGGCAGATCCTCCGAGCAATGCGTGTATCATAGCCGCTAACCGCGTCAAGCAGCGCATTGACATTACATTCCGGAGGAACGCCAGAAGTCACCAGGTCCAGGTTTAAACCCGGATTATGCGCTAAGCACATAGCCAAGGACATGGCAGCTGCACCCCGTGCTGAAGAGGATTGCAGGTCCACAACCAGCTCCGGAAGCAAATCCATCCTCTTGATGAGCTTGCGCACATCGCAGACTCGGCTCTTCTTTATGTTGAGGTTGTGACAGATTTTCCTGGAGGCGGAGATGAGATCCTTGCAGTCTTCTCCGGCCAGCTGAAGCAGGTCATCGCGCGGGAACTGACTCCGACGTTCCTCGTCATATCCGAGTGGATCTGGAAGATGCAAATTTTGTTAAATACAACAAGTTGCACACATACTGTCGTACAAGTTTCGAGGACGCACCCATGACGTCGGAGTTGAGCAGGTCCCAGCAGCTCTCTGCTGTTTCCATATATTTGCGAAGACCTCCAATTTCTTTTTGTTGCTTCTGGATGATGTCGCTGTCAGTTTGTCTTTTCAGCTCAAACTCACCAGTTTTCCGAATAAGCTCCGAGTTCTTCTCAGAAATTTTCTGTTATGCCACTGCGAGTTTTGCTTCGAGATTCTTGTGTGCAGCACGTAGAGTATCCAACTCGGAGGAAGCTGCAGCGAGATAAGAGGAGGCACCTGCTCATAGTTTTATAAAGCGTCAAAGTCGGAAAGTGCGGGACATAACCAACAATCGTCAGATGATCGGAAACCAACCTTGAGCTTCTGAAAGTTGTTTCTTCAGAGCCGCATTCTCCGCCTGAAAGTGCTGGATTTTCTCCGCCTGGCTGATGGTCACACGACGCTGCAGCGCAATGTTTTTGTGCAACTCGTAATGCAGGGCTTTTTGTTCCTGCAAACACAGTCAGAAATGGAGTGAGTTCCGCCATCATGGTTTTGTCGCTGGAAATTTTTTCCGCCATCATGCTTGGGAGCTACCACGACATTTCAAACTTTCCTTTCAGATTAAGTTCTCTAAAAGTATTCAGACGCTAACTGATAAAGTTTCCGCCTAAATACTTGGGGGCTACTGGGGAGTTACCTTTTGCTTGCAAACAAGCTTGTCGAAGAATTCGCCAATGTTTTTCTTGACGTCCTGGATCTCCGACGTTTCAACGTCCGGTTTGCCCCAGGCATTGTTCAGCATAGCATTGAGCAAATCTTGCTCCAGCTCCCACTTCTCCGCCTCCGTTAGTTTGTTAAAAAACTTCGTGGCATAGGCTTTCGGGGTGGAAGTAAGATCAGCCGGATCTCCAAAGTTTTTGGGGAAAACGACCATATCACCTGTGGTGGCTTCAGCTTTGCCAGAAGAATTAACTTCTGCATCCCCCTGTTTTCGTCCTTCAGTTTCATCGTTGATGGGACCCTTGCCGCCGGAACCATCTCCGCTCACTCTGTCGCTGCTAACCGGAATTACTTCCGGTGGAGTGGGTGCGGCAGGAGTCGGAGACTGGTCCGCGGGAGGAGGAGAAGGCTGCAGGGGGGCTTGTGGAGCGCTTGGCGGAACTGGCGTCGAAGGACCAACGGCGGGAGATTTCTTCTGCATATACTTAGTGATATGCTCCTGAACATTGGTCCGCGCGGTGGTAGGGTTCGGATTCCTGTGAGCAAGTAAAAGGAAAGTATACATAACACAGCTTACCAAGATAAACAACGCATGTTGCTCGGAAGCTTACGCTGCGCCCGGAATGTTGGGACGTGAGGGTCTCCCCGCTGTCGAAAGCATCTTCAGGCGCTGGCGCTCCGCCTTCCTGGAGTCAAGCGGAGGTGGTTTGACCACCTTGGGTTTCTTGGCGGAAGCCTCACCGCTGCCTCCGGCGTCGGAGCCAGAGACTTTGGCGCGGGGACGCTTTGAAGGTCGAGGAGCAGCCTTTCGGGGCACTCGTTCTTCTTCCTCCTCAGGGTCTTCCGGATCCTCTTCCACCGAGTCACCGCTAACGGGAACTCGGAGTATGGTGCGTAGGTTTTCTTCCGCCAAAGAGTCAAGCTGCGAAAAGGGTGAGCAGAACAAGTTAAACACTTAGAAAATTGTGAAAGGATAAAGGAATGCGAAGGATTAAGTGCTTACCGGAGGACATTTGTCGTGTGTGCTGATATCCTTGATCAGTTCCGGGACCTGTTGGCCCCTAGGAATTTTCACCAACGTCTTGAACCTTCTCTTGAGGGAGTCGGCAGGAAGATCGTGGCGAGTGACTCGGAGGAGATCGTCCGCCCCAGTGTAAGCGCACATCAGGCGTGCGTTGTAGCGCAGGGGCTGGATCCTCCGGGTAAACCAGCTGAGGGTGAGCTGGGCCCCGGTTAGTCCATCATGAACTAACCAGGAAATCCTCCGCGCGGCCTTCTCCAGTATGGGTGTTTGGGCAAGCGTGGGGATGAAGCTCCAGCTCGCCAATTCTTCCGGAGGCGTGTTGCTGAAGGGCGGGAGTCCATCGTGGACGTTCGGAACTGACACGTTCTTCACATAAAACCATCCGGCGTTCCAGTACCGGACGGACTCGTGGGAATCGTGAGGCGGATACATACGGCCAGGTCGGAGCATGAAAGTCATGCTCCCGCAGTTCAGCATGGCCTTGTCCTTCGTCTCCTTCTTCACTCGGAAAAAGAACTGCCACAGCTTGACATCAGGTCGGATCCCTAGATGCCCTTCGCAGAGAGTTGCGAAGTTCGAGAGCAGGAGGTAGGAGTTGGGGCAGATGTTGTGGGGCTGGAGCCCGTACGTGTCGAGGACGGAGAGGAAGAACTCCGAGCAAGGGAGTGATAATCCGCGCTCGACCCACGCCTTTGTCATGACGCGTTCGTCCGCGTCGGGATTGGGAATGTCGGAGTCGCGCGTGAAACTCCAATGCTCGGAGATCATGCCTTCGTTTTGAAGCTCCCGGAGCTCCGCGTCAGTTGTCTCGCAGGGCCACCATTGACCCCGCACCCCCTCACGGCTCCGGGCCTTGGAAGCTTTCTTATTCTCCACCTCTTGTACCTTGGCTGCCATTCTAGCTTGGCCTTGAAGCTCCTCTTCGAGCTCTTGGGCTGTTGGGATCCGGCCTAGTAAAGTACTGGAAGAGGCGGAGAATGGTTGAGCAAGCCTAACGTCGGAAACATATGGTGGTAGATACGCAATGGGATCCGGGCAAAATGGTTCCACGGCACTGGGATCCGGACTACTCGGAGAACTACCAGTGCAGTGAGGAGAACCGTGAGACATGCTTCCGGCTGCACCCATGCGAGCTAAGTTGAGTAACCGGAAAATCTACGCTACAGCTACTTCTTCTTCTACAAGACCGGTGCACGTACCGGCAATGACGCGACGGTCCGGCGAAGTTCCGGCGAAGTAGAGGTCGATGAACTGGCGGTTTTGAGCCCCCGATGACCACGAATCGGCGGCGGAGTTGATTTCTTGATCAACCGTGGCAATCTTGGTTGGAGGAGGGGCTTGAGGCGGCGGCGCGTGAAGCTCCCGTGAGGAAGGTTCGCCGGAGTTGAGATCCGTCGGGCGGCGTGGCGCGAGGAAGAATATGAAGTGGTGAGATGCGGTGAAACAATGAAGAATTACCGAGCCGTGGGGTATTTATAGGCCACTCGCAGAGATTCGGGATTCGGATCCAATGGTGAAAACGGAACGGTCGCACCGTTGGATGGATGACACGTGTCTTAGGTCAAGTGTGGTAAAACGACGTGGAGGTAACTTAACCATGCACTCCCGAAAGTTCCGGCTAAAGATTTGCATCTGCGAAAATTTAGCGCGGGAAATAAGGAGGTTGTACGCGGGAAAAGCGGAATCTCCGTTGCAATACCCAATCTGAAGATGAAGGATTTTCGAGTGAATGAACCCGGAATCAAGTAAAAGTTTTGAAGCTCTTCAAGATTCTCTTCGGATCCGAGCTGAATGAAGTCGGAGGAATGATGAATCTCGGAGAACTTCGGGGGCTACTGTTGTGGGTATACTTTATGGGTATATCAACGGCATGGCCTAGATCCGGCAAGCCCGGGTGGCCCATAGTTGGTGGTGAGGCATGTGGCCCATCGGGCAGCCCAGTTGCTGTAGATCATGAAGGATGAAGTCCAGCCCAGGAACAGGAAGCCGGATCTCAACCGACCTACGAAGGAGGCCGGATCCGTGACAGCCCATGAAGTATCCGGATCCAGCACGTATTTGGAGGAAGGTGGATCCTTGACGTACACGGCAAAACATTGTACCGTAGTTAGGCAACTTGTATTCCGGCTAGGACTCTCCGTGTAAACCCTAGATCTGTGCGCTTTTATAAGCCGGATCCTGGGAGCCCTAGAGGCACAACCACAACTCATTGTAACAACGCGAAAGCGCCCAGATAATTCCAGACAAGCAGCAGTAGGCCCTGTCATCGTGCAGGTGTTCCGAAGCTGGGTAAATCGCGTACCACCGTCCCGTGTGCACTCCGCCCTATGGTCCCTACTTCTTCTCCCCCTCGTGAGGATCCCTCCTCCGAGGTACCGTCGATTAGGCAACGACAGTAGGAGATCTTGGCTCTGCACACCATTATATAAATACTATAACTATGAATTGATGGGAAATGTGAAATCATGACATTTGCCGAGCATGACTTTTGTGTTAATTCTTTCTTCGTCATATTTGTTTGATTCAATGATTTACGCGATGCTACACATGGAATAATTTCATTTTTGCTGCTAAAGGTTCTTTCTTACTGAAGTAACTTCAGCACAAATGAGAGGCTCCCCAACAATTTGATCATTTTTATGTGCATTGCAGGTTTGCCACTAAATCCTAAAAGAAGTGATTTTTGAAGTGCCATCCTATGGAGAAAAAAATCTGAACCAGTAAATTCATAGAACATCTACTATGCAGGCCCGGGCGGGCAGGTGTGAGGCCTGTGCCACTTGCACAGGGCCCCAAATCCTCAAGGGCCCCAAATTTCCGAATTTTGACTAGGCCTTGTGTATGTTTTGGCCAGTGAAAGGCCCATCAGCGAGGCTGCCTCGTCGGCCTGGACTCCACGTGGCGCTGTTGACCCTCAAACTTCACTAGCGCTCGAAATAACTGCGTGATGGAGTGGATTCGAACACACGTCTAGGCAGCATAGGTCGTGCGCATGGTCAAAAGGCAATAGCCAAAGTGAGTAGGAGTAGCAAAAAAAAAGCAGTTCAACGGTATTTCAAAGAAAGATGTACTTTTTTTTGAGTAGTTGACTGCTAAGTCTCTATTAGGCTACTCTTTTTGCTACCTTCATTTCGATAAATAAAGCGCACGCACATTTTAAGACAAACTTTGGCTGAAAAAATTGAGCAAGAAAATCTTGATTATATTTTACGTAATTAGTATCGTTAGATTCATATTGAAAAACAATTTCTAATGATGCTAATTGCATGCCATCAGTATTTATATATTTAGAGGAAATTTTGGTTAAAAACATGAAAAATGAGGTGTCTTATTCATTGGAAACGGAAGGGAGTAGTTATCAACACAGCTGTTACGTTTAACCGATGAACCACGATTGCCCCTATGAAGCGATGAACCATAGACTGACCACCGGTGAACTGATAGACCAACAGAGGTCATCCATCCATTTAGTTTTATTTTTGTGAGACAGGGCCCTAGTTGTTATTTTGCACAGGGCCCAGAATTTACCGGCCCGGCCCTGCTACTATGTTTATGGATCACTGCTTGTTGTTGCTTGGAGGTAAAATACACTTTGTCAGTAACTATTTGTGTTATATACTCAGAAAATAGGTTAGTAAAAAACGTGAAAGTCCACAAGGTTGTTTGTGAGAGGTTACATGCATTGACGGTAAACAAGGCCTTCTAAGTTTGGGCGAACTTCCAACTCATTTTGGTATGTAACTGCTTTAAAAAATTAATTACAATCTGTAATTTACACATCCACAATAGTTTTGCATGCTCTAGAATGCCCTCTGAGACTTCAGTGTCTTCATGTTTTCTCGGGATGTAGCAAGAATTGCAGATGGATGGGTACCCTCTAGTTTAGCGTTTTTCTGCTCCGACGGCGCCCCCCAAGTAGCCCCGTGAGATTGGCTCTTTGCCGTGTTTGCTTCCAATTCCTACCCCTACTTCGTGGCCTGGGTCGATCTGGCATCTGCGCATCCTCTCGTGATCCCTGAACCTCTCTTGGTTCGGGAACTTGGGCTGTTGACGATTCCCAATGGCAGAGAAAACTACGGCCGGCTCTTCCGGCGCGGCAGCCGGAAAGGAGGCAGAGATTGATGATTTGCTCAAGCATCTGGAGCTTCATGACGATGAACTGGACGATGTTGTCATTGAGGCGGATGCGGTGAAGGAATACCAGAAGGAGGCTAGGTGGTTGGCGATCGGCAAGGTCCATACCTCGCGATCGTTTAGCGCGGAGGCCTTGTTTGGGAAGATGAAGGTGATCTGGAATCTGTCCAAAGATCCGATCTGCCGGGAGGCGGGTGAGAATCTGTTCATCTTCCAAATGCATTGTTTGGGAGATTGGAAAAAAGTAGTTCATCAGGGCCGTTGGACTTTCCGTGGCTGGGTTGTTCTGGTGGAGGATTACGATGGGAAAGAGGATCCTGAGAAGGTGATTTTCAAGGGACTGTATGTATGGGCACAGATCCATGGTATACCTGAGTTGTACCGAAAAACCGAAGTGATTGATGATCTAGCATGTAGAGTTGGGAAAGCCAAGGAGACTCAGATGTCCCCAAAATTGTACCATGAAGGCAACTACGTTCGTATTCGTGTGTTGATTGATATCGCAAAACCCTTGATGCGTTTCGTTTCTCTCTTAGTCCAAGGTGAAGGGAGGAAGAGGCTAGCCGTGAAGTACGAGAAGCTGCCTTTTTTCTGCAAGCGTTGTAGACTGCTTGGGCATGATCATGAGGAGTGTGGCGATGGCATGTGGGAGGCCAAGGACCTTCAGTACGGTGAGTGGATGCTTGCAGTTCGTCGGGCCTCTGTCCCGGTAGAGCCTCGCCGCTTTGCTCCGCGAGCTTTAGTTCGTGGAGGTTCTGCTAGCCGTGGAGGTCTGAACCCAAAACCAAAAAAGAGATCCTCTCAGGAAGCTCTTCTAGATGACGAGGAGGAAATAGGTGATTCTGGAGAAAGCCCTCTGAAATCCGGCCCAATGGAGGGGGTGGAGGATGATAAAGAGTATTTTGGTGCTAGGAAAAAGCTTGATCTTGGACCTTCTGAGAATGTCAATGTGGAAAAGAGTGATTCCACCACTGAAATTGATAAGGAGTTGGGGACACCTCCTCCGCCTCCAGGTTACACGAATCCACGTGACCGTACAAAGCAGAGGAGAACATGCAACCCCCCAAATGATCTGGCATCATCGGCGGCCACCTCCGAGGTGGACCGCCGGGCCCAATGACGACATTAGGATGGAACGGACGCGGTTTGGGGCAATCGCCGACCGTTCAAGAGCTAGTCTGTCTTGTACAGACTTATAAGCCCCGCCTAGTTTTCATTTAAAGAGACTAGGCAAAGTAAAGAGAGAGTTGAAAATCTTCGATATCGTATTGGTATGAAAGGATGCTATCAAGTAAAGGGTGAAGGAAAGGGAGGTGGCCTTGCGCTGTATTGGACTGAGGATATTACAGTGGACCTTTTGTCTTTCAGTAATCGACACATAGATGTTCATATCAGTGGTGGCCCCTTTGAACACATGTGGAGAGGTACTTTTGTGTATGGCGAACCTAAACCCCAGGATCGTCATAAAATGTGGTCAAAGCTTCGCCAAATTAAACCACGGTCTGACAAACCATGGCTGATGCTGGGAGATTTCAATGAGGCAATGTGGCAAGAGGAGCATTTTTCGCGGACACCACGCTCGGAGAGGTTGATGTTAGACTTCCGCGAAGTTCTCTCACACTGTGATTTACATGATTTGGGTTTTACTCCCTGGACATTTGACAACAAATAAAAAGGCGACCGAAACGTTAAGGTGAGGCTCGACCGCGCGATGGCTTCTCCTTCATGGTCGACGATGATCCCTGAGCACCGATTGAGGCATGTCTCTTCGTCACGGTCAGATCATTGCCCCATTCTCCTATCTGCAGACCAGGCAGATAATCGTAGGCCTGGCAGACCGGTTCGCCGCTACGAGATAGTTTGGGAAAGGGAGCCATCCTTACCAGCAGCTGTGGAAGAAGCTTGGTCACGTAGGATTCCGGGTCAGGACCTTGGTGATGTCTCAGCATCGTTACGCTCAGTGATGTCAAGCCTCTACAAATGGAAGAACTCACATCTCAAGTCGGTTCCTAAGGAGATCGAGAAGAAACGGAAGCATCTTGATGATCTACAACAACTTAATGACGAGGATAGCATGGCGTTGAAATCTGGCCTAGAAAAGGAGATGGATGAACTTTTATATAGAGAGGAGATTATTTGGATGCAACGATCACGTATAGCCTGGCTGCGCGAGGGAGACCGAAACACCAAATATTTTCATCGGAGGGCTTCTTGGCGAAGGAAGAAAAACAATATCCGCAAGCTTAAGCGGCCTGATGGCACTTGGACATCGGATACAAATGAGATGGAGAATATGACAAAGGAGTTCTTCCAGGATCTTTATACAAGGGACGACCACATCGACCCAAACATCATTACAGATTTGTTGGACCAGCGTGTGGACGAGGAGATGAACACGAGACTGTGTGCCCCCTTCTCGGAGAAGGAGATAAGCGATGCTTTATTCCAGATTGGCCCCCTCAAGGCCCCTGGGCCTGATGGCTTTCCATCTCGCTTCCTTCAACGAAATTGGGGCTTGTTACGTGATGAAGTGGTCCTGGCTGTGCAGCGGTTCTTCTCTGATGGGATTATGCCGGAAGAGGTCAATGATACTTACATTGTTTTGATTCCAAAAAAGAATGATCCTGAGGAGCTACGGGATTTCCGCCCAATAAATTTGTGTAATGTGATTTTTAAAGTCATCTCAAAGTGCCTCTTGAATCGCCTTCGCCCTTTTCTCCAGGATATTATTGCACCAACCCAAAATGCTTTTATCCCTGGACGACTTATTACGGATAATGCACTAATGGCATTTGAGTGCATCCACTCTATTCAGACGGGAACATCTGCCCGTAGGAGGTTTTGTGCGTACAAGCTGGATATGGCCAAAGCGTATGATCGCGTGGACTGGAGATTTTTGGAAGGGGTTTTAGCGAAATTGGGCTTTCACAGTCAATGGATACGGTGGGTAATGGCGTGTGTTAACACTGTGTGCTACTCAATTCACTTTAACGGACATATGTTGGACCCCTTTACTCCAACTTGTGGCATTCGACAAGGTGATCCACTTTCACCATATCTCTTCCTTTTTGTTGCTGATGGTTTGTCTTGTCTCATCAGGAAAGAGATTGAAAACAATGCCCTACATGAGCTACATATATGTAGGAGAGCCCCTGGCATATCCCGCTTGCTATTTGCGGATGATAGTCTCTTATTCTTTGAGGCTACAATTGAGCACCGGGCAATTGGTAAGCATGGGTAAATGCTCCATATTATTCGGTGACCAGTGCATCGAGGCGGTTCAAGTTGAATTGCAGGGTATCCTGAAGTATGAAACCCAGTGTTTTGAGGAAAAATACCTGGGGCTCCCTGACAAGGTATCGACTTGTCAATGCCTACAGATTGTAGACTAGGGTTTTAGTAAGAAGTAGAGGGCAAGTAGATCTCGAGGGTTCAGCCAGAAAAGTACTCGACTGCTAGAAAGCTAGGGTTATGTTGACAATGAAATCGATCCACTCTTTCTCCTTCGACTCCCCCTTATATAGGAGGTGGAGCCGAAGGTTTCGTGATGTACAAGTTACAGAAACCGGGAGACTCTTTAGTTCGTCCCGTAATAGTTACAAGTTTTATTCCTAATACAACTCTATCTTTTCAAAACTATCTCTTAATTGGGCTTCCGGGCTTCATAAACTTCGGGTCGTGGCCCTTCAGTAAACCCCGGGTACCATCTTCGGCATGCCCATTGGGGATGCCTATGTCACTCCTGGTGCCTGAAGGTAGATTAAAGAGTGGGAAATTTAAATCAACGAAAGAAAAGTTCTCAAAGCATGCCAACGACTGGTCTAAAAAAAATACATGTCTTCAGGTGCAAAGGAGGTCCTTATTAAATCTGTACTTCAAGCTATATCTACTTATGCTATGGGGGTTTTCAAATTCCCAGCAGGCCTAGTCGATGATCTATCACAAATTATTCGCAATTTTTAGTGGGGAGATGAGGAAAATAGACGGCGTATGCATTGAATGTCGTGGGAAAAAATGGCTCGGCCAAAAGCTCAAGGCGGAATGGGTTTCAGAGACCTTAAGGTTTTTAACCAAGCACTACTAGCAAGGCAGGCCTGGCGCCTGATACACTTTCCTGATAGGCTGTGTGCCCGATTGTTGAAAGCTGGATATTACCCTTCTGGCGATTTGCTTGACACCGCTTTTATACAGAGTCGGTCGCAGACATGGCAAGGCATTCTCCACGGTCTTGAATTGTTGAAGAGAGGTGTGGTTTGGAGGATTGGTTCTGGGTCTAAAGTGAAGATCTTTCGCGATAATTAGCTTCCCAGGCCGGATGCTATGATTTATCTGAGGGCTCACCTGCGTGGGCAGCTCCAATGGAAGGGCGACTGAAAGCGAATGTCGATGCAGGCTGGGATATCCTGTCGAAGAAAGCTGGTATTGGTATCCTTATTTGTGATCACACAGGGAAGCCAGTGGTATCCGAATGGAAATTCATTCCCTTGTGTGCTAGTGCAGAAGAGGAGGAGATGATGGCTTGTCTTGCAGGTCTAAAACACCTCATCGCACAAAAATTGGCTTCGCAAAATAAAGTTCTGGCTGTTTTTGAGAATTTTTTTGGTATCGGTCCAGAATCTGTTTTCAATCAGCACTTCCCCAAATATCATCTCCCTCTTATTAGAAAACCACTTTAAGAAGCTAAACAAGTATGTACAAGTATCCATCAACTATAATATGCAATGAATGAGTGATGCCGGTATACCTCCCCCCAAGCTTAGGCTTTTGGCCTAAGTGGAGTTCAATCCCATGGTGCCCATGAAGTAGCACCTCCGTAGTATGACGAAGATTAGTCCTGTTCTGGGTATGTACTGGAAGACGCACCAGGAAACGTGACGGTGTAGCCGTGGGAGGGCTCGGCGTCCTCGGAGTCATGCTGCTGGTGGAACCCATGTATCCTCAGCTGCTCATCCACCTCCTCCTTAGAGCGCGACCACGGTTTCCTGTGAATACTGAACAAATCTGGCTGCGGCAAGGGGATTTTCCTCTCATCCCCGTCAGTAAACAACATTCTATAGACAATATTATCTAAACTAGAGTCAGCTGTAACGAATTGGTGACTCTTCATAGCAGCAATATCAAGCCTTATAGGAGTTAATTTCACATCAGTAGGGTCAAGAGGAAGATCTAGATATGCCAAAATGCGTGATGCAACAATTCCTCCAAAAATATGCCCCTTGTTAGACAAACGGCGAGCAACAAGAGTACCAAGACGATGAGGTGTCTCTCCAGTAAGTGCAGCAACTAGGAAAGCAAGATGATAACTAGAAATATTGCTAGTGTTCTCCCTACCAAGAATGCTAGTAGCAAGATAGTAAGCGAAATTGTTGCGGTCAAAACCCACCGGCGGGCAGCGACGGGCAACACAGTAGAGCCGGGAACAACTTAGGGCTGCGGCTGGCCCTGGTCCCTCCGAGCGACGGCCCGCAAAGCCTCTGGTACACACGTCCGATGCTGATGCAAGGGCGTGCCACCTGACCTATACCTGGTCAGGAAGGTGATGGAGATGCCTCGCTTAGTTTCCTGCATGGCATACACGTAAACATTAAATACGAGCCTCGATCGGCTCTCAGGTTATCCTGTGAATCGGCTCAAGGAGCCGATCCACCCATGATTCGTACGAGGTGCACGAATATATGGTGGTCCTGCTTGATCAAGATAAAGCTAATGCGATCTATGACGATTTAGGGTTTTCACCGCATAATCGGATCATCCTACTCACGATTGGGCCTCGCGGCCACGTACGGTGATCGTAAGCCGATCCTAGACAAGGCCTAAAAACCAACACGAGGTTGATCCCCGGAACATCCTGTCTAGGACTAGCAAACGACACCCTACGTGCCGCTGGATCCTCCAACCCTTTGTAAGGCCTAACTATTGCAGATATTAAACTAATCCTTGAAGAACAAGGAGCAACCGTAACGGATCGGATCTACTAAATAATAATCAAGCGGGGTGCCGCCCCCACACCTGAGATAGGTGTGAGGGCGGCTAGATATGCAAGGGTTGCACTACGATAGCATGTTATACGAAGAACTATGCTAACCCTAACACATCTATGATAACTACGTTGCTCGCCATCAAAAAGGCTTCAGTACGAGCAACACATGAACAACATAAAGCTTATACTGCCTAGATCGCGAGATGCGATCTAGGCAGCATGATGCTTATCGGTAGAAACCCTCGAGACGAAGGAGTTGGCGATGCGCCGAGATTGATTTGTTGGTTGAACGTTGGTTGTTGTCTATTTCATAAACCCTAGATACATATTTATAGTCCAGGGGACTTTCTAACGTGGGAATAATCCCCACCGTGCACGAGACAAACTTTACCTAAACGACACGTATCCTACTATGTTACAGATACACGGGCCAACTAGCCCAAACTTTGCATGTAAGGCCGATTCACGTAATTCTTCTATGTATATTCTTCAAATCCATCTTGATCGCGGCCCACCTCTGACTCGGTCAAATTCTGGTGATAACACATGCCCCCCTGGTTTTGGAATTGGTAATTCCAAAATCACTCTGCTTTTTCTTCGTCGGGTCATGTCGTGGCAGAACTGTCGCAGTATCCTTCATCATGATGCCTTGCCTTCTCAACTTCTCCGCGTGACCTGGCAGTTTTTTCTTTTCTTTTAGGCACCACTTCCTCGGAAACTGCTGTGGCATTGAATTTCCACTATATCCCCTTTTATTTAACCGCTCCGAACAGTTTATTTCCGCATCCCCTTCGCATTAGCACTCCCAAAAGCCCTCCTGCACCACCATGTCTTCTTCCTCCTCTGCTCCATCGGATCTTTCTAGCCAGTCCTCCTCTTCCCGCGAGCCGACGCCGGAGCCGAACCAGGAGGAGAACCACGCGGCAAACACCCGCCGCGCCATCGAAGCCGGGGAGGAGCCCAGCCATGACTTCTCCGTCTGGTCTGAGGACGATAAGTCCTTGACCGACGGGGAAAGCGACCTCCGCTTCCTCGCCGACGGGGAAACGGAGGAGGAGAGCGATGACGATCGCTTCTCCTGCGACTTCACCTCTTCCGAGGAGGAGGAGGAGTAGGAAGAGGAGGAGGAGGAGGAGGATGACCCCTCCTCCGACGAGCCGCCGGCCAAACGGTTCTGCCCCTGGCCGGGGAACCTCAGCGACTTCGACAGCGACGACGACGACGCTGACGAGGAGGACGAGGACAATGAGGGCCCGGTCGGCGGCCATTGGAGCAGCGATGACGAGCCCGCCGGGAGTAGCGCCGACAGCAGCGACGACGGCGACGACGAGGGCAGCGACGGCCCGTAGATAGGACCTTTAGTATAGGACCAGTAGTAGTAGATGGGGCAATGTATCCCCTAGTACTTCCTTTTGAGAGCAATCAGCTCTTTATGTAAGAAATCTTGTGTATCAATGAAGAACTTCTCCCAATTCGATTTTGCCGATTTCCTTTGAGCTTAATTTAGCCGATTTCCTCTCATACTGATCCTGCCGACTTGTCCCCTTAGCCAATGCATAATGAGCCGATAGCCACGCATCGGTCCTTAAAAAGTCATCCTTCAATTCTTCAACTGATGACCTTGAGATCTGGTGGACAATGTAGAGTCTTCAAGAGAGCCTTTGAATTCCTCCAACCAGGTCTAATGGTCTTCTTCAAGCACTCATCATTTCGTGAAGAAGGTTGCGACGAAGGATCAGCCGATGGTATCCCCAATCGGCTCCTAAACAGAGCACCTACCAGGCCTGCTGCCCCCCGAGCCTTGCTCAAGGCGAAAATATCAGTGAGGATGTACCAAAGCCGATCACCTTTCTTCCTTCGAAAGCCGATATACCTCTTCTGTCAATACTGCAGAACTAGCACCAAGGGCTGAAAGTCCTCGACAAGAAGGTTCAGGAACCCGAATCGGCTCAAGGCAGCAGAGGGCCCCACAGCTGAACTGGACTTGGTGGAGATCCGGTAAACCTTGTATAATTGCACTAGAGTCGATGGTTGCGCATCGGCTGTATGTCATGTAAAAAAATTTTACTGACCGATTTTTTCCTATCGGCCCCAATATTTCACTGCACACATGTTCTCCTGCACATGTTCACATGTTCATCGTGTTTAGGTGCCCCCCGAGCCGAATCTGCCAGGTGACTGCAGATATCGGCTTTGTGGTTAGCCAAGGCACTGTACTTGCACGTCGGCTCCGCGAGGATTCGTGTTGACTTTCATCCGCCGACGTGACCGCTGCCCAGTAGATCGATGTTGAACACCAGTAGAACATGTGGTGAAGATAAATTTTGGCCGATTGCTGGAATCGGCCTCCATATTGATTGAAGCGTTCGATGAAGGCATTGTGCTTTTCCTTCATAGATAATTTGGGGGCCGATCCCAAGGATCGGCCTCGCCGCATTTGCTCATCGGTTTGCTTTGCTACTCGGTCAGGCCGGTGGATAAGACCATCCCAACCTCATCCTTTGTCATGTCGATGCACTTGCTGTCGTCCACCTTGAGTGCATCGTTTAATCCTGGAGCACTAAGCTTCGTCGGAAGGACGAGCACCATGTTTGTGCCAGCCGATGTTTCATCATCGGCTTTCCTTTGCTTGGGGCGCCACTCCATTTTCCGTGGACGACCCTCTTCGTCCAGGGTTCGCTGAACTTTCGCAGCCAGATCAGGTCGCGCCTTCCTTAGCGTATGCAGGTATAACCTTTCGGCTTCCTCCAAGCCGCGCAATCGCTGAACCCTGCGCTTTTGGGAGCGGCTGAGCCCATCAGGGCACCACCTTGGCCGGTGGTACCTGTCTTCTTCTTCTTCTTGTCCCTCGTCTTCTAAATCCTCGAGATCTTCCAGCCGAGGGGACTCAGCGCGTTTGCTTTGTGATGGGAGAGGCCCTAGGCGCTTGAACACGGACACGTTGGCTGCCTCCTTCTTCTTCTGGTTGCATTCTGGGCAATTGCCGATTGTGGGCAATCGGCTCATTCCTGAATCCCAGCAGTGTCTGAAGAAGGGGCAGTCCAGTGCCTATCGTCGTCGTCTCGCTCCCTTGACTTTCCCTGGGCACGGCGCTCGTACTCCTCCTCATCGCGATCGTGCCGACGATGTCTTCTGGCTTCTCTAGCCAGACGATCACTTTCATCATCATCGCTGGATCGTCGGCGTTGGTCATACTGACTCACATACTTGTTGAGGAGGTGATCAGAGAGGGGTCGCTGATACCTTATGTTCTTCACTTCTCCCTCTGTGACGTAGCGCTTGCCATCATGACGGAGCCGATCGCGTGGAGCGGCCTCCTCTGCGTCCTTGCTACGAGAGCAGCTGCCCTCGTCTCCATCCTTGCCAGCATGGTGTCCAAGTCCTACCATGTTAATGCTGAATGAGGATCCTGGCTGGCAACCTTCAGGGTAAGTGCATTCCACCATGTTAACGGCGGGGAAGGGTTGGGTGTCGACCTTCATAGCGTACTGGTTGAAAATCAGACGTCCTTGTTCTATCGCCATTTGGATCTGCTGACGCCACACCCTGCAGTCGTTGGTGGCATGGGAGAGCGAGTTATGCCATTTGCAGTATGGCTTTCCATTCAGCTCCTGTACCGTGGGGAATTTGAGACCTTCGGGTATCTTCAACTGCTTCTCCTTGAGCAGGAGGTCGAAAATTTGCTCAGTTTTGGTCACATCAAAATCAAAACCCCTGGGCGGACCTGGTGGCTTAACCCATTTGCAGGACACGGGGGTTGCCCCCCGAGTCCATTCAGCCACTGCTATCTCTTGATCTCCCGCAGAAACTTCGTCTTCCTCTGCCTCGACCAGGACTACTGCACGCTTGAATTTGTCCTGGTACAAGTCCGGGTGGCGCTGTTCATATGCCGACAGTTTCTGAACCATGTGCGCTAGTGAGGGGTAGTCTGCTTGGGAGGCCATGTCCTTGAGCGGTGCTGCAAGGCCCGCTACTGCCAACTCGACTGCTTCCTTTTCAGTCACATGAACCGAATGACATCGGTTCCTAAGATTCCTGAAGCGCTGGATGTATTCTGTCACAGTTTCTCCACGCTTCTGACGTATTTGTGCTAGATCGGCCAGGCCAGACTCGGAAGCCTCTGAGTGGTACTGCGTATGGAACTGTTCTTCCAACTGCTTCCAAGTCCGGATTGAGTCTGGTGGCAACGAGGTGTACCACCCGAAAGCCGATCCCGTGAGGGACTGTGAGAAGAACCTCACGCGTAGTGGATCCGACACTGAGGCCGTTCCTAGCTGTGCCAAATATCGGCTCACATGCTCGATGGAGCTGGAACCATCTGATCCACTGAATTTGGAGAAATCAGGGAGCCGATATTTAGGTGGTAGCGGGATCAACTCGTACTCGTCGGGGTACGGCTTGGAATAGCCGATTGCCCTCCTTTTCGGCACCATGCCGAACTGGTCTCTCGCATGGTACTGATCTGATCCGTCATTGTCTGGCTGCGCAGGAGTTGAGCTCTGAAGATTCGCCGGGGTGGCGTACTTAGCCAGCCATGCTTGCTTTTCCAGCTCTGAGCCAACTGCAGGAGCTGAGCTCTGGAGGTTCGTCGGGGTGGCATATTTAGTTAGCCACGTCTGCTTCTCAAGATCTGTTGCTGACGTTCCTCCTGCTTTCCCAGAAGTCCCTGATGTCGCGGCCTGGTTTGTGAGCGCCCAGTTACCGCAATCTGGCACATACGTGCACATGTACCCGTGAGGGATCTCCTTAGGTGCCTCATGCAAGAACTGGCAGTCACTAGGGTCACCACCGATCTTGTAGACGACGAATGCCGGTGAACTCGGCACTTCTGGTGCTGCCAACGCAAATGGCAGCGGTGGACGGGACTGGAGTGGCATCTCCCCTTGGTGTGTCCCGAGAGCTGGTCCTGACGGAGAGTACTGGTGCCTCATGATCTCCTGGATCACCCGGAGAGCGACACGCTCCAAAGTGTTAACCAGGTTCTCAGAGTGGCGGTGTAGCGAGTGAGCCACCAAGTAGTTGATCTCCTGACGTAGGGACCTGGTGCGTTCTTCTGATGGGGCAGAGAGGTCTATCCCATCGAGTGCACCATCAGGCGTGAACCCCTTCCACCTGATGCCATGTGAACGGGTTCTGTGAAAAGAGCCGATGAGGTCGGCTTCGAGGATTGCTTTGACCTCGTCATACTTCTTCTTGAGCTCGTCGGTCAGATCCTCGTACGTGACTGGAGTGCCGTCCGCCATCTCAGATGTAGATGGCGATGTGGTTGATGAAGAAGCTTGTCCCACCGGGCGTGCTAGAATGTGTTGCGGTCAAAACCCACCGGCGGGCAGCGACGGGCAACACAGTAGAGCCGGGAACAACTTAGGGCTGCGGCTGGCCCTGGTCCCTCCGAGCGACGGCCCGCAAAGCCTCTGGTACACACGTCCGATGCTAATGCAAGGGCGTGCCACCTGACCTATACCTGGTCAGGAAGGTGATGGAGATGCCTCGCTTAGTTTCCTGCATGGCATACACGTAAACATTAAATACGAGCCTCGATCGGCTCTCAGGTTATCCTGTGAATCGGCTCAAGGAGCCGATCCACCCATGATTCGTACGAGGTGCACGAATATATGGTGGTCCTGCTTGATCAAGATAAAGCTAATGCGATCTACGACGATTTAGGGTTTTCACCGCATAATCGGATCATCCTACTCACGATTGGGCCTCGCGGCCACGTACGGTGATCGTAAGCCGATCCTAGACAAGGCCTAAAAACCAACACGAGGTTGATCCCCGGAACATCCTGTCTAGGACTAGCAAACGACACCCTACGTGCCGCTGGATCCTCCAACCCTTTGTAAGGCCTAACTATTGCAGATATTAAACTAATCCTTGAAGAACAAGGAGCAACCGTAACGGATCGGATCTACTAAATAATGATCAAGCGGGGTGCCGCCCCCACACCTGAGATAGGTGTGAGGGCGGCTAGATATGCAAGGGTTGCACTACGATAGCATGTTATACGAAGAACTATGCTAACCCTAACACATCTATGATAACTACGTTGCTCGCCATCAAAAAGGCTTCAGTACGAGCAACGCATGAACAACATAAAGCTTATACTGCCTAGATCGCGAGATGCGATCTAGGCAGCATGATGCTTATCGGTAGAAACCCTCGAGACGAAGGAGTTGGCGATGCGCCGAGATTGATTTGTTGGTTGAACGTTGGTTGTTGTCTATTTCATAAACCCTAGATACATATTTATAGTCCAGGGGACTTTCTAACGTGGGAATAATCCCCACCGTGCACGAGACAAACTTTACCTAAACGACACGTATCCTACTATGTTACAGATACACGGGCCAACTAGCCCAAACTTTGCATGTAAGGCCGATTCACGTAATTCTTCTATGTATATTCTTCAAATCCATCTTGATCACGGCCCACCTCTGACTCGGTCAAATTCTGGTGATAACAGAAATATCTAATGGCAGAGAGTTGAATGTTTCTTATCTTGCCGCGCTGAATGGTGCGACTATCATCATTGGTAATATCTCGATAGAGCTCCAGCAAAGCCTTAGGATTATTCTTGATCTTCTTCGCTGTACCTACAGGGGCAATATCCAATGCAGTACAAAAACCCTTCAACTTCATAGTGATAGGATTACCATAAATCCTGAATGCAACTGATGGTTGATAGTGCTTGTTGTTGAATTGAAAGCTCTCAAAAAATATTTTAGTTAGCATGTAGTATTGATCCCTCTCATCTTCCATATAGGTGGTTAAGCCCACATTACCGACGAGGACCAAGAAATCATCCAACAACCCTGCATTAATCAAAAAATTATAACATGGAAAAGATGAAGCGTTAGGGACTCCATTATCTTCTTCGGCTTCGAAGCTCGGTGCGAGGACATCCTCATTATAGGACCGTCTGAATCGAGTGGTGGTCCTTGAGGGCCTCCCCGTGCTTGTCGTCTCTCTTTCAAACACTTCTCCAAAGTTATAGTTATCCATCTTCCTTTTCTGAAATTTTTCAACAAACATTATAAAATTTGATTTGGTGACATATAATTGAGGGAAACTACTATAGGAACTTGGTAGAGTACTAAACATGCATCAAACTAATTCTTACAACTTAGAACAAGCATGCGAGCTCACTAAACATGTTACCTACAGCGTCAAAATATTCAAGATATACTCAACCAAACAAAATTCTACTTGGATTATCGGAGGAGTCACATACCGGAGAGCAAATGTGCCAAATTTCAGATAGAAATTTGGGCTGAGCAAAGAGATCGAGAAATCTTGAGCTCTTGAGCAGAAACGCGAGTGAGAGAAAGCTGGTACGATTTTTTTCGGGTGAGAGTGAGATGGGAGGAAGAGATGAAGTAGTGGGGCAAGGAGGGGCCCACACCACAGGGTGGTGCCCCCCCTTGGCCGCGCCGGCTGGTGGGGTGCAGCCCTGGGGTGCCCCACTAGCCATCCCCAGGTGCTCCCAGGTGCCTCTTCGAAAAATAAGACCAACGGTATAATTTTTGTGAATTTTTGAAAACTTTGAAAAATGCACATTTCTGGGTATTAAAATTATTATTACTGGGCAGAAAAAGATTTTGAAATCTCTAAACAACTAAAGAACTTTGCAAAACAAATAGTTCTATAGCAAATAGAACAAGTGGGGGAAAGAAAGAAATGTTGTTTAGCTCTTCTATGCATATAGAATGTATTTGTTAACAGGGTTGATCAAGTCTTGCCACCAAATAAATTTTACATAGCATAAGAAGAAATAAACCTCAAATCAATCATGTTACCTTGAATTGTATTGATATGGATCCAATCATAATATTTTGATATCCTTCTTTAGGCTCATATATAGGACAATCAATAACTCCCACTTTGATAGTTCTCACATTAGAAATTGTGTTAACTCCACATACTTTATCAATCCTCTTGGGAAAATAAACGGTATGCTCCTTGTCATCAACATTGAAAGTAACATTTCCTTTATTGCAATCAATAACAGCCTCTGCGGTGTTAAGAAAAGGTGTCCCAAGAATAATAGACATATTATCATCTTCAGGCATTTCCAACACAACAAAATCTGTTAATATCAAGCAGTTATTAGTAACTTGAACAGGAACATCCTCACATATACCAACATGAATAGCAGTAGATTTATCAGCCATTTGCAAAGATATATCAGTCGGTATCAACTTATCTAAATAAAGTCTCTTATAAAGAGAAAAAGTCATAACACTAACATAATTATTCTTAATAGAACAAGGAATAGTCGGTATACCTGGGTCGCCCAGCTTCTTTGGAACTTTGCCATTGAAAGAGTAATTAGCAAGCATAGTGGAAATCTCCTCATTAGGAATTTTCCTTTTGTTAGAGACAATATCTTTCATATACTTTGAATAAGGAGGCAATTTAATAGCATCAGTCAAAGGGATTTGCAAGAATAAAGGTTTCATCCAATCGCAAAATTTATTATAGTGTTCTCCTTCCTTTGATTTTAGTTTCTTAGCAGGAAAAGGCATTTGCTTTTGAACCCAAGGTTCCCTTTCATTACCATGTTTCTTAGCAATAAAATCTTCTCTAGTATACTTTTTATTTTTAGCATGCTTTTCAGGTTCATCTTCAACCTCTTCTTTATAGCATCATTCTTATCATTATCTTTATCATGTTCATTACCACTTTCAGTTTCAACATCAGAAATAGAAATACTATTAGGATCATTAACATGCTCAGAGGATTCTACAACATTTTTATGTTTTTTTTTCTTTTCCTTAGAAGGAGCACTAGGTTCAATTCGTTGAGAATCTTGTTCAACTCTTTTGGGATGCCCTTCAGGATATAGAGGATCCTGAGTAGAAACACCGCCTCTAGTTGTTACTTCATAAGCATGTTTTTCTTTAGAACTATTTTTTAACAAGTCATTTTGCACTTTAGTGAGTTGATCAATTTGAGTTTGAATCATATGAAAATGTTTAACAAGCATCTTAACATCATTGGAGGTTCTCTCCACAATATCATGCAAATTAATAATAGCTTGAGAATTTTTCATTAAATGATTCTCTACTCTCATATTAAAATTTTCTTGCTTAACAATATAATTATCAAACTCATCTAAGCATTGAGCAGGAGGTTTTGAATACGGAATATCTTCCCTAGTAAAGCGTTGAAGAGAATTTACCTCAATCATGGATGAAGGGGGAATTATCTTGCATAATTCTTCTATGGGAGGTAAGTTCTTCACATCTTCAGATTTAATACCTTTCTCCTTAAGAGATTTCTTGGCTTCCCTCATATCTTCATCATTTAATTTAATCAAACCCCTCTTCTTCAATATCGGTGTCGGGGCTGGTTCAGGTGTAGTCCAATCATCATGATTCCGGCCTATTTTAGCCAATAGTTCTTCAGCTTCGTCTGGAGTTCTTTTCCTGAAAACACAACCAGCACAACTATCCAAATATGCCCTATACTCAATGGTTAGTCCACTATAAAATATATCAAGTAAATCATGCTTTTCCAAATCATGTCCAGGTCGAGCTCTGATAAGAGAACAAAATCTTGCCCAAGCTTCAGGCAATTTCTCTCCATCTTCCTGGTCAAAACTATAAATTTTCTGCAAAGCAATATGTTGAGCACTAGCAGGAAAGTATTTCCGAAAGAAAACATCAAGCAAACCACTTGGACTATCAATAGAATCAGGAGGTAAACTATTATACCAAGTTTTAGCATCATCCTTTAATGAGAAAGGAAAAAATTTAGCAACAAAATAAGTACGCATCTTGATATCATCAGAAAATAAGCTACTCAAAGTAGAAAGTTCATTCATGTGATCTACAACACTTTCTTTTTCAGTACCACAAAAGGGTGTTTTCTCAACAATAGCTATATGAGATAAATCAAGAGAAAAATCATAATCTTTATCCTTAATGTTTATAGGAGATGTGGAAAATTTAGGATCAGGAGACAGCTTATATCTAACAGTATGTTGTGCAAGAAACTTTTTAATTTTACTTGCATCAGCAGTAGCATTGCATTTAACAATAAAATCAACATCAAGTTCCACATAATCTTCATCAGGATCATCACTAGAGTATTCAACAGACTCAGGTGAATTAACAGGTGTAGCAATATTTTCATTAGGAGTTTCAGTATTTTCAATTTGTCTAGACCTAGCAATTGTAGCATCTAAAAAAGATCCTAACGAACCACTATCGTCAAGCACAACAGAAGCATCATCAAAATTATAAGAGTTTTCAGATTCAGCAGAAGTACCAGCATGTGAAGCTTGTGGTGGTGAAACAAGTTGACTTATCACAGATGGTGAATCAATAGCAGAGGTACTCAGAGTTGTACCTTTTCTTGTAGTGGATGGTAATATGGTGACTTTAGGATCGCAAGATTTACCCATAATGGAGAATTTGCAGCGAATAATATCAATCCAAGTGAACTTCCAAATAAAGCTATGCTCCCCGGCAACGGCGCCAGAAAATAGTCTTGATGACCCACAAGTATAGGGGATCGCGACAGTCTTCGCGGGAAGTAAAAATTACAGATGGATGGTTACACATAGATATGAACCTTGAATTCTATGGATATTCACATAGGTAGAGCTAAAACAACTGCTAACCATTTAATTACGAGACTAGCTGAGATAGGATTTGCATCTTTCTCACATCTTAATTTGCATCATACAAATGTGAAATAATGCATGTCGGATAGATATTCTTGCATGATTTGTGGTAGATAAAGGACATGTTATACAAGCATAACTATAAGGTTATGCATGGACATGGCCGAATAGCAACCAAGCTGCGTTGTCCCTGTATGCAGTCTGCACTTCAATGTTGCAGCCTATTGTTAGTAACCCAAGCGTTTCCTGAACATCATCACTTGAATGGCAAGCCATGCATAATTTCAGGCCATGCCTGGCCTTCTTTAGTAAGAAGCAATCGTCTTCACCCATTCCATCTTTGTAATCTATAATAGTCTTGTTACTGATGACATATGTGCCTCCTCTTATATGGAGATCAGACAACAATTTTTTCGCCAAGTCATTTATGGTCCGCTGATTCGTTTGTTCAACACGCAACACCTTACAATTTGATCATCATTTAATAGTAGTACAATTGTTCGGTTGTCCATGATGCAAAGGGATCTCCGTACGATCATTTTCTCTGTGGTACAATTGTTATATTGCTCCGAGGGTTATCTGTATAGAATACTATAGGAGCGTGCCTTACCTTGCTTGGTCAATCCTACCATTGTTTCACCATTCCAGTGTTTGTCGTATGTTTATCCATTGTGGAATTAGTAGTGCACTTTGGAGCTGTCTATGGAATGAACCTGTGAATGGATCGTAGCGAACAAGAGGGGGTGAATGGCGCTACGGCAAGTTTTAGTCTTTTTCAATTTTTATGCAACGGAAGGTAAAGGTGAGAACTTTAGCGATAGGGGTGATCCTACAATGATTCTCGGACAAGTGCAACAAGTAAATGAATCAACAAGATAACGAGAGTAAGGAGCGAGACAACCGGGGGCGCGGAGGCGAGGCGAGGTTTGTTTCCCGCAGTTCCTTCCACAATAGAAAGTACGTCTGCGTTGAGGAGGTGTTAGTCTCACACAAGAGACTAGACGGCCACACTACGGAGGAAGGCCTCACCTTCTTCGAGAGAGCTCCACGAAGGTGCTCTCCCTCTTCCACTAAGGCACCGGTCGAGGCGGTGATTCCTTCACAAGGTTGGGGCGAGCTCCACACACAAGGATGCTGCCAACACCCTATATATGGAGCTAGTACATCACCAAGCTAGACTCCATAGCTGCACATCTCCAATGCTCCACCATAGGAACCCTTCTCCAATGCTCCACCATAGGAACCCTTCTCCAATGCTCCACAATAGGAACCCTTCTCCAATGCTCCACAATAGGAACCCTACCACCAAGATCCACTAAGGAATAGCTAGTATTGGTAAAATCTCTCTTGGTAGAACTATAGATCGGGGTCTCCTCCACCACTCCTCAAAGTTTGGGCAAGATTGGTTGGATGGTGAGGGAGATCCCCAAGGATTAAGCTTAGTAACAATGGAGGAGAGAGAGAGGGAAGAGATAAAATCGTGTTGGGGAAGAAGGAGCCCTTAAACAGGCTCTCCCAAATCCAACCGTTATGTCCAGTTTTTGCCTAAGCGGTACTACCGCTTCTGGGAAGCGGTACTACCGCTCTGAGTTCGAATTCCCCAGATCTGGTCAACGTGGACGCAGAGCGGTACTACCGCTGGAGGTACCGCTCGAGGTACCGCAATGGGGTCCAAACCTTACTGGATCCAAAGCGGTACCGGAGCGGTACCAGAGCGGTACTGCCGTAACTAGTTTACGGTACCTAGGCGGTACCATGAGCGGTACTACCGCTCGTGAGCGGTACTACCGCTCCAGGTACTGTAGGGGTACCGCAACTCGTACTGTGGGACACTGCGAGCGCAGAACTCAGAGCGGTACCGTGGGCGGTACCTATAGGGGTAGAGGTACTACCGCTACAGGTACCGGTAGTACCGGCCTAGCTAAAACTGGTTTTCTCCCCTTTTTCTCTCCATCCATGTCACCTCGCTAAACACACACAAAACCAGAAAACCTATCAACTACGCTTCAGTCTTCTGATCTTGACGTGTCCAGCGAGATCACCGTGCTCTTGCAAATCTAACAATGATACTCACGGCAAACGGTGAGATTACTCAAGTGTTGTCATCAAACACACAAAACTTGGGGTTTAAAGTTTGCTCTTACAACCTGGTAGTGTCATTAATATGTCCAATAAGTCCATGACTAATGAAACGATAGTTTACTAAATCGTCTTACAAAATGTTTTCTTGTTATATAGGATGGTATAAATTATTATGTAATTTTGTCTACATGATTCACATGACACAAAGTCCTAATTAGATTAGCTATTTAGTTCATGCAGCTAAGTGTGGCAGTTGTTTACATATACCTAAGGTCGAGTGATGATTCCTTGCCTTATGTGTGACAAGGTATCGACATGTCAATGCCTACGGATTGTAGACTAGGGTTTCCCTGGAAGTAGAGGGCAGGTAGATCTCGAGGGTTTCAGCCGGAAAAGTACACAACTGCTAGAAAACTACGGTTGTGTTCACAATGAGAATTGATCCTTTCTTTGTCCCTCGACTCCCCCTTATATAGGAGGCGGATCCGAGGGTTTCGTATTGTACAAGTTACATATTCCGGGAGACTCTTTGAGTTCGACCCGTAAAGTTACAAATCTCTTTATTCCTAATACAATTCTATCTTTCCATATCCACAGCTAATTGGGCTTCCGAGCTTCGTATTCGTCGACTCATGGGCCTTCAGTAAACCCCGGGTACCATATTCGGCACGCCCATTGGGAATGGCTATGTCAGTAGCCCTCGAGATTTTGCTTGAATCGAAGAGTCGAGTAAAATCTCCATCATTACAATTAACACATGATTTATTCGAATCGCTAAACAACTTTCATAAAATAATCATATATTGTACAGGGATTACGGTAGTTGGGGCTAGTTCATCTGACGGATCAGGTATCAGTTAACTACTCTCGTGGCAATCCCGCAAAAACCTACTTCAAGATCAAGTCCCTGGACATGATCTCGGTATACTGGCGTAGTTCGACATGTGCCGCTTAAGATCTTATCATATGCCGAACTCCAGTCATATTTTATCGGGTACCTAACGCATCCGTTAGGATTTTTCTTCGCATCTGTTGATACAAAAAAAAGTAGCAGAGCGCATTCATGTGCGATACCACGCCACACAGGACGGATCCAGGGGTCTTACCTTCGTAAAGTTTTACAGCATTCAGAGATTTAATCGCGACTGGGGCGCTCTGAGAATATATTGTCGAGTGCCTTTTTCGGCTGTTGGAATGGCACATTTATTCGAGTCATATGATGACTCCTATATTTTTCATCTTGTCTTCCCGATGGGAGTATATGAAGAGTTATATCATAACTCGAAATATGCTCATACTGACTTCTTCAATTTCATCGGGTACGCGACCAGCGTTCCCGATGGGAGTAGCCCCCGAGGCTACAGCCAAGTGCTTGTACTTGGTTGTAGGCTCACCTTTTTATTATCTTTGTCGCTATATTGCCAATTTTTCCAATTTTTCCATCTTTATCGGGTGCGCGGCAGCGCTCCCGATGGGAGTAGCCCCCGAGTCTATGGGCAAGTGCTTGCACTTGGGCATAGACTCAAGTTGTACTACTCAATGAAGAACTTGACAATATTTTTGGGAGCTGCCCCCTTTTTATCGACTCCTGTTCGAAGACTTAATGAAACCCCTGCACTCCCGATGGGAGTAGGCTCCACTCGAGTCGCAGAGTCGACTTGAGTCTACTAACATTTATATACATACAAAATCGAATGAAATTTCTGTGCTTTTTCTCTTTTTCAAATTCTTCGAGACCGAAGAGACACTATTTTCTTCGTTAAATATATTATACATGGATATTGGTAAATGCGGCTGTTTCATCTGACGGATCAGGTACCAGTTAATTGCTCTAGTGGCAAATCCGAATAAACCTACTTCAAACTCGCATCCCCTGACACGAATTCGGGATACTGGCGTATTTCAGAACGTGCCGCTTTAGGACTTACCGAAACTGAATTCCAGCAAAATTACCGGGTCCACAACTCGTCCGCCGGGATTTTTCTTCACATCTGTTGATGTGGATAAAGTAGCATAGCGCATTCGGGTGCGATGCCACGCCACACCGGACGGATCCTGGGGTCTTACCTTCGTGGCCTTTTTACGAGTCACGGCATTCGGAGTTTTTACCGCGGCGGACGCGCTCCGAGAATATGTTGTCTAGTGCCTTGTTCGGCTGATGTAATGACCCATTTTTCGGGCTGCTATGTTTTGTCGGATAGGATCTTGATGCTCCTTCTATATTGCCTTGCTATATTGAATTTTATTTCTTCGGGTGCGCGACCAGCGCTCCCGATGGGAGTAGCCCCGAAGCTACAGCCGAGTGTTTGCACTTGGGTGTAGGCTCAACTTTCTTTATCGACTTCCTTTAAGTATGTTTTCACTAGAATATGTAATTGGAATAAATGATGACTATATGGACTCGAAGATTTTTCCTCCTTTTTTTCCTTGAACAAAATTTCGTCGTGTCCGCCCTGAAGAAAATTTTGTCGGGTCCTCCCTGAGGAAGATTTCGTTGAGTTCCTCCTTGAAGAAAATTTCTTCGGGTTCTCTCTTGAAGACAATTTCTTTGGGTCCTCCCTGAAGAAAATTTCATCGGGTCCTCCCTGAAGAAGATTTCGTCGAGTTCCTCCTTGAAGAAAATTTCTTCGGCTTCTCTCTTGAAGAAAATTTTATCGGGTCCTCCCTGAAGAAACTTTTGCCGAGTTCCTCCTTGAAGAAAATTTCTTCGGGTTCTCTCTTGAAGACAATTTCGTCGAGTTCTCTTTGGAGAAAATTTTGTAGGCACGGTTCTTGTTTTGTCGACCTGAGACGTAAAGTGAAGAAGTATGGTGCAGCCCCCGAGTGTTGGGTGCGGCGAAAGTAAATGATAATCAACTTTATGTAAATCAAAGGAACACTTAGCTTATTGGACACGACGGAGTCGACGCGCGATGAAGTATTCGAGTGCAGAGAAGAAGTCGAGCCAAAGTAGAAACCCCCCAAATAGCGAAAATAGATGTCGCCATATTGTTGATGAAGAAATAGCCGAGCCCCCGAGCGCTGCTGGGGTGATATCATGATTGTTGCTTAGGCGCCGTTTTGCAGTTGTGACCCGCGGCGAAGTTGCTGTCGAGCCCCCGAGTATTAGACGTGACGTCGGAAGAAGTTGACGGAGTCGCGGCGTCATATAAGGTGAAGCCATTTAGGATGAAGCCATTAACAATAATATAATATGAATTCACTGGAAATTTACACCATTGGAGATGAAATCATTTGAAGATTAAACCGTTGAAGATTAGGCCATTGAAAATGAAGTATTGGAGATTAATCCAAGATGAAGTATTTGAGATGAATCCACACTGAAGATTACGTAATTAAATATGAAACATATATTGAAGATGAATCCGCCGATATCATAGAGGATAAATCCAATTACCCGAAGAAAATAGATCCAGTAATAATCATAGATGATAAATCCAGTGACCCGACAATACGTTAGGTAGTATTATATTAGAGGAAACCAATGATAACCTTCTAAGAGGAATTCGAAGAAGATAAATCCAGTAAGCCGAAGAAGATAAATCCATTGGGCCGAGGAAGATGTATCCAGAACCGAAAAAGATAAATCCACTAAGCCGAAGAAAATAAATCCACTGAGCCGAAAAAAATAAATCCACTGAGCCGAAGAAGATAAATTCATGATGAGTCTATGGATCCACGATCATTGTTGAAGTTTGACCTATGCATGGTGAGTGCGAGATATCGAGTGCGCGACGGCAGATGCGTGATGGTGAATGGAGTCAACACAGTAAAGTAGTCGAAGCTTATTCCCGATCTGCAGTTATATTACGGCGCAAAAAAAACTGCCCGCAAATAATAGTACGAGCCAAAAAATATTTAACGAAATAAATTTTGCAAGTACTAGTTAATTGAAAATATAACACCTGATGATTATTGTGCCGGACGGCGAATTTGTGGCGACGAGTGGGTACTTGCGGGAGCACACTGGCGAAGAGTCGAAGCTGATGGTTTTTTGTCGGATGAGGTGTTCTTGTTCTCAATTTGATTGATGTGCGTGCGTATCTCCTCATCTAGAATTCATGTTGAAGTATACAGATCTTGCAGGAACTTTCTCTTCTATGTGGCAGTAATAATACCAGAGGGATTTGATCCATGTCTATCACGTGAGACGTGTCTTGCTTTTTGCCATTGGTACTTGATCAATGATCCGTCTAGTCGCTTTAGTTCCTCCGATGATCCCATGCATCTTGATTTTCTCCGCGTGCCGCTGTAACAGAACCGTCTAGAATTCAGCCACGGACAGTTGACAATAATTTATATCTAGACAATGAATCGTCGTGCCGCACCATGGAGAGACGAGCTGTAGCATCCAGGATACCAATCGAAGAAGCAAAATAATTATTATATGCTTGGAAATTTCGGACAGATCCTGTGAGCCCGACTTCAAATCGATACTTGATCGCGACAAGAACCTCGCAAGAAGTTGATAGCGCCTGAGGCTGTTGAACTGGCCAGATGCGATCTAGGTGTTGATGATACGGATAACGAAATCCAGTCGTCGCGATCCCTACAGATGACGTCAATTGACAATGTATCGACTTATCAATGCCAACGAATTGTAGACTAGGATTCCCGTGGAAGTAGATCTCGAGGGTTTCAGCCGAAAAAGTACTCGATTGCTAGAAAATTAGGGTTGTGTTGACAATGAGAATCGATCCTTTCTTTGTCCCTCGACTCCCCCTTATATAGGAGGTGGAGCCGAGGGTTTCGTATTGTATAAGTTACATATTCCGGGAGACTCTTTGAGTTCGACCCGTAAAGTTACAAATCTCTTTATTCCTAATACAATTCTATCTTTTCATATCCACAGCTAATTGGTCTTTCGAGCTTCGTATTCGTCGACTCATGGGCCTTCAGTAAACCCCAGGTACCATCTTCGGTAGGCCCGTTGGGGATGCCTATGTCAATGTGCTATTTGCCTCTCTTTACCAGGTGTGCACCATGGAGGCCATCGGACCTCGACGCAAAGATATACTAGATGCAATGATAGATGAGCTTCAACTACCAAAGTCAACATCCTGACAATTATAAAACAGATGATATCATCACTGTAGTGTTATTTCCATCAGCAAAAAACCTGCATAAGAGCTTTGGACCATACTATTGTCAGCGCTATCCACATAGCTATGTCCGTGCAGCTGAGAATGAAGCAGTGCATGCTGCACTTCAATATACTAGTAAGGGTGCACGTGTAACACACGTCTCATAATCTATAGTATAAATATATAATTTGAATTCAAAAAATAGCGAGATTTTTTTACCAAAGCACTTAAATTCGCTCTCATGTTCCAATATTGTATGTGTGTGTGATATGCAGACATATCTTTGCCTCAAAATTCCCTATGCACAGACTTATACCGCGTATGTATTATAATTAGTGATAAGGTAAAAATACTTAAAAGCAACAACTAAATAACATTATCGTTTTTATGATTCTCTCGTGATGTTCTACCTACTTATGCGATCAATAATGCTATGTTCCACGAACAGATATTGTTTATAGCTTCATTCTCTATCAAGGAGTAATCAAAGTTAATTTAAAATAATGATAAATGTTGAATAAGTATCATGATACGGAGCAAAACACAACTGCTCCGATATATTTCCCTAAATTACTCCATGAAATATAACATTGAGAAAACACATGATGACATTATTTAGAAATTTGAATATATTCCATAAATAGAATTATCAAAAATTGAGTATTTCTCAAAATCCTCAAATGATCATGACACAATTTTTCTTACACACTTGTGACACGTTCCCCAACCAAAAGCAAAATATCTCTAAATCGGACACGTCTACTGCACCTGCACCACACGACTCCTCAGTCAAGGTATATTTTGCACACAAAAAAGACTCCAATCTATTAATAATTATACATAGCAGTACAAAAAAATCCAAAAAGAAAAAAATGCAATGTAATTAAATTCACAAATAATAAAGGCTACTCAAAACTTGATACTTGATTATATATTTATTTTTAAACTCAATGGGATCCATGATGTTTTTTTAATTTGATCGGTTTTTTTGATAAAGGGAATATATTAATATCAAAAGATACCAATTACATCCAGCCTCTGCAACAATGCAGCACCCTAATAGCGGTACGGATGCACACAACCAAAAAAAGAAAAGAAACTAAGAAATAGAAGTCCTGCTATAGCATCCTAGGCTTTGCAACAGCAATACAAACCACCACCAAGACAACGCCTGAAATACAGAATCTCCAAAAACGACGCTTCAAGAAGGAAACAGTGCACCAGCACCGTCGTCGTCCGACCAAAGATCTTAGGTTTTCACCCTGAAGATAGTCCTGCTCTCAAAACAATGCCTCCAACAAGGTCATTGCCAGGCACAACCAGTTAAGTCCAGACCTTGGGTTTTCACCCTGAAAGGTAGGACTCTGAACTTCACCTGTGCTGCCGCCCCCACTTCCATATGATTGCTGCGAAGCCCGGGACACCAAGCAAGTCCCTCAACAACGCGGGGACTTAAATCTCCCTTAGCTAGTCCTCCGCTCCGGCCTTCATGTTATTCCCTTCATCTGACTGCATCATGGACCAAAATGTCTCTTGATGCTAACACAGACTAGAGCTTCGCGCCGCTCCCTCCAGAACCAATCGGCCGGAATAAAATCATGGGTGCGCACGACCGAATACCACCGATCTAGAAAACTCCAGGCAAAAAAAGCATTGTTACATTCGCCGGCAGCGCCTTCCGGAACTCAACAATCCTGCCAGATCGAGAAGAGCGAACCTCTAGTAAGTCTTCATCTTCGCCCAAGAGAGACCCTAGGACCACCGCCTTTATTCAGGTCGGGCCCCCATGCCGGCGACCATCCCAGGCTGGCCACAGAGACACCAAGCGAAGATCGCGTTTTCCGGAGACACCACACACGTCCTCGGCACTGCCGCAGCCGATAGCCAGCCCTCCACCAACGACATCAGCCGTCGTCGGCTTCCACGCCTCTCCACCTCGCCGCCAGAACGCGGTGATAGATCGAAAGACCCACCACCACCATCCGCAGGCCGACCATCTCCGGCGAAGAAGAGGGCCGCCTCCACCGTCAAACCCAAGGCTGCTACCCCGGGCGACCTCGTGCCGCGGGAGAAGCCCAAGATCACCTCCACGCACCGGCGAGAGGCGGGGGATAGTCGCGCAGATCAAGGACCTGGTCACCGCCCACCACCAGCCACCTCCGGCGTGCCGCGGTGAGGAGCTGACGGGAGGCGGGGGACCAGAGCGCAGGTCAAGGTCTGGCCGGCGCCGCCCAGCACCATCCACGTCCGACCCGGTGGCAGCGTCGAGGAGGGATCCCGGCCGCCGTCCCCAGCGCGGCAATGAGGAAGGGCCGCCGCCGCCACGCCCCGCGGTCTTTGCCCGGTGGCACTACCGACGGCAGCGGCGGGAGGCGGTTAGGGTTGGGAGTGGGTGCGGGAGGGAGTTCGTGCGGGATCGGTATTTTTGGAGCGGGATGTTTAGTTAAGTCATGATACTTCATAATTTTTTACCTTACATAAGTAATTTTGTTCAGAGTGAGATCTTCTTTATAAAGCTAAAGACCAGACTTGGTTTGTCGATCTAACGATCTCAAATAATATCGTGTTTCCTATGTTCCAGGTCCTAGAATGGGTGCAGCCTACCCCATCTAAAGTAGAGCCTTAAATTCGTTCCTCTACAATCCAGAGCAGTCCAAACATGTACCGCGATCTGGACGGACAAAGAATGTTGTACACTTGAGTTTCCAGGTTCTTCCGTTCTTGATTGGCTCTTTCTATTGTTGTTTATAGATCGTGGGTCCTGCGCATTGATCCGGCAGCGAGAGCCGCCTTGGTTGTAAGGGCATGCCCAATGCACTGCCCTAGAGGTACTGCCTCACAATTTTAGTTAGGTTCATGATCCAGAGACGGCATCCCACTTCGTCGTGGAGCCCTATCATGATCTAGAGACGGCATCGATGATCGAACGGGCGGCTAGAGCTCAGGGAGCATCAGTTGAGTACGAAGATTACTATCCAACGGCTCAAGTGGTAAACAAGTATAGATACGGATCTGATCTCGTCAAACCTGGCGAGCTCGCGCGTCTAGGGACTCAGATGCGAAGGTTGCATGAATGGTACCTGAAAGCCTGTCGAAAAGGTGATGCCTACCTCACGGTGTATCTTAGAGATGAGCATTACTTCCGGGGGAAAGACGAGATAAACCTTGAGTTAGAAGAACTGTTTCAGTTATTCAATCAAGACGCCCTCGACAAAGCTGTCATCAGTTGCTACTGCATGTAAGTGATTTATTTATGTAATTAAATCTGTAGCTCAGCTCATTCATTTGCACTAACAATTATCCTCACTATATTCTTTGTGTACGCTATACATTTAATTATGCAGAATGAAGAAGCTCGAATACAAAAGAGGCAATCTCCTACCGCTGGGGTTCATAGACCCAAACACAGTTCATGAAGTTACGGTTCGAGACTTCGCCAAGGACACAGAGGACAACATCGTAATGTTTTTAGAGAAGCAAGCAGACAAAGAGGATATATTCTTTCCCTACAACTTCAAGTGAGTGTTATATATAACATACATTATGCTTGTGCACCTTCCACTTTATTCTCGTAATCATTGAGCTATGCTTGTGCAGATTCCACTTTATTCTCCTAATCATTGATCTTCACAAAGGAGTCGTAAAAGTCATGGACTCGAAACGTAAAGAATATGCGGAATGGGCGGACATGGCTGCCATCCTACAGAGGTAGTTTCAATCAATTTCGTATTGGCATCTTCATCTGTTCTAATTCGACGATATCATCAACTAATCAATTACTCATTTACTCATTATTTTTTGCCGGGCAGGGCTTGGAAACGGTTCATCAATACTGTTCCGGGTAAATGGAAACCGGAGCTTACATTTCAAGATTACCCTGTAAGTAGTACTATATATATATATAGCTATGTCCGTGAAACTCTATATATGATATTTACTTTCAATACGATGCTTGATTATTAGTTTGATCGAACTATTTTTTCGTAAAGTGTATGAGGCAGGAACCCGGGAATAACTTATGTGGATACTACGTCTGCACCTTCATTCGTGACATGGCATGTCCCAAGGGTGGGGATGCCCGTATACACCAGACTCGTGTACGATAACAAATTTTCACAATTAATCTTAATTAGTACCATCTATTGTATTGAGTTCCATTCATATATTGATCTCCTTTTTTAAATATAGATGATACGCCTGCGGGACACTTTCATAACGGAGGATCAAATACGAGCAATTCAAGAGAAAATCGCGGGATTCTTTATTACCGAGGCCATTACCCCAGGCGGAGAGCACTATCGGCAGTTCATGACGATTGAGGATCTTCATAGAGGCCTATAGATTTAGTAAAGAGATCCGACTAGCTTTATATTGTAAATATGCATGCATTACGTGTACTGTTGACGATGTCTATATATATTCACGACGATTTTTTGTGGTTTCTTGAATGATATATATGCATTGCTGAAACTCTGCCGCGGCAGAGAAACGCTGGTACAGCCTAAACCTGTGCCGCGGCAGAGAAATAGCAATTCTCTGCCGCGGCAGAGAACCCCAGGCACGAACCGGGACTAAAGGCCATCCACCGCGAGCTCCCTGGCCGCACCACGTGTCGAGGCCTTTAGGCCCGGTGCAACTTTGAACCAGGACTAAAGGGGGGACCCTTTAGTCCCGCCTAATTGGTCCCGGTTTGGGAACCGGGACTGAAGGCCCAAATGGACCGGGCCTATAGCCCCGTTTTCCACTAGTGTCAGGTGGTCCAAAGTAGGTTCGGATGAGGAGGTAGCCTCTTCATTAGGAGGCAGCCTCTTCAGCCATAAAGTGAAAACTGAGTGAAAATGTGAGAGAGAAAGAGAAAAATCAAATCAGCTTTTGAGAGAAAAATATATTAATGGGACCATAATATGGCATGCATATGTCAAAAGTTTTATCCAAGACTAGTTGGACAGCTGCCTTCATTGCTCATGCCCTAAAGCACCACGCTATGTGACCCAAAGTTAAGTGAAAAGATGTGCACGCCACATGCTGCCACAGTCCTGCATCATACGCACCCGTTCCAGAGAAAGGTCCCAAGCCATGTTGAAAATATGCCAGCAAGATCTCCTGAAGGAGAATTTAGAGGTTACAACATTTTGTAGATTCAAAAATTGAACATCGGGAACAGTTATACATACAGGGACCATTACAGAGACATGAATGGACAACTTGTATCATAATATTGTTTTGTTCCCACTAACCAATATGTCAAGTAGTTGCAGAATATACCAGAGTTCGGGCATACCAACTTCAACCACTATGTCATTTATGTTGCAGCTGATCTGTACAAATAGCAGCGTGATCAAAATGAAGATACGTTTGATTCATTTTTTTATCTCCGAGGAAATGTTAAATCGCTTGAGAATGTTCCAACTCGTATGATTTTTTAAAATAATACAAAAGAAGTTCATAGCAAAGCATATATAAGTGTAGCTTTAGAGAATCGAGAAGTCTTACAAGTCGTTTAGTATCCATCATTTAGGCCTGAAATCCTGGAATTTATTTTGGAATTCCATAGGTGGACTGTTTGAATTGGATCGTTATTTCATTTAGTAAATCCAGCAAAATAACGCCATGGGTAAACACGATTCCGAGCAGAGACCTATCATTTGCATTTCTCTATGGAAGCTATTTACAAATTAAATATTAAATTCTGCTGTCATTTGCAATTCCTGTGGCAATCAAACAAGTGTCTATTTCTGGAATTACAATGTAAATAAAATGAATACATGTATTCATTTCAAAATGCTACAAATAAAAGGAAAGCCTGGCATCCAAACGACTTCTTAAAGATTTACAAGTACAACTTATAATCCAGATGGTTAGTGATGATTAATAGCGTGCCCATGGTGTGTACACTACTTAACTTTTTTAAATCCAGATTGTCGTGAAAAAAGGTTTTACTGATAATTAAAAGAACAGACATGAAAAATATCTACTGGAATATGTATTTTGAAAACTTGACAGCAGAATAGTCCTACCTTTCATACCACCATGAAGAATCAACTAAACCATTGGGTTAACTTCAATAGCATGTTCTTGCCTCCGGGGGCATTCTCAGGAGCTGCTCTATTCATGAAGGAAAATTACTTTTAGAATTATTATTGGTGATTCATGATTCATGAATCACATGCCTGAAAGAAATAATGTACATGAAAATGTATCTATGTTGTGGGGGGGGGGGGGGGGGGGCGGCGCCCGCACAATTCTTACTAATTATAGTCCTTCAACTCAGAAGGCACGTACGCGGATTTGCATGGGAGAAATATGAATTCGGGGCAAGCTTGATAATATGACACTAAGGCGCTAAGGTGAACTCAAGAAAACACAATATTACTGGTAACAGCGTCATTGATCATGGAAGAAGGATTGCTACTACTCACCAAACTTTGGAACTGAGCAATGCTTTGTTTCTTTAAGGCATAGTTTCCTGGTTCATATTTGAAAGTGTCGGACTACGTGTTGTCTGCTCAAGCATGAGCTGCTGCTCTTCAGTCTAAAAACGAAAGATCAGAAAACATGCAGTAAGGCGCTAAGGTGAACTCAAGAAAATACAATATTTCATTTGTTGATTTTGTGAACACAAGAACTACAAAGCTAATTGTACACAAAATCATTTAACAATGCTTAATCGTGGACAAACACACCACAACTAACATTTATTTTTGTTTCTTATACAGAAATATGTGAACATAGAGTGGTATACATGGGCTCCGAATAAATAGCTCTAAACATTATAGGGAAGTATGGTGACAAGTTTCTCACCTGGAGCTGGTCATGTGAGATAGAGCACGTGGAGCCCCTGTGCTAGATAAACACTTGTCAGGTAGCAGAAATAGTGGACATGTTCAGGAAAAAAATAGATTGTCATGGTAATGACCACCCGTATTTTGAGATTGCATCTCCAAAGATAACTTCCTTATCACCCCTGAGATGTTGACATAGATGTCAATCTACAATTTAAAATTGCAGTAATGGAGGTGAAAATAACTGTTAGAAACAGCCGATGAAAACGTACCGAACTTTAAAAAAAAAGGTTAATCTGTGTATGATACCTCAGCTGCTTCGGTATGAGATTATACTTCTCCGGATCCTTTATGGTCAACTATTTCCACTGGGTAACGGTCTCTGAGATCTTCCGAGAAAAGTTTCTTACCTAAATAATCGTAGCACAATTGTTTAACTAGATGATACCCCGCGTGTTGCTGCGGGACATCAATGCGCCAAAGACATAGTTTATTAACAATTAGATGCATTTTACAAAGATATAGTAATAATATATAACAAAAAAACCATTCCCATTGATCTCTCACAACAATTATAAAATATAATTGACATGAATGATAGTTCTCAATTGCTCAAATTATTGAATACAATGTCGTTTTCAAAACTCAGTACAAACCTTGTCAAATGACGGGAACAATTTCAGTATATCATTGATTCAAGTGGTGTCAATATGTATGACAACAAATAGAAAAGAACCAATGTAATGGGGAAAAAGGAAATCTAAAGTATATTGATCATCCATACTGTTCACTTAACTTCACTATTGACCAATGAAGCCCATCAATCTGGCATTTCCTTATTGATGACTTGGCGGCATCAGGAATGAAGACAGAGTATTCTTCTTTTTTTACTATCATCTGAAACAAAGGAGAAGTATTGATTAGAGCTTGTCACCGCAAAAATAAAACCAAACTATTATCTGTCCATGCACCAAGGCAGAAATATAACGCCTTAACCATGGCATGTCTTACTGTAAAGGTGACATCAGAAAATTCACACAAAGTGATGGGTATTAGTGAATGAGAAAATATAACTATATATTTGAAGGGGTAAAGCAATGGCGATAAGACACCTCGTACAGGTAGTACATATAGTAGATTAAGCACTTGCTAAATAAACTTATGCATTTGAACACTCGCTGGATGTATGCACCGCCCTAAAAGCTGTCTCACGTAAGACGATAAGTAAATTAAACAGATTCATTATTCCAACAATGAAGAAATGGCTGAAGATTCAGTATACTATAACATACAATGGACTGACCGTAGATCCAATGCGGTTGGCAGTAGTATTATATGAAAATGTCTTCTTTCCATTCCTTGGTAAAGAACAGAAGACTGACTTCTCTGCATTCCTTGGTAAAGAACTGAAGACAGACTTCTCTGCAGTCTTCATATATGGTACAACATCACCTGACTGAATTGGAAGATAAAGAGGGCATCTTGCAATATACTAAATTGAATAAAAGGTGGATAGCATCACGATTGTTGTGCTAGTGCTGTGGGTAAATAATGTCTACATATTCATAGAAATAGCCAAGGTCAATCAAACTTGATTCAGACCTCAAAAGATATGCTCAGTAGTTGGTACGTAATTGCACATAGCTGAGCAAGAATGCAGACATGAAGAACCTTCTTGTGACTCATGGCCAAGATTGTGTATTGAGCGAATACATTCATACATTTTGTAACACAACCCGGAGCAATGGTACAAAAATCAACGCAGAATACTTCTTTTTCTAATGCACTTGTAACATTAACCTGCAAGAAGAATACAAAGCATGTGCTTAGAGCACCAATTGTATGCTGTTGACAGAAGTTATTCAGCTAGCATAATTTGGAGGACCTTTTATCCCACTATAAATGGCAGCCCAATCGAGGTTTGTATGAACCACGAGACTGTCGGAAAAAAGTTCCTTATGGTGGCAGCGATCCTGATGAAAATATAACATGCTGCCATGAAAACAGCGGCTTAAAACTGTGAGTCATCGTACATTAGAAGATCATCAGTTAAACAATACACATATGATTGATGCATAAAAATCCAGGGCATGGATGTCAGTTCGTGTGGGAATTTTATCACACAGCAAGAAAGTAACATGATTGCAGAAAGTGGCAAGAAGATGGAGGTGGATTAGAAGATGAACATGAACACAAATGAGGGACCGAAATTTTACTATGAATGCAGAGAGCTACTCTTACTTTGGAGATTCGGAGAGCACGAATTTTCCAGATCTCTACCCGTGGTGTTCCTCAACGAATTTCAGATGCGGGTGGTCGCTTCTCAACGAATTTTGTGGATCTCGAGCAGCTTGTATAATCCAACCAAAATCCAATCAAATCAGGTGGCAGGGAGATTTATGGATGAACTCTCGAGCCAGGCGGAGCACAACCTAAAAGATTGACAAACATATGGTGAGGGATTGAAAAAAATAGGAAATTAAAATGGGGAGCGGCCATATATGGAGGCCCGAGCATGATGTCCTGGTTTTTAACTTGGAGTCAGCAGCAACGGATGAGTTCCATCGATCTGTCTACTAACCTGAAATCCTGAATTGACGCGCGGGATGAAGTGGAGTGTTGGCGCATGCCAGGGCTCGAGGTTAGTTTCGTTCAGCACACGCGTTCAACCCGGCGATGAGCGTGGATGACACAGGCCAGCAAATCCGCCCCATGGAGTGAAAATCTGATAAATCAGAAACCTAAGTGGGATGGCTCACCTGTGGGGTAGCCAAGGTCAATCAAACTTGATTCAGACCTCAAAAGATATGCTCAGTAGTTGGTACGTAATTGCACATAGCTGAGCAAGAATGCAGACATGAAGAACCTTCTTGTGACTCATGGCCAAGATTGTGTATTGAGCGAATACATTCATACATTTTGTAACACAACCCGGAGCAATGGTACAAAAATCAACGCAGAATACTTCTTTTTCTAATGCACTTGTAACATTAACCTGCAAGAAGAATACAAAGCATGTGCTTAGAGCACCAATTGTATGCTGTTGACAGAAGTTATTCAGCTAGCATAATTTGGAGGACCTTTTATCCCACTATAAATGGCAGCCCAATCGAGGTTTGTATGAACCACAAGACTGTCGGAAAAAAGTTCCTTATGGTGGCAGCGATCCTGATGAAAATATAACATGCTGCCATGAAAACAGCGGCTTAAAACTGTGAGTCATCGTACATTAGAAGATCATCAGTTAAACAATACACATATGATTGATGCATAAAAATCCAGGGCATGGATGTCAGTTCGTGTGGGAATTTTATCACACAGCAAGAAAGTAACATGATTGCAGAAAGTGGCAAGAAGATGGAGGTGGATTAGAAGATGAACATGAACACAAATGAGGGACCGAAATTTTACTATGAATGCAGAGAGCTACTCTTACTTTGGAGATTCGGAGAGCACAAATTTTCCAGATCTCTACCCGTGGTGTTCCTCAATGAATTTCAGATGCGGGTGGTCGCTTCTCAACGAATTTTGTGGATCTCGAGCAGCTTGTATAATCCAACCAAAATCCAATCAAATCAGGTGGCGGGGAGATTTATGGATGAACTCTCGAGCCAGGCGGAGCACAACCTAAAAGATTGACAAACATATGGTGAGGGATTGAAAAAAATAGGAAATTAAAATGGGGAGCGGCCATATATGGAGGCCCGAGCATGATGTCCTGGTTTTTAACTTGGAGTCAGCAGCAACGGATGAGTTCCATCGATCTGTCTACTAACCTGAAATCCTGAATTGACGCGCGGGATGAAGTGGAGTGTTGGCGCATGCCAGGGCTCGAGGTTAGTTTCGTTCAGCACACGCGTTCAACCCGGCGATGAGCGTGGATGACACAGGCTAGCAAATCCGCCCCATGGAGTGAAAATCTGATAAATCAGAAAGCTAAGTGGGATGGCTCACCTGTGGGGATTCATATCAGAGCAGGGGCACCGCCTCCCCAGTTATGGTGGGGATGAGGATGATGGAGACAACGCAGGTCTAGTGCTTTTATGGGAGAGAAGAGGAAGATTTGTTCCATCGGTTACTGTTGTTTGCAGGAGTCTACACTACTTAAAAAGAACGAAGGTGTTCCTTATTCTGCCAAACACCCCAATACGTCACAAACTTTCGTCGTCCGGCTTCGTAGCTTCGCCGCCCGAGAGCGCACATGGGCCAAAGCCCAACGAAACCCTTTCGCTGGTTCCGTCGTCATATTCTCGCTTGGTCCCCGAGGAAACCCAAACCTATCTTCTCCACGACTCCACCGCCGCCGCCCCTGCTCGAGAACCGCACACGACCGACCACATCTCGACAGGTGACAACCTCCCTCCGTCTCCGCCCCTGCTCCGGCGGTCGCGGGCGACCCGCACTGGACATGGGATAGGCGGCGGCACCGATGCGTCTTCCAGTCCACCGGAGACGTGCAGGATGGCAAGGCGAGGCTCGATGTCCTCTTAGTAGATGTCCATACGATCTCCTATTCTCCTTCAGGTACATGCCTCCCGCCGCCTAGATCTCATACAATTTTTTAGGGCGGGCGTGGATGAGGACCCCCTCGCTGATGTACTGCACTATGACTGTCCTTCACAACGCGTTTAGTTCAGGGAAATTAGACGTGGGGAATGGGAGTTGAGGGTGTAGGGGATTAGAAGTCACTTGTTTGATTACAGTGAATAGGAATTTAGGTGGGAAGAGGTTTGGGAGTTTAGGGGGCAAACTCCCCCCGATTTCATCCAGGGGGGACCTGGTAATTGGTCGAGTTGTCTAGATGAGCCCATCATCCACCACCCGACGGCGACCAGCTATTTACTTGCGTCCCTTTCTTTTCTACTCGTATCTAGAGTACCAGCGAGGCAGCGATTTCTTTGTGTCGTATCGTTCGTGTGTGTGTGCGGCCAAGGAACACGAGAACCAGACAGGCTCGTTCGGCTTGATCTGTCCTTGTCGGAGCAATTTCGTAAGAGCCTGTTTGCACAGAGAGAATCGTTTGGCTTGCTCTGTTAGCTAAGGAGGTAAGCTACTCGGCCTGTTGGGACGGTGCCATCAGTTTTACCACGCTAGCTGAAAGCTTCTTTTTGACTCGATGCTAGCCGAAAGTTTTTTTTTAACTCGGTGCTAGGTGAAAGTTGATTCTTTGTTCAGCAGTAGGGTAGCTCAAACTTAAAATTTACAGAGTGATTAATCGAAAGCTGAGAAAAATATTCTCCAAAAAGAAAGAGAAACGTGGGATTGGTACTAATAATCAAATTACCATGCCTAATCCCTTAACAAACTCCCACCGCTAAATTTCCATTCCTTTCCCTGAAGCTGCCAAACACGCTGTGAGATCGAGTTTCTAAGTGCCGGTCTCATTGGTCACACCTTAGACTGCACATCCGATATTGATAGTGCCAAAGTGCCTGCATTCCAGCCTGAGCTTGGTGCCTGCAATCAATAAGCAAACTGGGATAATTCCGGACTTATTCTCGAACGTCTATGTAGTTTCACAGGTCAAACATCATGATATTTGTTTCAGATATTCACGGATTCAGAGATCTGTATATGAAGAGTTTTAGTTTGAGAGGTCGGAAATGCATTGCGTACTACTGATGTACTCTACGAAATTTATTTCAAACCATACACGAAATTCTGATCTGATGGGAAATACAGAAAAGATTATTTCGTACCCAGATATATATTTGGTTAAATGGACAACTGATGTGTTTACTTGTACACGGAAGGATTGAAGTAGCTAATAAAATAACTGATTGTATCGGTGCTTGTGTTTTTCTTTTTGCAGAAATTTTCCAAAGTAGATTGGTGAATTTTTTTCAGTACCATGTGTCTATTGAAGACTCAAGTTGGAGGTATGACACCTAGAAAGCACCTAGCCAGATGAACCTTGCAATTACCTCTTGCTTTCCTTTTCCTTTTTTTCTCATCCTTCTACTCATCTACACATGTCTCTTTATTTTGCAGGTTGGATCATCTGGCTTAGGAATACATGGAGGCGAACGGGAATATGGAGGTTAGTAGTAAATTTTCTGTGAATCTGAATTCTCGATAATTTATTCACATCCTTCAGAGTTTCATTACTTAACTTATGCCGTGTTATTTACCTTTGCATTGCTTACAGTAATTTCTGGATGTGTTAGGAGTTAGGACAAATCATTTATACATAGCTATTCAGCTACTTTTGCTGAATTAATAGCATTTTTTGAACTGCGGATGGAGCTCTGGCCCTAGAAATAGTTCAGAACAATAAATGGGATGTGTGAGATTAAACTTTATTTTGTCAAGGTACTTTGTTTATTTGCAGGGCAATCGCGATGGCTGCGGCCAGCTGAGGCAAGAGTAGTATTCTGTCTTTGGGGAGAAACGAGAGGGAAGGAGGCTGCTGGAGGATTTGAGGAGGGAGAATGGGCTCAAGAGCAAGGAATGCCACGAGGCTCAGGCGTGGTCTCTGCATGAGCTGCATATGGAGGCGATGCACAAGTTAATGCCTGACTGTTCTCTGGACCACGGCGACGTTTTCAGCGTCCATATCGACACTACGACCATGACCGCCCGATAGATTATCTCTTAGTACTTTCATTAGTATTAACTTTTACTATTTTTTGTATTTGAGATGGATTAACTTTTAGTACTCTGTACCATAAATCAGTTCTGCCATAGTGACATTAACTTTTTTCCTCAATCTCAAATACTAATTTTTTACACCGATAGATTTATTGTAAAACTGTAATGCGATCAAAGGAGCAAATATATATATATTTGTTTTGATGCCCTTCAATTTCCTCAAATATGCTAAAACAATTTTGTTTAGATGATATGTTATAGCTTGAGTCATATGATTTAAACATTACTATATTTTTCATTACTGAGTGCTTCCCAATACAGGTTTTCTTTTGTAGGTTAACTGAATAATTTCAAGCTACTTGAGGATGAAACAATGAGAAAATGGGGCTCTGCGCAGAAAACATCTTTACATTAGAGGTATAATAACTTCCAAGTACAATGTAGATTTTGATCATATTTCAGTACTAAAAAATATATTTATGCAGAAAATGCAACAATGAAATCTCTACCACCTGCTTTATTCGTAAGCCTCTGCCTTAGCATTTCGTTGTCAACATATGGAGGTCCATTTGTGGGCCTTATTGTGAATCTGTTACTTGGTTATTTCTTCATGAGCTATAAAAACTAATTTCCTTTCAAGTTTACAATAGTATCTGCAATGGCCGAGTATGAAGGTGGGTCCTGCCTTCACTTTTGTTCCCAGTCCTAATATATAAATATCCACAAATAGATGATGGGTCATTGTAGTAGCATATATACAATCAGAAGGATATTCAAAACAAAAGAAATGCAAGAATTTGGTATCTAATATTTTTGCGATTGAGCTTGGTATCCTTTCATTCAGAGCATTCAAACGGTTCTACTTGTATACTCTGGAGCTGAGGTGCTGTTTTGGGTATCATTTTGAAGAATATGAGGCTTGCACGTAAAATTTATAGGCATGTTCTCTTTTTGCCCTCAATTATTGTCTATGCAGCATGATATGGCTAATGCAATCACTACCTAATTAATGTTTGATGTACCTAACGTTGTGTTATCATGAGATCTCGTCAGTATTGTTTACATGGCAACATAAAACAATTGATTTTTGTGTTTGAGCTGGGGCTATTATTCACCTCTCCATTTTATTATCTTGAAGAAATAATTGAGCTTATTTTGAACATGGCATATTCGATGAGTTTTAAACATGATTTATCCATTCATTTTTGTTGTTGCATTCCTTATTCTGTATAGTGCCTGGCAAGTGCTTTTTGAATTTCTTTAATATTTATCAACTGTGATGTAGGGATCGATGAGGCAAGGGAGAATGATATTTGAGCTTCTTAATAAGCTGCATATGAGTTATGCTAGGGGGGGGGGGGGGTAGGGTAAAATGCAACATGTTTTGCACAAATATCCACTTTTGTATGAAGGTGGGTCCTGCCTTCACTTTTGTTCCCAGTCCTAATATATAAATATCCACAAATAGATGATGGGTCATTGTAGTAGCATATATACAATCAGAAGGATATTTAAAACAAAAGAAATGCAAGAATTTGGTATCTAATATTTTTGCGATTGAGCTTGGTATCCTTTCATTCAGAGCATTCAAACGGTTCTACTTGTATACTCTGGAGCTGAGGTGCTGTTTTGGGTATCATTTTGAAGAATATGAGGCTTGCACGTAAAATTTATAGGCATGTTCTCTTTTTGCCCTCAATTATTGTCTATGCAGCATGATATGGCTAATGCAATCACTACCTAATTAATGTTTGATGTACCTAACGTTGTGTTATCATGAGATCTCGTCAGTACTGTTTACATGGCAACATAAAACAATTGATTTTTGTGTTTGAGCTGGGGCTATTATTCACCTCTCCATTTTATTATCTTGAAGAAATAATTGAGCTTATTTTGAACATGGCATATTCGATGAGTTTTAAACATGATTTATCCATTAATTTTTGTTGTTGCATTCCTTATTCTGTATAGTGCCTGGCAAGTGCTTTTTGAATTTCTTTAATATTTATCAACTGTGATGTACGGATCGATGAGGCAAGGGAGAATGATATTTGAGCTTCTTAATAAGCTGCATATGAGTTATCTTTGGGGGGGGTTCGGGTAAACTGCAACATGTTTTGCACAAAAGTAAGGTAAGACGATTCTTATTACTAGGATGCAGGTTATGCATGAAGTGTTCTTTAGGATGTTATGTAGTAAACATACCATATTTATAGTAAATTTTCGTCTCATTCTGTTGCCAATATTGTTGAACCATGCGACTATTCAAAATCTCATCATGACACGTAAGCTCAGAGGCTTTATTTTGCTCCATGGCCCATGATCCACGAATTATCTTACGCATACGAGTTATTGGAATTTCATCTTCAGTTCCGTACATGATCAAATATGCTTTTCTGAGTTTGGTTGTGAATGAACAATGAACTAATTACTACATATGTTTTTTCTATAAAAGAATTGGTACATGTATGTTAATATAATATACTGAGTCTTGATAATTTTCCTTTGAAAAGAAGCTGATTACACCAATCTTTGTTAATAATTGAATGGTTCAGGCCGTAATGCATTTACGGGTAGTTTGTGCATATCTGTAATACTATATATTCGAAGCTAGGCCAATCAAAAACTTAAAACATTTTCAGGTAAAGCACCATCTCTTTTCCATGCATTTAACAACTCTGCAAGTTATATGTGCTACGGATTTTGTGTTGTAAATCTGTATATATGTCTGTTTGTTCCGACAGTTATGTAATGCTTTCATGGATAAATGTAATTGTTGAGTTTATGAGTCTAGGAGATGCATGACTTCAATAGAAGTTGCATGACTGGTATATACACAGCTTATGAAAGTAACAATGTCCTAAAGATATCATACATGCATATCCTGAAGAGGTCAAGAAGCAGAGAGATAAGAAGAGGCGTGCAAAAGGTAAAGATGAGATTTCAAAGTGCGGGTGGCAATCTCGAGAGTTTAAAAATCTGTCAAAAGGCCCCTGTGAATGGCGAAAACACATTATGTGGTACTCCAGAGACTGGGGAAATGGTGCAAAGTTCCCTGTTTATGATCAAAGTGCCGCTTAATTGTCCTGTAAATTAAAAGTGGTACCTAGAACTAATTCTGTATCCTTTCTTTTTATGTTGTGAAGTGTAATTTGACACTATGAAAGTACTTGCATAGGCCTGATTGATTTCTGAATTTTATATGTATTCTGACACTTATATGTATGACGTACCTTCATATATATACAGTGTCTTGCCATGAATCCTGATTGTGAGAAATGTAAGAATCCTGCTGCTTGTTTGAGAGCTGACATTCGAGAGTGAACAGATGCTATTTTGCCTGAATGTGTTTGCTGCATCAAAGAGCAGAGAAGATTAAGATTATTTTTTACTTGTGTCTGGTGCTACTTGTTCGGAGGCAAAGAGGGTTGAGAGAGTATAGATTTATTTTCCTAATGGTTTTATAGGTTCTTCACCACAACCATATGAGGTCATCGACCTACTGGAGCTATTGAATGCTAAAAAATGGCACCGCTGTTATGTTCCTGGAGAAATAGCCATCACTCTAGAATGATAAGATGAGGCAAGCATGAAGGTACAAGCTTTGCAACCTCAAATGTCATATCATTGAATTCAAGACAGTAGTACATGACTAATGTGATAATTCCTGTAATTGAGATTCACTTCTGTTTTTTAAATCGAAAATTATGCTCTTCTGTTTAGTAAGTATAACCACTCTATAAGCATGACTAATGTGATAATGATGACTTGTTACAAGATCCAAGCAGGATACATGAACATGTTATATAAAAAAGCTCTTAGTTAACTGCACTTCTGATGTCCCATGCCATTACAAACAGGGGGCGTGACAGGATGACAACAAGTTTTAGTCCTACTTTTAGTACACCAAGTTAATTTTAGCCCAGTCACTTCTCATTCGACCCAAAACCAGCTTACGGAAATTTAAGAGAATGAAGGATGCTACATCATGTTTATGATAGAGGCCTATAGTTATCTCTGCTGCATTCTTAAGAAGCTGCTTCCTTGCTGCTTATATTGATGTATCTATCACTTCCCTGTAGGGCATCATATCAGGGGGACAAGCTGGAGTTGGATGAGAATTGATGGATGAGCTTGAATTTCTTGATGTTGCACTGTTTATGTGGAGCTGGAGGCGTATAATCTCTCTCTCCATAATGATTTTTTTCACGGAGAGAACAAGTGTATGTAGTATGTACCACTATGTTTGCACCTTCTTCACCTATAAAATATATTGATTATTCATTTTGCTTCAATTGATTTTTATTGTGTTACATGAACAAGAAAAGGGGTGCTCCGCATGCGATGCAGGAAGGCAGAGGAGGGGCCGGGAAAACCGGAGAGGGCATAAGGAAGACAACGCGGCCATTGGTGGCGGCGGCCGGACTGAGACATGGTGGTGGTGGTGCTTGAGGGTGGGCGGCTCCTCCAGAAGGAGATGGCGGCTTGTGATTATATCATAGAGGATGGGGTAACTGGTCAGGGACGGGCTGGAGGATGATATCTCGACTCGGTCGCGGCGCACCACAGTGGAAGAAAACCACCAAGGCGCCGATTCAGAGCAACCCATCGCAATTCCTGGTGTATCTGGTGATTCAGGGTGTGGTTGAACATTAGTGGCATGGGAATCCACCTGGCCCCACCTTCTGTGTTAAAATGATGGCTCACAAGAGTGATCTAATATGCTTTGGAAGATCTTATGTTTTTGTAAGGACCCGATGGAAAATTGCTTTGCCTAATATAATGTAAGTTGTTTGTATTGGTCTCCAAAAAAATGAGGATTGGTTGGAGGGTTATTTATGCAAAAACTTATTTAAGAGTAACTTGTGTTTGGTTATTCTTTTTTTCTGGGTTAGTTCAATCCAGAGTAATGTGTGGTTGAAAGGAAAAGAAAATTGTGAAGGAGAAGAAATCCGACATGTATCATTTACATCTTGACGCATTTTGGAGCTCGTACAATGTTGCATTATATCTAGATCCTTTCATACATATATTAAGTAAGGAGTTTGTAATGAGTTGATGGCTCAACTGTAATGCTATGCTTAAAATAAAGAAATAGAGGAAACATAGTTCCCTTTAAGGCTTTCCAGTTGTGAGGTTATTTTAATTTTTTTTAGATATCCACAATTGAAAGGCCGGATGCAGCTGAGGCCTCTCTACTCCACCTCCACCTCTTCTACCTCCTCTCCCTCCTATTTTGCCTCTGGTTTGCACTCATCGTCGAAGGGGGGTTGTTGAGATGTCTCGACATCGACGGTGTTGGACTCCAGTATGTGAACGAACGAACTATAGATGCGACGCAATGAAGGTTTAGATAACAAAAATTGCGGGCATAAAAACCAAGACGGGGACAAAACTGCGTACATAGATTCATCAAGCGTGGCCCCCGCCGTCAAAGAGGGTAACAACGCAGGCGGGGAGTTAGATGAATGGTACGGTGGAGGGTGGCCGCAGGGGATGGTTGCCTTCCGCCTCTGCTTTGCCACGGCGGTAGGCCTCCTGCCTTCGATTTCTGCCGCACCCGGGCAGTCGCCTTGGCCGGTCACGGTTTAAGTTGATGCATTATTTGTTTGTATAAAAGAAATAAATTAAAAAAATAGCTTTCAATAACCGATCACGGTGAATGTCAAAATTTTAATATTTCACTAATTTTTAAATAATAAAAAATAAAAAGGTCGCGTGCTAAAAGCTGCTCGCTCGTAACAAAAGTAAATCGTGCATTAGAAAAAAATGTTCATGTTGTCCAACAATTGTTCACGGACATTCAAAAAAATGTTTATTATTTTTCAAAAATATTCTATTTTCGAAATAGATTCACCAATTCTAAAAATAAATCATCCATTTCAAGAAAGTGAATTATATATGTGCATTAAGAAATAAAACTGGAAGACCCGTGGCAACGCACGGGCATTTGTACTAGTGAAGAGAAAAGAATGAATCCATCAATGCGATGGGTAAAGAGGGAGGTCGTAATGGAGGAGAGAAAAGGTGGAGAGGCAGTTGGCTCCGAGGACATGCAGGCCTGCGGAGAAGACGAGGCGGAAAAGAGGAGAAAAAAGTAAGCGAGAGGAACCGAGTGTGTGTCAATGCGAAGGGGTCGCTAATTAGGGTGACGTGGCTTCACAACAGACCAACAAAATGGGGTCAGCTATTTAGAAAGAGAAGATACATGCATGTATTTGAACGAAAGGATTAAACCGCTTTCCCGAAGGGTAAATAATATGTGGTGATATGTTATGCTATTTTGTGATGATAACAGTAAGGATATACCTAAATAGTTGGAGAACATTTTCTTACTCACATGCAAGTAATTTTACTTCTATAATTAAACCACTCGCTAGAATGTAGAGTGTACAACGTGATCTTTCTAGACTTCGCCCGCTACTAACCACCATTGACAGTGGCTCCGCTTTCCGCACACCACACAGGCTCTGGCAGACATGAAAATGACAGGCGCCCACTTAGGCTACTGTGCTCGGTATCAGGGCGAGCTGCACTCCCCGGTAGCCATGATGACTACTACTGGCTGCAAAACTGAATAATAACCAGAAGCAGTTTCATACATGATATGCACTCTAAAGGAGAACAAATAAATGAATTAATGCTATGATATATGGTTTGGAAAACCGTACATGTGTTCTCGTGAGGTTATCGACAAATTATACAATCTATTTACGTTTGAAGCAGCAGACATCGCCTACAAAATTTGACAATACTACAAGTAGTAAGAGATATATGTAAGGCTGGCCATAGTGCTAGTATCATAGGTAGTATCATGCATCCTAGGCCCACAAAAATGATGATGTGGCATCTAATTAATGAGGAGAGATAGAATTAGAGTAACATAGGTAGATACTGTATCATAGCGCACGTTACGAGAAAAGTAAATGCTAAATAGATCTTGTACATAGATTTACATTGGGATTCTACAAAATAATAAATTTACAAGTTTATGATACTACACTATAATACCACCCACTATAGAGATAACATCATAGACAAGTATCATATGCATGATACTAGTATATGATACTATGCACTATGACCAGCCTAAGAGCACGTTCACTGTTTCAGTACTCATAGCAAGTAATATTTGCTTGCTCGATAACTAAAACTTGCCAATGTCACCCTACAATAAAAGGCATGAATGTTTTGAAACCAAACGATCATTTTCATACTGCAAGTAATAGTAGCATCTCATTTCTTACAAATAAATTTAACCTTGCAGTAGATCTGAACCCATTGTAGAGAAATTCACTGGTTGTTAAGGGTGTGGGAGCTTTACGACCGGAACTATTGATTCTGCCCCCTAGTGCCACAGGCGAGGCAAAAAATGAGACATTATAAGGAACCTTGAAGCATCTGCACTCTAATTGTGCAGCTTTAAATTTTCTTCGTACTACATGAGTTCGGGCAATTTTATCCTTTTGTACTACAGAAATAAACATGCCAAGGTCCTCGAGATGTTCATTATAAATTCTATATGCACAAGAAAAACTGGGCCCGATTCCTCCTCACAATTACATACCGTGCAAGGACCCCACGTGAGAAAAGCTCTACTCAATTTCATCAGCAAGCTTCTAAAGATAAATCAATTTATTCTCGTTCAGAGCAGGATTCAATATTGGTGATTTCAAATCTGCATCTAGCCACCCAAAACTATGAAGTTGCAGAAAAGATAAGATGTGGGATACTGTCTGTTTGATGCGGTAGCTAACAAAAATTAAAAGGTTTGGAAAACATACGAGTCGGACGATGACCTGGGCATGGGCGGTTCTCTCTGATGGTGACGATGGGCGCCCATGGCAACCGTGGAGGCGAGGGAGACAACGGTGGTAAGCATCTCTTCTTGAGGAGCATGACGTCGATGAGCTCCTTGCCTCGGGCAGCAGGACGTCGATGAGCTCCCCGCCTATCAGTGCAGTACGGCCATGTGGCGTCGCCCGTCGGGAGGGCGGGCTGGGTTGTGGAAGGCGCGAGAAGGAGGGCAAGACACGGTGCTGCGACGGCCGACGGGATTGGGCAGAGCATTGCGACGGGGAAGATGTGAGGACGGGAGTAGTTACGATTGTGACAGAAGTTGTGGAGCAGGACGTGGATGGCGGTTGCTTTGATTACTTTAGCGAGGGATTAGCGTTCGTGGGTGTTCCGCTCCATCAAACACGGAAAGATTGTGGCGCGTTGGATCTGTTAGTTTGACGGCCAGGATTGTTTGGATCAGATCTTTTATTAGTAGTGGTGATGGTGATGATGGAGTGTTATGAGCTAAAGACGTCGAAAGACTAAGTATTCTCGGTTGGAGAAAAACAAGAGTGTTGAATGTATTTCTCGCCAGACTAAGAAATTGACCAACAACTGAGATTCCTTGATATAGGAGAAAATTCTGAAAATCATTCAGGAAAATCTGTGGGAGTAAAAAATATAATGAAAACACAAAATCTCTCTGGTGCTTCTTGAGCTCGATAATGCTGCTTCAGGCCCAAATGGTGCATATCCCTACCACCACTTCAATGAATATGTGCAATTGTGTGTGATATTGTTTCAGATTGTAGGCAAGATATCAACAAATTAACTAAATATTCGTTTTATAGGTTATCTAGGTGTGGGTGTGCTTACCTCTGATCTATTGTGAAATGTGTTGTTCTCGCTCTACTGCCACGTACACATCCCAATGTCTAGATATTTGTTCCTTAGTGCCTTTGAAAAGAGTATTAACTCATATTAAAATATATTGAAATGTATGTATGATGTGCACTACGGACGAATGTTAAGTAATCCCCTGCTGTATTTTTTGAAAGCATCCCCTGCTGTATTAATATGATGTGGACTCCTAAAGTAACAATATCTTGACTACAATATCATTTTTTATGTTCATATTACAGGAATATGGAGATACCAAGTAAATTTCACTTGCCAATATTATGGTAATTCCAATAATACGTTTTCATCGGTTATTCATAACTGCTTGCCCGCCGGGCAAGCCGCACCTTCCTACCTAGTATATAGAAAGAGCAGCAAATCGGGATTGTGTCGAAATTTAACTGCCTTTGGTCGATTTCTTATCAGAGTCGTCTCTATGAGCGCTAGCGGCAGAAGATTTCCCTGTCTTTGGGGGAACTGGTTGTTCCTGTTCTTTGACAGGAGACTGTTCTTTGACAGGAGACGAGGAATCTTTAGCAGTTGGCCCGTTTAATCCAGCACAAGAGGAACATCCAAGGTCTGACTTGAAGGGTGCGCCAACTAGTATTGGCTGCACAGCTGGCTGATGAAGAGCTGTAAGCAATGAAAGCACGCGTTTGTGTCAAGTGTAATGGAAATAAACCCAAACCAATTGCAAACGTATAGGACCCCCTGACAGGGCTCACCTCTCCTTTCTACAAGACCCACAAAGCTCCACGCAACGAAGGAACAAGAAATCGCCTGGACAGGAGATAAATTGGGAGATGTTTTAATGATTTAACATAAGAAAGCAGGGCAGCATCAGCATGTTTACAAGCTTACTTACAAAACTTAGTTGGATTCAATATTTTGACCTTCATATAGCTAGATGCACCATAATGCACTATTAGAGAAACAGCTCATTGCCTAGCTGCTAAACATGGTAACAAACCTACTACCGTTCTGTTACTTGAAACCTAAAGGTACTAAAGAAACCCAAAAGTAAGCTCTTATTTTTTAACCAGGGGGGAATATAAAGCCCACGTATTAGCATATTACATCACAAAATTAGAAGCATATAGCAAACCGAAAAATATGGGGAATTGATATATTAACCTTAGGGATCAAATGCACCTATTATCGTTAGTACACATGTGCACCTCAAAATTCCCCCAAAAAATCATATTACTAGACCATTTTAAAATACATGCATGTCCAAACATTGTGTACAAAGATGATCGTGTGTACTGTACAAAAATGACATTTTCTCTATTTATTTTTTGCACAGTGCACATATGGCAATACTTATACATGTATTGATTCTAACATGTATGGTTGTTTTGTGGATTCTACGTGCACAAGCACTCAGATCAATAATAGGCGCATACGACCCGTAGAGCATAAAACCAGTATTCAATCAAACACCTTTATAGGGCTCTTATTTTCAACCATATAAACAAGTTTACTGTACTTAGTAACGAGAGATTCCAGGTAGAAGCAAGTACTCCGAGCTACCTGAGGAAGGGTTGTTGTCCACAGCATAGATAAAAGAGATATTGCTCTCCAGACCTTCTTTACTCTGTCCCTCTTGCGAGTGCATTCTTTACATCTCCTTATCGCACTGCGATCAAGCTAAAAGCCAAAAATTCGTATTAGCTATCCTTCCATTTTGACTTGTGAGACGTCAACACTTTCCAGTATTTATCTTTGGCCAACAATTAGTGAAAGAATATGTGGATTCTGTCATAAAAATTGATTTCATTGAAAAGTGATTTTAGTACTAATCCAACAGTATCAGTTTGTACCAAATAATTTATACATTGTTTGACTAAATGTTGGAATACTCATAAGCATCGGCACCTTACCTTCCACATTTGAGGGAATAACAGTTAACACTGAATCTGCCCAAGAATTTTTGACAAAATATGGGAGTAACAAATGCCTTAGAAGGTTAGACTAACATACATCAATACAAAACTAATGAATCAACTATCATGACCGGTCTCAGAAGATAAAAAGAGAGCATAGAAGAAAAGAAAGAGATATAAATAAATGAGGTCCGATTACCAAAGTTGAGTAATGCAAAGTTACAAACTGACCAAGAAATATGCCTACACTAGTTTATGAGTATGGATTTTGTACACGCAGGTATGAGTAAGGAAGTAATATGTACCGTCCAGATTGAGGTTGCTTTGAGATCCGGAGAAGAGTAGGGAAAGAGAATTCATGTGCGTGCACTTCTTCCGTCGCGTGGATCACTGCTTTCCCTCGGCTTTTACTCCGGTAGACACGGAGATTCTGTCTCGGAGCAGACAAGAGCGACTACCGCGGTCGTCATTGCCCATCTCCCCTCAACACTGTTGACTCTGTCGCCTCCGCGGTAGCCATTGCCCACCTCCCCCTCAAAAATTTCTCGCTCCAAAATTCCCCACTTCAGATCCTCTATCGCCGCCGCCGCCACCGTGCTTGCTCCGTCGACGCCCCTCTCCGCTTCACGCGCCCCTTCTTCTGGCCAGGAGCGGCTGATCCGCGGGCGGCGGACGCGACTGCTCTGTCTCCCGGCCTGTCCGTCGTAGTCGGGGCTGCCGGCCTTGCGCCTCTTGCAAGCAATGTCTGGCGGGTCAAGTCCAGGGAGAGTACCCTCCCATTCCTTGAAGGGGGCAGTATCCACAGATGATTTCTACCCCCTGCCCGAGTACGTAGCCTCTCTGATACCTCCCGCCGGTGAGCCGGTATCCTTTGAAGATGAGAAGGAAGAGGCCTCCTTCTTCGCCGGGCCACAAGAAGGCAGCAGCTCACCTCCGTCCAAGCTGGGCTCGGACAATTTTTCGGGTTCGAGTTGAGCAAGGCCAGAGTTTTCATTGTGAATGTGGACTGTTTGGTCATTTTGGGATAATGTGCGGCCATGTTATCAGGGTGAGATTTCCTGTTTGTTCGACAATTTCTTGTCTGCTGTACATTTACTGGAACTGACTAAAATATATGTTTACGTGCAGCTCATGATACACCTTGGTTTGAATCAGATCCCTGACTTCCATATAATGAAGCGGTGGACAAAATCTGCTAGGGACATCCTTGGTCCAAATATTGAGGGCTCTGTAGATACGGAGGTGTCTTTGCCGAAGTCTTTCCGGCACAACATAATGTATGTAAGTGCCCTTGAGCTTTTGAAAATGGGTGATGTATCAGAGAGTAGGTACCGCATAGTCATGAAGAACATCACAGCCGCAAAGAAAGAACTTCGGGAAGACGACACTCCGGTTGCTCCATTATATTATTCCAGTGGTGGCGAGGACGAAGGGGACACTCGGAGGTCTACTGCTAGAACAACCCATCTCGAAGGACTGGATGACAGTGGCGCAATGACAAGTGATGGTGTGACTATTAAGGAGCCATTGGTTAAGAGGGGCAGGGGTAGGCCTAAAGTGACAAGGTTCAAGTCATTTTTTGATGCAGGTGGTAAGATAAAAAGCAAAGAAGGACAAGAGAGATGCCATTGCTCGGCCGGAAGGTCTTTCCCAGCAAACAACATTTTGCAAGCGCTGCAGGAAGCCTGGACACAACTCTTCTACATGCACGGTGACTCCTGACAGCTGGACCAGTACTGCTGATCATGTTCCGGAGAGTCTTCCAAAGAAGCCCCGCAGGCAGAACAAATGTAGGAAATGCGGTGGTTCAGGTCATAACTCCGCAACATGTACCGCAGGCTTTGAAGAAGAAGATGCAGGCTTGGAAGAAGATGCTTAGTTCATTTTATTTTTCGACCACGTGTTGTAATGCCCGATGTCTGAAATGTTGCCATTTGTCTGTTGAATTTTTCTGATGAACCGAACTGCCAGAATCTTTAGCAGTTCCCTGTCAATTTTGTTTGTTTGGTGCCTCATTTTCTGTTATGATGCTCGTAACTGTAGAGAAATGGTGGTTGTCACCAATTTGTTCCGCAGTGTTTCAGATTGCCTGAGCAACTGCCCATGGACAGAACAATTGGGAAAAAATGCTGGCATTTTCTGTTGAGCTCTCTTTCTTTTATTATTTTTGTCAGCTGTGAATTCAGAATCGTAAAGCTATTGTTCAAATTCCTACAGAATGTCTTATCAACATGTATAGATGAGTCATTCCCAAAATGTTCCATTGTACATAATGGTATAGATGAGCCTAGTATATAATGATGCTGGATGCGTCTGTAGGCTTCAAACAGTTTACTGGGCATTTAGAAGCACCTCGTTTGGGTCCCATGGTTTCAAATTCAAAAACATGCCATAGGGTGGCCTTGGACGAGGCTGCTGGCTCGCCTCTTTCCTATAAGAAGGAACCAATTTGTTCTAGTCAGGCCACAGCTAAGAATTCCACCCATCCCTTACGGTGATCAAGTAGAGCACATAACAAAACAAGGAAAATCAGATGTCGGGCTCTGTTCCTTCCAGCGTCGACCTTGAGCATGCCTCATGCTTGACTTCGTTGTCTCATGGAACAGTCTCACAGGGAACTATGGTTCCAGAGAGTTCTTCCTCGATACTGCGGGTCTGAGACCATGGGGAGCCAGATCCACAGCTGCTGCGGCGGTGGGCAGTGCCACCGCTGCTGCGCGTGAGCGACTCGCCTGACATCGCCGGGATACAGAAAAGGAGGCGCGGAAGGAGATGGAGAAAGAAAAGAGAAAAGCAGTGGAGTGGAGGCGATGGAAGAGAGAGGGATGGCGTGTGCTTGCCTCGATGGCCAGGGAATCTCGGGCACTCTGGCATCCTTTATGCCGTGTCTCATGGGGTGCTGCTACTGCTGTAGTGCAAAGTGTGGTGCACAAGTGAAATCCTTTTGCATTTCTTTTCTCCGGATCTCAAAGCAACCTCTCACTCTGAACGTAACGATTGCTTCCTCACCCATCCTTGTGTGTACAAAGTTATTTCCGCTAGTTTATTTGAGTTATACTGTTACACTTACACAGAGCAAACTGCACAGAGAAGTCAAATAATAAAGCATAGCCGTACTTATAAGTGATGGGTGATGGATTGACAGTATAATGCATGAAAAATGTAAGTATAGTGTATATCTTCAAGTTTCACATCAAATAAGTTTTCCTAAAAAAGAAAGTTTCAGGCCAAACAAGATAAATACGGAGTACATTAAACTGGCAAAATAATCTCTGCACTGTAGATCGAATGTATTACATTTTCATATTTCAAAACATGGGAATTGTGCAGAAAACATTAGACTATGTAAGGCTTTTATGATCTAAAGAACCAGTTCTGTCAACAAAAAAAAGATCTAAAGAACCTTCACTGCAAATTTATCAAAAATTCTAGGCACGTAGTAACAAGAAGTGTATGAGTTCAATCATAAGTGCTGCAAAACGACCAACCAATGCATGGACAACTGAAGCACAGCAGATTGCTAAATAATCTGAACTGAGTGTTGTTTATAAAAATCACTGCGCTTAATGCATCTTCACTCATAAATGTAGGCCCTGGGGGGCTTCTGTTGAAATGGTAAAGAAAGATCACCACTTAGCATTAAATATATAATTATGTCAGACATCTAATGTTCATCCAACTTACAGAAATAGCACGTCATTGCCAAGATTTAAGAATAAACACATTTTTTCATAACCAGAACTTAAATAAGAAGACATGGAACTGAAGGGAAGGAAAAATAATGATGTTTACCATTTACATTCCAGCTTTGTTCACTTACCTACCACTGACATGGCTCATCAGTACAGATTATATGGTTTATATCTAGGAAAACAAATTTATCTTATGGAACTGTGCACAGTGGGAGCATTGAAAAACTAAACAAGCTCAAAAGAGCAAATATTTGAAAATGCAATACATTGGATCTCGAATTTTATAGCACAAGAGCATACACTTAGATCAGAAAAACTGTACTCATACCTCAACACGAAGCATGATGAACAGTGATGTTATCATGGGAAAGATGCAAAGAGCATCAGGGGTCGTCAGATCAGTAAACCAGAATGCACCACCCGCATTTAAAGATGGGACTTTCTCAACCATGTTTGATATCTAGAAGCATGACAAAAGAATGAGAAAACAAATATTCTGTGAAAACAGAAATGCTGAAGGTGGTTGTGGTGGTGAAACATTGAAAGTGGTTGTGGTGGTAAGAAGAGGTACACCAAAAGTTAGCTAAACAGATGGTTCAGCATGTGAAGTCAACTTACAGCAGTATAAAGAGTTATAAAGGTGTACGTTGTCGCAATGGGTGGAAGAATTGTCAGAAGACCTAACCTGTGAACAAAAGAAACCATTTAAATCTTAGAGAAACCCATGCAAGATCCCTAAAACAACATGTAGGAGCAAAAAGAAGCTGGAGACTCCTTATGGATAAAGTTAAATTTGTCAGCCAAAGGGAATTTTGCTCAGCACAATAAAAAAGCACAGAAATCAGAGGCAACAATCAGCAAGTGGAAAGGTGAAATAAGCTACACCGCAACATGAATTATTATGATTTTGGCTACGACCAGTCACTCACACCACGGCACTACAGATTATTAAGCGCACCATACTATTATTAAAGACAAAGTAGAAGGTGTGCACATGCACTATATTTTCACAACAAATAAGCAATATATTGAAGCAAAATATTGTCACTAAATTGTCCAGCAGAAGTGCCCCAATTTGCTGAAGGAGGTATGAACATGGACATTATACAACAACAAAAGCGACAACACTCTTTTTTCTGTCTGGAATTGCATATGCAAGAACACAAATAAAAGGCCCTAACTAAGTTTTCACGTTTACACATATTAAAGAGGATTTTCAGTTCCATGGATCCACTCTTCATTACAGTTGGATGCATATATGTTTGCCTAGGGATCTAAGGGCTGTACTTTTTTTTTCGAGAAAACGCAAAGGACCTTTGCGTTTCATTTCATTGAACAGTAAAATTAACAAGGAGCCTACAGTACTTGGACAGTGCTAGTACAGTTCTCTTGAAATGTTGTGCTGCACAGCCCCCAATGAAGACTAGTTCTAATAGTATTTCTAAACTGGTTGTCTGCTAGGCTTTAAAAAAAATCTCCTCTTACTTATCAATTCACCTCATTTTGGTAACGTTTGTGTACCATTTACAAATAAAAACGATTGACAATAACACATGTTGCACTGTTCATTGATTACTTACCGTGGTTTTTCTGATCCTCTGATTATTGAGACTCTTGCACTACGAGATGCTGTTATTTATGCAAGGGACAGAGGGTTTGGTAGAGTTGTCTTTGAAGTGGACTCTGAAAATCTGGTTCATCTTTGGCACAATAGATCGACTGATCGTTCTATGGTCAAGAATGTTTTAGATGAGATTGGTGAGCTGAGTGTGTTTTTCACAGTTTTTAGCTTATGTCATGCTCGTCTCGGGGCTAACCAGGCAGCTCATTCTTGTGCAAAATTTGCAAGCATTCAAGATGGGTTGTTTTCCTGGGATGCTGAGCCACCTGCTTTCCTAGTTCACAGCTTACAGGCTGATTGTAATGGTGTGTGAATGGTGGCTGCAAGTTTTTGACGCACTCTTTTCCTTACCAGGGTACCTAAGGGGACTGGAAGGTTTTTAATGAGGCGGCTTGCTAGCTTAATATATATATATATATATATTGATTCTCAAAAAAAAAATAGATGTCATTTCATCCTTGATTAAACTTAGCCTCTCAATTATTATGAACAATTGAACCTTGCAAATTATATAGACAGCTTCGGGTTTCATGTGTCTAACACTATTTCATATACACAACAAGTTTACTAAAGAGATTCCCGCTGCAACGAGCGGGGTATCTTTCTAGTATATATAGATAATCAGACAAACTATGTATATGCAAGGCTGTCCTTGTTGGTAATGCTCACAGCATGGTAGATGTGAAAGTAGTGAAATGCTTTCATCTTCAGCGGCAATAGGCGGCATTGCCATGCTGCTAGACAACACTATCAGTGTGGAGGCAGGATTGTGGGCTAAGGCAGGGGCAACTGGCCTACACACGCTACTACCAGCGAATTAGTGCTTACAGGTGTGGTTTATGTTGTTGGTATTTTGGTCAATTCATAGGCCAGGTGGACATTTTTTTTATTATCTATTAACGCATCAAAACCCAACGCTTTTGCAATTTTCCAGGAGATAAAATGCAAGTGCATGGAGCGTCTCTGCCGGTCTTCCCATGTTGTGGACTTGGATCCACAACGGGATAACTACCGGGCAGAAGAAAGCCAGACGGCGTGGCTGTGAGGGAACGGGTAGACATAGGTTGAGAAGAGAGAAAACTAGGGAGAGATTAGATTGATTGTTCTTGCTTGTCTTCCACGTGGATGTTCAGGCCCTTGACCTCTCTCAGTACAATTGGACCTATACCTTTCCTTACACAGTTGGACTCTTTCCTATAATCATATACTTTCTATAATCCTATACTTTCCTAATGGACTCTTACTATACTTCTCTTTCATGGACTCCTCCCACGCTGCTAGTCCTGCCTTGACACAGGTGGACCCACGTCCACAACACTACACCCCTCTCGGACAAGCAGCTTGTCCTCAAGCTGCAAGGTGGCGGCCAGGGCTGAAGTCTTTCATGGCTCCGTATTGATGTGATACCGTGACTCCAGCTCCACGGTTTACTAGAGCTCTTTCCTAATTATCTCAAGTACAACTTGTATATCTCTAGGTCACCCTGATTTCCAGCTGGCAGAGATACAACTTTCATGTACAACATGGCTGTACAACAGCCCATGACTGAGACATCCACTTGTGGTATCACGTGTGTCAAAGTGGAGACGATTAGCTCCTGTGTTGCTGCATCATGCACATCATTGTGCAGAAAGTGAGCTGTGTAGAGTAACAAGCCCTGTGACCTGACGCGGTTTTCTGTGGTGACTATTGGCAAATGGCAACCAACTACATGAAGTGTTAATTCAAGAATCTGATGTACTAACATGCCACGAAGTGAACATTCATGATTTGCCGTTGTATCATGCATGAATGCTTAGTCCAAATAAAAAAAATGATGAGATTCTGCTTTTGAAATGGACTGCTTGCTCCTGATGAAAAAGGACTACTGATACCATATAAAAAGTTGAAAGTATCTATGCCAAAAACAAGCCATGCCTTCAATTAAAGTCGTTCCAAGTCTCAGATGAAACAATGCAACATTTTTTTTTCCAAATTGGATAACTTTTAGGCAGATCTTTGCCATGATTATACACTTGAAAGAAAGGTAGGTGAACCATAAAACTTTATCTTCTCTATTTAATGTTAGCATTAAGCCATCACACATGTCCCTTGTTTCATCGAGCAAGAAAAACATTAACGCCCCGCCAACAACACCATCGGACAAACTTCAGTGTTGTAATATAAAGCTAAGTAAAGCATTTTACATACTTTTTGAGAATATAACGTCCTGCCTCTGCAGCTTCTTCCTTTGATGCATGATCCTTAGCCTGCAGAAAATGATTGTGTACAATTAACTTTCTTGGCAATAGAATATGCAGATTGTACAATGAAATAGGAGTAACAAAAAATCTAGTAGTGTTGCACTTCTCGAATTGCAGGGATCATGAATAATATCGTGATACATACATTCTTTACCAACTTGCCAAAGTGCTCCACTTCCTGACGCAGCACCTATGTAAGTTTGAAGCATTAAAGAACGTAAGGTTTAAGTCTGCGATTAAAACAAAATTCTTTCAAATAAAAATATACGGCAACCAAATTTATTTCAGTTGGCTCTGTAGCAAGGCATTTTTACGATGCACGGGAGTTCTAAAAGAACTTCCTTTATTTGTTTTTATTGCACAATGTACGGATTGACCATTGTTGTAGTGTATATTCTAATTTTCCAATAAATTTTAAAATAAAGAAACGATCATTGTCATGGCTGGCTGCAATCTAGGCAGCTTGCGTCACTATTTCACGGATAATTTAAGTGCAACTTCAACCAAAGCAAGCATAATATCCCCACCTATGAGCATATTTCCAAGGGTTAATTAGATAGATGCCACTACAATTTCCGGTTATTTGAGAAATGCCACTGTAACTTTCCTGTTTCTGTACAATCCATATATGCCATTATGCTCACATAAACTCATGTATTGGCCATTATACTCCCGTATTTCTGTAGTATTATGTATGTATGTATGTATGTATGTATGTATGTATGTATACATGGTGGGGTCGAAACATGGACCAGCTCGACCCAAATCAGACGTGGACCAGTTCGACCCGCACTGCTATTTCCATCTTCCTCCGCAACCGAGTCCTGATCCATCCCTAGAACCATGGCGGCGGCGGAAGCCAGGGAACCTGGCAGCAAAAGAGCACCTGATTGCCTCACTCCCTACCCGTCTCTCCAACTGGGTGGAACTTCCCCAGAAACTTCCCTCCCGTGGCGGTGGAAGGACTGGAAGGCGACAAGCATGGCGGCGGTGGAAGTCACCGAGCATGGCAGCAGAGAGCACCATCTGATTCCTGCATACCGACCCACTGTTGTCCCACTCCCTAGCGGGCAAGATCACCTATCAGCGGACAACTCTATTTCGTATACCGCCAGCAGCACAAATTGCATTGAAATGGGAAAAGAAAGAGAACAGACTAGATCCAAGCAACGGTGTGTCCATGCATCCAAGTGCTAAATCCATCCAAAATCTTGCAGTTGTGATTGTGGATGCGTTCGTAGATGGGAAGCTGATGCATATCCAGCTAACCATCAATGAGTACAACAGAGGCAGCAGCAGAGCTCAGCACACTGCTGTGTCGAAGGCGGCATGACCGGCCTCTCTCATGGGCGAATGGCGGCGTGACCGACTGACCGGCCTCTCTACTGCAGCAGAGCTGGGCTATCGACAGCGACGAATCAAGTTTTTTTTTGTCTCACCTCACTCAGCGCCATGGTGAAAGACAGCTCACTGGCTAGAGGTGAGCCTGATACGAGTCTTGGACATGTATATGTACATACAACAGAAAATACATGGTATAACGGCTAGTACATGTGCTTAAGTGACCGTAATGGCATCTATAAGTTGTATACAGAATTGTAGTGGTGTTTCTCAAATAGCCAGAAATTGCAGTGGCATTTACCCAATTAGCCCTATTTGCAAAACACCCTACCAATGATGGTGATGAGAGGACAATCTCAAATACCTCAACTGGTGAGACAGCTCCAATTCTGAATTGCCAATGATGGTGATGAGAGGACAATCTCAAATACCGCCGCTTTTATACTGTTATTATGCATTAGTACATAAAACTGAATTGCACGAGATCATGTTGATTTAGTCAGTTCAAGTTGGCTTAGTGATTTGGTATTTTGAGCCCGCCCCACGTTTTCGACCTAGAATTGCAACTGCTTATAGCTAGTTGGGTACATGTAAATACTGGCTATACAAGATATACTTTGGGCGCCCAGTATAAATAAATAAGCTGTTGTAATTGAGATAAAAGTCAACTGAAGGGACGAAGATCCGTAATTCCTTAATAAGATCTTACATGTCCGCTCTTTAAGTAAAACATCCACACTGTAGACACCACACATCGCAGCAGCACCGTGGATAGAGCAATGGAAATCCACCTGCAGCGAAAACAATACACGAGGAACATGATGTAGTCAAGAGACGAAATTCCAAGGACACGGCAAATTAAGGGCACAAAATCCTCAAACCCCTAAACCCTGACCAGTTAAAACCGGTGAAGGAATGGACCGCGTCGATGAGATGCTGCGCCGCCGCGACGGCCGGCGACGAGTCCTCCGCGGCCCACGCCACCTCGCCGGGGAAGCTCGCCGGGGCCGCCGCGGGCGCCCCGGCATGAGCGGCATCGGTGAGGACGTCGGTGAAGTCGGGGTCGCGGGAGGAGGAGGAGGAGAAGCTGCGGCGGGGTGGCCCGGGGAGGAGGTGGAGACCGAATGGGAGGAAGTTTAGGGTTTGGGATGTACCGCATCCGCAAGGGGCGAGCGCGGAATGGAGCGACCGAGGCGCGGGCGGGGGTGGAAGGGGCGACGGTTTTCGGGGATCGCCGGTGGAATCAGATGGAAGCAGATGGGTGAGCGAAGGATGGAGGCGGCGGGTGAGGAGATCGGAGAGGCCGCCGGAGGCGAGGTTTCTCCTCGCGGCGGCGGCGAACGCCATTAGCGCTCGGTACGGCGGGAACGAGGAGTGTGACCGTGGAAGTGGGCTCAGACTCGGGCCTCGGCCATTTTCAGGTGGGGATTTTCTTTTTTTTATTTACCCCTGTTTACTTTGGAACTTGATCTTTTTGCCATCGTTTACATTTGCATTTGATTTTCCCTATATTACTTGCATTTGATTTTTGCCCTATATTTACTTTGCAACTTGATGAGTTGCCTTTCCCAACTTCTTTGGAGTTATTTTTCTTTTATTTTCAAGAATTAACAAAAAAAAAGGACGAAGCTACCCCTCTAGTCTCGTGCTCCACAGGCATCGCTGTTGTGCTGCTACTGGTTCTGCTTTACCTCCCTCTTTACTGGTTCCAAGCCCTACAACCACCATTGCTCCCTCCATCCTCCTTCCATGTCGTTGTCCTACCGAATTGGAGGAGGACGATACTTCGGTTTGGTCCTCTAAGCGGCAGTGGGGATTGGAGAAATCGAAATCCTCATGGCCGCATCTTCTATGTTGTTGGTTCTGGGCACCTCCACCGCCGTCTCCTCTCCTTATTGGCACTCCGGTTGGTTTTACTGGCGAACTCCGCCGCGAGATCCTACATGACGGTTGCGAGACTCGTCCCACCTGCTCCCCTTCCCCCTTGTTGCGTGGTGCCGCACCTCCCCGCACACACGAACCAATGCCTCAGCCGCTCACTGCTGCCCCGAAGGTGTCACCGAAATTGCCATCGGCATCCCTATCTGCAGGCCTTAGAGGTGAGGGGCCAAATCATCTAGTTATTGGAATTAGTTTTATTCTTACATAAATCATGTATATTTTAAGCCTTTTATGTTAATAATAAATATATTGTCTTCTTTAGAGTTTCTTAGGATTTTACAGTAGATGGATACGATGGATTTTGGTTACATAAAAAATATACAAGACAAACATGCTTTCGTGCCACTCTCAGTATTTATATTACAAATTCTATATTGTTCACAGGGCTTAGGGTTTATGAAAAAACAAATAGTGAGATATTTTAATGTTTATGTTACCACAATACCAACTCGGCTCCGATGAGAGAGGGGCAAGGAAGGCGGCACGCCATCAACTTGTTTGAGCGCTTGTATTTATCGTTAGGTGGTCTAAGAATCTACTGTAGTACCGGACATACAACAACTTGCATGGTGGGAGCAATTTCATACAACAACTTGAAAAATATGGTGAGGTAGTACACAAACTTGTCATTGAGGTGCAAATCAGTACAGAACCTTTCTAGACATGACCCGTGGCAGCGTTTTTTTTTTGCGTACAAGCCCTAGTACAATTTTTCTCACATTAGAGCATCTCCAGCCGCGTCCCCCAAAGGGATTTGGGGCGTGCCGGGCAAAAAATATGTTCCAGCCGCGTCCCCCAAAGCCATTTTTGTCCGGCGCGGCCTGATACGGTGTCCGGCGCCCCGAGCCCGTCCCCGTCCCACAGGGGACGCACCGGGGACGCCGGACACAACGAAAAGCGAGGCAGGCTCCCACATGTCGGCGACTATTTGCATAAACCATTGGTTCGCGCCTCTTTTCTCGTCGCTCCTTCGTTCCCGCGCCTCCCACCCCACCGCCGCCGCTGGATTTCCCGGCCGGTTGGGCGTCTGATCTCTGCTGAGAGTCGGAACCGTTGTCGCGGCTGGGGCTCCCGCCGGTCGTGCCGCCGCCGCGTCGCCAGCGCGTCCCAGAACGCGCCGTCAAATCCGCCCCACCTCCGCGCACAGAAGGTGCTCGACGACTTGCCAGGTAGGCGCGATTGGCCGCTGTTTGTTGCGTCGTCTGCCTCGGCGCAATTTTAACCATTGATTTTGCTTTAGCCATGGACAACGACGATGAGATGGTTGCCCTGCTGCTGGAGGACGAGCAAGCCTTCGACGACGACCTGCGGGAGCATTTGCTGATCATCGCGTCCCTCTAGGACATGCTCGACGCTGAGGCGGAGAAGAGGAAGAGGCCGCGCCGCGGAGGATCAAGACCGGGAAGAAGGAAGTCGAAGCCCCGGCAGAGGATGGAGGGGCATGCCATGCTGCACAACGACTACTTCGCTGACGACGCAACGCATGCCGACAATTTTCGGCGCCGGTACAGGATGAGCAAGGGGCTGTTCATGAATATCCTCCACGGCGTTCGAGAGTTCGACCCCTACTTCAAGCTCAAGCTCGACGATGTAGGCGTTCTCGGGTTCTCGTCGATTCAGAAGTGCACCGCCGCCATGAGGATGCTTGCATACGGAGCACCTGCCGATACACAGGACGACTACCTTCGCATGAGTGAGTCTACTGCCATTGAGTGCATGTACAAGTTTTGCCGAGCTGTGGTGGGAAAGTTTGGCAAATACTATTTGAGAGGGCCAACTGAGGAAGAGACTGCAAGGATCATGGCACAAAATGCTGCCAGAGGATTTCCTGAAATGCTTGGAAGCATCGATTGCATGCACTGGGCATGGAAGAACTGCCTGTTTGCTTGGCAAGGTATATACAAAGGCCGTCATGGATATTGCAGTGTGGTGCTTGAAGCTGTGGCAGATTATGACATGTGGATTTGGCATTCTTTCTTTGGCATGGCGGGATCACACAATGACATCAACGTGTTGCAGCAGTCTCCGGTGTTCAGCAGACTAGTGAAAGGGCATGCTCCACCATGCAACTATGAGATCAATGGCCACGAATATACCAAAGGCTATTATCTAGCCGATGGTATATATAAAAAATGGGCCACTTTTGTCAAAACAATCTCGAATCCATCAGGTCTGAAGAATTCTCACTTTGCTACGCGACAGGAGGCTTGCAGGAAGGATGTCGAGCGGCATTTGGTGTGCTTCAAGCACAATTTGCCATTGTCCGGTACCCTGCTCTAAGCTGGTCTCACGACCAAATGTGGGAGGTGATGCAGGCTTGTGTGATCATGCACAACATGATCATCGAGGATGACCGCAAGAATCATGCTAGGTCACATGTTGGTCCCTATGAGTGTCAGGGCCCTCTTGCGGAGGTTGATCATGAGTTGCCTGCAGATTTTGCTAATTTTCTCGCCATGCACGCAGAGATCCGTGAAAGCAATGTGCATGAGCAACTTCAAGCTGATCTCGTTGAGCATTTGTGGAGGATCAAAGGAAATACCGTGGCACCTTGATGTAGCATCTACCCCTATTTATTATATTTGTTTACTTGTTTTATTGTTTGTTGTAATTTAATTTGAAAACAATCCTCGCAAACATTTTTATTCATATGCTATATTTGATAAATGGTTCTGTGTTAAAAAAAAGTAATTTAAATGTTTGGGGGCGGCGTTTGGGGGACGCGGCTGGGGAGCGACGTCCCCCAAAGGCGACACGAACAAAACACGTCCCCCAAACGCTCAATCCGGCGCGGTTTGGGGGACGCTTTGGGGGACGCGGCTGGAGATGCTCTTAGTGCCCTTCCACCTCTTTTCCCAATATTCGTCATGCTACACTGCTACCACACGACAATCGCCGCCGTTGCTCTGCATTGTGTACCTCTTCTCGTTCGTGGCGGGTCCGCGCATAGCCGTGCCAAGCTGATGCGCCTGTGCGCCTCAACCCCGTTGGCTTTGAGTATGGCAGCGGCACACTCATCACATACCTCACCTCCAGCATCTCGCTGGTGGTCTTGCCTGTCAATAGCCGCAGGCCCGTCGGAGACGGAGCCGTGGCAGAGCTCAAGGCGGCGGGTGACCTGGATGCGGTCATCCCGGACGGCGCGGTGGTGTGATCCACCGGCACCAAGTGTCGGTCACACCAATGTTGATTATGTCTCCCATTTTGCAGCAACTTTGCTCGTCTCTTCCATTTTACAGAGCTCTTAGCTAATCATGCTCACCGTGGGAGAGAAGAGACCTGGAGAATGGAACCGCTGCCTGAATGGAGAGCCACCGCCAACCCACATCTTCCCGCCTTCCCCGGCCGACAAGATGCGGGCGAGACACCCCCGTCACAGCCATCCGTCGGTTGTCGCGGCAGGCCGGCGAGCCGAGCGCATGTACCAGAAGCATACGGTGATGCGAGACTCCACTTCAGTGCTTGATCATTCTTGTGTTCCTTTAACATATAGTAGTGAATTAGTATGGTATACGTTGCAGGGGCGCGCATTGGCAACAACAACAATCTGGGCATTCGACGGGACGAACATGACGGTGGTCGTTCTCACTCCTTAGCAATGCCCTTCGGGTTCTACGGCATGGCGGGGTAGCTCATGAGGCACGACCTGCTCCACGCGGGCGGCGAAGGCCGATGTGTCGCCGGAGATCTTGTCGAAGAGGACCAGCGCGATGTCGTCGCCACCCTGGATCCTCCGTGTTTCCTATGGCCTCCCAGTTCCACCATGCGCTGTCGCTGTCGATAGTCGCCGGAGCCGGGCAGCTTGGCCGGGGATCATCCGCCGTACTTGTCGCTGCCCTGCCCAATGTCATGTCAGGCACCACCGGCCCTGTATTCCCCGCGGACGTCGAGGCGGAGAAGAGCGACGTGGTATCGGCAGCGAGGTAGAGCCGGTTCGTGCTTTAGTCCCGCCGCCGAGACGTTGGTGGTGAGCCATGCACCGTGCAAGCGCCGCCGAAGAGTGACTACGACCCTAGGAGGACCACGTCGGTGGGCTAATCTAGGGGAAAAGGGGGAAAGAGGAAAGGGTCACAATTACGAGAGAAATACATGCAGGTTTTTTTTTTGTAAATTACTGCTGCCACGTGTCATGTCTTGAACGGTTTTGCACTGATTTGCACCTCAATGACAAGTTTGTGTAGTACCTGAACACATTTTTCAACTTATTGTATGAATTTGCTCCCACCACACAAGTTGTTGTATGGCTAGTGCTATTCTCTTTTTATTACCTTTTGATTTCCTTGTACTACTATTGAAGATTATGAATTAATCGGTGAAGTTTTCGCAAAAAAAATACCAACTCCAATCGTTCCACAACTTGATCATACACATAAATGAGACTACCTATTTCTTAATGTTTAACGCTGCTTATTACGAGTAAGTTTCATGTGAACGCATGTCTTTTAACGTCACTTAAGTGCTTAACTAGAATATTTTTTATGAAAGTCATGCCTTGCATGCCATGATGAAACAAAATTCATAGTATCGCTTTTTTCGTCTCCTAGAATCTACAAAACCTATCGTTTGGTGGTTCTTCATTCATCATCGCAGTTGCGCTTGTGAGCTATTTGAAGTCTTCGCAGCAACGCAACATAGACGTGAATGGAATCAGTATTGGCATCACATGTGTCCTTGTTAACCGTGGTGCAGCCCCACACAGGCGTTAGTGGCAGCCCTTTCATATATCTTCACTCTGTCCTTAGCTAGATATTGATATTAAAGCTGCTATCACTACCAGAAAAGGGCTATTAGTGGCACACCTCTTTTTGTTACCAGTGGGGCATCATGGTGCGTCACCACTATCACACCACTGGTAACAACTACGTAACAACTACCAGTGGCGCTAGCAATACGTCACTTAGTGGTGGAGCTTGGCAGAAAATCCAGGGGGGGGGGGGGGGGGGGGGCCCAAATGGCCAAAAAATTTCTTTCTAAGCTGCTCTAAAAAAACTTCACAGTTTGGTACAAAGCGAGGGGTGGCGGCCCTCCTGGCTTGCACTAAGCTCTGCCACTGACGTCACTAGTAGGAGTAGTACCAATGGTGCACTACATGGTGCACCACAAATAGTAGTTACGTGCGACACTCAAAACCCTACCATGTGCGTCACGGGTATCAGTACCAGATGCGCCAAAGAAAGGCTACCATGTGCGCCACATGTATGTCTAGGGGTGGGGGTTAATTTTCCCAAGCGGTAGCAATGGCGCACTCATATACGTGCGCCACTGGTATATCGGTTAGCAATGACGCACGTGCTAGTGGTGTGTCACTGCTATATAGCAGTGGCGTACCAGTAGAGATGTGCGCCACTGCTAGCAATATTGTGGCTAGCTGTTTTTCTAGTAGTGTATGAGCAAACTACTAACTCGTCTTCCACTCTTCCCCATGCCCGTAATGCGGATGTGTTGACTCTACATCATGTGGCCTAAAAATGTCGTTTCATGCAAAATCGCACATTCTTCTTCATCCCCAAACACGACCATGTCACCTGGCCATTAGTTAACAGTATAATGGAACCAGCAGAGCCTCTCCACAGCGATTAGACAACCCTGTCCGTCGGATCGCGCGATCTAAGGGTCCAAAAATCTTCTTAGCCTTCCCGAACAGCCATCGTAGCGATTTATCCCGTTAAAAAGGCCTTGTTCGTTCTATAGACCCGTTTTCTTTCTAGGGCTGCTACTTCCAAAGTTGTGTTAGGCCGTACCATATTAGTTGGGCCCCAAAACAGTCTAAAATCTGAAGGCCTATGTGGTGTTTTGGGCTTCAAAACATATATCTTCCAGAACCAGTAGCACGGAAAAAAAATTACTTCGATCTCTTCCTTCTGATTAGCGTGCGCTGTTGGTTTAATTAAGTTGCTTAGCCACACTAGTACGTGCATGGCAGTATCCTAGTAGTATGAACACTAGTAGTAGTATGAACACTAGTAGTAGTATGAACAAAAGGAGCAGCAATCAGAACATGCAAGAGAAGGAGATAAACGTGCAGCAGCTTTGAGGGGTAAGTGTAGTCAAATATTCACACCTAGAAGAGTAGTAGAAAAGCTGCTCACTGAGTAGTATAAATAAGGCACTTTGTATCAGTTTCAAGAACACCAAGTAGTGAAGAAGAGCAAGAAAAAGCAGCACGTTGAGCTGCACCAAAATACTACCTGTGTCCTCCATTCCATTGGAGTTTAAGTGTGTGTGTCCAAGTGATCATCGTGTGAGTAGCATAGCTCTTAGTAGTAGGAGCTAACAATTGGTATCAGAGCCAAGTTGTGTAGTTATGCCGAAGGGCGGAGGTGTTGACGGGTCAAGGACGTCGGAGGAAATGGAAGCTGCGATCGAGGAGAGGATCATGGCTCGTGTGCTGGCAGCGAAGAACGGCGGACGGGAGCTAGCAGCTCCGCGTTCTGCGCGTGACGCGGGCATGTCCTCGACGGGCATTCCGCTCCTAACACGCTCCAACAACCATGAATGGTCGCTGCTGATGCGTGTCATTCTCGAAGGCCGTGGCTGGTGGAAGGCGGTGGAGACGGGTGACGCAGAGTTCACCGACGACAGGCTGGCACTCGAAGCTATCCTTCGTGCCGTGCCGCCGGAGATGCTCGCCACCCTCGCCGTCAAGAAGACAACCAAGGAGGCTTGGGACACACTCAAGACTCTACGACTCGGCGCCGAGCGAGTGCGCGAGTCGAGGGCGCAAACGCTGCGCCTCAAGTACGAGGAGATCAAGTTCCGTCCAGGGGAGTCAATCGACGACTTTGCCATGCGACTCCAAGCTCTCGCCAACGAGTTGGAGGTCCTTGGCGACCCGCTCGACGAGAGGAAGGTCATCCTCAAGCTGCTCCGTATCGCTCCTAAGCGGTACAAGCAATTGTGTTGGTCAATTGAGAGCTTGGTGGACTTGAATACTTTGTCCATCGAGGAGCTCGTCGGCCGGCTCAAGGTCGTCGATGAAAGAGACGACGATGAGCACGACTCCAGTAGCAAGCTCCTGCTCACGGAGGACCAGTGGCGCGCTCGCATCCGTCACGAGCGCGACAGTCCGTCTGGTAGAAGTGGTAGCAGCTATGTGCCGAACCGGCGCCGCGATAGAGGACGCGGACGCGGCCAGGACGGCACACGTAATAGGGCTGGAGAGGGCGGCCAACGAGGCCGCGCCACAAACGGCGCCCCGCAAGACAACAAGTGTCGGTACTGCGGTATACCGGACCACTGGGCTCGTGAGTGCCGTAAGAAGCAGCGAGATGAGGCACACTTGGTGCAGGCCGGCGACGACAATGAACCGGCGATGCTAATGGCACAAGTGACTGCCATCTCGATGGAGCCCGAGCGTACTGGTGGCCATGTCTTCCTCAACGAAGAACACACAAAGGTACGGCTTGGCGACGAGGCAGAACCCATCGATGCGTCGTGGTATCTAGATACCGGTGCATCGAACCACATGACGGGCGATCGCACAACCTTCGCCGACCTTGACGAGAAGGTCACTGGCTCGGTGAAGTTCGGCGACAACTCCGTGGTGAACATATGCGGGCGCGGTACCGTAATGTTCACTGGTCGCGGCGGTGAGCACCGCGCACTCACGGAGGTCTACTTCATCCCGCGCCTGAAGACAAGCATCATTAGTCTCGGCCAACTCGATGAGAATGGCTGTGAGACGATGATACACGACGGCACCATGTACGTCCGTGATAGGAGCCGACGCCTCCTCACCAAGGTGGCGCGCTCACGGAACCGCCAGTACAAGGTTCCTCTACAGATCGCGTAGCCGGTTTGCCTCTCGGCTCGCCGCGGCAGTGATGCATGGCACTGGCATGAGCGCCTTGGCCATCAGTATTTTGGTGCTCTGGAGAAGATGGCGCGCACGGGCATGGTGCGCGGTCTCCCAGAGATCGACCATGTCGACAAGCTTTGCGATGCTTGCCTGGCGGGCAAGCAACGTCGCGCCCCGTTTCCTCAAACGGCCAAGTTTCGTGCGACGGAGAAGCTCGAGTTGGTGCACGGTGACCTCTGCGGTCCCATCTCACCACCGACACCAGGCGGGAAGAGATACTTCCTGCTGCTCGTGGATGACCACAGCCGCTACATGTGGCTGACGCTGCTCGCCTCGAAGGACGAGGCAGAGGCGGCAATCAAGCGCTTCAAGGCAAGTGCTGAGGTGCAGAGCAGGTGCAAACTGCGCACGCTTCGGACGGATCGCGGCGGTGAATTCACGTCCAAGGATTTCGATGCATACTGCGCCGAGCACGGCGTCCAGCGGCACTTGTCCGCTCCCTATTCTCCTCAGCAGAATGGGGTGGTGGAGCGGCGCAACCAGATCGTTGTTGCCATGGCTCGCAGCATGCTCAAGGCACGAGGAGTGCCGAACAAATTCTGGGGAGAGGCGGTGACCACGGCGGTCTACATCCTCAACCGCTCCTACACGCGCAGCGTCGATAACAAAACTCCGTATGAGGTATGGCATGGAAAAATACCAAACGTGTCCTACTTACGGGTGTTTGGATGTGTTGCACATGTCAAGACGGCGCGTCCCCAACTCAAGAAGCATGATGACCGAAGCACGCCCATGGTACTCATGGGCTATAATGTTGGATCAAAGGCATACAAGCTATTTGACCCAGTGTCGCAGCGCGCACATGTCTCCCGAGACATCGTGTTTGACGAGGATGCAAGCTGGGAGTGGGCTGAGCACGCCGACGCTCACCCCGCTCACACGTTCACCATCGACTTCCCCGTTTCGGGAGTCGACACTAGCGTGAACGACGATGTGGCCACGGATGACGGGGGAGTGGCACAATCTCCGCCACTCTCTACACATCAACCGGAGGAACCAACAACACCTGCGACTATGCCTGCCTCGCAACACGCTGGTCATGATGCTCCAGTCGAGTTTGTGTCACCTCCACCTGGAGTGACACCAACCTCGGCGGATGGTGATGGACGCCTACGCAGGTTCCGCACCATCGACAACATTGTCACCGAGTCCGCTGAGGAGCTCCTTCTGGTGGTGGGTGAAGAACCTACCACGTTCGTCGAAGCTGAACCACACCCAGCATGGCGTGCTGCCATGTTGGATGAGATGACCGCCATCGAGGAGAATGGCACCTGGGAACTCACAAGTTTGCCAGCGGGTCATCGCCCCATCGGGCTCAAGTGGGTCTTCAAACTGAAGAAGAATAGTGATGGTGACATCATCAAGCACAAGGCTCGCCTTGTTGCAAAGGGCTATGTCCAGCGCGTCGGCATCGACTTCGATGAAGTGTTCGCCCCAGTCGCTCGACTCGACTCTGTGCGCGTGCTCATCGCACTTGCAGCACAACAAAGTTGGGAAGTGCACCACATGGATGTCAAATCGGCATTCCTCAATGGCGATCTTCTGGAGGAGGTGTATGTGGCTCAACCACCTGGTTTTGTCCGCGAAGGAGAAGAAGGCAAGGTGTTGCGGCTGCGCAAGGCACTCTACGGATTGTGCCAAGCACCGAGGGCCTGGAATGCTAAGCTCGACAACACACTGTTGTCTCTTGGATTTCAGAGGAGCCCGTCGGAGCACGCTGTCTATGCGCGCGGCACCAGCGACACGCGACTACTTCTCGGCGTCTACGTAGACGACTTGGTCATGACTGGTGCGAGCACACAAGAGATCTCCAAGTTCAAGAAGGAGATGAAGGAGAAGTTCAAGATGAGCGACTTAGGCCTCTTGAGCTACTACCTCGGCATCGAGGTGAAGCAGACCGCTGGCGAGATAACACTTGACCAGGCGGCATACGCCGGCAAGCTACTCGACAAGGCTGGCATGGGCGACTGCAACCCAGTGCATGTCCCAATGGAGCCGAGGCTCAAGCTGAGCAAGGAGAGCTATAACCCACCGGTGGACGCAACATTCTACCGCAGCATTGTCGGGAGCCTAAGGTACCTTGTGCACACTCGGCCTGACATTGCATTCGATGTCGGCTATGTCAGCCGGTTCATGGAGAAGCCCACGACAGAGCACATGGCTGTTGTCAAGCATTTGTTGCGGTACATTGCTGGTACACACAACTATGGCTGCCGCTACATGAAGGATAAAGATGGTGGCAAGCTGATCGGCTACAGCGACGCCGACATGGCAGGGGACATCGACGACCGAAAGAGCACCTCAGGTATGCTATTCATGATTGGTAGTAACCCTGTGACTTGGCAGTCACAGAAGCAGAAGGTGGTCGCACTTTCATCGTGCGAGGCGGAGTACATTGCTGCAACAACTGCGGCTTGCCAAGGAGTTTGGCTCGGACGACTTCTTGGCGACCTCCTCGACAAGAAGGATGACACTGCGACAATCTTTGTGGACAACAAGTCTGCAATTCAGCTGTGCAAAAATCCGGTTTTCCATGACCGGAGTAAGCACATCGAGACACGCTTCCATTTCATCAGGGAGTGTGTCGAGGATCGAAAGATCGATGTCAAATACATCGGCACTCATGACCAGCTCGCGGACATTCTGACTAAGGCACTTGGTCGCATTCAGTTCCAGAGTCTGCGGGAGAGAATTGGCATCGTGAACTTACAGAGCAACTAAATTAGGGGGAGAATGTTGGTTTAATTAAGTTGCTTAGCCACACTAGCACGTGCATGGCAGTATCCTAGTAGTATGAACACTAGTAGTAGTATGAACACTAGTAGTAGTATGAACAAAAGGAGCAGCAATCAGAACATGCAAGAGAAGGAGATAAACGTGCAGCAGCTTTGAGGGGTAAGTGTAGTCAAATATTCACACCTAGAAGAGTAGTAGAAAAGCTGCTCACTGAGTATCAGTTTCAAGAACACCAAGTAGTGAAGAACACCAAGTAGTGAAGAAGAGCAAGAAAAAGCAGCACGTTGAGCTGCACCAAAATACTACCTGTGTCCTCCATTCCATTGGAGTTTAAGTGTGTGTGTCCAAGTGATCATCGTGTGAGTAGCATAGCTCTTAGTTTTTTTTTTTTCGATAAAGGAGCTTAGCCCCAGCCTCTGCATCAATAGATGCACACGGCTTATAGCTCTTAGTAGTAGGAGCTAACATGCGCTGCCTATTCTCCTCCGCCCACCGATCCTCCGCCTGCGCCGCCATTCTTCCTCAGCCTGCGACGCTGACTCCCACTCCCGGGTCAACAAGGGTTCCATCAACAAGGAAGGTTGGTTACGAATTCCCCGATCTTTTTTAGCTCTATTTCGGCCGGATTTGTAGAGTAGCATCGACCAAACTTGATTCTTCTCTGGCTACGTCGCCGGCGAAGTTCAGATCCCGTGCAGTCCGTGGAGTGGGATCCTATCAACGAATCATAAGAATGGTTTTCCTTCCGTTCGAAGAAGACCATGCTCATCATCTGAATCGGAAGAACGGTTCTCCTCCTAGGCAAGTTAACTGTAACTGCCGGCGCCGTCAGTTGACATGGATGACACAGAAGGGTCGCTGCATGACATGTGACACAGTAACATGCATCCAGTACATGTGAGAGTGCTGACACCCATCGTCTCTTTGCCAGTTGGTCAGGCACTGCCCTTTTGAACATAGACATCTGATAGGTCTGGTTCTTCAAGTGCCGCAACCCCTGAAAGGTCAAGGGGACCGATGTACCAGATCCGATCAAGTTCTTGGGTTCATAGCTGGATGCCACAGCTTCCTGTAATAGTGGTAGCATATTGTTGAGCAAGGCAAGTAAGCGACTTATGGAAGCAACAAAGATAGGAACATAATAGTCACCTCGTCCTCACTATCACCTTATCCTCTCTTTCTCCCAACCTAAATATTTCCAAAGGTGCTTATCAGTATCAAGTCGACGACAGAAATGGACCCTCTTAAGTAAAATTTATCAAATTCAAGAAACACTCAAGATCATGGATTGATGATGGTGGTAATTTTGACACATTCATCATTCATGTGATTATACCCCATCCTGTGATTATGACAATTAAGCCGAGTGTTACTCAGTTTTCCCTTCTTGTTGATATAAATATGTGGACACAGCCTTGTCTTTACTTGGAGATGCACGTTGCTTAGAGCATCCCCAGCCGTTGGGGCTCTCCAGGCCGAAATCCGGCGTTATTTAGCGCCGGATGGATGTATTTTGTGGCCTGGGGAGGCCCATTTTCCCAGCCGCGAGCCCATGGTCGCCTTCTGACGCGCACCCACCGCGTGCATAGCGACGGTGCAGTCACCGGGGAGGGCAATCGTCGGAGTGCCCTCGACGCATTGAACCGTCGTGAAGTGGTCTGGAGAGCCCAAACGACTCGTCGGGAACGGTCGAAGTGGCCTCGATGCGAGAACCGCCGTAATGGAGCACGAACTCCGCGGAAGAGCAACCGCCGCTCTCTTCATCGAGAGACCTACATATACGGTTTCCGACGGCCGACGCCATTCATCTGTTCTCTCCTCACCATCCTCCGTCAACCATGAGCGATCTCTCTTGGCCATCGGACACCGACAGCGAGGGGAAGCCGCCTGGATGTCGCCATTGGTGGGATAAAGTTGCATCGTCCAGCAGCGACGATTACCCCCCGCCGGCCAGCGAGGACGAATGGGATGACGACGAGGAGGAGGACGAATGGGATGACGAGGAGGAGGAGGACGAAGAGGCCGAGGAGCAGGCCGAGGAAGAGGCCGAGGAAGAGGAGGAGGAGCAGCAGGAGGAGGAGGAGGACGAAGAGGCTGAGGACGCTGACGAGGAGGAGGACTCAACTTCCTCCGACGAGGAGGTGACGAGCCGGAAGCGTCGCCGCCACGACGATGAGGCGGGGCCATGTAGGAAGAAGAAGTAGTTTAAGTTTGTTTTAAAGTTTTTATATGTAATTTTTATGTTTATTCGAATTATATTCGAAATATATATAATCTGTCTATGTTGCACCACTTGAGAGTTCAAAGCTTTCGTTCGACGAGGGTATTGCCGTAGATCGGGAAGACGAGGGTATTTCCGTACAAACCCAGGCCATTGTCGCCGACAAGTTGGGGCCACCAGACGCGCGGGAAGTTTCCTCACTGTTTCGCGCGCTTTTGTTTCGTCCGGAGTCCCCGAAAGCTCCCCGGGGGGCCAGGGATGGCGTGGGATCGCCGGATGAATTTATGCCCAAATCCGGACGAAAACGAGGAACCGGGGGCGCGACTGGGCCGAATTACGCCGTCCGGATGGAAAAAACGTCGTTCGGGGACCTCGTCGGGGAGCGAGTGGAGATGCTCTTACATTTGTCTTTCTTCTTAGATGCAGTCATTTTTTTCATCTCTGATTACATTCTCGTGAAAATTAGGTTGCGAAATAACATATTATTACTTGTTCCAGGCAATGTCATCTCCGTTTCTTCCAGATTCTTATCCACGGATTCCTTAGAGCAACTGTGTGACCTTCATTATTTTGGCTGCTGGACAGGTACACTTGCTGAATGATTGGATTGTACCACTCTTTTTAGATTATTTGTAACTTATGTGTCCATTTAAACTAACTTTATACTGCATGGTACTATTTATTTTTCAAGTTTTAGCAAATATTTGCATCTAACTACATCCTTCTATGTACCTGACCTACCTTTCCTTCTCTTTATTACCGTGTATATCACAGGATGTACCTATAAAGAAAAAAATGAAAAAGCGTTCTCGAGTACGAACCCAAGTTAACGATGCCTGCCAACCATGTTTTTTTCGTGGCTCAAGTAGTTTTGTGCCCGAGAGTAAGAGGGTAAGGATTAATGAACCAATTGCTATGTCCAATCCCATTTTGCAAAGAAAACGAAGTATGTTCGTTCAACTCTACATACGCCGCTTTAAGAGATTTTGTTTTTGTTATCTTGCTCTTCATGGTTCCATTGCTGGTTTTGTGTTTATAAAACATAGAAGATGTTTTCTTCAGTACACTCTGTCCGACAAGCAAAAGGAAACCCTGCTGATCGTATTAGACTGAAGAAGCAAAAAAGTTATGGTCTTAGCAGGACCACCACTTGATCCCAGTGGAGAACCCGAATTACCCCTCACTGTTGAATTCATTGAAGCCCTAGAAGGCGCAGGCAACTTAATATGATGTACAAAAATTATATTTAATGTACTCACTTAAAATTTTATTCTACCTGATACCATTTTTATTCCAGCTACATTCTGTGGCCGATCAAATTTGGAAGGCCCGAAAAGGATTATAGCTGGCTAAAGACTAAAGAGGCGTGTTGAATTTAATCGGTGTTGCAGCGGTGGCTGTGTTCATATTGAGCCCTTTCAGGCACCTCCCCCGGTGCTTGCACGGTTGATGTGGTTCAATGGTGGTCAAGAGAGTTGTGAATTCATGAACCACATAAGACAGTATAACTGCCTACTTAATTTCACATCACTAGGAGCTAAATTGACAACATCATAAATGCTGGTTGTGGTCCATACACTTCTCGCATAAGACTGCTCATAGTGGGAGTAACTTAGGTAGTAACATCACACATTTCAAGATGTTTTGGTGACATGGCATATCAATAAATGAAGAAAGAGAGGAAGGTGGTAACTAGCTATGTTACCATAACATCACACACCCCAAGGTAAAATGAGTCTACAAACTAGTAAATGAGCCTTTGTATGATACCATCTCTAAGTTACTTTGCACTATGAAGGTAGTAACATGGAGTAGTAACTTATGCATGACACCACCTTATGTTACTCCCCACTATGAGCAGCCTAAGTGGCCAGCTATCACATAAAATGGGCACACTAAGACCCGCAAAGGGCCAGGACCCTAAATTTGCGCAGCTATATACACGACACTGACAATGAGATTGAACATGGATTCGTGCTTTGTGTGGTGATGGTGATGTTGATGGCCACTTAGATCAAGATGTAGTGAAAAAACTTTAAGATATGTTGGACGATGTGAGCCCACTTGTGAAAAGCCTAATGAACGCATTGCTATTAGAATATTGTCTCCACAATCTGATTCGAAGGGGAAAAGTTATGCGTCGGCATTTAAAAGCAGTTTGTTTTGTCCATTTTTGTGTCTTCTCTTTTCAGGAATATAAGTGGATTACTTAACTATTGCCAGTATATCTGTGGGTCTGATAGGTACAATACACTTGTTTTGATGAAACAAATTGGTCTCTCAAACTGATAATACGTTATATTGTATTTAATGATAATATCAATCTATTCAGTGTCATTATTTCCCCCCAAGTCTTAATAAATGATACTTCCATTGCAGAGTTTGTGAGCAAAATAGGTAGATTCGTTTCAACATTCTCACACCATACTTGTGGTCAAGAGAAGGCATTGGCAAGTAACCTCTACCATACTTGTGTTCTTTGTCCCACTGATGCTTTGGAGGATTGGTCCCATTTATTCTTTGAATGTACTTTTAGTGTTAGAATATGGATATACTTGCAAATTGACTGGACACAAGGATCTGGACCAGAGATGCTGAAGAATACCAAGAGAAGATTTAAAGGTCCTTGTTTTGTGGAAATTATAATTTTGGCTTGCTGGAATATATGGAAACAGAGAAATAACAAGATCTTCAAGAATATCCGGCCAACTTTCAGGAATTGGAGAGAAGGTTTCATTTCTGATGTTACCCTGCTTAAACATAGGGTCAAAGAGATTACTGTGCCCATTTTGTCATCATGGCTTGACAACTTGTTGTAATTTCTTGTAAATAGATGTAGGTAGTGTTTTCTCTTTTTTCCCTTCTCTTTGTATATACATTTTTATGCTTTAAAGTAATAAAAGGCTGTGGGGGACTCCCCTGCAGTAGTTAGTTTCAAAAAAAAAAAAAAACATTCTCACACCAGAGACACATGCAAGGTATATGTTCTTCATTTACGATCTTAGCTTATATAATTTTCAGGATAAATACAAAACTATACTTCCTGGGTTTGAAGTATATATCATTACACTAGCACATAACACGTGCTTCGCTACGGAATCACAATAATAACAACACAAAACTAATTACTGTATGATTTTTCTAAAACATTACCATATACAAATGGTTGTAGAATTCACTTTCTAATTTCAGATATAAATTTAGAGATCTTCTTAACCTTCAGGAAAAAACCATGTACACATCATACATAGAGTACGAATGAGGCTCGACAAGTAAACCACAGAAGCTATTTTTTGAGATTATGAACATAAGCTTTGATTCAAGCATTAGACAGAATCAACCAAACTAATGATGAAGAACTCATTCAGCAAGTGGCCCTGGATGGTAAGCATGCTCGATATAGCGACGCCGCCTTCCGCTTGTGGCGGAGCTGGTATCACACTGGTGAGATCTCAACCAGCTTTGCCCCGACACTAACAACGGCGAGGATCTCCATATACACTATAGCGACAGGATCTCCCTGGATGCGGACGTAGCTTCTGTACATCGGCACCTGCATTGACCTCATCTGCAGCCGGTCGTCGGCGGGGCTTGGAGGCAGGATCTCCCTGGATGCGGGCACAGCTTCTGTAAACCGGCACCTGCATTGGCCTCATCTGCAGCCGGTCGTCGGCGGGGCTTTGACACGGTGAGACCTGGGAGGCAATCGGGAACTTTTTTTTTAGGCAGTCTAATCTTGCTCAGTTGTGGGAGCCTATCGATTCGTGGAGTTTGATTGGCTGCGCATGGGTTGTTGGCTCGCAGCACCGACGGTCGCTCGTGCTAGCACCGCCCGAATCCGTCGGACGCTCTCGCCGTATCCGGTGGCAGCACCGGCGTGAGTCACTTGCAGCTCCGCCGGCGGGGGAGCCTACAGCCTTGCAGCGGCGACCGTCAGCGAGGAGCGATGCTGCATGTCACCGCGGTAGAGGGAATCTGACTGTGACAGGCATGCGGCGGGGTGTGGTGTGGCGTCGGATTTGCAACTGTGGGGGCGTCCGGTGTAGCCAGTGAGATGCCGGGGCGTTGAGTGCTTGCTGCATAGCCTCCATCAGAATGGCATCCAACTATCCAAGCTGGGACAACGACGGCAGAGCCATGCAAAGCAGAATTAAATTACTGTGTGGCTGAAATCAATCAGAGGAGAGAAGATTAGGAAACTTACCGCCTTGTTTTCTATCCCAAGTTTTTCCGATCGGTAGGCGCGCGGGAGACATCAGACAAGATGCAACGTACCACGGTGGTAAAGATTAACACCGCTCCTAATTTTCAGCTAGATGAAAACACAATTCGGTCTAAGTCAGATCCTTGTCCGTTCATTTCGTTTCTTTTCACCAATCTTGGCGCACGTTTCTCTTTTCTGGATTGTGTCCCGCGTCTGATCATTTGTACTCCACGTGTCTGGTTCATTCCGATTTTTTTAGCTGGTTTGGTTTTCTAGCGGGTTTTTTTGGGTTTTTTGAATTTCAGCGTCCGTGCCCTTTTATCCTCACTACAGGAAAATCAGGCGCTGCCGTGCAGCATATCATTGCCGTGAGGCACCGCACGGCAAAGAATTCTTTGCCGTGCGCCGCAAGAGGCACGCACGGCAAAGAATATGTGCACGGCAAAGTTAAAGGGCGGCGCACGGCAAAGATAAAGAGCACGGCAACCTCACCCATGCCGCACGGCAACGTTCCCTCGCACGGCAAAGTTCCTCAAACGCGCACGGCAAAGAAAACATGACGGCAAAGCCAACAGAGGCCGCACGGCAAAGAAACTGTGCTCGGCAAAGGACTGGGACATTGCCGTGGGCCTCCCTTTGCCGTGCGGCCAGATAAAATGCACGGCAAAGACGCCTTTGCCGTGCACTCCTTCTTTGCCGTGCGCCATACTTCATTTTATTTGTTTTTCTTTCTATTTTATTTCATCTAATACTTATATTTATTTTTTTATTAGTTTTACTTTTTGATGACTATTTATTAGTGTTACTTAAGACAATGTGCAATACAAAATTAATCTCCATGCTCATCCCCCACAAATATGAGGGTTCCGGTGCTCCGGCGGCCGTCCCCCTCCTTCCCCCCAAAACAGCGGGACGGCGGGTCTACCCCCGTTGATTTCTCCGCGCGAGGGTGCACAATGTACTTTTTCATTCTCTTAGGTTTGTTAGGGTAGGTTTTAGGTCCAGTTGCAAGTTTTGGTTGCATTTCGGAGCTCAGGGGGTCATTCCCCCCTAAAAACGGCTGTCTGTGGGCCCCGGATGGTCTACCCCCTAGATTTCTCCGCGCGAGGTTCCACCAATATACCTTTTCATAGGTTTAGGTTTGTTTAGTCCATGGACATATGGAAAACCATGTGTGGCACCCTTTGGCACAGTCTAGCCCCCGATATACCCGCGGCGGGACACTTCACCGTACACGTCCGGGGAATACATAAGTGTTATCGCCCGAAGGTGAGGGATGTCGACCGGGGATCCATGCCATGCACCATTTGGTGAATTACACCTAGCATCACACTTTGACACATATCATAGGTCCACATGCAAGGTTTGGTGGGGTTCCGGTGCTCTCGGCGGTCGTTATCCCCTCCTCCCCCCAAAACAATGAACGCGTGCCCCGGCGGGTCTACCCCTAGATTTCTCCGCGCAGGGTGCACCAATGTAACTTTTCATTATTTTAGGTTTGTTTTGTACATATACACATGGAGAACCAAAGATTGGGACCCTTTGGCACATATACCAGCAGCTAGAGCCATTATCACACGATCGACGGTGTGCACGATCTACTGGTTAGGGTTAGGGTGTAGGGTTAGGGCTAGGGTTTAGGGGCTAGGGCTAGGGTTTAGGTTAAAGGGTAAGTATTTATGGTTAGGTTTAGGTTTAGGGTTTAGGGTTAGGGTTAGGGTTTATGATGCATGCTTCTGCAGCTCCGGCGTCGTGGTTTAGGGATTTAGAGGGGTTTAGGGCTCGAAGCCTCCCCAATTTAGGGTTTAGGGTTTAGGGGAGCTACTTTTGCACCATTAGACCTTGCACCACACTTTGACACATATCATAGGTCCACATGCAAGGTTTGGTGGGGTTACGGTGCTCCGGCGGTCGTTATCCCCCTCCTCCCCCAAAACAGCGGAACGTGTGCCCCGGCGGGTCTACCCCCCTAGATTTCTCCGCGCGAGGTTCCACCAATATACCTTTTCATAGGTTTAGGTTTGTTTAGTCCATGGACATATGGAAAACCATGTGTGGCACCCTTTGGCACAGTCTAGCCCCCGATATACCCGCGGCGGGACACTTCACCGTACACGTCCAGGAATCTGTTAAGTGTTATCGCCCGAAGGTGAGGGATGTCGACCGGGGATCCAAGCCATGCACCAATAGGTGAATTACACCTAGCATCACACTTTGACACATATCATAGGTCCACATGCAAGGTTTGGTGGGGTTCCGGTGCTCGGCGGTCGTTATCCCCTCCTCCCCCAAAACAATGGAACGCGTGCCTCCCGTGGTCTACCCCCTAGATTTCTCCGCGCGAGGGTGCACCAATGTAACTTTTCATTATTTTAGGTTTGTTTAGTACATATACACATGGAGAACCAAAGATTGGGACCCTTTGGCACATATACCAGCAGCTAGAGCCATTATCACACGATCGACGGTGTGCCTGATCTACTGGTTAGGGTTAGGGTGTAGGGTTAGGGCTAGGGTTTAGGGGCTAGGGCTAGGGTTTAGGTTAAAGGGTAAGTATTTATGGTTAGGTTTAGGTTTAGGGTTTAGGGTTAGGGTTAGGGTTTATGATGCATGCTTCTGCAGCTCCGGCGTCGTGGTTTAGGGATTTAGAGGGGTTTAGGGCTCGAAGCCTCCCCAGTTTAGGGTTTAGGGTTTAGGGGAGCTACTTTTGCACCATTAGACCTTGCACCACACTTTGACACATATCATAGGTCCACATGCAAGGTTTGGTGGGGTTACGGTGCTCCGGCGGTCGTTATCCCCTCCTCCCCAAAACAATGAACGTGTGCCCCGGCGGGTCTACCCCCCTAGATTTCTCCGCGCGAGGTTCCACCAATATACCTTTTCATAGGTTTAGGTTTGTTTAGTCCATGGACATATGGAAAACCATGTGTGGCACCCTTTGGCACAGTCTAGCCCCCGATATACCCGCGGCGGGACACTTCACCGTACACGTCCGGGAATGTTAAGTGTTATCGCCCGAAGGTGAGGGATGTCGACTGGGATCCATGCCATGCACCATTTGGTGAATTACACCTTGCATCACACTTTGACACATATCATAGGTCCACATGCAAGGTTTGGTGGGGTTCCGGTGCTCCGGCGGTCGTTATCCCCTCCTCCCCCCAAAACAGCGGAACGCGTGCCCCGGCGGGTCTACCCCCCTAGATTTCTCCGCGCGAGGGTGCACCAATGTAACTTTTCATTATTTTAGGTTTGTTTAGTACATATACACATGGAGAACCAAAGATTGGGACCCTTTGGCACATATACCAGCAGCTAGAGCCATTATCACACGATCGACGGTGTGCCTGATCTACTGGTTAGGGTTAGGTGTAGGGTTAGGGCTAGGGTTTAGGGGCTAGGGCTAGGGTTTAGGTTAAAGGGTAAGTATTTATGGTTAGGTTTAGGTTTAGGGTTTAGGGTTAGGGTTAGGGTTTATGATGCATGCTTCTGCAGCTCCGGCGTCGTGGTTTAGGGATTTAGAGGGGTTTAGGGCTCGAAGCCTCCCCAGTTTAGGGTTTAGGGTTTAGGGGAGCTACTTTTGCACCATTAGACCTTGCACCACACTTTGACACATATCATAGGTCCACATGCAAGGTTTGGTGGGGTTACGGTGCTCCGGCGGTCGTTATCCCCCTCCTCCCCCAAAACAGCGGAACGTGTGCCCCGGCGGGTCTACCCCCCTAGATTTCTCCGCGCGAGGTTCCACCAATATACCTTTTCATAGGTTTAGGTTTGTTTAGTCCATGGACATATGGAAAACCATGTGTGGCACCCTTTGGCACAGTCTAGCCCCCGATATACCCGCGGCGGGACACTTCACCGTACACGTCCAGGAATCTGTTAAGTGTTATCGCCCGAAGGTGAGGGATGTCAGACCGGGGATCCATGCCATGCACCATTTGGTGAATTACACCTTGCATCACACTTTGACACATATCATAGGTCCACATGCAAGGTTTGGTGGGGTTCCGGTGCTCCGGCGGTCGTTATCCCCTCCTCCCCCCAAAACAGCGGAACGCGTGCCCCGGCGGGTCTACCCCCCTAGATTTCTCCGCGCGAGGGTGCACGGCAGCGATGGCGACGCACGGCAAAGATGGCGACGCACGGCAAAGATCCCTCGCACGGCAGCGTCCGCAGCGCACGGCAGAGATGGCGACGCACGGCAAAGGGCGTTGCCGTGCAATCCGTCCATGCGCACGGCAAAGGCAGCTTTGCCGTCGAAGACTTTGCCGTGCAAACTATGCCGTGCGTGCACGCACGGCAAAGCCTTTGCCGTGCGTATAGGCCTCTTTGCCGTCCAATGGCTCGCACGGCAAAGCCTGTTTCTCCCGTAGTGCCTGAGGCATCTCACTTTCCTCATTTTCTTTTCCTTCGTTTTCTCTCACTGGGAGAGGGGAGAGGCCAAGGTCGCGGGGCGGCGGAGGCGGCGGGGCTTTTCTTCCACAGCGAGGTCGAGGTCACTCGGGGCGGCGGCGCTGCGGGGAGGTGGGGCTGCGGTGCGGCTCTGTTTCCTTCCACGGCGAGGCCGAAGTCACTCGGGCGTGGCAGGGCAGCGGGCCGGCGTTGCTGCGGGGAGGCGAGGCTTCCTTCCACGGCGGGGCGGTGGCTGGAGTTTTCGCCGCGGAGCAGGAGGCCGGAGTTGTTCGAGTCGAACTATGGGCTTGCGCGAAGGCAGAGGAGCTCCCGTCGTCCATGGCGAAGCTTCTAGCGAGTTGCCACTGTTTCGAGGAGGATGTAGGAGGATGCGTTGCCGGCGAGATTGGTATGCTTCTCTCAATTTGTTGCTCTCCTGATTTTGTTTTGAGTTCATCTACACCCCTGCAACTCTCGTCCATGCGTAGATCTGTGGTGCTATGTTTGATGCAGTTCATTTAGGTGTTTATGGTGATCGATCCCTATGTTTAGGTGTTTACGGCCTGAGCGCCATTTAGTTCATTTGTTCTAGATTTTTGTCTAGTTTCTAGTATCATTACCACAACAGCCTGAGCTTCTAAAAATGCAGTTACTGACAACTTAAAATACTTAAAATATATTCTGAACTGTATTATAGTGTTCTTTGTTCTGAACAACCCTACTCTGCTTTTTGTCGAACTGATTTGTTTACCTAGTTTTTGGTTAATTTCAGTAGGCACCCTGTCTAATCTAGACAGTCTGCTCATATGTAGTTCAATTGATTGCAGGGTATGATACTGCAGGATTAGGTTATAATAGTAACATTTCATCTTGATTACTATTTGTTTCATCGTTCATGATATGAGTAAAGTTCTGAATTGGATGTCGAATTTTGCAAGCTGCAGATGGTATGAAATTGCTGCCACTGAAAACTTAAAAATATTCTGAATTTAATTATCTTGTTCTTTTGTTCTGAACAGCCGACCCTGCTGCATTGTCGAGCACTGATTGTTAAGCTTCAGTGCATAGGGTCTGTGGTGTATAGCTTTTTTGGTTAATTCATCCACTGTGTAATGTAGTTTCAGTATCATGTTTTGGTGATGCTGTTAGGCCTTGATAGGCGTCTTTTTTTGTGGTCTTGATTTGTGAAGTGCCACTGCTGATGTACAATACTGTAATGTACTACATTGTTTTTGTGTTCTCTCCATTTTGGTCTGATTTTAGTTAGTCATTCTTTCTCTTTGATATGAATAAAATAGGTTTTTGTGTTGTTTGCTTTTGTCTAGGATGATTTTGTTCACCAGCTTCATCCCTGAGTGTATCGGAGGTGTCGAAAGCAGGCAGCCGTGGATGGTCAAGCGGTTGGTGAACAGCAAGGCAGTCGCGGATGGTCAAGTGGTTAGTGAATAGCAACATGCACTTTATTTTCGACTAAAAGCTACGGCAAAGAAGTTACGTTTGTTTGTACTGTAGAGGCACTAACGAACAATAGCATGAGATTTAAATTCTAGTAATAGCTTTTTGTGCATGCTTGGACATTACTTGTGACGAAAAGAGTGTTCGTTTTAAGCGAAACACTGGAGTTTCATTTCCTTTTATTTCACTAATATTTTCTCGCTTTTTTATCTGGGATCCATATGTTTCTTGCATTTGCACCTTTTTGTTGTTTTCATTGCTTTTTTTTTGCATTTTCCTTTTTTCGCTGGATTTGGTGGGGTAACTCCGCCTACGCCAAACAAAATTATAAGTTGGCTAGCCGGTTCCAAGCCGGGTAAAGGAGGAGGTTTCACCATTTTATGAGTTGTCTCTCATTCTGTCATTCATTTTCAATGTCCCTTATTTTCCTCTCTCATTTTCCATCTTTCATTCTCTCAGTTTTGCTCATTTTTATTAATTATTTCTAGCTCTGTATTTCTTCATTTGCTATCATTTTTTAGATCAGTCTTAAATTATTCTCTGTCACTCATTTCTTGATTCTTCAGTTGTTAATTTTGACTGATTAACTGGCCTCACTTGTGGTATTTCTTAAAGAATTTCCTGCTGATCATGTAAACAAGTAGAAAGAAGAAACTGTTCTAACTACTAGTTAGTACACATATGATACCTCTGAACTAAGAAAATATACTTAAGCAATTTGTGTGTTTTCTTGTCTTGATTCAGTGCAGTTTCATGTTCATTTAAAAAATTAGAGAGAGGGGTTCAGTTAACATCAAGTTTGGTTTGTAAGTCTCGACAAGAGAGAGGAGTACACTTGAGAGCTTCAGTTTTAGACTGCACTCAAGGGGAGTCTTGCTCTGCAGTTGTAACCTGACAAAAGTAGATGGTCTTTAAAAAGTCTATGCTGAGCCATAAATAGTGTGAGGCTATTACTTTACTTGACACATGCAAACTGGAAAATTAGTTTTCAGTTTCAGGTTTTAGCATGACTGCCGTAGCTAAATTCGAGAGCGTCGAGACACTGATGAAATCAAGTTAACAAATTACTTAAGTAGTTCAGTTTCAGTTTCAGTTTCAGGTTTCAGGTTTTAGCATGACCGAGCGTCGAGGCTTATTTCTAGCTCTGTATTTCTTCATTTGCTATCATTTTTTAGATCAGTCTTAAATTATTTAGCTCAGTCTTAGACATATTGCATTCCGCGACGCTCGGTCTTTTCTTCAGTTTATCTCTGTCTCAGATTTCATCAGTGTCTCTACTTGAGCTCTCAGTGTGTCTCAGTTACCCTCATTTTTCAGTTCTCAGACTGTAACCCTGTTACTTCAGTTTGCTTAATTTTCAGTCATTCCTTCTTAAGTCTTCAGTTTGTTCACTATTTCTTAAGTTTTCGTAAGTCTGGTTTCATCAGTGTCTCTGTCTTGAGTTAAATCTCAGTTTTTACCTCCGTCTCTCATTCTCCCTCACTCATTTCTTGATTCTTCAGTTTTGTTTTTTTCTTCATTTCCCCAATTTATCTCAGTTTTTACCTCCGTCTCTTATTCTCCGTCACTCATTTCTTGATTCTTCAGTTGTTAATTTTGACTGATTAACTGGCCTCACTTGTGGTATTTCTTAAAGAATTTCCTGCTGATCATGTAAACAAGTAGAAAGAAGAAACTGTTCTAACTACTAGTTAGTACACATATGATACCTCTGAACTAAGAAAATATACTTAAGCAATTTGTGTGTTTTCTTGTCTTGATTCAGTGCAGTTTCATGTTCATTTAAAAAATTAGAGAGAGGGGTTCAGTTAACGTCAAGTTTGGTTTGTAAGTCTCGGCAAGAGAGAGGAGTACACTTGAGAGCTTCAGTTTTAGACTGCACTCAAGGGGAGTCTTGCTCTGCAGTTGTAACCTGACAAAAGTAGATGGTCTTTAAAAAGTCTATGCTGAGCCATAAATAGTGTGAGGCTATTACTTTACTTGACACATGCAAACTGGAAAATTAGTTTTCAGTTTCAGGTTTTAGCATGACTGCCGTAGCTAAATTCGAGTTTCCAGTGCCTAGTTTAATGACTGCAGTAGCTAGAAAGAGTCACAAAAACCGATCGGTGGCAGCGGCATAGTAAGGCTGGTGACGTAATATCATCTTGCGTAGTTTTAGCTCATAGCTTCCTGGTGACAGGTGACATAGCCTTTTTTGAATACTTTGTAAAATACTGGACGTACATCTAAGACTAAACATGCTTAGTGTAGTGATGTTGCCGTACACAGTAGGTTTTGGTGGTTTTCACTACTTCCTAATAACATCAAGCGTTTACTTTGCAGATCCAACATAATTTTGGGGGAGATGTACAAGCTTGACCTAGAAAACGAGAGAAAAGAGGATCCGGGAAGCAGTAGGGGTGAGGTGGAGAAGTGAAGTACATGTCCTGAGAGTGTATGATGTACAGAGGGTTGCCTAGATTCATCTGCACACTCCATTGAGCCGTAGTTCTCATTCCCGTCCATCTTGGATGTGGATCGGTCTTGTTTCTTGCCGGATCTCTTTTGTTCCCTCCTCTTTTTTCTGATTTCCTGTGTGGTGCCCGTCGTTTGCTGGAGACAGGATGCACCTGGTAGAACAGGCCAACGGAAATAGAAGGCCCAGTTTTCTGTTTAATGTACAAGGTCCTGACCCAGATCACTGTTTCCTGTGGGTCCACATTTTTTGTCTAGTTTTTATGCACCAGAGCCCAGTTCAAAAAAAGGCTCATGTATAAATAAGGGGCTGATGCAAAAAAAGCCAGGAAAAACCGGACTGATTTTTTGGCAAATGATTCATGCCGAAGGGAATGAGGCCGATGTAGCCGAACGGATGAATGAGTACTACTGAGAGAAATCTGACTTGAAGTGAATTGCATTTTCATCTAGGTGATGGTTAGACACTCCCAAGATTAAACTGCGAGGGTACAACGTGCCGGTAAAGACTCGGATTGTTGTATTTGAGTCGTGCCTATGTACGCTTGAGCAAGAGTCACGCTCTAACCAAACCACGTTGGATTCGATTAGGGACTTCGGGCCTAAAAAAGTTGGCCCATATGTGACACCAGTCGGTCACCTATTGCAATTTAATAGTAAAGATGTATCTTCTTCTTTTGAGTGCACTTTCAGATATCTTTGTATCACTGTTAAACTAATGTTCTTCTGAAAATGTAGTGGAAACTATCCATGTCTATTTTTGCTGCTTTCCATTAATGTTATATATGGTGATAATTACGTACAACGGAAAGCAATTATGTGAATATATATGCTCCAACAGCTATACCAGTCGCACTATTATTCTGACTGGATCAGGTATGGCTTAAAATAAATATGCTCTGGCAGTTAGATTAGTGCACTTGAATAGGCCATTTTGTCTGCAGTTATTTGTTCAGGAATGTAATATGTACCATTCAAATCTTATTAAGTATTTGAACCGGCCAAGTCTTTTAAACATTTATATGATTACCGAGGCTGGTTCCCCATCTGACCATGTGAACTTCCGACCTCTGCACTATCAAGCCAGGCATATGAAACCCATGTTCAAAGGACCTACATATTTGTCCAGTTTTCCTATGGTAATACTTTCTGCTGGATGAATTCGCTGAAGAAGATGGGTTAAACTTGTACCATGTGCAAGGAACACTCAGAGAGTGGGTTGCAAGAGATCAAATCCATTGCTCATTGCTAAGAAATGGTTTTGGGTCATGTTTCTCAGCTTTTCCATTATTCTACGTGAAAGAAGGCCACATCATAGTGATCTATAAAAATTATATTGGTTGCTTATTTGATTTTATTTGCATATTTTTGCAGATAATTAGAACCTGCTAGGTGATGCTCAATCAATGCAACAAGTCATGGAAGATTTTGGAAAAAGTAGTATTTTTTATCTCCCCAAGAATTATAGAGATGTCCTAAAAATGATGTCTGAATAACCAACCTTCACGTCTTTTATACGAGTAATGATCCTTCATCTCATTAATCAAATACGAAATTTCAGTGAAGGCCATATGTTCCTTAACAGCTATCTTTTAGCACCCAGATTGTATTATGTGCTTATATTCTGTCACTATTCATGAAAATTATCTGGACACTGATTCAAATCGGGTGTTTATTACTCCGATCAGATGTGTTCACTTGGGCAAGTGAGGGTTGGATCTTGCCCTCTGCAATTTCTTTTGTAGTGAGGCTCTGTTCTTGCTCTTGAATACCGATGAAAAGTACTGGTTAGTGCCAATATTGAGCAAGCAAATAACCTAAAACAACGACAATGGAATATATGTTATATCTTTCTGTCGCATATGATACTGGTTTGTATCTCACTCTTTCATAAAGATGGGATAGAACAAGCAATATTTTTATCAGTTCCTTTTAGGAGTACCGAATTGACTGTTATGTAGGTATGTTGACTGACGAGTATGTATTACTCAACTGGAAAAGAAGCTTTGGGTGTTGGGTTCATGACAACAGTTCAAAAGTATCCAGTACCACAAGAACTTGAGGGATCTGCACTGGTTCTGGCTGACAGGCACGAATAAAAACGCTTTAATATTTAGTTATAACCATTCTACTTTCCATAGTATTTTGCACTAATCTCTTCTCTTTCTTACTCTTCAAAGGTACGTATTGCAGGCATGAACCAACAAAGCATCAGCCTGTTATAGTGCAGCCTTTGATGTACCGCTTCATGTTAGAAGTTTGTAACTTATATCACTACAGAACAGAACAGTGAAAGAGTTTCTAGAAAAAGATGTTGGATTCAGATTAGCAACTATGACATATGACAGTTTGAAGAGAGTTATCGCACAACTCTTGGGTTGCAAGTTCTGATCCTTCTTGTTACTCATGGCAGATTGGCAGATATCATGTTTTTGTAAATTCCCAGCAGGGATTTGTGCTAGCATAGCTGGCCCACAGTTGTTTGATGGATGTATTGGATACATGCTAGGTGTGGAAACTCATGCCTACATATGTACTAAGTTGTTGTATGATTTGTTTTCTTCCTTTGTTGCTTTTTGTATGCAAATCTGCTTGAATTTAGACTGGACGTGATTGTGTCAGTGGTGTTTGCTGAAAGTAGATGGTCTGTGCTCGATATAGAAGATCTTGGAGAAGCCTACTGTTATGTTATTTACACTTAATCAATCTACACTTTATGCAAGCATTAATCCTTATATTTTGGTATTACTGTGAAGATGTTTCTACAAGTTTAGACTACTTGGAGCACACAAATATTTTCCTACATTGGCAAATGCAATATCTTATTACATTTCAAAAAAATGCAATATCTTATTAATCACGAAGCATATTTTAAGATACTATCACCTTTCCACTGAGTTTCAAATAACTAGAGCTATAAAATCAACTAAGGGTCAACAAAATCCAGCCAAATATTCTCAAATCATGTATATACTTCCATCATATATGGACGGGCGCGGCAACGCGCGCAACCATGGTCTAGTTTCAAGTAGGATCGGTCACAATGTCACACATGGTGAGGATTCATGTATCCTTCATGCGGAGAGGCCTGGTGCCTAACAAGAGAAACAATACCAAGAACAAATCGCATGCATTTCTACAGTAATATATTCATGCATGAGTGCATGACTACATACATGGCTATGGAATGATCTATGCATTTTAGATTGTATATATATACTCCAGCCCAAAGGGTATTCACTCATCCATTAACAAATAGTATTGCCTCTATTTCAAAATAAGTGCGTCAAGTTTATCTAAATTCACATTTGTATTGTTTTAGTGTGTACATTCATGCGAAGCTAGACAATTCTATGACACTTATTTTGGAACGAGTGAGTACTATGTTAGCTAGCTAAAGAAAGATATAGGTGGACCCATGTATACTAGATATCCACTAATTAGCACTAGTATGTTATGAGACGTTGGAGTAAAACAAATTAGGACCCGACTTGATACTAGTAATCTGGCTGCCAGGATGCGCCCAGGAGCTTGATCGTCAAGGGCGCTTGCGACAGATCCTTCCATGGCTTGGTGTGTGAAGAAGCAGCCCTGGAGGCTGGAGCCCGCCCTCACAGCTCGTTGAGGACGTCAATTGCCATGCTCCCGTTGGTGTGTGTGAGCTCGGCTGTGGCGGCCAGGTTGTCGCACAAGGTTAGGATGCAGTAGGGGTTGGGAGTGGACACTTCTCACTTAGCCACGGCTACGTGTCTCCACTTGATGATGGATGAAGTGCGACCGCCCTTGGCCACAACCCCGACCGCGGCTAGGAGAAGGAATGTGGTGACCCGGCATACCACTGCATGGTGTAGTATGCAAGTCTGATATAACACCAATGAAACACCGTTCCACTCGTATTATATCGCTCAGAGTGGTACAACAGAAACATATGCGGGTCCAAGGCATGTCTATAGGATTACAACACTGACTCTGTTACATAAGATCATCACAGCCTCCTACTTTACAATGAGGTAAAACTGCAAATAACTCCAGAAGAACGACTCGTGATCTAATCTTATCACGGACTCTATTTATAGAGTATTTGACTAGCTAAAGAGGCTATGACTAGATTCTACCTAAATAGGAGCTAGGTTTAGGAAGCTAGTTCCCTTCTACTACTTAATCTAGGTTTTCTCCATGGTAGTTGTGGTGTTTGACTCTTCCGGCAGGTTCCTGTCCCCTTGAAGTATTTGTAGACTCCTCGGTCCCCGAGTTGCACGGTAGATCCTCCTTCGATGGCTTCATATCTAAGCAGGGGATTTAAGAGTGGGATGAGTACGAGCGTACTCAACAAGTTCATTATAGGAAATAGGTGTTTAATGCACTAGCTACGGCATTAGACCAGAAAGTCCAATACCAATGCAGGTTTTCATAACCATTTCTTCAAAAGGTTGCTTTTATTCAGAAGAACTATGTCCGTCAGCCTTCACCGGTTTACTAGAACTTCATGGAGCTCCTTTCCGGCCGCGTTCGCAGTTCCATATCCCGGAACAGGGAGTGACAGGTCACGATTCGTTACACTCTGCAGAGGTGTGTTGCTTTACCCATAAGAGATCTTAACCTTGGTGCCAACCGGGTTGCATGCCCGTTCACACTTCCTTTGGTGTGAGGCCCGGTATAAGGTCATAGCCAATCATATTCCTCCGCTACCTCATACACCCACCCTTTGCTGCAAACTCCGACCCTGGGTCCTCGCCGGTGCTCTTATACCAATTAAGGACGGCCCCCGACCACGACAACAGTTCAGGTCTCTACCATGAACTCCTTCGCCGGCAGCTGCAACCCATCATAGACCGCAATAACCGTGGGGACTTCATCGGGACCCCCACCCTACCACTTGTCCTCTCTTGGATCAAGGGTACCACTTGTCCTCTCTTGGATCAAGGGTCTACGGTAAAGCGCATCCGTTGATGTACAAGAGGTGGAAATACAATTGACTATTCCGTCCCACTCCAGATCTTATGGTTAACACGGGTATTACGGCACAAGAATCACTGGCGACATTTGTTGTTTAATCCTAGATGGATATAAACCCTTGCAATGGAACCTCCACCATATCAACACAATCCATGGTTCCATTGCCCACCACATAGTCATATTCATAGTTATGAAAGTAGTGGTTTTGGTTTTTATGCAATAGTGATAACCATAGTACTTTGCAAGTAATTTGATAGAAATACTCAAATGACATGAGCAAGTGATGAACTTGCCTTTCTTGACTGCAAGATTATGCAGGCAAGGTCTTCGATACGCAATAACTCCAAATTCTGAAATAGCATCATCGTCCGGTAAGGACGATGTTTAAAAGATTGGCAAAAATGCAATAATGCATAAGTATGAGATGCAATCGTTCTAAGCGTGACCTAACCCCGATGATTTAGGATTAGTGAGTTGTTATGATTGATTTAGGGTGTGTTGCACTTTTAGAGTGATTCCCAGACAAGGTTCTTATTCAGTGTTGTGTTGTTTTAATATCATAAGAAAGTGGTAAAATGCATAGTAACAATCATACATACCAAGGAATAGTAGTTGTATAATAAGTAAAGAGCAGTTGTCAATTTTAGTACAATATGGCATGGTTGATGATTATTTAGTATAAAATTCACAAAAATAACTTTTGAAGAACATGTTCTTAATAAAGACCAAGTTTGATAATTAGGTTGGTGGGGTTCTATGGTTGACCATGGTTCCGAGTAGCTTCTGGAATAAGGGTTAGATGGATTCTAACAAGGTTGGAAGCACATCTTAGGCAATTCATTAAACATGGGTGCTATCAAGGTTGGTATACCTTGATGGTGATAGCTGGCTAGGGTTTATAGGTCCTATAAAGCTGGTTGGATGGCTACTCCTTATTTACTTCAAAAGAATAACTTTTGAAGAACATACTTCTTAAGGAATAAGAAGTATATCAATTAGGGTTGAGGTTTTCTAGGTTTTATTATTGGTTTCACTAAGTAAGGAATAATTGGCTCCTTAAATAGGATGGTTGATAAGTATCCAACACTAGTAGGGTTTAGTGGAATATGGTTAGGCAATGCTCAGGATTTGGCATAGTTGCTCCTGAGGTTCATCACATTGGGGTGATGCTAAGCATGGATATCTAAGTTTGGTGTCTCAGAAGATAGGAACTAGGGTTGGTCATATTTGATCAGCTAAGCATGAACACATGTAATACCAATGTATTAGAGATGGGTCTCTATTATTTTAGGAAGACTTGGCAATGGTTTAGTTGCTACTATGGATCTATGATTGAAAAGAAAGTATCATGATCACATGTTCTAACCTAGGGTTTAGGTTAGAAGCAATTTAGGGTTCATATGAATGAATGGAGCTAGGTTCCTAATGGCATTAGGGTTTTAGGATTCCACATAAAATTATGAGGATATAATTTTATTCACAATGGAACTAGGGTTTAGGTTTTAATTAGTAGTTGAAGTAATGATCAATTAGGATTGTCATATGGTTAAACACAATCATCAATAAATATTTGTTGTTTCATATGGCATTTCAATGCAAAGTAATATTTTCTTTATGTGAGGAATAGAAACCAGAAAATTATATGTTTAGTATTTAGGTCTTATTAGTTTAGGATTTGAAATTAGGCCTTTTAAAATTTAGAGAAACTTCAAATTATTGTTCCTTTAACTTTAAAGTATTTTTTAATATTATTATTAAGGTAATTTTCTGTTACCCACTTTTATTTATTGGTTGTTATTTAATTAATTTCTTTTAAATGGTAAAATTTCCTAGGAGAAAATTAAGAAAGAAAAATATAGACCAAATGGCCTGTTGGTTTGGCCCAATGGCCAGGTCAACCAGGCCTGGCCCAACCTGGTCGTTTTCTTTTTGGACCGAACCCGGCCGGTCATCGACCCCCAGTACTCTCTCCCCTCTCTAGTCTCACGCACACGACCCCGAGCCCTCCATGGCCTGGCCGCGCCGCCGCTTTTCCCCGGCCGATCCCGGCCACCACTGGCGCCGGCGTGGTATGGATTTACTCCGCCTTGAGGTGATCTACATCTCCCCCTCCCCGATTTGATTCCTGAGGTTTCTCCCATTCGCCCCAAACCTGAAACCCTAGTTGGTCGCCTCCGTCGCCTGGCCAGCCACCGGCCAACCCCGGCGCCGTGACGTGCCGCTACTTCTCCCTCTGATGTTCTCCAGTGACTCCCCATCTGCGCCTCCTCTACACCCTGCACATGTGCTTGACAGCAATCCTAGCCTCCTCGGATTGACTCGCCGCCGGCCGCTTCCGGCACCGCTGCTTGCCGGTGTGGCCCTGCCACCTCTCAGTCAGCCCCCGCCACCACGACTCTGCCCTGCTCTCGCACGCGCACTCGCATCCTCTCGAGTTCCTGGCGATGGCGTGGCGTCGCCGCTCGCCCCCGGCTGCCCCCTGTCTTCTCTGGCACCAGCGAGATGGCTCTGAACTGCCCCGACGTGCTCTGCATGGCTCCGGCGGACGGCAGTGTCTGCAACCCCGGTGCCCCTCTTTGGCTCGCCATTATCTGATGGTGGTGATGGTTATTGTCGTGTGTCGACCATGGTCTCGACGCCGGCAGGACGGCTACTGGTGTGCAACCCCGGCGTCCATATTCTGGTGGTGCTTATTTTGTGCTATGACCACTACTTCGCCCTCGACTTCGATGCCGGCGGAGCGGCGCTGTGCGCACAACCACGGCATCGACTTCTTCCTCGTTGATTACTGTAAGCAAAATCCCTCTCCACTCTGCCTATGACCATGTATTGTTGTGCTCATGTGTTGTAACAACATTGCTTAATACTCTAGTGTCCTTGATGTTGTGCTGGAGCTAATTTAGGGTGATGCTATGAATCTGCTGCTGACTGTTGTATCTCATATGGAATGATTTAATCATCTAAACACACCTATGGTTTCAGTTATAGTATTACTGATGAAAAATGAATATGCACTACCCAAGTATTTCAGTTTTACTCTGTTTATCTATGCACAAGCCTCTGCTTGGGATCTTATTATGATAGAGTGGTGCTTTATTTCAATGTAGACATCAAGCTACAAGTACTGTTGCTACCATTTGGGTAGTTTACTTAATGGATTCTTGTGAGCTTATGGGTGTGCTTACAATGCTCTGATTACTGGATTGAGATGGTTCCTTGATCATCTTATTGTTTTAATGGGTTGGAATAAATATCGGCGGATACTGGTACTAAGCAAATGCTTGGACATCTTACTGGACTAATTTTATTTGTGAGCTTATATGCACCTCTAGTGGCTTGGCTGTTATGGAATCTCTAGATCCTGTGCATACATGGTCAGGGCTTATGATTTTGTGTTGATGGTGCAAGTGATTATCTCCAGTTCTTTCTCAGATGTATTAGTTGGATTCTTAAACTGATAAGAGCAGATCTTTTCTTGATTCCCTAGCCCGGCCAATGATGCAGAGGCTGAGGCAAAAATCTTGGATAGGAACAGATACTACTGGTACCTTATTTATTTATTCTCCAGGATGATTTTGCATAGCACCTCTATGCAAGGCTGAGAGAAAAATCCATCGAATCCTCCTAGGTGAAAACCTTGTTGAAAGGTGGATGGATCTGATGCTTTGTATTCTTTCCTTTGTTTTACCTGTTGCTCCTTGTACCTCGGCCTCTTGACTTGGAAAGAAATTCTTTTTGGTGGACAGCTTGTTCCTTCAAGCTGTTTGTGCTTGTTCCAGGCTATATGGTTGTGTTCTTGCTGTTCTAAGAATTTCTGGATAGCCACTGATGTGTGTGTATGATCAAAGGCTGTTGGTGTTGCCTTTGTCAAAACAAAAACCAGAATGCGGCTGGGTGCTGGTTTGCTTTTATAGTGCTGGCTGTTGGCTGCGTGTGTGTGACAAAGACATTAGCATGCATGTGTGATAGTGCTGCTTGCAGGTGGCCCCCTCTCCATGTGTAAGTGAACAAGTTGTATTCCTTCTCCTCCTTGTGCAAGCTTCGGCTGAGTGATATTTATCCTGTGTTGGCCTTTCTGTTGTGTAGACTAAGTGAAACTAGCTAGTCGGATGGTATTGCTACATATGGACCTTCCTGATTAATATATTTCTGTGAGCTAAACAACTCAAGTGTGCCTTTCATGTTAATCAAGCTTCTGCTTAATTAACAAATGCTGTTAAATGTTATGATCATTTTGACTTTTCAATGTCAAACATGATCTGGATAAATACTTTTGTGGGCTTTATGGTTTCTAGCTAGATTAGAGGGAAATTTTTAATAGTTGCCTTGTTGCCTCAAATAATGTTGCCTTGTGTCCCTGGTTGCCTTCTTGATCACTGGTTTTCTATGATAATGCCTCGTTGATGCCAAATGACCCATATGTCCCTTTACATGATCCATTTGTTCATGATGTTGCCTAAGAAAGAATTCCCTCTAATCACCATTTGGGGATCAAGACTAGTTCTTGACTCCCATTGGCTAGTTTCCAAAACTAAAATGTCTCCCAAAATGCGGAGACAAACATTTTAACCTTAACACAACATTTCTTTGTCTATTGTTTATTTTTCTTATTGCAGGGAAAAGAAGAACAAGAAATGTTAAGAAGATTTAGATTTAGGAATTCTTTTAGTTCCATTTTGTAATCTCATAATTCTTTTGTAACTTGTAATATTTTAATAAGTGTTGTAACAATACTTATGTGAATTGTTATTTGTAATATTTGATTCTCATTTATATTTATATTTACTTTGTATTTATGTAATTGATTAGAATTCAAATTCCAATCCAAGATCTTATTTGAATTCTGTCTTTCATATTTGAATTTGAATTCAAACTATTTCCCTCGAAAACATAATAAATTAATAAAGGTCATGTCGAAATTTATCGCACCCACATCGAAGACTAACTCAATTCCACCGATGTAAGATAAACCTCGACCCCTTTGGAGGTTTTAAACAAAAGCGCGAAAATTTCCCGGATTTTCTATGCATGAATGCAATGCACACATCTGTTTCCTCTCTTTTTGTAACCCCCAATCCTGGGATATACAGTCTCTTCCCCTTAAACTAAACTTCGTCCTCGAAGTTTGGACTCTCTTACGTTTCCGGAGTGTGGATCTGACTTATGCAGACTACGACTTCTCTCGAACTCCGTGGTGATCTCACTAGATATAATTTAATATATCCCTTGTCCAGATTCTTCCTGAAATCCATTAGGTTTTGTCTTACTTGAGCTTTCATACTTCTGAGTAAATATTACTCACTTTCTCAAGTTATAGTCCACTTCTTACTTCCTCGAGGTATAAACCTCGGCTTCTGGTCTGACATCCTTCTGAAAGTAGTGTTCGATAATCTTATAAAAATAAGATCGAACTTTCTCTCAGTTCAGACCCTCATCAACTATCTTGCTCAAAGTATTGATTCATATTGGATCCAACTGATCCCTTGCTCTCCCCCTTAGGGATGTCCTAATGGTTGCTAAGTTCATCTTCCCCAACCAACTAGCTCCTTGGTTAGGCTATATGTCTTTTCCTTGGCTTTCTATTGTACTTTTCTAGGGTATCCGATTTGGATTGATTGTGTACCCACATGGCTGTGAATACCAGTACGATATGTTAGTTGGTTATGCAACTATGGTTATTCCAACTTTACACAGGACAAGTGTGTTGCCCATGAAAGCTTGTGCAATTTAAAGATATTATTCTGCAACTAATATTGTGCTAAATGAAGAAGTTGTTTCAACATACTGATTGGGTCAGAATAAGTATGGTCAAAGTCCTATGCATCCGTCTGTGTGCTCCATCCACTTCCTTGTTCGAACTTCTTAGATGATGAGCTCCCCTGGTGATTTGAAAATTGGTTTATTGCTTCATTGGATCTTCGTACCAGATATGGATCCGAGCATTCTTATTTCATATGACCTAGCTGTCCACATCCAAAACAGGTAATATCCTGTTGCGTGCAATCCTTGGCATAGTGACCTTTTCTTGCACAGTTATGGCATCGAACTTGACTATAAAACGGTGTGATTGTCTCATCTCTAGTTTGGAAATTCATCTCTGACTGAGTTTGTTGTATCTGAATTGGTTGTGGTTCCAACCTGGCCTTCCGTTTTCTTTCATTCTTCACTTCTTCATAATCATTCTCCAAAGTAATTGTAGTATCCACTAGCTCGTGGAACCTTGTGCATTTGGTTAGATTCAACTGCATTTTCAGGAATGGATTCATCCCTTTTAAGAACCTTTTTATCCTTTTCTCCTCTGTGTTCACATCCTCTGTTGCATAACGTGATAAACGATCAAACTCTACTAGATATTTCCATACCGACAAGTCATTCTGCTTCAAGGTCTCGAACTCTCTTCTCTTTAGTTCCATGATACTTTCAGGAACCTGGGCTTCTCGGAACTTCTTCTTAAACTCGTCCCACGTGAAAACATGTCCCAAAGGTTGAATTAGAATCATGTTATCCCACCATAACGCTGCTAGTCCTGATAGTAGATAGGTGGCATATCTAACCTTCTCTTCATCATTACACCTAACTATCTTTAATTTCCGCTCAGTGTCCCTCAACCAATCATCCGCATCCATAGGTTCTGGTGCGGTAGCGAAAGTCAGTGGATTGGTTTGTAGGAATTCCGTAAGACTCACTCCTTTTGGCCCTCCATTTCTGATACCTCCATTATTCTCACGTATCAAACGACTGGAAAACTCATTTTGTTGTGCTAAGTTTGCTGCTCTATCCTCAGCCATCCTTTCCATGTACTCAAAGAATTCTTGCTCAAGCAGAACAGGGGTTGATGTTGATGATCTAGTGGCGGAGAATGCCTCTTCAATCCGCTTAGCTTCTCTTTCCTGACCTTCTTTTGCCTCCCTCTCTTCATGAGTCATTACTATTTCCTCAGTTGGTTGGTAACTCGTCTCTCCCTCACGCGATCCCATTTACCCTCTAGACCTGTAACATCAAGAAAGAACTCAATGATGCAACATGCATTTGCTCACCAAGGTCAAACTTTATGCACAGATCTAGTCAATCAATGAAAATTCAATAAAAATCCAAGAAGATTCAGCTTTGTGCTTATAATACACACCATCATAAGCCTGAATAATGATAGTTGAGTAAGACATCTCTAAACATCAGGTTGAGATGTGTAGTATATAACACCACATAAGATAGGTTTGTATCGTGATACTTAGCACGAATATATGGAAGTCTACTATTTGTCTCAACCTTTACCTTAATTGCACAATTGCAATAAGATAAACTTGAAACAAGGTGGTCTAGGATAGTTAAGGTTAACCTAATTTTCTTTGGAATTACTAACTTAGCTTTCATTATGTTGAGGACTACTTCATATGGTATATCTAGATTCTAGCATAGTTATTCTAAACACATAACTATTGGACTATAACTCCTATACTTCCAAGTGTTTCTATTGTAAAACTATGGTCATGATGTGCTTGGCACACTTCTTATTGTTTTGGAATACAATTCTTGCACTATTTGTTTAGCACTTGGCTTCTTATTGTACTCCTCCTAATTACTTTAGATGTTCATCACATAATGATTCTCAGGTGAATCATATATGATTAACAACTCTACCTTGTAAATAAGCATCTATTATTCATATCTCTCTTCCTTATCTCCCATGATTGACTCATCATGGTCTATACTACCTCATATCACTTGTTTTTATCACTTACTATCAGTGGTTTCACATGTCTAGATAATTTTACTTACTCATTACTTATCTGGGTCTACATCTTCTATTAGGATATCTTAATTAACTTCATCACTTGATATAATTCCTATTACAGTTCTGGATAACTCTTACTTAACCATAACAAGTGTTGGTATACATCTTCCAATAGGATATCTTCCTTATGGTTGTATCCTTTCTTTGGACTACCATGTATTGTATACCAACTGTGATCTACTCATCTATTGTTTTAAGGACTTATTGATGTGCTACATGTTTAGGATTAGTTAACTAACTTTACTTAGGAAAGATAGGTAAAAAAAGTTGACTCAAGTGTGTCAGGATTATTCCCAAGTGAATATCCATCTCAAGTCATAAGAAGATTTGGTTTAACTAAGACAACTTCCTATAGACACTACCAATCCTATAGGTCTCCTTTAAAGGGTTTTAATCCTAAGGTCAAAGCATTTGCTCTGATACCAACTGTGGTGACCCGGCATACCACTGCATGGTGTAGTATGCAAGTCTGATATAACACCAATGAAACACCGTTCCACTCGTATTATATCGCTCAGAGTGGTACAACAGAAACATATGCGGGTCCAAGGCATGTCTATAGGATTACAACACTGACTCTGTTACATAAGATCATCACAGCCTCCTACTTTACAATGAGGTAAAACTGCAAATAACTCCAGAAGAACGACTCGTGATCTAATCTTATCACGGACTCTATTTATAGAGTATTTGACTAGCTAAAGAGGCTATGACTAGATTCTACCTAAATAGGAGCTAGGTTTAGGAAGCTAGTTCCCTTCTACTACTTAATCTAGGTTTTCTCCATGGTAGTTGTGGCGTTTGACTCTTCCGGCAGGTTCCTGTCCCCTTGAAGTATTTGTAGACTCCTCGGTCTCCGAGTTGCACGGTAGATCCTCCTTCGATGGCTCCATATCTAAGCAGGGGATTTAAGAGTGGGATGAGTACGAGCGTACTCAACAAGTTCATTATAGGAAAGAGGTGTTTAATGCACTAGCTACGGCATTAGACCAGAAAGTCCAATACCAATGCAGGTTTTCATAACCATTTCTTCAAAAGGTTGCTTTTATTCAGAAGAACTATGTCCGTCAGCCTTCACCGGTTTACTAGAACTTCATGGAGCTCCTTTCCGGCCGCATTCGCAGTTCCATATCCCGGAACAGGGAGTGACAGGTCACGATTCGTTACACTCTGCAGAGGTGTGTTGCTTTACCCATAAGAGATCTTAACCTTGGTGCCAACCGAGTTGCATGCCCGTTCACACTTCCTTTGGTGTGAGGCCCGGTATAAGGTCATAGCCAATCATATTCCTCCGCTACCTCATACACCCACCCTTTGCTGCAAACTCCGACCCTGGGTCCTCGCCGGTGCTCTTATACCAATTAAGGACGGCCCCCGACCACGACAACAGTTCAGGTCTCTACCATGAACTCCTTCGCCGGCAGCTGCAACCCATCATAGACCGCAATAACCGTGGGGACTTCATCGGGACCCCCACCCTACCACTTGTCCTCTCTTGGATCAAGGGTACCACTTGTCCTCTCTTGGATCAAGGGTCTACGGTAAAGCGCATCCGTTGATGTACAAGAGGTGGAAATACAATTGACTATTCCGTCCCACTCCAGATCTTATGGTTAACACGGGTATTACGGCACAAGAATCACTGGCGACATTTGTTGTTTAATTCTAGATGGATATAAACCCTTGCAATGGAACCTCCACCATATCAACACAATCCATGGTTACATTGCCCACCACATAGTCATATTCATAGTTATGAAAGTAGTGGTTTTGGTTTTTATGCAATAGTGATAACCATAGTACTTTGCAAGTAATTTGATAGAAATACTCAAATGACATGAGCAAGTGATGAACTTGCCTTTCTTGACTGCAAGATTATGCAAGCAAGGTCTTCGATACGCAATAACTCCAAATTCTGAAATAGCATCATCGTCCGGTAAGGACGATGTTTAAAAGATTGGCAAAAATGCAATAATGCATAAGTATGAGATGCAATCGTTCTAAGCGTGACCTAACCCCGATGATTTAGGATTAGTGAGTTGTTATGATTGATTTAGGGTGTGTTGCACTTTTAGAGTGATTCCCAGACAAGGTTCTTATTCAGTGTTGTGTTGTTTTAATATCATAAGAAAGTGGTAAAATGCATAGTAACAATCATACATACCAAGGAATAGTAGTTGTATAATAAGTAAAGAGCAGTTGTCAATTTTAGTACAATATGGCATGGTTGATGATTATTTAGTATAAAATTCACAAAAATAACTTTTGAAGAACATGTTCTTAATAAAGACCAAGTTTGATAATTAGGTTGGTGGGGTTCTATGGTTGACCATGGTTCCGAGTAGCTTCTGGAATAAGGGTTAGATGGATTCTAACAAGGTTGGAAGCACATCTTAGGCAATTCATTAAACATGGGTGCTATCAAGGTTGGTATACCTTGATGGTGATAGCTGGCTAGGGTTTATAGGTCCTATAAAGCTGGTTGGATGGCTACTCCTTATTTACTTCAAAAGAATAACTTTTGAAGAACATACTTCTTAAGGAATAAGAAGTATATCAATTAGGGTTGAGGTTTTCTAGGTTTTATTATTGGTTTCACTAAGTAAGGAATAATTGGCTCCTTAAATAGGATGGTTGATAAGTATCCAACACTAGTAGGGTTTAGTGGAATATGGTTAGGTAATGCTCAGGATTTGGCATAGTTGCTCCTGAGGTTCATCACATTGGGGTGATGCTAAGCATGGATATCTAAGTTTGGTGTCTCAGAAGATAGGAACTAGGGTTGGTCCTATTTGATCAGCTAAGCATGAACACATGTAATACCAATGTATTAGAGATGGGTCTCTATTATTTTAGGAAGACTTGGCAATGGTTTAGTTGCTACTATGGATCTATGATTGAAAAGAAAGTATCATGATCACATGTTCTAACCTAGGGTTTAGGTTAGAAGCAATTTAGGGTTCATATGAATGAATGGAGCTAGGTTCCTAATGGCATTAGGGTTTTAGGATTCCACATAAAATTATGAGGATATAATTTTATTCACAATGGAACTAGGGTTTAGGTTTTAATTAGTAGTTGAAGTAATGATCAATTAGGATTGTCATATGGTTAAACACAATCATCAATAAATATTTGTTGTTTCATATGGCATTTCAATGCAAAGTAATATTTTCTTTATGTGAGGAATAGAAACCAGAAAATTATATGTTTAGTATTTAGGTCTTATTAGTTTAGGATTTGAAATTAGGCCTTTTAAAATTTAGAGAAACTTCAAATTATTGTTCCTTTAACTTTAAAGTATTTTTTAATATTATTATTAAGGTAATTTTCTGTTACCCACTTTTATTTATTGGTTGTTATTTAATTAATTTCTTTTAAATGGTAAAATTTCCTAGGAGAAAATTAAGAAAGAAAAATATAGACCAAATGGCCTGTTGGTTTGGCCCAATGGCCAGGTCAACCAGGCCTGGCCCAACCTGGTCGTTTTCTTTTTGGACCGAACCCGGCCGGTCATCGACCCCCAGTACTCTCTCCCCTCTCTCGTCTCACGCACACGACCCCGAGCCCTCCATGGCCTGGCCGCGCCGCCGCTTTTCCCCGGCCGATCCCGGCCACCACTGGCGCCGGCGTGGTATGGATTTACTCCGCCTTGAGGTGATCTACATCTCCCCCTCCCCGATTTGATTCCTGAGGTTTCTCCCATTCGCCCCAAACCTGAAACCCTAGTTGGTCGCCTCCGTCGCCTGGCCAGCCACCGGCCAACCCCGGCGCCGTGACGTGCCGCTACTTCTCCCTCTGATGTTTTCCAGTGACTCCCCACCTGCGCCTCCTCTACACCCTGCACATGTGCTTGACAGCAATCCTAGCCTCCTCGGATTGACTCGCCGCCGGCCGCTTCCGGCACCGCTGCTTGCCGGTGTGGCCCTGCCACCTCTCAGTCATCCCCCGCCACCATGACTCTGCCCTGCTCTCGCACGCGCACTCGCATCCTCTCGAGTTCCTGGCGATGGCGTGGCGTCGCCGCTCGCCCCGGCTGCCCCCTGTCTTCTCTGGCACCAGCGAGATGGCTCTGAACTGCCCCGACGTGCTCTGCATGGCTCCGGCGGACGGCAGTGTCTGCAACCCCGGTGCCCCTCTTTGGCTCGCCATTATCTGATGGTGGTGATGGTTATTGTCGTGTGTCGACCATGGTCTCGACGCCGGCAGACTGCCATCGGGTGCGCAACCCCGGCGTCCATATTCTGGTGGTGCTTATTTTGTGCTATGACCACTACTTCGCCCTCGACTTCGATGCCGGCGGAGCGGCGCTGTGCGCGCAACCACGGCATCGACTTCTTCCTCGTTGATTACTGTAAGCAAAATCCCTCTCCACTCTGCCTATGACCATCTATTGTTGTGCTCATGTGTTGTAACAACATTGCTTAATACTCTAGTGTCCTTGATGTTGCGCTGGAGCTAATTTAGGGTGATGCTATGAATCTGCTGCTGACTGTTGTATCTCATATGGAATGATTTAATCATCTAAACACACCTATGGTTTCAGTTATAGTATTACTGATGAAAAATGAATATGCACTACCCAAGTATTTCAGTTTTACTCTGTTTATCTATGCACAAGCCTCTGCTTGGGATCTTATTATGATAGAGTGGTGCTTTATTTCAATGTAGACATCAAGCTACAAGTACTGTTGCTACCATTTGGGTAGTTTACTTGATGGATTCTTGTGAGCTTATGGGTGTGCTTACAATGCTCTGATTACTGGACTGAGATGGTTCCTTGATCATCTTATTGTTTTAATGGGTTGGAATAAATATCGGCGGATACTGGTACTAAGCAAATGCTTGGACATCTTACTGGACTAATTTTATTTGTGAGCTTATATGCACCTCTAGTGGCTTGGCTGTTATGGAATCTCTAGATCCTGTGCATACATGGTCAGGGCTTATGATTTTGTGTTGATGGTGCAAGTGATTATCTCCAGTTCTTTCTCAGATGTATTAGTTGGATTCTTAAACTGATAAGAGCAGATCTTTTCTTGATTCCCTAGCCCGGCCAATGATGCAGAGGCTGAGGCAAAAATCTTGGATAGGAACAGATACTGCTGGTACCTTATTTATTTATTCTCCAGGATGATTTTGCATAGCACCTCTATGCAAGACTGAGAGAAAAATCCATCGAATCCTCCTAGGTGAAAACCTTGTTGAAAGGTGGATGGATCTGATGCTTTGTATTCTTTCCTTTGTTTTGCCTGTTGCTCCTTGTAACTCGGCCTCTTGACTTGGAAAGAAATTCTTTCTGGTGGACAGCTTGTTCCTTCAAGCTGTTTGTGCTTGTTCCAGGCTATATGGTTGTGTTCTTGTTGTTCTAAGAATTTCTGGATAGCCACTGATGTGTGTGTATGATCAAAGGCTGTTGGTGTTGCCTTTGTCAAAACAAAAACCAGAATGCGGCTGGGTGCTGGTTTGCTTTTATAGTGCTGGCTGTTGGCTACGTGTGTGACAGCACATTAGCATGCATGTGTGATAGTGCTGCTTGCAGGTGGCCCCCTCTCCATGTGTAAGTGAACAAGTTGTATTCCTTCTCCTCCTTGTGCAAGCTTCGGCTGAGTGATATTTATCCTGTGTTAGCCTTTCTGTTGTGTAGACTAAGTGAAACTAGCTAGTCGGATGGTATTGCTACATATGGACCTTCCTGACTAATATATTTCTGTGAGCTAAACAACTCAAGTGTGCCTTTCATGTTAATCAAGCTTCTGCTTAATTAACAAATGCTGTTAAATGTTATGATCATTTTGACTTTTCAATGTCAAACATGATCTGGATAAATACTTTTGTGGGCTTTATGGTTTCTAGCTAGATTAGAGGGAAATTTTTAATAGTTGCCTTGTTGCCTCAAATAATGTTGCCTTGTGTCCCTGGTTGCCTTCTTGATCACTGGTTTTCTATGATAATGCCTCGTTGATGCCAAATGACCCATATGTCCCTTTACATGATCCATTTGTTCATGATGTTGCCTAAGAAAGAATTCCCTCTAATCACCATTTGGGGATCAAGACTAGTTCTTGACTCCCATTGGCTAGTTTCCAAAACTAAAATGTCTCCCAAAATGCGGAGACAAACATTTTAACCTTAACACAACATTTCTTTGTCTATTGTTTATTTTTCTTATTGCAGGGAAAAGAAGAACAAGAAATGTTAAGAAGATTTAGATTTAGGAATTCTTTTAGTTCCATTTTGTAATCTCATAATTCTTTTGTAACTTGTAATATTTTAATAAGTGTTGTAACAATACTTATGTGAATTGTTATTTGTAATATTTGATTCTCATTTATATTTATATTTACTTTGTATTTATGTAATTGATTAGAATTCAAATTCCAATCCAAGATCTTATTTGAATTCTGTCTTTCATATTTGAATTTGAATTCAAACTATTTCCCTCGAAAACATAATAAATTAATAAAGGTCATGTCGAAATTTATCGCACCCACATCGAAGACTAACTCAATTCCACCGATGTAAGATAAACCTCGACCCCTTTGGAGGTTTTAAACAAAAGCGCGAAAATTTCCCGGATTTTCTATGCATGAATGCAATGCACACATCTGTTTCCTCTCTTTTTGTAACCCCCAATCCTGGGATATTACAAGGAAGATGTGGAGCAGGAGATGGGACATGTGTTGATGCTGTTATGCATCGCCGAAATGGCTTTTTCACGGGACAAAAGGGAAGGACAAACCCGTTTTATGCATTCATGTTACATGCAATATGCGTGATTGCCGGGTTATAGTTGACCAGTCCAAGTGATCACTCTTGATGTACTATTACTTGGCCGCCCGTCATACTCTCCAACTGGAACCTCTTATTTCTGAGGAGATAACAGTGCACGCGAGGCTTGGTGACCTCTGAGCTGGGTTGCCCTACACCTTTAAACCACTTTGATTGTCATAGCTTTACTCTATGTTAACAATTTTAGGCCATGTACAATGAACAATTCTTAGAGAGGCGCTTACGAAAATAACTCAACCTTTTCTTAAACACAAATGCTTATTCCTATAGGAGAGGTGCCTAGTTGAGCATTCTTTAATAAATAAGCATTAGTGCTTAAATAAAAACTGGTTGATCTTCGTAAGCATCTTCGGTAGCACCTTGTATTGTGCATGCCCTTATTTCCAATGTTGTTACACATTTACAGTGAACTACCTCTAGGACCCGTCCATGGGAAGTAGGTGGTGAGGCCGTTGATCACACGGCCCTTTGGCACGGTGCTCTCCAATGATCATGACAAGGTCACCACCACCATGACCATGCTCTGTGTTTCTTCGTTCTTTCTCGCAACATCTACAACCACATTATGTAAAAAAAACATATTACTACAACGAGTATGGTCCCAAATAATTCAAGCGTGTGTTTTAGGGTTGTATGAGGCACTCGGTCGAAAGACGGTGGTGGCGGCCTTGCGGTGATTCCACACACACATGTGGCATGTGCAACTCCCTGGGCATTACGAATGGGTGCATGCGAACCGCGCCCTCAGTTTCCCCCCTTTCACAAGTCTCTTTGTTTCCTTCCAGAATGGATTCTTGTTTTTCCCCATACTTTTATCTTCTTCAGAAGGTTTTTGAAATACCAAATAAAGAAAAGGGAGATTTTGCCTTCCAACTTTTAGTACAAATAATGCATAAAAAGGGTATGTATCACTAAAAAGTGACATTAAACTTCAAAGGGAACAAATATGTTTAAGGAGTGTCATATACCCAAGGCAATACAAAAAGGGAGGAACAAATATGTGGCCCTTGAGGGTGCCAGCGAAAGGAACACAAAAGCGAAAACTAATATTTGTTTGAACACTAGGTTTAAAAGATTTTTTTTGTTTTATTCGAGTCCACATAAATGGGCGGAAAATCTAAGGTCGTGTTCATCTATGCCCACCCTTGCACATCTAGGACATGGCGAGCACCGAGCGCGCCACACGTGGCACAGAGAGGCCTTTACCTTGACTGCATGAGAAAGTGCACTATACGAGGAATGGAGAACTGGAACCTAACCTCCCACGCTCCTGCGACCCACCCGTCGGCCGCGCCGCCGGCCGCGTTGACCACCAACCTCACCACCCCACCGTCCCAGCCAACCCTTCCACGCTCCGGCCAATTGCCACCACCACCTCCGCGCCTCCCGCGTGGCTTTCTCCCATCGGTTTTCCCCATCGGCGAGATTCAAAATCCGCCAAATCCAGATCTCCTCGGGCCAACGCCGCCGGCTGCCCGTGCGGCGGAAGTGGAGGATGGCGAGGTGGTTCCGGATACACCGCCCAAGCTGCTCCATCGCCTCGACGCGCAGGGCCAGGTGGGCTCCGCAACGACGCGTTTCATTCATGCGGGTGGGTGGACGGCGCTTCGGGCCGCTATTAACTCCGCACCTGCTCCTGCAGGGGATGGCCATCCTTCATTGCGCGCGGAGCTCGAGGGGCATGGCCGCGCACGCCAAGGCCAATGGGAGGGGAGGATGTCAAATCCACCGCGTCTCCCGGCTTTGCCATCAAGGGGCGGAGCATTCATGGCCGGCCAACAGCCTCCACCTCCAGCCTGGCTGCTTGGCAGGTGCTTGCACTGCCTATACAAGGGGAGACATGGCCACAGAGCGAGTGAGTGCAGGGAGCCGGTGAAGTGCCGATGCTGCTTTCGCTCTGGTCACCGCGCCCTCGGCTGCCACCGCCCCTGGGAGCCTGCCCCTGCTCCGACCACCGCTTCTCCTGCGCCGGCTCGTCGTGCTCCCGCTCCTCCCTCGGCTCCGGGCACTCAAGGTCAAGCCCGCCACGCACTTGTTGCCGTCTCTGCCATAACCCCTGTATCGACCATGCCGCGCGTCGATGACATCATGAGGCCGGCGGAGGATTTCGAGGTCATCCATGCCTCGTCGGAGATGAACACGGAGGCCGCCGCGCTGCTCTCCTCTGTGGCATATGCGCGGTTTGACCACGAGCCCACGCACGACGCTAAGGCGCTTCTCAAGCGCGCCATCTGCTCCACCTTCGGGGCACTGGACGAGTCCGTCACCATCACCGACCATTTCCTCGAGCCCTACCTCATCTGCTTCATCTTCCCGCAGCACCGTGCAGCTCTGTTTAAAATAGCCGGCTATAGCTGGGCTATAGCCGGGGCCCGGCTATAGCCTTTCGCGAGGCATGCGGCTATAGCTAGAGGCTTTAGAGGCTAAAACAGAAATAGCCGCTAATAGCCCGGCTAAGGCTATTTAGCCTTAATTTAGCCATATAGCCGCTAACTTCCCGCTCAATGGGCCCACAATTTTAGACCAAAAATTTCAGTTGACCGGCCCATTTGCTTGGCGAAATAGCCACCAAGATGAGCGGTAAGCATAACTATGTCCTAAACTACATAATAATGTTGTAATATTTGGACAAAACTATGTATTTAACTATGTGTGAACTATTATGTGTATCTCGTATGTGAAGATGTTATTATGTTATTACTTTGTGAATTATTGATATGTATATGACTATATGCTGCCCAATTTTTTTCATTATTTAGCAAATCGGCTATATGGCTATAGCCCGCTATAGCCCGGCTATAGCCTTTCATAGCTTCAAAAAAATTCGCGGCTATCGGCTATAGCCGGCTATTTTAACCAGAGCCGTGCAGCCGTCGTCGCCCGCCACTCCTTCAACTTCGAGGGCCACAAGATACAAGTCCGGCCGTGGCGGCTGGAGGACAATGCCGACTAGGTGGAGCTCCGGCAGCACGTTCGGCTCCGCATGGAGAACGTTCCACTCTACCTATGGAACGACGTCATCGCAGTGCAGCAGACCATTGGGAGGGCCTGCTCCCTTGACTATGTCGAGGACGCCTGCAAGACCAAGGCCTACACCAAAGCCCTGTGCCTTTGGGCTTGGGTTGGGCACCCCGGGCTGGTGCCGCGCGTGCGTTGGGTCACGCTGCCTGGACCGAGCAGCGGCATGCCGGAACGCGGTCATCGGGGACTACATCGACGGTGCATCATTCACCTCGACATACTCGAGGACATGACCATGGAGGAGATGCCGATGCCAGGGAAGTTCTCCTGGCGGTGGGGAGTCATCGACGGCGAGCGCCTCATGCGCGACAGGAATGAGTGGCTGTTGGACAGTGACAGCTCCAATGGGAGAGGACGTTGAGATGAGGGCATCTCCAGCGGCGCGACGCATTTTAATGTCCGCGAGCGTCCGTTTGCGTCGCGCTGCGGACGCAAAAATGACCGTATTTGTCCGCGCGTCCGTTTGCGTCTGGGGTCTGCTCCAGCGGGGCGACGCATTTTTTTTCCTTTTTTCCCTCTTCTCCATTTAAACATAGTTTCAAATATAACATTTTGAAACATGATTTTACACAAACTAACACATAGTTTGGAACATGGTTTACACAAACTAACACATAGTTTTAACCATGGTGGACACAAATATAAAATTTTAAAAAAAGAAGCCAGTTGTGTTGATTTCCGTATGTTCGCTGCCAAGAAAGAACATTCAAGGGCACCCAGTCACCCAAACTGGAAAATCCAGCGGGAGGATATGGTGCCCTTGTTGGTTCTACCGATGAAGCGAACATCCATAAACCTCGACTACTGGCTTCGTCTGGCCCGTAGCCAGATTCGCTGCAAAGAAAGAACACTCAACGTTCTAACTATCGGTGTCGGAGCCGGAGTCGTCGGTGTGGTAGTGCCTGCGGCAGGCTGTGTCGTCGAACACCTTGACGATCATCTCGCAGTCCCCCTCATAGAGGAAGGTGAGCTGGCAGCCGAGCTCGAGGTCGAGGTCACGGGCGAACTTGTCCCACCCCATGTGCAGGTACATCTTGCCCTGCCCGTCGAACAGGACCTCCACGGTCCAGCGGCAGAAGTTGCAGCTGGCCTCCCGTAGCTGCAAGTGCGCCGGCTCGACACTGTCGACGAACTCGGCAAACTTGTCCGGTAGCCGCTTGATGGCGAGTGGGTCTTCGTCGATGCGGAGGAGGAACTCGAAGCAGCGCTCCTCCTGCGAGGACGAGGAGGGCGCAGGCGATGGCGAGTGTGGGGCCGTAGCTGCTCCACCACGGCGGCCCCTGCCCCGGCCACGGGGGCGCCCAGGGCCGCGGCCTCGACCGCCTCGCCGGCCACCAGGACCGGCCATGGACTTCCTCGCGGGCTTGGCTGCGTCGCAGGAACACCTAGGCGGCGCTACACTCGAGCTTTGTGGCGGCTAGGGTTTCTTTGGAGGAGTGGATGAGGAAGAAGAACGCGCACCCCCTTTATATAGGCCGGCGGCATGCAGTGGCCGCGGGACGCGTGGCGTCGCCATTAACGTGGTTGGCGGAGGTGGGCGGCCGCTCGGCAGCCGAGGCATCGTCGCCATTAACGTGGCGCAGAGTACCGAAGCGACGCAGCTTTGCAGTCGCTGGCGCGTTTGAGAAGACGCATCGACGCAGGGTCGCTGCCAGGCGGGCCCGCCCGAGCGGACGTTTCCGGACGTCCGCAGAGACGGATCCGAGGCGCATATTTGGGCCAGGTTTGCGTCTCCGCGGACGACCCGGTCACTTTGCGTCGCTCCGCTGGAACAGGCCCCAGACGCATTTCCGGTCACGGCGGACGAAAACGGTCGCTCAGCGACCGTTTGCGTCGCGTCGTGGGACGCGTGGCGTCGCCATTAACGTGGTTGGCGGAGGTGGGTGGCCGCTCGGCAGCCGAGGCATCGTCGCCATTAACGTGGCGCAGAGTGCCGAAGCGACGCAGCTTTGCAGTCGGTGGCTCGTTTGAGAAGACGCATCGACGCAGGGTCGCTGCCAGGCGGGCTCGCCCAAACGTCCGCCAGATGCGAGCGGACGTTTCCGGACGTCCGCAGAGACGGATCCGAGGCGCATATTTGGGCCAGATTTGCGTCTCCGCGGATGACCCGGTCACTTTGCGTCGCTCCGCTGGAAAAGGCCCCAGACGCATTTCCGGTCACGGCGGACGCAAACGGTCGCTCAGCGACCGTTTTGCGTCGCGCCGCGGGACGCGTGGCGTCGCTGTAAGGGTACATTGCCCTTATGTGTGGTTTTGGTAATTAATGACAACCCCTATGGACTAATGTTTTCATTGAGTTTATATGAAGGAATATTCCATAGGTACTACTTGTACCCCATGTGTTGGATTCAAGTATGGATGCCATGAAGATAAAGGTATAACTTGTGTATTGGCATCAAGATCATAGGTATAAAGATATATATGTGATATGATCAAGAAGAAGAAACGAAGATGGAGTTCTTATGTGGAACTCAATATTAGCCATGCTCTATCTTATGTGAGTATGAGAAGATACAAGGTTGAGTTGGGCAAGTTCAAGATGGGCATCTTGAGTGGATCACATGCTTGAAGCTTGCCGTCCATTTGTGAGTATACACGAAGCGACAATGATCAAGTGATGGGATGCGAAAGGCAAAGGTATGACCTTGATAGGTTTTCCTTTTACCGGTCTCGAGGTGGTTGATGGGAGACCGGATTATAGGATAGATAGCCGCACTATCAAGAGGGGCTTTCGGTTGGGTAACTTGATCGCATCGTCTTAGGGAGCTCAATCCTTTGCATACTTTGCATATCCGTATTGCTTCTTGGTGTTTCTCTGTGTGAGGTTCTTGAGTTTGTTGCTAGCTTTACAACAAGCCCAAGTTCATCGAAAACGGAATCCGCATGCATCTTCTATTGCGTTTTCGAGTTTGGACGTCTTCACCGTTTCTTGACGGTGGGAGACTCCCTCTCTAAAATCATCTAAAAATGTTCTATGAGGAGTCTCCATATTTCCAGTTTTTGTTGGGGTTCTATTCATCATTATCTTTCCAACAAAATTGGTTTCATGCGAATCGGAGTTCGGGAGCAATAGTTATTAAAGAAAGAGGAAAGAGGAGAAAAGAATAAAAAGAAAAAGAGAAAAAGGGGAGGGAGCCGGCCGGCCGACCGGCCCAGCCACCGGCCCACCCGGTCCGCGACCGGGTCCGGCGCTGGTGCCATCCGGGCCGCCTCCAGGGGTCTTTTGGCCCACGACCGGCGGCTGGCCCGGTCCGTGACCGGCCTGCCCGGCGCTGCCCCGGTCTGACCGGCGCCCGCCCACCGAGCCGCCTCCTTCTCTCGCGCGTTCGGGCCGCCGCCGCCGCGCGCGGCCTGCCCTCCTGGCCGCTCGCGCGCTACTGGGCCGCCGCCGCCCGCGCGCTACTTCGCCCGATCTGGGCCGCTCGCCCCCGCTCGCCCTTGCCTTATCCGCCGCCCGGCCAGCGCCTGCCGCCCGCTCTTTGGGCCCGGCTCGACCGGGCTACCGACCGGGCTCCCCAGTGCCTAGTCCGGTCAGCCGGCTGGGCCGCCGGCTGGGCATGTTTTTCTGCCCGTTTTTCTTGCCTTTTTCTTGTCTTTTTCCTCCCAACGGTTTTATTTGCTCCTAGCTATAAATAGACCTTTCTTCCACCTTGAGCTCACTAGTTCTTCCCCTTTCTTCACCTCCATTGTTGCTCTTGGAAGAACTTGCTCTCCCCTTTGATTCCTCCCATAATTCTTGCTAATTCTTGAGGGATCTAAGAGAGGAGATCTAGATCTACACTTCCACCAAACCAATTCTTCTCTAAGTGAGGGAATCTCTTGGGATCTAGATCTTGGAGTCTTTAGTTGACTTTCCCCCTTGTTCTTCCTCTCCAATCTCATCCTAGCATTCGTTGCTTTGGTGGGATTTGAGTGTGAAGGACTTGAACACCTCCGGTGTTCTTGCTTTGCATCATTGCATAGTGTTGAGCTCTCCACCACGATTTGTTCGAGTGAGAGACCGTGAGCTTGTTACTCTTGGAGGGTGACCTCCTAGTTGGCTTGGTTGGTGTCCCGGTGATCTCTTCGTGGAAGATTGTGAAGGGGCCCGGGCTTCTCCTTCGTGGAGCTTGTGAAGTGGTTGTGGAGCTTGCCATCTCCAGAGCGGAGGAAAAGCTAACCATCAGGAAAGGGCCATTATCCTTCGTGGGTGTGGTTCGGAGAATAGGGTGAGCCTTCGTGGCGCGGGGAATCCTTCGTGGGACCTCCACTCCTCCAAACGTGACGTACCTTGTTGCAAAGCAAGGGAACACGGGAATACATCCTCGTCTCTGCATGCCTCGGTTATTTCTATACCCGAGCTCTCTTTCCTTGTGATAGCCATCGTGCTTGAAGTACATATATCTTGCTATCACTTGTGCTACATATATCTTGTGCCTATCTTGCTTAGCTCTAGTTGCCATTGTTACACTTAGTTGAGCTTAGCATATTTAGGGTTTGTGCTTGTAAACTAAACATTAGTTTAATTCCGCATTCTTACAAGACAAATCCGCAAGAGTTTGTAATTGCCTATTCACCCCCCCCCCCCCTCTAGGCGACATCTCGATCTTTCAATTGGTATCAGAGTAAGGTCTCTCCTTGTTTAAGGCTTCACCGCCTTGAGAGTAAAGATGTCGGCTAGTATAGTGCACAATGACACAATTGTCTTTAATGGCACAAATTATCTTTTGTGGCGAAATTGATTGCTTTGTAATCTTCGGACCTTGTGTCCACATATAGAGCAATTTCTAGATGTCGGTTTTTCTCCTTCGATGGATTCTCAAAATCTATCTTTAGAGGATGAGAAAAACTTACATCTTGAAGCTCAAGTATCTAATGAGCTTTTATTCTCCTTGAGACCCGATTTTCGTAGGTTCTTGATATATATAAAGCGAAAATCGTCTCATGAGATGTGGATCAAGCTTAAGGAAATATTTGGTGGATCCACTTCTCAATTGGTCGGTGGTGACTCCGAGGAGCTCTCTTCCCCTTCACATCATGAAGAGATCCAAGTTGCTTCCACCTCCGGTCGTGATGATATATCATCTTCCTCCACTTCACCAACGTGTAGCAAGACACGAGGTAATGATATGGTGAGTGGTGAGGAAAATTGCAATGTTGATATTGTGCTCAATAGTGATGATTCTTCATCTCTATCCCATTGCAATGTTTCCTCTTTGGACTTAAACACATCTAGCATTGAAAATAATCTACATGCTTGTGTTGATAGTCCTTGCATATCATGTGTAAATTGCTTACATAAATCCCATGATGATATGCTTGCCTTGTCTTGCTCCCATAATCAAAATGCTTCTATTTCCTCTAGTTGTTTGTTGACTAACAATGTAGAGAAAACCGAACACTCTATGGATCAAGACATGTTTTCAAATGAGGATTCAAGAATTACTTCATCTTCATCCTCCGGTATGCACATGTGCCTTATGGCAAATGGATCAAAGGTATCTCCTACTTTGACTCCTAACACTTCCTCTAATGATGAGAGTGATGATGATGATAATGATGAAGAATATAATATCTTGGTGCATAATATGACAATGGTATATGCTTCTCTTCATGGTAATAAAGAAGCTCGTGCTAATCTCGAACACTCTATGGATACCTTGAGTAAATATAGGGAAACCATAGTGGAGTTGGAGTCCCATGTTGAAAATGGGGAAATGAGATTCACTCTCCTCAAGCATGAGCTAAAAGATGAGAAGCATACTAATTTTATGCTTACACAAAAAATTGAATCCTATATGCATGAAAATGAGAAAAATGTTGTTGATGCTTGTGCTACTAACTCTACTTCTTGTGAAGCATCTATCTTAAAGGAGAATGTTGAGTTAAGGGCTCAACTTGAGTTGCTAACTAGCAATTATAGGGAATTGGAAGAAAGTCATAAAAAGCTCTCGGGCTCTCATGATGACCTTCTAATTTCCTATGATGGGCTAAAGTTAGCTCATGAGGCTAGTATCACTAAGGTAACATCTTGTGAGCCTCATGTGGACATTAGCACAATCTCTACTACAAATGCTATATTGCCATGTGCTAGTCCTTGTAATCCATCTAGTCAAACTAGTGATACACCTTGTGTTGGATTACTTGCCTTGCCTTGTTGCTCTAACAATAAAGCTTCTACTTCCTCTAGTTCTTGTATTTCTACTAACCATGTAGAGGAAATAAAAGACCTCGAGGCCCAAGTCCTTTCTTTGAAGAAAGACTTGGAAAAGCGTCATGAAGGGAAATCCACACTTGACAAGATGCTAAGTGTGCAACAATCCCCCAATGACAAGAGTGGACTTGGATTCAACTCCAATAACAAGAACAAGTCCAAGAGCAAGAACAACAAGAAGAAGGGCCAAGACAAAGTCAAGGATCCGGCCAAGTTGGTTTGCTTCAAGTGCAAGGTTGAAGGGCATCATGTTAGATCATGCCCATTGAAGAAGAAGAAGAAGCACTTGAGTGAGAAACAACAAGGGAAACGGCCACAAGGTCAAGGTCAAGCTCATGCTCGACCTCAAGTTGAAGACAGGCCACTTCCAAAGAAGAATCAAGATGTTGTTCCCAAGAGAAGAAATCAATAAAGAAGAGAAAGGGGAACACTTGCTACTTATGCCGTGTGAAGGGGCACTTTGCTTCTTCATGTTTAAGTGGTACCTTATCTAACCCTATAATTGTTGATGATGATTATTCTCTAGGAAAGGATAAGGATGGCAATGTGTTTGCCAAGTTTGTTGGAACTCAAAGTGGTCTCAAGAAAAGGACCATTTGGGTTGCCAAGCCTATTGTGACTAACCTCTTAGGACCCAACTTGGTTGGGGACCAACAAGCTCAAACGTGATCAATAGGTGCATGTGGAGGTCATTGGAGACTTGGCTACTTCATGAAGAATTAAGGGATCTTCATATATTATATTTTGACCAAGCCAAGTCGTATGGATCATTATCTATATCTTACATCCAATGTTCCTCCTTGCGGTAACTTATACTTCAACTCTTCATATTTATTGTAATTTACTTGCCCCTTGCATGTTTGGTTTTGTATCAAATATGTGTTTGTATGTGTTGAGTCTTACTTACCTATCTTGTGTATTCAAGTATGTTTGTTTGACTCATCATATACTTGTGTATTGTGTTAAGCCTAATGCATCTTGATAATATCTTATTTGGCTCTCTTTGAGTGATTAATGGAACATCCCATTTTGGGGGAGTGATATGCATTGTGCATCTCTCTTTCTTTAAAATGTGTGTTCATGTGTACCACCACTTAGTATTGATATTGCAAGATTATCTAGTCACTATGTGGTGTGTCATACTCATGAGAAATTCAAATTCTAAATGTCCATTAATCATCTCTAGTTGAATTTTAGTTGCCTCTTGTTTAGAAGAAATGTTTTATCACATTATGGGGGAGTAATATGTTTTGTACATATCACAAGCCTAGAAAATGTGAACATATGAGGTTATGCCACTTAGAGTTGATGCTCTTAATTATCTTGTTCCTAGGTGACATGTTTGCTCAAACAAGCTCCACTTCTATTAAAAATCTTTTATTGGCTCATCTTATGGATTCTTGTTTGATTAAGAAATTCTTCGTACGGTTTTCCTCAAATACATATCTCTATATCTTATTTGGGACACCGTTTGCTTCAAGTTATTCTAATCATTGCCGTGCGTGATTGTTTGACTAATTGAAGCTATCAAGAATCTTCATCCGTGCATAGTGCTTAATTCTATATACTTATCCTATGCCTTTTATTGTGAAGTTGATCCTTACTATCGTTGTAAATTCACCACCGGAAATTATTTCCAATATACTCATTGTCTTTGACAATTGATAACCTTGTATGTGGTTGAATTCATGGATCATCTTCACCTTGGATTGCTTCTTATTTACTTATTTTATTTCCAAGAAATCTTTGTTGCTCCCACGTGTCTTCTTTGTCCCTTTGAAAAATCTTTTGATAAATTCTCTTGATTCATATCAAGTGTTTGTTTTGCAAGACAAACCTTTTCCTTACGGTACATTGTGCCATTGTGAAAAGTGTAGAGGGTTTGGTTTATTTGTTCGAACCTTGCTCTTTTTGGGAGTTTTGCTATCTCATTCCTTCTTCTATGCTTTATTTGTTGAATGAGATAAATCTTTGAGCATGTTTGCTTTATTTCATCCTTTATGCTCAATGGTTTCTTCTTAGTTCATTTGTTGAACTTTGTTGAACAAATCTTTTGTGATTTGCGTCTTTCATATAATTTGGACAACAAATTTGTTTGGTCACACCTTTATGCCTTATCCAATTCATTTGGTGTTTTGTCCAAAGTATATCTTTCTTGGATCTTTAAAAGTCTTTGTGCGTGCTTATATGTAATTTATTTATATTTATAGCATGCTTTCTTTCTTCGATCCATTATATAGGGTATACTCCATTAAATCCTAAACGGCTAAGATGTGCATGAAATTCAAACTTCATCTATAAATATGCACATATTGATATGGAGTGTATCCTATGTATTGTGGTTAGTCTAACCATTTTGGACCCAATAAGTTTGGGGTCCAAGATGTACTTGAATGTTGTTTTAGGTACATTGGAGATGCAATGGATGCTTGTCTCATCTATAAGGAAGGTGTTGTCACCATATGAAAATTGGAGTCAAGCTAGGATGATCGATGAACTCTTATCTACTACATCATGCCATTGCTATCACGGTAACAAGTATCTTATTCATGCATTCTCATATAGCATCCAACCTCTTGTAGGTTGCATCTTGGCATGAAATTCTTTATTTCGAAAATATTGCGATTCTTGAAAAATCCTTTTAAAGAAAACTTCTTATTGTACATTCGAGTAATTTGAGAAGATGCATATGATAGGAATAAATATATATATCATGTTTATGATTCACCTATCTCAAATATGCCCTCTAGCAATTTATTGCATATCAATTACTCAAAGAGCTCTTATGTGCAATATTGATGAAATTGCGAAATAAATCCATATTTATGATACTTGTTGCCTTTCTCAAAACATTCCAACTAGCTTTACTTCCCTTATTGTTGGTTGTGATGTTTTTGAGATTTTCTTAGTTGAAGCTCATTCATATACCACTAGTGAAAATTGGAGCCATAGGCTATATATGCTTTTTAAGCAAATATCCTTTGGTATATTTTATGACTTCATCTTGGATATCGTATCTTATTTATTTTGTTAACCTCTTGTGTGTGCATGTTTCTTTATGGATCACTATGTCCACTTTAGAAACTTATATACATGAGAGCGTTAATCCATCACCTTGATATCCTTGTTCTTTGCCAACCATCTTTTACCCTTTTGTTTTTAGTGATATTGGTAAAGAAGATTTATGAGTGCTTGGTTTATTTGTTTCTCTTCATGCACTCATATCTCGTAATTGTTGGACTCAAGTTGTTCTTGATAAGCATATTCTCTTTATCTTTGTTGTGCTCTAAATGATATATAGGGAGTAAGGATTCCATGTTTGTGCATATTGTATTCAAATGCAAACATTATAAATTGTGCACGAACCTTGGGGAGCTTTCTTATTTTTAGAGCACTATATCTCTCTTATCATGATATCTTTGTTTGTCCAAGTGGATCTTTGATTGCTCATTTCACCATATTATCTTTTTGCAATCCTTGATCCTCAATATAGTTTGACTTCCTTCAAGTATTCATCATTGGATATGTGCACTTGATTCCACTCAAATTATGAGAAGTGCACACTTTGGGGAGGATCTCACATTATATTGGCCTTCTACATTTTTCACCCATTTTGACAATCGATGCCAATGGGGGAGAAGTTTAGAGGGTTTTAAGGGAATGGTTTTATACTTAAGTCTGGTTTGTGCTTAAGTGTTTTGCCTCTCATGCATTCCATATTTATATGTCTTGCATGGTTGTATATATATAGTGGAAACTATCCCAAAGTTTATTCTTGACAATGTATGCAATGAATTCATGTTCATCACACGTGCATACATTGTGGGGGAGTTTTCTCTATATATATTGGTTCTACTCACATCCATTGCATTTGTTGTAGTTGTGTGAGTAGAGCCGGTTTTTGATATGGGCTAGTAGCTTTGTGTTACTTGACCATATCAAATACAACCTCTTGTATACAACTTATTCTCGGATAAGTTGCGTACTTGTCACTAATATTCATCATATAAACCCTCTTATTGTGATTGTCATCAATTACCAAAATGGGGGAGATTGTAAGGGTACATTGCCCTTATGTGTGGTTTTGGTAATTAATGACAACCCCTATGGACTAATGTTTTCATTGAGTTTATATGAAGGAATATTCCATAGGTACTACTTGTACCCCATGTGTTGGATTCAAGTATGGATGCCATGAAGATAAAGGTATAACTTGTGTATTGGCATCAAGATCATAGGTATAAAGATATATATGTGATATGATCAAGAAGAAGAAACGAAGATGGAGTTCTTATGTGGAACTCAATATTAGCCATGCTCTATCTTATGTGAGTATGAGAAGATACAAGGTTGAGTTGGGCAAGTTCAAGATGGGCATCTTGAGTGGATC